>NC_081836.1:44036337-45522587 GCF_030867095.1 Alligator mississippiensis | reverse complement strand
GATCAAATAAACCTATTAGGAATTCAATCCATGATCTGTGTGTTTTGTGGTGTTGAGGAAAGAGCTAAAATTGAAATTCCTGAATGATTTGGTGTAGGTTCTTCCAAGTCTTCTAATTTGCTTCCCACTGCAATCACATAAAAAACAACATTAAATGTTTAACTTGCAAAACACATGGAAACTGAAAAGCAAATAGTTAGCCGTCTGCTGTAAGCACATGGTCTGTATGGCAAACGGAGAAACCAAGTAATTAAAAAAAAAATGTACAGCCTCTTTTTTTATTAAACAAATTCAACCCTTCGATACCCACACAACTCTGTGACAGCCAGGGGTATTGTGCATGACTATCAAGGGCAGAATTTGTCTCCAACTAAGGAGACTTCAGGATTGTTCACTGGGGATGCAAATAAAGTAGAAAGCAATTATTTCTGAGTTTCTTGACTTCAGATAACTTCTAAGTAAAAGCTAATGACAGATGCAAGCTATAATATTCACCATTTTTTCTTATTTTAATCAGTAAGGACAACAACAAGGTCAATAAAGAATAGTTTCTTGTATGCCACAATGCAAAGAAGAATGCCATCCATGTGAATGACAAGGACAGGCCAAATGAGAAAAAAAATTCAGTTAAACAAAGAGCACAGGGTTGCTTGCTGGAGTAAACAATCCTAAGCGAACAAAAGCTCCACATAATAGTAAAAAAACAAAAAAAAACAAACAAAAAAAAACCCCACCCCCTAGAGAAAGCTGTTTTTCAAAGCTCTAAATTCACATGTTCTCTTTAAGGGCCAAATGTAATGTTTTCCTCTACTGATACAGGCAATCAGCTGAGTACTGTTCTGGCTACTGTTGCATATTGCCTTGTTCTTAAGACTTTAAAAATGGCTGTTTTACATAGATATTTAATTGGTTAGCTATTAAATATTAAATTGTTTAAATATGAAATGCGTTGTCTGCACTTCAGAGGGGACTTCATTCCAGCCCTCTGAGTCAAACAATAGTGTTGGGAAGCATTTATGCAGGAAAGGAAATGTTATATTAAAGGTGAAATACTACTTTGTGATCGCTCAGCACAGATAGGGCTTATTTTGTATAAACTGCTCCTTTTGCTGAAATGCATGCACACCTTCCATATATCATTCTGCAAGAAAACACACCAGAAAACAGCTTTGCAGAGGCTGGAGAACTGTGTTTGATAGAATTCGAAAAATAATTAATTTTAGGAAACCAAAGATGAGGTTGCAGGCTATGGTCTGAGCCCTACATCAGGCCAGGCAACACTGCTACAGGCCCAGTACATGGTAGGTATAAGACTTTTTTTGATAACAGATCACTAAGCTTAGTGGATGCTAAATAAGAAAAACAAAAAGACTTGTTTAAAAACGTATTTCAAGTGACTATGAATGTCATATGTCATATGACATATATCACATGTGGAACATTCACAAGTGGACATACACTTTATTTTATATTCCCATGATACAAAGAGATTACTTTTTATGAATTTTTGCTAAGAACCTTTAACTAATGCATGCAATTCCTCATTAAAATGAAGCAAATATTTCCATGGTGCCCAGCAACCATGATATTAGGGGTTTCAGCATTCTATCACAGACATGTTATTTAAGCATGACATTTTCAAAGTGCATCATACTAAAATATGAAGCACAAGATGTCAGCCTGAATGTGGATTTCAAACAGCTACTTGAATAGCCTTAGACATTCATTTACTTCCAACCTGGATAAACAGTTAGATTTCCCTGGGTTCCAGACATGCTGAAAGGATGTAGAAAAGGATCTCTCTGGTTAAATTTGCAGTCAAGAGACTTGATTTGGAAAAATATTTTTCAGGCAGTTAGTCTGCACAGTGCATGGCATTTAGTATTTTTTAAAACCTTGAGCTGGCTGCTTAGCCAGTATCAATCACCCTGGCTCCTTTTTCATTCAATAAAGCTACAACAGTTTACAATAGCAGAGAATTCAGCCCTGTGTTTTCAGACAGCAAGGATCTTTAAAGGGACTAAATATTTAATGTGAACATCAAAATGAACAACACATTTGTAATCACATAACTCATGAGCTGGAACCTGCTTCCCCTAAAGTCACTGCCTTGGCCTCAGTAGGCACATCTACACATGCATTTGATCCGGGATCAGTTTAGTTGTGAGTAAACTACTCGTGAGTAAATGGTCCGGGAAGGTATCTATACATGCAGGGAAGCAGGAACAGATTTGCTGCTAATGGCAGCAAACTGCTCCCGCTTCTCGGGGCCCTGCAATGGGCCTCTGCCACCACCAGGGGGAGCGCTAGGCTCCCCCTGGGTGCAAGCCCAGGGGCTGGCAGGGAGCACCAGAACAGGAGACAGCTGTCTCCTGGTCAAGGATGGGACATTACACCCTGCTCCCAGGGGCTGCCTGCTGCTGGGGTAAGGACAGTGTCTCCCTGCCCTGGCAGCAGGGAGCTTGTGGCCCTGGCTCCCCAGTCAGAGGCAGGAGACTTAAAAAGAGCTGCGGGGGGGGGGGGGTGAGGGGAGCATGGAGTTGGGTCAGGAACAGTGTGGGGAGCTTCCTCCCTGCTCAGCTCTACACCTGCGGAGCTGGTGCTGGGAGATAAGCATCTCCCAGCCCCCGCTCCCCGATTGCGATCTTGGAGCTCCATGCTCCTGGGGCAGGGGGACATAGTTCCCAACAGGGCTCCGGTGACAGAGCCGGCCCCAGAAGCAGGTATCTCCTGGGGGCAAGGAGAAATCTCCTGCCCCCTGATAGACAGCTGACCAAGAGCAGATTTGCTTCCAGGCAAGTCGTCTACATGAGCGCTACTGCACTGTTACTATCAAAAGTAAGTTTGTTACTTGCATTTGCAGGTAGCAAATTTACTAGTGATTAGTAAAGTTCACTGCATAGTAAGCCTGTGCATGTGTAGACACACATGCTTTCTTTACAGTAAAGTATGCTA
This sequence comes from Alligator mississippiensis, assembly GCF_030867095.1. Classification (NCBI taxonomy): domain Eukaryota; kingdom Metazoa; phylum Chordata; order Crocodylia; family Alligatoridae; genus Alligator; species Alligator mississippiensis. The sequence continues at coordinate 45,519,632 of NC_081836.1, read as the reverse complement.
CTGTGCAGTTAAGTGTCTTGCGTGGATGCACCCAGTAGGAACTAAATCAGGTGCCTTTCTATTTTATGGTTTTCTTTTGTAAGTTTTCCTTTTAAATTACAATTCTGCCTCAGCTTTGCAACTCTACTTTGTGCCTCTGCTCTCCTGGTCACTAGTTCTACAGTGGCTATAAAAACTGTGAACTGATACAACTCAACACCTGGGAAAGTAGAAAGGAAGAGAAAACTGAGCAAAAGTCCAACACATAACTAAGGAAAACATCCCTCACAAAAAAGGCGTGATTCGACACCCATTATTGTCAACAACAACACTCCCAGAAACTGCAGTGCAACAAAAGTTAGAGCATCATTAACTTGTTTAAGAAATGCTACTGAAATATTACAGTAGTATTACAGAGATGTCAACGGATCCTGATCATCTTGAAACATCAACGCTTGTGGTCCAGTGCCTGGCACAGTGATCTCTAACCCCATGGACTAGGACTTCAGAGTGCTGCCTCATACAATTAACTTTAATGATAATCTCAGTTTTCATTATCCACCTAAGTATCAAGCTGTCACAGTAGTAGAAGGAAGACTGCAAATGGGACAGGAATATAATCTAGAGACTCAGATTCTAAAAAGCAAATAAAATCCAATTAAATTTGCTTCCATATTTAAAACAAGCTCCTTCTTTTTTTAAGGCTTCATTCATTTTGTGAATATTTGCAGTTGATATAAAGGGTGCAACACATCTCAAGGCCTTGACTGGGATTATCTAGTTGGGAATGGTCCTGCTTTGGGCAGGGGGTTGGTAAGGTCCCTTCCAACCCTAATTTTCTATGATTCTAAGGTTTACTTCTATTTTTCAGCAGTAAACATTCAATATTTCAAATTACAATTCATCAGACCTGTTTTACATAGGGAAAGCTTGTCTAACTTTATCTCAACTACATAGTTGGTCCAATAAAAGATCTCACCCTAAGAAATCTTTGCCCCTTGCATAATTTCTGGACCATCACAGGTAAAACATCACTCCTGCACTACATTTAGCATTTTCAAAGACCTACTGAAAAACAGCACAGATTTGATAAACTCTGGTACAATAAGGCTGTAAGGAAATGAGGCTCCACTACAGAAAAGTTGTTTTGTATAACTTACTAGCAGGGAGTTAGTGCAAGATATATATATAGAAAGGAGTCTCACCCTAGCCTCCCAATGAAATGCCAAAGTAGCCTGAATGTGATATCAGAGCTCCCAACAATCTTACTGGAATGAGACTTCGCTTTTAAAGAGACAGTGGCTTTTTAATGTGCTTTATTATTTAGCCTCTTAGGCCTGTGATCACCAGCTAAGTGATTCCTGGTAATACCTTTCACTTCAGGCCATCTACACCTGCCAATGGCAGGAAATTTATATACTGTAAAAAGCCATTAAATAAACTACAGGTTATGCTCACACACATGACTGTTACTCATTAATCCAACGTGGGATTAGCATCTCTCTTCAGTGATTGTTTAGATGCAGTAGCAGGACAATAAACCTTTGTGCTGACTCTTCCCTGAATCAGAGAGTTTGTAAAATATTATCTTCCAAGCTACCGCGCATTTGCATTTTCACAGACCCACATGTTGTAAATTAGCTTCTTTTCTACCAACTATTAGTTGGTCTAATCTACCCAAAGAACCTTACCACCTTGAACGTTAATGATTGCTTCAGCCAATCCAGTGTCTAGCACAGAGCCCTAGCATACCCGGGACTGACACCCCAATGCTGCTGACAAGGGCAGAAGAGCGGAGCTGGTGCCTCATGGAGCTGGGTGCAGCGTCCAGAAGGGCAGAACTTCATTTAACTCCAGTTTCCACTTTGGTCCCAACTTGTCCCCCCTAATGAGACAAGCAACAAGGCGAACAAGCCAACAACCTCTCAGGCTGTTTACAAGCAGCTAGGTTTCCTGAGGACATCCCGGGAATTCTGTTTCCTTCCTGTTCACCCACATTAGCTGGACTTGACTTGGGCCTTAAATTGCTTATATTCTCTAAACGAATGACTTCTCCACCTGGGATCAGATTAGGAGTCCAGAAAGCTGACATGGGCAATGGGACTTGGAAGAAGAGCTGAAAAAAATCTCTAAGCAAATGAATTAGCTGGTGCCCATTTCTGACCTTTGTACTCCAAAGAAATAGTCAAACAGAGGAAAATGCAGACATTTGTCAGGTTTGCTTAAGAACAATTCTATAAACTATGCACCTGTCTCATTCTCACTTAGCTTTGGATGCACCTGTCCATTTGATCCACTGTGTTCCCCTAATCTTCTAATGAAAAAAGAAGTAACATTTTTTTTTCAGTGCAGACAGGATGGCATCTTTACAATTTAAGATTGACAAGGAGGGAAGCATCTGCATAACTGCTGAAAAAGAGCATGAGATGTGCAGTTGAAAGTGAGAGAAAGGGCTAACAAGAACCATGCTTAATGAAGATGCCTAATCACAACCGGTTATCCCCTCACGCGTAAGTCAGTGACCTGAGATTAGTGTGCTATATTGTATGGAAAGAGACCCAGAGCAAGAAAACCAATTGGTGCCTGGAAAGTTAAACATGTGATGGTGAAATCATGAACTGAAAGAAGCTGGATAAGAAAAAAAATCAGAAGAAAAAGGCAGCCAGAACACTTGAGACATGACACTAAGCAAAATGGGTAATTTATGCATATGTAGCCGGGAAGAAAAAAAACCAGAAGGAGAGGTCCAAAGGGAAGAATGCCAGTCAGCAAATAGAAGGAATGATGCAAAAGGCCTGATCCCCAAGGATGAGGATTTCTGGGACTAGAGATGGGGGAAGGAGCCAAGTTGGGCAGAAAATGGGACTGTTTCTTTGCCAGGTGGGCTGAGGTGGTTGCACAGAAATTGCATTTCAGCCCCCACGGTCACCACCCTTCTGTGATTCCTGCCACACGGGAATCTTGCCAGGCCCTCTCCAATCACTCAATTTATACCCTAAGACCACAAGACAGATAACTAGGCACAAGGACAGGAGCATCCAAAAGTGTTTCCAGCTGTTTAGTAACCAAAGTCAAAGCGTATGGGCCCTAGGTGAAACACGTAGTATGTGTGTTGTGTAACAGACCAAACATTTCTGCTACTTTACAAATAATACTTTAAGGCTCTGCAATAGCTTATGGGTTTTTCCCTGCTTGTTTTTACCTTAAAATTAGTAGTAGCAGTCCCCTTTAAAAAAAGTTTAACTATCTTGATATGTTTCTAAATAACCACTAAACAGCACAAGCTTTTTCTCCCCTTGCAGGTCAACATTATATCTTACAAAGGTTGCAGACTGACATGCAGCTTTGAGCAAGGACAGAGGAAAAGCAGAATTACTGTACTGACAAACTCGTGTGTGCACTCATTACTTGCACATTGCTTGGACTGTACAAGCACTGCTACTCGGGGGATCACATATTTAGCTGTTGCCTGAGGCTTCACACAACCAATCTAAACTATCACCTTCAATTCTTTCAGTCATTAGTAACGTGCCTTTTCAGAAACTGAATGTTACTGCAATGCTTTTAGCTTTCCAAAGATGTCTGAGCGAGAGGTGGGGACCAAAACAGCAGAATCCTCATCGGGAGTCTTATGACTTTTATCATTACATTCTCAGCTGTCGCTGCCAAGATTACACTTCCCAAACATCTCAAGCATTCTGAATTAGCTCGATGTAAACACCACGTACTGGGCCATCAGCACGGCTTTGTTCTTGGGTTTTCCTTTAAAGAGAGACTTACTTGTGAAACTGAAATCTGGTAAATACTGCTTTCTTTTTAATTAGAAACAACTGTTTATATGAATCACGTTTTATAACAATTCTACATACCAAGCTTTTGCTCTGGGAAAGATGTAGAAATCAGTTCACATAAACAATCACCTACTTGGTAATGTAGATTTTTTTTTTAAATCAAGGATCAAATTATACAAGGTGCCCCAATAACAGCAAGTAGGATTTAGTCCTAACGCTGATAAACTTACTCTAGCTTGTCTGGTTTGTAAACAAAATCATTCAGGAAAATGAAACCATGCACTCCCTCCCAGTTCCATCCCCCACATTTCACATCCTGACAGACAATTCAAAAGTATTATACCACAGGCCAAATATGGAGGGGCACCATTTACAAGAGTTTGGCATTTGGCTGGTGTTTCAAAAAAAAGTATGTTGTATTGAAAAGAAAATAAATCAGAAATACTTCCATCATCATAAAGCTTTCCTAAAACATAAAAGATTTTTAATCGTGGTGAGGCATAGAGGAAATGAAAACAAGCCCCAGAAAACTCTTAGGGATTATTTGTCAGAATATGATCAATAGTAGATCTGTTAAGAGATCCAGTAGCTATCTAGGTCATTTCTTATATTAATGCAAAATTGTTACTTACAGTAAATTTTTTAATGTTTTATCCAGTCAAGTCTAAAGTGTCCAGATTATACCCCCCTTGAACCACTTCCCTTGGCAAATTATTCTCTAGTCTAGCTACCCATTCTTGCAAATGCTTTTGCATGAAATTGTACCCATGTGAGTGATCTCACTAAGAGAGATCAGTCTATACACATGATTATGCTCACATGTTTACAATACTGGGCTCTGAGAAAAGTTGTCTGGAAGTTTCCCCTGCTATTCACCCCTAACCTTTTCCTTTCCTCATTTCAGCCTGTTTCATTCCACATGTATTGTACTCAACAACCCTTGCAATTCATATCCTTCAAATATGTCCCTTTACTTGTCAGTCTCATTAGACACATTAAGCTTTGCCAGTCTTTCAGGGGAAATGACACTATTTACAGCTACATAAAGAATGAGAACTTCCTTATTCCACGACCGTATACAGATCCAAATCTGCCAATCTTTTTGCTGCTATGTTGCAATACAAATTCATGACATGTGTTACTCATCCTTATACTAGTAAACTATATCCTTATACAAGGTTAACCATTACAGAGGTTTTCTCCCACTATTGCTTTGCCATTGTTTTGAGACACCTCTTCCCCTCAAACCCCAGAACACATCCAAACTGCAAAACCTTTTATGTTCTCAAGGAAATAAATTCATTGTGGGGTTTTTGGTGCCCAAGTTTCTAATCTCTCTACAATTTATCTGTTCTCGCTGATATTTGCAGTTTCTCCCACTATAATATGCTAGGCATTTCACTGTCATACCGATTATTATATTTTACACATAGTTGATGAGTGAAATAATATCAGGATCACGAGACGTTGTGACAGCACAGTAGATACCCTCTTAGGTGGACATGCTGCAGTTCACCATTCCCCTCTCAGTACAGAAGAGCAGTAACACATGAAAACAAATCCTTCCCGTGATGGTAATACAGCTGCAGTCTCCAAAGGAGATATATAGCATGAACACTAAATTGCACATTAAAGAAACATTCTGCCCTGTGTCTAGAAAGCAGAAAATCACCTACTGTGTAAGTTGTTTTGTTTCTGCTGTTGGTTTACCTACATTTGCCACACATGGAGAGTATTTGTCGCATAAAATTATCTTACATGGCAAATCTAGTTGACTAATCTGTTAGAACTGCTGGTTTCATATCTGCAGCTCATTCAGAAATATTCACAGCTGAGCTAAATATAAAGATGTTTTCTTCTAATGTCTTGCCTAAGAAACATACTTTTTGGGGGGCAAATATTTTACAATAAGGAGGAAGAAAGAATTGAAATCAAGGAGGAAGAAGAAGAAACCTGAAAATACAAAACATTGAGCCTTGCATAGGGAACCAGCTGTCTTTTCAATACAGAGCACAAAGATAACCATTGTAACAAACAGAGTGTCAACCTGCTGCATTGCATATGCAAAGGATGAACAAAGGTTTCAGACATTTCCAAAAATAAAAGCCACATGTCTTCAAAATCCTTTCATTGTACAACACATATCTGCTCATTTCCTGTATGAGCAAATTAGTCTGCATCTTCCCAATTATTGCAGTCTTATGATAGTTACAGAGTACTTGGCCCTTGCACATGGAAATAAATGAGGAGTATGCAAAAAGCCTTCTCCCTTACATCAAATACAGTTCCTAAGTCTCAACCTCTTCCTCTGCATCAGCTGTGGTGTTCGAATTCAGACAAAGCATCTTGGCACCATCTCCAAGGAAAAACTGCCTGCACCCACCGGGCTTTGTGGAGCCTCTCCTGGGTGGCTCTCGAGCAGGAGCCCTGAGCCTGCCGTGCAGCCTGCTCCTACTGCCTGGGTGTTTGCTTGTCTTCTCCCTATGGAAAACCTCGACACTCGCCTGCCACGCCTTTGGTATTGAGTTCAGGAGTGGAGTCCTCCTTGATGAAGGGAGGACACGCTGGGAGGTGTCGCCAGTGGATGCTCCAGGGACTCCACCTCCCCTACACCCTGCAATGTGCCACCCTGTTGGGACAGTCGAACGTTGGTCAGTCTGATCCTTTCTTGTGTGCCGCAGTCCCTGGCATCCCTGATATCACACTCTTGAACTTGGAGGTCCAGCGCCATGATGAATTGGTCACCTGCCTCTTTCCCATTGGCCATGGTCTGCAGCTTGTCTGCCATGGATCTGGTGTCAGTTCAATTCCCCCTCCCCGGTGAGGCTTCCTGGGTACAGGGTCAACCCTGATGGTGGAGCCCCCTACGATGTTGGGAGTCTCTGAGGGTCCCCGGGGTGCTCAGCCCCTGACGTTTATCCTCTGGCATTTTCCCCTGCTTGCAGGGCCTCAAAAAGAACAACAACAACAAAAATTGAACACCGCCTGGGGCCTCCTCCCTACTCAAGCGTCCTGCATCAGAAGGCGCTGATCGTCCCTTGGCATGATCCTGGGTCCCAGCTCATTCCTTGGGCCCAGTGCTGGGTACTCCTCTGATGAGACGTGGACCCCCTGCTGAGTCCTCTCCTGGGCTCTCCCTTCGGGACCAGGAGGGTTCCTGGCTGGCCCGAGAGTGGGATGTGCAGCCTTCTCTCTGCTGCGTTCTCCCTGCCTTTTCCCCACCACTGGCTTTTAACACAGCCGGGTGGTGTCTGCTGATGACATCATCCTTCCATTCCAGTTCCAGCCATATAGAAAAGAGGCTGATGACCTGTGTGGGAGGTTTGTTCCCCTGTGGCTTGCCTTGGCTCGTTGCCTCTGAAAAAGGTAAGTTCGCCCCACTCCTGGAGCTGTTGTTCTGGGGTTGCAGTGGGCTATCCCCACTGTGGCCCTGACCATGGGAGAGGGGTTTCCGCCCCTCTCTTTTCATCCCCCTGGGACACTACCATTTAAAAACTACAACATGGTCTTCAAACCAAATCTGAGGGCCTGCATGAGAGAGCATCATTTCCTTTTAGAATAATTAAGAAAAAAAACATGATAGGAGCTATGAATGCTTACCAAACAGGGGACAGAAATCACAGCCACACAACCTCCTGTGGCAAAATGGCTTCTCTAGGGGTACAGCTGCTTGACTGACTAAATGGAGAGGACCAACCCTAGAAAGAGTTTCTAGAAGAGGGCAATCCTGCACTAAACCATTACTGTAAGCCAGAAAGTAATGAAGAAGGATGCTGCATGTTTTTGTGTCCTAGCCTGTGAATTATAATACCAAGTATCAAGAAGATAACTAGCACCCCTATCTGACAAGACTCTCATTACAAGATTTTCACCTATCTGGTTTAGACAAGACAGTAAAAGCCAACTTTTTCAAAGAAAGCAGAAATCCACCTGTTACTATCCCATACCCTCAGGAGCCCTTTAGGTTTTGTTTAATCCAAAATACTTAGAAATGTATTCTGGTAAACATTCCAGAACATATTAATTCCATCAAAATAACTAAGTAGTTTGTACAAGGGATGAACTGCACCCTAACTGCACTACACTTTTGTTTTGTGTTTTATGTTTCTCCTCTGGAGACTACAAGTGTAAGATGATGGAGAGTGCAGGCTACTCAAGCCCTAAATATAGGTCAGGCTGGTGAATGTAAAGTTACAACGGTAATAGATCTATGAAACTGGGCAAAGAATGAAAGGCATGAGTCTCTTTGCAGGTAAGAGGAGGTTCCATTTATTTGTGCATTAGCTGGTGAAAGGCAGTGCAATAACTAAATGCTGTATGAGCTGTGTGTCTAAAGTAGAAACTTACCGTATTTGCTTGACTATAAGATGACCCTGATTATAAGATGACCCCTAATAATTAAATTCTATGTATGGAAAAATTATAAATTTGTTATAATTTGGCAGGTGTAGAATCTAATTATTGGAGGTTTATCTTGATTCTGTCCCCCTCCTACTGCTGCAGCAGGGAAAATAAATCTGGAGGAATCAGGAGGCCCCCTTGCCCTCTGCCCCTCCAACTTCTTCCCCCTACAGCCCCTTCCCCCCATACTGTCAGACTCTGGTCTCCTTGAGCATATGGAAATAAGGAGGAAATTTAAAAACACTGACAGGTGAATTGACATATTTTATCCCTTTTTTTAAACTGATGTCAGTTTTAGCACAAGTACTCTATAAACCTGCTTTTAAGAAGCACTTTAGTACTTTCTTATATAGAGTACAAACTAAGCATGACATTACCCTAATGTTGGCTACAAAGCACCAACTCACAGGATCATCATAAAATTCTAGTTTATTGGACGGATGCAAAAGTCAGACCATAAACCTTAGTGCCGATTCCCCTCAAACACACACACACATTCACGCGCACATACACACTCACAGTAGCTAGCTCTGAACACTAAGCACTGGTGTCAAGATATACCTATCCCCAAGTGCTGGAGTCTGCCGTCGATGGCCAGTCGAGGCTTCTTTCAGTGCGATGTTGCTGTAGAAGGGGGTCACCGGCTGGTCCTTCTGGCTGGACAGGCAGGGTGCTGGTCAGGTCAAAGAGGGCGCCATTGGGGGTCATTCTTCACTGCCTTTTATCCCTCTCTGGCAGACTTTGGTAACTCCTCAATTCTCGGGCTTACCCAATCCAGGCGTCATTGACCTCGAGGGACATCCCTCTTGGTAGCTGCTGGATGGCAGCTGTCAGCCCCAGGGGTCACATCCGCATGTACGTGCGGTCTCAGGAGTCCATTGATGAATTTTGATTGATTCACTACTGTGATGAATAGAGCTCTGGAAGTGGTTGATCAGGGGGTATTTCAGCCCCAAGGGTCGGTTTCCAGAGCTGATTAGCTCAAACGGGGGCTTCCGAACCTTTAACAATGAAGTTTCCGGGAATTCCTTGCACTTTATTGATTCTTTCTTCTCCTTGGTCTCTGATTTTGTAGGTGTTAATTGCTGCTCATTAACATACTTATCCAGACTAGCTATTGTGTTACACAATCAACCATGATTCATTCAGGGTCCTGCTCCATTCAGAGATTCCTGCCCTTGCTAACACTGTTACATAGTACAACTTACTTTTAAAGTACATTTGTAAAAGCACCTACAAGCTCTATTTTCACTACAAGTACACATTGTATAAAAATAATAATAATATAATAAAAGAAAAAGAGAGAGGAAGGAAGATAGAAAAGAGAAAGAATCCCCCAAAGGGGGCAAATACTAAAAGAGGGGCTTTTGCCATATGGAGGCGCTTCACATTTGAGAGGGGGGCAGACAAAAGGGTTTCTTGCTACACTAATGCCAAAAGCCTCATACCTTACCATGTAGTTCATTGGGCTGGGCCCCAGCAGAGACAACAGCATTTCAGGACATGGTAACCCCATAACTCAAGACTGTTCAGTATGTGTGTGTACTCCAGATACCCTCCTCAAAGGGTTCATGTGCTAATTATACCCCCACTCATGACTGGAACCAGTTGTTCTTGTCATGAGTTCTGGGATCCTCCAAAAATGTATAAGTAGATGAGATGCAGAGCAACCCGGTCCGGCTTCACCTCATGGAGAAGGGGGCCACAGTATCATCATATACTACAGGCTGAGAGAGGAGGTGACAGAGGGATTCTGGGTGAACAGTTTGGAGCCCTGTTTGGTGATGTTTGCCAGATAGTTAAGGCTGGTGAAAAAAAGAAGAATGATTGGAAATAGGAAAGAAAGGCACAGCTCAGCTGTGGTAGTGAAGAGGAAGTTGAAATGTATTCAATGCAGTGGCTTACCATGACTTGAAACAGATGGTGCTGAGGGGGACTGAGCACAATGGGCACTACCATATATCTTATTTAGATAGGCTGCCCAAACCTGGCCTTACTGTAGGTTCCCATCACTATATTTGCCTAATATGAGCCACGAGTTTTACAGTCATGCTCTGTGTTGTTTGTTTTTTAACCAACTTTGTAGCTGATTTCCATTATTGAGCCCATGCTGCTTTTGGCAGCAGTTTAACAATAGGCAGTGTATTTAATGACGCTTCCCTGTATGTGATCATAAGATGAGGAGCTTTCCCCCACAATGTTAATTGAGGGGGGAGGGGAACCTTGTCTCATATTTGAGTAAATATGGTAAATATCATTTTTCTGAGTTTGATATGGGGATAACTGATTTTGGCTCTGGACTGAATTTAAAATTCCACCTAAACAATTTCTGGGGGGTTAATTTAGGCTTTTAGCTTCAAAATTATTTAAATCAGGTTGGAGTAGCTGATCTTGCAAATCTTCCATGAACCAAAGAGAAATTGAATGAGATCAGCAGATGTAAAGTGTATTCTGGAGCCCAAATATCTCCACAAATTTCAATGCCATTGAAGCTAGTTCTTTTTAAAAAAAGAGTTTCTAACCCTGGTGCTAAGCTAAGTTTGGAAACATGAAATGGGCACAGTGTTTCCATTTTCTTAGAGTCTGTAGAGCAAGAGTAGGCAAATTACAGCCCACAGGCCATATCTGGCCCGCCAAATGATTGGATCCAGCCTGTGGACAGGCATCCACCAATTAATTGGATCAGCCTGTGGCTGCACCCTGTGGTACTCCACATGGGGCTGAGTCTCACCCACTTCTGCCCATGAAAACCCATGCTGCGCTCCTGCCCACCCCAACCCTGGCCAGCATGCACAGCTTCCCAGTGGGGCTGCACCCAGTGCAGCTGCAGCCTCCCTGGTACTGCCTGGGTACTGCTCAACTCCACCTGCCTCCAGTGGCTTCTCCTTCTCCTCCTCTTGCCTCTGCTGCACCACTTCAGGCATAAGATAATGTGGGGAAGTGGTGGCGGTGATCACGGGGACACATGCCAGGCACTAGATGCCCAGCCACGTAGAGGGAAAACTGCAGTTGTGCCACTCCTGCCCCAGCACACAGGGCTCCAGCTCCCAGCAACTAGGTGGAAAGTGGCCAGGAACTGAAACTGGAGCCCTGCCCGCTGGAGCAGGAACCACCAAGCTGCAGTTTTCCCTCTTCCTGGCTGGGCATGTGCCCACATGCATCTCTATGGCAGCTGTCACTTCCCTGTGCTACCTGCTGCCCAGAGCAGTGCAGCAAGGGCAGGTGGAAGAGGAGCCAATGGAAACAGAGGGAGCCAAGCAGTACATGGGTGGCTGCAGCTGCACTGGGAGCTGCCCTGCTGGGAAGCTGTGCATGCTGGCTGGGCTGGGGTGGAATGGGTGGGAGCACAGTGCGGGCTGCCCCGGGCAGGAGCGGGTGGAGCTCGGCCCCATGTGGAGCACTGTGGGGGCAGCCACAGGTCAGGTCACCTGCCCCATACCACCTGGGCGAGCTTTGCTGTAAGCGCCCCCTGTTCCTCTTCCTCCCCCCATCCCTGGCCAGCTCCCAGAACTTAGCGCACAGGCAGCTCTCCTCCTCCCCACACATACAAGAGTAACACTTTATTTTGAACTATTATGCAATCATCTCTCTATATATTATTTTAAAAAAGCATAAATCAGGACAAAAATATGTTTTGAAATAAAATATGTTATAGTAGATGGTTGATTTTAGTATATGATTTGTTTTTTATTTATAATTTGTTAAAATGAGATCTTTTAAAAGGTTGTGTGTGCAGCCTTTGACAGCTCACCAAAACTCATTAAGTGGCTCTCTAGCCAAAATAATTGCCCCACTCTGCTGTAGAGAGACAGAAATGAGAGTTCCCAGGCATGAGCAGCCCCGTGCCCGTCACAGGGATCTTTACTTCAGGATCCCATGTTGTGGAGTGCAACGTCATTCCCACCTGAGTGAACAGTACACTGGTTGTCCCCCCAACCCAAAAGAGCACACCAGGGCTGTTGGATGTATTAGTTATTCCCATTAACTCTCTGGAATGGGGCTTTGGAGCTCCAGCAGAAATGAGGGTGGGGAGGGTTTGTATGAAACCCCTGGGGACTCTAAATTGCTTTAATCCAAAATTAGTAAATTAAGCCAATTTACTTTGTCCTTAGATTTAGGAAATCACGTGCTTTCGTAAGCCCCTACAGTGGGCTAGAAAATATACCTGGAGCAAGTCCATTAAGAATTTTTAAAGCATAGAAGTGCAATCTGAAGTGGAACTTGCAGCCTGAACACATCCCTCCGGGTCTCACCCGGTTCTCACTGTAGTTTATCATAAAGCTCCCACTGACCTTCAGGCAAGAGCTGTAAAACAGAGAGACCTTAGTTTCCATTTGGTCTTTACTGAGGAAAAGTCCTAATAATTTTTTTCCCTAAGTAAAATCAAAATGGAATTAAGGACTTGCGTATTTGGCTCAATAGCAATTAGTGTGGTTTTACAAAGGTCCTTGAGTACTTAAAATTTCATTTCCGTTGAAAACAGAAAAATAAAATTATAAATTAAAACACATTCTGAAATGCTAAATTATGTTCAAGTATAAACATGTTTAAATTCATGACTCTGTGCTTTCCTTCTGTTGCCTTCATTAACACAGTTTACAAGATCACATAATTACAGCTTAATAAAAATGTTGATATTTGTCTAACCAATATTCCTGAAATGTAGTTTACATTGCTTTGTACTGAGAATACTACAAACCAAAATCACTTTTAGTTCGCACTAACAAGCTATCTGGCAGACATTTTGATGGAAAGTATGCTGATCATTCTAGTGGTGTCAATAGAATCACATTACTGCTTGAGTTTGCATTTTCTAAAAGCTATTCAGCAGCTCACAGTGTAGAGATGCATATTCCCTATAGATAATTTCTACACTGTTTACTAAATACCAGCTACAGCCACACAAAATAAACTCTTTAGAACAAGATATTTCAATAAAAAAAATCTTAGCATAGTGATTTATCATGATTTAAATATATATATGGTAGAATAAAGTTAGAATTTTTTCGTCTTTTTTTCTCCTACTGTGAAATGAAAACCTCTACTTGTGCCATGAGTGCTTTTCATCACTACAGATGTTGTGCTCTGGCCTACACACAAAAGTCCACTTGCTTAACTAAAGTTGTAATATTGCAGTGATTCAATAAAACCAGGAGTGTGACACCTATGGCCCACAGGCCAGATTCAGCCCATTGAGCCGTGTTATCTGGGCTGCAGGGCTCCTAGACAGGCAGGGCCTGTTGCCAAAATTCAGGGTATGCCCCACTGGGAAGCATGTTGGTGGCCGAGGGTGAGTCATGACAGCATTAACCCCATGTCTCCCTGATGCCACCTGCCCTCTCCAAATCCTGTCCAGGAAGCCATACCAGTGTGACACCACTGATATAAACTAAAGCAACTTTTTGGGCAGACACTTATAAATTGTTTTAGCTGTCCCCCTTATGTAGTTACAGGTATAACTAAATAATGTTAGCAAGCTAAACTGCTGTAAGTCACTCAAAGTTGCACTGGATTCAGTAAATCAGTGCAAGTTCCCAGCTTGAGAGCATGGGCACACAAGGAAACAGGGGTGAAGAAAATGAGGGTAGGGATTCCTATCGTGTCAGGTACTCCATAGAGACTGGTTACTGCAACCTCTCACCCAATGGTGGGCAAATCTGACACAGTTATCACCCTGGTTTTCCATGGGGTAGGAGCATGCACGTGGGCAGTTTCACCAGGGTAGCTGATGAGCTGTGAACCTTTAACCTCATCTACAACAAGGTAGCTTGTTCATGTGCCATGTCCTTAGACAGGGGTGGATTAATGCAGGGGCCTGTGAGGCCTGGGCCCAAGGGTGGCGGCCAATCAGGGGGCCCCTGGGGCTCCAAGGGCAGCATGGCCCAGGAAGGCATCCTGGACATGGGCATCCGGCAGCATGCACCTCCTCCCCTCCGGCTGGGCCAGGGGCAGAAGCTAGGGGGCAGGTGCAGGGCTCTGTGCAGGTGACGGCAGCCCAGTTTCCCTGCTCCATGGCCACACCCAGGCACAGGCAGCCCGGTGAGAGTGCCAGGAACAGAGACCCTCCCCACTGAGAGGGGGCTGGGCCTGGGCAGGCCCTTGGGAGGTACATCCTCAGGCCCCACAAGACCCTGCCTGGCATGGAGGAAGCAGGGTCATACCTGCTGCCCCGGTGCTACCGAGCCCCAGGCAAGGTAGCCACCCACACCGGTGCAAAGCCACCTGGGAAGGACCCAGCCATGGCAGACCACAGCATGAGAGCCGGTCACGTACATACTGCCCACCGCAAGTCAGTATGATGAGGATGAGGAGCACACCCAGAAGAGCTGCAACAAGAACACAAGATTCATTCCAGCATTACAGCAAGGCTAGGAGACAGCTTCCGAGGTCACCCAGCCCAAACTCCACCTGAGGCATGATCAGTCCTATCCAAACCACCCCACAACCATTGCCTAAGGAAGCAGCATTGCCTGGGGTGCAATTCCAAGGCCTGAAAGGATGGATGTGTCCAGGCCCAGTGACTCCCAATGGGACTCGTGCCCCTAAGTTGCTTAAGCAGTACTTAATGCTGGGACTTTCCAGTGGGTCTAAGTGTTGGAAACCAAGTTAGCTGGCATTGGACTACCAGCCACAGCCTGGGAACTGCTGCCAGAGGCTTGAGTTTCATAACCTGCAGCACCTGCCCCAGCCCTCTCCCCTCCCCTGCACTCAGCCATTCCTCCTGGAAGGAAGTGAACTCTTCACACTTGGCTGATTTTTAATTTTATTGTTGCAAATTTGTTTCTCTCTATATATAGATTCTTTACATATGTATAAAAATCCTAGTGCTCCTCTCCAAACAGTGGGCACGGTGCATTTGCAGGCGAATCCATGTGACAGGTGGACAAATCAGGAAACGCAGCCAAGTGAACACATACACACAACTGCAGTGGCAAATGCCCCTGTCAAGGGACAAGGGTGGGGAGGGGGGAAGTACACTTCATCCTTTCTATTCACTCACATGGCTGAGGCTTATCCTCCTGGATTCTCCTCCTGTGTCCCAGAAAGCCTGTGCAAGGATCAGCCTAGGGCGACTATGTGATATATATTCCGTAGCTCTGGCCAGAGGCAGATTAACTCATGGGTCTGCAGGGCCTTCCTGGGCCCAGGGGCAGCAGCGGTTTTCTGGGGCTACCTGTTGCCAGGAGGCCCCATGGGTGGCCCTGCTCCCTCTCTCCACCATTTACAGGCAGCCGCTGGCACCAGTGCCCCTGGGACAGGACAGCCCTGCCCCACTGCGGTCAGCAAAGGAGCAGGTGGGCAACCCGTCGATCAGCCCCAGCCCTGGTCTATCCCGAAGTGCCGAGGGACTGCAGCCCCCGCTGCATAACACTCACTGGGTAGAGGGGCCATTACTTGCCCATCAGGTAATAAAACATGTAAATCTTAGCAATAAGAATTCTCACAAAAAAAATCACCTGCCTCAAATATTAGCAGGTGTCTTTGGGTACCTGTTTAGTTAGATACTTTCTGAGACAGACTCACTACACTTGTCAAATACAATGATGAATGATGGCCACTACAGTTCTGTATCTGTGCAAAGCAGAGGAGCTGATTATAAACAGCCACACCAGGAGGCTGCATTTGCCCATAATGGTCAAGTTTAAGAGTTGGTTTAGTATGTGGAAGTTGTTTTTCTTACTATAGTATGTGTAGATTTTTTTGTTTAGAGAAGACCAGCGTAGACATCAAAAGGCTGTCCAGTATCACTCAGGTATCATGCATACAAGCCAGTAAAGAAAGAGACTTGGAAATGAGAGCTTTCATAAAGCTAAGTATTTTTAGTAAATTTTGTAAATATTTTAAAATTTTCTAATACAAACTCTTTCTAACCTTCTCATTTTGTATCTGGGACTGAACAAGTACCCTGGGTCTAAGGGTACTTAAAGGTGCTACAATCTACTAGAAACACACATGCTATGCTTCATAAAGGACTCTACTCAAAAGCTACACTGTTTTGGTAGCTGCAGAATAAAAGCATTTTGCATCAATGAAGAACAGTAGTTCTGTGATAGTCTTCCATTTCAGTAATTTGTTATATAGGCTGTGCAGATTCCCCAAATATGTATTAACATTTATATTGCAATTTTACTCCACTAAAAGTTCAGGTTCCAATTGTCAGCCCACACAGCTGCCTCAAGGATATCTTATAATTGCACACAGTACATTTTGAAATGTAAAATCACAAAATACATCAGCAAAAACTGCATTTATGTATCTACAATATCTATGTCTGTATGCATTCAAAAGGCTGGAGCAGAATTCTTGGTTTCAGAGCTGAAGGCAAGGGGATTAGACAAAATGTTTAGTAACTGTGTACATAAAACAACTAAAAATAAATCCATCACAGATGAATTCTCTTTTTTCAGCAGGCTTAACTGATATCTAAGGACAATTTTGGCATAACTGCTGAGACTTTCTTCTTATGTCTGTGGAATTTCACAGACTATTAACCAGGATTTTAAAATGATTAATTTTTAACTGCTTTTTTTCCTAGATGTCTCTATTTTTGAAGAACACAAAACTGAATCTTTCTGAAATATCCTAGAATTGTAGAACCAAAAATGCCATTTAAATTGATAAGCAACCTACACATTGTGGTATATGTGTTTCACACATTGTTTCATATGAATTCATATATGTTATAAATTAGCAAAATATAGGTCCATTTTTTGTGCTTATAAAAACCATAATTCCTTTTATGGAAACTGCCCAAAACCTGCATTTCTGAAAGCAATAAAAGAATTTGACCAGCATGTTTGCTAATTCATATTAAGGCACCCAAGCTTATTGTTTGTGCTGTAAGCACATTTTTTAGTTTGTTGGTATTTCCATTATCTCATCAAAGCATGGAAGCTTTTTTATGTAGCATACTCTTCTTGGACATCAATAAGTATTATGCATAGATAAATCTCCTATTTTATTGATGAGAAAGCCAGCCCTTCAGTAAGGATTATACTATTCAGAGACAGAAAACACTTATGTATTTCTTAAGACCAGCTGGCTATATATTTACAATATATCTTCCTGAAAAAGACATATTTGAGCTAAAACCAATACTACATTATGGGTATGTGCAGACATTACACTTAGATTGAACTAACCTTTGTTAGGCTGATCTAAGTGCCAATATATACAGATGTTCAGGGAGGTTGGATCGGGCAAAAAATGGCCACCCTATCCAACTTAGTTCACTTGAGAGGTGCATTAAGTTGGATCAGAAACAGGTTCACCTGATCTAACGGATGTCTATACATATTTGAAGCACAGCCTGGGGGCTGGGAAAGCCTAGGCATTTGCTCCAGCTGTGCTCTTCCTACCCCATCCACCCTGACCATGGTATTTTTAGCTTCCCACCAACCACAGAGAGACAACCCCCTCCTGCAGACCTGCCAGCCCCCTACAAGCCTTTATATCACCTTTCCATGAATCAGTTCATGCATTCATTAAGTTGCTGTTTTCAGGAGAAAAATCACAGACCTGGGCCACACAGAGAAGCATATCAATTAATCTAAGGACAGTGGTGGATTAAGATTTTTTATTGGGGCCCTGGGCAAACAGAAAATTAGAGGGCCCCCACCAGGTGAGGGCAGGTCCTCTCTGCATCCACCATGGGGCTGCAGCTGGGCCTGCCTGGCCGCCTCAGCACATCCAGGACGGGGTGAGCTATGAGGCATGAGCACCGCTGAAGTGAAAAACATACATTATAATCACATTTTGCCTCCAAATGTAAATAAAGTCCACTTCATTCATAAAGGGCCAATACATCTGTGCATCATTGAAGTTATCTGAAGCACTGTTCTGAAGTCAATTAAATTTACAATGTCTTATATAAATCGACACATCCTATATGTATATCCAGTATGCATCTGTCTTTATACAATCATATGAGGTAGGCATGTATATTTACAATGGCAGTTACTACTAAAATATATACATACATACACACTTCAGTAAGTCTTGGAATAGGACTACATTAGGTTTTTTCCATTTAAAGTATTTTCCATTTTAGCAGCAAAGTGAATTCAAAAACTAGCACAGGCTGCTGAAGTAAACAAAATGCCACCAATCTTCTGCAGGCTGGATCATGTTCACAGTATTTTTACTATCTTTATCACAAGGGTTTAAAACATACCATTCAGAGAAAATGCATAATTGAACGAACCAGTGCAGCTATAGCAATTTAACACTGTATCTGCCCTAGAAGAATTAGAGTTGGAGCTCAGTTGGATTCAATGTAATGCAAGAAAAATCTCGATTATGCCATAAAGCCAATACAACAGCTGACAGTATCCTCCCCCAAAACCTTTGGCTGAAGTGTGCTGCATGGTTGTTGGATTAAATGAGTTCACATGCCACTTTGTTTTCATCAGCAGAAGATAAGGAAATCTAATTACAATGGCAAAATGCAGTAAGGTATTTATAGACAGATTCATCTTATATGTGTATAATGATGTATATGTTAAAAAGAAGTCTAGTGGAGAAATCAATTTGTATTTCTTCATTGCCTTTTATTGGTAGTCTGTTCCCATTCTGACTGTAATTCCAGCAGGTGTTTAACAGGCATCATTAGAATGCTTCAGCACAGAAGCGTAGGATATAATTACAGTGTCACCTTGACTAGATCTTTCAAAACTACTATAATATCCAAAGTGCATGTAGTTAAAAATAGGATGCAATTCTACACATTCAGACTTTGTTTAGAAAACTAAGAAACTCACTCATTTAATAGTCTTCAAATTTGGGTGGAGGCAAATTCAGACAATCTCAGATTTGGTGAATAGAAACTCAGAGGTGGGAACTCTTTAGTATACATAGCACCTTTTTATACTCACTAATACCATAAACATGTCATCACACCTGCCATGAACTGCGCAGGGAACCCAACTGAAGTCAATGAAGTTCTACCCAGACACAAATTACATGATCATGGCCTACATATGTAGCATGCTGGTGCTTTGCAAAGAAAATAAACACAGTAATAAGAAAAACTTGCACAATGTGAGGAATTAGGGGAAAAGAGGGAATGCATGCCATTTCTTTTGCAAAAACAATGGGAAAGGATTCATAGGCTTTTATTGCTGTATATTTGTTTGCATGCTAAATGATGATTACTTTCTTGGAAGACAAAGTTCTGAGGAGCTGTTTCCTCTCAGGTGTGTTAATGGTCAGGCAAAAGTTTCCACTGGTGGATTTTAAGATGGAAAACACATTCAATTAATTCAAAGCAATAAACTCCAGAGCAGTGTGAGCCAGAGTAAACTGCTCCCAGGTGTAGTGTCTCCATGTGCACCCAGGACAGCAGCAGTTTGAGCCGAGGCGGAGTAGGTTATGCCAGGGCTGCTTTTGCCCTGCTCTGCCCTGCACTCTGGGTGGCAGCGATGGGCGGTGGAGGGGCTGGCTGGGGCAAAAGCATGCTGAAAGTGACTAGCTGTGTGGCTAGGCAACAGGCAGGAGTCTAGCCCCCTGCTCGCTGGTCTGACCAGGTGCAATTTATGTCTGTGGTCAGCGTCTACACATGCATTTAAATCACAGTCAATTACTACACCATAAGATAGTACTGTTGGGGACAGTACTGTTGTCCTCGACGGTACTATTTTATGGCGGTATTAATTAGTTTACTGTGGCCTAATACTGTTGCATGTGTAGATGGTGATGCTTCACTCTGCAGCTAATTAGTCTACACTGCAGTAAAGCACAGGTGTAGGCAACCAATGAGGGAAATGTCTCAGGACAGGCATGGCAAGCACAATGACAAAATACCTAGAATTTTCATGATATCCATTTGGGCAGGTATGCTTGTAAATAAGGCACAAAATAAATTGAATGCAAAATAATAATCAGTGAGAAAATGCTAGCAGGACATTAAATTAATGTTAGTTCTTTGGACATTTACAATTACAAATCACAGATCACTTTATAATTAAAACAGTTTCATAGAATGGCCTGTGTCATGTCATGTTTTATGGAAAGGAAGGCAGCTTTGAAATAAGCAATACATAGAAATGATTTGACAATAGCAGTTACTGCATAAATTGCAAGCGGTTAATTATTTACAGCTAGAGCTAGCATAATAGGTAATCTGAAGTGCTCTTTAAGTTTATATGTTTTAAGGTAGCTTCTAATGGAGGAAACTGCTTGAGAATATGAGAATAACTTTTTATTTCAGGATTCATTATGTTTTTTTCAAAAGTCTGTTAGTTTGATAAACTCAAAAATTTAAAAGGATGTTGAAATCACACATACAAAAATGAAACTAACAGAACTTCAGTTGCTATTACTGGTTTTTAAATAGTCATCAGAATAGTTTCAATTTCAGCTTGAATATATCTATTTGAATGTATAGGAGGAGAAGCTTGTGATAAGAACTTTTAGACATTTCACTCATTCCCCACTTTAAAAGGAACTCAGTGGCAGTATGTTCCATGAACAGATTCAGAATTAACTAACAAAACAGTTCATACTTCCCAGCATATTTTTCACTGTTGCATTTAAAATACATACAGATTGCAGGACTCAACAGCCAGATAATACTTTCTATTAAATACATGTAAAGTGAGTCTATTAGCCAGACCTCAGTGGAACATAGTCATTGAAGTTCAAAGAATGATTCAGATTGGCCCTAGACTTGGGCTTCTGTACAAGCTCAGTATGGATAAATTTAATCATCTTGGTGACTAACTCACCCTAAACTCTGTGTGGTCCAGACTGGTTCTGGGGAGGTACCTAAATCCTTGGGTGGGGCCAATCCATCAGATGTATTCAGACAGACAGCACTGAGTTCAGCTCAAAACACTGGTGTGAGCTCTAGTGCTGCCTTGGTTCTAGTGCTCTACAGATTCAGAGATGATGTGCCCCACTGAGCCCATGGACACAAGAAGGGGAAGGCAAATCTAAAGGCATAAACCTAAAGCAAATTGCACTACACCAGCTGAGCACAAACAAGCAGCCTGTGCACTTGGAAACATGAAAAATAAGCAGGCAGTTCAGTACAACAAAGGCGTTTGAAAATGTGAGCAAACTGCTCCTATTTCATTCAGGAGGAAACCTGCCATGGTTAGACCATGGTTACATCACTCTGAGAGACATATCATGTCTTTGCAGCTTTTTAAATGGGGATGGCTAGACATGTTGCTGGTTAAGCTGCTTGTGTGTCTATGGCCTGGGTTGAAAGGAATTGAAAATACACTGGAAAATACACTAGAAAATATTGTGGAGGTGGGGGCCTCCAATCCACCCACCACCACTCTCGCACAGGCTGGGCAAACCACAGCCTGAGTTCCTTCCCCTCCCTTCTTCCCCCCACTGCCATTGTGCAGACAGCACTGGAGCTGGGGCGGGGGGGGAGGGGAAAGGCTAGGAGAGAGAAGCTGCAGACACACAGTTGGGCCAGATCTGCTCCAAAGCAGAACTTGATCCCCCAGCCTCCTGACCCAACAGTGAATGTCAGTTGGGTCGGGAGAGCCAGTCTAACTCATAGCACTTTCTGTAAAGTGCTATGAGTTAGACTGGGGAGCTGCAGCTCTGTCAGCACCCACAGTGGAACTCGCAGTACTTTAGCTACTCTATCCCAGACAAACGTGTTATTTTTCCTTTAAGAACTGCCAGCCAACTTCTGTTAGGAATGGCTAGACTTTATGAAGCTTGCGTTATGCCAATACAACATTTCTTAGATAGAGAAGCCCCCAGTTCAAGAAAACTATCCTATAACACTTCCAGCAATATTTAAATATGGCAGGTGCTGGAAGAGGTCTAATCAGAGTGTGCCCTAAGTGACACTGGGCCAGAGCCTCAGCTGGTGTAATGGCTCACTACTCCATCCAAAGAAGTTATGCCAGCAGAGCTCTGGCCCAGTATTGTATTTTCCAGTGGCATTCTAAATGACAGTCACCTAATAATGCAATTTGGAAGGAAGAGGAAGACATTTCAATAAAGCCTATGTCTTGCCTTGTCATTTGTGATTAGTGTTTCATTGTGCTATATGTCTGAGTACAGACTGTCACTGAACTGCTAAATACTTTATGGAAAGAAAAACCCTTAAGCCTCCCAATATGGATAGCATACCTTTGACTTCCTGTTTAGCCCAGAATTCTTGTACTCTTTTTAAAATGTTCTTATCCTCTCTCAGCTGCTTTTGCCATTGACGCAATTCTTGAACTTCAGCATTACAGCGGACCTGCAGAAGGAATGATGTACACCTTTAATGTTCTCCCTATTTGCATTATTAATGTTTCACTACAACAAACTTGCAAGACTGAAATAGCCTAACATGTTTATGGTATCAAGAAGGATATGAAAGAATGGCTCTCTCACGCACAATTCTTTCCTAGGGCTGTTCCTGGTATAATGCAAATATGTACCATATTTGTTTGGTTTCATGCAGGGCCAGATGTGGAACTATAATGTGTTCACATATAATTTAAAAGACATAATTGTTGAAAATTTTTAAAGACAGAAAAATGCCGATTATGAGATCACTGACTGCCACAGGCTCAGGAGAATACTATGGTATGGGAAACAGTCACTTGTTGCATTAGCTAATTAGATCTATAAGCATTGTACTAAAGAACATTAATGCCTCCAGAAAATGATAACACTATAAAACCAACTCATTCAGCAGTCATAACAGATCAAAAGAGAAACACAAAGTGTGATACAGCAGGAAATTAATGCAAGCAAACCTATTCATACTTGCTAATAGCTGCAGAAGCCTGTAGACGAGTTCAATCATACCATTTTCATCAGGGATCATTAATCTGTTACTCAGAGTAACTGAAATGCATGACATGGCATCCACTCTGTCAGTCATCCACACGATAGGCCTCATCCTCCCACCAAAGACAATGACTATGTTCCCAGGCCTTGTCTACATGTAGGATGTAGGGGAATTTCAGAAAATTCTCATTGTGGGTACAGCCCCATTGACTTCAGTGGGAACAGGAACAGGCCAGAAGTTTACCAGTTTTGACTCTGACAAGGAAGCAAATTCTTCTTTATAGTTGCCCCTACACTTGACCTCATAGATTTCATAGACATTAGGGCTGGAAGGGACCTTGGAAGATCATCGAGTCCAGCCCCCTGCCCGAGGGGCAGGAAGTCAGCTGGGGTCATAGGATCCCAGCAAGATAAGCATCCAAATTTCTCCTGAAGGTGTTCAATGTAGGTGCTTGAACCACCTCCGGTGGCAGGCTATTCCAGACCTTGGGGGCTTGGACAGTGAAGAAATTCTTCCTTATGTCCAGCCTGAAACAGTCTTGCAGGAGTTTATAACCGTTCAACCTTGTCATCCCTTGGGGTGCTCTAGTGAACAATCGTTCCCCCAGATCCTGATGAACACCCCTGATAAACTTATAGGTGGCCATCAGATCGCACTTACAGTGGCATTATTAAAATGGAGTTTAATTTTTCTCTAAATTCTAAGTACCTAAAACTGCATTGGAACATAGAATCCTGCAAAACATAATGGCTGGTAAAAACATATGGCAATGAACCTGCTTTCTTCTCTAAAAAGTTATGTTATCAGTACTGTTTTGCTTCCTGCACACCAAAAGATTTCGTTTTTGAAGTCTCACATAAGATTAAGTTTTAGATAATGTGGCAATGAGTAAGATTCAACTATGTGTTTTGAACTGTATTCTGTTACTTTTCCAATCTTCATCAACTTTCATGAGACATATGGAGAGCACAATTTCACTCCACTAGTTTAAAAATTCCTAAAGGAAACCATGAATATTATTTAGCAAAAGCATTCTTTTGGCCAAGAATATATCCCTTCTGCACTGCAACCAAGAAAACTACTGATAATAGCTCTATTCCCAGAGTCAATTTCTATGCATTTCAAATGAGGACACTTCTTATATTTTAGATAGTTCAGTGACAAAGCAGTAAGACAATGCAAGGTTATATAATCTCTGCTGACAGAAAAGGAATTTACTTGGTGCCCTGACATCTGATATCTTGTACAGTACTTTATTATCTTTGCTCTGATAAACTTGCTCTGCAGGATTCACTGTAGGGCTTGCTAAACTTTTATATGATTGTAGCAGGTTCAGGTCTCGTGGGTGGCCATGACAACCCATGGTGGCCCCGCAATTCCTGCCCCAGCTCTAACTCTAAGGGTCCTCATTTACTTGTCTACCACACCTTTGATGTCATTATTTGGACAGGAAGGAGGATGCCTGAGAGTCTTAGAGAGAACCAACAGTTGTTCTAGCATTGGGCTTTGGGCTTCTTGGCCTCCACCCTTTTGCTCTCACTGAGCTCTTTAACTCCAGTCAACTCGGACTGAGTGCTGCTGAGCTCTGGGTGACTGCTGGAACTGTCCCAGTTCCAAGGCAGTGCGCAGTGCTCTGCCGAGCCGCACTGCACCTGCGCAATGTGACAGCTGCCACGTGGGTGTCGGGAGGGGGTGGGGGGGCAATCCCCACTGCCCTCCACTGCCTCACACTGCACAGGAGGGCTCTGACATGAGCACCCAGAGGCCCCAATTGCTATTCCTGGAACTGGTGAGTGCAGGGCTTTTTTTTTTTTTTTTTTTTTTTTTAAGTGCCAGGAGACTGGGGCCAGACAGAGGATGGGGGTGACCAGGGCCACCACGGGGGCTTCCCCCACAGCTCCCCCTGCCCAGGGAGAGGCAGGCACAGCCGGAGAAGCCATGGGAGAACCTGCAGCTGCCTGGTTGTGCCTGCCTCTCTCTGATTCAGCAGTGATCTGAAACACCGAAACAAATTGCTGTCCTCCAAAATGGCCGAATCTGAAATCGAAACAAGACACAGCCATTTTGCACAGTCCTGGTATCTAGTCCCCACTGGACACCATGGTCCTCCTCAGGTACCAGACAAAACTGAAATCAAAACTCAAGCCCTTCAGGCAATAATGAAGTCCTACCCCAGTCCCAGGTCTGTAAGTGTGGCTGGCCCTCAACTTCTTCTTATGCTGTCTCTATCTGGCTCACAGCCACAGGCAGAGCTCTTCCCTGTTCAGGTGCCACAGCCAGGC
The DNA here is from genome assembly GCF_030867095.1 of Alligator mississippiensis. Classification (NCBI taxonomy): domain Eukaryota; kingdom Metazoa; phylum Chordata; order Crocodylia; family Alligatoridae; genus Alligator; species Alligator mississippiensis. The sequence continues at coordinate 45,494,424 of NC_081836.1, read as the reverse complement.
TGCCTGACCTGCCTCTGGGGCTGCCTTATATTTCTCCCAGGCCATGCCTCTTCCAGTCAGGTGACCCTTTGGGGTTGCCTCTTAATTAATTTAATCAGGCAGTCTCTATGGCAACCCAGGTGCCGCTGTCCCATCTCCCCTGCAGGGCTATGCCTGGGCTCTTCCTCTCAAAGTAACAGAGCACCAGAGCACCTCCGGCTCTGTCAGTGATTAAGATGAACCTTTTATACATGAGCATGTGCCCCAGCGCTACTTGCAGGGTATCTGTCTCAGAAGAGCCTAGACTTCATCGTTGGGCTTTTTGCATGTACAGACTGGGAGCAGGTAGGCAGAGCTTATTTTCTGACAGCAGGCCTGGACATGGCAGGGAGACAGTTTAGACAGGGCCTCTGTTACCTTCTGGAAAGGTGTTGGTATGAATTTAACAGTCATTTCCAATCCTATCAATACGTTTTTCATGAACTTACCATAGTTGTCTAATAAAGCTTTGTTTATACACCAGCAAAAAGTTCTTGTTTTATAAACAGAATATAATTTGAGCCACCTAATAAACTACAAAAGAGCCAGCAGCCAAATCTCTCAGCAAGTAATCAAAGCAGCAGGATGAGTGTTCTCTCCACATGTCCATGTGTGAGTCCCCCTGCAAATCATTAGGATGTAAAACACTGCGTAAGTCTAGTTTTGAAGTCAGAAGCAGTGCAGTTTTTCTCCTAAGAAAATCCAACACACTTAGACTGCATCCACTATATACAGTGCAATTAACATTCTGTTTCTCATCTGAGTCACATGAAATGCATCAGGGAGTTTTGCTAGTAGCCATATCTTGTTGAATAGGAACATAGTTTCTGACAGTACAAGAACACTTTCAGGCTGTAAACAGATATCTCATTTGAGGTGGTCCTAGTCCAAGTCCAAACTCAAGCTCAAACCTGGGATAAAAGAGAAACAGCACAGCCCTTTACACACATAGCCCTTCCAAGTTGTATTGCTGTTCCTCTGCTAATAGGTGGCCAGGAGCTCACAGCCTGACAGGTTTCTCCCTGGAGTGACCCACAATAATTTGAATGAGCCAGTTAACTACAGACATACACAGAATTCTCCCAGGGAAAAAGTATTAAAATATTTTATCTTCCATACTTCACAGGTACTTAAAGCAGGACAAAAGGCTTTCTTTTGGGAGAAATCCTATGTTTGTTTTCACCCTTACAGAGATAACCACTTTTGTTCAGATTTAACACTATTTGAAACAACTGGAACTAATATACATACAATAAACAACAGCTCTTTATACAGGATGACTCTATGCCCCATTTTCATGGTGACAATCCCATTTTAAATACTTGTCCTGAGGGTCCTGCTGGTTTGGTCAAATGAACATTGTTGTCCTATTTTCAGTGGGATTTCTGGGACAGGTGTTTAAAAAGAAATTATTCTGACAAAAACAGGACTGCTTTAATACTCCAAACCCTTGCTCCTCTAGAGCTCTACATTCTCCCTCACTCCCTGCTCCCGTTCACCAGTATGTTCAGCTGTGACTGGAGCTTAGAGACAGCTGAACATGCCAGAGTGGAGAGGGAGTGTCCCATTTTGACAGTAGAGATATATGGTCATGCTATTTTTATATTTACATAATCCCATCCCTTCCAAACTAGAGATGTGATAATTCAATCCTTACTCAGTTAAAATACCATATCAAAAGTAAGACAGGTCATATCTACATTTAGTATCAATTAAATACATAGCATCAATCAGTGATGGGGTAGAAACCAACTGGGAAACAAAACAGGTTAGAACAGTAGGGAGGTAAGAAAATATTGACCAAAGGCGCCTGAGAAACATCTGCTCATTAAAAGCTCCATGGGGTCTCCAATGGCCTTGCAGAGTAAGGATCTGTTTTTAAGGTCTGATTCAAAAGATAAAGAAACTGTATAAAATTCTCATTCTACAGAGGAATTATACAGAGGAATAATGGAATGTGTTTGCTCTTCCTGTGATGCTACGGAGTCTAGATATGTCAAACCTTATGCTGGAAATGCTAACCCATCCTTAGCATTCCAGTTGCTCTTAATTATAAAATCAGAAAAAAATCATGTAACTGATAGTTTTGTTTTGAAAGTTTTGGGAGTTTTTGAAACTCCCACATTGGGGTTTCAAGAGTGTTGCTGCCACAAATCCTGGAACTTGCCAGAAAAAGTGGTAATCAGCAGCTGGCTTAAGCAGGAATGTGCTCAATAGACCAGGGACAGGTAATTTATTTAGGCTCATGTGCCACATAGGCAGTTTTGGGGAGCTGCCGTGGGCTGGACAGGGGCTGTGCACGTGGGTTCTGGTTGGTCTGAAGTTGGTCCCCTCCACCAGGCTGAGTCTGGAGCAGGTGCAGGGAGGGCTGGGGTTGGGGCTCTGTATGCGGGTCCCCAACAGTACCATGGGGCTGGGGCCAGTGATGGCAACAGCAGGAAGGAGCCACTGCCACCTGGGCTGTCCAGAAAGGTGGTCCAGCTACTGAGCTGCCCCAGCCCCGCTGCATGCCCAGGGGGCAGCAGGATGCATCACAGGCCAGACAGTGCCTGGGCCAGGTGAAACCAAGGGACTTGCCGTTGGTCAGACCAAGTCCTTCCATGGGCTGGATCCAGCCCATGGGCCATATTTTGCCCATCCCTGTTATAGACAATCACTCCAAAGGAGAAAATGTATTTTTCAATGCAATTTAAAATGTATATTTTTTATAAGAGCCTGCAACCATGTACCCTCTGCTGAGATAAACAAAATGTGCACAAGCTTTTTTTAGGGCCTAGGGCAAAGCCAAAAATAAACAGAGGCGTCAAGAACATTAACATTGCTCTTTTTTACTGTTTACCCTATCTGCTATATTTTATGACTTCATCACTCTCATAGGGTGCTGAGGTGGCGTAGGGATTAAGGTGCACAGCTGCTAGTCCAGAGGTTGGAAGTTCATGGTCACAGCAGAGGCACTCACTGCGCAGCCCTGTCAGATTCCAGCAAACCTCCCCAAATGTCTGTATGTACCCAAACAGTAAAGATACAAGAAATACATCCAGTGCACCTAGCATAACCCTGTTCTGCTCTAACAAATATTTACTGCCATGCAATTACATATTCTTAAACATTTTGTGATCATGGCTCCAATATGGTCCTATGATCCCTGCTGACTTCCTGCCCCTGGGGCTGAGGGCTGGACTCGATGATCTTCCAAAGTCCGTTCCAGCCCTAATGTCTATGAAATCTATAAATATATATGAGCCTCAGAATAGTGGTAAATTTAACAAACGTATATATCTGGCATAGGTCAGGTTATTTAAGAAAGACCTCCTACCAGTGCCTGATGAAAATGCCCTTATATACAAGCCTGTCACAGCTTGAAGAAATGTTAAATTAATCCATTCTAAATTCCCAAAATAGATATTAATAAATTAATCCAGCTCTGTCACAAGGATTACAAAAGAAAAGGTAATTCTCCTATGAAAATAGAGACTTCCTTAACAAAAGTCCTTACAAAACTATGAGTATAAATACATACGTTCTCAAGTTTTGCAAATAAAAAGTATCTACTATAACTCAAACAGCAGTTATAAACTGATCTATGGAAGATGTCTTAGGGTGGTATGCAACCATTGCCTGCTCCCTCATTTCTTATTATTTGTGAGCTAAGATTTATTTCCATTTCCAGTAATAAGATTCTTGTCTCTGATGGCATAAGCAAGCGGCCATACTTGCTATGGTGTGAATTCTGAATTGAAAAGAAATGGATCATGGAATTGAACATAACTTGATATGACATTACATTCTTAATATTCCTTTTGATGCAATATATTGTTTGCCCCCATTGACAGCTGAAGGCATTAATCCCTCTACCTTCTGTCAATCATCAGTACTCAAGATGGAGACAATTTACCATAAATTATTCATTCAGCTAAAGTGTTCTTCCTTTCCAAGAAGCTTTCCTGCAAGTATAAATCAGATCTGATCAAGTCCTCTTCACAGTTACATCCTTTCCATTTTTCTACCAAAGAGCTAAGCCACTGGACACAATAGAATAGCAGACACTTAGGAATGCTGTTATGAACAAATATTGAAAATGGGCGATATTAAAAGGGCAAAAGGACAATGTCCTTCCTTTCATTCCTCCACCTAAGGAAGAAAATTAAATTCAGTGCAACTGAAAGCAGGAGTTCCAGCTAAAACCAATAAGTAAGATTAAGAAAAAAGGATTTAAATATCCAACAGTATTTTAAATAAGTCAGACACCTCCTCTTTTTTTATTACCTCTGCTTTCTTGGGCAATTATGAGGTCTTCTGTCTCAAGTGCCTGATGGTTTTTGAGGTTTTTCTTGGCAGTTTCTCCAGAAGGTGAAAGTATTTTACTGGAAGGAACTAGAGGGGAGGCTGAGTACAGCTTTACCCTTTGGACTTGAAGCCTTTGTATTTCATTTGAATGGGCCTTATTTTTCTCCTATCATTAAAGGGATCAAGAATAGCTATTTTAGCCCTATCTAGCATCTCTTCTCTCAAGATCCTGATCATTCATGATAACATTAATTTAAAACATCTTCAGATGTCTCTGTCTCACACAAGAGTATTCCATATGCTGACCAATACAATCTCTGGAGAGACAGGAAAGGAGAGGGGTTCAATGCTGACAGTCCTGGGAACTGGAAAAGCCCCCAGAGCATTTAACACAGGGAGGATTATCTGACATCTTGTAGCATGAGTGTGTATGTGTGTGCAAGTCTATGTGCATGCTCACCTCCATGAAACAGAATCCTGAACAGGATGATCTGAGAAAATATTTTTAGCTTTAAGTACCTCTACATTACAAAAATTAAAAAGGAAAGAGAAAGGAATTTAATTCTCCCATTTCCACTAATTAAAACTGATATTTAAGCAAATAATGTTTTTCACCCTTTATTAGGATATTCCTTTGGTATATGAGAGGTATATGGAAGCATGGTACATGTGGGATAATAAAAAAAACATTTTAATATGAATGAGATAGTTCTTTCATGCAATTCTGTTTATTTACAGAGAAGGGGATTAAAGTTGCATTTCATGATAGAAACACAATAGAAGCAAACAGTAGCAACCAGTCTCTCTGCTCAGAAACCTTCACACCTGCTTCTCCAGTGAGTTTACCCTTAAGAAGCTGTCTCTGCTTTCATTCAGGCTCACAATTCCTTCTTTTACCTACTGATTGGTTTTTCTTCTTCTAACTGTAGTGCTTGCAAGCTCAAACTCTTCACCTCAGCCTTCGAATTATCAAAACCCTGTTAGTCTTCCAGTGTTCATTTTTGTTCTCGCATTATCACAAGTCCCACTGCATTGGGCAGTAACTTGTATCATTTAGAGCAGGGGTGCTCAACCCCCAGCTTCTGGACCAGACTCAGCCCACAGAGCCCTATCATCTGGCCCACAGGCCTCCACAAGGGACCAGAAATTTGATGGCAGGGGAGCAGTGGCAATGTTAATTGCTGCTGCCAAATTTCCAGATCCATTATCCAAAGACCAGATAATGTGGCTCTGAATGCCAGATTGCACCCAAATATGGACCGATCCAGTAAGCAGGGTTTGGGGTGGCAGGCAGTGTGTGGCTGGGTCCACTAGGTGGGTAGGGTGAGGCTGCATCAAGTTGGCACGGGGCAGATCAGGGCAGTAGGAGTCAGAAGGCCAAATCAAACCAATACATGCCAGTGAGTAGTGTGGAGCCATATCCAGGCAGCACAGGCCTGGATCAACGAAGCAGGCGGCATGCGGCCAGACCAGGGCAGCACAGGATCAGGCCCACAGACTGACCCTACATCACTCATTTGGCCCACAAGGCCAGAAGTTTGGACACTATTGATTTACAGCTATTTTACTGTATAAAAGGGTTTAATTGATTTTCATTGGTTTGAAAAAAGTTTTCTTAGCATACCCATCAGCTTTAAACTGGTCTGAGATAGTATCAAAGACTCATTTGATGGCAGCCATTCAGAACTTCCCCCAAAACTAGAATATTTTCTGAAACTGGCCCAAGATTGTACTAGATACACTGCTTCTTCAGGTCCTACTGTCAGGCAGTGATTAGAATTAAACTTTTGTTCTTCAGCTTTTGTTACTGAGAAAAATCTTTAATGGGTGACAAGCAGTTATTGTTGATCTTGGGTTTTTCAGGCAGCACATACTCACTCACCCATGTGGAGCAAAAACCAATGAAGCATCATAGTTTGATCTGATCGAAAAGTTCAATCAATTATATGACTAAGTAAACTCTACCTCACTAAGTGCCTCAGTGTGCTTGACAAAGAAATAGTTGTCTGTCTAGGTATGCAGAAGAAACCGCTTGAGGAAAACAGCAAGCCTATGCAAGTTTGACTTGACATGGCTCCAAATATAAAAAGGCTGGAAGGGACCTCAGGAGATCATCGAGTCCAGCCCCCTGCCCCAAAGGCAAGAAGTCAGCTGGGGTCAGAGGATCCCAGCAAGTTAAGAGTCCAAATGCTTCTTAAAGGAGTCCAGAGTAGGTGCTTGCACCACCTCTGGAGGGAACCTATTCCAGGCCCTGGGGGCTCGGACAGTAAATAAGTTTTCCCTTATGTCCAGCCTAAAATGGTCTTGGAGGAGTTTGTGACTGTTGGACCTTGTCATCCCTTGGGGCGCTCTGAACAGGCATTCCCCCAGATCCTGATGCATACCCCTGATGTAGTTATAGGCAGCCACCAGGTGACCTCTGAGCCTGAGCTTTTCCAGGCTGAAGAGTCCCATGCCTCTCAGCCTCTCTTCATAGGGCCTGTTCTCTTGCCCTCTGATCATGAACATGACTCCCCTCTGGACTCTCTCAAGTTTCTCAACATCCTTCTTGAATTGTGGAGCCCAGAATTGAATGCAGTACTCCAGCTGTGGCCTCATCAAGGCCAAGAACAGCGGGAGGATGACATCCTGAGATTTACTTGAGAAGCATCTATGAATGCAAGCCAAAGTTTGGTTTGCTTCACCAGCTGTGACGTCACACTGGTGGCTCATGTTCATCTTGTGGTCAGTCATGACCCCCAAGTCTCTTCTGGCCACGATGCTAGCAAGCGTAGCACTGCCAAGCCTATAAGCATGCTGCGGGGTTTTTTCCCCCCAAGGTGGAGTACATTTGTTGGTACTGAATGTCATCAGGTTTGTATCTGCCCACTTTTTAAGCCTATCCAAGTCAGCCTGGATCACCAGCCTAACCTCAGGTGTGGACACTCTACCCCAAAGTTTGGTGTCATTGGCAAACTTGGCCAGTTGGATGTGGATACTTGTTCTGACACAAGTATCCACATTGTTGATAAAGATGTTAAAGAGAGCAGGTCCAAGGATGGAGCCTTGGGGGACACCCTTGGTCATGGAGCACCATGATGATTCACTTCCATTGACCACCACTCTCTGGGTCTGGCTTTGGAGCCAATTCCCCAGCCATCAGACTGTGGTGTAGCCGAGGCCACAGTTGGCCAATTTTTCCAAGAGAAGATCATGGAACATCAGATCAAAGATTTTTTTAAAGTCCAGATATATGATGTCAATCTCTTCTCCCTTGTCCAAATTTTAGGTCTAGATTTCCCACTCCATCCTTTAAACAAAAGCTTGTGGTATATGATTTCATGTCAGAAAATGTAACTTGAGTGGTATGGTAGGAATAATGATCTCCCTTTAATCACAGATCAGTGTACAATCTGGTATTTTGTGTATGTGTGTATGCACACATGTGTGGGATGATATGATTTTGTATTTATAATTAATATAACTAGGAGGTGTGAATTGTAATGACAGGGTATTTAAGAATTTCAATTTGTGTGAATTAAACACATGTGATAAGTGAAAAATGCCTGATTAAAAAATTTAAAAACATTAATTTATGAAAACTTACTATACCGGGCTAAAATAAAACTGAGCTCCTAAGCATGTATCTAAAATATTCTTTTTTTTTAAAGGTGAATCTAGATAAGAGATCACCCTATCTTTTCTGTTATAGCTTTTTATTAATAATTCTGATGTCAACTTATAGATTTCATAGATTTCTAGGGTTAGAAGGGACCTATTAGATCATCGAGTCCAACCCCCTGCTCTGGGCAGGAAAGAGCGCTAGGGTCAAGTAACCCCAGCCAGGTGCTTGACTAATCTCCTTTTAAAAGATTTCAAGGTAAAGAAAAGCACCACCTCTGTTGGAAGCCCATTCCATATTTTGGCAACCCTCACCATAAAGAATTTTTTCCTGATGTCCAATCTAAATCTGCTCTCCTTCAGTTTATGAACATTGTTTCTAGTAACCCCGAGGGGCGCCCTGGTATGTCTCTTAAAAAACACTACTTGCTTCTGCCCAGAAATATTTCAGTCAGTTTCATGGTCTGAGTTAATCTTGACTTCTCCTTCTCTTCACTGCTATGGTTCCCGTCCCATTTTTAACAATTGGTCTACAACAGTGGGATGCCTTTAGATCCATCCAGGATGCCCTGGGATGCCACACAATGTTAAAAGTGTTTGGTGTGCAAACATGCTTCACAAGATAAACACAGAGATTTCGAACAGGAATCCACAGGGTCAAAATCATTCTGACCTGTTGTGGTCTTTCTGAGTTCTCTGCAACAGAAGAATTGCTCTATTATTTTTCTGTCATTGTGGCTGGGCACCTGCAGTGCCTGCCACCTTAAGGTTTCTAGTTGGCAGTGGAGCAGCTGGCAGGTGGGTGCTATCCTCAGCAAGGCTAGCACATGACCCTAGGAGGACCCTGGGATTAGCTGAGTGGGTGGAGCAGCCTCCATTTTAACCCAGGGCCTCAGAGAGAGAAGCAGCAGTCTGAGCTGGGCAGGCAAGGAAGAAACATCAGGCTGAGCTGCTTCTGGAACATCTTGGAGGTAAGGGCAGAAGCTATGGGGATGGTTTGGAGGCTCCTGGTCCTGGGTATGACCTAAAACTGCATCCTGCCGGAGAAGGGTGGCCTGATGGGATTCCCTATGGCAGGGGAGTCCCCAGGAAATGCCAGGCCAGTTACCTCCCCGGTGAAAGGCAAGGAGGGGTGCCTGAAAACCCCAGCCCCTGCCTACAGGTGGGTTACCAACAAGGGAAGAGACCCGGGCCAGGCAAACCCAGAGGGGAACACCTGACCCCAGTGCAATGGGGCCAGGCACGGCATCAGCCATCTGAGCCCACAGGGTGGAAGACCCTAGTGTTAGGGGCCAGGCGTGGCAGTAGCCACCCAAGCCCACAGGGTGGAAGACCCCAGTGTCAGGGGCCAGGCATGGTGCAAGTCACCTGAGCCCCACAGGATGCAAGACCCCAAAAGGCCCCAGTGGGGGCCAAGTGACAGTGAAGCAGCCCAGAGTGGGGGTCGTAAAGATGAGTGGCCCTAGTGAGGGGCAGAATGACTGAATTGGGAATATGGAAAGACAGGATGTGACACTATGGAAATACCGGATGTGAGAATGAACATCAGTGAGGCATGGGACACGTGTAAGGAGAGGTCGTGTATCAAGGCCTTTGGCATCTGGGGTGAGCAATGGGCAGCCTCCTGCCTTAGGAACAGCAATCATATTATTTTTCATCAAGTGTGGTAAAGGTTTAGGCCTGAACAGGCAGGAGGTCAGCACTGAGACCGGCCCTAAAAGGCCAGCCTGTTACAGTCATCACAAAACAAGTGACAACGAGGAGCTGGTATTCTCCAAGGGGTGATTTGCATTTATGAAGGGGTACCTCAAATCTATTGAGGCATGTCTCAAGTCTAAAAAGGTTGAGAAACACTGGTGTAGAATTACAAACAATGCTGTTATAAATTAAATGTTAAATAAGACACTGCCCTTCAAACTTTGCCCCAGGCACAAGGTATCTAAGAAACTTTGTGGTGTTGAGCTAACATACAAGTTACTGGATAATGACTAGTTTTGCTATACTTTATTGTGAGGGTGCCTGCAGTGGTATTGTCAATGCTAATTAATGTTACTGTGGGAATCAGTGTCAGCTAGGTTAAAAAAACCAGAAAAACTGGGAAAATGAATAAACACAAAGCATAAAATGTTATAAGAATCTATCAATCAAAAATAAATACTCAGAAGACTTCATCGTCCTTTTTTCCTTGGCAAATTCTTACATCCACACGTATATACTCATTTTTGTCACAAACAATGCAGATGAACTGAGCAGGGTATGTTTGGCAATGATAATTATTTAGAAAATACCATGTACACATTGATAATGAAGTCAGACTCCATTATGCAGTAAAGGTAAACAAGTGATAAGTCTAGAAATTATTCACAACCTCCAAAAAGGAGCCTCACTGGAGATAAATAAAATAATGTGTTATATCACAATTATACTACTTCTTAGTGCCTTATTTTACAGTTAGTTTTAAAGAAGGTAACTTCCGTATCACACCCATAAAGTACATCATAACATGGAGCAGCTATTAGGAATAATACTGGACAGAAACTGGAATAACCTATGAAGTGCTCTCTTCAAAGCAATTGAAAATACTAAATTAATTTTCAAATTTGCTAATATATATTTTTTTCAATGAAAGGGGCTAAACCCAGAGTGGAGCAATAAAGATACACATCGCGTAACACAGGGTGGGCAATTATTTGGGCTGGAGAGTCACTTAAGGAGTTCTGGTGAGCTGTTGAGGGCCGGGGGGGAGGGGAGCAGGGGGCTGCTGACCTGGTCTCAACCCCCCTCCCCACAACCATCACAACTGTTTACATCACCTGGTGCTGGGGGAAAGGGTGGGGAGATACCAGTTGATCCTGTCCAGCCCCATCTGTCCTGCACCTACTGCTGAGGGCACCAGAAGGAGATGGTGAATGGGATTTCAACTGATAGCAGCTCAGGACCTCCGTGGGCAGGGCACACTTGGCTGGGCAGATGGGTTGTGGCCACAGGCAGGTGGGAAGCAGTGTCTGGGAGTGGGACCAGTGTGTGGGGCTGGGGCCGGGATCACGGGGTGGTGACAGAACAGATCCAGGGCAGAGCCACGATCCACTCCCCACATGTCCCTGCAACACACACTAGCTCCCTTCACTGGGATGAAAAATGTCAAACCATGTTCAATGGCTGCTCTCCCTAGATTCACTCCACAGTTTGTTTCCTTTACTAAATCACAATATATCTTTACCAAAGTTGTCTTCAACATCTGTTTGCATTTTCCCCATCACTTTTTTCTCAGCTATCCATACATCTGACATGGAAACCTTTTCCTGATGCTAAAATAGAGATTCTCAAAACAGGAACTACAGTACATTTCTGTAATTATATATCACGGTCACTTTTTTGGGTAGGGAAACAGTAAGCATCTATTACTGATGCTCCTGTGAAAAGATCTGAGTCATTAGACATCTTACACAGATGTACAATCAATGCCAGTGAACCGTGGGGGTCTTCATAGTTATTTATAGTATCCTCGACTTAAAATGTATGTAAGGGTTTCCCCTGGGGTCTGCACAGTCACAGAGATTCAACATCAAGCAAAATAATTATAGATGACTCTTACCCGATAACCTCTCCAGAATGACTGAATTATTTTGCTTGCTTCTTCTTCTGATAACAGGAGAGAGAGAGGAATGGGTGGTCTAGGACTACAAGAAAAAAAAAAAAGAAATATTCAACCTTTTAAAAATAGCTTATTCTTTAATAATATACCCAACCACGAGAAAAGTCATGTAGGATCTGTAGATACAATTTCTTAAGATTTCAAAATAAAACATGTACAAATAAAATAACATTCTCTTTTAAAATACTACTAGATGTAGTATACATGCACAATTAGATACCATGATACAAAAATTATTAAATGCAGTTTATAAGCAAAATATTCCTTCCCTTTGAACCCTATCATGTAAAAGTATATGAAGGGCTATAATGTTTTGAATTCTCTTTGTGTTTTAAATACCTGCCTTTATTTGGTCATTGTCATTTACAAACACTAAAAAGATTTCCCACAACAATGAGAGGTGCACAACTCTTTTGATCCTTATCAAAGAATATATTTTCGTCCATAAACCATTTGAACGACAGTATGTATGCTATGAAGACTGAAATGTGTCGGAAGGCTAACTAATGCAGGTAGATGGGTACTGAATGCAAACAGCCAAATACACATCTAAATAAGACTATGGAATAAATGTGGCACTTTTATTATTGGTTGCTGTGTAAAGAATTCCAAAATTAATTTTTAGCACCAACTGCAGTGATCTAAAAGCATTTTCAGTAAATTCACATCCTATTTTCAATGACAACCACTTTACAGTTACATTAATACATTTATCTTTGTAGTGTATATTCAGATCAGCATATCAGTTCTTGCTTTGAAGAATCATTTACTATTAAAGTTTGTCTGTCCCTTGTTCAGACTGGTCAGTTAGCACCTTGTTGAATGGTGCAGTCTGAATTAATTTCTGTGACCTTTTGAACGGCACTGGGCTACAGGTAAAACATGTTACAACTCATGCCTGTTATGAACATGATAGCAGAATGCTTAGAAGTCAGTGGATCATCAACGAAGACACAGCTCATGTAGAGGTTTGTGCACAAGTTTGTTTTGGGAAGTTCAGAGGTGGATGAATCTGGAGACATTGATCTTTTGGACCTAACACATCATGTAAGTATTTTTGGGAAAATTGATCCTTATCACAGAATCCCTTTATGCCTATTTCACTGGAACTGGAGATCAAAGCAACTTATAAATCCCTGCCAGTGCTATTATTGTGAGAAACAACTGTTTCTTACAATAAACCCCCAAATGCTTTTTCCAGTTACATTTTAATCGACCAAAACACTGGCTCTTCTGGCATTTCCTTTGGAAGCCTATTCTACATATAATAGGTCTCACATTAGGAGATTTTTCCATGTATTCAATCTACATTTTTCTTTGATTAGTCTCATTTATATTTATACCTGCCCTAACAGTGTTTCCATGCTTTTTGAGCCCTTTGTCTTCAGGACTGTCTTCACTAGACAAGTACACAAAGTTAGAGTGTGACCTTAATTGTTAACTAATACAATGCTGTCCACAACTTTACAGTCAATGTACACAGGGACAAATTGTGCTCGACATCCTGTCAGCTGCAGTTTTGGCACTCATTTATTTTATGTGAACAAAAACATTAGTCTCTGTCTGGGAAAATGGAAATACAGACAACAACAGAATGTGCTATCTCCATTAAGTCATAAGGGTGTAACTCTGTGGACATTTTTAGCATGCTGGGCAACTAAGAACACTGATTCTAATTAATGGCCAAGTAAGTGTTGAGATTGCATTGTTTTTTCTGATAGCTTCCCATCTCCTGTTCTACGCTGTTCTATCATTTTAAAAGTGAAAATGAGGCAACACAACAGGCACGTTTAGGAAAACAATGACCTTTCACTAGTAATGACACCTCAGACTTCAGAGAGTAGAATGGATTTTCTTGTAGTCTGCAAAAATACCTCTAGCCATTCCATTGCTTTCATTGTTAAATTATGAGGATCTGTGTGGTTTACGATCCAAGGCTAAACCAAGAAACTGGTGTAAATCAAGCATAAAGGGTAAGACTTAATCTTTGGTGTGGCAGTCACTAGGAAACATCAATCATTTCAGCAGGCCAGCTTGAAGGAACAAAAGTCGTGCCAGGTCCATTTTTGTCTAAGGGGATATATGCAATTGGCTTCAGGTCAAATAAAAATAGAATATGAGCAGAGGCAATCACCCATTAACAGTAAACTGGGAGAAGAGGGAATATGTCATCCGTGGCAGAAGACAGCTGTAACACTCCAAAAAGATTAGAAATGACAACCAAATGTACAGTAAATATATTCTGCTTATTTATTCGAAAAATAGAAGTCTTAGATCACCTAGATTTCTAGGAGCTGACACTAAACATGCAGTGTAGCATAAATTCCACACACAAAATGGCTTCAGTAGAATTTTTTTTTCTGAAAAATAGGTTTTAGCAAATATGAATATAGCAGGCACTGACCAAAAGACTGCTTAATGTTAGGAAGGAAGTGTTGTAGTTTCTCAGCAATCAGGCTTGTAAGTATCCCAAATATACAAGCTATCTATTAATTAAATAATATTATGTAGATGTAATTCAGTATCTAGCAGAAAAACACCACACTTGTGTTAGGAAAGTATACAAAGTATTAGAGGGTTTTCCCCAAAATACATCAGATTTCTATACTTGGGCATCTTTTTTCTGTGTTGAATTCTTAGCAGAAATTAGATTATACGCTCTAAGTCATGCTCTTAAGATGGAAAATAAAGCACTTTCATTATTTTATCCACCTTAGTAGAGTGCATGTGGTTCAGAAGCACTTTGATCCAATAGCTATATTACAATAATGTCCAGAGTTCCAAGTCTGGACTAGAGCCCTGCTCTACAACCATAAGTTCTGTTGCCTACTTTGAAAAAAATTACAATCTAATTGACATTAATATTTTTCTACTCTTACATTTTCTTTATTATCACCATGTATGATTCAGTATTAAATGCACCTTACACTATATACCAATATATATAGCCAAAAGTCTCCAAATTTAGACCCAGTCTTGCAATTGGCTGTTTACTGGTACACTGAAGCACAAAGTCCTGTTGATAGCAGTGAACTCTCTACAAGTTCAATAGAAAGTCCACAATGTCTTCACAAAGATTTGGGGATGTACACAATGTATTTAGACTGTTGCTGGTAGGTGTTACAAGGTTTTGGCCCCCTGTTTGTTGCTGCCTTGCCCCTTCGGTGACATCAGGGTGAGATCTGGTTTTGGTGCCACCTAGATGGTTCAGGCACTGCCCCATCTCGCCTGCCACGTCTTTGTTGTTAGGGAGGCAGTTCCCTGTAGATGACCCAAAGGGGTCTTGTCCCTGAGTTGTCTTCATGGGGCTCCAAACCTCTCCTTTACCCCACCCTTACCACATCCTTGGTCTGGGTAGATGCTGCTCCCCGCAGATCTTCCCACACTGCCTGCCTTGAAAGGGTCAGGTCTTCCTGGCCATCAATCTTCAAGGGTCCATCCCTCATCTTTGGGTTGGCTTCCCCTCTCTTGGGAAACTAAAACTGCCCTGTCCAGAGCCAAACCGTAACTGAAGAAACTCAACTGAAAATGACCAGATTCTGCCAGCAGGCTCCTGAGATTCCCTATCTCTGGGCCCTTGGTCCCTTGGGGAAGACTTTTCTGTCCCTTTTATCTTAGTAGACATGGGTACAGGCAACTGGCCTGTGTCCAGCCTCTGCCAGCTCTTCTGGCATCACCTCCCTTAGTCCCGGCTGACCTGTGGTCCAGTTGTCCTGGTCCCTCCAGCCGGGGTTGTCTACTTCCCCCTCCTGGGGGTCTCGTGATTCTCCGTGCTCTGCCCGCTGCAGGGCTGGCTGGGGATGTCTGTGGGCTTGAGGAGCTGTCCCCAGGCATGACGTCTGAGCTCCCGGTCAGAGCCCCTCTGCTTCCTGGCAGCGTCCCTTGAGGCTGCTGTCTCTCAGTGGGGCTCCCTTGGCCCCGATGGCCCCCGAGGCTACCCTCTGCCTCACCCATCTGGGTCCTCTGGGAGGCACCCAGCTTCTTCTTGTGGCGGCTGGAGTTGGAGCCTACTGGCTCTGCAGCCAGCGTCTCCCAGCTGGTGCTCTGCTCCTTGCTCCTCAGCGCTGGTTCAGCTGGATCCCCAGCTGCCTTTTGAGCAGCCCATGCTTCTGGGGAGCCATGCCCCTGGTGTTTGCTGATACACAGGCTTAGGCAGCTGCGGAAACATTGAGCCTGCATTGGCATTTCCTTCCTGCTGCCGCTCATCCCAGCTCCTAAAGTACCAGGGTGCATCGGCCAAGGGTCTGGGCCACACTGGGGGGCTCCTGCCTCCCCTCTCACATAGACCATGACTAGGTCCTGGACAAATGACATGGCTGCACCAGTATAAAACTGGAGGGGGACATACAACATACAGCCCCATTGCAGTGCAACTCCCTTGACTCCATAAAAAACTACAGTAAGAGTTCAGTTTTTACTCTGTCTTGGCACGTACCTGCTCAAGGCAAGTAGGCTATTATCTACCTGTGTGGCAACGTACTGTGATAATGCTTTAAGCACAAAGCTATCCTAGGAGAGCTGGTCCTTCTTCCACTCTGGCTTCCAGTGTACTTTACCACGGTGTACAAAAACAGTGTAAATTACACTGGTAAAAATGTCCTGCATTCAGAGCCTATGACTGTGAAGTTTGAAAAGAAGGTAACTTATACCCCAGCCTCCATTTGACTTTAATGATTATCAGCCATGAATATTTATGTTACAGTGAAATCCAAAGAGACCCTAATTGTTTCCTGGGCCCCGTACAAACACAGACAAACATGAGACAGTCCCTGCCCTGGGAGAAAGATATGAAATGAGAAAGATATGAAAGCAGAAAAAATATTAGGGAGGAAGATATGACGCTATTCAGAGCACTGGAAATGTCTGCTTCTCAATACAATTAAACATTAGTTACCCCCAAACCAGATGAAAAAATGCTCTTAATCAAATGGAAATCACAGCACTGACTTGTCTAGCCTTTGAATCCAGACAGTTACACTAACACAACATGCACCAAACATGCATGAAAGCCCCACAGTCTTAAAGGGTTAGATTTATACAAAGAGTTGAAGGGACTACCCCTTGGACATTTCCACAGACTTAAAAGAATGGATGCAGAGAATTTATAAGACATGCCATTTCTTTTTACCAGGTGATAATACACCCATTCAACACAACATTTTGAGAGAAATTTTTGAAAACTGATCATCTTTTGGAAAAATCCCAATAAACTAGATTGAGAGGAAGCAATCTGAAAAGCAGTCCTCACAGTGTAAAAGAAAAGGACCCACTTCTTGTCCGTTGTATGGCGGTACTTCTCTGAAGGACTATGAATGTGGGAACAGCCCTGCTTGACCTTCTGAAGGAGGAATTACAAACCAGCAGACTTTCTGAAGCTTTACTTCTGGCAGTCATCCAAACTCTTCTTTCTATCACTCTCTCCAACTGGAAAGATCCCTTGCTACTGCTGACAACTAAAGAGGGAATGAATAAATACTACAATTTCCTTTTTGCTTACTGCATTTTCCATGTATTCACTGGCATGAACTTTTGTATCCATTTGAGAATACACAAGTATAAAGGTCTCCAGCTGTGAAGGAGAATAATATCCTATTTTTAAAAATCTCTCTCTGCTTCCTTTACATTTCAAGCAGGATTCTATCAGGGAAAGAATCAAGATGCAAATTTCTGTCTACATTTTCAGCCTGTTTTTTCCCTGACATAGTTAGGCGTAGATATAAAACACACAGAACATAGGCATTAATCTAGGCCAACTTTCAGGCCATTTGTGACATCTACAGTGTCTGACAACCTAACATTTTAGCCCTGTAGTTATTCCAGTTCTAGTGCATTTGGAAAAGGAGCATGCTTACTGCATGCAGTTTCATTCATGATACAAAAGAGGCTTGTCTGGCTATTTGTAAAGGTTGCAAGCTAGGGGAGAATATTTTTGCCTTTATCATTATTATATTATTCATATCATTAGGTTATTTATGTATGTATTATTTATATTCTTAGCAAAGAAAATACACTAGGAACTGTTATGATATAGAGGGAGACATAATTCTTGCCCAGAAAAGATTACAGTATAAAAAGACAAAAAACAGATTGGGTGGCAGACAGGAATAAAAGGCACAAGTAAAACATTCACAAGGAGATTATGTCCACAACTCATTATTTTTAAATATGTAAATATATAATTATTTAATTTATATTGTGGTGAAGGTGGGGAAGGAAAAGTGAAACCATAAGAAAGTTGGTAATTATGATGGGAGAGATAGAGAAGAGGAAGAGGAGAAGCACAATGGCCAGTAAAATGAGGCAGGACATCTGAAGGGCCTTAGGGTAGGAGAGGATTAGCCTGAAGGGAAACCAGCAACCAGTAGCAAAAGAGAAAATGAGAAAAACCATATCCGCAGCCCAACTCCAAAGGCTGAGTGAATGATGATGTTAGAAGGGCCTGGAGGTTCCTCGCAACTACTGCTTTTGTTCCCTGTCTACAGGAGATGAAAGGACGTGAGACTTAGTGCCTTAGAAAGGTCTCTCTCAGTCTGGGTAGGAAGTGGGAGGGTGATTTAGCCTCTGTGCTGTATGGCTGATTTAGCTCTCAGCTGCATAGCTAGTACAGGATGTCCTAGGGAAGAGATCCTAAAGGTCTGGAAACTGATTCCTTAGTCATAAAATCATAGACAAACAGGGCTGGAAGGGACCTTATAGGTCATCTAGGCCAACCCCCTGCTCCAGGCAGGATCGTTCTGTCTACCCATGCCAAATATTTGCCCTGCCTGCATTTAACTATTTCCAATGGCAGAATTTCCACATCCCAACTGTTTGGTCTGTTCCATTGTTTAACCATCCTCATGGTTAGAAAGTACTTCTGAATATTCAAATCTAAATCTCTCCTGTTGCAATTTAAATCTATTAACAGCTTGTTGTCTCTGGACTTGAAGAACAATTGATCACTATCCTCTGTATCAGTGTTTTTCAAACCATGGTATGTGACCCCTGGGGGTACGCGAGACACGGGCAGGCGGTACGTGGGTGCTGCGTTTTGAGTTTGGCCGCACCCCCCTCCCTGCCCCTTCCCCCCTCCCCCGGCAGGTTGGAGGTGTCTTTGCCTGTTTGGGCCAGAAGTTCTGGCTGCCACCCCTCCCACCATGTCCGGTGTGCCAGGGCTTTTACTCCCTGGCTTCAGTGTGCTGGGGGACATGGGGGGAGGCCCCAAGCAGGCTGCTTTGCCCCAGGCCATGGTCTGCGAGGAAAAAGTGGGACTTGGCTCACAGCAGCAAAACCAGTAGTACCATGGTGCGACTTTTGGTTTCATTTTTGCTGTATCAATTGGCAGGGGGTACGTAAGGTACCAAAGGTTGAAAACCACTGCTCTATATAATACTCCTTCTTGCATTCAAAGGCTCCTGTCAAATCATACCTCACTTGTTCTAACCTCTCTTCATACGTTATATATCCTAAGCCACTAATAATTTTTGCTGCTCTCCTCTGGACTTTTCCAAGTTTGTTGACATCTTTCTTGAAGTGTCATGTTCAAAACTGGAAAGAGGATTCCAGATGCATCACCAATGCTGAATCGAGTGGAATAATCACTTCCCATGTCTCGATAAACACTCCTGTTAATTCATCCCAGTATGCTATTAGCTGTGGTGCAACACTATTACACTGGTAACATATAGGCAATTTATGATTTACTTATAAACCCCCAATCCTTTTTGTTAGTGTTGAAGCCTAGCCAGTTGTCCCCTATGAAAGCACCTTCCAGCTGCAGGTGTTACTCCCCATGTGGCGTGGGTAAAAGAACTGCTAGACTAACCACCTAAGTGAGTGTCTCTGGGTTTAGTGGTAGGAAATGGGAAAAAGAGAAAAAATAGATTTTATGTTTGTCTAAGAAGGGCCATGCATACCTATGCCAACCACAAAAACAAAACAGAATTGTAGCTTGTCATGTGCCTCTCAGGTCAGTATTTTCTGTCTGAAAGTAATTAAATAAACATGGTTTCTTTCTTATAACACTCACTTTGTATGCCTTGGTTAAGACAATTTCTGTTCAATAAGGAATTTGTGGTTACAGCTTGAGACTAGGAGTTGGAATATCCGAGCCCTACTTGTGGCTCTGCAGACTTCATGTCTGATATTCTGCAGGTCACTTCGTGATTCCATGCCTCAGTTTGCTTCTTTGTAGAACACTATTTGCACACTTACCGAGAGTGATTTTGGCTTTAGATGGAAGGAGATTAAAAGGCAGGTGGGCCAAGTCCAAAGCCCACTGAAGTCACTGACCTCAATGTTTTTCAATTACCATATCCTGCAAGTGTGAAAGATGAACAAGTGTAGGGATAGCCTTTAATACAGCATATCAGCTGTGTATCAAATAAATTTAATACCAGAGGTACTACTGAGAAGTTGTATTTGTTCATCTTTCTCACAGTCATGCTGGCTTATCTCTACTATAAATTATAACACATTTCAATATTGTAAGAGGACTTTCAATCTCAAAAACTCAAATTAATGTATAAAACATTAACACAAATTATATGCCAAAGTATTACCAATACAATGCTATGGTTGCATAGTAAAATGCAAAAGTTAGCTTCCTACAGCAACTTTAAATCGGTCACTTTTGTAAATGAGAGCTCTGTAGCTTCCCCCATGCAACAAATTTCACGGAGTTGTTTGATTGCTTTTTCCTGTTAAATGTATTACTTACCCTACAAAGCTCAAGTAACATTAATAAAGGACATTTTGCAAATGAAACATACTAAATATATCCATAGAGTATGACTGCTTCACTGACAGAATAGTGAAATACTGTAGTATGCAGAAAGCACAGCCTGATTATGAAAAGAAAAAAACCAACCACCCATGCAAAATTACCCCTATTGGCCAACTGAGAACTGACAATGAAGTCAACTGTAAAGGCAGCTGAGACCAGCAGACTTTACCTAATCAGAATATTAAAAGGAGGGGGAAAAATTAATCTGTATACATGCACTCATATATTTGCCATACAAAAAGCAACTAGCATTGTATTAGGAATCATTTATATACCTGCATATGTTATCTGCACACTTCACTAAGGCACTAAAACAAATTTATTTTCTCAATAGCTACATATTTGTTTTGGTTGACAGGTAAAAGCAGTGTCAACAGGGAGTAGGTTCTCTTGAATTCAATAGTGAGTGAATACTTTTATACAAAAGCAAAGATGCAAGTAGTTTCAATGCTCTGCACTATGCAAGTAATTCACAAAGAAACTGCAAAGCTCTTGTAATCCCAGTCAAGTCTCCATATGTGAGCTGACCCTGGGCAGATGGCAGAAGAAACCATACAAAATTATTCACAAACACAAAACTACATGTCTTCCATTTGCAGGCAGTGTTGGAGGTGAATGTGAATGAAGCTGTATAATTTCTAAATCAATATTACATGAGCATCTCATAACATTAGCATTTTTCATAGCAGCACAAAATTATGCCTTTATTTTAATGCTTTTCCCCACACATTTATTTATTCTACTTTTGACGGCTGGAAAGTCAGAGACATCAGTGATCCAGAAAATACAGCCCTGAGCCTATCCTTACTAAAAGTAAAACTTCACTAGGTTCAGGACATTACAGGAACCTTATTTTTATGTAAAACGGTATGTATAATTTGGTTACTTGTGCTTAGGTTTGTTTCATTATAATTTAACTGGAAACAATGCTAACA
This sequence comes from Alligator mississippiensis, assembly GCF_030867095.1. Classification (NCBI taxonomy): domain Eukaryota; kingdom Metazoa; phylum Chordata; order Crocodylia; family Alligatoridae; genus Alligator; species Alligator mississippiensis. The sequence continues at coordinate 45,473,165 of NC_081836.1, read as the reverse complement.
GAAGGTATATATCTCCTTGAGTAATTATGTGTAGAGAAAACATTGCTACATTACACTTCTTTTTTCATTTGGAACTAAGATGTCTCCTTATCTTAAAGGTACAGTTCTAGCTTGAGAGAAAAACTGATTTGTGTTCTGGGAAGCAAAATTCAGAGTTGCCAGACACAGTGACATCAGGGCAATACTTTTATTTCTTTTAAAAATGTTTTAGTAATCAACACCTGAATAAGGATAAAATATTTGTTCATGCGCTGGGTGTTGCATAAAACATAATACCTGGCAACTGTAGTGAAGCTACTGCAACCTTAGCTGTTACTGTCAATTCTACAGATGGAAACAATTTTGAAGTCACTTTACAAGCTGTTCATTTCTGGCAAACTCTTCAGAATTAAAGCTAGGAGGCACAGATCTAAACTTATACAATTGAATACAGCTTTCATGTATCATTCTGAGAGAACTCAGACTATAAGATCTTGTTTAGAAACATACTACATAGAAAAGGAGACTCATAAGACTGTGGCTTCAGATTCAGTTAAATAAAATTGGAAGTATTGGAGTGTAGCCAAAAGAGGTAACCTTCAAGTTTGGGATGTATTAAAACAAGCTGACATTAAAGAAACTTCTGAGCCACGGCGATGCTTTCAGAGGAAAAACATTAATTCTCTGTTGGGTATTTTTAAGCATAAAGAATTCCCTGTTCTAATAAGAAAAAATCTGCTTTAAAACAGTGTAGAAATGTATTCCTACTTTGATGGTTCTTTTGGAGCACTTTTCAAACCTAGGCCAAATACCTGAAAGAAAAACAGGCTTTTTTTCTTAAGGGATAGTGGAACTTTCCCCTTTTTGTTTCTTTTCATGTAAAGAACATTAAAATATTAGCACCAGATTGAAAATTGACTGAGAATTTAATGTTATGTCTCTTACATAGGATGATATTGTTATGATCAGGGATCCTGGCTTCCTCTGTTAAAAAATCCAAAAATCTCTGATAAACCCCCCCAAAATCCATGTTTTTGCACTGTTATAAATAATGAAATGCCACTACATATACAGGTATCAGTTGAACACAATATATCATTGATATATTTACAATTTAAAGCAATTTGGAAGCCTACCAGTGCCTAAATCATTATAATTAGAAAGAACCTGGACCTTTTCAGCCTCCGCAAGAGAAGGTTGAGAGGCAACCTTGTGGCTGCCTATAAGTTAATCACGGGGGCACAGAAGGGAATTGGTGAGGTTTTATTCACCAAGGCACCCCTGGGGGTTACAAGAAATAATGGCCACAAGCTGGCAGAGAGCAGATTTAGATTGGACATTAGGAAGAACTTCTTCACCGTTAGAGTGGCCAAAGTCTGGAATGGGCTCCCAAGGGAGGTGGTGCTCTCCCCTACCCTGGGGGTCTTCAAGAGGAGGTTGGATATGCATCTAGCTGGGGTCACCTAGACCCAGCACTCTTTCCTGCCTATGCAGGGGGTCGGACTCGATGATCTATTGAGGTCCCTTCCGACCTTAACATCTAAGAATCTATGAATAATAAAACTAGCAAATTGCCCATCATGAATGACGGGGGGGGCACACGTGTGGGGATGGAGCGTCGCCACTCAGTGCCCCGTGATGCCACCGCTCCACCTCCGGCCCCATGTGCCCCTCCTCACCCCCTGCATTCCCACTGCCCCCCGCATCCCCCCCACCCCCACTGCTCCCAGTGCAGCCCAGTGCACCCCCGCAACCCCTGCTGCTCCACCCCACACTGCCACCAGCTCCCAGGAGCAGGGGGGAAGGGAACTTGCATGCAGCAGCAGCCAGCGACATGCAACATGCCCCCCCTCCCTGCTTCCCTCCCTCTCTCCTCCCTCCCTCCCTGCGGCCTCCCCCTCTGCCGGCTGTTGTCAGGGCTGGGTGGCAGCGGTGGCAGCAGGGTGGGGCTTGGCAGCGGCAGTGGGGCACTGCCACCAGAAACCCGCACCTTCCCTTTCGCGCTCCCCTCCCTCCCTTCCTCGCCTCTTCCCTGCTGCCTCCCCCTCCCTGCTGGCTGATGGGGGGGGGGGGGGGAACGGCACAGCGGATCCCTCGCTTCCTCATCCCATAAGACTCCAGGCCCTCACAGCCTATTGGTGCGTGCCCTCCAGGCAGTGCATGCGCAGTTGGCTCGGAGTGTTACAGACAGACAGACAGACAGACAGACTAAGGCTTTTATTATATTAGAATAAATTCTAAATACCTATATATTTTGGTATTGGATTTTGGGTTTTTTTATCATGGAAAATCAGAGTTTCTTCTGCCTCCTTTGCTCACCAAGACATGGATCCAGCTGTGGCTGTCCCCTCCCACTGCTTTGTGGCACTGAGCAACACTGATATGCTGGGAGCCCCTCACTCCCAAGCCACATCCCCCACAGCTCAGCCAGTGCCCCTCACTCCTGACCCACAGCCCCTGCCTACTTGCTACTTGTTCCCTCGCAGCAGTAGCTCCCACTCTGCACCAGGATGCAGGTCCAACTGCAGCTGTCCTCCCGCTGCTTTGTGGCGCTGAGCACCCCTGATATGCCAGTGCCCTGCTCCTGCCCATGTCCCTGCCCCTCATGCTCAAACCACAGCCCCTCTGCCCTGCCAGTGACCCTGTAGTCCCATGTGCCACTGTCCCCCAGCCAAAGGAAACCTGACAATGGGCAAGACCATGAATGCCTCGTGCCTCCCGAGGCTGGGGGGGCACAATGAACACCCACAGGTGGCGGTGACAGTGGCGGTGGCAGGGGCGTGGCAGCAGCGAGCCAGGACTGCCTGCAGGCGGCTGCAGTGATGTTGGTGGCGACAGCAGGCCAAGCAGGGACCGGCTGTAGATGGCTGCAATGGAATCAGCGGTGGGAGGGGGGTGGCGAGCGCCAAGTGGAGATTGGTAACTGCCTGCAGATGCTGCCGGCAATGTAGATGGCAGGGGGAGGTGACAAGTGACAACCGCCCACAGATGCTAATGGCAGCGGCCAATCTCAGGAGGTGCAGATGCACCCGCATGGATAAGGCAACTGGGAGGGTGGCAGGAAGGGAGGAGGAGGAGGAGGAAGGGAAGAAGCAGGGGGAGTGGGATTGGGATGTAGCAGGGGCTACCCAAGAGGCCAACTGGGGTCTGCTCCAGCTGCCATTTAGCCTCCAAGCAAAGTGGGGCTGCCTCCTGTCTGCCCACTGCCCCCATGCAAATCCCTGGCCTGCTGTGGTCCCCACCCCACTACCTCTGCCCTACTACACCTGGGTGCTCACCGCCCACATGGGTCCAGATGGTGGCACAGTGTATCCCAGTGAAGCAGGGCTGTCCTAGCTGTGGGATCATTGCAGCTCCAGCTGGCCCCCACACAATTCCCATGGCCACTGCTGCCTGTACCCGCTGCAGATCTCAGAGCCACTCTGCCAGGACATGCTGTGCTAGTCCAGCCTGGCCTGTGCACTACCAGCCCTGAGTGCTTTGGCACACCCACTACTGCCATCTGCAACCATCTGGGAAGTGAGTGCCTAGGAGCAGTGGGCATGGGGAGCAGGGCAGGGACTGTGGTGGGCCAGGGACTCATTCATGTGGAGGCAGCGGGAAGGCAGCAGCAGTCACCTCTTTGTGAGGGCTAAAAGGCAGCTGAGGCAGACCCTGTCTAGCCCCATGGGTGGCCCTTGTTGCATCCCTCTCCCACTTCCCCATCTCCATCCCATTTTCCCTACCTCTCACCAGGCACTACCTTCTCTTTCCCCCAACCCCCTTCCCTGAAGGGCCAATCAGCAGGCCCCAAAGCCCAAGAAACCAGGCCCTGGGGCTGTGCAGAGACCAGAAAATCACTGGTTCCCTCATTCCCAACCTGCAGCCCCCTCCCTCCCGCAGCCCAGCCAGAAGGGACCCCAGCTGCCCCCCCAGGCCTGAGTCCCCCCAGGGCCTACTTACCCTAAAGGCTGCAGGAGGCAAAGTGAGTTTGAGCCAGCCCTGGCTGGTCTGAGATTCTGAGGCCCTGCCCCCTCCCCCTCTCCCTCCAGACAAGGCTTAGGGTTTTGCACTCTTTTTGCAAGCAGCTCCTTCCAGGCTAGAACTCTGCCAGCCTGCAGAGAGCTGTTTGCAAAAGGGGAAACCTGCAATTTCCTGCATTGAAGGGGGAAATCCTTGTTTTTCTCCTTTAAAAGAGAAAATCCATGTTTTTCTCTGTTTTTCAGCAGGAAGTGGAAAACCTGGATCCCTGGTTTATGACTTCATATGACTAATGGGATGGATAAAAAGAAGCTGAGGTCACAGAAAGGACATATGATTAATATACAAATCTTTTGTGGGGGTATCCTCAGATTTTTATTAGGGGTGCACTGATAGAGATTTTGGAGGCCAATACTGATAGCCAATATTTAAGGAGGCATATTGGCCAATACCAATCTGATTTCCAATACAGCTGCCTCCAGCTGGTAAGTCTGTTGTGGTGGAAGGGGAGTGGGGAGGGAAGGGGTGTGAGGGAGCAGATCAGTGCCCCTCTCAGTGAGGAAGGGGGCAGGGGCAGGGGTAGGCACTGCTGGTGTGGAACAACGCTGCAGCTCATTGGAGGGCAGCTCCCACCACTGCTTGCATCCCAGGAGGGTGGGTGGGGACATGTGCCCCCTGGATCTGCGCGGGGTGGGGCAGGCAGGCTGCAGCTGTAGGCTGAAGCCGGGGCTGCACAGGGCTCTTCTTGGTGGGGCCTGGGCTTGGAGTGGGCACCAGCAGTGCTGGGAGGAGGCTGCAGCCACCCCAAATTTCACTATAGCCCCACTCCCAGCGCCGCCAGTGCATGCCTGCCTGGAGCATCCCCAGCTCAATGCCCTGCCTCCACCCAGGCACCAGGAGAAGCCGAGGCTGCACCAGGTGGGCACGCAGTGGCGGCTCTGGGAGCCAGGCTACAGTGAAATTTCGGATGGCTGCAGCCCCCTCCCAGTGCCACTGGCACCCATTCCAAGCCCAGCCCCCACCAAGAAGAGCTCCACGCAGACTCAGTTCCAGCTCACAGCTGCAGCCTACCTGCCCACCCTGCCTCACACAGATCTGGGGGGCATGTGCCCCCCCCCGCCCTCCCAGGGTGCAAGCAGTGGCAGGAGCCACTCCCCCATGAGCCACAGCTTTGTCCCGCACCCGCCCTATCCCATCTGGGCAGCGCCTACCCCTGCCCCCTACCTCCATCACTGCAGAGGGGGCATTGATCTGCCCTCCTCATGCCCCTTCCCCTTCCCCTTCCACCACAGTGGACCTACCAGCTGCACGCAGCTCTCCAAACTGCCAGCTCTGCTCCTCGCTGCCTGAGTGCTGCCGCTGTGCACAGCATGGTTATTTATCGGCCAAATTATTGGGCCGATTTCTGATACAGCAAATTTTCTTTATATCAGTACTGTTCTGATATTGGACTGATGTATTGGTGAACCTCTAATCTTTATAACTTATTGTACTATTGTGATGGGAATTGTTGTATTTCTTCTTTATAAAATAATTTTATTTCTACTTAGTGTGATGATATGAAAATGATAGATAGAGGTTAAAATATATAACTAGACTGTCAAAATATAAAAATTAAAATTTACATACCCCCACACACACACACACACGATGTTAATTCTGTGAATCTAATGTTATTTGAGACATCTTACTAAGGAGAGTTTGGATGTTTACTATATTTATATGTGGGCTATTTTAATTTTCACCTTAAGTTTCCTTGCTTTTCTGTCCTATTAGATAGAAATTGTTAATTTTGATATCAAGATTTGTTAAAAATTTTTAAAGTTTCTAGACTTTGATAATGTACTGCAATTCAAAAAATCCCAAACTAAAAACTGCAGGTCTATGACGTGGCTAAAAATTAAAAGTAAAATGAAAAACATAATCTGTTTACATCTCTAATGCTGTATCCAGGATATATAAATAGTCAACATTATAATTGAATCATATAAACCGCAGCTTTCATTGGCAATATTGTTGGCAGAGAACAAAGAGCTAATGGACAAGGAGAATGAAACTTCCTAACTACTAAATCAGTTTTTCTCAACCTTTTTAGACTTAAGCCACTCCCCTCCTTCCCTTCCCCCCCGCACATTAGACTCAAGGCACTCCTCAAAAAGTGCCAGTGCTTAACTTTTTAAACCCATATTTTGGGCACAGAAAAATCAAGAGTAATTATTCTGTTGCAAAGAACTCAGAAAAACCACAGAGGGTGAGAATGTTTTTTGACGTAGCAGATTCCTATTTGAAATCTCTTGGCATACTTTTTGCAAACATCAAACAGTGCTAATATGGTGCAGCATATTAGAGGTTGCCCATCCATGACAGATTTAAGGCACATTGACAAGGCAAACTTGCTGTACTGTTGTAGCTGTCTACTCCTCTACCACCAAGCTGTCTCCAAAGGTCTATGAATACTATGAAGCTCTTCACTCTCTGAAACAGTGACTCGAGTCTAGGTATTTCCAAGTCCAACCATAAGAAAAAAAATGTCAAGAAAGCTCACCTTCCATTAATACACTGGACATATTTTCAAAAATGTTCCACATTAAGGAGGTTTCATTAGCAACAAACCAGGCCTCTTCATTAAAGGTGCCTGCAGAGGGACTGTCTTACAAATCTGGCTAGTGGAACTTCTTTACTCTTTCAAAGTGGGCTGCTGCTTCCTTTTATTCTCTTTGAAAGCACTACAACAAAACTCATACAACCTAGCAAAAGAGAGTCTTCCAAAACTATAATACAGCTCAAACCTGAGGAGAAAATATAGAAAGCTGGAAAGTGACAAAGTCTCTGTTTCACCCCCAAAGCTGAAAGTGTTACCTCTCGGGCACAAAATTATGAACTATATGCAGGGATTTTTCAATAAATTGGTCATAGGTTAGGCAAGCAATTTCTGACTATGTAGCCTGAAAGAGCTCCCTGTTATCGTATCACCAAGCAGTGCCTAAAAGCAGGGTTATTTGTTCATTAGTATAAGGATATTCATAATACACCAGCAGACAATTTGAAATGGCCTCCACTTCAGAATAATGAAGTGTTTAGCAGTCCCAGACCAATTTCTGTACAAATGATCCTGGCACAAAATACCTTATGGACAACCAAGTCAGCAAGCATCACAGAGGCCTTTGTTATGCCTGAATAGGAAAGAGTATTTAAAGGGGACAAATTAAACACATTTAAGCTCTATTACTTCTTTTTGGAATAATTAGAGGGAGAAGAGGAATATGAAAAAGGATACATCCTATTTGAGTACTGCACAGTACTTACTGGTCTTTTAGCCAGTCCTTCACAAACGGGATAGAGAAGAATTCTGTGAATGGTTCATCTTTCCTCTTTGTGTTTTGACTGATAATAAAAAAGGAAAACAACACAAGCTCATCTCAGTTGTTGCTGTTCTATTTGTGAATTGATGTTACCGAATCACTATGAGTATTTGAAATTCAGACCCATGATTAACTTACTTGTATAACCACTCAGTCAGGAAATCACAGGCAATAAATTTGGTCCTTTTTCTCTAAAAACAGAAGAGAGTTTCAAATTATTTTCAAATAATCTTTGAACCAGTCACATGTTCTTAGCAGTGGAGGGTAACAGCAGATAAACAGACTGCTTTTGTTAAATAAAACATATATTGTGGCTGCTTTAATTTTACAATATTACTGGCTTAGCAAAAATTGTACTGGAATCACTTTCCAAGCCAACTCTAGATCTGTCCAGTTTGATATTTAAACCAGTACCCTGATTTATGTTGCATCGTAGCTATGACAAATTACTTTCCAATTCTTTCCAGGTGGTAGTTTCTTTAACAGAAGGAATTAATGGAGCTCATGTAAGAAAATATGCTGCACATTACTGTACATTACATTCAAAGGCATTATCCCAGCCTTGCAACATTCCTTAACCTATTAATGACACAAATACTAACTTTTGAATAATGTTATACATCAAAGTGCTCAAACAAAGAACAGATTTAGAAACAAACTACTCAGTTCTGAGACAAAATGGCTTCCCACTAAATCAGAACAGAAGAGACCCATCCCATTTTAAACTTGTATGTGCTAGCTGGAATATAAAATTTATGAGGCAAGAGCAATAAGTAGGCGAGTGAGCTGAATGTGCCAGCCACCCTGGTAAACTTTGTGGCCTTGCTCCTTAAATTCAGAAGCTGAGTTCAGTATTCATACAAGTAATGAAGTTACAGGGAGATACCTGTGCACCTATGGGCAGTTTTATACTGTATACGACTGTCCCTTCAATATAGTGAGAACTTTAATTTGTCATTAAATTTAGGAGTTGAGGGCACTCAGCACAATACACAATTAAAACAATTACTGTAGTTATTTTTCTCAATCTAAAATAAAAGCCTGAATGGTTGCATTGACTGTTTTGTATAGAAAAAAAGCTGTTTTCTTACACAAAACTTGCAAACATATCATTGCTATCTGTGTACCAGAGAAATAAATGCAACTCTTTTGGTGAGCTGAACTCCTGCTGGGCAATACAGTGGCCCAAAATGAGAGTCTGGGGCAGGAAGTAGAGTGCACCGAGACAGGGGGCTGAGAGAGGGATTGTATTTAAGCACTGCAAACTGCTTACCCCAGTGCACCTGACTAGTTGAGTAGGCAGGTATGACTAGCAAGAGGAACACTTTGGGAAAATTTGTGCACCCAATGGAAATTAAAGGGTGCAAAGAGGCTGTGGCTCTCTCTGGCTTGCCCAGGATGTACAGAGGAAGCAACTGCATTAGGACTATTGTATGTTTGGAGAGCTAATAGGAGTGACTTCCAAGTTTTGTAATAATGTTCAAAGAACAAAATGAAACCCAACTGCACAGGCCTAGGCATCTGTTCTTTTTAGCATTATAAAAACAAACATTAGCATAATCTGAAACCTTAGATCTGAGGGGCTTCAATAAAAACATTTTTAGACCACAATAATTTTAGAAAAGAGGATAATGCTTGACCTGCTAATTCTGGTTTGCCAAATTACAGTTCATACCAAAATTGACATGCATGCAAAAAAGAGAAAAGGCTACTCAGAACACAGAACTACAAATTTTGCTTTGATGTGGTTAATGAAATCAAATATTATGCAACTCAGATGCCACATCTTTGCTCAAGATACTGTCTGAATGCACTGCATTCCCATTAGGCATTGATAAACAGTTCTGTTGTTGCTAGTTACAGTAGTAAAATGAAACTTTTATTCTCTCCTAAATTGCAGCTTTACTATTCAATTCAAAATCGTTGTCACTTTCTACAAGCCATTATTAATGACAAAACAAATATCACTTTATGAAAACAGACATCTAATGCAAATAGTCTGAAAATTATTTAAATTTGCTAACCATAAATAAATTGTATAATCACAGGGTTGGGCTTTTTTCCTTTTACAAAAGATGTATTGTTTCTAATGGTGTTTACAGCACTATTTAGTTTTGAAGTCTTGTTCCATACAGTTAGCAAGGGCTGCCAACGCTATTCTATTATACACACTGTTGAAAAAAGCAAGCAATCCAACATGTAAGGGGCACGCTGGGAGATATAATCACTTCTGAGGCAGAGAAAGAAAATGGTGGTAATGTTGTTTTCCTTTTGTTGGGGGCCAGCATGGACGTGTTGTGCATACTCAGGCACATGGAGAACAGGCAAAGCATTGTGTCACTGTTTCACTAAAAACACGATCTGTTGAGTGGTCGAGAGAAGGAGGTGGGAAAAAAACATGTGTACATCCAGATATTCAAATATACTGTACATTACTAGGAATCAAGGATAAGTGCCAAATAACATCCCAGACCAAACGCACAGAACTGAGCAGACCATTTGGAGATAAAAAATCAGGTGAAACCAGCTCAGGGGAAAGAGAAGGAAGGAAAACTATGAAACTATGAAAGAAATTAAGGACTGAGCGCCAAAATCTCTTACAACTGGAACCCCAGGCAAATATTCCACGTTCTAAAATAATACAAAAATTTACCTCCCACCCCTTCCTCCCCTCGAGAATCCCTAGCCAGGAGCAGTAACTTCGATGCAAAAGCAGCACAAATGAGAAATGATCATGGAATCAAGTTGAAAAAGAGCAGCCAGCATCTGGGGCCAAGTGGCAGAATTTCATGCCTACAATGAAGAACAGAGGGCAGAATTAATGACTCAGGGACAAAAGCAGCAAGCAGCATTTAGGACCAACTAGAAGGATTCTCTGCCGAGTCCGGGGAGCAGCAGGCAGATGCAATGAACAACAGAGAAATAATTAATGGCATTTGCAGTTTGGAACATATTTTGCAGCTATTTCAGAAAAGAAAATCACCTTTTGTATTAAGTCTGGTTCTGTTCCTTTGGCCTTAAAACAGTTAGTAGCTACAACTGCTCATCCTTTATCATTACAGTTAGTCTTTGCCTGTGACTAGGAAAATTGGCAGGTTGTGTTTCCACAGACACCCCTTGGCAAGCCAAGGAGAATTTTAAAGGGCCAGGGCTGTAGATCCTTTCACAGGGAATGAATTTTGCACTCCCTTAAAGTCACCTAGGAGACTGTCTAGGAAGGGTGATTTACTGATTAAGTGTAGGGCAACATTCAATTCCATCACAGCCTTAGTAAGCTCTTTGTCAATGGAGGCTGCCTCCTAAATCAGTCCATCTCTCAGCTGGTTTACAATCCTTGGGCAGTCTTAAATTCAAAGTGATCACATGTTGCCAAGAACACTATTTTTGTCTATGCTTGGCAAAATAATTGTGACCTTTACTCTTAGATGTGGCCTTCCCCAGTGTTGTCTAAGCCTTTACCACCACCAGGGAGGACTCTGGAGTGCTTTACATAACACTATGCTTAAAAACTCATACAATGTGGGTCTGCTTGCTTAGACTACAGCATACCATACAGCAGTGGTTTTCAACCTTTTTTCATTTGTCGACCCCTAAAAAAATTCAAATAGAAGTGTGGACCCCTGTTGAATTGTGATTGATCATAGTAATCTTTTGATTGATCATAGTAATCTTTCATGGACCCCTTAGACATATTTTGCAGACCTCCAGGGGTCTGCAGACCACAGGCTGAAAACCAGTACCATAAAGATGTGGTTCCAGTTGCAATTCAAAACAGGCTTTGAGGAAATAATAATTATAATCTTCATTTTCCTAGAGGATACCTCTCCACCCTAACAGGACTCCACCCTAACAGTTGGGAGAAGCAAGAGTGCTCTCTCTGAAAGCCCACGATCCTGAGGGTGCAAAGTGCAGACCAGGTGTTCTCTGCTGGCGGCTGAGACTCTGGGATTTGTTCTCCTGCTACTCTGATAAAACACAAATGTGTTGAACTTCAAAGCTTCACATACCCCAACTTTTTCTGCCTATGGGGTGCCCAGGGGCAGGGTTAACATGATTTTTTCTTGTGTAGGTTGTTCCATGTTCATCAGTTAATACTGTCAGGTTAGTATGCTTTAATTTTCTTATAATTTATGTAGCTGTACCTACAGGCTCTGATATGGGCATTTCATGAATTTCAAAATTAAAAAGTATGAACATTTTTAAATGGAACTGATTTCATATTTATAATGAGACTGTATTTTCCAACTGAATAATTTATTATAAGGGACTTGAACACTGCATACAAAACAAGCATCTGTACATAAGTGAGAGCTCATGGATGGTAAATCATACTTTGAAACTGTAGATGAAGAGCCTCAGTTGCCTGTTAGGCACAGTGAACACTTGTACTATTAGAGGTGGAACTCCAGAAGATCCTGTGCCTCTATCACAGCAAAAACCAGCTTCTTTGACAGGAAGCATGGAACAGTTTTTAGCTGTCATGTAGGCCAGTGAGTTCTTTCATTATTACTTCTAGTGAACCATTTCACTTTGGTCATAAACTACAACCCTCTGAAATCAAAGGCATAACTGAGCACTTGAGTGCCCTGGGTGGCAGGGCTGCCTCTGTGTGCAGCATGTGGCAGTTCAAGGAGGTAGCAAAGAAGATCAAGGATCATGGATCACATCAAGAATCACATCTGTGAGGGGCCAGCAGGGGAGATCATGCCCAGGGGAAATCAACATGGGTTCATCAAAGGCAGGTCCTGCCAGACCAACCTGATGGCCTTTTATGACCAGGTAACGAAATCCCTGGATGATGGTGTTGCCATGGACGTAGTCTTTCTGGCCTTTGACACTGTCTCTCACCCCATTCTCATTAATAAAGTGAGTAACTGTGGCATTGATGCCGACACAGTTGGATGGGTCAGAAATCGGCTTATGGAGCACACCCAGAGAGTGGTGGTGGATAGGTCGTACTCGACCTGGCGGGATGTGAATAGTGGGGTTCCCCAGGGCTCGGTCCTGGGGCCTACACTATTCAACATCTTCATCGGTGACTTGGACGAGGGGGTGGAACACACGTTGTCCAAGTTTGCCGATGACACCAAGATGTGGGGAGGTAGACAAGCTCGAAGGGAGAGAGAGGCTGCAATTAGATTTAGACAGACTACAGAAGTGGGCGGATGGTAATAAGATGGGCTTCAATGTCTATAAACGCAGGGTGCTGCACCTGGGGAGAAGGAATCCACAGTATACATACAAGCTGGGGAGCTCCCCCCTTGAGAGCACAGAGGTGGAAAGGGATCTTGGAGTCACTATTGACTCCAAGATGAACATGAGCCCCCAATGCCAGATCACAGCCAGTAAAGCCAACTGCACCTTGACTTACATCCAAAGATGCATCTCAAGCCGGTCCAAAGAGTGGATACTTCCCCTCTACGCGACATTGGTCTGGCCTCAATTGGAGTACTGCATCCAGGTCTGGGCACCGCACTTTAAGGATGTGGCCTGCCTTGAGAGGGTTCAGATCAGGCAAGGGAAGGGGATCAGAGTGGCACTTGGAGAGGGTATGAAGTTAACCTGGTGGGGCTCCTGTCAAAAAGGCTGGTCCCTACTGCTTTACATGACATGTTCTCAAAGGAAAGGCAAGTAGTGCACTGGCACATATTGGAGACCAATTTACTGTTCCAACAGCTAGACAGCTGACCCAGTGCAGCAGGACACTAAGGTGCCTGCTACTCTCAGAGCAGAGGCAGGAACCCAGGTGCCGGTTGCCGGGGCAACCAGTTAAGGAGGGAATTGGCTGCACCTGCACTTGGTCAACTGACTGGCAGGGGCAGGGCCTGGCTCCCACATAAATCCCAGGCCTGAGGCCAGGAGAGCAGTTCCCCACTGGCAGCCAAGGGGAAAGGGAGCTCTGCCAGACCAGCGAAGGGGAGAGGCCTGACTGCTCGACCAGCTTCTGATGCTGTTAAGGGGCAGAGTCCCTGGTAGGGACTGAAGGATGTTTAGCCGAATGATGTTTTAGCCGGGTGGCTTGGATTTTGTTATAGCCCAGGGGCTTGTGTTTTGTGTTTGCTGTTGTACCGGCAGTTTGGGTGAGGCTAATGGGGGATGGAGGAGGCCTCATAGGGGACCCACAGCAGCGTGGGAACCCCAGCCCCAGAGAGGGGGCAGTGAGAAGCCCCAGAGAGCAAGGACCACGAGAAGCCCCAGAGGGGAGGGGGAAGCGAGACAGAGCGAGACAGCACTGTGGAAAGCCCAGGGAGGACAAGGGGAGGGCCAAATTGTAAGAAGGCCCAGATCAAACCACGTCAGTATCATCCGTGAGGCTTGGGCTGCGGTGTAGGGGAGGAAAAGGAGCCGCAGATAGCGCCCTCTGGCACCAAGGCAATAAATGGTCAGCTTCCCGCCAATTAACATCCATTAATTAATTAAGATCAAGGCATGGCAGATGAGAAGGCAGGCAGTTGGCCCATCACAGGAGGGCAGAGTCACCGATAGACGGACTCCAGAAGAGGCACTCCTGTCACACCCAGGAACAGCATGTGAGGTGTGTCTAACTACAAAGAAACCAGGAAGTCCATACAGTTAAGGGGTCACCACCCTCTAGAGCTACAAGCAATTCCCCAGTGGTAGGGAAAGATCTTGGAAAACCCTATGGGTGCATCCAGACGAGCACATACGGACCTCTTGCAGCATCCCAAACCAGTTTGAGATGCTGCAAAAGGCATTCTGTGAATGAAAAAGTGTTCCCTGCGCTGCATATTTGCATCATGGCTCCAAAATTTGATATGTGGATATCCAGGTATCAAAAAAAAAAACCCAAAACAAACATGAGGGAAAAAAGTGGGAAAAGGCACAGTCCTGGCCCGTGCTGAGGTAACCGGGGTCCTCTGGAGAGATGCTCTGGTTTATGGCCAGAGCTTCTCTAAGTGCTTCTGCTGCCCCAGCATGCAGGACTCGCCCCCCAGAGCATGCTAAGGCAAGCAGAAGTGCAGCAAGGATCAGGACCCGAGCGCCATTGGGGGTAAGTACGGATGGCTGGGGGGGATTGTGGGTATGGGGGGGTGCTTGTGTGGGGGGGACTGTGGAGTGGGATTGTTGGGGGAGGGCTGACTGGGGGGGCATGGGTCCCCCGCAGGGCCCACAGCCCTCCCAACTCCTCCCCCTGCAGCCGTAGTGTAAGCGGGGCACTCAGGACCCCCAGTCCACCCATGGCCAGCCCCGATTGCTTCAGAGCTGACGCAACCTGTGCAGCCTATTGCGGGTGCAGCCTGGCATAGCACGACTTTTTGCCCCAGGCATCCTGCGAGCATGGGCCCTGTGTGCCACCGGGCCGGTTCTGTGGGGCAGGACCCAGCCTGACATGACATGTGGTTCCTGCAAGCAGCGCCGGCCCCTGGGTAACAGCGCAAGTGGCTTGGGGCTGCAGAAAGGTGCACAGTGCTGTGACATGCTGCACCCATGACAGGCTGCACAGGCGGTGCCAGCTCTGATGCGATTGGGGCTGGCTGGGCCATGGTGGGGCTTGCTCCTGGCAAGCCCTGAGCACCCCACAGCCGCTGCTGCTGTGGGAGTGAGCTGTGGGTCCTGGGGGGGATGGGGGCTGGGGCCCTGCGGGGGGGAGGCAGCAGTCAATATACTGTGTGGGGCAGGGAATCCACCCCTCCTGAGCAGCACCCCCACGCAGTCCCTCCACAATCCCCCACCTACCCACACAGCCCAAATCACTCCACACCCACCTACATACCCAACAGCATCACCCCACGCCCCAACCAACCCCATTCCTGCAAACCTCATATCCCCCCCAGCACACACCTTGCATGCCCAGCTGCCAGACAGGATGAGACCTGCTGGCAGGAGCAGTGGCTGCAGAGGCAATTGGCCCCACATCCTAGTTAGTGAAGGGGTCAGAGGGAGCTCTAACTGTTCTATGATAAGAAAACCAAAAACAAAGAGCAAAACATATAGATATTTAGAATGTATTTTATTATGATGACAGAGACACTGGTAGGCTTCCCAACTGCTTTAAAATTGTAAATATATCAATCATGCATAGCCCAACTGATCTCTCTCTCTCTCTCCTCTCTCTCTATACAGTATATATACAGTGGTCTTTTGTTTTAATTGTGGAAGAACATGCATTTTGGTGTATTTTAAAGAGTGAATTTGGGATTTTTTTTTATCCAAGATTTTGCAGTTTTTAAATTGGGAACACCAGAATTCCTGCTAGCGAGGCAGGTGGCAGGACCCAGGCAGAGGAGCCTGCTCAAGGCTGGCACCTGGGACCTAGCTGGAAGGACATGCTTTGAGTTCAAAGCATGCCACCACCCTGAGAATATCTTCCAAGCGATAGCTACCCAGATAGCAGGGCAGTGGCACACATGGCAGTAGTGCTGCACAAAGGCCAACTGTGCAGCCACATCCCACTGGCAGGTGGCCCAGAGATGCAGATACTTTGCTGCAGCCATGCAGTCCCCATCTGGGTCTGGCAGGCATGCAGCCTTGGGGCCACATGCTGTTGCAGGTGGCAGCAGGTCATAGCCCCCATGCCAGACTGCTGCAGTGGGTAGAGGGTGCAGGGATCTCTCAGGGCTGCTTCAGCTGTCCAGCTGGCACAAGGGGTAGTGTCCCCAGGTACCAACTGGCCAGGCTTCAGAAGCTCTTGAGAGCAAGCCCTGAGCTGCTTCCCAGGGCAGGTTTTTATACTGCTGGGGCCAGCACCCCCAGCCTCTAGTTCCCTTTGGATGTAGATCCAAGAGGAGTTGGGCAGGGTTATTTTGCCCCAAGTGGCACAACTTGCCCCCCACCAAAGTTCATGTCTGGGCATGTGCAGTGAGGCAAAAATCCCCAGCTCAAATTTGTACTGCTCCTATTTGAGCTGCTGCAAGTGCACATACCTGCATGTGTGGATGCACCCTATGAGTTTTCCAGTAAGTTTTCTCCTGCTTTGGGAAGGTCTGATGCCATCCATGGACACTATCTGACACAAGAATCAGGAAGAACAGTTATGTGCACACACAAATTGACTTTCACATAGAGGAAAGTGCATTGTTTTAGAAAAAAGGGAGGAGAGAGTTCAAACAGTTATCAGGTCTCAGCTTCAGGTTCTTTTTCCATTTGCTTCATAGTGAACTCTCAGACTTCATGTGCAGCTAACCTCTAGTCCAGAACTCAGATATGTAAGAACAAATCAGTCTCCCAGAGGAGTACTCCCTAGGCTTGTCATGACAATAACAGCTGTGGTTCCACAGCCTAAGAACACGCCGTAGTACTGTGCTTTAAAGAGCCAGCTCTTTCACAAGAAAGCCGTTCGTTAGATTAAGTTAGATGCCAAATCTTACTGCAAGGCTAAATCGTGACATTCACTGCACCTGAAACCCACTGGCAGATTTTGGACCAATCTCTTTATAAAATGGTTATTCTAAGGCATGGTATTAAAGTACGCACAGTAAATGAGCCGTGTTTCATTGTGAATTATTTCAAAGGTAAAATCTATGCTTCTTTGACAGGGAAGTAAAAATCATCTCACATTCACTCTGTCTGAGGTAATTTGTTCTTTCCTTTGTAATGAATAAAATAACTAATCAAAATAGTGGTGTAGTTATCACTGAAAATAATGAACTGAATTCACCTTAGTATATCTCTATTAAAGTAAGTAGAGTAATACCAGAGATGAATTTAGCCAGTAGGTGTTTTTTTTATACTATATACTGTTCCATTGTTAGTGAAATATGAAGATCTACAGCAGCCCGCCTTTAGGAAGAAAAAAAGTGACATAAATTGACCTGCATTTGGCACATTCCTCCTATGCTGCATATATCAGGATAAACACAGGAAAGGTTTGCACAATGTGTATTGTTAACCTGCAGATGTGTTTATAAACTATTTATACACAGGAATCGTTTTCCATTCTTTATTTTATACATTATGCGTTTTGTACAATACACTGCAAAAATATCATTAATGTCTAGATGAATTCACTGCAAGCTATGAAGGTCATTAATGATTACCTTACCATTCACTTTCCTTTCCTTGCTGTATTTTTTAATGTAATGTATTTTGTCAGAGATTCAGTTACAACCTCCCTTTCCTGTGACTATTCCCATGCAAGCTGAATGAAATATCAGAATAACAGTTATAAAAAATTTTTACATTTTGTTCAATTTTTATTCTGAAAAAAATGAACATATTGCTCAATTCTCAAATGTAAAGAAGTGAAAAAGTCTTTTCCCAGAAACAACTGAAAACAGACAGGATAAAGGACAAAAAAAAACTGTAGGAAAAGATCCAGATACAACAGGGGAATAAACCAGGTTATATAAACGGTTTATTCCATTTTAAACATAAAAATTAAGCTTTTGCATTATTCGTATCAGCTTGATGTCTGAGAATACACCCAGAAGTTGGATGCTCTCAAAACTAATGTTTCCACGTGTTAGGTTGTTTATTTGGTCCCCATAATGCTTTGGGCTGCAAAATCCTATCTTAAAATTTAAAAAAAATAAATTCCTTTTGCTTTTGTTTCTTCTTCCACAAGATCTTACTGATTTATTTCAAGAGAAAACTGACAAAGTTAGACAATCCCTTCCTCATCTCTCTCATCTTGTCTTCTCTTCTCACTTCTCATAATTTTGCCCTTCATGCTCTTAGAAATGTGTTTGCTCTCCACCACAAATGCCTCCATTTGACCTTTCCCTAATCTCCCTCACCCCCATAGTCCATGATTTTCTTCTCTCTTAACTCTCTATTTCTCCAATTGCTTTTTTAGAAGAAGGAAGTGTGAGGACCTGGGAAGTGTGAGGACCAGGCCAATTACCTTAACCTCTATTCCAGGGAAAATCCTAGAAACATTCATCAAAGAGGCTATATGCGACAAACTTGCAGAAGGCATGATACTGAATGACAGCCAGCATGGCTTTGTTGCTGGCAGGTTTTGTCTGACCAACCTCATTTCTATGATCAGGTGACTCATCACCTGGATGAGAAAAAAGTGGTTGACATCATATACCTTGACTTCCAGAAAGCCTTTGACCTGGTATCCCACAAACTGGAAAATATTACCAGGCTCAACTGCAGAACCGTTAAGTGGGTGCAAAACTGGTTGCGATGGAGGACACAGAAAGTCCAAATAAATGGATTGGTGTCATCCTCGCGAGATGTGAGTAGCAGCATACCCCAGGGGTCAGTACTTGGCCCAGTGCTGTTCAACATCTTCATCAACAATGGATGAGGGGGTGAAAAGCCCATTTGCCAAGTTCACGGATGACACCAAGATATGGGGTTGTGCGAACACACCTGCAGATAGGCTGCAGGTACAAGCAGACCTAGACAGGCTGGCATGTTGAGCAGAATGGAACCAGATGAGGTTCAACGTAGAGAAATGCAAAGTGCTGCATCTAGGAAGGAAGAACCCCCAGCACACCTACACGCTGGGCATTGCTAACCTGACCAGCACTACAAATGAAAGGGATCTGGGGGTAACAATAGATCCCAGCATGAATATGAGTTGGCAATCCAACACAGCAACCGCTAGGGCCAATAAAACTCTGGCATGCATCTCCAGTGAAACCAAAGAAGTGGTTCTCCCACTTTATCAACACTGGTGCAGCTGCATCTGGAGTATTGCA
Organism: Alligator mississippiensis; assembly: GCF_030867095.1. NCBI lineage: Eukaryota > Metazoa > Chordata > Crocodylia > Alligatoridae > Alligator > Alligator mississippiensis. The sequence goes on along the minus strand of NC_081836.1, from coordinate 45,454,249 downwards.
TCCAGTTCTGGGTGCCGCACTTCAACAAGGACATATAAAGCTCAAGAGGGTCCAGAGAAGGGCCACCCATATGATCAGAGACTTGCATGGCAAGCCATACAAGGAGAGGCTGAGGGATCTCGGACTCTTCAGCCTAAAGAAAAGAAGGCTGAGAAGGGACCTGATTGTGGCTTACTGCTATATCAGAGGTGTACATCAGGGGCTCGGTGAACAACTGTTCATCAGGGCACCCTGGGGGAAAACTAGAAACAATGGCCACAAACTCCTGGAAGATAGTTTCAGGCTGGAACAAGCTCCCCCCAGAGGTGGTGCAATCACCTACCCTAGAGGTCTTCAAGAGAAGACTGGATGGTCACCTGACCCCAGATCTCTTTCCTACTCATGCAGGGGGCTGGACCTGATGATCCTTCGCCCGATGATCCTTCGCCCCAGCCCTATGATTCTATGATTCTTTCAGCTGCCTTCAAGGATCCTCCTCATCTTCCCCTCCTGTGGGGTTTCCAGAGGTTCTCCCTCTAGTCTGTCTTTTTCCTTTCCCTCTACACCTTGGGTGCCTATACATGAGCTGGGGGGCTACTCCGATGCACTGTAATTACAGACCAGACTCAATTAATCAAGTCTGCTGGAGTGTAGTAATTACTGCGCTTCAGCCAGCCTCTGCATCTCGTGTATCAGGGTCCCTGTGCTTCAAAATGGTGGCGTGCGTGCTTGAACTAAAGCTCGTTCAACTTGCTCTAATTAAACTTGTTCAACAAGCTTTAGTTCAAGCGCCCCCACCACCATTTTGAAGTGTGGGGATGCTAAACAGACGTGATGTGGAGGCTGCGGGAGTGCATTAATTAGCACACTCCAGAAGACTTAATTAATCACATTAATTAGCACGTGTTGCAGCAGATGTTCAGCACATGTATAGGTGTGTTTAATGATTTCCCTTTGGACCTTCCAGTATTTACTGTATAACATCTCTTAAGATATGGCCTTTGCTAATCATCCACTCAGCTACAAAAGTACCAGGCCCTTGTCATCTGGTGTCTGGATCAGGGGTGCACTGATAGAGATTTTTGGGGCTGATACCGATAGCCAATTTTTAAGGAGCCATATTGTCTGATACCGATCCAATTTCCGATACCAGCCTGGCAGCTTGGAGAGTTGCATGCAGCTGTTAAGTCTGGTGTGGTGGAAGGAAGGGGAGGGGGGAGGGAAGAGGTGTGGGGGGCAGATCAAGGCTCCCATGGTGAGGGAGGAGTGGGGCTGGGGAGGGCATGGGCTTGAACTGCAGCTCATCCATGGAGGTAGGGGGGGGGAGGCTTCCGTCACTGCACGCCACTGGTTTGGAAGTTGCTGGTCCAGCGCTTTCCCACTTGTCCGGTGGCTCCTGCCACTGCTCTTGCCACTCATCCGGGATGGGGGGGGTCATGTCACATGTCACTTCTTCACAGTTTGAGTGGCCAAGGTCTGGAACGGGCTCCCAAGGGAGGTGGTGCTCTCCCCTACCCTGGGGGTCTTCAAGAGAAGGTTAGATAACCATCTAGCTGGGGTCATCTAGACCCAGCACTCTTTCCTGCCTATGCAGGGGGTCAGACTCGATGATCTATTGAGGTCCCTTCCGACCCTAACATCTATGAATCTATGTGCCCCCGGACTTGTGCAGGGCAGGGCTGGGCGGGCCAGGAAGAGCCCCGCGCAGCCCCAGCCCAGCCCTCCCTGCCCCACACAGCTCCGGGAGCACACGCCCTTCCCATGACTTCCCCAACGAGCGGTGAGAGCAGCAGCAGGAGCCAACAGATGAGAAGGCAAGTGCTGGACCAGTGGCTCCTGGATGAGCAGCATACAGCAGCAGAAGCCGCCCCCCCTGGGCGAGCCACAGCTCCATCCTGAGCCCTCCCCAGCTAGGCAGTGCTTGTTCCAGCCCCTCTCTCACTGTGGAGGCCTTGATCTGCCCCCACACGCCACATCCCTCCCCCCTCCCCTTCCACCACACCAGTCTTACCAGCTGCACACAGCTCTCCAAGCTGCCAGCTGTGCTCCTTGCTGCCTATGTTCTGCGCTGTGGCTACACGCACACATGGGCATTTATTGCCCAAATTGTCAGCCACATCAGGCCGATTTCATATATGATCAATTTTCTTTATATCAGTGCCAATCTGATATTGGACTGATGTATTGATGCACCTCTAGTTACTACAACTTCTTTCTCTAGCCTTTGCAAATGCAGTTTCATACTGCTTATTTCCATTCAGAACACTGGTCAAAGATCAGTTGTTGCTTCATGTGTTGCCTCATGTGTTGGTTTGAGCATGTCACCCCTCTCTCTGCAGTCCACAGCTGGGTCCCCCTTCTCTGTTACATCAAACCTAAGTGTCTTGTCTTCATCCTGAATGCCCTTTCATATTTCCTTTCTCCCATTCATCTCATTCATTATCACAATGTTGACCCCTGCCTCCAATCAGCTAATGATGACAACCTCTTTGTCCAGCCGTTAGGTTTTAAAGCACACATCTTCCTGATTTCTCCCTTACTGCCCTTCACATCTAAGACAAGCTCTTCATAACCACACTGTTGGTTACCATCAAATCTCTCCATTAATTTTAATCTGCCTTTGCTTTGAACCATTACATAGATGCAGTATGGCACATGCATGTCCAGCTAAAATGTACTCTTGGCACGAGTCAAGATTCTGTCAAAGATCTGTCAGAACAAACTATGTGAAAGTTGCCTGACTAGTGGCCAAAAGCAGAACTGCCATGCGTTGGCATAAACAAGTACATAAGCAATGCCAATCATCCACTTTCTGCTGTTACAATCACCTGTCCTTTTGCTGGATGTAACTGAAATGAAAGTTTCATCTTGCTTAAAACAATGTCTCTAGTTCAAGAATACAAGAATCTCATTCAAATAAATGTTTGTAGAGAAGCATCCAGAAATAACGACATGGGAAATAGACCTTTGCTCTCTTAATAACTTTGGCACAAAAAACAGTCCCAGTGGGAACAAGGGAGAGAAGTAAAATTGGTAACGTTTACCAGGATCCTGGGATAAACAGCTTAAATACAAGGTTCCAAGCAAGCACTTTGTACCAGATTCAGAGTTAAATTCCCATAAAAGAAGATAGCATTTTGGAAAGTCTCATATTTGTATCAAGTATAATACCTAAACAATGGTTTTACATGGGTTTTTTTTAAATAATAGTAGACAGAGAGAGAGAAACTGAATAATTTGTGTTCTCATTTACATTCCTGTCACCTCACTGGTGCCAAAGGAGCTGCAGATTGCAAGTAAACACAAAACATGGCCAACAAACCTTGCAAATATATTCAGTATAAAAGCCGATACTCACTGCGCACACTGGTGAGGATTTCCATATCATGTTTTTTTAAATAAATATGTTGATCAGTCAGATGTACCAATTTGAATATGAATCTCCTATTGCTAATTTAAAACATGTCCAAGGTAAGCCTGGTCCAGGTCCCACTGAAGTTAGTGGTAGTCTTTCCAATTACTTCAGTTAAGCTAACTCAGTTATGTGTTAGTGACACTACTGATCACTGCTACAATATTTATGACCAGAAATACTAAAAGGAATGAATCACAACCTCTATATTTTTATTTTAATTGTGTTCCTTCTTTGGACAGATTTGCTGATGTTTTCTGCTTAGCTGCCTATCTACTCCACCACTGATTGGAGGTCATGAGGCTAGGAAAGTGGGCCTTCCCAAGTGACCACTTTTCCCAATCCTTTTCAATTGTGGAGACACAAACATGGTCATCTTAGAGTGGATATAATGTTCAGAGTGCAAAAAAAAGCAGAATTACTTATAGCCTGGTTTATTAACTTGATCTGAATAAAGAAACCATGCTGTGATAAGCATCACACATTTGGCAAAGAGCAGACAAAAATAATAATGCAGTTTGCTTACAGTGTACCAAATGCTTGATTTTAGGAGTAACCTTTTCATCTTCTGAGAGGTGAAAAATACATTTTACCAATACCAATACATTGCTAAATATGAAATAGATATTCATGTTTGTTATGCATGTAACATATAATGTTATATCTGGAATAGACTTAAAAAACTCTATTTTTAAGTGCGTTTTTTTTTTAATCATTTCATACTTCTGACTTGACTACAATGCAAAACATATGGGCTGTTAGTGGGTGCATTTACATGTGATATTAATGTGACGGAATAAACTCCAGTGTAGTTCGTGCTAGAGTTTAATGCTCCAGGCACAGTGTTTACATGTGTGCCTGGGATCATAGCATGTTAAGCTGGGGTGGTGCAGCCCTGGCAGGAAGTCCAGGGGGTCAGCCTTCCAGCCTGGAGCTGCTCCCCATCAGCTCAACATGTTGTGGAGGGGCTGGCTGGGGCATGAGGTTGCTACAGTGCAGGGCTAGCCAGCAGACAGCCCCTGCACTGTAGCATCTCGTGCCCCAGCCAGCCCCATCACCATCTATCTACACATGCATTTCGCTGAATAGAACTACTCTGCTGTAGGATAGTACTTATGTTGTGCAGTACTATCCTACAGCAGAGTTAATTAGTTTACTGCAATATAGTGCCACATGGTGATGTTTTACTGCGGAGCTAATTAGTCAGTTCCACAGTAAAGAGTTTTGTATAGATGCACCCAGTGTTTACTAGGAATTCATGATTAGGGCAGAAAGAGCATCCCATAATTGGTGTGATTTTTACTTTTCTCTCCTAAATTGCCCTTACAAAAGATCCTCCTGAAATTTTACATATCACATTTCTGATGGCTGGAAAATGGTGTTTAGAGGTTTGCTTCTGGCTTATAGTAAAGTAGATATGCATTAGAATAATGGTCCAGGGCAACAGCAAGGGTTAACTGATTTTTAAAAAGCCTGTCTGTGAAAAAGTTTCTTCAAGGCCCACTGTGTCTGATACAGGCAAGCAGCAAGCAGACACACAGGCTGGGAATTGAAGTCACGTACTACACTGTTCCGTAACATAAGATAAGGTGGCACCAGGTCACAGTGCCCAACTGCAGGGCCCTTGAGATTTCCAGTTTTGGTAGATGAACCAAATTAGGACGCCCAGAAAAAGCCTAAATTAATATGTGCACCTGTATGGGTTTGTAAAACAAAGGACTGTGCTAACAGGACAGAACGTGGACAGTATGATGACAACAGGGAGACCAATCAGTGATGGCCAGGGACGGAAAGAGTCATCACAGAGGGAAAAAGGATACAAAAGAAGGGATTTTGAAGCAGCAAACGATCCCCAAGAGGAGAACCCGAGGCCACCATGGACAGGGCACACCACCAGCCTGTCCCATCCACCCAACTGGGAGGGTGGGGGGGCCTTGGCCTCTGACCTCCAGGCTGCTGACATCTGACATTCAAGAGAAAACCTCAGGGTAAAGCTTGCATACTGGCCATTTCTGGTTTTGATTTGGAGGAGGAGGGTGCAGGTCCCCAAAATGGCATGGTAGAGAAGATACTGAATTTCATTGGTTGGCCCTTTTGAAAAGTCTTCAGTTATTCACCAGGGGACAGTCCATAATGTGAATGCAGCCATTTTTAATAGCATCAAAATTAAAGAAATAGAAAAGGAAGTAAGTGAAACATGGGCTACAGAATACAGATTAATATGAATGGATAGAAGACACGTTATATGCAATTCATAATGTGCTTCCTAGTCTCATGTTTAACTAAAAATGTACACAACAGTTAATAGGTGGCCTGGGGTATTCCAGTATGTGATAAATAAATGCATTTCAAATTAAACACCGCAAATACACATGCATACACACTGTAGTGGGTTTTTAAAGGATGCCCAAAGATTAAGCTATTATAGTTTTGAATAGTGAAAAAATGTCTGTTAAAAAAAGAAATCCATATTTCCATAAGAAAAAAAAGAATCCATATTTCAGTTCATTGATGAGGTCAGTTAGAAAGAATAGTACAGCTGCTAGTCTGGAAATGCTTAATTGACCAAAAGCCAGATAAAGCCATTTTTTAGGAATAAACACTCATATGTCATTCATATTAGAATCCCAGACTATGAAATTAAATGTTTTTTTCCATGCTGTTCATGAAACAATTCAAAGAGGCAAACTTACAGTATGCTGATAACATCCTATGTAAATATGATATATCACCAAATTTTCAATATACCTTATCTGCAGAGGTACACAAAATGTTGCATTGTGTATTCAAAGTAAGAAACTAAATGTCTAAAGGAACTAAACTAAAGAAACAAGAATGTCAATTTACATGTGTAAGGGTTGTAGCTGAATATTTTTCAGATATATTCATGAAATACTGAAAATGTCCTTAGAGTCGTGTTTCAAGAACATTTTCTCATTAAGTTTGTACATGTTATATTTAAAATATAGATTTACTTTTTCCAATACCAAATATACATAAGAACCCAAGGGAAATTCGCTATAATAAAGATGAAGCAGATGTAAGGCATCAATTTTTTTTTTAAGAAAACATTCTTATAGTTTAGGGGGTTTTTTAATGGAAGATAGGCTCTTAACTTTGCTTGTAATCCACAAAATCGCATGCATTGGTTATATGAATGCTGGCTGGCTACATGCAAGGTTCAATTAGAATCTATGTATTCAAAACACATACGGAAATAGACTGCTCAAGCATTAAGCACCTGGTCAACAATGGAAATTAACATTACTATTCATTCATATGGCTAGTGGCAAGATCTATCCCTTTGCTACTTCTTACACAAAAGGAGCAGGAATTGATGCCACAGAACGTAACTTTCATATGACACATGAAATAATATAATCTTGCTTTCCAAATTTCCTTCTTCAGTAATGACATTACTCCCTTTTGCAACCAAAATGACCTATTTTCTGTAGTAATTAAGTGAGAACCAACATGAAAATTTACCCTATATATAAAAATATATTTTACATGTTAACAATACACATTTTTTACTTGATACTACAAGGATGTTAGACAGTTGGGTTTAAGTCATTATTGATTCAAACAAGGTCATTAGTAAATCCCTTAAAACAACTATGTTACAATGTGATTTTCTCTCAGTGTTTATCCCATGCTACAAGTTGTTCTCTTTCTTTAATAATATACTAGAAATGTCTTTAATAATTTTAAATGCCATCAATATTCCTACAGAAATAGGTCATCTTCATCAGTTGACCTGATGAAGGATGCCCTGCATTCCAAAGCTCATCTAACTTTATCCCAGCCATGCAGTTACTTATCCAATAAAAGATACCACCCACAAAGATCCTTGATTCGCATAATTGCTGGACAATCATGGCTACCACATTACTCCAACATTTGCCTTACATACATGATACCCAAGTGTGTCAAAGCTAGAGCTCTGTCATTAAAAGTACAAATGCAGGGATGATTTTATTATTTTTTGCATTAATGTAGCACCTCAGGGACCCAGACAATGTTGGAGTCTTACTATGCTAGGCAATCTTCATAGGCTCAGTAAGAGGCAGCTTCTGGTCTGAGGAACTTTTTAAGGCCCTGTACAGAGTTGCTACTCTCAGTGGAAACCCGTGAGTGTACAAATGTTCAGGTTCTTTTTCCCACAGTAAAAATGGCTACTCTTGGAGGAAAAAAAGTCTGGGAACAAGCAGAGCTAAATCACTCCTGGGACAGAGAGTATCTGTACATACTGTAAGATGCAAAATAGGAGTGGAAAGAGAGACAAAGTGACCTCCACAAGATTGGGGCAAGTAGGGATTGGGGCAAATCTTGTTAGAAAATGCTGAAAAGAGCTTCCCAGTTCAGCACTGGGAAGCTGTCTACTAAACGGTGGCAATGCAGTGAGTTTTATAATTGCACTCATCCTAAATACATCTTTATGCATTTCCAACATATTTTAGTAGTTCTCATCAGCAAGATCTGACAACGATCAAAAGACCTTAGATACATCCACAATAAATGGCAGGATGGAATCTCAAGAATGCCACACTCCCTCCAAAGTGAAGGTAACAGTCAAAGAAATGACCTCTGCATCATTGCTGTTATGAAGGGTAGACAACAGTTTTCATCTTATTAAATTAAACATTTGGTATGCATTTCTCACTAGAACATGTTAATGCATACTTTTTCAGTTGATTTTTTTCCCCTTTGGAGTTACAGGAGAATAATTTAGGCAGATTCTTATAAATAAGGGCAAGAGAGGCAATTGTAATAGTAAATCAGATAGAAAACTATTAAAAATTCTATTGTAAATTAAACCCCAACAATCCAGGGATATGACAGTCCAAGTTCTGTGCTCAGGTACAAGTCTAGAACCCTGGATTGCAAAGCATAAAAAGGGAGCAGCACTTGGATCGCTAAGACTAAATATACCCTGACAGCTTAAGAGTACGTTTGTGAAAATGAATGGCAGCATTATTAACGCTGTGACATTATTAATGCATTATTAAATAAGTGACTCCCAGTGTTAATTAGAAAGTTTTTAAGTTTTCTGGGCTACATACAACTGGATGTTTAAAAAAGCGTGGTGTGAGAAAAGTCACATCTTATGGCTTGTCATGCTGATGGGTGTTATGTAGTAAACAATCTGTTCTAAGTTACTGGAAGAAAGCCTGTGTATAATGTCTTAATGCTATAATAATTTCATAATGATATATAATATATTATTTTATGTTATTGTAGTTATTTTGCTTATAAAAGACACAATAATGAAAGAGAGACATTTCATTTGAAGGCTATGACTTCCTAAAATAACTCTTAAATTGAACGCTAAGAACTAACCTCAAAACACTTTTCCTTCCTTGCTCGATGTAGCAGTTCAGCCATTCCTGGTAAAAGTATTGGAAATATATAATATTCTAAGTATTCTCTTGGAGAACCTGGACAAAAACAATACATTTTCCCACTTAAACAAGGATTATATGGAGAAAAGGACATCCATTTGAAATAACATTAAAAAACCCCCAAACATAATTCATTTTATCAGTTCCATTTCAACTTGTGCTAAACATAAGATTCTTTCAATGTAGATCTATTTACAAAATCTATTTCATTTTTCTTAAGCCACAAAAAATATATAAACTTAAATAAGTTTCAAAAGTCAGTGCTTTCTCCCCAACCTCTCCGAACAGTATCTTTCCATCTTTTGTTTGTTTCTTCACAAACTAAAGTCATTGGTTGTGAAGCTGAATTCCTAGACAGAAGCAAGAGATGAGATGAGAGTGCTTAAATCTGCATTTTGGGTGGCTTTGATTTCTCTCTTTTATCTCCATTTTTAAAAGGATTTACATCATGAGCTATCCACATAAAGGCCAGAAAAACCTAACAAATTTGCCGATGGGTCTCCTTCAGTGCAGTTCCGAACCTGCCAGCAAGTCTGCTTCAAGGTTTGCTTCCCACCCAGCTTGCCAGTCCTGCAACCTGGGAAGTGAAATACTCAGATGGGATCTGGACTTCAGGGTCCTGCTGGATGTGTTCTAACACATCTTCAGACAACGGTAACTCCTGGTTGTTCTCCTTGAAGTGGAGAGAGTTCATATATATGTTTAAATATAATACAGAGTTTTAAGACTAGAATTGCAAAATGCAGAGTTGTTGATCTAATTCTACTCTGATTAGGGATAGTGGTAAAGCTCCTATTAGTTTCAACAAAAACAGTATAAGGCCAAAACCAGGTATCTTGAAAAAAGCACCTGAATCTTTAAAGAGAAAAAAACGACTCACTAGACCTCAAATTTTAATAGGATTTCAAACCACGTGATACAGTGTACATAAATTATTTAACATTTGTATTAAGCAAGTGAATTTTTGCCTTCAGTTACTCTGTATTTATGTCACTGTATATCCATTAGTATCACTGGTTTAGCTGAGAACAGACTGACCTACTTTTTTGTTTTTAATAATCTTGAAGATAAAGATAAATCAAATCAGAGCACCATTCCTAAGAAATATTTCAATAACGTGTAGGTCACATTAATGAAAAAACTCGGTGATTAACAACATAGTGACTAAACCAGTTTTAGTATTCTCTTACTCTGTTGGAAAGTAAGAACTGTAGTTATCTAATTTATGACATTATTTGATATATCACCCGAGAAAGATATTTATCTCTCTCCCATGAAATATTATTAACTGGTGATATATCAGATAATGCTATGAATATAATATAATATAATATAATATAATATAATATAATATAATATAATATAATATGGACACAAACTGGGTGCTTGACAGGACAATCTTGGTAATTATTACAATTCTAATATAATAAAAGGCTCAGTCTGTCTGTCTGTGTGTCTGTCTATCCATAATGCTTCTAGTCAACTGCGTATGCACCGCTAAGAGGGCAGTGGTGATTGGCTGGGTGGCCTGGGCTGTGCGGGTCTAAGTTCGCTTTGCTGCTGGGGAAGTTTGGCAGTGGGGAATATGCACCAGTAGCCCAAGCAGTGGGGCTTCCCCCCGCCTTCCTGCCTGAGAGTGAAGCAGGGGTATAATGGTGGCGGCGCCCCCTAGAAGTCAGCAGGGAGTGGGGGGCTGGTGGGCAGGGAGGAGAGCAGCGAGGCAGGCAGATGCGGGCCAGGCTGACCCAAAGCAGCAGGCGGGGAGGGCTAGAGGGGGGTCGGACCTGAAGCAACATGGGGAGGGGGGTAAGCGGAGTTGGACCCAAAGCAGCAGGGGGAGGGGGGAAGCAGGGTCAGACCCAAAGCAGCGAGGGGAGTGGGGGTTAGACTGGAAGCAGCGGGAGGGGGAAGGGGGTGGAGCAGGGCTGGACCCAGAGCAGGGCGGGGAGGGCAGGGAAGAGGGGCATGGGGCTGGACACAGCCTCCCTCCCCGCCTGTCATTCTTGATGGGCCATTTGTTAGCAATTATTATAATTCTATAATAATTTACAATGTTAAGTTCTTAAAGGAAACTAAAGGAGATAGATGTCCAACTCACACATTTCAGTGACATTTAGGCTAACTCCCTTTGACTCCTATGAAAAATCCAACCTAAGACAATGAAGTCACTGAGAAAAAAGAACCCTTTCCAAAATTCTAATCTGTCCAGACTGTGAACCTGGAGAAGAAATATTTTAGAGCACTGAAAATGAGCACTCAACATTCTCCAGTAAATGGTATCCCAAGTGCAGACCAATTTTGATTAGCCTTCCGGGCTAGGCGGTATTAGGGGAAAGTTAAATCAGATCAAAATGGCTGTCCAATATCAGGTAAGGCAGGATGGTGGGTGGTTGGCAGTGGGGGTCTAACAGGCTGGAGGGGATCGAGGATCTGCTTGGGGATATGGGGGTAGGTGCGACCCACAAGTGGAGTGGGCAGGCCAGCAAGACTGACAGGTGGGGTGGGGTTGGGGGCCTGGCACAACCTGTGGGTGGAGGGGCAGGGCTGGCATAACTTGTGGGTGGGGTGGACAGGGCCAGTGCAACCTATGAGGGGTGGGCAGGTGCAACATGTGAGGGGTGGGATAGCAGGCATGACCCATGGGTGGGGTGGGGTCCCCCCACCAGCAAACCTACACCCCCATCTCTCCTGCCCCTCCTCCCACCGGGACTTGCTTGCTTGGTTCCAGCAGTGACAAATGCTGATAAAATTGGCTGCACCCGGAACAGCTTGTGGGATGGGGGTAGAGAAGGCTGCCTGATCAGGGCCAGGGTATGAGGGGAGCAAGGGGGCAGAAGGAGCAAAAAATAGCCCAGTGCAGGGAGGGAGGTGAGACACATTTCAACAAGGATGTAGAAAAACTTGAGAGTGTCCAGAGAAGAGCCACCCATATAAACAGAGACTTGCAAGGCGAGCCATAAGAGGAAAGGCTGAAGGTCTTGGGTGTCTTCAGCCTAAAAAAAGAAGGCTGAGAGGGGACTTGGTAGCAGCTTACCGCTACATCAGGCACCCTTGGGGAAAAGCAGGAGTAATGGCCACAAATTCCTGAAAGACCGTTTCAGGCTTAACACTAGGAAAAACTTTTTCCAGACAGTTCTTTTACCAGTCCCAAGATTTCTAAATTGTTCTGAGCTGAACTGTCTGTGCTCAACACTTGAATTGCTGTCCTCAGTCCAGAGTCTTGATTGCTACTGCTCTAAGCATTCAGGTCTTGATGTGGGAAGTAAGGATACTTTGTTAAATGTTTGTCTCCTAAGAATGCACCATAGGAATAAAGGGTTTGTTCATCGCTGCACACTCCTAATCTATCCTTCTCGACAGACACTACCAGTGAATGTTCATAAATGGAAGGGTACAATACATTAAGACTTCAGAATATTACTGCTTCTCGCTACCAGTAATAGACATTTTAATGGGTTACAGTAAATGGAAGAGAAGGCATACGGAATAAGAGATGAAAAAAGTGAGGGATAAAAGACCAAATGAAGGGTAAAGTGCAAAATACCTAGAAGAAGATATATGGTTACTGGGACCGTGAATTTTGAAAAGCTGAAATCAGAACAATGAAGATGGGACAATAATGATTCAGAGGCTGAATATAGTTGGAATAAAAACAGCTGGGGAAAGATATTATAACCTGAAAGGTTTCAGAATCAATGATAGCCTTCATCTATTGATACTGGTTTGACTTTATTAAGATCAGAGGGAGAAAATGCTTGCCTTTCTCCTGTTGTAATAAAAATGACTGAATGAAAAGCCACATACAGGTAAAGAGGACGGTAATGTCTGTAATAGCTTTGTATAATTATACATTAAGGCAGGGGTGGCCAACCTACCGCAAGTGGCATGGGCAGCCTAATTCTGTGTGCAGCATATGTAGATCAGAGAGGGAACAGGCAGCACAGCAAGATAGGACAAGAAGCAGAAAGCAGAACAGCAGATTGGGACTGGAGCACAGGGCAGGAAGCAGAAAGCAGAGCATCAGATTGGGCAGGGAGCACAGGGCAGGGAGCAGAAAGCAGAGCATTAGATTGGGCAGGCAGCAGAAAGCTAAGCTGTAGACTGGGCAAATGAAGGGAACTGGAGTGGAGGAGCCTGGTTCCTGTGATCAGAGACCTGACAAAGAATGTCTCGCATTTGAAAGCTTGTCTAAATTTATCCCAGCTACATAGTTGGTCCATAAAAAATATCACCCAACCAAAGTCTTGCCCCTCACACAGCTCTTTAGCTCTTTTCAAGATCAGAGGCCCACCCATGAAGGCTAGTCTTCAGCAGCAACCAGGGGCATTTATACACACACTCTGAGAGTGGGAGGAGGTGCTTTAATTAGAGTGGCTCTGAGAGCCGCTCTAATTAAAGCACCCAGAGCGTCTTTTCTATCAGCGTCCCTATGCTTGAAAATGGCAGCAGCTTGTCGAATGCACTTTAAAGTGCCCACCACCATTTTGAAGCCCAGGGACACTAATACACAAGACGTGGCAGGCAGCAGGAGCACGGTAATTGCAACATTCCAGCAGACTCTGTTAATCGAGTCTTCTCCAACATGGTGGAATTCCAGCATATTGGAGCAACCTCCTTCCTTGTGTATAGGCACTGTGGGGTTTTAGTTAAGCAGAAAGAGAGGGTGAATCAGATAAGGATTAGGCTCTATCCCTGTTCTCTGAAGCCATAACATAGGTTTATTTTTCTTCATAATTTGTTTAAAAAACAAGCTGTGTATAATGTTTGGAGGCATGTTATATGTGAGAAACTATGGTAAATAACAGCACAATATAACCTAATGTGCCATCATGTGTATCCTTCCCCATGACAAGCTGGCTTGTAGGCATAGCCCAACATGGTGTGGAAGGCAGTAAAAAAAAATGGCTCAAGGTTTTTTCTTTTTCCTGGAGTAACAATACCCCTTTCAAAGTCATAGGTGTTTCTTCAGTTCCTCATCCATGGTCAGGAATGGTAGCCACATGTAGCTATGCTTACCCTTCTGTGCTGTAATGGGATGCTTTCTTTCCCTCTGCACCATACGTAATATTGCCGGTGCTCTCTGCTGCCTGCCTGCTCCATATTCTCTGTGTTCCTAACAAAGTAAACACCTTATTTTAAACCCTTACTTACATGTTTTTGGATCAGGTGGTTCTGGAGGAGGTGCTAGTGTGGATAAGAAAACTTTTTTTGGGGTAACAGTAGAATCGAAAGAAGCTGAATAAAACTCCTCTGTACAGAAAGGCTGCAAAATTCCAGTATCTGAAGAAACCTGTTGTAAATAAATGCAACTGACATAAACATCCCAGCCCATTTAACTTTTCATTGTGAAAACATTCAGGAGTCCATTCAACAGGTAAGGAAACACAGGGTCCACAAAAATAGATTTTGAATTTCTAATTTAAAAATGAACTGATTTCAATATTTTAGTTAGACACCTTGGTGAGAGCTTGCATTGAAAAACCTGTAGGGCGTGTCCACACATGCAAGCACGTGCACTTGCAGCAGCTCAAATAGAAGCGGTGCAAATTTCAAATGGGGCTTTATGCCTCAGCACACATGCCTGGACATGCACTTTGGTGTGAGGAAAGTTGTGCCACTTGGGGCAAAATAACCCTGCCTTGCTCCTCCTGGATCTGCAGCCAAGGGGAGCTAGAGCCCAGGGCCAGCACCTGTGCTGTCCCCAGCAGCATGAAAAGCCGCCCTGTCCTGGCCCCATTGGTACAAAAATCTGCCCTGGCAAGTAGCTGAGGGCTACTTGCTCTCAGGAGCTTCTGGGGCTCAGCCAGTTGGTACCTGGGGACACTACCCCTTGTGCCAGCTGGACTGCAGAACCAGCCCTGAGAGTTCCCTTCACCCTCTACTCACTGCAGCAGTCTGGCAGTGGGGGCTGCTGCCTGGCTGTGACCTTCTGCACACCTGCCAGACCCAGATGGGGACTGCACAGCCAGTAGAGGCATCTGCTCCTCTGTGCTAGCTGCCAGTGGGCTGTGGCTGCAGAGTTGGCCTTTGTGCAGCACTACTGCCATGCATGCCTGGCTATCTGGGCAGCTATTGCCTGGAAGATGTTTCCAGTGTGGTGGCCTGCTTTGAACTGTCAAACCATGTCCTCCTTGCCCAAACTGGCCAGGAGGTCAGCCACCTCCAGCTGGGTCCAAGGTGCCAGCTCTGACCGGGCTCCTCTGCCTGGGTCCTACCACTTGCCTCTCTAGCAGGAATCCTGGTGTTCCCTATTTGAAAACTGAAAAACCCCTGATAAAAAAATCCCAAAGTCACTCAATACCCCAAAATCCATGTTCCTCCACAATTAAAAGACCACTATACATAAAGAGAGAGAGAGTGAGAGACAGCAATCAGTTGGGCAATGTTTTATTGATATAGCTACAGTGTTAAAGCAATTTGGAAGCCTACTGCTGTCTTTATCATCATAATAAAATGAATTCTAAATACCTATATGTTTTGCTGTTTGCCTTTGGTTTTCTTACCATAGAGCAGTTAGAGCTCCCTGTGACCCCTTCACTAACCAGGATGTGGAGACAGCTGCCCCTGCGGCCACAGCTCCTGCCAGCCGGTCTCATCCTGTCTGGCAGTTGGGCATGCGGGGTGTATGCTGGGGGGATGTGTGGTTTGCAGGATGGCGGTGGGAAAGGGGATAGGGGGATGTTGGTGGCTGTGGAAGGATGTGCGGGGCCATGGGGTGTGTGGGTAAGTGTGGGTGGATTGTGGCGGTACTATAGGGGGGGCTGCTCAGGAGGGGTGGTTCCCCTGCCCCCCGCAGGACACAACCCCCCTGCACAGCTAATGGACTGCCCGCCAGAGGGCTACAGCCCCTCCACAGGGGCCGCAGCCCCCCAACAGAGGTTACAGTCCCCCCATCAGGGTCCACATGGCCCCTGCAGGGGCTACTGCCCCCTGTAGGGCCCACATGCCCACCCCCGCTTGCTCCCCCAGACCTCCGATGGCTGCCCTGCCCAGCCCCACCCAGACCCCCCGAATGGCTGCCATTGGTGGGACTCGGGGGGCAGGTGGTGGATGGGGCCAGGTGGGGCAGCGATCCAGGGGCCTGGGGCTGGTGGGGTCCCCCCCATTGTTCCCTCCCCTCCCTCCCCCACACTTACTGGCATGGAGCCCAGGTTCAGCTCCCTGCAGCTGGCATGCTGTCTGCCCTGCACAGGCAGGCAGTGTGCTTCAGCACCAGGGTGAGGGCCAGCCATAGAGATGCTCTGGCTGGCTACCAGAGCGTCTCTGTGGAAGACCAAGCCACCAGTTGCCTCAGGGCACGGTCCCTATCCTGCTTTTTCTGCCCATGGTCTTTTTTGACCCCTGGATATCCAGGAGTCTAGTTTTGCCCCCGCACTGCTATCTAAACTGCATTACCATTACAATTTGCTATTTACATTTGTTCTACTGACCAACCAACTGTATATCCAAATTTTGTTGGCTTTTCTGAGCATGCTTCTCATTTACTGAATAGTAGGACCAGATTCCCAATACACATGATATGCTGCATGTTGCTAAAACAAGCATAGACCTTTTTGTTAATTCATGCAAGGTTCTAATTGAGAAATTAGCAGAGCTTCATTAACATATAAATGAATGTCATTCCACTATGTTCATGAGTACAAGTTCAGGGAAACTGAAATGGATTGATATATTATGCCCCAACTAACAGCACCATCATCAGTTTTCCATTCTATTTACATAAAATTAACAGAAAATAATGGTTTCATTTTTCCTTAGGGCAACAAATGTGCTATCCAGGTTAGCATAGAGTAGCTATTAAAAAATTACCCTGTAAAATGCTACTGTTCCTGTAAAGAAACAAACTAGGCTAACTGATGCATAGTAGATTAAGACAGTTCCAAAATGCTTCATTTGAATTTACAAAGCATTTAATTTAGGCTGATCAAACCTCAGTTTTAAGTTAATTTTATGCACCTACTTTGGTACCTTGCATGCAGTGGGCTTTTTATCAGTGGTCTGTCTTAATTTATCTCATTATTCATTCGGAGACACAAGATTTTTTTTTTTTAATTATAACCACTGCCAAAGTCAACAACAAAATCTTACAATGTTTGGCTTGAAACCAGCTTATCCACGTGTTGCACCACTGACTTCTGCAGAGTTGCACTCTCTTAAATTAGTTCTGGATCTGATCTAAAGTTTTTTAAATGAACAGAGCACTAGAATCAATGGACTCCCCACCATGAGGGTGTCCACTCCCAGTGCAGGATATTCTAAACTCACCATCAGGTGGTGTCCCAAAGGTCCACACTAATATCTTTGCAAGAGCAGGATGTTGGGAGAGGCAATTTCAGCACATATGTGTAAACAGGGCATTGTTCCTTTACTCTGCCTGCTTGCTTTTTTCTTGTATATCACAGGCCATTGCCTGATGGGAAGAGTTTAGTAAATAAAACGCTTGCATATTTCAGTATCCTGCCAATTCATACGAATGAAACAGACATACAGAGCAAAGGAACAGCACAACATGACAACCAAAACACAGCTGGCAAGCTAATTTGAGGCCTAGCAACCTTACTAGAGTCTCATTAAAGAAATGCAGCAATCTGTAGAATATTAGGTTTGATGATTAACAACAGTTTTTTGCAGAATATTGTTTCATATTCATGTAATTAATTCAGGGATACTTTACAAATGCTTTATCTTTACCAGTGAAAATCAATAAACCTTTAAAGTGTTCCCTGAATGGATTTCTCTCAAGTCATACTCACAGAGTCTCGTTTTGCTTCAGAAAGACCTGGAAAAGCAGGCTGCTCTGCTTCATACTCTACAAAGGAAAAAACAAACAAAAGAAAACACCCCTTCGCATTCCAATAAAGATTTTGTCGCTATTTTTCTGAATAGAGTCACATAAATATTACTTTCTAAATGCTTTTTCATTTTGTTTCAAAATGTGAAAAACAGCGTGTGATGAATGAATTTAAGATGGAATTTAATTTGTTAAAATGAGTTAGAACTTCTGACTCACTTATCCTGGAGAGTCAAGGTCAGCATTGCCAAGTTGCTCTTGAAGAAAGGCTGTTTGTCCTAAACCAGCAATTTTGCATGGTGTGAATAAAATGGTACTGCTTGCATGAAATTAATTATTCTGTCCACTCATGGGCAATGGTACTTTTCATCTGAAGCTGTTAATAAACATTTACAGCTCTATCAGGTAGCTCCTTTTTACAGCAGAAAAATTAATAAATCACAAGGAAGATAGTATGTGACCTGTCGAGATTATCAGTGAATCAGATTTAAGAGATAAGATCCAGTAGGAGTCCAGAATCCTAGCCCAATGCTGAACAGTAGGTAACACTTCGGTCCTAAGGGAGGAATTCCTTTGGAACATGTGCATGGCAGATCAACCTCGGGTGTTGTGTTCTCTTCCTTCAGATCTGTTATTTATAGCAATGGCCGATTTGCCCAGGCATGGAACCAGATCTAATTCCCAGTGAAATCAATGGGAGTCTTTCAGTTGACTCAGTTGGTCAAAATCTGCTCAGTGGAGAGCAATAAAGACCAAAAATATAATTTCCTCCTAAATTAAATGAGTTAAAAAAATAAAATCAAGAGCTATGGTAAGGAGCTCAAAGGCTTTTTAAATGGGAAGTTCTCCTTACAACTTTGACATTATCACCAATTGTCTTTTTTTGGCTGATATGGCCAATAATGTCGCCAATAAATGCTGTGTGCATGTGTGCAGCCTGGAGAGCTTGGAGGGCAGATCGAGGAGCGCAGCTTGGAGAGCAGCATCTAGCTGATAAGTTTGTTGGGGGGAAGTGGGAGGGAAGAGGTGTGGGGGGGAGGAGACTGAAGCCTCTGCAAAAGGGAGGAGGGGAGCTGGGGCTGATTCAGGTGCTGCCCAGCTGGGGCGGGGTGCAAGCAGCTTGTCTGGGATAAATGGGGGGGCTCCTGCCACTGCGTGCACCCCCAGAGGAAGCATGGGGGGGTGTGTGCCCCTGGAATCTGTGCCTGGGGTGAGAGCAGGCTGCCACTGTGCACGTAGGGCTATGTCAGGGTCTTCCTGGCAAGGGCTGGCCTGGAGCTGAGCGTGGGCTGGGTGGCAGCAGCGCTGGGAGGCAAGGGGCCACAGTGTACCTCAAGCAACCCCTGAGCACAGCCCTGGTCCAGCCCTACCCCCTGCCGGGAAAAGCCCAGTGCAGTCCCTGGCCCTGAGCGCACAGCGGCAGCCCGCCCTTGCCCTGCACATAAATCCAGGAGGCACACCCCCCCACGCTTCCCCCGGGGGTGCATGCAGTGGCAGGAGCCACTCCCCCTCCCCATGCCCCCCTGATGAGTCACTTATGGCTCTGTCCTATGCCCCACCCTGGCTGGGTAGTGACTGCCCCAGCTCCCCTCCTCCCTCACCTTGAGGCCTCAATCTGCTCACCACGCTCTTCCCGTCCCCCCCTGCAACTGTCTTACTAGCCAGATGCTGCTCTCCAAGCTGCCGGGCTGCATATCAGTAATTGGATCAGTATTGGCTGATATGGCTTGTTAATAATCGGCCATCGGTATTGGCCCAAAATATCTTTATTGGTGCACCCCTAAATATTTGGAATGATATCTACCTAACTTTACATAAAGCAGGTGTGAGGATATCAAGTAGAGATTGTATCTTGATATCAAAATTCACGATCAGGACCTTGAACACAAAATAAGCCTGTGATGACCCAAACAACCATTTTAGGAATCAAGTATGCCTTCAGTGGCATTACTGCCTCCATACCTATCCTCCCATTCGTTTGAGTTAGGATAGATGGCATTTTATACCAAGACTAAACATGGCTACTTAAAAGAAAGCACCTACTTCACTCCAACAACCCTACTTCACTCCAGGACACTATAAATGACCCGATTAATAAATGATCTTATAGATACAATTAAATGACTGGTGCGTGAGCTTCAGCTTCCTGAAAATTCCTAGTGTACACTGCAGACGTTGGGAAAGAAGCTGGTATTAATTTTGTATTAATTAAGCGGGTATTACAGTAGCCGTATCATTGCCTCTCTGCCTTTACAAGGCAATAATCCGATTCCCTTGTTGCAATAAACCACAAGGCTGGATTTGCTCAGGAATCAGATTACTGCATCATGAGAGAGAGAATACTATCGCTTCATTATGCGTGTAATAAATTGGACACCTTTGGCCCCACTGCAAGCGCATGATACAAGAATACAATCCTGCTGGGAATGCCTGATGACAACATAAATCTCAAGAGCAATATACAATTTTTATTAAAAAGAGATCTGAACGTCTTGCTCTGCTGTTGTGAGCAGCATGTGCTCCCGCACGCTTCAGAAACCAGTGACAACCTGCGTGGAGGGATGCAGTCTGCAGAGCCGGCTCTGCTCTCATTTGGTTTTATTACATTTTTGTGTCAATGAGACACTAAAAGGCCAGTGCAAATACTGGAGTCAGGGCTGCTGCAGCCTCGCCTTGGCAGTGGCAGGTCATGCCCAGCAAGCAGAAAGGAGGGGATTTGAAAATAAAAAAGCAGGAATGAGACAGGTCACTTGCCAGCCCAAAGAGCACCCCTAACTCTTCCCTCCCAACCTCCTCCCTCTGTGGGGAGGGCAGCTCCACCTGCCCCACGCTCTCACGCTGGTACCCTGGGTGTCAGCTCTGAATCTTGGGGCGGGCCTCACATCCAAGGCAGGTCTTCCCCTCGCAGGTCCTTTCAGGGCAGCCTCTCTGAAAGACAGCCCCCGCCCGGCCTGCAGGCCCCAAATCCTGCCAAGTCCTCCTCTGCACTCCTGGCAGACAGCTTCGCCCTGCTCGCCTGTGCTCAGAGCCCGGCTGCCTGAGCACGCCTCAGCCCGGTGCCGGAACCGCCGCAGGCCTCTCCTGCCCCGTCTCCCGCCCACCGGCGCCTTGCCCCGTGCCTTAGCCCCGGGGCGGGCAACCTGCCGTGTGGGGCGCAGGTGGCAGGGGCAGGCCGGGCGTAGGGCGGGAGGCAGAGGGAGCAGAAAGCAGAGTGGGCAGGAAGGAGAAAGCGAAGCAAGAGAAGGGGGCAGAGCAGTAGATCGGGCAGGGAGCGGAGCAGCAGCTGAAGCGGCGCAGCAGCGGGCGGAGGCCCGGGCGCGGGGGGAGCCCACGGCGGGGGCGGGGGCGGCTCCCACCTGCGCAGATCAACTCCCAAAGGCTCCGCGGTTCCGCAGCGGCTGCCATGGGGGGTCACCATGGCAACCAGCAAACCGCCGCGGCCATTACCCGGCGCAGCCCGCGCGGGGCTGTTCCCTTCCGGGTCGGGCCGGGCCGAGCGCACGTGGGGCCGCGGCAGGTAGGAGGCGCGGGGACGGGACGGGACGGGACGGGGTGGGGGTGGTAGTGGTAGCGGTAGCTGTCGGGTCGGGTCCGGTCCGGTCCCGGCCGCCGCGCTGCGGACAGGGGCGGGGAAGCAGGCCAGGCGCCGCCGACCGCACGGGACAGAGGACGGGCCGGGGCCGGGGGCGCGGGGCGGGCGCCGGGTGAAGCCGCCTCCCCTCGTTCCCGTCGTTTCGAAGAAGCGAAGCCGAGGCCGGGGCCGTCCTTTGGGCGCGGCTCGCGCGGAAGGGGCAGCGCTGTCACGGCTCGGGCCCGCCCGTCTCCCGGCGGCCCCGGGCTGCAGCAGAGGCAGGCGGGAAGCGGGGGCAGGGCAGGGCAGGCCCAGCCAGCTGCACCAAACACCTTGCCCGGGGGCTGTATTTGTGGTAACAAGCAGCAAACACGAGGCTCACTCCTCTCCCAACTTGCTTGCTCCACGCGTCTCCTGCAGACTCCTCCAGTCCCTCCTTTTCTCTGTTCTTAACTTGGGGTTGGGTGTAATTGAGCCCATCTGTGGTGGGACTCGTCCCCCATGGCCCTGGGCACACCTTTGAGCCCTGGATAACAGGGTGCCCATGCAGGCATCGCCTGTCCATTACTAGTTGCTTCTAACAACATTGCCTGCAGAGCTCTCCAAAAAGGATCCTTATTCAAGGGCCCAGAAAAGCCACGTCAGCTATGACGAGCTCCAGCAGTAGCTGTCACTTGCTTCCAGCGCAGGCAGAGCTCTCGTCTAGAGCAGTCCCCGATGGGTCTCTCTTCTGTACAAAACACGTTTTATGTTCTGATCTTCAAAGCTACGTGCTGGTTTTCTGGATGCAGGCGAAGGGAACTGTGGATGCTGGATGCTGTGCGTGTCTGCAAATGAGGCCACTGTTCTCTTTCCTCCAGATTCAAGTACTATCCTTAGAATTAACATTTGAAAAGACAATGAAGCGCTAAACAAAGGGGTCTGTGGTATAATGTTTGAGCTGTGCATCCGTTTGTTTTTTCAGAATGATAGTAAAGAAAGAGGGAAGGAGTGATGACAAAGAAACTGCACATAAGAAAAAAACAAAACCCATGAAAACCACTGGGAGTCAAACTGACATCAAAATTGAAGAGGGCATCCAGTGTGAATCACAAGCGAAACCTAAGGTGAAGGAAAAGAAACGTTTGGCAAAAAAGAAGGATTCAGACTGGGTGAATTCTAAGAAGAAGAAAGTTGGCTCCAAGTCTAAGAAAAAAGCATGTTTTGAAAACTCTGTGAACGTAGAAAGCCATCCAGATTCCCAACCACTAAGAAAAACAGAAGAAAAAACTAAATTTCTCAAAAAGAAGAAAAGGAAAGACAAAGGTCTTTACTTCTTACCACTGGAGAGCAGTCAGAACTGCAGCCCAGGACTGAAAAACTACACAGCGGATAATCAGGAAAATGTATTCGCTGGTAAAGAACCCAGAAAAACTATTACCTGGAAGTCTGAAGGGGACAGAAAGGTAACCAAAACAAAGAAAAAGAAAAAAGGCAAAGATACTTTTTCCTTAACACTGAAATATAATGAAAGCAGTGAATGTCACATTTCTAGTAAAAAACTGCAAAAAAAGCATATAAACAATTCTCAAGAAAAAATCACTCGTAAAAAACACAGAAAAGAGATTGTCCAGAATGATGAATCCGGTAGTGATAGACGGAAGAAAAAAAAGAAGAAAAAGAAAGATAAACACACCTCTCTACTAAAATTGAAAGGTAACGTGGTCAATAATCATGGGACTTCTAATCACAGCATCCCAGTGGGTGACTTGAAAAATAAGCAAGACATCAGTTCCCAGGAAACTACACCTGTAACGGAGAGAGAGAATATTGTCCAGAACTCTGAAAGTGACAGAGACGTCACCAAGAAGAGCAAAACCATTTCTTTGCCAGCAGGTGAGGATAATCAGGACCACACTTCTAGCACTCCCAATAAATACCTACCAAGACACCAAAAAGACAAGTTCCAAGATAAAGTACTCACTGGAAAAAAACGCAAGGAGAAATCTGGAGGCAAGAGTGCAATAATCAAGAAAAAGAAGATTCATAAGGAGGAGCAGGAAGTAGCTAAGTGTGTAACTCCTTCAGATGTTGAAAAGGATGCATCCATGGGTGGAAAAGCCACACCAGTTAAAAGTAATAAAAAGAAGAAAGCCAAAACGAAGGCAGTGGAAGGTGCAGCAATGGGCAGCACTGATGGAGGATCATGTGAAACTAATAATGTGCCCTATGAGGGGAAGAAACCCAAGAAGAGAAAGAAACAGGGACCAGAGACTTCAGCTGAAGAGCCAAGCATGAAAAAGAAGACAAAGATCAAAATGAAGGAAGAAAAAACTGATAGTGAGGCAGTGGTAAGCTCCAAGTGTTTCTTCTACATATTAAAGCCAAATCACCAGATCTATTTTACAAGCTGCTCTGTGTGCATGGACCTTTGTGTCTGGGCAGGGCTACAGGAAAATAAACGGGACTGTGGCAGGGATGTGGGTAAAAACCATGGGAACAGTTTTCAGGAGCTGAGTTTAATAGTTTCACTCGCAGCAGTCCTGAGGGAAGTTTCGGTGGGGTTTCTGTTTGTTTTCTTTTGTTGTTTTGTGCCTTTTACTGCAGTCAGTGCTTCAGTAACAAAAGTGTAAAACACAAACTACCTGTAGAACTGGCAGGAGTTAGCACAAAGAGGAAGCCTGTATCTAAAACCTTAGTAAAGCTGGAGTGTTGTAGCCAGGATGGTCCAGGTTGTGGTTGAGCTAAGTGGTGGTGGCAGTGATAACCAGGGATCCTGGTTTTCTCTGTTTAAAAATCACAAATTCTCTGATAAACAAACATGCACACATAGATACACACACATTCTCTGATAAAAAACCTAAAATCCATGATTAAAATGAGACACCACTATATATATATATATATATATATATATATATATATATACACACACACACACACACACACACACACACACACACACATGTATGTGTGTGTATCAATATTTACAATTTGGAAGCCTCAGTCACTGTAATAAAATCAATTCTAAATACCTATAAATTTTTGTATTGGATTTTGGGTTTTTTTATCATGAAAAATCAGAGCTTCCCCTGCCCTCTTTGCTCATGAGGATGCAGGTCCAGACCCCTCACTGCCAAGCCACAGCCCCCCGGCCCTGCTGATGACCCTCACCCCCCACCTGCAGCCCCCCATCCCTTTCAGCCCTGCCAGAGGAGCCTTCCAGATGCCAGGACTACAGAGCCAGGGACCCACTTCCACAGCCCCCTGCCTCTCACAGCAGCACCTGAGCCCCAGCTGCCACCCATGGGAGGTGGCAGTGGCTGCTATGTCCTGAGCAGGAAGCAGAGCGCAGAGCCTGGCTCCCTTTCCCCCACACGCTGCTTGGCTGGAGTGGAAACCTTGGGAAGGAGAGGTAGAAATGCAGGCTGCCCACTCCCCTCCGGGCAGCACTGAGCAGCACAACTGCCCTGCCACCCTACTGCTGCTAGACAGGTACCTCATCAGGGTGGCATGGGGCTCACAGCAGCAAGGAGCTTCCCCTCCCAGCCCTGCTCTGCCCTGCCATGTTGGGTCCCACCTTCTGGGTCATGGAAGCCCCAGGGGGAGGGCAGCAGGGCAGGAACACCTACTTCGGTACCTTATACAGAGTTGCAGCCTACCCCACACACAGATCTGGGGGGCATGTGCCCCTCCTGCCCCACCCAGGAGTGTGCGCAGTGGCAGGGAGCCAGCCACACCTGCTTGCACTCCCCCCAGATGAGCTGCTCACAGCCCCATCACACTCCCTGCCAGGGCCCTGCACCTGTGAATTGCAGCTCCAGGTCCAAAGCTCCACACACTGCCCAGCTGGACAACAGTCCCAGCCCTGCCTCCCTCCCTATGGGGGCTTCAATGCCCCCACCAGACTTACTTGTGGGAGCTGCTCTCCAGGCTGGCTGGTGGCCATCTGCATACACATGCACAGGGTACCTCCTGCATAAGCACCCTCCTCCTACTCCCCCCAGCCCCTTGCAGGCTGGAACTCTGCCCACCTGTAGAGAGCTCTTTGTGAAAGTGCAAAATCCACATTTCTCTGTTAGAATGAGAAATCTGTGGTTTTTTTCAGTTGAAAGGGAAAATCTGTGTTTTTTTCTGTAGGAAATGGAAAACCTGGATCCCTGATGATAACAGATAGCAGAGAGGAGTTGAGCAACCTTGAGCCATCACCCATACCTGGGAAGAAGGCCATGTGCCGAGGGGCAGGGAGGGGAGTCCACCCACCATACAACACAAACAAGGTTGTTGTAGACCTGAAAACTTGTCAGATTTCTCTCCCAACTATACAGTTGGTCCCAAAAAAGATACCACAAAGAAAGCCTTGCCTCACTAAAAATATATATACATTTTCTCATATTCTGTCTTGTCACTAAATGGCAATAGTAGTGTGGACTACCATGCCAGCCAGTGTCTTTACCACCAGGCCATCCAAACAGACCATTTAGAATACATAAGATGCTAACATGGTAGTGTCCACTAGCACCTTGTCTTAACTTACTTTTTTTTCCCTTAAGTTTCTCCCACTGTTGCCACCAGTGGTGGAAATATCGTATCTATAGCAGCAAAGGGAAAACTTTAAGAGGGAAAAATGCCCACTGTGAATGTATCATTTGAGGAAAATCCCAAGTATAGACAAGGTCTAAAATGTTCACCTACAAACCTCAGCTGATCAAATGTTAGGATCTGTAAGGAAATGTGCTAAATCCTAAATCAAAACAATCCCTAAAAGGCAAAATGAAAAATTGGGTATTTTAAGAGATGGGTAAACTTTAGTTCCAGGAGTCCAACTTGTCCAGGGTAACTAGAAGTAAAATCCGCTTTGGCTGACTTAAAAAATCTCATTGTGCCCTCTTAACACACTACAACCCATGATGCCCTAACTGTTCGTTCTAAATGAGCTTACTGTATGTGGCATATATTTGGGGAAATGCACATCCTGTTTCCTTATGGTAAGGGCAGGGGTGACTAGAAATATTTTTGACATGCCTTAAAAAAACAGTCCACAAAAAGCAGTATTTTTTTTCCTCTGTGAAGGCTTTCAAAATATTTCGTACTGCTTAAAAATAGTGACAGTATGTTATTATGATCATTTATTATTTTCTCTCCTTTCTCCTTTTATGGTCATAAGGCCAAATATCTCAGTATATATAAGCACCTAAAGATACCGTGCTTTACTAAGATTTTCAAAAGTGTCTACAGGTATAACTTCCACGGATTTCCAGGCACTTGTGCAAATCCCAGTGGGCTCCTTATCTGCATCTTGCATGCCTAAATACCTTTCAAAATCTAGCTTTTACTTGCCAGAGGCCTGCTTGATTGCCATGGGCATGAAGAACATACAGCTCAGTGTTGATGGGAGCTGCAGGTGCTCAGCACATTTAAAAATCAATTTCTAGATGGCAGGATTTCTACAAATACTTTATACTTACATGGAGCTTCTTAGACTCTAGAAGAGCTTTACATACATTTGGTCTCAGCTGCTCCCAGAAGTAATTAATATTCCATTGGTGTTACAGCAGGGAAAAAGCTAGGTCCAGATAAGATAGCACGTACCTGGAGCCACGCTATAAGTCAGTGGTAGAGCAGAGAATAGAATTTACAGCCTTAGTTTCTGCACTAACCACCGATTCATGCAACATAACACTGTAAAATTAGCCTTCTTCCTCAACTGTGGCTGGCTCTGGAGCAGTGTTTTCTAGCTGGCAGCTTGCTCCAGCAGTTACAGGGAGAGCTGCTGTACTTCCTCTGACTTTTTGTTAAGATTGGCAATATGTTTGGTCATGATGGGCTCCCAAGGTTGTTCAGTCTGGGATACCATTTATATTTAACACATTTGGAG
Organism: Alligator mississippiensis; assembly: GCF_030867095.1. Classification (NCBI taxonomy): domain Eukaryota; kingdom Metazoa; phylum Chordata; order Crocodylia; family Alligatoridae; genus Alligator; species Alligator mississippiensis. Next base: position 45,427,237 of record NC_081836.1, on the reverse strand, counting down.
ACTTAAGTATGTGCTCGGAAACCTATTACTGTACTTTGTTTTGGTGCGTCTCCCTGTACCTTAATTTGGATTCTGTAGAAACCCACACTGCCTTCTAAGATCCAATACTTCTAGTCTACATTTCAGTGTACAAGTGGATTATTTTACTTGCATGAAAGTCCAGAAATAGCCTTTTTCGGGAAGGGTGTATGTTTGTATGTATATAAGCACTTTATCATTGGGTAACTGGAGACTTGGGGACGTAGACAACTTTATTAGGCTTTTCTTTTTGACCTTTAGAAGGACAAGATGGTTTTATTGCTGGGATAAATTTTCTAATTAAATTGATATTGCTCTGTTGAGACTGTTAGACATTGTTTGCATGCTCACATGCATACAAAGGCGAGATAAGCTTTATAGTGATAAATGCAACTGCATGATGGTGCTGAACTATTTAGATGGAAAACACAGCAGGAGATAGGGAGAGAGATACGTGTTTTGTCTTTTCTGTTCATGTCCATCCCTCTTTAAATTAATAGCGAAACCTTCCCCAATGAAATTCCTCTCAAGATTTAGAAATCTGGCTATTGTTAGGTCTGCTAACACTGCTGTAATATGCTGCTGATAGCACTGGTCTCCTGTTTCACTGCGTCACAATTCTGGACCAGTTTCTCATCTCCAATGCATGTCACACATTGCTGCATCTCTCAGAAAATTCACTGATCTGCTTGTGGAGCAAGCATGCTGGCCAAGGGGTTTTTTTTTTGTTTTATTTTTTTAGACAATATGCAGTGATTCCAGCTAGTAGCTAAGACTTGCATTTGTTCCCCTGGATATAATTATCCCTGAATGAATTTGGCTTAAGTGGAAACTAATCTTATTGATGTAGTTCTGACAGGGTATTTTATGGGTCAGCAGTACGAACACCTGTTTGGAGGTAGGGATCCTAACAGGATGGAGAGGTTCCAGCTCCTTTGTTGTGGTCCCCATATAAAGGCTGAATTAGAACCTCTGAAATCACATTTCTAACAGTGAGTTGAACTGTCCCTAGTATTCCCATCCTTTGAGGGTCTGACTACCGAGCTTTTAGCATACTGACATAGGCCTGCTTGGGCATTGATTTGGCTGGCAATCTGAAATGTGTGTGAAGAGAGAGCAAAATGATAGTGGTTACCTTGTGGTGGTGTCCAAGGGCCCAGTCCTGTTCCTGCTGAATTGAACAAACTTTGCTGGTGGTGTCTGTAGGAGCAGGACAGGGTGGTTACAATAGGAAACAATAGTGGTAATGATCATTGAAGGCCTTTCTTCTTAATGATGGTCATTCTTTGTGTGCATGCTTCCACATGCATAAGCCCCACACTAAGTATCTTGTTCATTCTCACTAAACAACACTTTCACAACAGAAAGTCTCTGGTGCCTTTGTTAATGAGACTTCATTACCCTTATGTAGTACAATCATAACTAGTAACACTGGACTAAACAGAGCAAATGCAGTCTATGCCCCAGCCCACCTATCATTTGCTGCTAAGCTGTTTATTTGCTGGTGGCTGGTTCCTGCAAAGGGCTGTTGCATGCACCTTCTATGGGTTCAGCGCAGCACAAAGGACAGCCTGGTTCTGCCAACTGTTTGGTAACCTGGAGGGGGTCAGCTCCTTGGGAATTACCTGGCATGAGTGTACACCCTTCCTCCTTTCTTGCCTGCCACCCACCCTCCAAGCTATAAAGTCCTTGGCAGCTGTTAGCAGAATTTGGTCCTTTCCTGTCATCTCTGCTTGTTTTCTTGTCTTAAAGAAATCTGAAGAGACAGTAGTAGGCCATTTAGAAGTAAATTCTCTTTTTAAGAGCACGGGCTCTTCCTGTAGTGAAGAGCATCTCCTCCTCATTTGTGGGGTAGATGTCCTTATGTGTCTGTGCATGAAAGGGAGATTTGGAAATGAATTATCTGTGTCTCGCCTTAAAAACAAACCACAAGCATAAGTAATAGCGGCCCTTGCTCCTTTAAGTATGCTACAAATCTCCTTGTCCTGGCATTCCTTGCTTATTTCACGCTTGGATTATTGTGGTAGCTTTCTCAATAGATCTTTCCTCTGGCCACCTTCTCCAGGCTTGTCAAAAGCTTGTGGCTCAGTTAATTTTCCACTAGCCCAGGCTCTTCATTACATATCCAATTACACTGGCTGTCTGTTAATCCTGTCCTTGTTACTGATTGGGAGAAATGGCAGAGAAGAACCAGAAGGTGCAAAAGCCACTAAAGCAGAGACTGCTGACTAAGGTGTGGAGGGTACCTGTGATCCAGGCCAACTTTTTGCATGCAGAATTGTGCATGGGAGGCTCCCTTCCTTAGCTGCATCCCACCTGCTCCTGCAGGCTCTGGACAGAAAGCTGTGGAGGAGCAGCCAGTTGGAGTAGTTGCAGAGGCATGGACCTGTGTATGTTGAGCCTGGCATTCTCTGCCCTGGACAGACAGAACTGGATGTTCACTCCAGCCTCACCCTTCCACCCCTCCCTCCTGCCATTTTCTTTTTGGCTTTATTCTTCTGGCTCTTACTCCTTCCCTTCACCCCATATGGCTGATCCCTTCTGTAGCCGGCAAACTGAGTTATGGTAAGGCTTTTTAGCCATAGTCCAGGCCTTCCCGGAACTAAACAACATTGAACAGTGGCTCTGGGAGACACAAGTGCTGTGATTGGGCAGTAGGTGAGCAAGTTTCCTTATAGGGAATGTGGCTGGCATGGTGCCAGGGGATTGGTGCACCAAATAAGGGATGCTTGGCACAGAGCCAGGGGTTTGGACAGTTTGGGATTAAAAAATTATAAAAGTAGTGGACGGGCAAAGACATAGTGTGTGTTTTGTGTTGCCTCCCTGGGGAGAGAGGAGCAACCTTGGAATTCTTATTTGAACAACGGGGATTCCAGAAACAGACATCCCACACACCCAGCAGAGGATCGGAGGCCAGCATCCCCAAAGGTCGCTGCTGTAACGTCTAAGGAACTGCTTGTACGGTCATATGTGCTAAGGGGCACATTGGACGAGTTGCAGTGTCAGTCCTTGGAGGGCTCTGGCAAAAAGAGTCCTAGTAGTGACACCCTCCTAACGTAACTCGCTCAAAACAAGAATGTGAAAACAATGTACCATTTGCTGCCACCCAGTTCTCTTTGCTTATGTTGGTACCCCCTTCCTCACACTGTTTGTGCCTTCCATTTAGACCATAATGTCTTTGGGACAGGGATCATACTGCTCTGGGAGCAGTACCTGGCACAACAAGGTCCTAGTCTTGATTAACCATTATGCACAACAACAAACCTGATAACAGAGGGACCTCTGTGAGCTGGCTTCTCTGTATGTTTCATGTCTTGACATTTGTCACAGATTCGATGCCAGTCAGCTCAGCCTTTTCTTTACACAGTGCAGAACGTGGCCAGGTTCTGATTATTACAGAACTGTAATTTGAAGTGTCGCTACATCACCCTCATGTGCACAGGAGATTATAATATGTTCCCCTGAGGTTTACAAGTCTCTTGTGAAGAAATGGTTTCAGTTGTCCAGAGACTTTTATTAAAATTGTGTTTCTGTTACGCAAAGCATTAGCAGATCTCTTTCCTGGAGAAAACTTCTCCAGGAAGCTGCACAGGATCAGCTGTCATTTTCAGTTTAGAAGTTGATGGTTTCTTCTTACCTAACACTTTACTGGGTTTTAGTCCATCTCATCTGAGCCTGCTCTCGCATTTATTTTTGGTGCTAAGTAAATTCCATATAACGTGAATAGATCCAGGCGGAATCTCATCACAGCCACCTTTGTGTCGGTGCTCTGTTTTGTACTAAAAATTTTACTGTGAAGAGATTTTGCCTATAAAGCAAGAAAAAAGTGTTTGATAAATAAGTGGTCGCCTAACAGGGGCTTCATAACTGACTCATACTGAAATGTCAGTGTTACGGATTTCTGTAGATATTTCTTTGTCCAGTTTAACATTACAATAAACTTCAAGGAAATGCCTGGCTAATGTTACCATATTGATATTTCAGCGTAACAAGATTCAACCTGTATAGGCAGGGGCTGGAAAAAGTTTTGGTGTAATGACATTTTTCATAGTAATGGCTGTTGTCCTAAATAGCACAGGGCACTGCATGGCTAATTGCCAGTGGCCTGGGCTTGGAAATTTTTTTAATGCTCTAAAATGATCTTTGTTATAACAAGATTACACCTTTAATCATCTTGACATAGGGTTTTTTTCCCCTCTTGTTTTACAGGAATCTGAGAATGATGTAGCAGTTGTGGGGGAAAAAAAAGGAAACTGTGATGAAATAAATATAGACAAGGTATTGTCTCAGTTATATAAACTCTGCAGTTTTGTGTAAGGCCTAATATCTTCCTGTCAGGGAGGTATCTTTGTATCTAATAAAGAGCATGATCATGCACACTCTATGTAAGTAAGAAACAATATTAATAAAAAATTAAATGGCAGTCTGTGCCAGTGCTGCACAGAATAGAGAATTACTTAGCACATGGAAAACACCATACCTTCTGCAGGCCAAGGCCAGCACATAAATCTCAAGTGACAGGTAAAAAAAAAGGGTTTGAAGTAGCATATCAAGATTGAATGTTTGGTTGTCTGGCCCCTGTCAGCCCAGCTGTTACCTGCAGTCAGAAGGATTAATATTGATTGATAACTGCAAAATATTTGCTTTGTGTGATGCTTACTTGTAAGAAATGGTAATATCTGAAGCTAATGTGGATTTACCTTCTGAAACTATGTGCAAAAGGAAAATGCACTTGTGCTGCACCTAACAATACAGATTGGTTTTCTGATTGCCTTCTTTACCCTTCATCCTTATATTGTGAATTTAGTTATAAAAAAATCACACAAAAATACACTTTCTTTATAGACAGTAAATAACTGCAATATTTTTCCATCTTCTAGTTGAGACGGCAAGCCCTGCAAGAAGAGATCGACCGAGAATCTGGCAAAACTATGGGTTTGAGAAGCAAAGTGCAATCTGTACGTATGAACTTAGAGCTTGTTCTTATGAGATAACATGGCCCAGAGTAACCCCCCCATCTGTATGCTAGTCATGTGTGCTGCCTGGCACACCAGCTTCTCTTCTGATTGCAAATTTGAGGTCATGCTACAGAACAAATTAGTCCAATCTCAAGAGAGGCTGGGAGCAGACCAGTGAACTCTAGCAGCAGTGGGGATTGTATGGACCTCTAAGTCCCATCATTAGTCCTGAAAAGTAGCGTTTTTCCTTCTCTCTGGAGAATTAGCCAAGATAAATTTGCTGCTAAATCATTTTCTATTTATTGTGGAATATAAATAACACTAGTCCATAAATAGAGCTGTCTTTGGAACTAGAATTAGTACAGCACGTCCCTTGTATTTGGAAAAAAATCTAACCTTTTGAAACTTCAGGAAAACTCTGGTAGTGTGATGCTGTAATTTGTGATGGCTTTAATATACTAATGTTAATCCGGTATAACTCCAGCGATTTCCGTGGGATGCCAGTACAGACAAATCTGACCTAATTGTACGGTGCTTTTAAATTGCATAGCATGAGTTGTGGAAAAAGAGCGAATTGCTGAACCCTGACATCTGTCAAAAGGAATAACCACTTGCACCTGGTTTTTCAGCAGTGGAAGTGTAGAGCAAGGTGGTAGTCCCAAACTACTGAGCACAGCATTCAGCTCATCCAGTGCATTTTAAAGTCTCCGTGTTAGCTTGGCGGGCGTTTGGTCATTCCTGAATAGATGATGGCTGTGTGTGTCAAAGTACAGAAGCCTCTGTACATTTCACCGAGGGAACAGAGAATTTGACTAATGTATTTGGGGAAGAAAATCTCAGATGAATAATTCCAACTAGATATTGCAGCTCAAGCTTGGTCAGGTGAGTGAGAAGGCAAAAAATGGATCTCTCCTTCTCCACCCAGTCAGTCATCTTTTAACCTTTCACATTTCCCAGGCATGTCTCAGTTCCTTGCCTTTGCATCTCCTGCTCCTTGACTCCAGGCAGATTTAGCATGTAACGTGTGTCAGCTGCTGCAGTTGCTCGTCTTTAGTGAGGCTAATAGGATGCAAAAGGGGAGGGGGCCTTATTAATAGCCAGGATTATCTCAGCTGTCTGGACTGCAAGAGTAGGCTGCCACTATTCCAGGAAAGTATGAATTCACATCAAACAAATGGTAGAAACCCTAGAAAACACTCATGCAAATTTTTGCATAGCTTTGGGGGGAGGACTGGGAAATGAAGTCCCTGCTTTTATTTTTAAAGTTATGCTTTAAAACTGTAACAGCCTAATTGACTCTGAAGTCATTCAGAAAATGACATTGTTGTCAGGGAATCCCAGTCCTTTGATGCTGATCTATCAATGGTTATTAGCATGTTGAAGAATAGGAGCTATGAAGACTAATTAGTAAGCTTCAAAAGACCAAGCTGAAAATGCTGCAGTAAAAGCCATGTGTAGTAATTGCCAGCAGTTACCTTAAAAAATTATAGGGTTTGAAAAGCTGTAATTATTTCTGCATCTGTGCTGATGTGCATCCTCCATCCCAGAGTGAGAGAGCAAGCATGCCTGTGTCACAGACATTGGCTTGAACCAGCTGCGTGACAACTTTACTAGTATTTCTACACAAGCTGAAATATAAATTGAAATGATGCTTCACTTTGAACAGGATAAAAACTGCATACTATGGAAATCCTGCTTTTAAAAGCAGTATTTTAGTCTGGTGAATGGCTTATGTGTTTGTAATTTATAACAAGCCCTTGTAGCTTGTTGCCAGTGCTGAAATTCTTGTATAGTATTGCTGTGTAGCTTCTTGGCTGTCTCAGTGAGGCTAAAGGTTTTGGTATGAACCCAAGGGTTGAGTTGGATGACTTGCAAGCTTTCACATAAATTGAATTTGAATTAATGGGTGGAATTCTGAAGTTTATCCAGCTCTATCAGTTTCTTAATTAGGCGTCAATTAACCAGCATAGTTCCATTTAGCCAGGCAGCATCCAATTTCAAAGAGTGATATTGAAGTGTCAGTCATGTCAAAAATAAAAAAGCTGGCAATTACATTGTAGCTCCCAGATCAGCCTCAAGCCCTGGGTAAAGAGACTTAACTGATAATGCAGTGATCTTAAATAAGCCAGAGGTGGGAAGAAGGCAAGTTGATTCTGATGTAACCTCTGGTGTCCATAAATACAAAGGTAGAAATTTTGCTTTTGCCCTTAGGCAGCTTGGCCTAAATTTAGCTCCCAAATAGTCTGGCATTTAGCACATAGTAAAACTGAATCTGGGAGAAGCAGATGTACAATTTAGCTAAATAAAAAGGAGAGGACCCTAGATGAGATGCTCTGCTGTGTAAGACTGGAACTGCTGGGAGCTCCTGCCTTCGTTAGCAACAAAATCCAGAACTAAAGAATGAGAAAACTATCTACATTGGTGCTGGGCTTATGAATGAATTATGAATCTCTGTTGTGAGCAGCAGATAATCAGTAATGAACTGGGGAAGAAATCATGTGATTGGGTGCCTATACATGTACAGTGAGGCTGCTCCAATGCACTGCAATTATGTAGTAATTACAGTGTATCGAAGCAGGCTTAATAGAGTCTGCAGGAGTGTGGTAATTACCGCGCTCCAGCGGACTCCAGTGTCACATGTATCAGTGTCCCCTCCCCCACCTGAGCACATCTAGAAATGTCCACTGTTCTTAGCAAGGCTAGCTTCGTTAGAAAAAGTTGTTACTGCCTAACTCTATATAGGAAAATGAAAAGTATTCACCAGAAGGTGACAAGTCTGAAATCTGCTCTTGAAAAGACGAGTTGCAAACTAGTTAGTATAACTGAAGAGTGGCCTGTAAAGGCTCTCATCTTTGAATGGAGAGATGTCCAGATGGCAGGGAAGCTGAATGTCTGAAGGGAGAGGAAAAAAGAAACACTGAAGACAAAGACAGGAAATACAGGTGATGCAATGACTACAGCTCAGCTCAGCTCAACAGAGTTCTTGTGGGATTACCCCCACCCCTTCCCCATTTTTTTCATTATGGTCTTAAAATCAAGTACATTTTGTTCCATTTGACATGGCAGTTCTCTCTATTGGCTTCAAAAAGACAGCAGTTATTGAACATACCCTAGCTTATCTCTGGAGGTTTGCCTGGGGCCTTAGTCCACGAGACAGACTGTAGACATTATATAGTTGAAGGAAATTCTGTAATTGTCCTTAAGTGGCTTATCTATACTGCAAACCAGTGGACAGTGCTGCAGTATTTCTGCACAGGCTTTAGAATTGAGGCATTTAATACTAAGCAAAGCCAGAGCGATATTAGACTGTAGAAGCTTTTTGCCTTGTCCTGCAGAATTTCTCTACTGCAGGTAATGGGTATAAGTGTGGAAAACATAGCAGTAATCTATGACAGACTAGATTGGAAAAGCAGCAGGAAGAATTCAGTGATCAATCCCAAGTGTTAACTCCCTGCCTTGCTAATTAGTAGCTGTACCTTTTCTTTTATTTCATTACAGGCTACAGCATGCAAAGTGCTGTGTGCGATTGAGCACAGTCACATAGGACCTTACATTTGTAGTTAGCATGGGTGAATGTTAGCGCACCAGTCAAAGCCCTATGTTCTGCAGGAAGGTGGAATGGCAGCAGTAGCCATACCCTGGCATACTGCATTTTCTTGGAACATCTGGTGATTGCAACAGTTTGCATTGGTGTTATTCAGTTTTACTGATCTACTGGAGGAAAACCTCATTAATAATCTTGTTCTGTTCTGCAGGACACCAAGTTTGGCCAGTGGAGCACAGCTGCTTTTGAAAGTTCAGATGAAAAAGCAAAGTTCCTCAGACTCATGGGTGGTTTTAAGAAGGGCTCTGCATCAGTCCAAGATCCACCAGCCATCACAGAGAAGCCAAACATGGCTTTGAGCAGGGAAGGGGAAGAAAAATTAAAGCAGGCTCTGCATATGGAGTTTGAGAAAGCCATGAACTTGAAGCACCACAGAAGAGTTGGCCTGGGATTCCAACCTGTCAGCAAAAAAATATACATAGACAAGCATGCTTCTAGATCTATCAAATTTGAGGACTAAACTGTGCAGTATGATGGAAGGGATGAAAATGCAGCATGGAAACTCAGTTGTTACTTGCCACAGCTGTTTATTTGGAATAAGCTGCGGAGCATTGCAAACTTATGTTCAACACAAAATTTGCAACTTTTGTCACAACCTCAAGTGAGGCAGTGACTAGAAGCCTCAGCGCACACGGGGCTAGGGTCTTGCCCGAACACAGCCCAGAAGTCTTCTAGCATGACTCCTTCAGCCATAGCTGGGGACAGGTTAAAGTTTGTAAGTATTTGTTTACTTTTTAGAATGAAGACTATTGTAAATTCTTTTTTAAAACAGGTTTTAGTGACTCACAGGGGCTCAAAGGTTAAGTAAAATCCTCACTTTTCTGTTGCTGAGGAGTGCTGTACCTCTGAAAGAGGCCTGACTAGAGAGCTACTTCTTTTAAACAAAGTTACCATTATCTTTCTTAAATGATTAGCGTTACCCCTGTAGCTAACAAGCATTGTTGACTGTTCTACTTGTTTTAAATCTATGTTCTGATACTTTGCTTTAAGGGCTAATTCCTGCTTCTGGTTAACATCCAGTTAAACTGTTGTAAACAAGATGTGGCCCCAGATTTGTCGAACTGTGGGACAGTCTTGTAGGAAGCAAAGTAATTTTTCATAGCCAGACAAAACTTGTGCAAGTTAAAATCACAGAACAACTGGAATAAAATTGCTATTTATTAACCTCTGGATTATCTCCTAGCTGTAGAGTTGCAACCCAACAGGAGAGCACAAAATATGAAATGCAGTTATAAATATGCATGAATAAAACAAATGCACAGATCCAAACCAGAAGGATTTGATATTTGAGAAGCTCTAAGTGTTAAGTGGCTAGTGGTTATAAGCATGCAGAAAAAAAGTTAGAGCTTTCACTTTTAATACAGCTCTGGTTCTGAAATGACTAAGCATGGCGGAGTAAGCAGTTGTTATGCCGGTGACTTCCACCATAAAGTAGCTCACTTTGCAAGAAGAGACTAGTTATTTTCTCCCCTTACTAGCATGTTTGGATAGTCTCAAATGTGCTGAGGCATTGTTGATCCTCATTTTTTTTCCTCTTACCACACAGCATGTTACTAGGGCTGTGCGAAGCTTTGGGTGCTGATTCGATTCAGAGGAGATTCGGCCCGATTTGGTGGCCAAATCTCCAAATCGAATTGGGGACCAATTAAAAGGTCCAAATCGATTCGAAGCTCTTCAAATCTTCAGAAAAGATTCAGAGAGCTTTGATGATTTGGGCACTCCCCGGTGGCTGCAGCAGGGAACTGCAGCCGGACTCCAAGCTGATAAGTAGGGGGGAAGAGACTATCAGAGGATGCCTGAGAAAAGCCCTGGGACTCACCACTTCTGCAGCGGCCTCAGGGCTTCAGGGGTCTCGTGCAGAGCCCCCTGTGCAGTGCAGGGCAGTGGAGATCGACCCCTGTTGGCAGGAACGTTGAGTCCAGGGGTTTTTCTCACTTTTTTTCTTAAAGGGCTAGAGCTGCAGTGGGCAGGGCAGCCATGGGGGGTGCTGGGATAGCGGGGGGGAGGGGGTCAGGCTCATGCAGAGCCCCCTACACAGCATGGGGCAGCAGGGATCGTCCCCCCACCCTACAGCACCCAGTGAGTTAGGGCTTTTTTTCAAAGAGCCAGGAGCTGGGGCAGCCATTGCTGGGCTGGGAGAATGGGTGTGGGGTGGGCACAGATGATTCGGAGATTTGGCTGCTGCCAAATCAGGTTCGGCTGAATCGAATCGGGACAGTGATTTGAATCACTGAATTGAATCGCTGTCCCCCCAAATCAGCCGAATCCGAAGTGAATACTAGCTGCTTCGCACAGGTCCACAGGCTACCATCAAACTGCTTTTATCTCCTTGCTAAAAGGGTAAAACCTGCATGTGTTCAAGGGAAGGCACGGATCACACTAAGTAGCAAGTAGGGGGATCCTGGCTGTTGATGTTGTCAGAACAAGAGGGGCTGTGTATGCACAGGTGCAAAATGAGCCACAGAAATATGGTGATTTGTCAATTCCCTAAGCTAAGGCTGAAGCCTGAACTCATGCAGTTCATCCTCCTCCCAATGAAGACATTGCAGACTGTAATGCACTTATATCTGTATCTTCAAGTGATGCCTTACTTGCACTGGGATTGTATGGGTTTAAAACCAAGAGTATCAGTTAAAGGCAGGTTCACACATTGCCTTGCAGTTGGAACATAATGCTGTTGATATGCATGTCAGTAAGAAGCTCAGTTTACTCTCTGTCAGCTGAATTGGTTCTGCAAAGCAGTGGTCAGGTACCAAATTCAGCCAGCAGAAGGAACAGCAGAGCTGAGTAGTTTTAGTCATTTTCAAGGCAAACACACCCACACTGACCTTCCTACCTTTATTCAGGCTGGCCCCTGCACTCATGGTAGATGGAGTCTCACCTCAATTAATTTGTAACCACACATGTTGTAAAACCAGGTAGTGACCAGCAGCACCACATTCCTCCATTGTTTCTTTGCCTGAGTAAAGTCCTACAATGTTTTAACAGAGCTGTATATATTTATAGTGAACATTTTTATTCTTTGTACCTAAGCTTCACTTTTACTTTGAAAGCACCTGTTGGCTTATTTTAAATGAGACTGATGCCTGTCTGTTTCCAGACTAGCTCAGAGGTACCTAGTTATCAGAGAAATTTTGCCTTTGACAATTACACAAACAGTAAAGGAGCCAGCTAAACTCCTTTCACAAAGCAGGGGGATTTGTAGGGCTGACACTGAACTTCCCACTGCGGATCTGTCTGCCCCTCTCAAGGGGTTTCTACTTCACCCACAGCTGCTCCACTTGGCTGCTGGAGCTCAGAGACTGGGGTAAGACTGGTTCAGATCTCGAGACAAAATATTGTGTAATCTGCACATTAAAGTGAGCTTAGACAAACAGGTATGCTGGTGCCATTATTGACAATGTGTGCACCTTCTCTATAAAAGACATGCATGGTGAAGCAGCAGTGCACCAAGTATTGCATTAGTTGTGACAAGGGATGGCACCTCCACTTTCTAAACTAGACCTAGTTCAGTCCCTTTATGCCAATGCCTGGTCATTAATTAAATCTTCTACATGAGTTCTGCTTTACTAACAGGCGTGAAAGAAAGTAAGGACTCAGAGCAAGGAAGGTGGTTGATAGGTTTGGGGAACTGCTTGTGGACCTGCCATAAATCATTTGCAGGCTGACAGCAACTCTGGAAGTAGCTGCAGTGCTTTGGAAGATTTAACTGGAAGCCTGAAGGTAAGAACAAACAGAGGATGACAACACTACAGGTCAGGCTGTGCAAGCCTGAGCTCACTAGGGTGCAGGGCTGTGCAATGTCTCTTTCTCTGTACCAGCTATACACGAATGGTGCAAAACACCAGGATTGTATCAGCGACCTGCATCAGCCATGCAACCAATGGGACAAGCATCCTTGTACACTTTCTACACTGCAATCTTACAAGAGAAAGATCGCCACTGTACTGTACAAGGAAACAGCAAGCCCAGTAATGACGGTACAGTACTAAATGTGTAGAGCAGATATCTACCCAGAGTGAATTTACTGGATTCCAGAGGAACTGCTCTTCGGTTAAAACATGCCCAGGCAGATAGAAGTTACGCATCGGATGTAGCCACATTCTGCTGCTTTTTGTTGTCTCTGTCAGGAAGCTGTGCATGGGAGCCAGGGTGGGTGGAGCTGGGAATGTGGCGTGGGCTGCCCCAGGCAGGAGCAGGTGGGGCTTAGCCCCATGCAGAGTGCCATGGGGGCAGGTGTGGGCCAGATTGGGGGGAGGGGGTGGCAGACTGCACCTGCACCACACTGCCCAGGCAAGTTCTGTTGCATGCATCTCCCTTCCCTCCACTCTCAACCAGCTCTGGGGACCTAGTGTGCAGGCAAACCCTCACACATGTACACCCATCCCCCTACCCTCCACACACACACTACAAGATGAGCTACTATGCAGTCATTTCTATATACACTACTCAAAAAAACCTAAACCAGGTCAATTTTGTTTTAAATAAAATGACAGCGTGTTACAGTAGATGTTTGATTTTTAATATGATTTTTTTTTATCTGTAATTTGTTAAAATAAGATCTGAAAGATTTTATGTGCGTAGCCCACAACAGCTCTCAAACTCATTAAGTGGCCCTCCAGCCAAAACAATTTCCCACCCCTGAGTTAGAGCCACTGGTGCCCACATGGATTTATGCTTCTGCCGGACTGTGTCCAGTATCTGGTCTTGGAACAAGCAGTGCACGGATTGTTCCGTGTGGTGCAGCTATCAGAAACTCTTGTAACAGTTGCATACCCTACACAATTGGTTTTGAAAAACCTAATTTCCAAACTTCATTTAAAAAATTAAGCATCCAATCACTCATTTAGTCTTCTGTAACCCTTCATTGTGAGCTCAGTATTACAGTATAGGCAGTTTGTGTCCATTGACAACTGGACCCTTTGATATAATCATTACACAGTCAAATTATGTTGCACAGAATCCAGTTGTTGCCCAGCAACTGTAGCAGTCATCCACCACCTCAGGCCAATCATTACATCAGTCAACTTCCTTTTTTCTTCAGTATCAGGGAAGCTGCATCCACTTTTAACCCTCGCAAGTGGTACTATTGAAAATACTGAACATCTGCAAAGCAAGTAGGAAAAAACACTGCAGATCTAGTACTACCTGCAGTCATTGCCTGGATCAGCTCCTGCACTCTCCAGCTAAGACATGTCTTGGGGCTTTGAACCCCTTGTTTTAATCAAAGGTGTCACTTGGATCATAAAGGAGAGTATGTGAAAAGTCAAATTAAAATAGACCAACAAACCAACCAACCTACATTAAACATTACACATTCCCTCACTCATGGAGCAGTTATTACAGAATTTCACTCCTGTGAACTAGTCACCCCTTCATATAATTTTCCAACCTCTGCACAAGGCAACATTTTTATGTAAAATTTGCTTCAATTATTTAACTCATTCCTAGTCATTGCTTGGAAATTAGCTCAGTAATTACCTGAACTCACAACCAAAACTAAAGCACAAACAGCAGTAAAGCACAAAACTAAAGCACAAACAGTAGCTGCAACCTCATATCATGGCTCCTTGCCAAAGATGAGAAACAGTAGAGTAGGATTTTTAGGCAGCATAAAAGCAAAGGTAACAAATAATCACAGGATTTCAGTCATGTGATGACTGCATTAGTGAAAAAGAACGAACAGATGAACTAAACTGCACGTTAACAGTTTTATTCAATGATATGGTTCATTTTGACTGAATACACAGAATTTCTCTGAATACATTTATATATTCCTCTAAAGACTTCTTATTGATTGCTGGATAAAACGGAAGAAAAATGAAGCTATAAACATGTCTGTAACCATGTTTTACAAGAAGATTTTTTCACATCCAGAAGAGTAGTATCTCAGCCATGTCCAGATTTTACTGGAAATGGACATATAAATGCTGGAAACAATCCAAAATAAGGCATCTGAGAACTATACATCTCAACTAGAACTACTGCTGATTTCTTTAAGTAGTCTGTTATATGAAAACATTGCTTTCCACATAGGAGAATGGACTGCCTTGCAAATGGAAAGCAGTTGGGGGCTTCTGAATTTATATATGTGGATTTCCTTCCTCTGTTGTTAGAGTCAGGTCAGATTAGGGGTTGGAAAGTTATATACCATCAGAAATTTTAAATATTCACTTTACTGGGTCTATGTTAGCATTTAAATCAGAGTTTAATGGCACATCTGGAAACAAACGGAGTTCAAATTATTGTAGCTTATGTCAGGAGTTTTACTTTTTACCTTTGTCCCAATAAATGTTACATTCTAAGTAAAACTTAAAAATAAAAATACGTTAAAACTCCAATGAAAACCCAGCATAAACCACATTTTATGGACTTGGCTTTGTGCCCCTCTGCACAGATGATTCCCTGGGAAGGATAACATTCATCAGGTCCTGGACTGCAGTGGGAGTCTTATTGCCAGCTCGGCAAAATGACTCATTTCAGGTTGTTTGCTTCGCTTCTTGATGTATTCTAGTGTTTTAACCTAGAAGAGAGGAGAAGCACAAGTCCTTATGTATACTTTTCTTGAAACTGAATTTCTGTATGGACATATGAAAGCATTTCAGGTACTGAAAACTATTCTCCTTGCATCCAGAATTTCAGTTCTCTTAGACTGAATGGAAGGAATATTTTTTAAATGCAAGGAAAGCGCTCAGGCAGCCTAAATATAGAAGAGTTCACGTTTCCTAGGACTCATTCTTAAGGCATCTTCCAATCAAACAGTTCTTTAAAGAAATCAATATGCTCAATTTAAATGACAATGTTTTCATTTACGGAAGGTAATTAATCAGTTTATCTTTTTCACAATTATAAGTAAGATGCCTAAAACAACAAAGACCTGAGGAAGGCACTTTGTGCTTGAAAGCTTATCAGATGTTTCCCCAGTAATACAGTTGGTCCAATAAAGCATATTACCAAGAGAACCCTTGTTCCCTGAAGAAAGCACGCTCCTCGCTATCCTTACCATGGTCTTGGTGTCAGCAAAGCCATGCTTCTGAGCAAGGTTCCAGAGGTTGACAGACAGCTGGTTTAGTTTGTTGTTCCGTAGATCTCCGTGAGCTAGGATGGTATTAAAGAAATAAAGTGCCAATTGGCTCTGGCGCTTCAGGGTCTGCAGTAAAAAAAAAAAAAAGGCACACAACTTTTACAGCCAGCCTGCAAACAGGTCACATTCTGTAAGATCACACACTTCCAGAGAATCATTGCACTGACAACTGGACACATGCTCTGTAACTCAAGTCCTAAGGGAAGCTAGGACTTTGGTGCCTGTCCTCCCTGAAATCTTGCCACAATTTGACTAGAAATGTCTAGTCACTCAGCCCAATTCTAGACTAAGACAGGGTGCAACAGAAGTTGCCCCAGCCCCAATTTTTCCATCAGGTGTCAGTTGGGCTCAGGGACTACGTACTTCAACAGCTTGCACCCTGGACTCCTGAACATCATCGGCACCACCACCGCTCTGCTGTTCTTCATGCTCTCAGTACTGTGTGTGGCAGTGGCTCTAATACCTTGCAGAACTATTGGAAAAGTCCCAGAGTGCAAAACACACCTGAGATCAGAGCAGGCTTTGGGGTCCTGGTGGATCCATGAACATTAGCCCAAATTAAAGAGTTCAGAAGACTCTTGGACTGATGTTGACATCACTGGCATTGTTATTTACACCTGTACTGGAGACACTGCTGTTAAAAGACATGGCTGAGAGGTGGTGTGCCTGCAGCTGTGCTTTCTGCTCAGCTCACTTGAGGAGACTGCTAATTCAAAGCAGAACCCTAATCTTCCACAGACTGTATCCAGTGAAGAGTAGTTAAAAGTAACTGCACAATGTTGGTCACCCCACCACATCGATTAACCAATTGCAATCGTCATTAAAGCCCTCTCTGAATTCAACCAGTGTTATCTGTGGCCAGCAACAGTATTGCTGAGGGCATAAAACATGATCCATCACTTCCAGTAGAATCAGCTGCATATGCACTGAATCAAAAAGGAGGTGGCCTGTCCTGAGCATCCTCATTCTTGCAGCTAAATACAGGACAGGAAAGAAGATGCTCCCAGCTGAATGTGCGACTAAGTAGCAGTGTTAGGCACAGCAGCATGGCCTCAGGGACTAAACCTACAAACAGTCCCATCCTTTCCATTCAGTGGGTTTAATTCATGGTAACTAGTGGTAGCAAAATTGTGAGAACAGTATAATACTGGATCTTTACAACTGCATCTAATTTTCTGCCACTCATGATTTTTTTTGCTCATGCTGCTCCTTACATTGGGAAGTTCTCCAAACCTGCCATATGCTAACCTGCTGTCCAAAAACTCTGGACAACATGCCTGTTCAGTGACTCGGAGCCACCCTACAGTCCTGCTCAATGGACTTAGATGGCAAATTCCCAAGACAAAGGAGAATTCTATTCTTTGTTTAACCAGTTGATCTGCTACACAAGCTTGTGAGGATTTTACAAAAAATAAATCAAAAGTTGAACTGGCAAAGTCAAATATTATGTTGTACTGACTTATATAGTAAGAGGCCAGTCAAAACCAATACACATCACGTGGGCTCCTTTTCAGTAGATATACATCTTCCTTAAAATTTGTAAGATGCTGGCGTGCCAGGGATGGACGGCAGGAGAGCCACGAGGGGCCCAATCCTTGTTGTGGCAGCGCAGCCCCAGCTCCTTACCCACCATCCAGTTCAAGGTGCACAAGCCAAGCAAAGTGCCTTTGCATGCCATGCTGGCACCCATGCCAGGGGTTGCCTACCCCTGCTGTAAGGACCTTTCATCTCAACAGCCCCCAAAGCCATTTACAGCCTAACTACAAGCATAATTTTAACTGCTGTCAAAATGCAACCATCCCTGGATGCAAACATGCCCCTTCAGTCTGCCCTGGTAGCACTACACCAAAGGAAGACTAGCAATGAAGACAGCAAATTCTGAGGACACTATGAGTTGGCAGAGAGTAATTATCAGAACTGAAATACTGCCTGAGCACTGCAGTTTGTTCAACACCAATCCTGTTGAAAGAAAAAAATAAAAGCAACAAAGACTACCTGATGATGTTATATATCTGTATGCATACAGGATGGTCACATTGCACACTTAGTGGTCTTCTACATTTAAAGAACTATTTTAAATTTTAAACTATTTTCAGCTGTGATCAGTGTCATTTTCCGCTCTCGATCAGAGTGACCAGCTATGTGTGCACGCCGGGTCTGACCACGGGTCGCTTTCGTCGCTCTGCACGCGGGCTGTGGCCAGCAGCCCGGGCAGGCTGGGTCGGAGAGGGAAGTCGCCGAGCTAGAATTAGGCACAGACATGTAACGGTTGATTTTAAGATTATTTTACTTACACCGAGATGGTCGTGGTGTAGGCTGAGAACTTGCTTGAGTTGCGGTTACAACAGACAAACAATCACGTGGAGTTTGCTAGGCTCCACGCAGACAGAACACGAACAATCACGTGGAGCTTGCTAGGCTCCACGCAGACAAACTCCGGATGTCCAGGACAAGCACGCATAAAACTCATCGTTACGTCTTATAGTAGGCTCCGTTCAAAGACGGGAAGAGGTGGGCGGTGGATCAGGCCGCCAAACTCCTCTGAGCGACACACAGGGTTTCTATTACCCTGCCGTGCACACCCAGAGTCCCCACGAGATGGATGCGGAGTCCTCTTCAGCTTGGGCGGAAACTGCTCAAGCCTCTTATACGGCTAGCAGGCCAATCGCTAGCTGCCACGTGTGAATAATTTAGAACTAGCCAATTGCGGGGCACAAATTTGCATACGACAAGCGGGAAACCTTTGCACCGTGCATTTCTGTGTTGCAAAGGAAATGCACCCTGCAAAGATCGCTGCAAAGTGGCGGGAACACTTCCCTGCACGCGGGTTCTCTGCGCAGCAGAACTCCTCCATGCAACGAAGCTGCAAACCCACGGGGATAATTCTTAGTGCCGAAGCACACACAAAAAAAATCAGACCTTTGGGTCATGACATCCCCCCTTGCTGAAGGCACAATAGAATTATATTTCAAACCTATGATCCGGGTTATTCACTGCTCTGTCAATGGTTCGCGAAACTAAACGAGCATAAACAAAATCAGTCAACAATAAAAGTTTGTCCTCAAGGGATCGAATCAAATAATAGCCGGCACACACACATATACATAAAATCACATTCATAACAAAAAACTGAACGATCATGACTTCAGTGGGCGTCATGGTGGAATCGCGCATCAGGCCTTTGTTCCTCTCGGTGATGTTGTCCCTCTCGGGGCCTCTCTCCACCACGCACTCCGAATCCCAGATCTGTAAAAGAACTCTTAAAATGGTTATTCAATACTATCTATAAAATCACATAGGACCGCACGATAATGCAGTCGATTAAACTTATCAGTACTATTAAATACAAATATATAAACACGATTTTATACTGGACAGCTCTCTTCTCTTTTCCGACTCAGCAACTCGACGAAATCGTCGATGAGTCGTCGTCACCTTCTTCTAGATAGTGAAAACCTAACCCGTAGGCTAGCTGCCCTTGTCCCGCGTCTCCTAAAATCCGAAGCTGTCTCTTATTAAGTCCAGAACACTGCAGGAGGTATCCAAACATGTATCTCTCCTCCTGTGTTCTCTGGCATAATAGTGGACGCTCGGATTCGCGGTGTTTCGTGTTCTGAGCCTCAGTCGGGCGTTGACACACCCGATCACTGGATAGTCTTGGCTCCATGAGGACGCGCAGTCTTGACAACTGATGAAGGAGACTACTCACAGGATGATCGACCAGTGGGTTTAGCACAATTCGCAGAACCACGATGTTTCTTTGCCCGTAAACTTTAAGGCAACTATCTATGCTGTCGAGAGTCACTGGAACGGTTCCAGGGTCTCGCAGGTGACGATGAGGCCACGGTCGCATTCGTTGGAGCGGTGTTAGTCCCAACGCACATTCTCTTGGGTTCCAGGCACAATACGAAACTCCGATGATCGCCAGTACAAGCTGTTCTGCACCGGTGTGCTCTGGTCGGCCGTCATGCCATGCGTGGGCCTTCTGTTCAATCACCCCTGCCACAAGCGCTGGAATCGGAATAGGCCGATGGACGCTAAACGCCATCATGTCGATGTCGGTGACATGTCCCCTACTCCATGAAGCTTGTCTCACCAAGAAGCTTGCTTCTTCCTGGTCCAGGAGGTCGGACCCAAGCTCCACGACCAGACGTCCCAACCACACAGCCAGAGTTTCGTCGGATCGGATCCTGGATTCTCTACACAAATTCTGCAGTTCGGCTCTGGAGCGAGCGTAATAGGTGGTAGCTTGAACTGCATTCTGTGGACCGATGACTGGGCTGCTTGATACTGCAGGCTGATCAATCTCCTCATGAGTTGTCGTTGCTGTTGCTGTTTCTGCCGGAGCTGCAGTCATTGTTACAGTGGGAGTCGTTGCTGTCTCAGGCGGGAGGGGCGGATGCACTCCTCCGCTCGACTCCCCCTCCCTTCGGCAGAGGGGCGTGGTCGGCGGAACCGACGCTGCGTCGCTGGGCGGAGTTACCGGCCAAACCCTCGCGGGCTCTCCCGAAGCTCCATCCCTCACTTCCGGCTCCTCCACGCGGTCTTCCCTCTGCTCGGCGCCATCTTGTTGGGGCTTTTCAAGATCCCCTTTCTCAGCCGCTTCTCTGACCGCTCGAACGGCCATATGCAGCTGGGTCTTTAAACTTAAAGTTTCGCTCATTAAATCAGCCATAGTTTGAAAGGTTGCATTTAGTTTTCCCCCCTTGTCGCACCGTAGGACCACTCTCTCATTGACGGCGCGGTCCTCCGTCTCTGGGTCTTCACGGAGCTCGGACGGACGCTCACGACCCCTCAGTCTAGGCACCACCATGCAAGGGGAAAACCAGCCGATTGGCATCGTCTCTCCCATGTCTCGGGCACACCGTGAGCAACGGACACACTCCCGGGTGGGGGTCGGGCTTACTGCGCTCGCCGGATCAACTTCGGCAAGGGTCACAGCCTCGAGGGGTCTATACAGGACCCGCTCATCGCCCATGATACACCCGAACGGCGCAGGGTGAAGATATACTTCTTTCCCTTCCAGGGCACCGACTTCTAGAGTTCCCTCTTCTCCCCTTAATGAAAGGTGTCCACAGACACATCTCTTGCCCGTTCCGCCCGCCTGGTGGTATGCGAGGTGCGCCTCCAGTTCTCCGACGCTTGCTACGCTGTGTCTCCCACTTCTCCAAGGGCAGTTCTCAACTAATTCTAACTCTAGCGAGCCCTCTCCTGAGCTCATCGGCATGTGCCGCGGTGATCCCGATCCCATCATGGGTCGCGGTGATCCCGATCCCATCCTCGTCGCCATGTGCGCGCCGGGTCTGACCCCAGGTCGCTTTCGTCGCTCTGCACGCGGGCTGTGGCCAGCAGCCCGGGCAGGCCGGGTCGGAGAGGGAGGTCGCTGAGCTAGAATTAGGCACAGACACGTAACGGTTGATTTTAAGATTGTTTACTTACACCGAGATGGTCGTGGTGCAGGCTGAGAACTTGCTTGAGTTGCGGTTACAACAGAAAACATGAACACACGTGGAGGTTGCAAGGCTCCACACAGAACACGAACAATCACGTGGAGCTTGCTAGGCTCCACGCAGACAAACTCCGGATGTCCAGGACAAGCGCGCATAAAACTCGTCGTTACGTCTTATAGTAGGCTCCGTTCGAAGACGGAAAGAGGTGGGCGGTGGATCAGGCCGCCAAACTCCTCTGAGCGACACAAAGGGTTTCTATTACCCTGCCGCGCACACCCAGAGTCCCCACGAGATGGATGCGGAGTCCTCTTCAGCTTGGGCGGAAACTGCTCAAGCCTCTTATACGGCTAGCAGGCCAATCGCTAGCTGCCACGTGTGAATAATTTAGAACTAGCCAGCTGCGGGGCACAAATTTGCATACGACAAGCGGGAAACCTTTGCACCGTGCATTTCTGTGCTGCAAAGGAAATGCACCCTGCAAAGACCGCTGCAAAGTGGCGGGAACACTTTCCTGCACGCGGGTTCTCTGCGCAGCAGAACTCCTCCTTGCAACGAAGCTGCAAACCCACGGGGATAATTCTTAGTGCCGAAGCACACACAAAAAAAATCAGACCTTTGGGTCATGACACTATGTATTATTTTACACATTTAGATTCAAGAGAAAAAAGTCTGCTTTCACATTTACAGCATTAATAGTAACCTTAGTGGAGAGTTAGCTTCTTGGGCAGAATTCAGGAAAAATAGATTAGAGATCTCTCCCATGATATACCTTACCATGCTATTTTTATATACAGGTCCGTATGTGTGTGCGCACACACATTCCCAGCTAATTTCAACTTCAGCTAATATGCAACATACACTTTAGGATGCAATACTTTCAGGACAGTCCATCAGAAAAAACGGGGACACAGTCTGTAGTTTATGCATTTATGCAGGCACACAATCACAGACAGAGGATGGGGATCCAGTCAGGTGTCAGATACTAAGAGACACACAGTCTCAGGAGGAGAGGCAGCAAAGCTTGTCATATAAAAAGGAACAAAAATGAGAAACATAGAAAATCGGATTAGGATCATCCAGAAGGTCTGTATAACATGGCACTGACCTCAAACCAAAGTGAGAAATCCATGTCGGGCTGCTGCCAATTCCACTGACACAATCAAGATGGGGTTGTGGGTGGTGTTCCAACTCGGGAGGATATTTATGGGCAGCACAGACAAGGGAATGAACTGAGATTTTGGCAGCAGCATAAGTCATGAGACTAACAATTCCAATTCCCACACCGAAGAGAACAGTGAGCAGCCCTGCTAAGCAGGCATTTTCCATCAACTTTCAATGCTGCCGACAACACCAACATGAAGAAGCAAGACCCCAGAATCTGCTATGACCCTCCTACCCCCTCCGGCAAAGATCAGAGTATCTTCATTTAATGTGCCAAAATGGAGAAAAATGTCATCTTTTGCATCTTAGACCAGATATACTTTCCACAATAATTGGAGCTGCCAACATTCATTCTAGTCTTCCAATGAAATCTGCCAGTCTTCCACTGACATCTGCACCTTCAAAAAGCATCATGCCAAAAGCAGCATAAGGCATTTGGAGATTCAGAGAGTTGCTTCCTCTGATATGTCTATGCTGTTGTCACAACAGTGGAGTTTGGAGATAACCAAGCTGATTTAAACCAGACAGCTTGGAGACCAGTCTACTTATGCCCACACAGAAAGCAACATGGGCTAACACAAGGGGAGACAACTTTTTGGCAGGTGTGCCACAAACTAGCCTTGTAGCCGCCCCAAGTGCCACCAGATCCCCTTCTCCTGCCCAATCTGCTGCCCTGCTCTAGGCACCCTACCTGATGTGCTGCTCTGCTTCCTATACCGTAGTCCCTGCAAGTTTTGCTGCTTTGCTTTATGCTTCTTGCCCTTTCTGTTGCTGTGCTGCCTGTCCCCTCCCTTATCTGCTGCATGCCACACACAGAGGCTACCTGTGACACCTGTACCACAGGTTTGCCACCTGTGGGCTACATACTCTGCATTTGGGGAAGTTACTGCACCATGTGTTGACCTCTCTGCTCCTATGGCAAGAATGTTCTCAGTGTGCAAACTATTAGGTAAAAGATAGCTTTGGTCTTTCTACCTTGCACTGCAGTCACAACAGCAACAGTAGTGACAACTGTGAGATGCCATGAGGGACAGCTGCTCTTCACCTTTCATGTGGAGTCCTTCAGGGCCTTACTAACATCTCTTTTTGATCATTAGGGAACATCCTAAGATGCTAGATGAAGGTCTGCATCTGTAACCAAGTTACAGAGGTGTTCCAGCATCTGGGGTAAACCAAGCAGCTGGATTTGAAGGCAGCTGAGGCAAGCACAGGCTGAGCAGGAGGTGACACTGACTGGAAGAGAGGAAGCATAAATGATCTGGTGGCAGCTGTGAGCATGTCATTTTGTGATCAGCTATCCCATGTATTAACACCATGCACACACTAAGCGCAGTCCTCATCACTCCCCCTGCACATCCAAGGAGTAGCTATAGCCAGAAACGCCTGTTTCAGAAGCCCCAAAGATTGAGTCCCATTATTGTGAAACAGCGATCTGATTTTGTCACTTGCACCCTAGAAGCGCGCTCCAGCATAATCAAAGTTGAAGCTACTGCTGGATCAGCAGTACTCAGACAGGCGGCAGCCTGCTTTCCCAGGAAGGCAAGCCAATGAGAGCTTACTACTGCAGGGCCCCATGCTCTATGCTGCCAGGCAATCAGGCTCTGGATCTACTTCAAGGCCTCAAACCTAATTTTTAAAAAGTGCCCATTAAAGTCATGTTGAGCTTCTCACGTTTTCCCTCTGCAACCCCTCCCACAAAAGCAGTGCTCCACATGGCTCAGATCATAGAGCAACATTCAAAAGCTGTAGCTTTCTTTTGCTAAAGGGCTTTGGCTGAAGAACTCTGCCTCTGGTGATCAAAATGGCTGCCACTCTTGCCATTAATTAGCAATGCATACACGTCCCATGGAGTAAGCCTTCCCACATAATAGCAAGCTGCCATAATGACCTGGCTGTATTTCTGGGGGGAAGGGGGAGTGGGGTGGAAGAATATGACTTTCATTTCTAGAAGTTGCAGCCCACTTTTGTTTTGTACAAGAGACTGCTCAATGGCTCCTGGTCAGGGAATCAGGAGAGACTGCTGAAATGAAACATTTTAAGGGGTTGTAAACTAACTCCAAATTGCTGGCAATTCTGAAATTCACTCACCAAAATGAGACCAATCTCTGAAGTGCGATTTGAGTAAGGACTGGAAAAAGTCTGGACTTTAAGTACTTGGAAATATCTAAGAAACAGAACTGAAATAGTTTACTTCTGGTAGCTCCCTCTGTTTGTCAGATACTTCCCAAGCCTAGGAGAAGGCACGGTACATGCCCTGGGAAGTTAACTAAACCATCTGAATCCTGTACTAACAATCTTGTAGCAATGGGGATTTAGAATCGTTTTAGGAAGAGCTTCATGCCCTTAATATCTTTAAAATTAAAAATCAGAACTGTTCTGTGCCTTACCTGTAGCTCACAACTCTCCTATGTGCAGTCAACACTCATCCAGGCTCAGTTGTTTGTGATGGGGGAGTCACTGTAGTAAGGCCTTTCAGTTGAAAGGAGCAGGACTGAGTGACCCAGAAGGGACAGTCTCCCTTCCCTCCTCTTAGAATTTAATGTCTCTTACAAACTACACAGGGACAGACTCATGGACAACTGTCACTTTTAACCACTTTAAAAGGGGAGGGGAGAGCTGCTGCGAAGAATCACAAGCTATTACCCTTTAATTGTGTGCCTGCCCCTGCAGCAGCATGAACTAAGTCACTGTAACTTTACTCTACTGTAAATCTACTCTAATGCTGATTTTGGAACAAAACCACACCATTCTGCATAAAAGATGAGTGCATTTGGATAGTCACTGAGCAGAATATTAGCCTTTATAAAGAATCCTGCACTTCAAAATAGCATTCTTGCCCACACAAACACAACCACATAACAGTTTTCCAGGAGCTCAGATGTTTCAGCACAGATGCCATAGCAGCTCAAAAAGTAACAGAGTTAAGAGAGGTAAAAGAACATAAAAAGAAAGAAAGGGCATATTATGGTAATATTTGATGCATTGCTCTGCCCCTCAATTGCATTTCTTGTGAAAGTATTTTATCGTAAGACAAATCAGTGCCCTTTTATGGGCTTCAGATGAAATGCACCAAGGACAACCAATATCACAAGGGATGTGGTTCATGTAAGTGAGCAGCCCAGTATGCACATAATAAAAGGTCATCAACACTGAAGTAATCAAAAAAAAATCTTGGGTATTTGATGCCATGTGCTCCTTTAAGATAGACAGATGTGACTGTAATAGTCATTCCCAGCTCCCTAATTCCTCAACAACAGAGTTCTTTAATAAGCAAGAGTTGACACCTGGTCTTAGGTAGTGATTTTCCCCCCACAAATCTCAGCACACTTCACAAAGGCAGGCAAATATTCCCCGTTTTACATCTGAAGAAGCTGATGCAAAGTAAAGGGACTTGCTCAAAATCACAACCTGGCACAGACAGAGCCAGGATCAGAGAACAAGCAAGTCCCCTTTGATCACATGTCCGGTATCCTGCTTACCATCCTGCACTGCCTCCTGCTTCAGTGAACTAGCAAGAGAGGCTCTTTCAGTATTCAAAAGAGCAACTTTCAAAGAGCTAAATTTCCTGTGATCACAAGGTCCAATCCCAATAGGATGTACTCAGCCACCTTGGTAGAATGACAGATTGCCATGTGTGGGTCTTCAAAAAACCATCTTTAATACCAAAGCTCCATGTATTCTTCAAGCTCGTTAATGATCTCATGGCACTGCACAAAAGTAAAAGTCTCTTTTGGTGATCTCATTCTGCTGTGCAGAGCACTAGTTTGCTGTGTTTCACTGTGGTGCTGTATGTACAACAGAGTTCATGCTTTGCTTTGGAGTGTACCACTGGATAAGGGTGAGGTTTGTTAATCTTATACTTACTTCATTAGGAAGAATTAAGAAGCAAAAGAAATGATAATGCTGTTCAGAGCAGTAGCTGGGCTCCTAAATGCATATCACTCAGTACATTTTTGGAGGCAAACCTTATGGGTTACCCTCTTTGAAGCCTAAAATTTACAACCAGCATTTAAGTGGAAGGAAAAAAAAGCCCCTTAAACTGTATTTGACAAGTAGCTAAATAACACAACCTAAGTGCAGCCCCTCAGTTCCATCATCTTTCTACCCAGGATTTTTATTTTCCCCATACTTTAGGCCAGGGCTGTCCAACTTCTAAGCCCTGCAAAGGCTATACGCCATGTGGGCCTCACCAGGCAGGCCACAGGCTACCAGGCCACACCACATGGATGTATGCTCCCCTGCTCTGAATAGGCACCACCTTGCACATCTGCACCAGATGCCCACCTACTGCCACACTGCACCCCCACTGCTTCCCCAACCCTCTCTCCTGCCATGCATAATGCCTGGAAGTGCTTTTAGCTCCCTGCTGTGCCATACTGCAGCAGCTGGAGAATGGAGGAGGAGCCTGAAGACTGGCTGCTGTTGCAGGTGGAATAGCGAGGGGGGCTGCAGTCAGGTGGGAGCTCAGGGGCCACAACTTAACCTCTCCTGGGCCACAGGCAGCCCGCGAGGTGGGCAGCCCTGTTTTACACTATAAGCAACAAGTTTCAAGAAATACACAAGAGTCTAACAGGTGGTAAAAATAAATAAATAAATAAATAAATAAATAAATAGAGTTGCTGCCATGAGAAATTAAACTCAAAACCCGACACAGCTTCAGGGGTCTTTGCTGTGGTGTCAAGAGGTGACTTCAGTAACACGGAGAGTGCCAGCCACCTTCCATTCACGTCAGACTATTTCCAATCTGCGTAAACCCCAAACCAAGGATTCCACTATTCTGGCAAGAGCTTTGATATAATCATTCCAAAAGAGGTTAAAAATAACATGATTGCTTTCCTGCACCTAAAGCAAATATTTTGCAGTCATGCTTTTGTCTGGTATAATATTCAGATCTATTATAACTCAAAGGAGCTTTCACTGTCTTTAGTTCAAAGCAGGCTAGCTGGTCAACTCTCACTTAGTCTATTCAAGCAACGTCTATTTAAGGCTACTTTGGTTCTGACAGTGAAGGAAGAACCTGGGACTGAGGGAAAAGTGAAGACAGGGTTAGATGAGGAGAGAACTGACAGCTGAATGAGAACAAGAGCACAAGGTAGCTGAATAAACTTTAGTCTATGTCTACACAGCAGTCAAAGACACTGCAGCATACTGCAGAAATACACAAGCTAGCTCTACTAGGAGCACGGGCAGCAGGCTGGCTGTGGCAGCACAGAGGTCAGCGTAGGCTGCAGAATCTGCCCATGCAGCAGCCTGCACTGAGCTGCCAGAGCAAGCTAACTCAGGTACTGGTGCAGCCTACTGTAAAGCTGGCTTGGGCAGCTCTTCCCTGCACTGTAAATCACTGGTGTGACTGAACTGTCAACGTGCCCTGCATTACAACTTGAGGAAAAACAACAGCTGAGCTGGCACCAGAGCCAGTAAGAATTTTCTCAATCCTACTAGACTGTCTGGGCCATGTACAGAACACAGCTAAACACTCATCTCTTCAACAGCACAATAAAATAGCAAGAAAATCAGTTTTACTTTACTCCTCACTGACACACTTGTCTACCTGATCCCAGTATAAATACCCAAATGAAATAGGACCATATGCCTCTCTCTAGCTTTTCAAATGTCCACAGGGCTTTCCAAAAGTCAAAGCATATCTACAGTCTACTGTCCTTAGGAACAGCTTGTTTACTTAGCCTTGCACGAGATTTTATGTTGCATTTCAGCAAAGATTAGAAGAGATGTACCTCATCCTTTCCAAGGGTCTTGAGGTGGTCCAGGATCTGTGTTATCACTGTCTCACACACCTTATTAATTTCAGCTAGGAATTTGGAGTCTCCACCATAGAGGGTGTCATTGGAATCAACTGCAGAGGCAAGCATAAATAAATCTGAGCTTAATCTAGATGGTTATAAAAGTTTGTTTACTACAAAACAATAGTGCATATCTAGACAGTACTAGTTTGGGAAGCTGCAAAACTGGTTCTTCATGAATATGAAATCTTCTTTAAACATCAGTCACTTTTGTAAACACTCTCTTGATGATCTGAGGACTGCCGGATTGTGACAATAGGCATGTTGCCTACTGCAGGTTTTTAAAAAGATACACTTTCACTCTTTATACTTAGAAAATTACATTATTCTAAAGCAAAACCTGAAATCACCTGAAAAATCATGGAAGACATTAAATTCAGATAATTGTACTGATTAAAAAAATGATAAATCACAAGAAATAACAGGTTAGATTCAATAACCAGAATGGTTTTATAAGGAACATTGCCATTGATCAATGAGACTCAAATGGTGACAGGGGGAAGCCTAACTCATTAATTACAGTGGTAGGTAGATGTGCAATAAGTACTCATTGCTCAGGAGTTCAAATATTTTATGGAGGCATAGGATAGATACAAAAATCTCTGCCCTCTCAAATGCCCTTGCCTTTTGTATTTGCTTACTAGTCCATTACTCACCTGGAAGACGCACATGAAATCACAGTTCTCTACACATACATGTAACACAAAGAGCTTATGCTGGAAGCAGTAAAAGCCAGAACACAAAACTGATTACAGAACAGACAATGTAATTCAGTCTTTTCTTGTATACCATTTCTAATCAAAGAACCAGAAACCAGTTTGCTACATTTTGCAGACCAAAAGCAATCTGTCATGTTTCTAATTTGTTGGGTTGGTGAGATTGTGTGCAAGGCCCCAAACCTGAACTCTGAAGCACTTGTCTCTTGTT
This sequence comes from Alligator mississippiensis, assembly GCF_030867095.1. NCBI lineage: Eukaryota > Metazoa > Chordata > Crocodylia > Alligatoridae > Alligator > Alligator mississippiensis. The sequence goes on along the minus strand of NC_081836.1, from coordinate 45,398,234 downwards.
TCCTCAGAAACTGGAAATTCTGCAGCAACTTAAAGCTGAGGCACCATAGGTCAGAAAGGTGACCTTTGCAGCATCTCATTCTGCTCTCTATGGTCCAGCAGGAGATGGCAGAGAGAGGTTTGGAGCTGAAAGGCACCCTTGAAGGTGTGAGAGAACTTCAGAAGCATCTCTCAGAAGAGCACCCAGCTGCACGTGGGATTGGAAAGCATCACTGTCTTCCGTGGAGATGCCAAAGCTGGAACTAGGTGGGAAATACTGCTTCATCACATGAAGGCTGTCCTCCCCACAGTCTGCATTTGAGTACCTAATGTCTAACACCAACACATTTGTATCAGAAACATCAGGAATTCCTGATTGCTGCTGCACTGGGGCTCTGAATCTTATGGCAATTTCATTTATCAGTACAGTTTTAATGGCTGACAAAATCCACTATAACCCTCGCTTGCTTGCTACTGCTGTCATTTGAATGGTACCTGCAGTTAGCCAGGCATGAAAGCTATTTCACTGCAAGCTGAATTTACTTTAGACATCCTCAGGCACTTTCAGTGCACCAGCCAGTAGCTGCTGGAGGGAATTGCCATGTTTTGTTGATATATGACATAATTAAAGACACAAGACTACTAGAGCATCCTCCTCCTTCATGTCACAGATCTCTAGGTAATAACCCACATGGACTTACTTATCACCTGCAGGAAAGAAGAGATACATATCTGCACTAAGGGAATAAGGATCTGCTGTCATTATGGATGTTAATTTTCTCTCTCAGTATTTCTAATAAATAAAATTCTCATGTAGGAGGGGGGAAAAAGAACCCCAGTGTCCTCAGACATACTTCACAATCACTCTGACAGTTTTTGAACCACAAATCTGTCTCTGAAACAAGGCACTCCAAGATATCCATTTAAATATAGCGCTGTCTACAAAAGTGTTTCCCAGGCCTAAAGGGGGAAACGCATACATCACATCTGTCATTTGAAAACTTCAAAGCACTTAAAATTTTTAAATTTCTGACTATTCCAGGGAGGCGAGTCCTGTTTGTCCATTGTATACATGACAAAGAAAAGATCACATCCTCTTTCTCAGGCACACTGAAAAATTACAGGTAGATCTATGCTATGGAGCAGTAGTTCTATCCAGGCTGTTAAATCCATGAAATATTCTTGTTATGGCTGGTGACTGATTAGCAGCCCATTTACCTGAAGAGCACAAACATTTATTTTATATCTATCTGACTTCATCTGGAAATCAGTGTAGCCAAAAGAAGGAAGCTGTCCAGCTGTTAGAGCAGGGGACCGAAAAGTCAAGACACCCCAGTTCTATTCCCAGCTCTGCTAGCTTACTGACACATGGCAAAAAACCCTTGAATGACACTGTGCCGCAGCTTTCAAGACAGAGGAAGAATCATGATTCCACTTAACGGAGGTATCAGAATCCAAGCTAGAATTTGGCACTGTAGAATTCAGAATTCCACCCAGCCCTACTTCTCTGCTATAGAAGTATGCCCATTTTTGGCAGCATACACGCGTGAAATTGTTCTTTTTAATGACTGTAAAGTGTGTATAAATTTACCACAGCAACTTTCAAAATTAAGATGGCCATCAAAGCACTGTCCGAATGATCTAAAACTATAGTCATGCCAGGGAGGAAACAATCTCTTGATTTTCCTTCCTAGGTAAGGTTGTGCCAACAATATCAGGTCAATATCAATTTAGGTCAAAGAACCCCATCAGGATCAGTGTATTCTATATGTTAAACCGTCTTTCACAAAAGGGAGGAAGCAAAATCCAGAGTAGATATAATTTAAAGGGGAAACTTGGTCTCTTTTTTCTGTTACCTGGATCTTTAAAACAGGACTTAAACTTTGGATCTCTCTCTCTTTTCTGAAAGTGTGTTGTGCTATTACCCCAAGAGCCAGCAGGAAGATGCGTCAGAGACCTGGCAGTTCAGTGACTGGAATCCATCCAGATCACACAAGGGCTTCTGCTACTTGCTCTGGCTTCTGTTTTGCTTTAAAAACAAAAATTGTCCATCCAAACATAACTGCATATATATTTATATATATAATTTTTTTTTTTCAAATGCCTCTTGGAAAATATGACCCCTCTCTATCTCCTCCAGTCTTATGACTCCAATATACAGATTAAAATTTTAGTAGGGAAATGTTTGCATTTGCTACCCTTTAAATGAGCTGCCCATGTGAAAACTGGAAACAGGTACAAAAGAACTAGAAGCTTCTCCAAGAGACGGGTACCACAAAGAACCCAATCCTGCTTCCAGCGAGATGAATGGCACAGTTCCATGGGTTCAACTAGAATATAGCTGGTCCCATGATGATCAGAGGACTAACATTTCAGTTAAGATAGTTGTGATCCATCTCTCATGCACAGGTCCCCTAGCATTAAAAGGAGGAACTTGGGATCCTTTGTAGGTAACTGCTATCAAACAAGCCTTTTTCCAAGTGGCTTGGTTCCAGCCTCTCTGCCTGATTCTACACCTTGAAAGGTCAGTGTGAGGCAAGAAATTTAGTAAGCTGTGGGAAGAACTGAAATAAATCTGGAGTCACTATATTGCAATAAATGTAATCAAGAAATAGCACCCATGTCAAAGCATATTCTTCAGTCTGAAGTGTACAGTGTGGGCTAACATGCTTATTATTTAGCAGAGTTAAAAGTGAATTATTTTTCCATTTAGGAAATGGGACTAGTTTTTTTTGCAAGGAAACCATTTTGTTTAGCACTAATAGGCAACTACTTGATACATGCAGCCTGTCAATAAAAGACTGAAACCGCATCTGTTAACATTTGCTGTAACAAAAATACACCGAGGTTTCCATTATGAAATTTCAAGATACAGCTGAAGTTTTAAAACAGAAGATACCAGAGCTTAAGCCAGGGTCTTATGTGTGTAGGTTACAATGCATCTTCTCTAAAATGACACCAGCTTTCAAAGTACATAATCTTCTGTGTTTCTGCATTCTGGAATTTTAGATCAGGAATGAGCTTTACATTCTGAGATTTAGAGATATTAAGTAATGTATACCACATTGACAGTTCAATCAAAAGAATAAATAAAACCCTTTACACATCTAGATGTGAATTATTTTCATAGATTCTAAAAGTTCTGATAGTGATTCTGCTGGAAAAGTCTATTTATTTTTATTGGGAACTGCACCAACTAGTTGGATTGCCTAATCATTTAGGCTGACTGACCTATCTAAAACATTTCTTTTTAAATAAAAAAAAGGATTGCTGGTCTTACAGCATGTTCTTTGATCTTAAAAAGATGAGCATGCTTTCTTCCTTTCCCCTTAATTACCACAGGACAGATCAGGGTTAAGTACGTGTAATATTTTAATGAGTTTAAAACTTCTTAAAAGACCAAGGAAAAAGAGCTGAACAACCAAACATGATCCTCAAAAAATAAAGTTTACAAATTCCCAAGCTCATATCCATAGCAAATAACCAAAAAGTCAGCTCAATAGAAAGAGAATAGGAAGTTTAAGGGAGATGCAGATGATATTTTAGGAGCAGGGAAAAGGAGGGTCAAACAGTAGGTGGCATATTGGAAAAGACAGCATTTTCATCTTTGGTCACAAGCCAATAATTTTGAAAGTGTGGACAGTCTTCAGAGGAAGCACTCATGGTGGCAAGGAATGCTCAAGTCAGCTGGCAAGGAATGCTCAAGCTGGAGATAGGACTAAAATTCTTCAGCTGCAGAGTTAGCTATAAAAAAAGTTGTTCATGTTCAAGCCTATTTTGGTAATCTTAGTAACCTCTGCCACAGCAAGTTTATAGAAGTACTAGCAGGGTTAAAAATATGCTAAAGTTGACTTTTATGTCTAGAAAGGCAGTTTTTGGAGTCCTAGTGTTAGGGAGTGATGTAGCCCAAAGAACAAAGATGCATGAACAGATGGGAGATGAGGCAGATCTGAGTGGAAGTCCTTGGAGACAGAGTTGAATGACACGCACATACAAGTGATGTCCAAGACTGAAGCCAGCTGGGAGGTGTCCCCATAGTAGGAAAAGTAGAAAAGCTAAGCAGAGGGGAACACCTTGAGGCATTTCATGCCAAAGATGAGAAGATAAGGAAAGCCCCTTCCAGCACTTCTAACAGTTAGAAAAACAATGCTAGAGATATACTCCTTAGGTGCTTGTATACAAGGTTGGAGGCTGCTCCGACGCACTGTAATTACAATCAATTAATCAAGTCTGATAAAGTGTGGTAATTACTGTGTTCAAGTCAGTCTCTGTGTCTCATGCATCAGTGTCGTCTTGCTTCAAAATGGCAGCAGGGGCACTTTATCTAAAGCTCAGAACAAGCTTCAGATAAAGCGTCGCAATGCCATTTTGAAGCACGGGGACGCTGATACACGAGACACTCCAGGGGGTTTAATTAAAGCGTCTCTGAAAGCCACTCTAATTAAAGCGGCAACCCCAAGCACATGTAAAAACACCCCTTATTTTAGCAAGCCAAAAAAATCTTTGTTCATTAAAGTGATCTCTGTTGAAAGGACCCTTGAAAGCAGGGGTGTCAAACATGGCTGCATTTTAACCCCTGTGGCTCCCTGAGTCAACACAGCAGCTCAGGTACTCATGGTAGTTAATGCTGCTACCATTTGCCCTGCTTCCGTAGGTGGGTCCATATCTGGTCCATGAAGAGCCCTGTCGTTTGGCTCCTCATGCTAGATCTGGATAAATTTGACACCCCTGCCTCCATAATGACATGCATTTTTCCTGAGAGCGGTCAGTTCTGTGTACTATTCTTCACTCAGTTTCTATTTCAGAAAGGCTCCAGAGTTGGTTTGAGCTGTTATTTAAGTCTTTTGGTTTGTTTGTTTGTTTGTTTTAAAAAAAAGCAAAATCTAACCAATAAAAGCTTTTGTAAACATTATTTGGAATCCACATGCCATAATGAACAGAGGCAGGTTATATTAGTCTCTGACAAAACCTATGAGGGTTACATGCTTTGCAGGAAGCACAAACTCTACAGTTAAGGAATCCATCAGCAGCACGGACTGCATTATTTATTATTATCCTCACCTCAATCTTTTGGAGTTGGGAAGGGGAAGGAAGACAGTGACAATAGCTGTTAAAAAAAGAAGCTCAATCACCCCTGTACTTATCTAACAGCTGCTCTCTTTGGTGACAGTAAACCAAGGCAAGTCTCTACAGCCAGAGCTAGACACAGCTCAGCTGGAAAGTCTGGCTAACAGACTTGCATCCCCTAGGGATCAAGCACAGAGGGGAGCATGCCATATGTTGACCACTGAGTTGCAATAAGATACTATTTCAAACAAATATACAAAGGACTCTGAACCAAACATTTGATAAAATCCATTGAAGAAAGGTAGGTTGTAATTCCAGGATTTTCACATGTTCAGTGCAGGTCAATAATACTTCATAAAGTATTATTTTAATCATGGACTGGATACCTGCTGGACAACTAATTCTTAAGATCATTCTACACCATACTACATAGAACTGTGCAGGAAAATAATCCATTGCACATGGATAATTCTTCAATTTTAATTAATGTTAGCACTGGCAAATCACCGATATAATGCCACAACAGAACATTATAGAGTACTGAACTCCAACTAACCCTTATAGTTTACCTTTGTCTACATGGTAGATATAAGTCTCTTGAGTCATTGCGGAGAGCAGATGCAAAACATTAGTATAAATCCGGATTTTGTCATCACAATTCTCCTCCCAAGTATAATCCTGGATCACATTTAGTAGTCCTCGAACAAGAAACAACACACCCTGTTCTGGATGGTCCTAGAGAACAAGTGAGAGGCAGACAATCAGAGAGGATTTTTGTTTTTCTTAAAAGTGATAACAGCTCTGTGGCAGAAGAAAACACAATACAAATAAAGCTGTCAACCAGTTGTTTTGGTTTTAGCAAGCCCCTTTAAAAACACATTAAGAGAAAATTATAATGTCTATTTGATCTATAATAATCACAGTATAGGCAGCCTTAGCAGACAAATTTTGAGATCTCTTGCTTCGTAATCAAAGGGGGAGTTAAATAAGAAGTTAGCTGTCAACTTCTTAATAGCTGAACTTCCAAATTACACATACTAGTTAGATTTCCCCCCCCCTTTCATTATTTCAGTAAACTACAAAAACAAGTATATTACTCATGTAATGATGTGTTTTGGAAAGAACACCTACACTGGGCAGACACCAAAGCTAAAGAGGAACGAACAACCTTTTAACATTAAAAGAAATCATTATGAAAGCAACAGCTTTTAAGAGGGTCCGTTCTTCTTCCGAGTTGTTTCCATGCTGAAAAGCGCTCATGTAGAGTTGGTATACAACATATCAGCAATTGCATGACCACCACGTTCTGTTTCCCGCCTCCTCTATATTGCAGAGCCAAATGGAAAGCAGTAGACTACTGCGTCCACCTGCTTAGCACCATTAACTTCAGAGAATGTATATTTTAGCTGCGCTTTAAAGATTCCACTCACCATTTGCTTCCGCATACATTTCATGATATCACTGCTGATATAGAAGCCCACTGGTTGGATCTGCTCTCAGAAACCTTCTCCCCCACGATGCATCATGACAATTAAAATCATCTGGGATATTCATGCTAACAGATTTAAATGTCTTGGGGTTGTTGGGTTTTTTTGCAATAAAATCTGACTTGAATTCACTAATGGTTTGACAGAGGCTGTTCATAGGTTTTTACCTTTGAAGAAAACTGGTATGCTGTTCTGAAATTGTGGAGGTGATGTTTTAGTTAATTGGACTGTGCTCAAGAAACATGTAACACTGCACTTCAACAACTCTGCATGTGCCTCGATATAGTATTAAGGGAACGTTTTTATCAACTGATAAATAGTGGGCATGGAATTTATAACAAAACATATAGGAAATATTAAAACCAGGTCTGGTCGATAAACCAAGAAAAATAGCCTCCTTGATCCTAAGGGATTAACTGCTTTGTGTTACATTTTCCACTAAGCTACTTACCGGAACAATTAACAAAGTGGAAAAGAAATTACAAAGGAATTCCAGGAGAAATGTTTCAGAGGGCCTCATCTTTCCGTCTATATTGATCATCTTTGGCACTTCAGGAACAAGGCTCACTGCAGCTTTGAAAAAAGCATCAGCTACAAAATACAATAAAATAAAATAATTGACAAAGTATTATAACCACAGCAGCTGGCTTCATAATCCTGCCTGTGATCCAAAAGTCATTTAGAACCCCATTATAATGAACTGTTCATTTGTATTATGCATAAAGCTTCAAGAGCACTCCCATAAACAGGAACCAAAAACAAATGACTTTAGTCACTGGGCTGCTTTTAATTTCTACTTCAGATAGCTTAGCAGAAAACTGGTTTTAAAGTAAAACACACTCCATTTCAAATACAGCTGTATAAAGTATGAAATTTAAGAATATTTTTAAATATCATTTAGTCAATACTGTTCTAGCCAGAATTAGTGGACTGAATACTCTAATATGAAGTTTTTTTCTAACTTTAGATTTCATGAGACCCATTACAAAGGACAATGAAAAATCTAGAGGTCAGTGAAGAAGCCAGACTTGCAAAATCTAAAACAGTATCAAACTGCGAGGTACTGTCTGTTGCCAAGATATGACAGCTCCTCTGAAGAATCAAAGGGTAAGGATTCTTAGACTCTCTTGTCCATTTTCATGAGTTTAAAGATGGATCCCTTAATGGTACAGTGCAGCAGAGGTAGGAATGAACTGCTCTGTAAACCTAAACAAAAAGTACTAGGATTTCTATGTATCCAGGACAGAAGGGATGACCTTCCTACCTCCCATGTTTCTTTTGTAATAATGGCTTTGGGGCCACTACAGCAATGATTTTACAATGCCTCTACTGCCCCAGTTTAGCAGAGCACTTTGGCACATTTCAGTACTGCTGAAGTCAATCCAAGGACCTCTGTGTGCTTCTCAAAACGGAAGGGAATCCCCAAGTGCTGAAACTGAGGCATAAGGGACACAAGTAACTTGTGGAAGTCCATCCTGTAGCAGGGTTGGAGCACTGTTGTGTCCAGGAAACAGGGAGAAGCAAAGGTTTTTTGGGTGGTATCTTTTAATGGGCCAACTGTATATAAACCTCTTGCATTCTATAGTAGATCTGATTTAAAAAAAAGACAAGATATCACCAAAAAGCCCAAAACAAAACAAAAAACACCCCCCAAAACCCCTTAATTCTTGTATAAAGCCAGAAAGACAAACAGATAATCCAGATCTTTTGATTCCTTGTAAGGGAGGGCAAAGGCAACTATGCTGGAGAGAGATTTCCAAGGCCCAGAGATGTTACTAATGGCAGGTATTGTCATTTCCAGAAGATAAACTCTCTCTGGAAAAATTCATTTTGACACACGAGGCTCTAAGCAAATTTGCTAAGTATAGAACCACATGATATCTACACTAAGCATACAAGGAATACCGACAAAACATTTGCTTTGGAAAAACTGTAGTTCTTATGACTCATTTCTTTTTCAGAACTTGTGACCTTCTGAACTTTTTGTTGCTCAGATCATTTTAGCTTCCATATTTATTACTTCTATAGTTATTACTAACTGGGCTGTGTTTTTATTTATTTCAAAGATAAAATTTGTGTACAAGATCAGCCTAAAGAGAAACGAGTGCTCTCTCAGCATTATTACGAGATGGAAAGCGGCAGCAGGTGTTCATTCTAGGACACACAGATAAATTGTTATCCCTTCTACAGTTGTCTCAGAAGTAAAACACGCGCACATCCCATGTTATGACGTAGTCAGAACATGTGACATGACAAATTAAATTTTATGACAGAAAAAAATATTCTGCATACCAAAAGTATCTCGTTCCACATGCAAAATCTTCCTGCCTTCTAGAATTACTTCAATCAGTGCAGAAAAGAGCTGTGCAGTACACTACTACGTTCTACAAACAAAATCAAAACCTTCTGGACCAAGTCAGCTTAGTTTTATTTACTCTCCCCATAAAATGACCATAGCAAACAATATCTCCTAGTTTAATTTTCTATTTAAACTTTTTACGATGCTTAATATTTTATTCAAGTCTACTTTAAGAGCAGGAAGCTCATCTCCATTCCCAAATAGATACTGCTCAGAAGGACAGCATGTTTTAGTCCCATTTTGTCCAGCTCTTTTTTGTAATTTAATCAAAGCCATTTTTTTAGTTCAGCAAAAAATGGTAGCATAGTTTTTCCAAAACCAGATGACTGCAATGGAAGGACCAAACCAAGCAACTTAGACCGTACTTGGAGTTGGCTTCCTACCTTTCATACCTTATTTCTTAAGAGCTGAAGGGGGAACAATTTGGATGCCTGGCTGTGTTTAAAAATACTGATAGTGTTTTGCTTGCTATTGTCCCAACATATTTAGAGGTATGCGCTGCTTCTCTGATTAGCTGTGTCAGGCCATTGATGAGCTCCAGATGAGTGGAGAGGCCCTGACCTTGAAAATAAAGGTCAGCTGAGCAACTCATCCTTAATTCAGCAACCTGATGCGCATTAATCAGGGTGCAAACGAATCAAATACAAAAACTAAACAACCAACCAATAATCAGGGTTCTACTGTATATATTCATTTTGGGCTATTTTCTCAGTCTTTTAGGGAGACAAAAGCAGCACATGAAAAAGGGGACAAAGCACCAGTTTCCTCAGTTTCCCTTCTGACTACAATGAGCCCTTCCATCATCTATCTGTTCCCAGCACAATGTCAAATGAGAAGACACTCTTGAATACCAGCTAGTCCCTTTAACTGGTCACCTACATTAATGATAAAATGGTTCGTTCGCTGGAATATTGTTTATTTGTATCCTGGGCAAATGTTTTATGGAGGTGGGGGAGCATCACTGTGCAGAACATTTTAAGAACGGGCAATTTAAACTAATCATTTGAGATGCAAGATATTCCAGTTAATACAGAAAAAAAAATCTTTAGAAAAATCATTTGCCGTCAAAACAATATTACTATTATTCTTTTGTAGAGAGGTAGCTAAAGTACCAGTCTTAAAGTCATAAGAAATCATTGTGTACTTCAGTTTGGTGAAATATGCTGATAAATGTTGCATCAATAGGATTCACAGATGTTAGGGTCGGAAGGGACCTCAATAGATCATCGAGTCCGACCCCTGCATAAGCAGGAAAGAGCGCTGGGTCTAGATGACCCCAGCTAGATACTCATCTAACCTCCTCTTGAAGACCCCCAGGGTAGAAGTTCTTCCTAATGTCCAATCTAAATCTGCTCTCTGCTAGCTTGTGGCCATTGTTTCTTGTAACCCCTGGGGTCGCCTTGGTGAATAAATACTCACCAATTCCCTTCTGTGCCCCCGTGATGAACTTAAAGGCAGCCACAAGGTCGCCTCTCAGCCTTCTCTTGCGGAGGCTGAAAAGGTCCAGTTTCTCTAGTCTCTCCTCATAGGGCTTGGTCTGCAGGCCCTTGACCATACGAGCTGCCCTTCTCTGGACCCTCTCCAGGTTATCCGCATCCTTTTTGAAGTGTGGCGCCCAGAATTGCACGCAGTACTCCAACTGCGGTCTGACCAGCACCCGATAGAGGGGAAGTATCACCTCCCTGGACCTATTCGTCATGCATCTGCTGATGCACAATAAAGTGCCATTGGCTTTTCTGATGGCTTCGTCACACTGCCGGCTCATGTTCATCTTGGAGTCCACTAGGACTCCAAGATCCCTTTCCACTTCATGCCACCCAGCAGGTCATTCCCTAGGCTGTAGGTGTGCTGGACATTTTTCCTCCCTAGGTGCAGCGCTTTGCATTTCTCCTTGTTGAACTGCATCCTGTTGTTTTCTGCCCACTTGTCCAACCTATCCAGGTCTGCCTACAGCTGTTCCCTGCCCTCCGGCATGTCCACTTCTCCCCATAGCTTTGTGTCATCTGCAAACTTGGACAGAGTACATTTGACTCCCTCATCCAAGTCACTGATGAAGACATTAAAGAGTATCGGTTCAAGGACCGAGCCCTGCGGGACCCCACTGCCCACACCCTTCCAGGTCGAGACCGACCCATCCACCACGACTCTTTGGGTGCGACCCTCTAGCCAATTCGCCACCCACCGGACTGTGTAGTCATCCACATCACAGCCTCTTAACTTGTTCACCAGTATGGGGTGGGATACCGTATCGAAGGCCTTCCTGAAGTCTAAGTATACGACATCCACCCCTCCTCCTGTGTCCAGGCGTTTCGTAACCTGGTCATAGAAAGAGACTAGATTGGTCAGGCACGATCTGCCTGCCACAAACCCGTGCTGGTTTCCCCTCAGCATAATTTGCCCTGCCGGGCTCTCACAAATGTGAGCCTTGATAATTTTTTCAAAGACTTTTCCAAGGATGGAGGTGAGACTGACTGGCCTATAGTTGCCCGGGTCCTCCTTCCTCCCCTTTTTGAAAATGGGGACCACGTTAGCCCTTTTCCAGTCCTCCGGGACTTGGCCCGTGCGCCACGAGCGTTCGAATATTCCCGCCAGTGGCTCTGCAATGATGTCGGCCAGTGCCTTCAGCACCCTTGGATGGAGCTCATCCGGGCCTGCCAACTTAAAGGCATCCAGTTCTTCCAAGTGACTCTGCACCACCTCAGGATCTACGCATGGAAGTCTGGCACCTTGCTGCTGCCTCTCTACAACCCCAGTGAGAGACTTGTCGTGCCCCTCACTTAGGAACATTGAGGCAAAGAACTCGTTGAGGAGTTCAGCCTTGTCCCCCCTGTCTGTCACCAATTGTTTCTGCCCATTTAGCAGGGGTCCTATTCCTCCCTGGGCCTTCCTTTTACTCCCAATATATCTAAAAAACAATTTCTTGTTGTCTTTTACTTGGGTTGCCATCCTCAGCTCCATGGTAGCTTTGGCCCGCCTAACTGCCTCCCTACAAGCACGAGCGGAGGAGGTATATTCATCTTTAGTGATCTCACCCTGTTTCCACTTTTTATGTGCTCCCCTTTTGGCCCTTAGGCTGCCCTGGATTTCTCTGGTCAGCCATGGAAGCCTCCTGGCCCCTTTCCCTTTTTTGCCTCGCTCGGGGATCGTCTTGCTTTGTGCCCGAAGGATCGTTTTCTTAAGGCACAGCCACCCTTCTTGGGCTCCCATCCCTTCAAAACTCCTACTCTGCAGTGCGTCCTTGACTAATCGCCTGAGTTCATTGAAATCAGCTTTCCTAAAGTCTAGCACTTTCACCCTACTAGTTACCTTACCCACTCAACGTCTTATGTTGAATTCTATTATTAGGTGATCACTGTCTCCCAAATGGCTACCGATCTGGAGGTCCCCTATCATGTCATCCCCTGTTGCCAATACCAGATCCAGTATGGCATTCCCCCTAGTGGGACCATGCACCTCCTGTGTCAGGTGGAGGTCCTGTACACAGGTTAGAAACCTGCGTGAGTGATGGGACCTTGCTGTCTGCGTCTCCCAGCAGATGTCCGGGTAGTTTAGGTCCCCCATGACTACCACCTCTTTAGCTTTTATGGTCTCCGAGAGTTGCCTCAAGAGCCCCGCATCTATTTCTTCCCCTTGGTGTGGGGGTCTGTAGCAGACCCCTACCACCAAATCCCTTTCTCCTTGCCCCCCATGTAGCCTAACCCACAATCCTTCTACTTCCTCAACCTCGGATTCTGTCTTGATGAGGGTTGATGTATATTGCTCACTGACATAGAGCGCAACCCCTCCCCCTTTCTTCCCTGACCTGTCCTTTCTATACAATCTATAGCCCTCAATATGTACCGCCCAGTCATGGGATGAATCCCACCAGGTCTCTGTTAGCCCCACTAAGTCATAGGTGTTTAGTGCAAGCAGGAGCGCTAGTTCATCCTGCTTGTTCCCCATGCTCCTAGCATTAGTATATAGGCACTTGAGCCCTGCGACTGGTGCCTTTGCTGCCCCCCCGCTCCGAGTCCCAAGGGGCCCATTGTTTCTTACCTTCTTGTTTCTCTATCAATACATATAAATTATCATAATTATAAAGCTACATAATATGGCAATAAATAACAAATAAACCAGCTCCATATACTCTCATGCTAATTTATAAAGCACCTTATTATCCATACGATTAAGATACAAGTGAAAGAATACACCTGCACCTTTGCTCTACACTAGGTTTGAAGGAAGACAGAATGAGAAAAGAAACTGATTTCCATACAGCTCTACTCCACGATAAGCAAAAAACTGACCTATTTACTTCAACCCTATACATAAAAATATGCAGTGATCTGTTCTGTTTGAAGCAATTTCTGACACTGCCCAGATGCTTAGTTATGCTGCTTAAGTAAGCTACAGTAGGGCTCAATAAAAGGACATAGCAGAGTGCTCATTGCAACAAATCATCATGATAAAGACTTCCTAGACTGCTGTTAATATCTTGTGCATTGCACCGAATACAACATACTTCATGCTTCACAAAATTTTTCCTTCCACAGCATCTCCTTCGTTCTGGTTGACCAGAGTCCTATAAATCCTTTCCCCTGAGCATACATGGTGACCTTCAGGCTCAGAAAGATATTGGCCTGCTTCAAGACAGTATTTTAGATAATATTGTGCTACAAAAAGAAAGGGAAATTCTTTTGTGGATGTATTCTTATAAACACTGTCTGAATGACAGTAAAAAAATGCTGTAATATATAAGGGTGCGTAATTTTTGGCAACATCAGTCCCTATCCAAGTTGCAATTGGATTTCTTGTACTGCATCTGTAATAGGCAATTAAACTGCTGGGATATAAAATCTTAGGCTGACCAAAAACTGTCTGATAAATGAGGTCACTCAGAATAAGAAAATAATTAACCTCCTAGAACATAATTCTGAAGAGTGACAGAGAATGTGAGGCTTACCTATCTGGTTATAGATTAAAGACAAACAAAAATTGTGTTTAGTTAAGGGGATCAAAACATGCCCTATCTACTCAAAATAATACAGGCAGGGAAATCAGTAGTTTCCTGTACTAAATGCCACCTTCATTTGTCCTACAGTACTATAACACACTATCCAATACTCCATTAGGTTTTCATTTCCACCTTCAATTAATATGAAAAAGCAATATGTTCTCCAGCTTCACCAACTCATGTTCTAATGCAAAAATTAAATGGTGACTTTTTTTAAACATAGTACATTTGATTATCATATATCCCAAGTATTAGGAAGATTATATCTTTCATCACAGCCAAGGTATTGCAGTATCCCTGAAAATTACATGCTTGTAGCGTATTTAAAGCTGGAGTTACTGTTAAGCAAATCTCAACCTTAATTTGCTAGGTTATATATAGGCTGCATACAGACGTTTGGTTTCTACTGAAAGAAATTTCTTCCAGCATAAAAACAGCCCAGGATCTGGATTGTTCCTCCAGCCCCGAGGCTGAAGAGCTTCACAGGCAAGCTCACCAGCCAGGGGGTACAAGAGGGCTTCTCCCAGGGCCATCCCAACCTTTAGGGGAGCCTGTTAATTGACAGCCTGCTCTCTCCCCTCCCTGGGAAGGAGGCAGGCTGTCAAATGCAGCTGAAAGCAGCAGCTGCCACAGACAACTAGGGAAGGTCCCAGCTCCAAGAGCATGCCCTCCCCCTCCCACCAATCAGCTGATTGGGGGGGGGGGGGGGGAGTCTTCCATGGTAGGAACCTTCCCAGTTCTTCCCCACAGAATAGCCCCACTCCTTGCACTCCTCCAGGTTGGCCCAGAGGAGTTTGTGGGAGGGGGAGGAGGGGGGAATACTCAAATCACTGCAGCAAGACTCCCACAGCCTTGTGGCAGGGGCACAGCAGCTAGCCCAGAGCACTGCAGGGTAAGGCAAGGAAATTTTGCCAAGGCAGTAAGGTCCCCAAGCCTTGCTGCTGTCACATAGCAACCTATTTTGCCTCGCTGTGCTCAAGATCACCTGGGATGGAGGATGGGGGGCAAGGGGAAGCCAGAGGAGACAGGTATGCAGAGGTTTTCCTTAAACCCAAGCTTCTGCCCCTCCAGCTTTTCAATCACTGACTCCGCCACTCAGCTGAGTGGCAAGGGAGCCAGGGGAAGCAGGCAGGGGGCCGCACTCCCTGCACTCAGCTCCTGGTACCTAGGAGAGGAGCAGAAAGAGCCATGTGGCAAAGCTGATAGCCTGCTTCTCATACCAGAAACTCAGGTACAAGAACCAGGCAGGGAGCAGCTAGGACTGTTCCTCCCCTCCCCTCCCAGTATATCCCAGGGGGGCAGGAGGTAGCAGCTGCCTCCCCCACACCTTCTCCACACTGATGATCTTGATCTCCAAAGACATGGGAGCCTTTTCCCCCAGGTCCACTCCTGGAGGAGTAAAGCCAGGGAAAAGTATGTAGACATTCACTCCCCTGGGAGATGCTTTCCTGGGACTTATTTAAACCTGATTGTTCCTGGGTTATTTTCCTCTAGATCAGCCATTTTTGCTGCAACAGAAAGTTTGAATGTCTGCACACTCTGGTTTTCTACCCCAAGAACAGCAACTCTGAAAGCAGAAACTGAACTCATGCAAACTGTAGGTGGTTTATGTCCAGGAATTACCAGGAACCCACTGAAAGGACAAGGCAGAGTAAGAAAAAAGAAAGAATAATTGATATTTGGTGAACAGGGAAAACATACAGTGGGAATTAAATATAAACAGAGATACAATTATGTGGATGGAGCCTGATCAGGAATTGGATAAATAATCTGGTTTGCTAAAAAGGACTCCAACACCCTAAAACAAAAGGCTTACACAGTATAAATAGAAGAAAGATGTTAAGATCAAAAAGGAAGATATTGGAACTTCTGGCAAAAATATATATCAATACTGAACTGCAAGGTTTATCTTTAAGCTATATAAATAACCAGTAATAATAATAACTTGTATAACTTTATAAATAATAACTTTTATAATTAATCAATACTAATTTTTATATTCAGTCTTGCTATCTAGGTTTTGTGTACTTTCTAAATTGTAAAATAGAGTAGAATGTTCAAACAGTCCTATAAGGGCACAAAACGGGCATTTCCAAGAGTTAGTGAAAAGCCATTGGCTACAGTGAGTAAAGGTACAGGGGAAAGCCTGATGACTAGAACAAATGTTCAGTCCTGGAGAATCCATCAAGAGAGTAATTTCTCTCAAGTAAAGGAAATTATGGTTTAAATCTAGCTCATCACTGACACTCTTTGTTCAGATCCCCTCCAAAATATTGGGGGACACTATTTGAAATGAGAGCAGAGACATCATCTAGCATAGTCATCACAGGCCTGCAAACCAAACAGCCCTAAATTCTAATCCTCAAATCTAACATCCACTCCCTTGTATGCCCATGCCCCCTAAACCTCTATGCTTCAGCTTTTCTGTGTGTGAGTTGCAGACACTACGTATCATCTCATTTATAACAGCCTCTGCTGTAATTAAATGACAACATTTATTTTAATATTTCTGGGGAAACTACACCATGCAGTCTTTTTTTAAGAAGATTAGTTATTAATACATTACATAGTGGTATATTTATTGCAAGTGAGTGAAGTTTGGCACAGCTGGAGAGAGAGTTATGCAAAAGCAATGTTCTCTAAGGACAAAACAGTTAACAATCTAGGGCGCTCTATAGTCTGTATGTGAACTTGAAAACTTTGCATTTCACTAGGGAAACAATAGTCCATCTGGAGTTATATAGCAGAAGACCACACACTGTAAACTCACCACAGCAATGGGGACTTTTCAACTCTTTAACTTATATATTTGCCACAAAACAGTAAAACCTGTTTGTGTTGAAGATATCTTCAATTTCATCCATTTCAGCTTGTATCTGTACTTTACTGGAATTAGTAAAATTTAATCTTGAATTAGCAGGATTAATTCACTTATCATATTTATTCCTGAAGCTAGACAAGGACTTGACTTTAAAAATAAATATGTTACTCATTCCTGTATGGTCTAAAGCTGACTTCATTGTCTCTCACTTAAGGAATGCTACGAGATTTAGGATTAAGAATCATGCTATCCATTTTTCAGTAAACTAGAGAACTGTTTCCACAGGAAGAAAAATGTGCAATTAAAATATTACCCATAGTTTTAAACCCAGAGGAATGACATAATAGAGCATGCATTTAATCTGAGTTTAGTTCAAAATGCTGCCCACAGGAAGCAAAGCTGATAAGGATTTATTATTCAATTGTGGCAGCACACCTCTCTGGAGCAGTGCTCAGTGATTCAGCTGAACAAATGGAGTACAGATTTACCCTCCAAATCAGCATTTTCCTTACAAAGGTGAAGATCAGGAGCTCTTCACAAATACATACTATCCATAAGACCTTATCTTCTGTGGAGAGCTTAATTAAGGACTCCTTCCTTCTCAGGAGGTAAGGTAAGTGTGCGGGTAAGTGCCGGGAAGACTGGGAAGATCCTCCTGCCATACAGACAGACTGCTGTGCATGAATGGTATGTGCCCCCAGTGGCGGGGTGCGCGGCAGCACAGATGCACTTGCAGTGGCGGGAGCATGGCAGCAGTAAGCTGGGAGCTCCTGCAGACGGTGCCAGCACTGTTGGGGGGGAGGAGGAGGGGGAAGGGACAGATGACAGGACAATGACACTGACCAGGGGTTGGTAACGACCCACAGGTACCGCTGGTAGTGGCAGCAGCGCCCAGTGGCAATTGTGGACCGCCCGCAAACACCACCAGAGGTGTCCGCGGTGGGATGGCGCATGGTGACTCCTCGCAGGCACCGCCAACCTTGTCAGTGAGTCCTTTTTGCACACAGGGTGCACCACCTCGTTCAGGGGGTGCACGTGCACCCCCTACGCGTCGGCCCTGCAGCTGTGCAGTTTTGGAGCCATGTGAAGCACCAGTTGTCTTTTTTTTTTTCTTTTTTTCTTTTTCTTTTTTTTTTTTTTTTTTTACTTCAAACCCCTGTGAGCTGTGGAGAGAAACTGCCCACACCTGGCCCTTTCTGCATACTTTCACATCACTTTCATACGTCCGCATCACGATTCCAACAAGCTAAAGGCCTCAATGTGGGAGCCTCAGGAAGCATCTGAGGCTAACACTATATGCTGATATTGATAAAAGGGGTGTATTTGATAGCCATGTTGATCTGAGACAAAAAGAAATGCAAAACTCTAGAATTCTTGGTTCAGAGATGATGCCTTTTATTAGGCCAACTACAAAATCGCAAAAAAAATTGAGGTTTTTTTTCAAAGTTTTGCTGCTTTGCTACATACCTTTCTAGGATGGCTCTACATCTTGGTGCAAGAACAAGAAGGAAAGCAAGAGGTAAAGGAATTAGGGGAAGCTCAGAGGGGAAAAAGCCAAGAGAAACTACTGCTGGAATTATCAGAAAGAAGGAATAACCAGATACCAGTGGAGCCCAGAAGCTCCTCTATACGGTTGGCTGGGGAGGCAGATGTTTCTAAGCAGAGAATTAGCAGCCTGCACACCAATCCAGCCCAATGACTGCAGCTGCCTATATCAACAGATGCTGTAATAGTGAATTATAAGGTGTACTTACCTACAGACTGCATTGCTTTTTTACACCTCCCTGTGCAGTCTGCAGCCAGAACGCTGCAACACTACCTCTGCATAACACTAATTACTTTCCACCAACTGTGCTACTAACTACATTTCAAAACACGTTACTGCTTAAACAGCTGTCAGGCAGCTTTTCATCCTACTCTTTAAAGCATTTGGTAACTTTCACCACTTTGGTTTTCTTGCTACTTTGAATCCAATAGTCAAAAACTTCTGAATGAGAATCTAAACCACCACAGGGGTTTACTGAATTGGATTCTAAAAAATGGCTTTAAAATTGGACCGTAAGACAACGGCATTATCTTGGAAAAGCATAAGCAATAGAAATATTAATCCAAAGACAGGTAGACTACCTCTAGAAAAAGAGTTTTTCAAACATAACCATCACAGCCCAATAGGAACACACCAAGAGGCTGAAGTATCCTACACGTCCATAACCTAAATTAATCAGATGTAGATGATGGGATACAATAACAGAAACCATAGTTGCCTTTGTTAGCAATATGCCATCACATCAGGGGGCTTCAAGGCCCAGCAGACAATGAACCCTGGCTGGGCAAAATGTGGATGCTGTCACTGAAGAGTTGTCTCAAGCCACACTCATTTTGATCCAATCCTCCATGAACAGCTCCTTCTGAATGCAATGTTGCCATTATTTTGACTGACAGAAATGCTCTACAAGCAACAGGTTCTTTGGGTAAATGTAATATCTTTTATTAGACCAACTCAAATAGTTGGAAAAATTCTCAGTAAGCTTTCAGGTATAAATACCCTTCATCAGGCTGAGGAAGCATCTGCAGTTGGGGTATGCTCTTCCAGCTACAAGCAACAGGAACCTCAAAGCTTGTCTGCACTGGGGCTTTTGTCTACTGGTATAGCTACATCAGTAGCTGACCCCACTCCAAGATGGGACCCACAGGTGTAAAGAATGCTACAGTTGTCACACCTCACTGCACTGATGCAAGCCACTTTGTACACCAATGCATCTACCCAAGGAGTTTGCTTCAGTGTAGCTATACTTTCTCCCTCCCCAAAACATGAATTGTCTGTCACTTTCAAGAGCAAAATATTGCCAGATGTATTGAAAGATATTATCAACATACAGATGAGGATGGTAACTTGTACCCCCTTCTAAAATGGCATAAATTGAAAGTTTATTAGAAATCATACAGTGACTGACAGACTCAATCTGGTAACTACTGATGTTATTGTACAATTAACTCCTAGTGCCAAACAGCCAAATTCCATGTAGGGGCTTTAAGAAAAAGCCTAATCTTTTAGAACTGTGCATGGAATATTTAAAAAGGCAGCTAAAATTGCAAGGAAACCACCATAGATTGATTTCCTGGATCAAAACATTAGCTCAGCATTAAGCCTTTCCCTACAATATTGGACAATGCAAAACTAAACCAGCTCAAGCTATGCCATGCAGCAATATTTCACTTCCTGGCCCTGGGAAGGACTATGTGTTTCTTACTATCACACACAGCATTGGATGCAGGGTCAGTTCTTTTGGTGAGCCATGATCAACGTGGCTTTGAGTGAAGGAGTGGATCAACTTGAATGCATTAATCGGTATTCATATATGCATTTAAGATGCACATTCTTTAGACGCAGAATAAGGACCCGCTCTAGTTCCTACCGAAGTAACCTAGAAATTTGATTTTCAATGTAAACTGCGTGGTTCTACAAGACGAACAGGACGAAACTATGCAGTTTTGTCAGTTATACGTAGCATTAGCCCCATCATCACACATGCTTGTTGACCAATTTTTCAAGAAGTCACAGAACTGGCATAACTGTGTATGCCCACAGCAAGACTCTTTAAAGAACTTATTTGCTTTTTATAAAGTTACTATAGTAACATATCATATACTGTCAGTATGAACAAAACAGGCTACTCATTCTGGTGCCACACTTTCAATACTCGGCACTGATAGTTCTGTGTTTTCATATATGCATGCAAAATAAAAACAATTTGGAGATTCTCGTTTTCAAAAATCTGGGAAACTGCCTAAGCCAAAGTCCCTGAGGAAGAAGACTGACCATAAAGATAAGGGGGCAGGGGAGAGCAGGATGACAGCCATGTAGAAAAAGCTATCAGATCACTAAACCAGCCCCTGAAAGCATAGGGTATAGTCCTAGAGACAGGATATATCAGGGGTGGGCAAAATGTGGCCTGTGGGCTGCATGTGGCCCTCTAGGCCATTCTATCCAGCCCACAGGGCCCCTAAGAAATTTATAAAATTTATATTTATCTGCCCCTGGCTGCCTGTCATGCGGACCTTGATGGCTTGCCTAAACTCAGTAAGCAGCCCTCCACCCAAAATAATTGCCCGCCCCTCGGATATACCAGCTGACCTTATTTCTAGGAAAAGTCACTTAGCAACATACAAACACACCAGAAAAATCACACGAGGAAAAAATTGCTGCAATCTGAGGTCTGTGCACAGTTTGTCTACATACAAACAAGCTGCATAAATATCAACTGCACAATTGACTTTGCAATGCTTATTTTTCCAATATACTTGGACAAGAGCCAGCTTTGCTCTCAATCCAACTGCCCTGCCTACTATATGTCCAACATTGTGTTCAAAACAAAGAACATTTATCAGTGGTCTTGTACAAAAAACCCTAATCAGCTTCCTAGGTCAGCTTGTTTGGGCAGCTGGAACCTACTAGCAAATGCAGAGCTCTGACAACACTGCAAACTGAAAAGATGACAAGATCCAAGTAAAGGAAGAGTTGCATTCCCATTACTTTCACATGGAAAACACCAAAATTAAAGATGGAATGCAGCATCTAATCTTTCTCTATGCAAGCAAAGGCTTGCTTGCTCTGTAATGTTTCCCCACTGCAGTTTTACTTATTAATGCTGCTACTGCCGGGAGACTAGTTCAAAGTCGAATAGATCTCATCATTAGGAAAAAGGCAATTTCCCTAGCATTCCTACAATGGTGCAGGGGGTTGGACCAGATAACCCTGAGATCCCTTTTAACCTTATGATTTCAATGATTTGATACCTGTCCCCCTAATTCAACTGTCATTAAATGCAAGATTTGTTTGGGTTTGCTCTAAAAGGAAAGGAGGAAAGAGAAATCTGTTTTCAATTAAAAAACTGATAATATAGCTTGTATCAAATGGTTTGGCTTTTTGAATTGCTGCTCATCAATGTTAAAGCTTCATGAATATGCATGAAGGATCTTTCCTCCCATAGTCTTAGAGAAAGAGGACTGGGAAGCATCTAAAGAGGTTATCCAGTCCAACAACTTAGACCAAGGCAGGTTAAACACACAAGTATCACAAGAATGTATTTTCATAGTAATACAATTTATTGCTTTTATTACTGCAGTAAAAATTATAGGGAAATAACAGTGCTTAACAATAAAAGACATTATTACAGGTAAAAATAAATCTGAAAAATCCAAAAGCACTATACTAACTATACGCAACACATGGGGAGCACTTGAACCAGCCCCAGAATGCAGTCATCATTAAGGGCAACCATCACAAATATTTAACAGCACACAGTAAAATTGCAGTTTAAGAGTATAAGTTACTTCCTGCCAGAAATCTTGTGGTTAAAAAAAATCCTCTAAGTGGTCAGGGTTTCTATTTTACAATTTATTTAAGACATCTAACAAAACAAGGCCACTGAACACCATGTTCAGATATTTGTTCAATGATATTTCAGACCAAATGAGCATTTATTTTGGTTTCCTCCTATTTTCCAATACCAGTCATGATCTCCCTGAAACGCATCTAACATTTTATGAGGAAAGCATTTCTTCATCGCTTATTCTTCCTCTACAATCTTGTAGTCCAACCAAATGAACTACCATAATCAATGACTAGGCCAACCTGACTGAAGTATCTTGAGTTTTATTTCTTTCCAAAATGTCCTGCCAGAAATATCTTAAGCCCTTGAATAATTTTGGCTGATTTAAGTTTCCTCTTTCCAAAGAAGATTAACGTAAAGCACTTTTTGGTTTTGCAAATGAAAAGGGGATACCCCACACCACCCCAATTTTATTTATTTATTTTTTACACACACACACACCCGTATTAGCATAAACTATTTTAAAAAGTGCATGTGCAAATAACTTCAGGTGTTTATTCAAATTAAGTCATATTCAAAAGACAGACAAGGTTCTTTGGGTGAATCTGATATCTTTTATTAGACCATCTTAAATAGTTGAAAAACATTTTAAGCAAGCTTTCTGGTTTAAAAACCCTTCGTCAGGCCGAGGAAGTTTCTGGAGTTGGTGTGTGTTCTTTCTGGATGGAATGAAAAGTAACAGGAAGAGCACACACCAACTGCAGGAACTTCCTCAGCCTGACAAAGGGTTTTTAAATGCGAAAGCTTGCTTAAGATTTTTTTTCCAACTATTTAAGTTGGTCTAATGAAAGATATCAGATTCACTCAAAGAACCTTGTCTGCCTATGTCCTTAAACCAACATGGCTACAACCTACACCCCTGCCATATTCAAAAAGCATTTTTTAAATATACTTTGAGAGAAGTTGCCCTACCTCGTTATTATGACAATAGGAGTCAAGATATGGAGGCTAAAGACTTAGTTTTTCTACATCTTTACATTACAGGATCAATATTAGATCTGATGTTTCAGAAAAAGAAAGTACCATGTAAATTGTTTTTGTGATAATACTGTTTATAGGATGGGCATATTTGTTGTAAAATATATCTATATTATTTATGGTTTCAAACTAATAGAGTGTTATCCATAGGTAAAAATACTGTGTTTTCAAATAAGCAAGTTGTGCACTCAGCACAAAATCTCTGGCTTACCTTGTGAAAGGCACTGATTTGCCAAGGCAACTTGTCCAGAGTGTAGGTACAGATTAAGACATGCAAAGATATTACCCAGAGATGGAATTGTAATGAAGCAGAAGGCAACACAAGCCTAAACACATAAGAAAATATATATTGAAAACATGACTCATCTTTTACATTAGGGCTGCATTTTTATTAACATACAACAGTCGAGACGCATTGAGAGCACCTGCCCAAATGTGACCTATCTCAAAAACCCATAAAATGGGTGAACTCCTCACTCACCCAACTCCTAATGTTTGTCATTATAAACAAAAAAAGCAAAAATCGTTAACAATAAGATCAGACCAACTTTAAGGCTTAGTGGGCATGTCTGCACAAGATCCTTTACTCAATATTAGAGCCAATTACTGCACAGTAGGTGTCACTGTCTACACATGCAGATGCTTACTGTACTGTATTTTGTTCTAATTGCAAGTAAATTTGCTACCTGCAAATGCAAATAGCAAAATTACTCAAAATTACTTACTAGAGGTGCACTGATACATCAGTCCCATACTGGATTGGCACCGATATAAGGAAAATTGACAGTATCAGCAGTTGGCTTTTTTTTGGCTGATGTGGCCAAATAAAGCCCCGTGGCATGCACAGCTGCAGCACAGCACATAGGCAGCCAGGAGCACAGCCTGAGCCTGGAGAGCAGCTGGGTCTGACAGGTAAGTCTGTTGTGAGGGAAGGGTTGGGGGGGGCACAGATCGAGGCCCCAGAGGTCAGGACAGGAGAGGGGCAGGGGCAGGAGCTACACAGGGCGGAATGCGGGACTGATCCATGAGCGGCTGGTCCAGGGTATCCGGGGGGGGGAGGGTGGCTCCCGCTGCTATGTGCACCCTGGGAGGCCAAGGGGGGGAGGGGGTGTGCCCTGGATCTGTATGCAGGGCAAGGGTGGGCTACCACTGCAGGCTGGGGCCAGGGGTGATGCCAGGCATTTCCTGGCAGGGAGAGTTGGGCCAGGGTTGCGCTCAGGGCAAGCAGTGGCAGAGCTGCTACAAGGGGGCTACAGTGAATTTTCAGGTGGCTGCATCCCTGCCCCCATAGCCTCCCCTCCCAGTGCCACTGCCGCCCACCCTGAGCGAAACCCTGGCCCAGAGCCACCGCCAGGAAGATCCTGGCACCACTCCAGCCTGCAGTGGCAGCCCACCCTCGCCCTGTGCATAGATCTGGGGGCAAGTAGCAGCAAGGGCTGCCCCCCCTTCTCCATGCCCCCCAGACGAGACGCTTGTGGCTCCATTACATGCCCCACCCCAGCTGTGCAGTTCCTCCCCCAGCCCTACTCCCTCCCTCACCACTGGGGCCCCGATCTGCACCCCCATGCCCCTTCCCTCCCCCTTTGTCCCTTCCTCCACAACAGACTTACCAGCCAGATGATGCTCTGCAAATTGTCTGGCTACATGTAGGCTATTGGATTGGTATTGGCCGAGATGGGTCATTAAAAATTGGCCATCAGTATCAGCCCAAAAAATCTCTATCTGTGCACCCCTATTACTTACTGTACTGTAGCACATGTGTTGACCCCTGACCGGGAGCAAATATGCTCCTGGTCAGCTTGGCAGCAGGGGGCAGGAGATTGCTCCCTGCCTCTGGGAGCTGCCGGCTGCCAGGACAGACTCCACCACCAGAGCCCAGGTGGTGACTATGTCCCCCTGCCCCAGCAGCAGGGAGCCTGAACCCTGCAGTTGTGGGGCCAGCGCAGGGAGAACCAGTCCAGCAACTGCAGGGCTGGCTCAGGGAAAGAAGAATCTCCCAGCATGGGCCCTGCGATTGTAAGGCTTAGGCTGGGGGAGAAGAATCTCCCAGCCTCATAACCATGGGGCTTGGGCTGGGAAATCAGGATTTTCCAGTCTAGGCCCCACAACTGCAGGGCTTGGGCAGAGCTGGGGCTGAGAGCTCCCTGCTGTTGGGACATGGGGATATTGTCCCTGCCCCGGCAGCAGAGCCTACCCTGACAGCAGGCATTTCTTGGAGGCAAGGAGCAATGTCCTATCCCCTGCTGGTAGACAGCAGTCTCCTGACCCAGGCTGCTGCAGGGACCTGGTGCAGGACTACTGGGAGCAGGAGCGGTCTGCTGCTAAGAGCAGTAAATCTGCTCCCACATCCCTGAACATGTAGACATGTGCCTGGGAGAGTTTACTCTAAAGTAAACTGCTCCCAGATTATTTGAACGCATAGACATGCCCGATGTGTCCTTCAAGAGCTTGTATCACAGATCCTCTCAGAGGCAATCCCACTTCCCCAAATATTCAGATGCCATGGGTCACAAGTCAGCAGAACCCATTTAACCCTTCCCAACAATACTTACAGGGTGAGATATTTAAGAGGAGGAAAAAAATAAAGAGCCTGACATGCATGTCATCTGATGCCCTTCCACAAGCATACCTACATTAAGTGGCTTTTGTGTATACTTCACACTCATTTTATATTTAAGTAACTGCTTAAGTCATATCACTTACAAAACAAGAAACGTTTCTCTTCCTGTAACTATTTTTCCTTCTATAACTGGCTTGGGTATGCAATGACAGTTTGCGGGGTGGAAATTAAGTTTTCTTGAAGAAATGCTTAGAAAACATGTAGACAGTGAAAAAAAAAACCAATAAACTTTGATTGAGGACCAATTCTTGCTGTTTGTACTTGCACAAAACTCTGTATAGGAGTTTTGTCTGAAAGAGGATGGTAGCAATTGGCCTTTGGCAAACAAACATCAGTGTCATACAGAAACAGTGGGCTGATAGCAATATGGCAAATTATAAACCATAACTATAAGCTGACAGATGACAACATTTGTATAAAGGGGAATGGATGGTTTAGAAACCCATTACATTTTTACACCTACTCTGACAAATGCAGCAGTCTTTCTGGAATGATTCCCTTTCATCACTTTTCTTGTTTCCATTGCCAGCTGGTTCACAGACTATATACATAAAAAGACAAAAAACATGAATTGCTGTCTGCAAATAAACAAAACCGCTTTTATTAATTCCATTAAGTTAAACACACCAATACTAAAAGCAGCCACAGATAATTTTACACTGTTCCATAAAATGTTGATGCATCTTAATTGTAGTAGTTGGCCCAGAGTCTAACCTCCAAGTGAAAGTATTTATCATAGTTACACTTTGATCACATTAGTGCTTTAGTAGTGCTAGTGTAAAAACTAAAAAAATAACTTGTTTATCTTCAACCCAAGACTGCAGTAGACAATTCCTAAGTGAAGTCTGGATAGGGATGATCCTGCCTCAGACAGGGATTGGACTAGATGGCCTCTGGAGGTCCCTTCCAGAGCTACTTCTATATGATTCTAAGTTAGGAAGTTTCAGCCAGAGTCAATAACCATCTTTATTTGAACTCCCCTTTTCACAAGTCAATCTAATTTATTGAAGATTACTTTCCATCACCTTCCTGCACCACCAACAAGAAACCAAAAGGCTCATTATGGTTGTTTTATATTACTCTCTTCCTTAGTTTTGCAAAGTTTTAAATGTAAGGTCTGAAGTTACATTTATATAATTCTGATGATGCATTCAAAGATTAGGAAAAACCAGCAGCACTTGGTATACTATATAGTGAATTGTACATACAGCCTTTTAGTTGTCCTCATTTCCTTTTCTTGTTTGCTGTAATAAAGCAAGGCTGGGGGGGAGGGGAAGTCTGTTTTTAATTAAAAAACTAGTCACATGAGTTCAGTTCAGTGCATCTTGACATCATTCTGTCAAAATTAAGTCTGAAGCATAAGTCTGTTTTTTCACATATTGTTATGCTGTTTCTTCTTTACTCTTCTACAACACTAAAAGTCACTGTTTTTTCTTTATTTCTAGTGAATATGCCATTTATATCTTGTTCACAATAATTATTACATACATATTAACATGGAAGTAGGCTAAATAAACTTAATTATAGATGTTGTCCTGCAGTCACCATATTTCCACAAGTTGTGTGTACAATATAGGGCTGGCAACAGCCAAGTCCCTAATTGAATTTATTTTATTTATAAAGTTTCAACCTCTTATACCTGCCAGGCATGCTTATGAAAAACTTTCATGTTGTTAAAGCTCTTCTGCTTACAATACAAAAAAAGCTTGATCAAATAGAGTTTTGCACTATTTCCCCAAATAGTTAGATTCTGCGTTCTGTCTCGTCTGTTTTGGGTGTCTGTTCTACAAGTGGGTCCTTTCACCTGAGAGTCGCACATGCCTTCTACGACCATCAACCCTTCCAGTTCCTGAATGCACAGAAAAACCTTATCATAACCTTTATTCTATTGACCCAGAAATCTCCCTGTTTTAAGAACATAAGAAAATTATGTTCCTTAACCCACTGGTACTATTGGAACAAATTCCAACAGAATTTAACAGAGTGGGGGGGTAGAACAAATGTATACTTCTGAATACCTAATGTTGAGGCCTTAACAAGTCTTCCAAAGCTACAGTAGTCTTTGAAAGCTAATGCAAAAAACAAAACAAGAAAAAAAGAACAAAAAAACAACCCCCCCCAAAAATCCATAACTGATAAAAACTACATTTAGAGATGAGCTCTCTCTTACATGAATCAACTGGACAAGAACAGGTTCCAAATTGCAAAACATTGATCTGGCTTCAACATAGAAACTCAGCTGTTGTTCAAAGTCACGGCCAAATGAAACCTAGGATAGAAAGATAAAGTCATATTTTAACCATGTCTGCAGCTCACAGCTAGAAGCTTTCTATATGCTATATTAATATGTTCTGTTTTACATGGGGTTTTGAAGCAACGTCCCTAACTAAAGCTTTAAAGTAATTTGTCCAAGTCTTTGCTTGACTTTGGTAATAGATATCCTTTCTGCGACACTCCAAAAGTCCAAACTATGGACTCCACCAGGAAGGCCAGGAGAGAAATTCAAAAGTAAACCCTCTTGTGATTCATAGATTGTAAGGCCGAAGAGAACTTGGAAGATCATCAGGTCCAGCCCCCCTGCACCAAGCAGGAAAGATAACTGGGGGTCAGGTGACCCCAGCAAGGTGACCGTCCAGTCTCCTCTTGAAGATTTCCAGGGTAGGTGATTGCACCACCACTGGAGGGAGCTTATTTCAAAGTCTGGACACCCTGGCTGTGAAGAAGTTTTCCTAATGTTGATCCTGAATCGATATTCCAGGAGCTTGTGGCCATTACTCCTGGTTTTCCCCTAGGGTACCCTGGTGAACAGTTGCTCACCGAGCTCTTGATGTACTCCCCTAATGTAGCAGTAAGCTGCTACCAGGTCCCCTCTCGGCCTTCTTTTCCTCAGGCTGAAGAGTCCCAGATCCTTCAGCCTTTCCTTGTATGGCTTGCCTTTTAAGACTCTGATCATAGACTCCTAGTTTTCCAGAATTTAAAAGGAACAGTTCTCTGCAAGAACATTTCAGGTCAGATGCATGAAAGAAGCAGCAATCTTCAAGTTAGCCTGCATTTATACATTTAAAATATTTCTGAAGCTTGTTCCAATATAAGATATAAAGAAAAGAAAGGAAGACCAACATCTTACTCAAGTCACCCATGAAAGAATAATTCAATATTGATTTAAATGGAAGTTTTCATTACATAAAAGGATTAAAAGGGACTGCACTGAAAATAGCACTGCTTCTTAAATTTCAGATGCAAGTTACTTTGACTTTCTAACTTTTGGGCAAATCGTGATTCTCTGAGAGTATGTCCCTGGGGAATGTCTGTAAAAACACAATTTCCTGAACAAGCAGGCTTGGCTGTACTAAGGATGTGTCTCCAATTATAATCCCCCACAAAAATAACCAACAGCAAAGAAAAACTCAAAGAGGAGGCTGCAGGCCGTGAGAACTTGGGTTATAACAAAAAGCATATTAAACAAGGCAGGAATTCACAGTTTAATGCCACAAATTTCAAGTTACCACCCAGCTGATACTGCACTGTGCTTCTGTAATTAAATCAGCATTACACATCATATACCATTACTGAACCTTCTACAACTACAGAGAAACATATTTAATATGTTACAATTTCCCCTCTGAGAAGTTCTGCAATATTTTATGTGGTAAAGAACTATCAAATTAAATCTTTCAAGCAGTAAACAGATGGCTATTAATGAATATTAAGTTAAAGAGAAACTGGCTAGCTGGATAAAAGTACAAAGCCGACTGGCCATCTGATTAGAAGAAAGAAGACATTGAGAAAAATGGGGAAAGCCTGGTAGCTGTGAATGGTTAAACGATGAGCCAGGATTTGTGATAATAGAAACAAAGTATAAATGTGGAAGTGTTTATACTCCCAACTTCCAATTTGCTTCTACCTCAAAAGCCAGTGGAACATCTTTTATTTACATGCAGCAAATAAAAGTCCTGCCATATTTAATTATTTTCTTGAAGACCTCTCTTGTGTAGCCAAGTGATTAAACAAAAATCTCTTATTCAAAAACTGTTTCTAGTTTCACGGATCATAGGGGAAAGCGTCTCTAGAAACACACCCCAAAGGATCAAAAATTAGAAGGTAACAAAATGTCTCAGAGAGGTTTTGTATTTTT
Source organism: Alligator mississippiensis (assembly GCF_030867095.1). NCBI lineage: Eukaryota > Metazoa > Chordata > Crocodylia > Alligatoridae > Alligator > Alligator mississippiensis. The sequence continues at coordinate 45,368,403 of NC_081836.1, read as the reverse complement.
ATACCAGCATCCTGATTTCGATGGGTCCAAACTCCTGATGGTTTTTAATCTTTAACAGGGGTGCATCAATATTTTGGGGGGCCAACACCAATAGCAGCTTTTTAAGGAGGCATATCGGCTGGTACCAATTCAATTTCCAATACAGCTGCCTTCAGTTGGTAAGCCTGTTGTGGTGGAAGGGGAGGGGATGTAGGGGGGGGGTAGATCAACGCCCCCTGCGGTGAGGGAGGAAGTGGGGCTGGGGCAGGCGCTGCCCAGCCGGGGCGTAGGACGGAACCCTGGCTCATCCAAGACGTGCAGTGGGGAGACGGCTCCTGCTGCTGTGCGCACCCCAGGAGGGCACCGGAGGGAAGGCGCATGCCCTCGGATCTGTGCAGGGTGGGGCAGAGGCTACACAGGGCTGGGCTCAGAGTAGGTGGCAGTGGTGGCACTGGGAGAGGGGCTGGGGGGGGGAGCTGCAGCCACCCCAAATTTCACCATAGCCCCCACTCCCAGCACCACTGCCACCCACCTTAAGTGCAGCCCCGGCCTAACCCTCCACCCCAGGAAGAGCCTGGTGCAGCCCCGCCCCCACCCCCCCACTGATCTGGGGACACATGCCCCCCTCATGCCCTCCTATGGTACGCACAGCAGTGGAAGCCACCTCCCCCCCACCCCCGCATCCCCCGGACAAGCCACAGCTGCGTCCTGCGCCCTGTCCTGCCATGGCTGGGCAGCGCCTGCCCCAGCCCCTGCCCCACTCCTCCCTCACCACAGTGGGTATTGATCTGTGCCCCCATACCCCTTCCCTCCCCCCTCTCCAGCACAACAGACTTACCAGCTGCATGCAGCTCTCCAAGCTGCCGGGCTGTGCTCCTCATTGCCTGTGTGCTGCACAACATCTGTGTGCATGCACTGGCATTTATCAGCCAAATTATTGGCCACATAAGGCCAATTTCCGATACAATCAATTTTCTTTGTATCGGTGCCGATCCAACATCAGACCAATGTATCAGTGCACCTGTAATCTTTAAGTCTTACTTTGTGTTTTTACTTTGCCTTCATCCCCTTCAGCTGGGACTGGCAAAATTCAATCAACTAGTGATACTGCTCACAATAGGCAAGAATGTCATCATTATATGAGACTTAAAAACAAACAAAAAAAATAACCAGAAGATTTTAACATCTTTTGAAATACCCACACTTTAAACTACACATGTGATACCAACTCATCATCATTGGTTATATGACAGTTCCTTCAAACATCTGTGTATTTATTTTACAAAATACTTCCTGGCTAGGATTTCTGATAGACCTAAATGAGTGGGTTACGCAACTTGGATTGAATTTCAGTAGTATATTGGCAACCACAGTGGGCTGTTTTAGAATCCCAGTTCTAAGTTTTATAGGCAGTCATACACAACAGCCACTTACCATTTTTATAAATCCATTTATCAAAGCTGCTAACGTTCTCTTCTCATCTTCAAGTGTTAGTGCACTAAAAAAAGTAAGTTTACATGGTCAATAATTAAGATAAGCCACTCTCCAAAAAACATATACCTCCAAGTATAAGCTCATGTGTGTATCTTACACATTTTTTTAAAAGGTCAGGTCCGCATACAGCAGTTTATGTTATTAAGTGAGATGTTAATCATAATTTTGGCATTGCACTACAATTTTAAACACTCTGAAAAGACGACTGTATTTATAACCATCTGTCAATTTCAACACTAGCAAAGGGATACTGCCAGATCAAGTCTGCACTAATATGCAAGTTCCACAAAAAAAGATTAAGATGTTACAAAGTTTAGCAACCAACAGAAATCTTGCTATGAAATACTTTGAATCCCAATGAAAAGAGATGGTGTTTAAGCTAATTAATATTCCCAAACAAGTTTAACAGGTCTGTGGATGAAGTGTTGTATTACAAGTGGTACTCAATTTCCACCCTGGGGGCTGAATCTATCCCATGGGACTGTCTCATTCAGTCTGTGGAGCTCTCAACAGGTCTGGAAATATGATAGCAAACGAGCGGTGGCAGCATGAACTGTCTGGGCTTCCAGAGGCAGCAACTTAAGCTGCTACTACTTCCCACTGCAAAATTTCTGGACCTACGGGGCCCACAGGCCAGATGGAAAGGCCACATATGTCAGGTCATGTTGGTGTTCAGGGGCTGGCCAGACTGCACTTGTAGATCAACCCTGCGTGCTGACCTCATGCTGAATCTGGCCCATGAACCAACCCTGCCTCCAGGATCTGGCCTGCAGACAGGCTCCACACCACTCATCTGGCCCATGGGGCCAGAAGATTGAGTACCACTGCACTACAGAATAAAGATCTGAATGCAAATATGACTTGAAATCAACTATCAACAAGAAAAAAAAAGCTAATCTATGTTCAAGTTCCTTCCTCTTTATGGTATTAAACTTCCTTTCAAGTTTCAGTTCTCAATTGATTAGCTCAACTGTGCATATTAGTGCTCACTAGATGTCATGCTGTTATAAACTGCATTAAAGTATATAAAAGTATCTAGATAGATGTCCTCATGGTAATCTTTACTTCAGAAAGCAGAGGTCACATTCAATATGAGGCAAATTTACATCATGTTAAAATTTAATAAGAAAGTCTATTTTGATTAGAATGAATAAACAAAAAGTTAAGTTGAAATTAAGTAAGCCAATTTAATCCTTTTAGCATTATGCTGCAGCTTTGACCTCCAGCATATCATTTTACCTTTTTCCTAACACAGACACCAGATGGAAACAGAACAATAGTTTTATTATACAAATTCAGTAGAAAAAAAGAAAAGTATCAGCACAATTAGCTCGCTAGCACATTGCCAATCAAAAGAGCAAGTGATAGAGGTCTGGATGGCACAGGAGATTTGCAATGGGATCTATGGGGTCAATTATATAGGTTGTCAGTTTAATTCTGCACCAGACTGGTATTACAGTCTCAACGTTGTTACCATTCAACAGCTGTTGTGTTGGTCTGTGTCATATTGAGCCCTAGACCCAGGAGTGAAGCTTTTGCCTTTTTTCATGAACAATGGTTCAGAAGAGGTAGTTTAAACTTATTAAATCTATATACAAATTTGCCACTGAAGAGTTGACAGAACAGAATTAAACAAATGATGCTAACTAATGGAACTACTAATATAAGGGTTTTCAAGACTCCCAGTAAAAGTTTCAGGATTGCTTTGGCAATAAGATCAGACAAAGTGTCAACTACAGACCACTAGAAACTTCCTTGAATCCTTAATGTTGAATTTTGCTTCCAATATTCTCACTGCTTAGGCACTGAAAGGGCACTGGTATCCCAGAGAGACACCAAAAGTTGACACACCTTACAATTAAACAGTTGGACTGGTATCAGTTTGAATCACATGTCAAAGCTGATTTCCTCTATTACCAATATATCCTTGCATTCAGAGACTAAACCCTAAAATAATTACAATAATAAAGGCTAAAAAGTTTCAAGTTACCTTTAAAATATAAGCACTAAATTATAAATGGTTCATGGTTGAGTGTACCACAAGGAACTGAGCTGTACAGAATTGCACGGACAAATAGAAAAGAGAATGGACAGTTTTGCTAATAAGACACTAACCTGGAGAACTTATTTCCTAATTTTGCCATTAATTTTCTATATGATTTTGGATACATCACTTCACTGTTGTATTTCACCTCCTCTTCTAAATTGCAACAGTCATATATCCCTACTTCAAAAAGTGTGTTTGTGAGGCCTAATTAATTGGTACCTACCCAGTATTTTAAAAGAAACTGGATGAAAGGCACTGCAGAAAAGTCAGTTAGTCTCCTATTGCAAGATGTTTGATACAGGGGCGGTACTTTTTCTAAAGAATTTAGATTATTAGTAGCAGCTAATCTTATGGGATGGATTCTCAGCCATGGTTGCTGAGGACTCAGTATAGAAGAGGGATCCTGGAGAAAAGGGAACACTATTCTAAACTGTTCCTATACCAATAGCCTCAGAGAAACATTATTAGTCAGGAATCAGTGGAAGAAAGGGACACCCAACTCTCTCTCCTGCCAAGCCAGGGAAGTGACACAGGAGCTCCTATATCATCCAAGAATAGCCCTACCCAAAGGAGATTCTCTACATATTCTTTTCAAGACCTAGGGTTGCCAAGTACTGAGTGATAAACTGGAAACAGCTAAAGGACAACGGAGTATTGGGACCTCTACTTTAAATGGCAAAATGAATTGAAACCCCTTATATATTTTACTAATAGTAGTTCTTAGACGAGACTCCAGTTTTTATCATCACAGACAGATATTATATTTACCCGAATTCAAGGTGACTTCAAATTTAAGATGCCCCCCCAATAATTAGATTCCATACATTTTTAGAACTGTTAGAATTTTCCACATATAGAATCTAATTACTGAAATGTAGCCTTAAATTAATGCATCTCTCCTTCCCCCTCCCCCACACTGCTGTGGCAGGAAAAGCAGTGGCAGCAGGCAGGTAGGACATGAGGGGGCCAGACACCTGCCCCTTGCTCCCCCCATGCCTGTCTGCTCCTCTGCTGCTGCCCCCTGCCACATGTGCGCCTGTGCCAATGCCTATTCACCCCGTGTTCCCCCCTGCAGCCTGCTTCCTTGGATTTGAGTAAATACAATACATTGAAAAGGACCCAAACTGACAACATTTAATTACCTCTACTACTTTTTCACAGCTTTTTACTCTCAGAAAGATCCTTGCTGCTTCCCTTCCCACTAGGAACACCCATGATGTCACTGTCAACTTCCATTCGTACTCTGCTTGAGCATTCAGAACAGTAATTCAAGAGGGAATAGTCCATGCTGCAACCACACTGCATCACTCCCATTAATGGTAAAGCCATTTTTAATTGTTAACCCCCAAAATTAGAACTGTAAATCATAGCATTCAAGCCTTACAAAACGTATATAACTGATCTTACTTCACAGAGTCATGCATGGTCTTGCACACATGTAGAAGAGCATTGAGTATGACTGGATCTTTAGTAGATTCTTGCTGATGCCTAAAAAAAATGAGAAAATAATGTTGGAAAATACCACATTTTTTCCAAGACACAAAACAGTGGGGATAAAAAACAATTAACATTCACTTAATAATTCTTTTCTAAGGGAAAGCCTTTTCATACTGTAATGAGAAAGAATTGCAATGGTAGAGAAATCATCTTTGTACAACAGCCTCAAAAGAACATCTTACAGAGTGTAGCACTGAGTTATGTATTTTTTTCACAAAGCAGTGTACTTACTGTCATAGCTGGTACAGAGACAAAAACAATTAAGCATGAAAGTTAGTAATTACTGAACAGGAGGCCTATAATTACCAAGTCACATATATCCCCAGTCTTATAGGATGTGTAAATCTAGACAGATTTCTTGGATGTGCCCAGAAAACTTGAAAGTAAAACCATTATAAAAATATCAGAAAGTAACCTAGTCCCTTCAAAGGCAGAGCAGAAAGGCATGCCGGGACCTTTAAGAAGGCAAACATATGGCTCTGGGACTGCATCACCTTGATGTGTTAATCATGCCACAGATTAATACCAGTGTCATTATATCGCTTCCAAAAAATAAATTTGTTACCATGGCAATAAGAAATGTTACTGGGTGGCATCTTCAAAGTCATTTTCAGCAGATATTTTGAAAGAAATTGCTCCCTTGTGAATTTCAGAAGGGGAGGATAGGATGGATCAGCACAACTCAATCAATTGCCAAGGGCCACAGAAGGGTTATGAGGTTACATGGAAGTTTAAAAGAGGAAGAGGGTGGAGGCTTCTAACTCTGATAAGCAAAAACTGTTTCATATGGACTTAAAAATGTCAGCAATTTTCACTGTAATTAAACTTTCAGAAAAGTCCTTAGAAACTACATGCATTAGTGGGACATATACTTTGTACCAAGCATTTGTAAACCCCCATTTAAAATGCTGTGTGCAGTTCTGGTCACCAGTGTTCAAAATATGATTAAATTAAACTGGAACAGCCAAAAAAAGGCCACTAAAGATGGTTAAGTCCATTCACAGCATGTGATGCAGTAAGCTGTTGCCTACAAAAGCTAATACCTCTCTGAACCAATTAGTCTCTAAGGTACTACCCTGCCTTGCTTTCTGCCTAAATTGGTTAAGGGAATGGAAACCCTTCTTTTATGAAAGAAGATTAAAAAAGCTTGGCTTAATTTAGCAAAATGGAGATTGAGAGGAGATATGATCACTCTATTTTTAGGGAGTGAATATTAGGAAAGGAGAAAAGCTTTTAAGACAAGATCAAATGGCTACAGATCCATTTAGATTGGAAATTAAAGATTTCTAACTATCAAAAGTATGACGTTTTGGAATGGTCTGCTAAACAAAATGATGTGGCAATCTCATTAAGACTGAACTGGATAAGTCTGTGGAAGGCATGGTGCAATAGGACAGGGAGTTCTGTCATGCCAGTTAGTGTGCCCATGGAGTTGTGTGTTTGCAAGGGTATGAAGGTAGCACCTGCAGTATTGAAGGAATCTGATAACTCAAGCTTTCAAACTTTTTTCATTTGCAGAACCCTAACAAATTTTAAATGGACCCTTCTGAATGGTAAGTGTCAGTATTCACATATTTTGACCATAGTCATCTTCCGTAGACCCCTCAGACAGCTTGCAGACCCCCAGGGGTCTGCAGACCACAGGTTGAAAACCCACTGTCCTAGGGTCTTGAACAAAGGTTAACCAACAACTTCCTCAAAGCTTGAGTGGCACGGCAATGGCAGTGCCCCTTGTCTCCCTGCCTCACCCAGGTGTTTCAGGTACTGTGCCCTTCAGTTGTAACAGTTTGCAGTGGCACTGCTGAAGATTCATTAGGTTAAATGACTGCCTGGAAGTGCAGGGGACTGGACTTGGTGGCCCAGAAGACCACTTCCAGTCCTATGTGCCTATGCAAATAAGGGACCAAAGTTACACTCTACTCTCCTTGTAGGGCAAGTACCTTTGATTCTTTTAAAATTCATCTCTTTCCCAGGGCTTGACTTCACTGACAATTCAAACAGAGCACAGTATAAGCCTGTAGCAAAGTGTCCTCAAGAAAAAATGCCCTAAATTCCTTCAGTAGAGACCCCCCTTTATTACCCTTTCTCACAATGCTCCAAAGAAGCACTATTACTCCCCTGTATATGCTAGGAAACAACAACAAAACATCAGGGTTACCATATTTCCAGTTTCAAAAAAGAGGACACCTGTCAAGGAGGGGGGTGGTAAAATGATTGGGGGGCCCATGCCCTACCCCTTCCACTCACTCCTAAGCCACAGCCCCCCCAGCCCTGTTGATACCCCTTATTTCTGGCCCACAGCCCCCCGGCACTGCCTGTGCTGCATGCTCTTGACCCACAGTCCCCTGCCCCCTCTGATGCCCCTTACTCCCAAGCCACAGCTCCCTCAGCCCTGACCCACAGCCCCGCCAGTGCCCCTCACTCTTAACCTACAGCTCCCTGCTCCCCCCAACCCCTCCTGGCTGCCCTGTCTCTGCGGGCACAGGCACTGGTCTCGGTGCCACCAGCCCAGCCACTGCCACCAAAGGCCCCCGCCCCCTTTCCTCACAGGAGAGGCAATCACCTCTCCCACCCTACTGCAGTCCCAGGACCATGCATGCCCTGCCTCCAATCATCCTTCCCCACTTCCCCCGGCACCAAGCATCTCCTAGCTAGGGCAAGCCAGGAAGTGCTGGGAAAGACTTAAATGCTAAACATAGGTAGAGCAAAATCCCAGATATTTGTTGATATTTAAAAAAAAAAATGCCTGGGCAGAGATGGGAAGATCCAAAAAAAGGACACGTCCAGGAAAACCCGGACGTATGGTAACCCTATTTCAACTCACTTTAGCAGCAAGAGCTTTAGTTAAGGCAGAGATTTCACACCTGGCCTAGTGACACAGCCAAAGAGTCCCTAAGTCAGAGATATTAGCATGGCAGTGAGCTCTTAGTTCTTTATACTGGATATGGGTTATTTGCTATAAAACTACACTAAATGAGTGCTTGTGTTCTATCATTTTATAGGGGTGTAGGTTGTAGCCGTGTTGGTCTAAGGACATAGGCAGACAAGGTTCCTTGGGTGAATCTGATATCTTTTATTAGACCAACCCAAATAGTTGGAGAATAGTTATTAAGCAAGCTTTCAAAAACCCTTCGTCAAGCTAAGGACACCAACTGCTGAAACTTCCTTAGCCTGACGAAGGGTTTTTGAACTCGAAAGCTTGCTTAATAACTATTCTCCAACTATTTGGGTTGGTCTAACAAAAGATATCAAATTCACCCAAGGAACCTTGTCTGCCTATCATTTTATATGCATTTAAAAATTCTTTGATTATGAGGCATTACTAAGCAGCAAACTTTTTTACTGAGTAAAGAATGGCCAGTAGTGTAGAGCAGGAATGGATCTGCTTCATTCAACAGAATAAACAAGGATGTGTTTAGTACAGATTCCCAGCTCTGTCACAAGCAGAGGTAACCCTGGAAACATCATTAATAAGTGCGATCCTTGCCGTCACACGACTCAAATGGTTACCAGCGCAACATATGGATGCACAGGGGAGGGGATGAAAGAAGTCAGTCAAAGACAGCTAATATTTAATTCTATAAATAGTTCATCTAGAAGACAAAAGAATTTGAACTTCTAACACCAGTTCTTAGTTGGGCTTTGGGGAGGAATTAGAGGGGGTGAGGGGAATTCCTTTTCTTCAGAGTCAAACATTGTAGGCTTCTACTAGTAACCTTGGACTAAGATTTTAATAAATTTTAAACTAGTAGCAGAAAAAAAATATTAAGCCACACTCCACCAATTATGAAATCTCTGACATACAGTATTTTTACATAAACAATTGATGTAACCCAACATAAACAAAAAGGCAGAAATTGAATCTCTCTTATTCTTAAAATGTTTTCTAAGTGTCTAAACAGGAAACAACAATTTGGTATTTGTTACAGGCTAATGAACATTCTTACAAAAAACTTGCTCTAGTTATCACTTCTCATCAATTTTTCATCACTGAGTTATCATCCCATAATATTTCTATTTGAAATCTGAATATCCCAATGAAGGATGTGAGAATAAAAATAAAGTTTCAAGAATCTCTTGAGTACGACAAATGAAAAAGATTCTTTTAAAATAATTGATATGACTGAAAATGAAATCTCATCTTCCAATTTCACTTTCCGTTCCATTTCTGCCTTTATAATAAACAAATGTGCTTGTAACAAATGTGCATCTTTGTTTCCTTTTCTCATTCATATGTTAAGATCATTGTTAGTGTTACAGGACTGGACAGGAAAGCATAGCATTTTGTTATATAAACTAGCTGTAGCACTGGAAATTGAAGAAAGCCCTAACAACAACCCATCTAGGATGGAATAAAGACTACTCTAATCCTGACAGTCATTGTAAACAGTTAATAAGCAATCGATCAACACTGACCACAAATATGTTTACATTTTCTTTTTAGTCTGGGCACCTTTTAGATGCTAAGTGGACTCCACACTGATTCGATACATCTTATACAACAATCTTTCAATAGATTACCCAGATCCTCTAGAGCTCACTTAATCAGAATATTTTCTACTTACTTAATAAAAGCTTCCATAATGCACTTGCAAACCTCCACTCTCACACACTCCTTCTGGAACATATCCAAAAATGGTAAGAATTTCTCCTAAAAATCCAAATAAAAATGAAGCAAGTCAATTGAAGCATTTTCCATATAAAAGATTTTGGTCTATGCTGAAAAGTATCTTTCCTAATCCTTAATATGCAAGAAGCATTAATGTTTTAGTGTCTGACCTCATTATCCTTTTGTCCAAGGGAAACCTACCTAACACCTTTAAAGGCAAGCTTGGGAACAAACAAAAAAAAAGTAGGCCGGACACTAAGAACCAAGGACTTAACACTGATATAATGTGCAATAAAACCAAAAATCTAACTGATTCTGAATTTGTCCCACACATGAAAGGTAAGAATGACCCTCCTCCCTTTTGATAGGCCTTGATCTTCCAGTAATCAGCTTCTTTTCCTCTGCTAATTGTTTGTCTGATACCCCTGGGAATTTCTCTCCCCCCTCTTCTAACTATCCAGTGTGGTGCTGTGCTAGTTTTTACTCTATGCTTTGCTAGCATTCGCTCCTCAGTCCTAATGAACAATGTTTTGCATTCCAAAGCTAGATTATCTCAACTATGCAGTAGGTCCAATAAAAGATATCACCCTAAGAAACCTTGCCTTGCATAATTCTTGTCATCCCAGCTACAGCACTACTCTAACTCTACAATAATCCCTAATAGGGAAGTTTAAAGATACCACAGCTATAAGAATATGACTAAATAATATGAGATAATTAAATGGAAGTATAAATAGAGGCAAATAAGAAGAGTATTGACTGAGGGACTATGGTATAACATGCAACATTTAGAATGCATTTAGCCAAATATAGAAAAATTTTTTAAACGCAAGGATATGATGAAGGCAGATCAGATACAATTATGATTTCTACTGAAAAGTCTGAGGACCGTGAAAGCAAGCCTTAGAGTATTAGAAATAGGAATTATTATTCTTCTGCAAAGGACTGGAGGAATGCCAGTCACCATTTTAAATTTTGCCGATGCTGGAGCTTTAGAATAGTTAAATGTCCCTTAGGTACTGAATTTAAACTGCTGAGGTAGCCAGAGAACTAAATGCTTATATACTATCTTGAAAATACACTGAGGGTAAAATTATCAAAAGTGCTTAAGTGATTTAGGAGCTTAAACAATTCTTAAATCAATGAGACTCTTGAAACGCTTCCTTTTATTCAGGCTACAGAAATATAAAAAACAGGATGCCAACTTTATTCTGTCTTTACCACAAAATGATTGGCCTCTTCACTTTCCCTTAGCCCCTCAAATAGTACCCTAAGTTCTTTCTTTTGAGACAGTAAAATATATGTTAAACACAGAAAGGAAGCAGTATCAGGAGTTCTCAGCACAGCCCACAAATAGACTGTATTAATTAATTTGAGCTGCTTCTGCTGCCATTAAAAACAAAAATATTACAGAGCCCTATAACCTAATAAGAAGAAAGTGTGAAATATTGTAATTAAAATAATGGATTTTGAGAAGTAATCAGTTAACACTTCCTTGGGTATTTTAACAGTTTTATACTTGACAAAAAAAACTTCTCACCATGCAGGCTTCCAGCTGATTTAGATAATCAAATCAGGTTACGTTTCCTAAATGCACAACATTCCTAAAGACAAGCAGTTCCAGAAAGAACATAAACTTAAAAAGCAACTTACCACTGAGAAAAGTATGGAAAAGTCATGGAAATAAGTAATGACTTTCTGAATAATTGACTGCAGCTGGGGAAAAAGGGGAAAATGCAAGTAATTTCATTACAAGTTAAATGTAAAAATACAGTACATGATCATTACATTGCTGTATATCTGCAAGTCACAACTTAATTTTTTCTCTAATTAATGTGCACTGTGTGAGCATGTGCGTGCAGGACTCTAGACTAGAGCACTGTTCCATAGCATTACGTTGTCCTAATGCTTCCCGAGTTATAAGGAGACAATTTAAAATATAATCATTATGTTGCAGGAGACAACAGCAATTTTTAGCACACATCATGATTTTTTTCTGAAAAAAAAAAATTAGCTCTCACAGAGTTGCTAAAACAAAAGAAAGTCTCTTACCTGTGGGTAAGCCTCTTCAAAAGCACGATCCGGAGTCATATGTTTGATAACATCTGCCAGAACAGTATTGACCTCACGCTTCTGTGTAGTACAAATTAAGATGTCACAAGCACAGTATAGAAACTGGTTCATCTTTTACATTACTAGAGCACTGTGCTAATGTCAACCAAGGTTCTCCTTTACAAAAGATTTAATACTTTACAGAGCTATAGTGGAAGCCAGATAACTCATAGTAAGTGCTGGTAGGACTTCAGCTATAATTTGGTCTGTATTTTCTCCCCTCATGCTCCATATACAGGTGAGAAATACATATGTGACCAATTAAGAGGTCTCCCGATGCAGCCATCATTTTGTATTGATTCAACTTTCTTACTAAAAAAAAAAATATGATCATAACAAACAATATACCCTTCTTTTTCCTATTTAGTATCTGCTTTCTTACAAGCAGATACTAAATAGGAAAAAGAAGTCTATTGTTTGTTATGAGCATTGGTTTTCCCACTGTAAACTGCTATACAGTCACTTAGTGCCTACACAGCTAAAACAATAAACTCAAAGTAATTCTCACATACTGTAAAGTGTCTGCAGGTGTACTCCACCCACACTTCAGCGCAGTTAATATAATCCTAGAAAAAATATAAATATTTATGTTATGGTCAATAGAATATATCACCTTTAAAAGCTCTATCAGGTTGTACAATCTCTATTTCTTTTCTAGCAATGTATGCACTCAAGTAATTACTTGGACAGTTTTTCTGAAATGTTGCCTTTGTAAGACAAGATGTCCAGTTGCACTGCTACAACATTTTAGAACTGGGGTAACCTGTGGTTCATAAGAAGCAACCAGTACACACTGCCTGGGCAACTACCAAGTATCTAGGAATAGTAAAATAGGCAATGTCACATTTATTGTCCATCTAGTCTAAACACATCTGTAATTTTGTGATTGTTTTTAATCCATTTTAAAACAACTGGCTCCCAGCATTTAAAGTAGGCAACACATTTCCTATCAATGACCTACCTGTGGGTTCTTTAATTTTGTGATAACTTTCCAGGCTTCATTTAATATTTGAAGGTGATCACTTTCAGGAGGATCAGCTAATGCCAAGTTTAGCCCCAGGGAGCGGAAGAGAAGGTGCTGAAAAAGAGATCAGACCATCCTATCATATAACCAATAGATTTTTCACTGGAAAGTGTAACTCTTTCAGTATTATTGTTCCAAAATTATAGAAGCTGGGTATATTAAATTGAATGAATCCCTTGCTCAAAGTCTGAGCTATTATACACTTTTGCTGGAGAACTATCAGCCATGAAATTAACTACCAATGCATCTCAATACATACCCTGAAATAACGCACAGCTTTTTATTCTCCTTTTTAATACATGCATATTTTTCAGATGTCTAAAAAGTAATTTCTAGGTGTTCTGCTCCTGCTCTTGCAAAGCTCCCATTGGTTTGAATGGGGAAAGACTAAATCCCTATATCGAATAGAAAACAAAGTTGGGAGGAGTAGAAATATAGCCTTTGTGAAAGAAACCAAATAAGTTAATCCTAGAACTTCTTCCCAGCATTGGAATGGCCAACTATTAAGAGGACTTCCCATGAATGAATGGCAGTAGACCTTTCTGGTTCATGCTCTGGCACAACAAGAGAAATTCTTGTATACTCTCACACTAACACCCATTACTTGTGTTCTAGATTTTAAATCACCTTATCTAACCTATATAATAGTTACTTCCATGTATGGAATACCTGGTTTTTAATCCCACGTGTACCATTTAGACAATGAGCTAAATGCATGAAGCTCTTGGCAAGATAATGAATAAGCAGTGCTGTAAATTACAAAAAGAACTTACCTTGGGGAATCCAGATTCATCACACTCCTTAATCATGGCAATAAAATCCATAGACCTTGCAGCAATAAACTCAGCTCTGAATGCTGACATCACTGAATTCAGAAGTAAGGCACTACAAGGAATATGATGCAAATCAGCTCAGCTCAACATACTTTGAGCTGCTCTCCATTCTCTAGTTTACATTAATCTGAACTTCAAAAGATGAACTACCATTCAGGTTCTACTTCAGAAAACAAGAGCTAAGAACATAAAGAAAAAACCCTCATGTTGCACTACAATGCACTGGCAAGACAAGACGACAGTAAGTGTGGCAAAGCTCCGCTAAGCTATAGGATATGATGGATATCCCAGTTACTATAGTACTTCCTTTGCTTTACCTCTAGGAAAGCACCATTTCACTGTGCTTAAATCATATTATACATCACAATTCTTCCATAAGGGTCAAATTTCTTCCATATTTTCACTACTTGAGAACAAATTTCTTTTTTAATACTGGTACCTCATTCACTAAATTGAAGGCAAGCTGAAGTCATGTAGTCATATCAAAGCAGTCTTTTTTATATTTGCTGAATTTTTCTCTTCTTTTCCTGTCTACAGTCCTTGTTGTTGAAAATACCAGTTGGTCTGACAAAAGCTTCTAAGATTTCTTGCATTAGCCAAAAAAAATTATTGTTGTAAAGTCTGATTTCTAGGAGTGAAATTATTGGAACAGAAATGACCCAAAGCAATATTAAGCAAGATTCAAAGATTAAGCTCACAAAATAAAAACAACCATTTATATTATTTGTATTTCCATATTATCCGATTTATCTACTGAACAGTCAAGCTAATGTATTGTACACAGACAGCAAGAGAGAGGAGTTGGGATGCATGTGCATGTGCCTGGTACAACATTTTAAAAAGCAAATACCCAAAGACAAATTCTGTTGACATGCAGGTGTCCAGCTTCCATGTTGATTTATCCCCAGCAAGACTATTCAGACATTCATCCCTCTGAAATCAAGTCAATATAGTGTAGGTAGCTGTCTGAGTTTTTACAGAACATTTTAAAAACCTAGTGTCCAGTCTCTTCTGACTGAACTTTAGTCATCTCACAGCACTTAGCAGGAATTTTCTCTTATCCTTGGACAAACATTTCTAATCTACCAGTTAATATGCACAGCAGCCTGCACAGGTCTTCTTCCATTCACCCCAGTGATGCTGCACATCCAGTTTGCCAAATGCACTGGGATTCTTTATATGGAAATGAAAATCACCATATAAATTTGTATTATTTAATGAAAATCCTGAGTCTGCAAAGGGAAGAACTTTGCCTTTAATGATACTAACCTACAAAATGATTGTCAGAGCTAGGTTATTCAATTTCCCAACAATTAACTTAATGATGTAAGGTTTTAAAAGGTCAAAAATAGATGCTGAAGTTAACACTCCATTAAATGCAGACAGGGAAATTTCTCAGTTCTCTTGGTGCTACATTGCAAAGTTTGCACTGCTTCAAAGCAACAAGACAGTTGTGCCCAGATAAAGCAGTCTGCTTTCACCACCTAAAATGCTACAAAAGTAAATTAAGCAAACTCTGCAGAATGGACCACAATCCATATACCAAAGTTGGAACAGTGGAGTCTAAGGATATTTTTTGCTCCATCCTTAGACAAAAAGCATAAGAGCATTCCCACTTCCAATTTTAATTGCACTTCCTGACTCCTTAAGCAAAAAGACAACTATTGCAATATCAGTCATGTGATTGAATAAAGTGGGTAACAAGTTTTTGATCATTCAAGCAAAATAAGACTGCTTTTGAAAACTGTTCATAGAACTTCTGCCCACTTATATTCATAAACTGAATCCATACCAAAACTATCAATCCCATAAATCAGGAAGTATGTTCAAGACTTATGCACAGCCTTTCTGAATTAACATGGTTAGGCTGGACATGGGATAAATGGTATTTGAAAATTATTTTAAACTCAAGCCCTATCTGAATAAGGAAAATTAGTTAAGAAGGAGTGAAGGCATATGCTTCCTGAACTAAACTTGGAAAATAGTTCTTAGCCTTAAATGGACACAAATACTACTATCTTTCAGCAAAGCCATATGCTTTGCAATTTCCTTTCAAATACACGTGTAGTAGCCAGTCACAGAGAGTAAGATGGCAGCAGAAAAAAAAGTGAAATATGAAGAGCAGCCAGAGGAAATGACTGGGAATCCAGAATACCACAAGTTCTAATCCTAGCTAAACTCTAGTTCATATGACAGTTCAGTTAATGAATTTAACATTTGCTCCTCAGCCAAACCAATGTATACATTGGACTTCCCCACTGGGGAGGCGGGAACGGAACTTTTATAAGCACAGATGTTATGCCTTAGTTTTGTTAGCTGATATTATTTAATTTTTCACGTGAAAAGATCTTATATCAAATAACTGGAATTCAAGGATAACAGAGATTTGATTTCTAATTTGTCTCAAGATTACATGATACTTACTTATTCCCCAGTTTCTTGCATCTTTCCATCATCTCAGTAAGCAGTCCCTATAGAAGTTATTTTGTTAAAAGTTAAAGAGCAGGGAAAAAAGTCTGGACCACCCCAAAAACATTTTTAGCAGCTTTTAGAAGCCCCATCAAAATTCACTAGAACAGAATTTAAATTTCCTAACCCAGGGATTGGCAACATATGGTCTGCAGAACCACTGGATCCTGCCCCTAAATGGGGCTTTGCCTGCACTGCACCACACAGCTCTGCAGCCAGGTGTCAGTAAGCTTTCCCATGACAGGCCAGAGCCAAGCAACAGGAAAAAGCAGGGGGGTAGAAAAGTGGTAGTAGCCAAACCCTAGTGCCAGCCCACCTTAGAGCTGAGCAGGGCCATTCCACCTACCACCAGATAAGGTTGCCAACCACTGACCTAGCCAACACATTCCACAAATCTTATTAAATTCTACATTTACTCAAAAGAAAAATCATATGCAGTGCAACATAAACAAACATACTGAATAGGCACAATGACATCTTAATCTAAAACACTATGTTATACAAGTCAAGTTTCCAGGACTTTATTCATGTCTGCAAAAGGTTATCTTTCTGAGAAAGGACCAGGTCAATTACCTCTGGCAAGAAAGGAGAAAAATCACTAGCTCTTTACTGCAGAATGCAGACACAGTGACTAAAGCCTAGAGTAGCTTGACAACTATGATAAGTAATCACAAATCCTACATTATCCTCACTAGTTCATATCAGTACGAGAGAAGAAACTGAATGGACTCAAAGGATCGAGATAGCAAGATCAAATGACCCTAGTAAGAAAAAGGAACAATGCTGACTGTGTATTCAACTGTTTTCATTTAATCTTTAATATGTGGATTGGATAAATTATTTTTCCTGTACATGAGAGCTTAAAAATGTATAGCCAAATTAGTTAGGGTTTATTGTAATCTTTCTGTATAAGTAAGGTTTGATTTTAACACGATATTTTTAACTTAGTGGCAAGCAAAGATGCAAATCACAGAGGATTTAAGTACTCCACATGATTGGACTTCCTTCATTTCTATATCTAATGCTGAAGTGTTGTAATGTCTCTTTAGAAATTAATGTCTGTTTCAGACTATTTTAGGATAATTAAAAACATTATGTTGATGAAGTTCAGAAAGAAAAAGGTGCAATCTGCACTGCTAAGTTGATAAAGTAGTGTAAAGAACAGAATCACAGGGTCCCGATGTAGAATCACAAGGCTCTAGATTAATCCCAGGGTGTGTGGTTGTGCTACATGAGTTCTGCACAAAATCGGTCAAACATGAATTCTAGAGTTGCTGAAGTTTCAACTTTAAGTATTTTCATTATTTCAAGACAATCTATAAATAAGTATTTAAAAAGGACTGCTTTCTGCTGCTACTACTCATATGAATATTAGGCTTGTAAGCACTTTTTTCATACAGGCATTACCCCTTGATTTCTATTTCCCAGAACTTGCCAGTGACAGGACAATATTCTTCCAAGTCTTTCTTTACACCAGTCTCTACATTTATTAGTACTTTCCTCAAAGTTCTGTAGATTGTGTTTGCCTTGGAAGTGATTCAATATTTTATTTGGCATTCACAAATCTTGTACAATTCACCTTGGAAAATAACTATTTGTACTGCTGTTCAGATGACACTGCTGGATTGCCTTCTCTGGTGCACATTTTGATTTCCATTGTGTGTAATATTTTTACTTCCAGAGGCCTACTACCCATTTTACATCTTTAAAATAATTTTAAAAGTAATTATTTTGGCAAAAGATACCTTTCTGCCAGCTGCCCACATCCTTTAACAATGATAAAACATCCTTCACAAGCATCTTGATACATGTGTATGAGAATTTCTTCTCTTTCAAAAGTATCCAGCCAAAAATCAGAACAAGAGATTTCCCATAGCCAATGCTCAAAACATAATAAATGCTTAATTTCCTCAAGATTATTTGGGCAGCTGATTTTGCAACATATGTAACTCAAAACTCTTGCCATCTGGGGCATCTTAGGTGGACTCTAGCTGGCACTGGCCCTGTTTTCAGAAGTCTATTTCTTTAATTTCTCCTCAAGCCATCTATTATTATACAAGATTTCTACTAAAATATCAAACATGAGAGAAAAGATAGATAACCATACACAGCAATTTAATATTCAGGACAAAAATATTATAGTCCTTTATATTCTTTTCTCTTTACAATTTGTATTTTATATAATAGATTTTATATGAACTATGATATAAAAACATAAAACCTAGATTCTTATTATAAACATTAATGTTCTCATTAGTTGCGTGGCATATTCAAGGTGATACAAGTATTTTAACCTCTTGTTTAATCTTACGTTCACTCTTCCACTTTGCCTAAGAATTCTACTCAATTCTTAGTTCTAAATATGATAAAAAGTAATTCATGCCACACATGCTGGTTCTGATTTTACACTTACTTATTTTATATTAAACTTAGTTGTCTTTTCTAGCACTTCCACCAAACAGTATTAATGCTTACTTCAAACATGAGTAGTTTAGAGTACTGAACAGGTCTTACACAGGTTTGTAACGCACCACACATGTAGCCCTATAAAGATGCCTGCTCTTGTACACTTTAAGTATTCCACATAATTGAATACACTGGGAATTTCTCATTTGAAGTTTGAATACGAAGTTCTAACTCTTGTGCTATGCAGCAGAGTCCTACGTTCAATTTTTCTACTAGACTACTATAGCTTTAAAATACCGCACACCGTCAAATGCATGCTTTATATTTTCCTTTTATAGTTAAACATCAAATATTACCATGGAAAAAATAATCAATTACCTCTGGAGCACGGTATGCAATACACTGTAAAATCCAATCAATAGCTGGAGAATAGAGAGTCAAATACAATGGAATCTCCACACACTGGACTACCAGCTGATTCTGAACTGTATCTCCATGTATCTGTTAAAATAAAAAGTAACAGATGAAATAGCTGCCATGGGCAAGGAAAAGTGTCTGACTAGAGCTGTGAAACTGGAAACAGAACTTCAAATCACAGGTTCACTGAAAGCTTCATGAGATCAGGTTAACTCAATTACACAATATGCTCAGCAGCTCAACAATTATTCTGCATAATTTCCTGAGTTTGACACAAAAATTGCAGTGGACACTATTAAAACCTGTATATATGCCACCTACAGTAGTTAATTTATCACAGTATATGCAGCATTCCACAATAAAATTAAATACTGTAGCTTAGTGTTATATGAACTAGAGAATGGTAAAATAATGCAATGAAAAAAATTCTAGCTTGGAATGTTCATCATTGCATGAACAAAAATACTGCAAGTACAGAAGTCACGACTACTAGGGACCAAACTATAAGCCAACCCTTGTTTAAGAAGAGGGCAGTTTTTGTGTTTCTTTAGAAAAAAAAAAAGGTAGACTCACAGTCAGAACAATACAGTATTTTCACCATAGACTGCTTAAGGAACACATTATTTTCACTCAGCCAATGCAAATGTATTTGCTTACTTGTTTAAATGTTAGAAGGAAGTCAAAAAAATTTTTGTTGAGACTTTCTTTGAGATGAGGAGCCACTTCCATTCCAACCTATGGTAAAAGAAAGTAACATTTTATTTTCTTCCTCGCTTACTATTGTCCTACATTCATGCAAACAGAGAATTATTCACCAGTAGTGATACACATATTACCAAGACAAAGAAACCTGAACAACAGGTTTTGTCTGTGCCTATATCTGCCTCACTTATAAGTGACATGATGGCTCTGGCCTGTGTTAGCTGTAACTGCATTAAGTATAAAAATGTCCTGAAGTGTTTGTGGTCAGCAGGAATGGTGCAACAACAAGTAGGTGTGGGGGAAAACATCAGCCCATGTTCAATTGCTTACATAAAAATATTTTTAATTTTTTTTTTTACATGAAGCACTCAAAAATTAGGAGCATTCAGACTTAAAGTTGCCTCCCACCTTGTATATCCATGCTGTGCACTGAATAAGACAGGAGTCATAGAAAAATAGCATATGTTCACATAATAAAAAGGTGACCACAACGTATGTTCACATGACCTATGGGAATTAACTAAAATTGCAAAGACAACTCTAAGATGAGCCTTTTCTAATTTGATTGCTAGATTTTGCAATATTTAAAGGAATCTTTAAAAGAAGTTTAGTTTTTGGGGTTTTTTAAAAGGATAATAATTATATATAAATTAAAAAAATTATTATCAAAGTTTATGGATGAGCAGAATGAAAGTGGCAAAGCACTCCCTGACAGAGCAATTAGAGGTTTGGGGCTTTTTAAAAATAACAGTTTAACAACCTAGGACCATTTCTCACCCCAAGGCCTGATCCTGGAAGATGCTGGGTACCTGAATCCACCACCTCCCCAAATGAATCATCTCCTACCAACCTTCAATATTGTGTTTCTGAATCAGATGAACTTTTGAATCATGAATCTCTTAAATCTTTTGAATCTCTTTTGCAAGCAAGAGAGAAATATCACTCTGCCCTATGACTTCCCCTACAGAAAGAGTTGGCTCTACAAATTGGTTTAGCAGCAACAATACCCATAGTTATCTCTACTGCAGCTTTACAGATCATTTGTATCCACACTAGGACTTATTTATCATATAATCTGGTACATCCCACATGAAAAAGCCCAGTTCCTGCAAAAAAAAAAAAAAAAACCAAAAAAAAACCAGACTGCAAAAAAACTGGAAAATGGCAAGCAAGCAGGGGAAAGGGGGCACACTGAAAACAGAGGTGGGAAGCTCTGGCATCCTGAAGCACAGCACGGGAGGAGGAGATTTTTGCAGCAGGGCAAAAATCTCCCCATACACCTCTAATTGGCCAATGGGCCCAATACACCTCTGATTGGCCAATGGGCCCCAGAAGTCCCACCACTCCCCAGAAATTGACAGATAGCCATATGTCAATCTCTGGGGAGGGGAAGGACTCCCAGGGTCCCTTGCAATCAGGGGGGGTGTTGGGGGGGGTGGAGGGAGGGCTCGCTGCACTCTGCCCTGAAAATGGTGACCAGCACCATGCTTGGACCACAAAATCAGGTGTGGGGGGCAACCAACCCCTGCAAGTTACATAGGTCCCTACCAATAAATACTGGAAGCGACCATCCAAGCTGATCAGTCTAAACAGCTCTATTTCTGCAGATCAGCTCTACAGTATGTTGCAAGAGACAAGGTGAATCCATTCATAAAAATCTGTTAGTTTATTCAACTGAGTTTAATTGAACCAAGGTTTTCATGACAATCCTGCAAAATACAGCATAGGTGACTAAGACATTCTGACTAAAAACAGTGTAGCATGTGATAAGATCTCCAACAAAGACCATATATGACATGCTCAGACCGACAGACCCTTTTACCATCCACTCTCAAGACTTGGCATGCAAATATTTTTTCCCATATGAACACATTCATGCACCTTAAATTCACCAGAAGTCCATTTCTTGTACAAGTTTATTTTGGCAGAGGTGTTAGTGAGATTTTGAAGTGCTTGTCATAAATGGTAGTACAGGCTGTTAAACCATAATCATATGAAGTGGTGGTAAATTAAGACATTTTATTTTAAATACACCATGCCAAATAACTCCTTTTTATCAGAAGATCATAAAGCCATTTTCCAAAAGCAGATGCTCCAGCTGCAAGAGCAAGGCAACAATGAATTGAAAGGGAAGGAAAGCTTGGATGTCATCTCTTGAAAAGCAATGCATAATAATCAGAGAGCAGCATGTAGCACCATATACTTACACGTATTCTCTAAGACCTAGTCCCCAGTTTTATTACTCTTCCCCAGGAGAGAGAAGTGGTAAGACAAGCTTAGAAAATTAGTTTTTAAATTACTATGATTATTATATACACTTATGCAGAAGGTTTGAGAATATTATGATTGCAATGGAAACATTAACATGCTTTTAATATGCCAGCAGAAGGAAGGAAGTTCAGAGAAAAACTGCAGCTAATTAAATCTTCCTTTATTGGCAGGCTGGACTGCAGCAGTAAGCAACTGGCCAGCAACATAAATTCATTTCAAATAATGTGAAATAGTAGCCTACCCTGCACAGGTATGCTCTTGCACAGACAGCAACCAGTGGATCTCCAATTCCTCTAATCATAGATGTCAACCGTGGGAGACACTCTGAAATTCCCCTGTTAAGATTTGTTTTTACAAATTAAAATTGAGATTTAAGAACTAATCACAGTATCATACCACCCACTGATAACTTTAAAGACTACATTATGCATTTACATCAGAGCATGAATTATAGAAAACTCCTGAGGGAAAAGGTATTAGGGCAAAATTTCATTTAGAAGTAAAATGCAACATGTATTGCACATCACATCTTGGGCAGGAATTATACCACATATCTGTCAGAGTTCTTTTTTGGTTTTTTTGTTTTTAAAGAAATGTTTCATGTTCCAAGCCAAATCAAGTCCAAATCCACGAGTCAATCCAGAACCATAAGTGGCCCTACAACCGGCAAACATCCTCCACCCCTGCCAGGGGCTTCAGATACTTCCAAAGTCTTTTGGCAGGCATCCTATGTGCAGGCCCAAGCCCGGAGGCCCCCAAGTTTCGCCTGCCCTCAGCCATATGACTGCAGAAGCAAGCTATGGAGGAGCCTCCCATTTCCAAAAAGTGGGCTTTAAGCCCCAACACCTCGGCAGGTACTAAACCACACCAGAAGAGCAGTTATCCCCAGGAAAACTGTGTTTTGGACTGCTTAAGGAAAACTGCCTTCTTGGACCCAGATGCATGGTGTTTCCCCAGAGTAGGCCAAGTAGCCAAGTTGTACTCTGGGGACTTGTGTGAGGACTAAGAAAAAGAATGAATGCTCCCCTCTAGACTGGAGAGGCAACAAAGCTATAGTATGCTTGCAATGCAGTCCCAAGGAAGTAGCAGCCCTAGAGGCTGACATAGCTTCCTTCCCCAAGAGGAGCAGCAGCCACTAGGGAGTCTCCTAGTCACAGATCCACTCACCCCACTTCATTCCCAAACCCCATTCTGTGGTTGAGGAAAAAGTGACACCAAAATTGTTGCATAGGAGAGGTGTGAAGCCTCTGAATGGTCTCCTTGTATTACAGTCCCACAGCACATCCTACATTGAGCCCTGATCTAGCACACAGGACAGGCACAGCAGGGGCCCAAATCCAGCTGTGTTGGGGTGAGGGAGGGGGGAAGGTGGGCACAAGAGAAGGCAGGTCCTGCTCCAATCTGGTGGCACAGGAGGGAGGGAGGTTGGCGGCATTGCCCAGCCCCAATCCAGCTATGTAGGGCTTCGGAATTTGGCAGTCGGGGAAAGGTGGCAATACTCATTGCCCTGCTCCCTGCCCACAAATTTCCCAACCCAGAAGGTACCCCATGGCTCCAGGGACCAGATCTGGCTCATGGGCTAGGGGTTACACAATCCTGGGTCATGGCATTCAAGGGCTCCTAGACACAAAAGCATTTGATTTTTTTTTTTATTTCTTTTTTAAGGAACACTGTCCATTGAATTCAGCACCGTTTGTCTCTTCTTCCCAGATTTTTAGTAGCTGCTTTCCTGGATCATTGTTCCCATCTTGCTCCCTCATCTTACTTTAAATCTCATCTTTGTTGTTCTCTCCTTCCTGTACTCCTGTCACTTTTGCCTTCCTTTCAGTTTCTAAGTCAATTGTCCTTCCCCCACATTGCTTAATACAATGGGCGACATGTAAGTGCTGACAGCAAGGGGCACAACTCCACGCTGCTGCCACAGTGTGGGAGCACAACTCTGCACCACTACTGCTACCCCTGCTGCCCCAGGCACTGGGTCTGGCCCAGCAGCAGCCCCAAATCCCATCACTGGTGCAAAATTCATAATGCCACTGCCATCCCCACTGCTGCTGGGCCCTGGCTCTGGCCAGGCTGCAGCTCCATGCCCTGCTGTCAGCGCAGAAATCTCGGAGCATGTGTCCCCTCTTCCTCCCCCTCCCCGCCCCCCCCCTACAATGCACTGCCAATGCTTAATACTTCAATTAGGTAAGCGCTCTGTAGTAAATGAGTCAGTATGACACCAGCTATGGCAGCATTCTGCCTTGAAGTTATTTCCTGGGATTCATACCAATACCTCCAACTCATCAATACTGCCAAACATATTTGCATTCTGTATTTAGTAACTGCATGTTACCCTTACGTTTTTGATAGAAACTTGTTGCATTTCAGTATTGCTGCTTCCACATAGCTGAATGCATAGTTAAGGGGAAATTATTTCAAAATGCCCTTAAAAATAAGATAAATACTAAATATTCACTGGTTGAAAATAATTTGGCCATCAAGTGCTACGGCTCCTTTAAGATTTTACTACTTGTTTTGTGGCTTTTACACCTTTTCTATTCTGTTTTCCAATTTGCTCAGTTTCTGGTATGTAAACTTAACTTAAACAATCATTGCCCCTTTAAAGGAACACTTAGTTGCCTAAGTGTAAAAAAGGGTTTGGGAGGTCAACCCCAGTTTGAAGCAGGTACCTCTCTGCTGCTACAAGTTATGCTCTTAATGTTCCCAGAAAGGGGAGGGACTTAAACACATCCTTTCCCTTAAGCATTTACCACTACTTGCTGAGGCAGCTTTCTACTGTATGTGCTGCCTGTTGTGAAGCCCATTCCATGGCATCTAGCTATAAGGAGTTTAGGCACTTCCCCCTCAGGACTGCAAAATCTGGTAGGTCAGAGTTAAGTTCAAAGTCTGCCTCCACCCAGATGGCTCATCAAGCTAGCACAGTTAAGCCACACAGCCAAGTGAGTGACATGGCTAGCTTCCCAACTGATCAACCTTTGACTCCACCTCAGAATGACTGGGTACCTACTTATAGTTCGATCAAATGGGGATGATCTTTGGCATGAGTCACGACAAGAGGATTAATGTCATGCTTCTAGATTCACAGAGATGCTTAACCATTCTACCACCATACCCTCATAATCCAGTCCATTGTCAAGGTGCCCAAGGTATCACAACACCTAAATCCTGAAAATCTAGCCTTCTACTTCTCTGTGCCTGCACTATCCACCTGTAAAAAAAAAGGGGGATATAGTACTAGTACTTCCCTACCTCACAAGGATATTATGAGAATAAGTATATTGGGAACAAGGAGACATTAGATACAATAGTGATATAGCAAAAGATATTTTGAAGTTATTAATAATTATCATGTAATTTTTGGTAAACTTCATCACATTCTCATATTACTAATTCTTTTAAAACTTCAGGAATAATAATATAACACTTGGATAGTCAAACTCATTTGAAAAGGATACAATCTGGGAATGAGCTCTCTGATGGAAGCGATCTTGAAGAACCAATTTAAACAAGTTTCTTTGGCAGTATCATTAACACTTTCTGGAGTGAAATTATCTGGGAAAAGAAAATTAATTGAGAACAAATCATGTTACCTTAAATTCTGAAGTAAGTTAAACTAGCTACATTTAAAAAATCTGGAATTAGAAGTCACTTCTAAATATTTGCTTTCAAAAAAGAAAGAAAAGATACCATAATAAGCTGGACAATGTATTATTCTGATTCTTAGATCTCCCTTGCAGCAGTGTGGACAATTGCTTGGCTGAGTCAGAGTCATAGAGAAGTAGGGCTGGAAAGGACCTCTAGAGGTCTAGTCCAACCACCTGCCTGAGGCAGGATCATCCCTATCCAAACCATCCTGTACAAACCATAATCTGACCTCTATGTAAGACTGCTCTCAACCCTGACAACACAGACCTAACACCCTAACCTACTACAGGTAAAGAAGAAGAACCACAGCAGTCAATGTCCTGCTTCTATAAATATTATCAATATATGCTCAAAAGGTCCTGGATAGAGGGCCATGCCCCCTGCTACAGAGGTAGGCAAAACCCCCCACAGTCCAGACCAGTCTGACCATGAGTTAAAATTCCTTCTTGACTCCAAATATTGAGAGGCTCCCATCCCATATGGTTCCTCCAGAATTAGATGATGGAAAATCCCCACGCACTATATCGAACAAGAATATAGGGAGAAACTGTCTCTCTGCCTCTTCTCTGAGAACTGAGGAATTCCTGAACAATGTACTGCAGACCCCATAGGTGGGGTAGGACAGAAAGCCAAGGTCATACTCAGGGTCCTGATAAGTATTGCATAGGGTAGAACTTGGGTTAGGCTAGTGTCCACTTCTGCATCCTTGCTTGCAGCACGGGCTCAGCTCTCTAAAATTCAGCTCATCTAGAATGTCTACACTGTTTTTATTTTGGTATGCTAAAAGTGTTGCCTGGCTCAATTAACATGTATAAAAATAATTTGTCAACAAACCTATTTATCTTCCATCAGCCAACATCATCAGAAACAAAAAACTAGGATCAAAGCTCTGAATCAACAAGCAAAGCAAACACCTAAGGACCCAGGTCTCCAAGCACTTTTATCAATTACATTAAAGTAAATAAGCAAGCTTTCTGATACAGATGGAGGAAAAGAAAGAAAGACTCCCTTGTTTGATTTCCTATGATTTAGCTTTTAAAAACTGCCCCAAACCTTGAGTGCCTAGTGTTTTTACACCATTGGGTCAGTGATTTTCAAAGGGTTTAATTGTAACGGACCAAAAGTGACTTCTGCATTGCCTACTACCTAGTGGAATATTCCACATACCAAGGAAAGGCAGGTTAAACATCTAATTTAGGATTCTCACAAGGAAACACCTGCATTTTGAAGACTCTGAATATGCAACTTTACCATAACTCTCAGGTTTAACAGTGACCAAAAGCTTTAATGAAAGTCACTTTCATGGGAAGCTCTACCCAATTATACAATGATTCCAAACCCATCATTTTTTTCTGAACATTTATATTCTTGTTAATACAACATAAAAAAGCCACAAGACTTGATTTCAGAAAGTAGTGATAGCCTCATTTGGGATCTCTCTGGCCCTGTTCTTCCTTCACAAAATAAAACTTGCTCAAAAAGGCAGCGAAAGAGGAAGGGGACTGATTTTCTACACTGGACTAAGACTTCAGCAGACACAGGTTTCTAAACTAGATGGCCTCTCTGTGCAGAACTCCCACTGGTTCCCAAGAGATTTGTAAAATTACAACCATCTGTGACGACTGAGTCTGTTTCTTCTTCTATTAATTCAAAGCAAACTTAAAAGCAATTTAAACTTTAAAAAGATCAGAAAATGTATTTGCATAATACTCAGTTACGTTTTCACTCTTATGCTTAGCAAACAAGTGGCATCCTAAAATCTGGTAATAGGCCTGGTCACAGTCTTTTGGGGGACAGGAGAGGGAAGACTTCATTTCTTCAGTCCATCTCTACCTTTCATGTTGATAGATTCAAACATTCACAGTGCTATAAGTATTACAAGGGGTTATTCTCTATTTGCACAGCATGGGAAAGCTATTTCACTTTACAATGGGCCAACATACACATTAACCAAAAAAAAAAAAAAGCAAGCAATAGCAGACTTTTGCTTTTTCTTTCCACAATTCACCTTCTGGACTTGCCATTTTTGGAAAAAGCAGTGAGGAAAGTAAATTTCTTTCCAGAAGCTACATATCTTTCCATTGGGAAACCAGGATATATATATATATATGTATATATATACAAATGGAAGCATTTTAATAAAACTGACTGGAAGTAAAGCTTCTCTCCATTCTGTTTATTTATCTGCTGCTTGTTGTTCTTACTCAGATCACAGTCTATGTTGAAATTTTGGGGAATCAGTGCAATTCCCACACATTTGACAATGTCCAGCCCTCAATGTCTTTACGTAACACAGCGCTAGGCAAGGATTATTACTCAAATAATATCAGCTTCTTGAAAGATTCTTATCTGTAACATATTGATTTTATTAACAAGTGCTGATCACGTTAAATCCACAGCACCATTTCAACACAATTGCATGCTCTCTCTCTCTCAGACGAACAGAATTCAGGTATCCTTCAAAGTGTGAATCCTACACTATGGTTTGGTTTCCTGCAGGCAGAGGAATCCGATACTAAAGCTTATTGGAACAGAAAGAATGAGTACGAATACCAATGAGTCTGTTCTCTTTTCACATAGCTATTTTAGGAAGGACTCTGCATAAGAAATATTGAGCCTGTATAAGTTAAGAAAAAACTTAATTCTATATACCACTGGTAATACCTTCCAAGATATTTTGTCTTCTTCACTCAGAGAGGGGACAAGAACACAGGAAAAGAAAAAAAAATGTTTGAGCAGATATTAAAGCTTGTAAGACTAAATTGTGAGAAATGACCTGCTCCCCTAGGGCATATTCTAAAGCATGTACTTATATACTTTATTTAACAATAAAATTATAGAAAACTACATTTACACCTCACTTATAAAAAATAATTTTAAATGGTTATGGCAACCCAGCATCAGAACATGAACATTTTTGTTTGTGAAGGCAGGTAAAACCATGTCATAGGAACATTCAAACACTAAGAGGCAACACAAAATGATGGGAACAAAGAGGACATTTTTTTCTTTGTTTTAAAGAGAAGAGTTAATGGTAATTTTTATCCCTTGGTAAGATTTTCTCAGCAGTCATCTGCTGCCTCCTTCTGTCCAGAATCAGCTTTTCCCTACACATTCCCTGATAACATCTGGCATAATTAAAATGAAAATTAGTGCATTTTATTATAAAGTAAGTTTTATGCAAAGCAATTTACTGAAGAGATATCACCTTAAATAAAACTAGTGAAGTGTGAAAACAACCCATTAGAAACATTTTCTTCTGTTAAAAATTAAACAAAAACTAGATCCAAATTGAGCATGCAGGAGCATAACAATTTCTTTTCAGAGAATATTAACCAGATCAGTTTTCACCTACAAACAAAAGTTCTCTGCATGGGAAACAAGTTGTGTACTAAGCTGTATACTTGTAATACTTTCCCCCAGCTAAAACATGCTAGCAAAGCTGAATTTGTTTTAGGATAGGCAGGTCTTGTTTAATTCTTCACAATCCCAGGAAAGGAAAAAAGATTACCTGGTAAAGAGACACGACTATCCACACACATGGATAAAATTCTTTCATACACAAGTTTTCCTGTAGAGAAAATAAGAGGTTAAATCAACAGCAATCTATAATTTAATTGTGAAATAGTGGCTCTTTCGACAAGAGTCAAGGAAGGTTATCTACAATGACTCTATCTCTATTATATTATGCTGCCACCTAGTGAGGCCAAAAGATTGGAAGGCCTGAACCTATGATTCTGTATGCTGCAAAAATTTCTTTGGCTTAGCTCCAGTATATGCAGCGGTGGCAATACGAGTCAGATTACTCCAACCATCTCCTGTTAGCCAGGAAAGAACATCTGATGACCTCTCTGCTGAGCATTGTTTTAACTGACGGTCAATACATAGAAAGACAGAGAGGGGAAACACAACCTGGAAAAAACAAGTGTCACTGTACATCCTGTTAAACACCAACTATATATTGCAGCTTTAAATGCTATAAAATAAATTAGTTCCATACAGTTGAAAAAAGTACAGTGTAATTCAAGCAGATGACAATCTATCTTTAAAAGAATTTAAAATTATGTTAAATACATTTAGTAACAATATGTTGTTCTTTTTCATAGCCCATACCCAATTAAAATTTTAGGCTCAATCTTTTCCAAACCAGAAAGAGACAGCATGAAAGTTTGTTAAGGTTTAAAAAGACAGTGAAAAACAAAGTAGTATTTTGCCAAAACATTATGTAATGAACTACTATAACCTAACCTAATGAACTGAAATTTCAGAACCAAGAGACCTTGACCTTTCCCAGGCTTTTGTTTGGGTTTTCATCATTGAATACATAGAAAAGGTTAGCATTTTTTCCTTCAAGCGAATTTGTAAAACAAGTTTTCTTATCAAAAAGATTACATCAACTTTCACAGTGTTGGTGTAACAGATGCACCTAATTTGCCTCTACCATTTTTTTGTCAAATGTTTATGTATGAAAGAACTCCAAGGATCCTGCATCCTGAACCGATTCACCTAATTTAAGTCATGAGACCTCCCTGACTCCAAGAAATCAGGCTTACCCCATTTATTAAAAGAATCAGTGTAGAAACACATTTACTGGGTGTCAAACAGGTATAGGAACTGTGTGTGAACTTTGTCCCAACAAAGGCAGTTTCACACAAGGGCTGCGCGAAGCTTCAGTCACTGATTCGATTCGGCAGAGATTCGGCCCGATTTGGTGGCCGAACCTCTGAATCTGAATTGAATCAGGAGACCCTTTAATCTCTCTGAATCAAATCAGAACCCTCCAAATCGATTCGGAGAGATTCGACGATTCAGACATAGACACAGCTTTAGATGTTTTTTCTACATACCTCAAGGTACTAGGCGGCTTGTGAATACTGAGATAGTGGGGTGGATGCAGCATTCCACGGGAGCACAGAGGGGTCCCCAGCGTGCTTGGCAGCAGATCTAGAAGTGGACCAGAAGCACTTCCAGTCCACTTCTGGATCTGCCGGGGAGCACGCTGGGGGGCCCATCCCATTCCCCCCCAGCTCGGTGACCAGTGCCTCCTGAGTCTGGGGGGACACCCAGGGTCCCTCCACAGCTGATTGCCAAGCCAGGTGGGTATGGAGATGCCCCCTGGCGCACTCTGCAGCAGACCAGAAGTACTTCCAGTCCACTTCTGTGTTTACCACTGAGCGTGCGGCGGGGCCCGCCCCCATGCTCCTGTGGGACACTAACCACTCCACCACTGCAGGGTTCACAAGCTGCGCCTGGTACCTTGAGGTATGTAGAAAAAGCATTTAAAGCCATGTCTATGACCAAATCAGTGATTCTCTGAACCAGCATCAAATTTTCAGATTCGGATTCGGCCGAATCGAATCAGGACAGCAATCCGAATCAACAAATGGAATCACTGTCTCCGATTCGGGCTGAATCTGAATCAAATACAGCCCGTTTTGCACACCCCATACTTGTTCAGTAAGGTGATGGAGCCAAATCATGTTCATATTCCACCAGATGCACTGACCAGGACTACTCCCTTAGAAACAAACTTAGCTGGACTCATATTTATATATTAAGACCTAATTTTTTTCCCTGCCAAGTATGGCCAGGGTCAAATGCCATAGCTCCAAAACACAAGGTGGGCATAAGCCAATACTTAGCTGCTATCTGCATTGAATGTGACTGAAAACACCTGACAGAGTGAGTGAAACTACCACTTGTATTTTCCAGCTTAGTTTGACTATGTTTCCTTAATGTTATTACTGTTAAGCAGGCAACCACCATTCCAGGAGCTGACAGATTCTGGAAGACAGTGCTATTACCATAGTGGGGCAGGGGTAGCCTCTCATCTTGGACTGGAGTACAAGGAGGTGGTGGCGGGAGACCGGCAGCTACTGCAGCTCTGACTCCCGCCCAGACTTAGGTTCAGGGTTGAGAACATAGTTGGAGCTGCTGCCCATCCCTTCCCCCACCCCACCCCACCCCTCCTTCACTTACCCTCTGGCTCTGGCATGGCTCTGGTCCTGCTCCAGCCCAGGGCACAGAGCACACAGCTGCTCCAACCACAGCCTGACTACGCAGCAGTGGCAGCTGTGGCTTCTGCACTGCTCCAGCACCTGGCCACAGCTATTGCTGCTGCAACAGGGAGGTGCAGGTGGCGGGGGGGTGGAGCGGGTGCTGCAACAGGGCACCAGCAGCAGGAAGCAAGATGTGGGTGGACAAGGGCAGGCATTAGGCCAGTTGACTCCCCCACCATGTGCTCCTGCCACTTCCCCCCCCTCCCCCCAGTACTGCTTTTCCCACTGCAGCAGTTGGGGGGGGGGAGGGGGTGAAAGGTGGAGAAAGAGGGGTCGAATTTAAGACAACCCTCCAATAATTAGATTCTACACATGGAAAATTATAACAAATTTATTCACTTTTCATTGACAGAATCTAATTATTGGGAGTCATCTTAAATTCAGAATCATGCTGGATTGAGGTAGATACAGCATTTATTTCTCAGCGATAAGCAAAAACTCAAGTAGGAAACAATACTTGTACTGCCTAATATAGAGGTTAGAAAGTATGGCATGCCCAGCCAATAATGTTTTCCAGACCTCCTGGTTACTTACATGCTCATGCTAGCACTAATCTATAAACATCATTCTACAGACATCAGGTCATCTGCTGAATCTTTCCTCATGTTGTCTTACTAAAGACCAAGGTGCACAGATTTACTCAAAGCAAGAGACTCAAGACCTGACCCAGAGAGATACACCTTGGTCTGCTACATTCCTTGAAACTGCAGTGCTTACTCAAATGCAAAAGGCAGTATCTACCCTTTACAGCAAAATGAGCATTAAAGCACACCACAGAACTAGTCTTTTATTATTATCAAATGTTCTCTCCCTGGGAGAAGACAGCCAGCTGAAACAACTGTTTTTCTCATAATAATAATAATAAAGCACAGCCAACTATTTAATCATCTCATCTCTACTGCTCCCTCGAATCCTTCATTCTCTAAAAACTGGAGATCAGTTACAGCCATAAAAAAGATGTTTATATCATGAAATCATTCCAGCAGTACCCATAGCTTTATAGCATTTTTGATACATTTATAATTACTCATTTTTCACTAGTGCACTGAACAGTATTTTACTCTGCAATCAAATTGGCATTTCTTATAATTCACCCTGATAACCACAAAAATCTAGAACAGATCAAAAATAAATTTGCTTCTTTACATTGTAAAAAGCAAGCTATTTATTACTGGTATATACATATACAAAGCACAAACGATATATTCTGATGAGACCAAGGCCATTGATAAAAATATATGGTTACTTCAGACTAAACATCCAATACCTGTAAAGCGTTTTATAAATAAAAAAGGGAATCACTTGAAGATCTGAAGAGCCAACTGAGAAACAAATCATCATAAAATCAGAGTAGGGAACTCCAGAGATCGTCTAGTTCAATCCTTTGCCTAAGGTATGATCATCCTTATCCAAATCATGCTATACAAATCCACTGTCTAACCTATTAGCAAAACTATACAGTCAACCCTGACAAAACTACAAAATCACCTGACATAACACCCTAACCTGCCACAGGTAAAGTAGAGGGACCATGGCAGTGAACCCACTGCTGCTGCAAGGTAATTAAAATATACTCCCCTCCCCCGGCAACAGAAGGTGGCAATAACGCCCTCAGTCCAAACCAATTTGATCCTGGGTCTGTACCATTCTTCCTGATTCCAAATATGGCAAAACAGTCTAAGCCGAGAAGCAAGATTCTCTAGCCAGGAAACTCCAGGTTTAAGTTCCAGCAAGAGCACTGCACACCCCAGTCACAATCCCCAGCACTGACTGCAGCCAACCCCCAGTGGTTCCAAGGAAGGCTTTTAAAAAACCCTGATATGTAGCAGCAGGAGGGGAAAAACTCCTTCCCAGACTCATGTGGCAACCAGTAAAGGCTAGAAGCACAGAAAACCCATAGTAGAGTTTAGGCATAAATACTCTTAAATCATCCCAGACCAATGTCTGTCCAACCTCTGTACAACACCTTCAGTGCCGGAGTTTCCACAGCTTCCCCTGGCAGTACATGCCACTGCCTCACTTTTCCAACAGTGGAGAGGTTTTTCGGGATATTCAATCTAAACCTACTTTTGCTGAAACTTCAAGCTGTTGGTCCACGTCCTAGTCTTTGCAACAAGAGAGAAAAAGTGTTTTCCCTCTTTTTATGGCACCCCTTCCGGTATTTGAGGACTGCTAGCATGTTCCCCCTGAAGCACCTTTTTTGCAAGCTGAACATGTCCATTTCCTTCAGTCTCTTTTTGTCTGACTTGCCTCCCAAGCCTCCGGACCCTTTAACTGCTCCAGCCCAAAACTGCATACACTACTCCAGATCAGGCGTACTCAGCGCAGCCACTGGCCCACAAGGCTCCCCATGGAGTGGGAAATTTGGTGGTGGAGGAAGGGCCATTAATACAGTCACCCTCCCTCTGCAAATTCCCAAACCTCAAATCCAGAATCAGCACTGGGTTGGGGCCAAGCCACACTCCTTCCCCACCCCTACCCCCTCATGGGGCCAAGCCACATGTCCTTCCTGCAGGACCGGACTGGGGCTGGGCCATGGCCTTTCTTTCCTGTGAGGCCAAGCCATGCCCCATTTCTGCCCACCCCACATGGGGCTGGATTGCAGCGGGGCAGCTCCCTGCCCCCCTCCACCTGGCCAGATGGTGCCCACTGCACTGGCCCTAGTGCTGGATTAGGACTCCTGGTGGGATCCAGCCCAAGGACAGATGGGGCACTGCCCATCCAGTCGTCCAGGGAAAAAAGCTGAACCCCACTACTCTAAATGAAGCCTAACCAATGCCAAGTAGAGAGACACTATCTCTTCCCATTTCTTGCACTTGGTGCTTCTACTGATGCATCCCAAACCGCATTTGCCTTTTGTGCAGCTGCATTATACTGCAGATGCATATTGATCTACCAAGACGTTCAGACCCTTCTCCAGGACACTACCATCCAGCCAGGTGTTACCTATTTTGTACCTATATTTTCGGTTATTCTTTCCGAGGTGTAGCATCTTGCATTTGTCACCACTGAAGATCCTACTAGTTCTTGCCCAGCTTTCCAATCTGTTAAAATCCCTTTGAATTGTGTTCCTGTCCTCTAACATGTTTGCAATCCTTCTCAGTTTCATGTCATCTGCAAACTTCCTCAAGCAGCTTTTAATTCAAGGATCCAAATCATTAATAAACACGTTGTACAACACTGGGTACATTAATAGGATGAAGTTCATAAAGTACGTTGCCTACTTGCAAAAGACTCAGAATATTGTACCAAATGAAGCCACCATAAAATGGACAAAATACAGCAAAAGAGAGAGAAGACTATCATTTTGGTTTTAAAAAACATTACTAAAATGACTTTTTAGGTTACACCTTTCCTCCCAGAACAAGGAGCTGCCATACAGAACCTTCATGCTTGGGACATGGTAAAACACATGTAATAATTTGAATGTCAGTAGCTGTTTCATGAAGGGATGGAGAATAGTTTTTTATGCAAAGATTTAGTACATTTCTCAACCATGGATGCCACCAAATTCAAAAAAAGGTTTTGGAGGGGTGTGCTGACCCTAAAATGCTTGAGAACCATTGCCTTAGAAGTTTTCCAAGTCATGGAAGAAGAACACAGGATCAACATCTAGAGAAGGAGTACTGGTTCCACATGTATGGGGCTACCGCCGCAGTTCAATCCCCATTTACTTAAGATAAGCAAGGAGGGTAGCCTCAGAACAGGAGATATCCCACTGATAGATGGTAAAAACAAAAAGGATTTCAAATATTGCTATGTTCCTTCCCCATGAGAAGTCTTAAGCTGGTTCTCTTAACTTTTAAAAATCACTTCCCAGATATATGAGTATGCTATGCTGAGCAGCACAAGCCAGCAGTTAGGCATGCTACTGGCTTTCTGTGCTATC
The DNA here is from genome assembly GCF_030867095.1 of Alligator mississippiensis. Taxonomy (NCBI): domain Eukaryota; kingdom Metazoa; phylum Chordata; order Crocodylia; family Alligatoridae; genus Alligator; species Alligator mississippiensis. Next base: position 45,332,947 of record NC_081836.1, on the reverse strand, counting down.
CTGTAAGCAATGGAGAAGAAATATTGGAAAGTAATTCTAAAATCACTGTAATTATACAAACTATAAGCTAGTAAGGCTTACATGCCAAGAAAAAAAACAGCGCTAGAGAACTTCACCTGGCTCACTACTTTCAACTGTTTTCTTGCAGTAAGATTATCAAGAAACAGAAGATCCTCACATCAACAGAAAAGCTAGCAGGATTTTTGTCTGCCATGGGTTACATATAAGACAGATCTGAGGTCAGATGTTTTGTGAGCATATCTCCAGACTGGAGATTGATGGGATTCCAGACCAGATGCAGAAAATGATATCAAACTGTGTTTGCTACTTTAACTTTGCTAAGCTCTGTATATAAGAAGAGTTACTTGTACGTCAGACAGAAGTTGGATAGAGCAGATTCCTACCATCACCAACAACTTGCTTTCTTCAGCAAGGCAAAACTGAAACTAATGGAAAGTGGTTCCTGACACAGAGTACTGTTCCTCAGTTGTAAAAGTAGCTATTCTACCAGTCACATCAAAGGCTGCTGAACAATCCAATATCACCAACAATATCTAGCACAAATTTATTCCTGACTCTAGCCTAGACCAAGAATTTACAGGGCTGAGATGCATGTGGAAAGAAAGCAAATGGGATAGGTGAGGGCAACTGAGAGTACCAAAGGATGCCTTATTAGACCACTATCTTTAAACAATGGGCTCAACTAGAGGCATGGGGAAAGGAAACAGTATTCTTAATCAAAACTAAATGAAGCCCTATCAAGCGAGTGCAGAAGGAATCCAAGGTTCCTAATAGATTCATAGTCAAAAGGGATCTTAAAAAAAAACCTGGAACTGCTCAATTTTCCATGAAAGCCATTAACAAAAACCCCACTACAAACTAAAACAGTCCATCTTGTTTTATAATTAATTCCTTGAGATTATTAGTCAAGGACAGTAAAGGAATTAACAGTACATTGTGCAAACTATTTATACACTTTAGTAAAGCTAAATATTTAAGGCAGGTGATATCAAGCAAGTAACATTTTAAAATACTTACCAAAAGTATCAAGTATATCTGTAATTAATACGAATTTACTTGGATAAAACTGGATTACTGTTGTGTCCGAAAGAAGTTTGGAACACTAGAAAAGAAAAAAAGGAAGACAGCTTTTAAAAGGAGGGTACGGATTGGTTTGTGCATTTTTAAAGCATTTCTGTAAAATGCTTTAAATGCAAGTCAGACAAAAAGGAACCAAGGATTCTGGTCTCAGCTAGCATTACATTTATTTGCCATCTCTGTCTGCACTACAAACACAGAACCATAGAAAATAAGGGTTGGAAGGGACCTCAGGAGGTCATCTAGTCCAACCCCCTGCTCAAAGCAGGACCATTCCCAACTACATCATTCCCAGCTATTGGGGGGCCCAAAACTGGACACAGTACTCCAGATGTGGCCTCACCAGTGCAGAATACAGTGGAATAATTACTTCCTTTGATCTACTGGTAATACTCCTACTAATACAACTCAGTATGCTGTTAGCCTTCTTGGCTACAAGGGCACACTTCTGACTTATCCAGCTTATTGTCCACTCTAACCCCCAGGTCCTTTTCTGCAGAGGATTCTTCTGTCCTAACATGCCGTTCTCCATTGCCAGAAGAGTTAACCAGAACAGTCTTCCCTTATACCGTGTAATCCATGGTGTATCATTTCATAAGCTATGCATTAGCTCTATGCGACTTTGGTCAGCATGCAGTTGGAGTACTGCATCCAGTACTGGGCGCCGCACTTCAAAAGGGATGTGGCCAGCCTGGAAAGGGTTCAGAGGAGAGCCACCTGCTTGGTGAGAGGGCAGAAGTACAGGCCCTACGAGGAGAGACTGAGGGACCTGAACCTGTTCATCCTCAGCAAGAGGAGCTGAGGGGGGACCTGGTGACTGCCTACAAACTCATCAGAGGAGATCAACAGCAAATAGGTAGAGCCCTTTTCTCCCCAGCACCACCTGGGGTGACAAGGAACGATGGTAATAAGCTGATGGAGAATAGGTTTAGGTTAGAGATCAGAAGGCAATATTTTACAGTTAGGGTGGCCAAAATCTGGAACCAACTTCCCAGGGAAGTGGTCCTCACCCCTACCGTGAGCAAATTCAAGAGGAGGTTGGATGATCACCTGTCTGGGGTCTTGTGAACCCAGCATTCATTCCTGCCTGTGGCAGGGGGTCAGGCTGGATGATCTGTTCAGGTCCCTCCTGACCCTAACTACTATGAAACTATGAAATTATGAAACTATGAAACAGTCTTCTGGCAAAGAACACACAGGAAGAGTCACTTATTTTTAAAAAGTGTATTTATGTTACTTTTATGATGCTCATCACTATCAATTTCTGAGCCTCTATATTGGACATATCCATAGCACATCTACACTAAAAAAATAGCTAATGTGTGTTTTAAGTATGACCTAGCATGTACATAGATGCAGCTGTGCACTAGGCCTGTGTGAAGCAGCTAATATTCACTTCGGATTTGGCCGATTCAGGGGACAGTGTTTCGATTCGGTAATTCGAATCACTGCCCCGAATCGATTTGGCCAAATCTGATTCAGAGATCTGGCTGCTGGGGGAGGGCTGAGGGAGCAGGCAGGGGATAGGGCCTGGCAGGGGTCCCCCACGGTCCCCTCCCCCACCCCCTACTTACCAGCTCCAAGTCCGGCTCCAGCTTCCTGCCGCAGCCAGCAGGGACTGCCCGAATCACCGACACTCTCCGAATCTTTTACAAAGATTCAGACAGCTTTGAATTGATTCAGACTTTTTAATTGGTCCCCTGATTCGATTCAAATTTGGAGATCCAGCCACAGAATCAGGCCAAATCTCCTCCGAATCAAATCACCACCCAAAGCTTCGCACAGCGCTACTGTGCACCAAACATAAACATAAAAGATGCGTCACATGGAGACAATAAGACTAACAGAACTCCTGGTGCTGTTAGCATATCTAGCAGTATCCCCTCAAAGAAGCTATTTACTGACCAGTAGCTTCATCAAGTAGACAAGATCTATGACAAGCTGTTGCATGAAGGCAGGGAGTGAGTTGCAGAGAAGCAGCAGCTTCATCTGCGCTCTCCTCATAACAGCCTCTTATAATCTGGCCCTAAGTCCATAACGCCTTAAATCAGATGCCTGTGTGTTTTGATGAAATAGGTTTCTTGCCTGTTGCTGCATGTTTCATTTCTGAGAAATAAATTTATCCCCTTCAGGATGAACATATCATGATTTTGGCCTCTAGCTAAGAAAACAGCTTACCTCCATGATAAGAAAGCCTTGTGTGCTGAAAAGCATTTTAAATGAAAGGGAATATGCATTAATGAGACTTCAGAGTGAGGCTTTCTGCCCCATGCACACTGTTTTCTAAATCAGTGTTTCCCAACCTTTTCCAACCCAAGGCACATATACATTAATAACATTTTTCCATGGCACACCTGTTAAGGCATTCCCCATCCTCATACCCACTGCAACACATTGCCATGGCAAAATTCCACAGCACGTCTGTTCATTTCTGATGGCACACTGGTTGGGAAACACTGTTCTAAACACTGAATTACTGCTTCTCACTCTCATTATCACCAGAACTATCTATAATATTTCAGTAACCTAAACACATGCCACTAATATTCAGTCTTAGAGAATAGTATCCATAACAAGAAGCATGTGAAGGAGGAAGCTGCAAGTGAGAAGTAGTTAATCCATATACATGGACAGCATTCACAGACCAATGAGAAGTTGTTTCATTTTTTAAGTAAAAATGTGCAATACAGATATTCAAACTGCTCAGATTTTCACAAAGCATGGTCTTACAGGGCACCTTGTCTTAGGATCATCCTTTCTACTTACTTTGAAAAGCTGTGTGATAGTGTGTCAAGCATTAGGAAAAAAAAGCTATGTTCAGGTCGGTCACCATGTAAGAGAGGCACACTGCGCATGTCTACGGCTGTGTATAAAAAGCAGGATGCTTTATTAAGTCATGTGTCCAACTTTAGTTCTGAACTCACAGTTATGTTTTACTCTTTCCCTTCCAACAAGAGCTCTGAGATACCATGTTTTCTTTAATTAAATTAATCTCAGGTCACAATGCTGTTCATGGTAGTCTGTTTTTAAACAATATTGCTAATTCCATACTGCTACAGCCAAATATCAATCATCTGAAGTCATGGATCATTTGCTAAACTCCAACCATGATGGATTTATTGTTTTATTTCCTCTGTTATTGTAACCAATGATATTTACAAACGTAAACCATTTTCAAAGGTAGATCCAGCACTGTAAAAATAAACCTGACCTTAGGTAGCTTTTCCCCAGGACTAGCAGCATTACAGCCTTATCACTTCTAAGGATGGCCTCTGGTACATCTGTCTTTGACCTCATCTAAAGGCTAACTCATAAGTAGTAATTCTTTACATACATCACCTCCCCCCAAAAAGAGCCATTTCCAAATTAGCACAGGTGAACATTGTGCATCATTAGTACAGAACCCCTGAACCATTTTCTGTGCTTCATTAAAATAATCAGATTATTCAATTACTTCACCAGGTTGGAATAGAAAGTGGAAATTCACATTGGCCAGTATTTAATTTGTTTTTTACTTTTTTGGGGGGGAGAGGTAGGAGTTGGGGGAGTTAGCAGTTAATAAAGAATTGAAGACAGAGCAATTTATTTTAGTTTTAATCCTGTTTCATTTGATCAATCTATTTTATCCACTTGTAGAACCAGCACCTTTGCACTTTCTACCACATGAGGCCTCCTCTCCTAAACCAAATCCTTAAAACCACTTTATCCTCCTTAAAACTTATTTCTACTGTGAAGCCAACTGAGCACTTCAGTCTAACAAAGGACAAACAGGTGGCAAGCTGAGATTACTGCTACCAACTGTCTTATTACACACATGAAACGTGCACTCGGCTACCCTAAGCAAAATGAGTTTGGATTAGTATTGCTCTATACTCCCTTCTCTTACTATACCACATTTGTCTTACCAACCTACTTTTAAGCTGTACAAGTAATAGCCTCCCTCTTCTGTGTGTCTGTACAGACTACAGCACAATGGAGACCTGACCTGATTGGGACTCATGAGTGCTATGGTCACACAAGCCTCAAGAAATGTCTGGCAGAAGTAAGGAATACTGCTCATTTTCAGGCCACTAAGGCAAAACAAGGCAGACCTTAAAGGAGACCTGTTCCAGTGAAATCTGCTTTCCAGTAAAATTGGTTAATTTATTTTTACTTTCCATAGTGGGAACCAGCAATATAAGGAGCTTTTCATTCTTGTTCCTTTTGAATGACTTGGATACTATACCAGATATTAACTAAAAACCAATCTAAGGGCCAAACCAAGTTATTCTACTGCCAGATGTAGACACTAATCTACAGCTGGTATTACTGACATGATGGGAGCACTCAGCTTGGCATCTCGCCCCTGGACCTCCATGACATTTATAACCTGCTGAGATAAGACTATCTGGGAAAGAGAAGCAATTATCCTGTACCACCCTCCATTAGTTTAAGCAGCAGTACAGAATAAACTAGAGATTCCCCCATCTACTACTGCAATATCCCTGCAGACAAAAATAATCCTTAAAGTCAGCCATTACAAAGAATACTAGAGCATTTAACACCATAAGCATGGACGTTGCCTAGTATAAAATCAACCATCATCAATATCAGTAGTCTCATTTCTATAACCAGGAATAAACCAAGACTAATTTTGTTTTTAGTTAAGCTTTTTGATCCTTACAAAACAAAGGTTTCTTTACATGCGACTTTAGCTTCAGGCAACCTCCACAGAAAACTCAAAAACAATTTTCCCCATTAAGGAAAATCTAACAGCTATCACCCTTACAGATATTTACTATTTTTATTTTATGTTCCTTACATGCATAGAACATATTGCAGTGACACAACAGTGATGAGGCCCTAGATCCAAGTACCCTTTAAATAAAACATCTGACAGGATGTCCTATGGGCTTTATTTTATTTGAAGACAGATGAATTAGAAACTAAGCGAAGCCTGCATTAGGGCACAATCAATAAATTAAGCCAAACAGAATTATTGCCAAGAGAAATATTTAGGAAAAAAACACATGCTGGTTTCAATCATTTTCCATGCAGAATCTACACCGCAAGCTGCTCACACCATGGTTTCTTTGGAATCCGACACAACCATCCTTGGTTAATGTTTACTTTGTAAGCCAATAACAGACCTTGAAAGGAAGCTAGCAGTGATCTGCCGCATGCCATTTGAGGAAAAAAATGTTTTTACTGGAAGATAAGTCAAGTAGATTTTTGTATCTCCAAATATCTGGTGCAAAGACCTGCAGACCCACTTGGCAGCTACTTTCAGCTGAACATACTGGAAAAAGGATCTTAACTACCACCAAATACTCTTATCATTTATATGCTTGAGCTAGAGCAATGAAACAAATCATGAAACGTACATTTTATATAAACCCAAAATAGTATGATGTGCATTTTACAGATACAGACGTACTGTTTCCAACCTATTAATACCCTGCATATATATACATATACATATATCCATACATCAGAGAAATTATCTTAAAGGCTCCTATTTTATTATCCTGTATTTCAATACAATAGGGGGGGTTTTGATCTTTTTGTACTCACTTTCTCAAATGTATACCAACACATAGTCAAGAATTAAAACACTACGGCTGGAACCTGAATTTAGTCAGATTTTTATACAAGAGCTAAGTCAGCTTCTATAGAGTCCAGGGAACAATGGATGCAATGTCACTTTCTTTACAAGAACGAATACTTGTAGAAGAACCTAAACAATAGAATCTATAAAGACAAAAAGGTAAGGAAAGAACCCCATTTCCCAGACACCTGTTTTTTTTCAAATACTAGCGCAATACTCACCCAGACTTCTCTCTTCCCCTAAACATTTTACAAAGATATATTTCAAAGTACAAAATGATACAGGATATTCAAGGACCCCAATTTCTATGAAAACCCTTGGATATCCCTTGGATATTACTTCCCTGATAGAGCTCTAATTGGAGTTAAAAAATAAAAACCAAAAGGATTTTAGCATAATAAGAACAGGCAAGTTAGCATTAGTAACCTGCAGAAAGAAGAATATCATCATTGTTTATACTAGGGTTTTTTTTAGACTTCTGTCTTTCCCCGCCTCTTCCTATTCAAAGTTATTCCTTGCAGCCCATCCTCATGTTTTGTCCAATCTCAGATTAAGTGCATGAAAAGTTTCACAGAGGATGTTTAAGTGCTTTCCTAGATATAAGGACCCCTACATATAGAATCATCCTGTCATTTACTACAGTATTACTGACAGTAACTGACTCTCCAACTACTTATGGTAATAATGCAGTTTAGGTTTTTTGGGGTTTTTTTAGAATATGCACACACCACGCACACAAACTATACACCTAGTTTCCAAGTCTCATTTCTACCATCAAAATTACAAGCAAGATTCAAGCAACTGAACCAATCTTGTAACTAGAATAAAATCTATTTTAGGGGAAGGGAGACCAGGGGAGGACAACGAAAAAACAAAACAAAACAAGATTGCTCCAAATCTCATTATTTTTGTATAGCATAAACATATGTAAAAACTTACCTGGATAACTATTTTTAGAGCTTTTACTTTTTGGTCAGAGGACCAGGCATCCTTTAGTGACTGGTTGAGTTCTTCAATTCGATTTATATAATCCTGCTGAGTTAAATTCAACAACTCTTTTTGTGAACCCTGGCAATATAAGAAAAATAAAGATCTATTAGAGAGAGAATCCATTGCCAATGAAACTACAATTTGGAATTTCCTAACACTTCTGGAATTTTCTTAATAGTGCATGGTTACATTCAGCATGCAATTATTAATGCCCCTTCTGTAAGACTGTTTTACACATGGGAGTAAATCTACAAAACAAATGCAATTCCAACATGTGGCATCATAATATTACCATCATGGGTTGTCAGCAATGTGATTCATTGTAATGTCTTCTTCCACTTGAGGTAATGGATTTAGTGATGACAACCAATTACTGCTACCTATAGATGGACCAACACTAGACAGATAAGACGTGCTGCCTGCAAGTTTCTCAGATATCTGACAACAGCAGGGAAATAGGGACTTGGAGAATCACAGGTTCATTCCAGGCTCCAGGGGAAAAAGTACACTTTAGTGGTCAAAGATCCTCCTCCTATTTCCCACCAACTTGTCTCTTCTGCCCTCTTACCCCTAATCTGTACCTGGTTCCTTATCCGCATCCTCTTCCCCTTCTAGCCCTCAATCCTCCATTCTAGTTGGAGTCTCTCCTTTCCCCTTTTCCAGTTCTCCCCCCAACATAGACTGCACATGAGATCCATGTCCCATGTTCCTACTGCCTCTCTCTCTGCCGCATACTGGCTCCCATTCCCAGAGTTCTTGCTCTGTCAATCCAGTCCCCAGCCCCCATACCCCAGCCCCACCTCAAGTTTCAGTCTTTTCCTTTTCCACCCAGGACCATCATCCCAATCTATTTCATCCAGTCCCACTAATCTGGCTCTTGATGTACCCATGCATTTGATTCGAGCCAATTCTACCACCATACCATCTGAATGAGAATAGTGGGCACACGACCCAGAGGCTCTCTACTCTCCATTCTAGGGATCAACTCTTCCATATGCCTCCAATTGTTAGCTCTAGGCTGCTCTGGACAAGTTTAAGCAACTCAGGACACAGTTTTCAGGATGTTCATCGTCTCCCATTGTAGCAGCTCATACTGACCTATATAATTTCAATATCCCACTGTGATGGAATAAGAGACTGCATGCCAGGTACTTCCCCTTATGTTTTATTGCAGCTGCTCATTAACAAATATAGCCCAAAACTGAAGAGATCAGAGCCACAAACAATGTCCCCAAAATTCATGCATGTGGAGCTCTGGTTTAGGCACACAGCCCATTTCAGCTTATAAATATTCTCCACACTTCTGGAAATGCTCCTGCTGACATCACTGATGCTGGTGTAAAAAAATCAAACAAAAATAAAGCATAACACAGGAAACATCAGTATTCAATACCTGCCAAAAAGGGTGAAAATTCAAGGACAAATACAACGGACATTTAAACAAACAGATGTAGTACTTGACAGTCTCCTTCTATATCTTATACTCTTTAAACTAGGGGTGCACTGATAGAGCTTTTTGGGGCTGATACTGACGGCTTTTTTAAGAAGCCATATTGGCTGATACCAATCTGATTCTGATATGCAGCCACACAGCCTGGAGAGCAGTGTCTGGCTGGTAAGTTTGTTGTGGGGGACAAGGGTGGTGGGGGCAGATTAAGGCCCTTGCAGTGAGGGAGGGAGTGGGGCTGGGACAGGCACTGGGGCAGGGACAGGCACTCCCCAGCCAGGGTGGGGCAGGGCACAGGACAGAGCCACAGCTCATCCAGGGGGCATGGGGGTGGCAGCTCCTGATGCTGCACACACCCCAGGAGGGCACAGGGGCCAGGGGGGTGTGCTCCCAGATCTGCATGCAGGGCTGGGAGGACTGCCTCTGTGGGCTGGGGCCGGGACTGCACCAGACAGAGCCACAGCTCATCCAGGGGGCATGAGGGTGGCAGCACCTGCTGCTGCACATACCCCAGAAGGGCACATGGGCCCGGGGGGGGGGGGGTGCCCCCAGATCTGTGTACAGGGTGGGGCAGGCTGCCTCTGTGGGCTGGGACTGGGGCTGTACTGGGCTCTTCCTGGCAAGGGGCTGGATGCACTGGGCTCTTCCTGGCAGGGGGCTGGGCGTGGGACAATGGAGGGTGGGGTGGGCTACAGCAAATTTTGGGGTGGTTGCAGCCCCCAAAACCTACCCTCCCAGCGCTGCTGCCGCCACCCGCCCTGAACACAGCCGGGCCCAGTCCCCTCCCAGGAAGGGCCCAGAGCAGCTTTGGCCCCAGCCTGGAGCCGCAGCCAACCCTTGCCCCACGTGCATATTCAGAGGCACATGCCCACCCATGGCCTCCCGGGGTGTGTGCAGCGGTGGGAGCCCCCACTCCCCACACGAGCCACAGCTCTATCCCATGCCTTGCCCCACCCCGGCTGGGCAACACCTGCCCCTGTCCCTGCCCCACTCCCACTCCCTCCCTCACCACTGTGCATTTTCATGCAGCATTTATCAGCCACATCAGACAAAAAAGCTGACTGCTAATACTCTCAATTTTCCTCATATCGGTTCACCTCTAATCTTAACCGAAACCTCTTGAAAAATAAAACGGACTTCAAGAACGCAAACCTAAACTGACCCACATGCTATTAAGCCACTTCCTCTAAATGAAATTCTTTACTCCTCTACATTTTTATGAAGAGTTATGGTTCACTTTCTATTAAATTAAAGCAGCAACTGAAATAAAACAGTCATCTCAGGCTCCATGAAACACAAGGCCAGGGCTAATCCTCCCCTGGCCCTGCACAACAGGTACACTCCCTTCCCCACACAGAAGAGGGGGAAGGTAAGGAGCTTGCAGCCACCCCCAAGAGGAGGCGCAAGGTGGTGGTGGTAGGAGGCTCACCCCTGCAGGGCACTGAGGGACCCATCTGCTGTCTGGACCCCCTAGCCCGTGAGGCATGCTGCCTCCCAGGGGCTTGCATCCGGGATGTAGCAGAGAGGATCCCCAGGCTCATCCAGCCTCTGACTACCACAGATCCTTATCCATGTCAGAACTAATGACACGGCCAGGAGCAATCAAGACCAGGTCATGAGTGACTACAGGGCTTTGGGGGCTGGACTCAAGAGGTTGGGGGCTCAGGTAGTCTTCTGTGCTCCCTGTTTCAGGCCATGGTCCCAGAAGGGAAGGATGCATCGAGGAAGTGAACTGGCGACTTTAACGCTGGTGCCACTGAGAAGGCTTCGGATTCCCTGACCACAGCACGCACTTCAGGGAGAGAGGACTCCTGGGAAGGGACAGCATCTACCTCATGAGGAAAAGTAAGACCCTGTTCATAGCCAGGATGGCCGAACTTCTGGACAGGGCTTTAAACTAAGATTGCTAGGGGATGGGGATACACAAATTCAAACATGTCCAAGGACCAACATACAAGTAAGCCCTGTAGATACGGATACTGGGAGAGCCATGTTTGCAGGAACTGAGAGAATATAGTTCACCATCACCAGGACAGGAAGACAAGGGCCTCAGTAGGACTCAGGTGCCTATATACTAACGCCAGGAGCATGGGGAACAAGCAGAAGGAGATAGCCCTCCTACTCTCCAGTGTACATTATGACCTAGTAAGGATTACAGAGACCTGGTGGGGACTGGGTGGGGAAGAAAGGTAGAGGCATTGCTCTCTACGTGAAAGAGCAATACACCTCCTTGGAGGTCGACATCAGCTCCAAAAATGGACAGCTTGAAACCCTCTGGATCAAGTTGGTGGGAGGGGGTGCAAAAGAGACCTAACTGTAGGTGTATACTACAGACCACCAAACCAGGGGCAGGAACTTGAACTGGAGTTCACCTGAGAATTGAGTGAGGACAGAAGTGCACATGACATGGTCATGGGCAGTTTTAATTATTCAGATATCACCTGGAAGGAACACTCAGCCAAGTAGGATCGGTCACGATCTTTCCTGACCTGTGTCAAGGAACTCTTCCTGACTCAGGTGGTTCATGAGCCAACCAGAGGTGATGCCCTGCTAGACTTGGTCCTGGCCAAAGGAGACGACCTGGTGACTGACTTAAATATAGAGGGAAGTCTGGGCAACAGCGACCATGAAACCATCATGTTCACTGTCTGACGCAAGATAGATAAATTGGATAGCAGGATTGAAGTCTTGGACTTCAAAAATGCAAATTTAAACAAGCCTAGGTCACTAATAGGGCAAGTACTGCAGGACCAGGGATGGGAACCAAAGGTGAAATGTGTGCACGAACAGTGGTTGTTCCTTAAGGACATGAACCTTGAAGCACAAAGGAAGTCCGTTCCCATGCGGAGAAAAGGTAACAGAAGAGCTGGGAAGCCCTCTTGGCTAAACAGGGAAATCACGGTCCTCTTAAGAAAGAAGAAAGAGGCTTATAAACAATGGAAGCTCAGGGCAGGCCCCAAGGAGGACTATTCCATGACAGCCCGCATTTGCAGGGAACAGATAAGACAGACTAAAGCAGCGACCAAACTTAAATTAGCAACAGGAATCAAGGACAGCAAGAAGTCCTTGTTTTAGGTATATAGGGAACAGGAGGAAAACAAACGGGAGTGTGGGGCCATTGTTCAACAACTCAGGAGAGCTGGTTACTGGTACCCAGGAGAAAACTGAACTCCTGCATGAGTACTTCACCTCAGTCTTTCACCAGACCAAGGGGAAACTATGCCAGGTAGAGTAGAGGATGAGCATGGTAGGAGTAATTGCTTTCCTACTACTGCTGCAGAATTGGTACATGACCAGTTAAAAAAAATTAGATGTATACAAGTCAGCTGGACCAGATGATCTTCATCCAAGAGTGCTGAAAGAGCTGGCTGAAGTCACTGTGGAACCCCTGGCGAAACTCTCCCACAACTCGTGGCACTCTGGAGAAGTCCCTGAGGACTGGAAGAGGGCCAATGTTGTGCCCATCCACAAGAAGGGCAGGAGGGAGGACCCAGGTAACTATAGGCCAATCAGCCTAACTTCCATCCAAGGGAAAATCCTAGAAAAGTTCATCGAGGAGTCTATCTGCGATAAGCTTGCAAAAGATAAGATTCTGAATGACAGCCAGGATGGCTTCACTGTGGGCAGGTCTTGCCTTACCAACCTCATCTCCTTTTATGACTAGGTAACTCACCACTTGGATACAAGAAAGCAGCTTCAGACTGAATACCTAGACTTCCAAAAGGCCTTTGATCTAGTATCCCTTGATGTCTTCATGAGAAAACTGGAGGATTGCTTAACCCCGAGACAGTCAGGTGGGTGAGATACTGGGTGCAAGATAGGACCCAGCGAGTCATAGTGAACGGATCTGTGTCATCCTGGCAAGAAGTGGGCAGCAGTGTCTCGCAGGGGTCGGTGCTTGGTCCAGTACTTTTCAACATGATTTGGATGTGGGGGTGAAGAAATCAGTGCCCAAGTTCACAGACGACACCAAGTTACAGGGGAGCATGATCACGCTTGAAGATAGGCTACAGTTACGGGCAGACCTAGACATGCTAGCAAGTTGGGCGGACTGAAAGCTGGTGAAGTTCAACGCTGCGAAATGTAAAGTGCTCCACCTCAGGACGAGCAACCTCCAACACACCTACAGGCTTGGCAGCACCAAACTGACTAGCACCACGAACAAAAGGGACCTGGGAGTAATAATAGACCACAGTATGAATATGAGCCAGCAGTGAGAAGCTGTAGCCAGTAGGGTAAATAATACTCTGGCATGCATCAATCGATGCATCTCCAGCAAAGCCAAGGAGGTGATTCTTCCACTCTGCTCAGCACTGGTGAGACTGCAGCTTGAGTACTGCATCCAGTTCTGGGCACCACATTTTAACAAGGATGTGGACAAGCTTGAGAGAGTCCAGAGAAGGGCCACCCGTATGATCAGAGTCTTAAAAGGCAAGCCATACAAGGAAAGGCTGAGGGATCTGGGACTCTTCAGCCTGAGGAAAAGAAGGCTGTGAGGGGACCTGGTAGCAGCTTACTGCCACACTACGGAAGTATATCAAGGGCTCGGTGAGCAGCTGTTCACCAGGGCACCCAAAGGGAAAACCAGGAGTAATGGCTACAAAAGCCTGAAAGATTGATTCAGGCTCAACATTTAGAAAACCTTCTTCACAATCAGGGTGTCCAGACTTTGAAATAAGCTCCCCTCCAGAGGCGGTGCAATCAGCTACCCTGGAAATCTTCAAGAGGAGACTAGACTGACACCTTGCTTACTGACACCAGTTATCTTTCCTGCTTGGTGCAGGGGGCTGGAACCGATGATCTTCCGAGGTCCCTTTCGGCCTTATAATCTATGAATTTATAAAAACAGTGTTTATACACGTGTTCTGGAAGGGAGGTGGGGTGGGGCAGCGCTTTAATTAGAGTGGCTCCAAGAGCTGCTCTCCTGAAAGCGCCAGAAGTGTCACATGTATCAGCATCTCTGTGCTGAAAAATGACGGCAGGGGCATTTTAACTAAAGCTCCTCAAACAAGCTTTAAAGCGCCCCCACCATCATTTTTCCGTGCAGGGACGCTGATACACATGACACTGGAGTCTGCTGGAGCACAGTAATTACCATGTTGCAGCAGACATGATTAATTGAGTCTGCTCTGCCTTGCTGTAATTACTAGCTTCACCGGGGGATGGGGCTGCAGGAAAACTTAAGGACACCTCCCGACCAAGACAGGTGACATACGCAAGGAGTACCTAGGTACGTAACAGGGGTCCAAATAGTCTTGAAAATCAGGGGGTGGCACACGCAGCAATCCAAGGCCTTAAATGCCTCTATACAAATGCTCGTAGTATGGGGAATAAGCAGGAGGAACTCGCCCTCTGAATAGCCTGTTCAAACCCAGACATAACAGGGCTCTCAGAAACCTGGTGGGATTCATCCCATGACTGGGTGGTTAACATTAGGGGCAATAGGCTTTACAGAAGAGACAGAACAGGAAGGAAAGGCAGGGGTGTGGTGCTCTACATCCAAAAGCAATACACATCCTCTACCAGCAGGATGGGGTCAGAGGAGGGGCAGGCTGAAGTGCTCTGGGTCAGGATACAGGGGGGTCGTGGGGAAAGGGACTTAACGGTGAGGGTCTACTACAGACCTCCCAACCAAGGGGAAGAGCTGGACCACAAATTCTCGGGTCAGCTTGCACTTAAGGCAAGGGATGTAGTTGTCATGGGTGATCTAAATTACCTGGACATCTGCTGGGAGGAGCAGTCAGCCAGGTCAGACCACTCACGGAGGTTCCTGGCTGAGATACAGGACCTCCACTTAACCCAGGAGGTGCACAGTCCTACCAGAGGGAATGCCCTGCTGGACCTGGTCCTGGGCACAGGCGATGACCTGGTAAGACGGCTCCAGGTCCTCGACCACCTGGGCGATAGCAATCATCGCTTGCTGGAATTCACCATCCAACGCAGGGTGCCAAGGTCCTGCAGCAAGGCAGTAGCCCTAGACTTTAAGAGGGCCAACTTCAATGAGTTGAGATTAGTGGGAGAGGTGCTGGGGTCCTCGAGAGTAGGGGAACTTGGTGCCGAAGAGGAGTGGTCGTTCCTTAAGGAGACGATACTCAGGGCCCAAGGGGTGACAATCCCAAAAGGAAGCAAGGGGGGCAAGAGTGCCCAAAAGCCCCCCTGGCTCACCAAGGGCATTCGTGAATGCCTGATTGCCAAAAAGGAGGCGTACACCTGGTGGAAGGGAGAGGCTATCACCAAAGAGGAGTATACCTCCACCGCTCAGGTCTGTAGGGGGGCTGTTAGAAAAGCTAAAGCAGATACGGAGCTAGGGCTAGCGCCAAGGCTCAAAGATAATAAAAAGTCTTTTTTTAAATATACAGAGAGAATGAAGAAGGCACCGGGAAATGTGGGGCCCCTGCAAGATATGCTTGGCAATCTGGTGGTTGCACCAGAGGAGAAAGCAGACCTCTTCAACAAATTATTCACCTCCATTTTCTTGCGCAGGGACCAGGACTCCCCGACCAAGATTCCAGACAGACTCAGGAAAAACGCCGACAGGCCTAAGGTTGGGGAGGACCGGGTTAGAGAGCTTCTGGAGGGGCTGGACACGTTCAAATCGGCAGGTCCAGATGCTCTCCACCCCAGGGTGTTGAGGGAATTGGCAGGGGTTATTGCAGGGCCCCTGACATGGCTTTACGAGCACTTGTGGTGCTCTGGCTAGGTGCCAGATGACTGGAAGAAAGCCAACGTGGTTCCCATCTTCAAAAAAGGGAAGAGGAAGGACCCGTGCAACTATAGGCCCATTAGTCTTACTTCAGTCCTGGGGAAACTCTTTGAAAAGATCAAGGAGCACATCTGTGATGGGCCAGCAGCAGGGATGATGCTCAAGGGCAACCAGCACAGTTTCATTAGGGGCAGGTCCTGTCAAACAAACCTGATTGCCTTCCACAATCAGGTCACAAAAGCATTGGACGCAAGTGTCGCGGTAGATGTAGTCTTTCTGGACTTCAGTAAGGCCTTTGACACTGTCTCCCACCCCATTCTCATCAAAAAACTAAGTGACTATGACATTGATGCCTACACAGTCAGATGGATTGCAAATTGGCTGAAGGGTCATACTCAGAGGGTAGTGGTGGATGGGTCTTTTTTGACTTGGAGGGAAGTGGCAGTGGAGTCCCCCAGGGCTTGGTCCTTGGGCCTGCACTGTTCAATTTCTTTATTAGTGACTTGAACGATGGGGTAAAAAGCAGCCTGTTTAAATTTGCTGATGATACCAAGATTTGGGGTGAGGTGGGCATGCTAGTAGGGAAGGACAGATTACAGCAGGACCTGGACAGGTTAGAGGGGTGGGCTAATGAAAATAGGATGGGTTTCAATACTGACAAGTGCAGGGTGCTGCACTTGGGCAGTGGGAACCATCAGCACGCTTATAAGCTGGGAAACTCCCTTCTCGAGAGCACTGTGGCATAAAGAGATCTTAGAGTCATTATTGACTCCAAGACGAACATGGGCCGACATTGCGAGGTCATGGTCAGTAGGGCTAACTGTACCTTATCATGCATCCACAGATGCATCTCAAGCAGGGCCAAGGAGGTGATCCTCCCCCTCTATGCAACACTGGTCAGGCTGCGGTTGGAGTAGTGTCCAGTTCTGAGCACCGCACTTCAGGAAGGATGTGGACAGCACTGAGAGGGTCCAGAGGAGGGCCACCCGCATGATCCGGGGACAGCAGGGCAGACCCTAAGGAGAGAGGCTACAGGACCTTCACCTGTTCAGCCTTTGCAAGAGAAGGCGGAGGGGGGACCTGGTGGCCGTCTATAAACTCACCAGGGGGGACCAGAGGGGTTTGGGAGAGACCCTGTTCCCCCTAGCGCCCCCCGGGGTAACAAGGAATAACGGCCACAAATTGTTAGAGAGTAGGTTTAGACTAGACATCCGAAGGCACTACTTCACAGTCAGGGCGGCTAGGATCTGGAACCAACTTCCAAGGGAAGTGGTGATGGCTCCTACCCTGGAGGTCTTTAAGAGGAGGCTTGACACCTACCTGGCTGGGGTCATTTGAGCCCAGTTTTCTCCCCTGCCCAGGGCCGGGGGTCAGACTTGATGATCTACAAGGTCCCTTCTGACCCTGCTTCTATGTATCTATGACTCTACAGTGCTTTGGAGAAGCCTCACTGCATGTGTACAGGCACCCAAAATATCTCTTGGTTACTTTGAGGACAAGACAGACAACTAGTCTGCAATCCTGTAATGCACAAGTTCCTTTCCATCTTAATACCACTAATTATAAATTAGATGGCTGCTTAACCAAAAATCAAAGTGTAACATACAATGGTGTGCTAGACTAGAGCAAGAGTTACTGCCACAAACTAAGAGCCAACTTCACAACTATTCATTTGTGAAAAATAAAAAGCAAGCCTAAATTCTGTCAAGTCAGAACTACAGTAGGTGATGATGATATAGGTGTAGGTATCAGGAATACATGAGGAGCAGAGGAAGTATAAACATGGAGTAGTCAAGCTGTTCAAGCTAAAGGACAATGTTGGCACATAAGCAGGTGGATATTAAAATGAGCCATGAATACATTTTGGCCAATAATTATATGGTTTCTAACCATCCAAGCATCTGTGTTCTGGAACAGTCTTCTCATAGCAGCAGTGAGGCAGAAGAAGCTACTTTTAAAATAGTCTTTGCTCAGTTTATAAGCAGGACAATCTGCTGTCACTGCCTACAACACCAGGGGACTGGGCTTGGTGATGCAGGGGTTTCCTTCCAGTCCTATGGACAAGCACCAGTAAAATAAACTGACAGATGAAGAGATTAAATCCATCAGCCACTGTTCCTTTACATTTCTGGTGCATGCCGTTATCCCTCCACTAACAGTACCTAGCCTACATGTAATTACATTTTTGAGAAACCAATTTTGCAACGTGAACCTAGTGCATGATTGTGAGAAACATGAAATCCAAGCTGATGTTCAGAACCCAAGCATGGAAGCCTTAAAACAACAGGACAGAAATACAGAAGACAATACAGAAATACCCTACTTCAGCAGAATTAAAGAATTCCTTTCTAAACTATTCTAACAGCTGTCCTGACCATCTCATGCCCCAGTACAGTAAGGCACATAAGCATGATTTCAGTGGACCACATAAATTGTTTAACTTTAAACAGTGCTCAAAAATATCTGACTGAATCAGGGCTTATTTAGAAGAGCTGTCAGTCTCTGGGACAAAGATGTAATAAAGAAGTCAGATGCTGTTAGTCTAATCAAATTTACTATAATAGATAGGGAGATGCACTATACGGAGCCTGCACACTCTCTTCCTTTTGGTACTGGTTTCCAATGAGACTAAAAACAAGTGGGCCTCAATCTTGCCATCACATACAGGTTTAACTTCATCCACAAAATTAGTCCTATTGAAAGTTTAAGCACCAGCACATCAATGCGTACAGAATCATGGCCTTTAGGATAGGTCAGAAAGTTTTTTAAATTATTTTACTTTTACAGATGTTTTATCCTTTTTTCTTTTAAAATGGAGACATTCCCTGAACAAAAATCTTGCTCACCTCTTCAAGGTCATCCAGCTCTTCTAGCCTCGTTCGTACCTTCTCAGAAACTGCTGAGCCAGGAGTTGTAACTTTGCCTATGAGTAATAATTTATATGTTTGAGTCCTTAAAGTTTTTAAACACTTTGACTATACAAGACTTGGGGGGAAGAGAGGGTGTGAGTCAGACTTAAACAAGCAAGCGGCATTCATAATAAAAATAGTGGCTCAACCACATAAGGCGCCTACCTAATTGCTACTAACAGAGACTAGTGGCATAATTTTCAACAAACAAGACCTGCAATCCTGCATGCACAAATCTGAATCCAGCTAAGAATGCATTCACTTTTTTACCTTGTACAATTCATAGTAGTTGCACCAGTTTGGCAACTGGAGAAATGGAAGCCTGATTTGAAAGAATCAGGTTCTATGCTTCCCTTTCAGGCTCTGCTGATGAGACAAACTTTCAGCTCCTTCATATTGACATGTATTCATTCCAAGGTTCCCACTTACTATATACATTCACACTACTACTTATGCCAACATTCACAGCTTTTCCCACTAGGAATGCGATTAAAATATTGCAACAGACAAGTAATATTTTGGTATACAAGAGTCAATTACTAAAAGAGACTAGCGGTATAGAGAGAGACTAGTGCAGGGGTAGGCAATGTATTTTGGCCAGAGTGCCGAAAAAAAACACAATGCCTATCTCGGAAGGTGCCAGAGTGCCAGCATGCCAAAAAACAAAATGAGGGCAGGGGGTACATGGCAGGATGCCCTGCTTGTGGCCAGGCTGCCCCTGACCCCCAGCCCTGCTGCCCCTTGCCCCCCCAGCCCAGGCTCCATGGCTATCAGCAGCTACCCAGAACCTGAACCAGCTGCAGCCGGGAAACTGCAAACAGCTGCTGCCTCCCTGCCCCAGCTGTCTGGGCTCCAGAAAAACAGCAGGTGCGGGCACTGCACCCATTGGGGCCGGGACCGGGGCCGGGGCCAGCATGGGGCTGGGGCCAGGGCCGCCCGGCAGTGTGGGGCTGGGGCCAGGGCCCACAGGCAACAGGGGACTGGGGCTGGAGCCTGGCCATGGGCAGCGTGGGGCTGGAGCTGGAGCCAGGGCCCACCAGCAGCATGGGGCTGGGCACCACAGTAGCACGGGACTGGAGCTGCAGCTAGGCTGTCACCAGTGCCAGGATGGGGCTGGCAGCAGAACCAGGCTGAGGCTAGGACAGCGCAGGGCTGGAGTAGGCGGCGGTGGTGATGCCGGCTGGGGCTAGGCCCACACAGGGCTGGGACTCGCCAGCAGCACGTGGCTGGGGCTGTCGGCAAGGCCAGGATGGGGCCAAGTCCTGTGCTGGCCCTGGCCCCAGCCCCAACCTGACACTACCAACGGCCCCAGCCCCACAGCTGCACTGTGCTGGGACTGGTGGTGGCAGTGGTGGGGGCTGGGGCCAGGCCCACCGGCAGCTGGCATCACCGCCACGGCTGGGGCCTGGGGCCGGCCCGGCGCGGCCCCAGCTGGCTGCCCGGGCACTCGGCAGCACTGGGATAGGGCCAGGGCCTGAGCAGGTCCACAGCCCCAGCCCCGCGCAGGCCCCGGCCCCATCCCAGCACTGCCGACAGCCCCAGCCCAGCAGAGCAGGTCCATAGCCCTGGCCCCATCCTGGCACTGCCGGTGGGCCTGGCCCCAGCCCTCACCACCGCCACTGTCAGGGCCATCAGCAGTGCCGGGATGGGACCGGGGCCAGGGCCCGCACAGGGCTTGGCCCCATCCCAGCACTGCCAATGGCCCCAGCCAGCACCATGGTCGATGTCTGGCCCAGCAGCAACACTAGGCTGGGGCAGGCGGCAGTGGTGGTCCCAGCCATGGCGGGGATGGAGCCAGGGCCGTGGACCTGCTCAGGTCCCAGCCCCATCCTGGCACTGCCGACCACCCTGGCAGCCAGCTGGAGCCACACTGGGCCAGGTCCCAGTCACTGTGGTGGTGCCAGCTGCCGGCGAGCCCAGCCCTCAGCACCACCACCGCTGCTGGCCCCAGCACAGTGCCACTGCTGGGCCAGGGCCATCGGCAGCGTCAGGATGTGCCTGGGGTCCGTTCTGGACCCGGCCCCATTCCAGCTTTGCCGACGGCCCTGGCTACGTGCTGCCAGTGGCAGCATGTGGCCAGGGCCTGCGCAGGCCCTGGCCCTGGCCTGGCAGTGGCACTGGGCTGGGGCCAGCAGCTGTGGTAATGCCAGTTGGGGCCAGGCTCAGACAGGGCCAGGGCCTGCTGGCAGCAGGGTCTTGGGGCCAGGGCCACCGGGGCATTGACAGCCTTCGGCAAGGAGGCAGCACTTGGCAGGAGCTGGTGGTGGTGCCAGACTGGGTCTGGGGCCCAAGGAGCTCTTACCTGGCTGGTGTCAGTGGCAGTACAAGGCTGCTCCCAGGCAGCCATGTGCTGCTCCATCTGGGCACAGCACTTCCCGCCCCTCAGGGCAGGAGCAGTCTGCATGCCAATCAAAAGCATGCCACGTGCCACCTTTGGCACACGTGCCATAGGTTGCCGACCCCTGGACTAGTGGTATACAAGACCCAATTCAATGATTTGTGTTCAGGCAGAAAGAATGATTGATCAGCTATGCAAAAGACTTCTCTCTCATTCCCTCCTGACAAGCAGGAAAAATAGAGACAAGCTTAACACCAAGTTATCGTGCAATTTGGGGGCTTTGGAATGGGAGAAACTGTCCAGATATTTAAGCCACAAAATAAAGTACAAGATCCCTAGATTTTTTTCCCCCCAACAGCACATAATCACATCCCAGTCAGCCAACAAATATGCAATAAATCTGGCTTTAGCCCCATTAGACAATGTAGATGCATACATAGTTCACAACTAGGGAAAATTTTAATTTGAATGCAAGTCTACACCATACTTTGCCATGCATTTTCTCCTTTAAAAAGTTCCACTTCCCATACCATTTGATAGAGTAACTACTCACCTTTTTCAGACCCCATATAAAGATTCTGCAGAGAAACAACAGCATTTTAGAAGGCATGTATTTACAAACTATTAACTTATTTGTAAATATTCCAAGAACACAGGCTCATTTCAACACTGCCCTTTATATTTCTACTAATTTACAGATTAAAATATGACTGCTAAGTTCTTCAAAGCCACTACATCTCTGAGTTTTTTTCAGGTAAGTGATTAACACACTTTTGGGTTCAGCCTAAAACTGAAGTACAACACAGTATAGAGAACAGCTAAAACTCTACCCTGAATATTTGAAAGAACTGCTGATGGTATCTTTTGCCACTACATGAGTAGTGAAAATTAAAGGACATACGTTTCTTCAATAACTAGTCACAAAGTAGTCTTCTACAGTAATCAAACAGAACCCACAATCTATGAAGATTTTATACAAAAAGCAATAAAAGTTCACTTACAATGGAGAGTTTTTCAGTTGTTGTGTATCTAGCAAGGATTTCACCACGCTTGCTTGACCATGGTTCAAAGTCACTGCCTACAGCCAAATGGTCCTCTTTATCTCGTTTCTTTCGTGTACTATCCTTGGAAGAAGGGAGGAGTATAAACAATGTTATTTTCCAATGTATATGTAAAAGGAAGGGTAAGTAAACTAAAACTTTTTAAGACCTATCATATTTTGTGCTGTCACTAAACCTTCCATCAGTTTATAATACAAGAGATCAATATTACCAAAGAGCACAGAGGCCATTAGCCATGTCAGTCTCAAATCAGCCAAAATGTAAAACAGGGTGTCAGCTCGGGGACTAACTGATTCAGAGAGACATGAGCTTTCATAGATAACATCTGACAAAGTAGACTGTCGCCTATGAAAGTTCATGACACTGAACCAACTAGTTTTTAATGTCACTCCATCACCCTACATATTACCCAAGTTATTGAAAAAGAAAGCAAGTAAACAGAAGTATTCCAATAAGTTAATATGGTAAATTATAAACTAAAATAACTCTTGTAAGTTCTGGCACAAAAAGCGGAGTTCTACTTTCGTCTTTGTTAGTTTAGTTAAGGTAACCACACTCCCATATTACCAAATTAGCTGCAGCTGTCACTGGATCTGCTGTTGCTGCAAATAATGACAAGGGATCAGTTCCATCCAGCACGCTGCTCAGTGGATC
This sequence comes from Alligator mississippiensis, assembly GCF_030867095.1. Lineage (NCBI taxonomy): Eukaryota > Metazoa > Chordata > Crocodylia > Alligatoridae > Alligator > Alligator mississippiensis. Next base: position 45,310,160 of record NC_081836.1, on the reverse strand, counting down.
CATCACTGAACTGGAAGACGAGGAGGAGGTAGAGGAAGTGCTTCCTTTCCGACTCATTTTCTTGGTCTTGGATTCAGTAACCTGAGGAAGATCAATTATAAATATAATTATAAATATAAAAATTAAAAAGTTAAAAGTTAAAAATTAAAAATATAAAAAGTTTTTTCCCCCCTCAGACTGTATACAGGTACTCCTCACTTAACGACCTACCTGTTTAATGACCGCGCGGACTTACGACCAGCTCTCCGAGCAGTCGGTATTGTACGAAACGTATTGTGGAAACGGCAGCGCGGCATCTCAAGCCAAGGCACGCAGTATCAAGGGGCGGCTCCTCGCTTATCGACCAATTCGCTTAACGACCTAGTCGCAGGAACGGAACTCGGTCGTTAAGTGAGGAGTGCCTGTATTCATATCCTCTAATAATAAGAACAAGGATTATCCAAACAGCAGCTTTCCTAGAAGCAAGAAACTGTACACTAGACATGCCACACTCATACACATCATAAAACCTTTTTCCCTCTGCGGCAAGAGACACTCTGAAAACATTTCAATGACTGATTTTTGCAAACTCATGGACTATAGAACAGTCAATATAATCTTACTTCTTTCCCTTCTATTGTTCTCCCACCAACTAATTATTCTTTTCGCACTTTTCTTTCCAGCCTGTTCTCCAAATTCTCCTACACACAGCTCTGCCCATTTTTCCAGTATACTCCTTAGGATTGGTACACCCTCAAACTTTTTGTGCATCAGCTGTCCTTTCCTTTCAAATCCAACCTTCAAAACTCCTCCTTTTAAGCAGATCTTCTGTGAATATCTTGCTACTCAGCTTCTCAAACAAGAGCTGCTGTCCATCTATCATAATCATTATGAGTTAAGGTCTCTGTTCTAAAGAGGTTAGTTTATCTTTTGGGAGTTTCACAGAGCCCCAGGTACATCCCTAAAAGTCTACAAAGTGTTTTTAAAATACATACAGCTGGTTTGGAAACGACCTAAGAAACAAACAAAAAGTTATGCATCCAGCAATTATTCATTGATAACATGATTTGGTCCTAATCTTATCTTTTAGATTTTATCAAAATATTTGGTATCTCTAAGCTCTGCAGGACAGAATTTTTCTAAGAAAAACTATCTACCATTGTTACAGAGACGTTTTTGGCAAATAACACAGTCATCTAATGTAAGCAAACAAACTTATGATCTGTATGAATAGCAAAATCAAACCATGGTAATTCAAACACAGAGGGGCTACAAACTACTGGAATATCCCTATCATACTTCATTGGCACTACAACCAGTTGCAAACAACAGTGTCTTCCACCAAATTCAGCAGCAACTCAGTTTGTTTCAAGGCCAGCAGTTGCCAGGACAGTTGTTTTTACTTTCCAGGGACATTTTTATGAAAGACACAAGAGGAAACTTACTGTAATAGGTTTTAGTGGATGATAGTCCCCAAATTCCAGGGAAACAGCTTCCAGTCTGCATGATTCAAACTCTGTTGCATAATTCCTAATTCTTGCATGCCTTAATACAAAGAGAATAAAGGACGTTTATACATGTTTATTTACATTCTCATAAGTATGTATATATGTACCCAAATATGTGTATAGGTATAGATAATGTCACAATGGCCTGCTAATAAGAGAGGAAAGAAAACCATCAGCAAATAATCAGCAATGCAAGCATAAGAAGTGTCACTGAATTACAGCCTTCCTCTTATTGAAATTAAAAAATTCAATTAAATACATTATGACAAGTTTTCTTTTTTGTAGTTTTTATTTATAATTGACAGTCTAGTGTCAAGACAGTGACTTCCCTCCATAACTAAAAAAGGTTTGGTCTCAAAACAACATGGATAAAGCCCTTGAAACAAAATGCTTTTGCCTTAAAGATTTAGCAGCAGTAGTCACTCACTTTATCAGTCATTTTAACAAAAGGTATTTCTCTCAATCTAACACCTAATTATTAAACCTGATTTCCTGTAATATTTCTAGTTGTAGTGAACAATAAACTGCTCCTTTAGGAGTACTATTAAAACAGAGGAGAACTGCAGTTTCCATAACTAGCTCTGTAAAGATCTACAAACCAGATTTAAGATCTATATTTATAAAACTCAACATGTATCTGCAAACAATGCAACACATCAAATGAAAACCCTTTTGCTGAAGAAAATGTGGTCTAGTCATTAAGCACTGAACTGGAAGTAAAGTTTCTTGATTTGTGTCTAGCTCTAGGTCTCTGCAGCCAGTCAGCTTCCATAACTCTTTTACCCATCTCACAGAAGCACCATGAACTTTATAGTGCATCTGCAGTACAATCCAGATGTCTAGCTACAAGCTGTACCAACAAAGTTGTACTCAGGTACTTATAACCACATAGCCATTGACTGCATGAGGATCAGTACAGACTTCAAAATTCCCCAAAGACCCTGGGCAAATACTAGCTTAAACTAGCTTGAGTGTCCCTGTGTGAGATGCAGTCAAGCCTCTGGATTGTAGTTGAACTATAACCTGAAAGGATCCCTCTACTAGGCATTCTGGCCAAACTGCAGGGTCAATTCCACCAGCAGTGGCAACAATGGGATTGGTGATCTAGGAAAGGATCAAGGCATCTACCAGTACAATGTGTGAAAATAGAGAGTTTTCTTTCTCCTTCCCCCACCCCCAAATCATGCCTTGAAGGTATTTCCAAGATTAAAAACAGAAACATCAGAAATGCCTCAGTGAGCTTCCCTATTTTATTGCAGAAGAACTTCTCAGGAAGGTGCTCTAAGACCTCCAGAGTCTTAATGGAAGGAACAAAAGTACAGAATAAAGGCTTCCTTTATCCAGAATACCAGTCATTAAAGTAAAACTACAGTGTGTCAGATTTTTTAAAAAGGCTCAACTCCTATTTAGGAAAGCTAAGCACTCAGCAACTTCTGTCGAGAACAATGTACCTAAAAGAGAACAGGGTATGTTTGAAGATCCTACCCGAAGAGTTTGGAAAAGCAACTAAAAATCCCATCTCCTCTCAACTTTCATTTTCTTGATTCTTATGATGCCTCCACTACAATTGTTCTTCAGTCAAAATGTTCTAACCCTAGACAGGACCTGAATCTATAGATGGGAAAGCAACAGGGGAGAAAAAAAATCTTTAAAAAATAAAATCCAAGCACAAGGAAAAAAACTCAAATTCCCCTATATTCTCTGCCCTTGGCAGTAATCCTTCCGGGGGCGGGAGGGGGGAGGAGAATCAGTCTACTATTTATCTGATAGACCCTTGTGGCACTCTTGCTATTGCAATTCTGCAAAAAGAAATTAGAATAGCGTGTTATAGCTGTATTGCTCATTGAAGAAGCCTTGAAGCCTAATGAGATACAAGCAGAAAAAGAAAGAGACTGCAGTGAAGCCCACATGCCTGCTCTTTTTGTTTTCTTAATCTCTGGTTTCGTGCCTTCTCTAGCATGAATATTCTCTTGAATTTACTATTGTTCCATGCTTCAGTGATTCTCCTTGTTCACTTGCCTCATAGGTTAATTAGCATTTGTATGAAAAACTTTCACCCAAACTCTTTATTGGCTCCTAATTAAAACATTTCTATTTCCCAGTTATAGTTACAGGTTTGTCAGCATTTCCATTCCATCTCATTTAGAGGGTTTTTTAAATTACCAGTGAAAAAAGACATCTCTGACAGCTGAAGGCATGCCAGTTTCACTAAACCACCAGTGAACCTATGCCCGATGAGAAGGAATCTATTTGAGCCTGTATGCATTTTTCAAAAATACAACTTTTTTGTGCAAGTAAACATAACAACTTATAAAGGTAATTAATATTAGGGAACAGTTGAAGATGTTTCGCAATAATTTTTTGTTTTTATACACTGAAGAAGAAAAAAGGTAGATCAGAGTTGTAACAGGGCAACTGCAGCTGCAGGCAGCCTCAGCTACAATGGTTGCTGGGGGGGCGGGGAAGGAGACACAAACCTTCCCCCCCACCCTTAGTTACACTACTGAGGTAGAGAAGCCCATAGCAACAAAGCCATCTTCCCCAGGCATCAAACTAAGCCAGTGTCTTCAGGACACATTACGTGATATGTCACCACACTTTAATATTATTCTAGGATAGGCGGGACCTCTTCCACTACTTGCTGTCTGTCTATGCAAGAAGAAACAAGGAAAAACAATTAAGAGGAAGGGGTCCCTCTAATAGAACAGATTTAAGTAAATATTCAGAATATAATAATGGACAAGTTAGAAATGAGCGCACTAAAGACTGTTTGTACATTGAAAGCAACAGATAATTATATTTACACAACACATACTGGAGAAAACCACTATGAAAAGAGAGGTAAAGAATCCCAGCCTTAACTTAGAATTTGCTGGGTTTTTATAGTTATATTAAAATCTGGTATTTCTCAGATGAGGCAAATTATGACACTGGACTCTATTTTCAGTCCGTATTTTTTTTTAATTAATCACTTTCATAATCTGAATTTTAATTTTAATACAAATTCCTTTTAGACCAATGAAGATGGTCTCCATTTATTTTTAATTATGGTCTGAAATCCAGTTCAGCATACAGCTGATTTGAATTTTACTTCTGACTATTTTAACAATGGTTGTACTTAACTAAACACTACAGTGCTTTATATACCAGCCATTATATCTCTCTCTTACACTATGTATTTTCCTCTAGCAATATCATTATCTTGTCTTGTCTGTCATAGGAAGCCAGAGATTTATGTTTCTCTAAATCCCCCAGTCTAAGTATTATACATTATTAATCTATACTACATGCCAGTCAGTTCCTCATTCCTGGACAAGGCACATTTAGCCACATTCAACAAGCACTTGTATCTTCTGATTGCCCATTTTCACAATAACTACTGGGCTATATAGCTTGGGTTAGTGTTCTTGTTTAAATGATCCCAACTAGAAATCAGAAAGCAAACCACTTCTCAGAATGAGCAGATTGTGACCACCAAGTAAAAATGACAGAATTTAAAAATGACCCTCATCTATTTCATTTATTAGCAGGCAACACAGTCATAATATTCCTAGGTAGTAATGCATTCCTCTATGCATGATGCACCTACAATCATAATAAAATACAAGAATCGTCTCTTCTATCTGTGCATCTATCTGCAAGAGATTTTACCCCATACAGTGGGTAGGAAAAAAGGATAAGAGAAAAAGTACTGGAGCACTGCAGCTCAACCCCTAAGAGAAACACATTCCATTTTAGGACAGTCATTTCCAGGTCAAAGTTGACCTTAAGTTTAGTTGACAGATGTATCCTCTTTACAGGATCTACTGAAAATATTTTTTTTAACTAAAATTAACCTTCCTTGCAGTGTTATGCCAGCACACAAAAACCCGAAAGTGAAATTGGTTAATCTGACAACTCTCATCTAAACCAAGAACGTAAGCAAAAAATTAAAAGAATCATATTGATTTCTTAAATTTGTAGCTTTTAAACAAAAACAGTGTTACTTTTAACATTTGCAATCCATTAGGTCTGTATCTTTTTTTTTAATCTGACTGTTACTTTAAAATAGCTTGCTTTGCAGCTGTTTCCACAAAATTAGGTATTCTTCTGCCAAGATCCAAGACTTATTTTATGGCTTAGCTTTTAAAGTATCCCAATAAAGGTCTATAATTAAATGCTAACAAAATTCTAACTAAATGAGTATTCTATCAGTACGAACAAAAAGAGCTTCAAGAACATATCATAAAAGGCACTAATGGGTATTTCTAAACCGAAGCTAAATGCCTGATATTCTTTCCCTGCTCATAATATTTATAAAAATGCATTTTAAAAGTAATTAACACTGTTTAAAGGTATCTGGATAAGCACTATAATTTCAGACTGAAGCTTGGTGTAATTCAGTCAACCATGACTATTTAAAAAAAAATTCTCTGTAATTTTATAATAGTTGTATAAACTGCAGACTTGAGTAGTTCTTTTTACTCCTTCATTAAAAAAGCTGTTTCAATCTGAAATTAAATAAAAATGATTTACCATTTAAGGGACTAAACACTGTGAGCAGATATTTCAAAACTGGGAAGTTCATTTTTTGTGAGCAAACGTAATTTTTTGAAAGGACAGAAGCAGTCAGTGCACATATCTTCCTTTACCCAATCAAAAGATAAAATAATCATTTCCTTTACTATAATAAATACTGTACTGTGCAACCTATATCTTCCGCAGTTTCCCTGAGCTATAAAACATCTTATTGCTACAGAAACAGAATTTGCAACTTGATGTGAACCAACAGTGCCATCCACCGGACAAAAACAGGAGTGAAATTCCTTGTTTCTCTCATCCTCTCTCTCTCTCTCAAAAAAAGTAGTGTACAGTATAGCAAATTCCTAAACACAGAAATTGGATCCAAGTCTAGATCACTAAAACACTATTCGTGCTTTCCTTAAAGACAGCTCATAAGAAAAACTGACCACAGGAAGTCTTTTTAATGCTCATGTGAATTAACTTTTCTTCTAACTTGCATTTCCAAACACACTTTGCAGCCATAGTATCTATTCTACCAATGTTCAGCTTTAGGACTCAATACTGCAAAGACTCACAGGTGTATAGTCCCTTGGACACTTGGAGTCCACTTGTGTAGCAAGTTGGGCACTTATGCAAGCTTTCGCAAGCTGTGATATGTATAAAAGCACACAGAATGGCCTGCAGAATAACGGTATAAAGAATGCTTCCTATGCCCAGACTGTGGGGGAGGTGGAAACCTTTCAGACTGCATGTAAAGCCAACAACTTGTCAGTAATGTCTTGACTCAGGGATGATCTCTACCCATTCATGGGTCTGGAGATGACTTGAGACTCATCATCTTTGAGCCGCCGATCCATCCACACCAGCTGTGGGTCCTTCCACAGGGGAGAGTAGGCTGTGGGCTGGGATTCCTCTCCTTTCCCTTCCTCCGCTCGCTCTTCTCTGCTTCGAGACAAGACGCTTCACCCCAAACTGGGCTGCCACTTGGTCGAGGCTGCAATTGGAGTCAGTAGCAGCCAGCTCTCGTGCCGGCATCCCTTTTCTAAGGTACGCCTTCAACACGTCTTTCTACGGCTCCCTCCGGCCACCACGAGATCTCAGGGAGTTACTAGGAGTCAAGCCCACCACTGCCCCACGGACCGACCAAGGCAAGGCATGCACTGCGCCACCTCTCTACCCACCACCCCAGCCCCTCGCCTCCGCCACCTGAAACCTTCTCCTGCTTCTCTTCTTTTCAAAACCTCCCATTTGCAAAGGTCTGCATTTGCTTGGTGTCTACACACTGCTCCTTCAGTCGCCTCAGGAGGAGCCTGGACAGCCTCCCCCACCGCTGTGAGGGGCCGAAGGCCCTAGGGGGGAACAAGGCTGAGGGGGGAAATGAAAACAACGTGTCCGTGCTCCCACTGTGCTCGGGGGTCTCTGTACGGCATGACCACAGGGGCTGCGGGGGCAGCGCATGCTTTATTGATCTTCTCAGGAGAAAACCACCGGATCACAAGGCCCCTTGGGGCCGGGGCCAGGCGGAGCCCCAGAGCCCGATTTCTCCCTCTCGGGACAGCCAGGACGTTCAACCGCCCTCGGCCCCGCGCGGCAGAGGCTGCGGGACATGGCACCGGGTGGCCAGGCCGCCACGGAGCCGGAGAAGGGCCACGCAACACCGGGGAAGAAGTAACCCCGTCTCCACACCGAGCGCCCCCCGCCTCGGGCTTACCAAGGGAAGGCCGCCATCTTGCCGCCTTGTCATGTGACGCCCAGGCCCGGCCTTTCACCGCCCCGCCCTGACGCCGGCGCGGCCATGATTGTGAAGGGCACGAGCCTGCCGCGCGGGGCGCCTCGGGCGTCCGTGTGACGCCACTTACCCGCTTCCTGCCGCGGAAGAGGCTGTTCGAACCCGCCGTGTGGGGCCTCCGCCTTCACCCGAAGAAGGGGGTTTGGGCGCGTGGTGCCCGCCGGAGGGCCAGACCCCCGGTCCATGGAGTCTCCAGGGGCGGGGGGCAGCGAGAGGTGCGGAAAGGGAGAGTGACCTGGGCACAAGCAGGTGCCCCAAAGCTTGCCCAGAACAATGCTTCCAACTGTAGTTGGTCTAATAAGAGATACCACGTTTCCCCAAACAATATGTCCGCCCATGTCCTTGGACCAAGTGGCTACAACCAACAGCCCTGGGCACGACCAGCCTTTGTTTTTCCCCTGCTAGTCCTCTCTCACTTGCGGCCTCCACCATTTCAGGCCATGGTTTTCAAACCGGGGAGCATGAAGGAACATGGGGGGGCTGCGGGCAAGGAGTCAGCACCGCTGTAGCCTTGAGGGGGGAAGCAGGGGCAGGGAACCTGGGCAGGCTCCGCCAGCAGCTGCTGCACCTCCGGGAGCCCAGCGCGGCGGGTGCACGGCCTAGAGCCACAGCGGGGCCAGGGCAGGAGGCACTGCAGCCCCAGCGGGTGGAGCCCTCCCCGCCAGGCAGAGCCACCCGTGCCCGGCTGTGCTGCTCCTCTGGGGTGAGGGAGGGCGTGAACAAAACGGTTACTCAAAGGGGGGCTCAGCTCAAAAAGTTTGAAAACCGCTGATCTAACGTCTAGGAAGTTCTGATTCCGAGGCCCTTTCCCTCACTTCCACGCTCAATAGCTGCTGCTGCCCCTTTCCTCCAAGAATTTGTTCAGTCCCTTTTTGAATCTGGCCAAACCACCAGCTTCCGCTACGTCTGGTGGCGACGAGCTCCACGCTTCGATTACTCACTGCGTAGAAAAGAATTTCCTTTTGTTAGTTTAAAACTTACTACCTACTAGTTTCATTTTGTGATCCCCTTGCTCTTGTATTGTGAGAAAATTAATAAATCTGTATTTACTCTCTTTTCCCATTTAGTATTTTGTAAACCCTTATCATATCCCCCTCCACAACTCTTTTCTAAACTGGAGAGACTTAGCTTCTTTAGCATCTCCTCATACACTGCTAATCATTCTTGTTCTTCTTCGGACTTTGTCTAGTTCTTCTATATCCTTTTTGAGATGTGAAGACCAGAACTAAGCACAGTGTTCAAGGCACAGCCTAGGCACACGATGGATTTATAAAGTGTTGTGATGATACTTTATGCCACAGGAACCTAATTACCCAGGAAAATCCAGGAAAGCCTAGGGGCCAAAAAGAGGCACCTAGGCTATGGAAGCAGGTGGTAGCTACCAAAGCGGAGTATACCTATTTGGCTCACATTTGCAGGGAGGCCGTCAGAAAGGCCAAAGCAGAAATGGAACTCAGGCTGGCAACAAAAATTAAAGACAACAAAAAGTCCTTCTTCAGGTATATAGGCAGTAAAAAGAAGGTGCAGAGTAGCATAGGACCTCTACAGGACAAACTAGGGCAATTAGTGACAGATAGGGGGGACAAGGCTGAGCTCTTCAATAAGTTTTTTGCTTCTGTATTTCTGAACACAGATCAGGACAAATCTCCCAATTGGATTATAGACAGGCACCAAAGGGGCACCAGCCCACCAACTGTTAGTGCCAACTTGGTGAAAAGATACTTGCAAGGACTGGATGCTGGAAGTCAGCAGGCCCAGATGATCTTCATCCAAGGGTGCTGAAGGAATTGGCCAGTGTCATGGAGCCACTGGCACGGATGTTTGAGCACTCTTGGTGCTCAAGTCAGGTCCCAGAGGATTGGAAAAGGGTCAATGTGGGCCCTATTTTCAAGAAGGGGAGGAAGGAGGATCCGGGTAACTATAGACTGGTTAGTGTCACCTCTATCCTTGGGAAAGCCTTTGAAAAATTATTAAGGATTACATTTGTGGGAGTCTAGCAGGAAAAATAACGCTGAAGGGCAACCAGCACGGATTGATACCAGGTAAATCCTGCCCGACTAACCTTGTTTCTTTTTATGACTAGGTCACAAAATGCTTTGACACAGGAGTCAAGGTAGATGTCATTTACTTAGATTTTAAAAAGACCTTTGATATGGTATCTCACCCCATTCTCATAAATAAACTAAGGGGCTGTGATGTAGATGATTACATGGTCAGGTGGGTGGCAAATTGGCTTAGAGAGTGGTGGTGGATGGGTCAGTATCAACCTGGAAAGATGTGGGCAGTGAAGTCCCACAAGGCTCAGTCCTTGGACCTGTGCTGTTCAGTGTCTTCATCAGTGACTTGGATGAGAGCGTGGAAAGCACTCTGTCCAAATTCGTAGATGATACCAAATTATGGTGAAAAGTTAACACACTAGAGGGTAGGGAACAAATCCAGGCAGATCTGGACAGGTTGGAAAAGTGGGCAGAATAGATAGGATGCAGTTCAACAAAGACATGTGCAATGTGCTGCACTTATGGAGAAGGAATCACCAGCACACTTACAGGCTGGGGGAGGACCTTCTCAGCAACACAGCAGTGGAAAGTTATCTCGGAATCATTGCTGACACCAAGATAAACATGAGTTGCCAATGTGACAAAGTGATCAGTAAGGTTAACCGCACTTTATCATGCATTAGCAGGTGCATGATGAACAGGTCCAGGGAGGTGATACTTCTCCTCTATGCAGCACTAGTCAGGTTGTAGTTGGAGTATTGCATCCAGTTTTGGGCACTGCACTTCAAGAGGGATTTGGACAAGCTTGAGAGGGGCCAGAGGAGAGCCACTCATATGCCTAGGGGCCTGCAGGCAAAGTCCTACAAGGAGAGATTGAGCCCTGGATCTCTTCAGCCTCCACAAGAGAAGGCTGAGAGGTGATCTTGTGGCCACCTAGATTCATCGTGGGTGGAGGGGAAGGCAGCAAGGAATAGGAAATGCTCTGTTTACCAGGATGCCCCTTAGAGAAACTAGGAACAATGGCCACACATTGATGAACAGGTTTAGGTTAGAGATCAGAAAGAACTTCTTTATGGTAAGGGTTGCCAGAACCTGGAATGGGCTTCCAAGGGAGGTGGTGCTCTCCCCTACCTTGGGGACATTTAAGAGGAGGCTGAATAGGCACGTGGCTGGGATCATCTGACCCCAGCACTCTTTCCTGCCCAGGCAGGTGGTCAGACTCAATGATCTACTGAGGTCCCTTCTGACCCAAACATCTATGAATCTATTAAACTTTTCAATAGGCCATGAATCCCACATAGCCAGGGAAGTCTTGTTTCTAGGTTTAATAGAAATATAAAATATGTACTGATGGAAAGCAACGCAGTAGTGAGGATATTTTGTAAGTAATCAGTTACAGTGTCCACTTCTATCAAAGGAATCATCTGCATATTAGAATCAAAATCCCCATAGCAAATGCCAAGAGCATTGTGTTACATACATTTTCTACCACTTTTTAACATCTCACTAGTTGTGTCCACATCAGAATCTTACCGCACAGTAGCTTGTTACTACTGCACAGCAGTGTCATGTGGCACAAATTGTAATGCAATGCAACTGCACGATATTAAGAAGCAGCTATACAGTAGTAACAAGCTACTGCACAGTTAACATCACCAGGGAGCTGTGCGGAAATGCTACTGTGGAATAGCTCTGGGATGCAAGTACTAAATAAATGTGCAGTAACAACTATGCAGGCAGTGTTTAGTGTAGACACAGCCACTGTGTAGAAACACGTGCTTATTAAAAAAATCAGTATCTTAAACTATATGTATAGAAGATTTTTTTCTGCCTATTATTGGGATTGTTTTTTGGCTCATGGTTATTGTTCATTTTGCATGTGTATTTACCACACAGCCAGGTCATAAATTTATTGAAATAAGTAAAATTACAATGAAGTACCAACATTTTAGTTTCTTCACAGGGCTCTGTATAGACTTTTTACTTTGCCCATTTTACCATGGTACCACTTACTAGAATCACTGATTATTACAAAAGTGCTCTGCCTGATATGATTCCAATAAGCAACAGATACTTTACTTTGAACATTTCCAACCCAACCGTAACTCCCCATGGAATGGATGTTAGTTAAGTTGGTTCTGACTGTGCAAACATAAATCATATCACGTTGTGCGTGAAGCGTTGCAACTACATCAAACTCTTAGAATTTCAGTATTGTTGTGGTGCTATGTCCTATATTATTTAAGATTGCTTTCACCTGATTTTATATTAGGCATTTACTTAAAAGAAATGTTCATTCTTAAAGATTAAAAAGTTTATTTTGAAGTATGTTTAAAGAAAGAACAGGCTGATGAAAATAAAGTAAAAAAATAAATACACTTTACAATGACATTACATTCCACACAAAATAAAAAGTGAACTGAAAATTAAATATGCATAAATACAGAAAATATCAAATTACAAAAACAAACTGGCACTTGTCAAGAGAAAGGCATTATGAAAGTTAAAAAAATTGTGCTATGAGTTTGTTTCTTTTACACAAACTTTGAAACATTCTTAAAGTAAAAAAAGGCTTAGTTAACAAACCTGAACACAAATTAAACCTTCATGTTTTAAATATTAAAAATGAATCCATGTTTATGTCAACATATCACCTACACTGTTAATTAATAACACAGCACATAGAAATCTTTAAAAAAATTATCAATCTTTAGCACTGACATATAATAGCAAACTCAGCTATGGTCTAAAGTTTTGCAACCTGCAAGTGTTTCTACTTGTTGATCTAAATTTGAAATATTTCTTCCCCCTCTATAAATAAATGAACATTTGAGTAACGCCAAAAAATTGAGAACAAAATACAGTTTAGAAATCTGTTAAGAACCTAAGAATCTAGTTGTTATAAGCAGTCCTTGCAGAGTGATAATTAAAGAACAAACAGCATTTAAACATAGGGACAAGCCTTTGGGTGGTTGAAATCACAATGTTTCTTATGAGGATCTGACCCAGAGCCTTTAAGTTCAGGCCACAGTAGACAGACACTGAGCACTTTGTTAGCCTCCAAATTGTTTCTTTGTATTGGTATTGCTTCTTTCAAGTTAATGACTGGCTCTGTTTACAATACTGTAGGATACAGAATCTTTGCTTATAAGGCGGCAACAAGTCACTAAAATTCTAAGTGTGTGAATATAAATCAAAAGTAGATTTAAGGGCACCTCCAAACAAAGTGCTGTTCATTCATTTACACATCTTAATGTTAAGATACCTTCTCCACATAATTAATCCAAATTTTTATTTTTTATGTTGGGTTATTTAATGGAGAGTGCTATTTTGGATCCATTTTATTGTTGTTATACCAATGACAAATTTTAGGAAGTCTCTTTAAGAAAGGGGAGTCACACCACAGGAGTTCTGTTTAAAAAGCAGAATTTGAACCATCTGTTTGTGTCATGCTTAGGCAGTCCTTTTTCCAAATTTAAGGCTCTGGTGGCACAAAAGACATGCCATATGGGACTAAAAAATGCAGGTTTTTAAAACTAGGCCTACAGAAGGGCAACATTTCCTGGAAAGATTCAAGAATTAAAGTTACTGATCAGTTCCCCCTTTAAAATAGTATGTTTGTATCTATTCCTGCCACAATGAACACCACAAGGCAAACAGGAGTATGGAGGTCAACCCTTGTAAGTCTGGGGACTAGAACTGTGAAGGTTGCAAGCTTTATGCGGTACTTAACTAGAAAGAAAAAAGAAATCGAACAAAACTACATTTTTTAAACAACTGCTGCTTGTTTAGAAAATAAAGTAAATTTAGGAAAGTCAAAAGCAAAACAAATTGTAGCATGAACTTTTTATCCTAGTGGTTGCAGAGGACAATCACTTGATTTTGAAGCAAACCATTAAAATTTTGTTGCTAGACATGCATGCGTTTCATTTTCTGCGTCACATCTTTCTCCTATGTCTTGGTCCATGGTTTATTTTGGAATTAGAAAATACAACAAACAGCATGGAAACATTGCTTGGAAAAAGTTTCATCATTTACTGTGTGTGCATATAGATGCAATTTCTGTGAAGTCCCTGGAACAGCTGCCATTATGCCAACAATTATCTTGGATACATGTTTGCACACAACAAAGAGTAACAATGCAGGCCTCCTGCCTGAAATTGAGAGGTTAGCACATTCAGATATAATGATACATTCAGTAATCCTGCTCAGTACAGTTATGGAAAAGCACAGCATTGTTACAGTTTAGTAAATTGGGGGTTTTTTGCAACTGCCCTAATTTTATAGTAAAAGGCCTAAGATGCGTGTACATACAACCACTAAATTTTGCGGGCATATGAACTGCAATTGTGCGTATGAGCTGCTATTTAAAATGTGTTCTAGAGTAAAAAAAGTGAATCAGAGCTAGAAGACTTAGAGGTGGTAAAAAGTTACAAATGATTTTAAGGTAGCACTATATTCTTCCCTATAGCATAACATTTTGAAAGGGGACATAAGTATACAGACATCTGGATACATAGTTACAACATGCAATTTTTCATAAGAGTATTAACTTAATTGTAGCCCAATTATTTCAATGTCATTCCATGAAAACTGACTATGCCAGTGTTTGCAAAATGTTACGTAAAATGGGCATGTTTGTCATCAATTCTGAGTCCATAATCATACAAAAGTCCCAAGGTCTGGGCATTACGAAAATGACCATTACATTAACATTTTTATCCCAGTGAGTGTTGTCTTCTTAAATTGTCGCAACATTTGGCTTCCTTCTTTGGGTTCTTCCTGCATATACTCCTAAAGATACAGCAGAAATAAAGACAAAATTTACAGTTAAAATTACTACTTCTTTAATAAAAAGGCAACAAAAATGAAACAATACAAGCTAGAAATACACAAAACTGTTTAAAATATCTACTTTTAAATAGCCATTTTAAAATTCAAATGTTTGCAATTAATGCTATGTCTCAAGTACCTTAAAATGCATGAATAAAACAGGTTATTCAAGCTGTAAACATTCTTGTAAGTAACTACAATATAGCATGTTCTTCCTCAGTAAGCGTTCCCTTTGTTTTCCTGCTATTCCAAAATACCTACAAATTGCAATATATAAGATTAGAAAATTTGAAATGTTGGTGGTAATCATACATAATAATGTAATGAAATATAATTTTAACACCTATAGGTCTTAACTGTTCTAACTGCTTAACTATTGTGTAGTAGTAGTGTGTAGTATTCTTTACGTTTATGGAAACCAAAAATAAAAAGCAACTCTTTAGTCTTCATTCCCAACTCATGCCTCTGACTGATTGAAGCATATTAAGAACATCCCAAGAAAGTTTGAGCAAGAACAATATAAAGCATATTAATATTTTAAACCTCTAGCCAATTATGTTTTAGGTTTAATAGCTCAGAATAAGCTATTTATAATCCTCCTGATCGTCCCTTCCCTACAAATATCCATGCTGAAAGAGAGGACCCCTCTCAGATAGAATCTCCACACCCCTGCTTTACCCTATCGGAAGTGGTCTGCAAGGTTAGGATCCACAATAGATAGAAATGAAACCTCAGCAGGCCAAAAAGAACTGGGTGGTAGACAAAGGGCAATATGAACACTCACTATTTTGGAAGCTTCTCTATTTTGGAAACTTAAAACTTTCAATAAGGAAACTGAAGGTAGGAGGAGTCCATGCCCCACCGAAGCTCAGGGAGAACAATTTGATATCTACTAAATGATGGAGAAAGCATGCCCTGATCTCCTGCAAGATCCCCCACCACATTGCACAAGAGTGAGGGGGGGGAAAACCTTTTGTCCATAGCTTCACCATGAAAAAACCCACATCAAAATGCAGTGGAAGGGGATCTTCATGGAAATGTTCTCCCCAAAGTTCCTCTAAGCTCCTTCAATATTACAAAAAATCACCATGCACTTCTGTTACTTTAACACAGATGGATATTGTCCAATTTATGATGTGCTAGAAAGAGTCAAGAATTGCTAATACTACAGATGTCAGTGAAACACACGATGTTCAAACATACTAGATGAAATGACAGAATAAATTATGCTGTGCAACTGCAACTAGTTAGAAACACCTGCCAAACATTCAAGATGGCTACTAGACACGACATCCAGCGTTACAACAAACCATCACATGGTCATGAAGGCAGGTTAGACACAAAGATGATTTGCATTGACAGGTATCTAAAGTGTCATGGTATTCAAGTCATGAAAATGCTATGACTAGTTAAAGTTAGGCTGCTGATAGACCAGAATATACTGACTCCTCACTGTAATCTTAATTGGATAATCTTGCAGTTTTAACAGTTCCTGCCTACCTTAGTTTGTGTTCTTTGCAGTTCTCATTAGGTAAGTAATTATTATGAGAGGTACAAAGAAAACTCAGGTGCTGCTAGGAGTAGTTAAGGCAATTCAGAAGATGACGTCTCTGCTGCTGATGTTATAAACTTGTGGGGAAGACTGATGAAGGTGCCAACTTTTGGATGCAAAACAAAAATTCAGATAACAGAAATTTGTTATCATGGCACTTCTACAAGTTTCCCATTTATACATTCTAGTTCCATGACTAAATTCCTGCTTGAGTAACTACACTCTGCAATTTTAATAGGATATGTTATTTCCTATTTTATTCATATTTTGTTTAGAATCATTATGTCCCATTGAACAGTTGCCATGTTCCACTCTACAGTAGCTACCCTGCATTTGCCAAGGGAGAGGAAGAAGTATCCCTCTCCTTCCAACTTAAATGTTCTAATGAGATTCATATATATGCATGTGCGTGCATACATATAAAGTCATTGTGTATGGTGTGATTTCAGATCCTTTGTGATGAAAGATCCTATAGATTAATATAAAATGATTATTAAAGAAGTAGGATTTCTGGTTTTTTTCCCCTCAGATATGAATGTAGTAACTTTAGGCATGCCTGGATTTCTCAGCACCTCTTCTCTATAATCACTTCTCTTGATGTTTCAAACCAATAGGGGAAAGGACATTTTCTGGGCAAACTGGATATATGTCAGTGATCTTATGCATGCTCACCAACTTTCTTCCATTATCCCTAAGTGCCTGCAGTTAAGTCAGAATTCTGAATTTGTCCCCACTGGGAAGCCTAGCTAGTTAATGCAGAAAAATAATTCAGATATTACAAATCCTATGAGCAAGTTATACATCTATCCTAAACCCTTTTATTACCTAATGGGTTAACTATTAATCTCCATGTCTGGGCCCTCTGTATTTCCCTACAATTAAAACATAACATTAGGTGTATATTAAGGGAAAAATGGGTCACATCTTACTCCTTAATGCCTAATATACATCATAGAATCCTACAACATATTTTAAAAGTGAGAATTTATTAAATAGTCCATATGAAAAGAGAGACTGTTTTGAAAACCTATCTTTACTCCTTTATTTTTCTTTGTGGAAGATGCATCTTACATATATAAAATAAGAATCATATGACATTCAAAATACAACTACCTAAGCTGCATCTAAATCTATACTAGTTCTGAATATTTTTCTCTTGACAAACCTTATGTCTTTCTTGGACATATTGCTAACAAAAATATAGCATTTTTTTTTGCACTTGGGCATCTGGCAAAAAAAATGTAAGCACCAACTCTAAATGGTACATACATATTTTACAGCTTTTACAAAAGGTTTGTTACTCATATATATTTGTTTGAAAAGATGGGCTGGATTTAATGCATTAAAGCAAAGCTGTTGCAGACAGAAAAGGTAAAACAACCCCCCCTCCCCTTAAGGCTTTCTTTATACTAGTAACTTACTCATTCCTTTATTATAAATGACATCCAAGCACCAATTTTCTACACACCTGAAATAGCCTTGTTAGGCAATCTGCTCTCTGAGGACTTCTTTCTATTTTGCTCAACCCCCTTCACTGAGGTCTTAGGGGTTCTAATTAAATATAAAAAAAATTAACAAGTCATTTGCATCGAAGTCCAAAGGCTGCATCCAAACAAAGAAAAGCAACACTATTAAGCTGTTCTTGGCATGAGAATATCTGCAAGGGATTCAGTATAGCCTCCTCCAGAATATTTACATGTGCAACCCCAGTTGACATTATTAGGATTTATGCACACATTAACAGGAGAATGTACTTTCCAGATACCCTTTTTAAACTGTTCAAGAAACTGATTCAATTAAGATATTGTGGAATTAAGTAGTCTACATTTTTAAAAATGATGTTACATTAAGTGGAAGTAGAGGTTCATGGAATGAATTTTACAAATACAGATTCTAAACACAGCGTTAATGGAAGACAGACAACAGAATGAGACCATTGCATTTTTTAGTATAAAATAAACACATATACTAGGAAACTGAAGTATCTTCTCAACCTAAGTTGAATATTGGTCATTTTGTCTTTGCACAATATTTGCAGTGATACCTGTAGCTCTTATTGAAAGATCCGTATTCTTAGATGTTGCATTTAACTTCAACCTTTAGAGTTATGCTTTAAACCATATGCGGGGCTTACCCTTGCCTGCAAAGCAGCCTATGAATTGGAGCATTTTGTCCTTGATTTGGCTGAAGAACTCTGTTAAAAGAAATAAAACTTATGTTTTTTTCCTAAAACAAAGCCACAAATAAAGTTTGATTACTAAAAATCACTTTCTATATTCTAGGTATGCCAGAAGGGCCAGCATAATGTTTAGTTACCCACTGATAGCTCAGTGGCTATACAAATAAGTATGGCAGTAATTAAAACTCAAGAATGAGATTTACAAAGCCTTCAGAAACAGAAAAGAACCTTTCTTACAGGTGTCCCTAAGCAAAGGCTCAACTTCTCCCAGGATCAAAACAAAGCAGGTAAGCTTTTTCTAGTAACAACTGTTATAACACAAACATATCCTGATGCAGTGTATCCACATCCAACTTCACCTCATCCGATCTTTGCTGTGCATTTTTGGGGCACATCAAAGGGTGTGTCCCCCCCCCCGTAAGCCAACTTGGAACAGGTTCATACATGTAATATGTTTTTCCCCCAGTAGCTTATCCCAATGATTTCTTCTTCCCTTGGAGACAGATTGGCTAGATCTAGATGTGCAGGCATGTGTGGTTTGTGGCACTGCAAACCCCTTTGCAGCACCACAAACTGCACAAGCTGCACCTTAATCAGTGCACAGTGCTGCTAATTTACAGTGCCAGAGCAAAATTTGCTCCAGGGTTTCCCAGTAGCAAAAAGCAAAACAAAAAACCCTGGAAAAGAAGCAGTGCAAACCATACCCAGGGCTGCCTGCTCTCCTATCTCCACATGCTGTGGAGTAGGGGTGTGCAAGACGGGCTGTATTCATTTTGGATTCAGCCTGAATTGGAGACAGTGATTCAATTCGTTGATTCGGATCACTGTTCCGATTTGATCTGGCCAAATCTGAAAGTGAAGACTTGATGCCAATTCGGAAAAAATCAGTGATTTGGCTATAGACACAGTTTTAAATGTTTCTTCTATGTATCTCGAGGTACCAGGTGCGGCTCGTGAACACTGCGATGGTGGAGCGGATGGAGCATCCCACAGGTGCGCAGGGGGCTCCTGAAGTACTTCTGGTCCACGTCTGGGTCTGCCATCAAGTGTGCCGGGGAACCCCCTGCACTCTCCCAGCTTGGCGATTGCCCGCGGGAGGACCCAGGATGGCTTCCCCAAACCCAGGAGGCACCAGCTACTAAGCTGGGGGGCAGCCCCCCAGCACACTTCCTGGTGGACCCGGAGGTAGACCAGAAGTTCTGGTCTACTTCCAGGTCTGCTGCCGAGTGCGCTGGGGACCCCCCGCACTCCGATGAGACGCTCCATCTGCCCTACCTTTGCAGCATTCACAAGGCGCCTGGTACCTAGAGGTATGTAGAAAAAACATTGCGTCTATGTCTGAATCGTCAAATCTTTCCAAATCTCTCCAAATTGATTCAGAGGGTTCCAAGTCAATTTGGAGAAATTAAAGGGTCTCCCGATTCGATTCAGATTTGGCTACCGAATTGGGCCGAACCTCTGCCGAATCAAATCAGCGACCAAAGCTTCACACAGCCCTAGTGTGGAGCCCCTGTGCTGAGACCCCACTGCTCCCAGGCCGGCTGGTGCACAGGGTACCTCAAGACAGGACAGCAGGCAGCCCTTAGCTGTCTCCTTGTGGCTCAATGCTGAAGTTCATGGAGCCCCCATGCTGAGGCACCCTGTGCCCTACCCAGCCACTCCCCAGCTGCCTGGGGTGCAGGATGCCTCAAGATGGGGGTGCAGGCAGCCCTGAGCTGGCTGCTTCCCTGTCTCCTTATGCCTCAGCGTAGGGGTTTCACTGTGGAGCCCCTTTGTTGAGGCACGTGGAGTCCTGTGCTGAGGCACCCTGTGCCCCAGCTAACCACTTCCAGGCTGGCTGGGGCTCAGTGTGCCTTGAGACAAGGGAACAAGTAGCCTTGGCCAGCTGCTCCTGTCTCCTTGTGCCTCAGCACAGGGGCTCCACTTTGGAGCCCCTACACTGAGGCATGTGGAGCCCCCAGCAGAGCAGCTGGCTAGGGCACAGTGTGCCTTGAGACAAGAGAGCAGCCAACCCAGGAAGTGGCTGGCTAGGGTGCAGGGTGCCTCAGCGTGGGGGCTCCACAATGCGCGAAGATGGGGGAGCAGGCAGCCCTGGGCTGTCTTCTGCCCTATTTCCACATGCCATTCCCCAGCTGGCCAGGGCACAGGGTAAGTCAGCACAGGGAATAGCTAGCCCTTGCTGAGGCACCCTGTGCCCCAGCTAGCCCACGGAGCAGTGGGACCTGTCCTGCTGCAAAGCGTATGAGCAGGGGTGTACAATGTGGCACAAAGTAGCGCCACAAATTTGTGCCGCTGCAAAGGCACACCCCTATTCATGTGGACATGGCCATTGAAGGCAGGACTGACAGATACCTTCACAGAAGACCATGAACCCAGGCTTTGGCCTGGGTTCACAAAAAAAGCACCACCAACTTCACACATCAGTGCTTAAGAAGGCAAAAGTGTTGCTTTTATTATCTTATTATCTTATCTAATAAAGATATATCTTATCTTTATTATCTAAGTGTTGCTTTTATTGCTTTTTGTAATCTTAAAAATAATTTTTGCATCATTACATATGTGTGGAGGTTACAGTCAATAGCTTCTCACCCTAAAACCAAGGGATGAATAGAAGCACTATGAGATTCACTTCCTCAAGTTTCTGGTCTCACAGGGTGTTTATACATATGCTCTGGGAGTCAGGGGAAGAGGGGGACAATTTAATTTAATAAAGTGCCCAGAGCGTCACATGCATCAGTGTTCCCATGCTGAAAAATGGCAGCAGGGGTGCTTTAACTAAAGGTTTGTCAAACGAACTCTAGTTAAAGCACCCTCACCTCCATTTTTCACTGTGGGGACGCTGATACATGTGACACCGGAGTCCGCTGGAGTGCGGTAATCACCACGCTCCAGCAGACTCGATTAATCAAGTCTGCTCTGACGCACTGTAATTACAATTCATTGGAGCAGCCTCGCTGCACGTGTGGAGGCACCCACAAGCATTGAACAATTCTATAAATGATCTGGATAGAGATTATGCAGTCTTACCAGAAGAGGACAGACCATTGAAGCACTTGTGCAATTATTATTTAAGTTGGTAGTTTGCAAGCATTCTAGTCACATGTTCTTTTACTGGCAAAAATTCTCTTTTGTGGACAGGCCCCATCTAAAGGGTAGCCCCAATAGCAGAGTATTGAACTTTCTGCTGGATCCACCATTTTTGCTCCACAAGAAATTACATGAACACTTGTATGCTTGAAGTTTCTCCTGGACTTAGCACGTCTCCTGCTGTAAATGTAACCTGTCATTAGCACCGCGTATAAGACACTGGCAAGGTGTGGAGTATTAACTTACAACCACGTGGCCTGGAAGTAAGTGCCCCTGTTGATGCTCAAGGGTCTCTTCGTAAGAAAGATTACACCTATTTTCAATGATCTCTACATACCACTACACTATGGTTCATATCTAGAAAAGCAAAGGGATCAACAGAAGAAAATAAAAGTACCCCAATACTTAAAGATGTTACCACTACACTTAACACTATGAAAAATCATAAAGAAATGAAATGTCATTTTTGAGGATAGTATATATAAGATGTTCAAGCTGAAAGAGAGACTATTAACTACAGACAAGTTAATAACCCCTTTCCTTTCTTTACTGCCCTTGGTAATAACGACAGCAAATAAGTTATAGCAAGCAAGCAAAGCAATCAAAAGGTCCAGCATCACACAATTAAGAACATATTACAGTACTCTTACTGACAAAAAAAGATATCTTCACTGACCTGGCTTCAGATGTTTTTTGTTTTACGATTACTTTTTTATTTGGCATTCCCATTTCCGCAGCCCTAGAGAAACAAAAAGGACCCAATTATTTTTCTTTATATATAATTATATAAAATCATCATGAAGGAAGCTAAATGGGAATAAAAAAGAAAGTTACCTGCATTGCATATTATCACCCATTTTGGTAAAATTATATATACTGAAATCTACCCTTTAGAAATCAGATTATGTGCCAAAGAATTATGTATCTGAATTATGTTACATAGCCAATTCAAATGTTTCTACTGTGTACACCAGTGGTTCCCAAACTGGGTCGCAACCCTAAGCAGGGTCACAACAGTGGATGGGGTCGTGAGGCTGGAGGACTGTGGGTTGGAAATCGGGGGTCATACTGAGGAAATGGGGCCATAAATGGGGTCACGCTGAGGAAAAAAGTCTGGGAACCACTGGTGTACACCATTCATTCTGAAGGAAGCCATGAAAATGATTCATGTATTTTATTAAGCACTCAGTTGCCAAACCTAAACTAAACATACAAGAATTAGTTTGCTTATTGAAACTCATTCTTAAATGCATATGAACATTACATGCAACTCAAGTTAACATGAGCATTTTATTAATTGAGATTTAACTGGGATTTCAGTTAAACAGGGATATAATTACCTAAATTAAATGCAACAAAACATGACTAATTTTTGTAAGTGCTGTAATTTTTTTTTTTTTTAAGTCGACAAATTTTACCTTTATTCAAGAGATGGTAATTCAAATAGTTGAGAGTGCTCTAGAATCATGCTGTAGTGTTGGGCCCTTTCACTCAACAGGAACATGTGTCACATACTTAACCAACATCATTTACTGCAACAACATGTTCTGATTCAATTTCGTGTTCTAGCCAAATGTGCAAGGCGTTCGATCAATGATAAAACATTAATCATGATGCTATTAATTATGATTTCAGAGCAAATTGGACAAAAGTAAGTAGATACATGGAAGAAGACTAGCACCCATCTTGCTTTTAATATGTAAGCAGATATTCAGGTGATTCCTATCAAAATGAAAATGAAGGAATATTAAATGTTGACTAGAAGGAAGTGAGTAAAGTCATCCAACAAATGTAAGAAACCATTTCGCTAAAGATTCTGCTGTGCACAAAGCAAACATTTTCCCAATCCTCCTCCCCCAACCATCACCAAAAAAATAGAAAATGCACATACTTCATAAACTTCTTCCTATCCAGGGACTTCTGAGTCGCTGTTGAAAGTGTCACTCTCTCTCGTGAGGTCTTTACTTTATCCTAAAAGAGGAGAGAAAGTGGTGGATACTAATATTAATTACTATTTTTATTACCGTTGGCTCCTTCTAACCCAACTACTCTGGCAGTTGTTATTATGGATCCATTTTAAAGAATCTAATTCAACAGTTTTTACTTTATGTGGCAAGGAAACTCTTATATTATAAATTTTCAATTAAAAATCACTTCTAGGAACAAAAAAATCCATAATTTAAATTGAATCTCTTTTCTTGTTAAAATTGGTTCTGATTATTTCCCATTTATAGTACTGCATGCCCACACACACACACTTTAGGAGAGTGTGGATGCTAACTATGGTGGACTAAACATTTTTAAAGAAATTTAACCCCTGTAGCATCACAGCCAAGGACCACACTAGTCAGGAAGATTATTTTCAACAGCTTATGTTTTAAATCTTCCCAGATCAGAAGAAATTCAGACCTTAAAAGGAACCACTTCTAAATATTGGACTGGGGGGGGGGAGGTTTGTTACTAGGCAAACACATGATCTTGGAACACACCATTTGCCTGAGCATCTTCTCTTTACGAACTTCACGATCGTGATGCAATATACTCATTCTCTCAGATACTTCCATGATGAAGAATATGTCATGGATGTCATATAGTGCAGCTCGCAGCTGAAAAAACAATAAAACCTGCATGAAGTTCTTCAATCTAGTTAGTGTGTTCATACTTAAGGTAAAAGACCACAGCAATTTTTTAACACAGAGAAAGAAAGACCATCTTGGTAAAACTGTACTACAGACTATTTTTGTAAGCATAAAGCAATACTTTCTTTTTTTACATGACCTAACTACATTTTCACCTCACAAAGATGAAACGAAGAACCTGTCTCTTGTTGACAGACAGACTAAATAGTCGCGAATATACATCACCTGAGCTATCACTCTTTCATGCAGGGATGCATCTTGTGCTGAAACTGTCCCTCTCTTTAATGGAGCTTCAGACTGAAAATTTTTTATGAACTCCATAGTATCCTAAAAAATAAAATGTAAGGTTAAACATTACACAATTCTCACTGACGGGATTTGCAGCAAACCTTTTATTCAGATGAGATCAGATTTGCAAGGCACACTTGGGTGACACAATGCAAAACACTGTGGCAATAAACTTTAAGTCACTTAGTGGAATTCACAACACCCACATTAAGGCCCTTGGTTCCTATTCAGTTAATAGGGAAGAGTTATGCATCTAAGAATAGGACCTACAAAAGCCAGCATACCCAGTGAAGAACACAGTAAGGCAGAGAACACAAAATACTGAGGAGATGGGTACCTGAAACCCCACACCTCTTTCCAAAGGACGAACACATTATCCTAGGTCAGGGGTGTCAAACATACAGCCTGCAGGCCACATCTGACCTGCAGAGCCACTCTATCCACCCCACTGGACTATGGGTTGGGCCCCTGTGGACATGATGATTGGCAGCAGGAGGGCAAGTGAGGGCCAACACAGCCCCAGTTGCCACGTTAGCTTTGCCCATCTGCACTACCTTGGCCCTACCTTCCTGATTACAAGCCCCCACCGCATGCTGCAACTTTCTCCTGCTCTGGGCCACATCCAGCCTCATTCCAGATCCAGCTCAGGGCACAAAGTGAGTTTGACACCCCTGCTCTACACCTAAGGGAGGCAGTTCCCATCATCCAAAAGTCCTGAATCCTTGCCTGGACTTAGGCACTTACACCCCTTCTTGCAAAAACCAAGAAGGATCAGTCCTCTCTATCAGAATACTGATACTCAAGAGCTCAGTGGTTAAAATACTCTTCCAGGAGAAGGGATACCTGGTTAAGGTCCCTACTCTGGGGAGTTCTGAATACCTGTCTCCCACTTCCTGGATAACTAGTAGATAAAATAATTATGTTCATTCTCTTTCCCCTTAGACCAAATAAATATTTAATTATCCCATTCAAAGTGGGACATCTAAACACAAGGAAATGAAATCACCACCCCAAAAATATCCTCAGGTCTGAGGGATCAGGGCATTGTTCCAAGATGGAAATGTCAGGCCACATTTCCTCAGGTAGAGGAAGGAATTGAACCCAGGCCTCCTAAAGCCTCTATGAGTGCAATAGCCATCAAACTACAGACAAGTAGGAGAGGGAAATTTGCACAGCAACTGAAGGTAGTGGAGAGCCTCACTCATGTCTAGCAGATCAGCCAGGAGAGATATATGGGGAAATGCCTAGTCTGTGAATCCCAGCAGGGCTTAGGAATGAGACAGGTGACAAGGTCCCAGCCCTGTCACAACTAACATGGTTCTGGCCATGCCATAAAACATAGGTATCTGCAATATTCACATGTCTCCAGGGTTTGGAGGCAACTGAGCAAGGAACAAGGATCTAAATTCTGGACTTAGGTGTCCTAGGGCATTTTTACATGTGTTGGGACACTGCGCCAAGCCATGCTAATTAGAAGTGCCTGTGTGTCATGTGTACCAGTGTCCCTGCACTGAGAAAATGGCAGCAGGGCACTTTGAACTAAAGCTCACTGAATGTGTTTTATTTCAAAGTGACCCACCACCATTTTATCAGTGCGGAGATGTGTGGTGACACTGATACACATGATGCGGAAGGCTGCTAGAGTGCATCAATTTGGGGCGAGGTGGGCATGCTAGTAGGGAGGGAAAGACTGCAGAAAGACCTAGATAGGTTGCAGGGGTGGGCTAACAAAAACGGGATGCGTTTCAATACGGACAAGTGCAGGGTGCTGCACTTGGGCAGTAGTAACCAGCAGCACACTTATAAGATGGGAAACTCCCTTCTTGAGAGCATGGAGGCAGAAAGGGATCCTGAAGTCATCACTAACTCCAAGATGAACATGGGCTGACAATGCGAGGTCACGGTCGGCAGGGCTAACCGGACCCTATCGTGCATCCACAGGTGCATCTCAAGTAGGGCCAAGGAGGTGATCCTCCCCCTCTACGTGGCACTGGTCAGCCCACAGCTGGAGTACTATGTCCAGTTCTGGGCACCCCACTTCAAGAGGGATGTGGACAACACTGACAGGGTCCAGAGGAGGGCCACCCACATGATCCGGGGACAGCAGGGCAGACCCTACAATGAGAGGCTACAGGACCTGAACCTGTTCAGCCTTCACAAGAGAAGGCTGAGGGGGGACCTTGTGGCCATCTATAAACTCACTAGGGGGGACCAGAAGGGCTTGGGGGAGACCTTGTTTCCCCTAGTGCCCCCCGTGATAACAAGGAATAACGGCCACAAGTTGTTGGAGAGTAGGTTTAGATTAGACATCCGTAGGAACTACTTCACAGTTAGGGCGACTAGGATCTGGAACCAACTTCCAAGGGAAGTGGTGCTGGCTCCTACCCTGGGGGTCTTTAAGAAGCGGCTCGATGCCTACCTGGCTGGGGTCATTTGAGCCCAGTTTTCCTCCTGCCCAGGCAGGGGGTTGGACTTGAAGATCTACAAGGTCCCTTCCAACCCTACTTCTATGATTCTATGAATTTCTGTGCTCCAGCAGACTCGATTAATAATTAATAATCGAGTCTGCTCCAACACAGTGGTTTTCCAATGCATTGGAGCAGGCTCCACACAGGTGTGTAGCAGCCCTAAAATCCTAAATGGATCTAGTTCCTCTTCCTTTAATTTCAAAGGTCCAAGTAGAAGGAATGTACAGACACAGGCTGGCAGGATGTGAAACGAGGGATTTAAGCATGATTCTCTAAATATAGGACTTTTCTACAACCTCCTCTGACTACTGCAATTCAGCAGAGAAAACCTGGCAGCTAGGCTGTAGCATTCACTGCTCCAAAAATCAGGTACTGTACTGCATGCTGTACCCAGTCACTTTTTACTTTGTACATAAACGCACCATACATCTATGTAACACAGGAGCAAATAATACCAAATACCTACATGAACTCAGACCATCGAAGCTTTACATCAGAGGAAATGAAGCGTGCTCTTCACCGTCTTTGGTGGTGCTACTCATGAATGGCTACTGCCTATTGCTGCCTTATGAATGGTTGTCTTGTTAAGCAATAAGATTAACAGAAGAAAGATGCTCCTCTATCTTTTCCCTTTTGTACGCCATCATTGTTAGCTACGCCCACCATGCAACAGAGAAGATACTTTTAGCCCACTATAAAAAGTGAACGTGCACACCATGAGTATGGTGTGTAGTTCATTCAATCTCTGAAGAGGAGAACCACCCTATCCAGTAAACTTTGTAAATCAATCTTGAAAGTAGGATGGGTTTTCTCAGGAGAAAAGATTTCATCTACCAGCTGAAAGAGAGGAGTGAAAACGACAGAAGAATATATATATGAAACAGAAGCGTCTTGTCAC
The DNA here is from genome assembly GCF_030867095.1 of Alligator mississippiensis. Classification (NCBI taxonomy): domain Eukaryota; kingdom Metazoa; phylum Chordata; order Crocodylia; family Alligatoridae; genus Alligator; species Alligator mississippiensis. The sequence continues at coordinate 45,282,440 of NC_081836.1, read as the reverse complement.
TTATTCCTTACCTTGACAGTTTGCCTTAAATATTTCAGTTTTTCGGTTTGCATGAGCCTACGAGTAAGAAAACCCTTTGCTAATGCAGTGATCTTATTGAACTTCATTTGTACTTCTGGACTGAAAACCTTTAAAACAAAAAAACCAAAAAAACTGTCTAAGTGCTATTATGTAATTAAATATATTTAGCTTGGTTGATAGATTTGGACAAACAATTAAAATCAGTTTATTCACCCCTCTTGTATTCAGGGCTAGAAAATATAAGTTTGCTAAATGCGTTTTAGCTAGGTCAGAGGTGCCCACTACAACATTAGTTTGGTTATCAGTGAAGATGGGTTACATGATTACATTGCTTATTCTGTAATCTAGGGGGGGAAATAACATTGTTTAGCTGTTTTCTTAGATCTCCTAGTTCAACCTCATCTAAAGAGCTGCAGGTCAAAGATTAATTGGATTTCAATTCTCTTGCACTGGGAGCTTTTAGCTGTAGTATATCTACCCGGCAAGGATTAGATGATTTTTAAAAATATACAATGCAATCTATTTTCCTACCTGTGACCACCTGGACTTGGCTCTACTAATGGGCCTGGCTGCTGAGATTTTTGACACTCCACCAGATGATGGCCCCCAGAGGTAGAATGGAGTGTCACTTGTTGACACAAAGCTATTGGGTGTGACAGTGTTGGCAAAACCTACACATAAGTAGAATAAGTAGATGTAGTTAAATAAATGGAGCACCAAACAGGAAGACTGAGCACATGAGCACACACACACCACCACCCAAATACTTGCATGTCACTCCACAGAAATCCAGATTTATCACTATATTTTTTAACACACACACACACACTGATTTTAATCTAGAAGCTTTCATGGGTGTACATTGAACTAGTACTGCTTCATTCACTGCTTGTAGTATACATTATATCCCCCGTCAGTTATGCTTGTTCAAAATTTAAAAAAAGACATAATCAAAGCAGAAAGTACCGCAGGATGGAATCTCAGAGACTAACTGGTTCAGAGAGGGACAGACTTTCCCTTTATACCAGTGTGTGCAAAAATCCACAATACACATGTTGAATATTAAGAGATACTATACTGGACCTTTTGTGGAGGGCTTAGGATCAAAGGAAGTACTTCCAGATTTTTATTAGAGGTAGTTTCAGATGCAGCGATGTGTACACTCATTTATGAAGAACATGACTAAGACAATCAATTGGTTTCATACATGTCACCAGCCTGCAGGAAGATACTAACTTCCAATACTTCCTGCCTAGACTGGATCCCAATTAATGAAGCAGAAGTGTTGCTACTGTGTATTCCATGACCCAGGAAGGAATATCCTGTTTTAAAGTGCCCAGTAAACTGTATACTCCCGCCCAGTTTTACCAGTGCTATTTGAATTTGCGTAACAGATTGAGTCCACTTAAGTCAGCATACTTTCCAGCACGCCACTTTCACTTATTTTTCTCCATTCCAATCCCACTCCACTGGAAACATTCATTTTGGGTATTTCGGTTTCTGTTGTAACAATCTTCTTTCCTTTCAACCTTCTCTCCTGCTCTTCTATCTCCTGCAGATTAAAAGTCTGCCATAAAACCAGATCTTTCATTCCATATGATGGAATTTAGATTAATTTTTAAAAGCCGTGGCATCTTGACAAGCCTCAATATAACATAAGCAGCTTAGCCACTACCTATAGACATCTTAATTTCCACTAATCTTAATGTAACATCATCAAATATAATTGAACTTCAAATAGGCTTACTAGACAATATATACGCTTAAAAACCCAGATAAACCTTTCCCAAACTGTAAAAACACAGATTCCCCTCTCAATTGTATTAATACACATGGATACTGTGTGAGCTACTACCAGCTGATTGTAGTAATTTTCTCACTCTTCTAGGATGTCTAATTCCCTATTGCAGCACTTCCCTTTTAGAACTGGCTATGAAAACATGCATCAATTATACATCTGTCTCCTGGGTATGCCTTCCTACTGCTATACTAAAACAGTCAATGAGCCAAGCCTCCTGTTCGTTATATTATTTTTCTCAGTGCTCTGACTGTCCCTATCCAGAACAAGATGATAGTCAACTTTAAGGCTTTCACATTATCACATTCTCCAAAGAGCTGCCATAAATTCAACTAGATTATGATAACTGCCCAACCTTGGGCATGACACACAAAAAAAAAGCAATATCATTTCACTGCCCTAAATTGCCAGATACTGAAACAAAATGCACAAGCAGCTACTGCTACCATCTCAAACTGGAGTTTTCCAGTCTTGTTCCCTCACCTTCTGCAGTTTCTCCTGTTCTCTTTCTTGTTCAGCTATCAGAATTGATAGCTGTTGTGCATGCTGCTCTTCAAGCCTCTTCCTCATTTCTTCAAAAGCCAACATTTTATTTTTTAAAATCTCTTCTGAGAAAAAAAACACATGCATTTTAAAGAATTAATCATATATTCTTTAATTCTTCTTCATATATTTTTTCTAAATGTTCTGTACCCTAAACAAAGAGATGTTGATTTAAAATGTATATTTCTCTTTCAAAAAAAAAAAAAGTAGAATACTTTTTTATTCACAATTCCCACTAACACATAGCAAACAAAGTTACTTATCAGCAAGTGCAGCTCTACAAGTTGTCTGATCAGGTTCACATTTATGAGATAAGCCCTCCCAGATGGCACAAGTGGCACAAGAGTGTAAACATGAAGAAACTAGCTCTGAAAAAAGCAGGACTTCTTGCTTGATCAAATTCAAAACACATATACACACCCTCATATCTAGCCTCCTTATGAAGTTCATTGGAGAAAAATACAAAGTAGATGTGACATTTTTGTTTCTGAATCAAAAAGAGACCACATATCATGATAATATTCCAACTCGTTGCATTCGGTATTTTATTTGCAAAGTGTATCCATGTTCTCTTATTTCAGATTACTGTTCTACCTTAGCATAAGGCCAAATACAGTTCATTAGACTAATGTTTGTAGAGCCATTGACTTTTCGTGGAACATAGAAATTCAATGTATGAGAGTTTCATTGGAATTTTTGTAACCATTTCTAGCATTGCTTCATTTCCATTCTTTTTGGATTTCAAATCCAGCTAGACATAATTTTCAGTAAAACAGCAAGAAAACTCCAAATTATAAAGAAAAAAGAGAAGCTCCAGTTATAGCAACAAATGGTGATATTGAACAAGCAGGATAGTTTTTCAGAAACCGGGAAAAATCACCCGTCCCAACATCATCTATTTACTCTATACAAGTACCTATGGAGATGCTCAAACCATTGTTAAATACGTATTATAGGACTTCTGAGTTCAAGGAAGCAAGCTTCACTTTGCTTAAAGAAGCCTCCATTTCAAAAGCATCTTTCAGAAATTTGGTTTACTATAGGAAATTTATCTAAAATGTAGGGATTTATGATTATAAAAATATATTCTGTCATTTCAACATAATCACTATATAAGTTGTGAGAACAATACAAAAGTGAAATGTAGTGAAACACTAGTAAGGAAAACAGATTACAGATAAAAGCGCACACAGAAACCCTGAGCTTTTCAACTCCCTCTTTATATGTATTGAAAGGACTACAAGTCAATTTATCGTCATGACAACAATTAGCACAATAATTACATATTTTTTAAAACTGAGACTTCTAACTAAAGAAAACTTATATTTTGAAAAGGATTAACTAGAGAAAAAAATATCAGTTTACCTTTTGCAGTACTGTCTGAGCTTACATTCTTGTTAACATAAATAGATCCCAGGGAGCATCTTTGATCTTGCAGCCACCAACTCTCTTGTTCTTCGGTTCCAACTGATGAAACATATGGGTTGTTTTCTTTCTGTGAGCCATCAGTATCCATATCCAGCCTACGTTTCACTTTTTCAATACCATTTTCTTGAAAGTGTTCACTTCCAAAAGAAAGACTTGGAGTATCCATCTGCTGTTGCTTCTGCTGGCTTTGCATCAGTAATGGAGATGGGTTTTCTACATCATAAGATTTATTGAGTTCCATGGGTGAAGTACTTTTGTTTTTTTCTAACAAGTTAGTTGGTTTGAGTCCGTTCATACTTACTAGTTTTTGGGTTACCAGGGACTGACTAGCTGCATAAGGCTCATGCAATTTTGGAGTTGTAGTACAAGTAGCACCGTCCACCTTGTACAGCCCTCTGCCCTCCAGCGCTAGCTGACCCTCCACTGTAGCAGACACTGGAACTCCTTTGCTTTCTAATTGATTAACAGACTGTTGATGCACTGGATTTGATTTGCCAAACACCAGTCCATCACAGGTGTCCAAAGGCGTTTTGTGAACTTTGCTAGAACAAAGCATAGCAAAGTCTGCGTTGAACTTTGGCACAGGTTCAGACACGTTGGCCTTGTCAGCAGCATCTTGTATAATCAAGTCCGTTGCTCTCCCTTTGTTTTTAGGACTTAACTCATAGGCATTTACAGGGTTATTTATAACTATGTGACCCATGGATAAGGGCCTTGGACGTCTTCGGTGCATTTTAGGACTCATACTTGGTTCTGGACTGGGTAATTTGGCATAGGAACCTGTAAGGCTTCTGACAATGCTACTGTCATGGTCAAAGGTGGTAACATGTTTAAATTCTTCATCTGAATCTGAATCCAAAACTGGGGGTGTTCCTGCTCTCACAGGTATGTCCACTTTGGAAAAACTGGATGAGGCTGAAGTACTCATGCTATTTGAATGGGGAGAGGCACCTTGGAGAACCATATTCGATTTATTAAGACTTGGTTTATCAAGTGTCATACCTGTACAACTTCTGCCTGTAAATTTTGTCTTCTCTTTCACTAAATCACTGCTTTTAACTGCATCATTTTCTTTATCTGAATGACTTTCATTAATACTTTTCTTCAAATTAGTTCTTGTGCTACGTCTCGTTTGTTCTCTCTCTACATATTCCCTTGACTTTTTCAGAAGATTTTGAAGACTCATTACATAGGGATCTGCAACTTCCTCATTAACTGTTAGCACCCCCGTATCCTCTTTGTTCAGATGTGTGTTTAAAGCAAGCATATTTTGTGTTTGATCAGGGGATGCAACCTTTGGGCAAGCTATGTTTTCTGAAGGGCTGCTCTCACTTTGCTTTGGAAGAACGAGTTCTTCTGTGCTTTTAACAGATTCTATCATGCTTAATGGAACCAGGGTGTTAGTGTCCGACGGCATACTTTCTAATGGCTTTTCAAGCTTGGTAGCATGACAGTCAGCAGTAGAACTTGGCAAACTGATGTCTGGTAGAGTAGAGAAGCCAGCTGAGGCTTTTAACTCCAAATTAGGGTGAATACTTTCAGCTTCCCATTGATCCAAATCATTCACACTGGACAGTTTTCTGACCTGCACATAATTGAAAACATTTCAGATCCCTTTATTGCAATAAAGCCTCATTGTCTATAAAGAATTAGAAAACAAACAAAGGAATAGGATTTCTTTAACATCCAGCCAAAAAAAAAATTAAGTGCACAGAATGTTCCATATTATTTGCCTGTTTTTATAAAGGCATAATTCTTTCCAGGCACAAGCAATAGCAACTGCATTTTACACCAACATGGATGTTTAAACTAAAATGAGTAAAAAGTCATCACCTAAATATCCATTACCTCCAGGAGGTCTAGAAGAAAGCTAACCAGTATTTTTATACTCTTGACATATGTTCCTGGTCTGCCTTTCAAATCCCAAATCAGGTGACTGTTTCCATGCACACACTAGTAAACAATACATGAAGCTGAATAGATGTGTTTACCACCTAAGAAACAAACTCAACCTCACTGTAAACACTGTTCATTTACCCAATGGGTTAATTTAAGGGCTGTCTTGTAATTCTACTATAAACTCAGATTAAGTGGCTTCATTAAGACTACATTAGATTATTTTTTCAATTGTAAACACCTGCCTAAAACCTGATGATAATCCCATTATTGCATAAAAAGAAAAACATAAAGTTACAATGTTATATTAAAGCACGCGAGTGCTGTAATTTTGCAGAGCTTGTTACCTAGCTCACAATTTCTGGAAAAAATAAGTGGTAACATCACAGTTAACAGTTTGTTAATCAAAATCCAAACAATTAGATCTGCCAATTTGCTACAATCTACCAATTTTAAACAGGATTACAAAAACAAGAGGTGACTATTTTGCTAGTTGTGTCTTGTACATAGACCAAATAAAGCACTGAACACCAAACACTAAACAAGTTTGTACCAAAATAATTGCATGTACTTACTGCAACTGTTGACCAGGTCATACTATCTAAATTAATAACAAGTACTGGTAAAAAGAAAGCTAACTGAAAACAACAACCGGTTTAGATTACAGGATTTATTGGCCCTCAGGAAATGGTCAGAATGCATGTGTTAAAATGCCTTCTCTACATTAACTAATACACTTCCACCATCCTTACCTGCACATTTTCCAGAATCTCCTGAACGCGATTAAGTAAAGCCCTTTTCTTGGAGTTCTGCTTCCAGATCTCTAAATCCAGTGCTTTTTGTTTCTCTTGCTGCATTTCCTTTCTTCTCTCAAGGTTAAGCTGTAGGACAATGTACCAAGGACATGTAAAAAGAATTTTAAAATGAAAAAAAAAAAAAAAAAAATCTTAAAAAAAAACCAACAAAAAACTTAGACCATGTAAATTGGAGACTTCATGCAGTTTAAAGATTAACCTCTTTTAAACTGTAAAGGGATATTTTTGGCAAGGCAAAAACTATTTAATGTACATAAAGCCCAAAAAATTGGGCCAGAGGCAAGAAGTATGCAGAGATTAAAGAACTGGGTTTACAAAAATCCCTTAACATCTGATGCAGGAGCCTCTCCCACAGGGCGGCCATACACACAAGGCTATCCAGAACTGATAAACAGACCTTTTGAATGTTGTTTAGAGGCTGCACAAGCATCCTCTGTGCATCCTCTCCTCCACCCTAGTTTCCCTCCCCTTACACTTTACTTAGTGGCTGCGATTTGAGGGCCTCACACTGACCTTTCTCCCAAATATAAGAAGACTTTCTAAGATGCTCTACACCACTCTTCCTCATGCAGGTCTCATAGCCCTAATTCATATATATTTTTCAGGAGATAAGGGCCCAAGTAATTAAAAACCCTTGTAATGAACAATTCTATATGAAATTAAACATTGAGTTTTAGAGCAAGGGTCAGCAACCCACAGTCCAGATCCAGACTGCAGAACTTTTTGATCGAACCCGAAGACATGGGGCTTCAGCAGCAGACATTTTCCCGTGCTGGCACAGGGAAAGGCAGCAGCGGTGGACCTAGGAAGAAGCAGAGGCAATGAAGGGAAAAGCAGCAGCAGTGGGCACAAGGAAAGTACCTGCTGCTGTCGCTATTCCTTGCTGCTACTTTCCCCCGGCAGGTGCAGGAAAAAACAGCAATGGCAAGTACTTTCCTGGTGCTGGCAGTGAAGAAAAATCAGCAGCAGTGGCTGGGTCCTACCACCTGTCCACCTCTGATCCAAAATGGTGGAATCCAGCCCACAGCCTTTAAAGACTGCTGATGCTTGCTCTAGATCAGGCTTGTCCGCCATGCAGCCCACCAAGTCATTTTCTATGGCCCACTGTGCTGTGATGGGAAACGAAAGTAAACCTAGTTTACTTTCGTTCCCACCCCTTGTCCCTCCCACAGCCCCTCAGCAGCTTCCTAATGGCTGCTGAAGGGCTGGGGAAGGAACAAGGTTCCCACACACACCGCATCAGCTTGACGTTGCCAACACAGTGCGTGTGGGAAGAGGAGTAGCCATGTGCCTCTCGGGACAGGATGAGCCCAGCCGGAGCAGCAGGGGCTCAGCTGCACTTTTCCCATACCTGCACTGGTCAGTCCCAAGTGGCACACGGCTCTGCCACCGCCTCTGTTGGCTGGTGCTGACCCAGGCAGGTCTGTCCCATCCGGAGCAGCATGCAGCTGAAGCCAGATTCCCACGTGCTGCTGGGGACGGGAGGAGGCAGGCCAAGTCGGCACCAGCCAGCAGAAGCGGTGGCAGAGCCACGTGCTGTTTGGGACTGACCAGCGCAGGCAGGGGGAAAATGCAGCTGAGCCCCTGCTGCTCCGGCTGGGCTCGTTGCATCCCGCGTGGCACATGGCTCCGCCGCCACTTCTGGTGGTCGGTGCAGACCCAGTCGGGCTCCTCCCATCCCCAGCAGCACGTGGGAAGCCGGCTTCAGCCGCATGGTGCTCCGGATGGGACAGACCCAGCCAGGTCAGCACCGGCCAGGAAAAGTGGCATGCAGCTGAAACTGGATTCTCATGTGCTGCTGAAGATGGGAGGAGCCCAGCCGGGTCTGCACCGGCCAGCAGAAGCGGCGGCGGAGCCATGTGCCACTCGGGACGCGACGAGCCCGGCCGGAGTGGCAGGGGCTCAGCTGCATTTTCCCCCTGCCTGCATCGGTCAGTCGTGAGTGGCACACAGCTCCGCCGCCGCTTCTGCTGGCTGGTGCCAACCTGGCCAGCCTCCTCCTGTCCTTAGCAGCACGTGGGAAGCTGGCTTCACCTGCATGCTGCTTTTCCTTGCTGGTGCCAACCCGGCTGGGCGGGGCAGCATGCGGCTGAAGCTGGCCGCTGGGGACGCCCGGCTGGGTCAGCACTGGCCAGCAGAAGTGGGAGTGGAGCCTCCTGCCTTTTGGGACCAGCTGGCACAGGTAGAGGGAAAGTGCAGCAGCACGTGGGGAAGCCACCGCTTGATAGGGGACAGGATGGGCTGGCCGGGCTGCATCAGGGAGGGAAAGCTGTGGCTGAGCCCCCTGCAGCTGTGCTGTATTCTCCTTTAAGACTGAACAATATGCTCAAGAATACAGCATGAACAATCTGGGCTCCAACGTAAATTTGGAGCAGGTAAAAATCTTTGTAAAAACACTGTCCAGTATTTGGATTGTGTTTGCTTCTGTTTCTCTTTGTGCAGGATTGAGGGTTCAACTTGTTACTACTTGTTAAAGATGTGTTACTAACAAGTTATTAATTCAATAAGAGTATATCTTCTTGAAGATTAATCTAAAAAATGCCCATATTTTGTTGCTTTGATTAGTTTCCACTCTGGCTGATATCTTTTCCACATTTGATCTGTCAACTTGCATTACACTTCTTTCATTCATTGAGAAGTAAGTAGAAGCGGAAGTGTTTATTTTAGTCAAGTGTTTGGTATTATTTCATTCTTGCTTTTATATTTTTTTTATTTTGGATTTTAAACCACATTTCCAGACCCATTTCAATCCGGCCCCACATTCAAAAAAGTTGGACACCCCTGCTCTAGATTATGATTCAGTGCCTAATATAAAGTTACAGCACAAGATACAGGCAGACAGGGTTCTTTGGGTAAATCTTGTATCTTGTATTAGACCAACTAAATAGTTGAAAGAATTGTTCCTTGCAGGTTTTCAGGCACAAACATCCTTTATCAGGCATAGGGAGAGTTTGCTGGTGATTTGTGTGCTCTCCTGGGTAGAATAGAAAAGCATTTCCATTTTCACAGACCTGCATCTTGGCTTCTATTCCACCCAGGAAAGCACATACAATTCCAGCAAACTCTCCCTATGCCTGAAGAAGGGTGTTTGTGCCCCAAAGCTTGCAAAGAACAATTCTTCCAACTACTTCATTGGTCTAATAAAAGATATCACATTTACCCAAAGAACCTTGTCTGCCTATGTCCTTAGACCAACATGGCTACAACCAACAACCGTGAAGCACAAGATATAGACATTTTTATTCTTGTTTTTGTTGGGTATACTTTAGTTATAAATTAAAATTCAGTCTGGTCACACAAAAGCTGGTATCATAAAACCGAATTAAATGGAATTAGATTTAATCTCAGGCCAATGTTTCTTTCTATATTTGCATTTTATAAAGTGAACAAGTTTCCCCATGTATGTAATTGAGAAACTTTCTGGGATTCTCACTTTACCTTTACACTTGAAAAAAACCATTTTGAAGTCTAACTTTTACTTCTTCCAAAAACCCTAGCTTGGGCACATACAATATCTCATTGTTAAAGAACCACTACATTCATATTTCAAACCACTGAAGTCAAGAGATAAGGCAAATATGCTGCAATATTATACACAATGATGGATGGCATGTTTGTTTTATTCTATATAAGCTAAAAAAACCTTCCATATGAATATGTTTAACTTTCCCTACTCAACGGCTGATTAAACCCAGGTTTACTTAAAATGATTTAGAATTGTATGGAGATGACTGGAGAAGTTAAATCTTCTCCATCTTAAAATAAATTTCTTATCACAGACTCCACATCTAAACCTCCTAGCTTTGTTTCATCAAGATGGAGTTGGACAAGAAACATGGTTCATACTGAACAAGGAAGTTGTAACAACCTACTACATAAATGGAATTTTATTAAGGACTCCAAGCTTGAGTGTGGCAAAATCCAAACTATAGCATACATCATGGACAAATGCCCCAATTTAATTTTAATGGTTGCACTGAAGACATGCACCAGGCTACTGAGGATGCCTTGCAATGGATATCAAATCTAAAACTGCCACCCTAGCCTTATCCCTCAGTGTCGTCATTTATAGGATGTTCTGTCATTCAATTGCTGTATTCCATACAAATAAATAATCTTAAAATACAAATTCACTTAAAATATATGTGTATAACAGAGCTAACCAAGACCAATTATAAAACAAGAATAAGTTAGAGGAAGAAAGAGGAAGGAGGAAGAGAAGAGAAAGCAATAATGTCTTTTAATCTAGAGATGCCATCTTAAGTATCTTTTAGAACCAGTTGGAAATAGATGGAAAAATGTTGATATCTCCCATGAAACAGCATCTCCTGTTGCTGAGACACTCTAGTAGCATTTCTGAATAAAATGAAAATTTTGAATTTTTTTTTTTTTTTTAGGAAAAAAAAAAATCCTGTTTAGCTGAAAAACTTTTTCTGATTGAAAATGGGGTTGAGTGAAAACTTTCCAATCAACCTAGCATTTCCATCCACTCTTTTTATTTGGTACTATTTTAAATAAGCCCAAACGACATTCAGCAACTAGCAAATAAGCAATTTTCCATTAAAAATAAAGTATAATAGTAGCAGTATTTGCCTGGTTTATACCACCATAAGTATTTTTCTTATGAGACATACATTATTTCACAAAGTGAAAGGAAACACAGTAAATAATCCACTTCTGTGCCCTGTATGTACTAGGCAACAAGTTAAGGCGTAATTAAAATGGAGCTGCTGCTGCACTGAGACTTCTCCAAAATCCTCCTAGTGAAGCATCTCTGATGTTAGAAAAGATTTTAGAAAGACTTCTGTGTAGCCAAGGCCTGAGGGGCACACTGTGGGATGCATAAGCAATTGGGCCGCAAGTTCATCTTAAAGGCTTTGATTGTGCTAGTCGGCTTTGTAGCTGCATTTCTTACTATCCAACTCTTCCAGCAGTTGTAGTGTTGTCTAGACAAAAATGGTAAGGAACTTTTTACACTATAACTTGTGCTTATCTACGTGTACTAATCAAACAAGGGCCCAGCAAGAAGAGAGCAGGGTAGGAAAAGAGCCGCATTCACAAAATAAGGCTGGAAAACCAACAGGTATAATGGGAAGCTATGAAAGAATCCAACATAAGAGTACTCATCTAGTGGTAAACACCTCAATCCAAACTCTGGAATGGGAAAAATTATTTTTTTACTTAATCGTATCATAAAACTCCACTCCCATCAGCCTTTGATTTCGTTCCTGAACACTACAGAAATGCGCTAGTCATGGTTGGTTGCCCCATAACCCAATATAGATAAGTGAACAAAAATGGTCTCTGCCTTTTCTAAATGTAAGTACTTACATGTCACACTTACCAAGGGTGAAAGCACAGGAATGCCATGGAACTGGATAAGTGAAATATTTTTGTGCTGAGTAGGCAAAGAGATTTCTTTTGGTAGCGACTCTCCTTGAAGCCTGGCAAGATGCTTTTCACAGAATTTTTCATAGTCTTCCATCTTCCTTTGATTAAACTGCACATAGAGATATATTACTACCACCATGGTACTACCAGTGGAAGAAATACAGCAGGACAAGTACAACAAGAGCAGGTTGTGAAAATGATTCTGTTCTCTGCGATACATTGCAGCGAGAGACAGAAATGTGACATGGAATATTTCATACAAATTCTTGTTAATCTGTGCTATTATGGACTCCAAGTTAAGTAATCTCCAGCGTACTGCTGTCTCAAAGGGCTTGCTTCTCAAGGCAATCACTTCGACGGGAACAAAACTAGGACCTTAAACTCCAGAACAGCCTTAGGTTTCAAGCCATTTGTAACCCTACTTACCATCTACACTTCTTGTTTGACTGTGCCGTGCTTTACAACTTTGGCAGTCAAACATCTGAAAGCCAGTACAAAAGATAGGATGTTGCACTGCTACTACAATCACAGAAAATGGGGCTGGAAGGGATGTTATGAGGTCATCTAGTGCACCTGCCTGCCAAAGGCTGAATGAACTGCAAGTCAACCCTTCCTCACAGATATTCGTCTAGTCGTGCCCTAAAAACCTGCCAGATCCACACTCATACAATTAGGAAGTTGGGCCTGACATCCCATTGTCCCCTGCTGCACATTAATCCTCTACTGTCCCCAGCAGAGTGGAAAAGTTTACAACCTTCCCCTTTCCACATCATCTCGGTTCTCTCTTCTTTAGACTAAATAAACCCTATTCTTTCCATTTCTGCCCCAGGGTCGTGATTTCTGAACCTCTGGCCTAGACTCTTTTCAAATGAGCTCTCTTTCTTTCTTTTTTTAAACACACTGTCTTCAACTGGACACAGCAGTCATGCGGAGACCTGGCCAGTGCAGGGAGGAGAACCACGCCGTACGTTAAGGGGCAGATGGTGGCAGTGGGGAGGAAGGAAATCATCTTTTTAAGGTGGGGGGCAGAGGGAAACAGGCAGACGAGGTTTATTCACAAGTCAGCTGGAGAACGCAGGCTGCACACGGTCTGTGCAGTCACTGAATCTGCCGTAGCATGGAGGATCCAAAAGCAGCTCTTTGCTGGATTTCCCACAGCCCTGGCAGGGGGTCAGAGCCCCCAAAAGTCTCCTGCGCTACCAAGGCTCCTGCACTGATGCAAAGAGACTCACGGCCAAGCTCAGAACAAATCCTGGCCCCGATGTCTTGAAGGCAGCAGCGCCCAACACCCCTTTCAATGCAAGGCTCCTTTGCAAACTGGGTAGAAACCAGGCACCCCGGGGACACAGCCTGGGCGCAGACACACACACTCGGTGGCGCTGCCCGGCGCCCCAGGCAGACCACAGCTCACAGCTGGGCAGCCCCCGAGCGCGGGGCCCTCTCTCCCTCCCTCCCTCCCTCCCTCTCTCTCGGCCGCCCGCAGGCGCCAGGGCCCCGCGCAGCGCAGCGCAGCGCAGCGCAGCGCAGCGCATTCACGCGCTCCTCTCCCCGCCCGGGCCGCGCGCGCTGAGCTCGGGCCCGGGGCCGCGACCACAGGCCGTGTCCCCGGGTACCTGCCGGCCCCGCTCGCCCACGATCCCGGCCCCGCGCTCCGCCGCGCCAGAGCCGCCGGCGCCTGGCAACCGGGGCCGCAGCCCGCCCCTCCCCCTGCGCTTCCGGGGCGCCGCACCTGGGAGCACTCACGGGCGGGAGAGAACTACAAATCCCAGCATGCACTGCTCCCCGGCGCCCGTCCCGCGCCGCTTGGCGGGGGCATTGCATGCTGGGAGCAACAGGCTCTCTGGCCTCCGCGGCGCATGCTGGGAGTTGTAGTTTGAAAGGAGAGAGGCGTACCCTCCAGTCTAAAGGGGAAGGTGGGTAACTGCTCATGCCTCTGCGGGAAGGTTTCTGCTCCTCCCGGATTTCCCAGATTGATCCGGATACTCCATGTAAACCATGCTCTGTTTCCAGTAATCCTTCCCAGCATTGGCGATGTGTAGGTGCACACAGGTGCACATGCACCCCCTGAACGTGGTGGTGCACCCCCTGCAGAAAGGCCAATACCACTGGCAGCATCTGTGGGCGGCCTGTGATCGCCACTGGCCACCTGCCAATGCTGCCAGCAGCATCTGCAAATGGTCACTGGCCATCAGTTGGCGCTTGTCACCCCACTGCCCCACCGCCGACAGCGCTGTGGCCCCCTGCAGGAGCTCCCTGCTTGCCGCTGCCATGCTCCCATTGCTGACAGCAGCGCTGCCTGTGGGAGCTCACCGTGCCCCCCCAGCCGCCAGGGGCACGCAGCATTCATGCTGCCCATGGCCTGAAAACAGTGCCCTGAAAACAGCTCCTCTCTTCTTGTCATTCATTGTCTAGTTACCAGCAGCAGCAAGGGACCTGAACTGCAATGTCCCCAGTTTGCACTGGGGAGATGACAGTGTTTGACATGGGCACATGGCAACATGTGGTCTCATGATCCTTGGGGCACAGGCGCGACTGCCACAGGCATGCTCTCCTTTTGGACACGTGTCAGAGGAGACTGCACTTGCTCCCAAGCGTCATGATGCTCTGCAGCCTGGGCTGCAACCAGCTGTAATCATGCTGCCATAGCGGGCCTCAGCCATAGCAGAAACACTCACTGTGATGGGCCGGTCAGTTTGGAAGGAACCTGTGAACTCTGCTCAGTACCTGCCATCAACAACCTCAGACAGAGCATGAGAAGAAGTTCAGTAGACGATCAGGGCAAAAGACATTCATTTCCTCTAACAACACTCGGCTCAGGCAAGGTCTGAGTTTAGGTTGTTGCTTGAAGTGGAAGGAAAAACAGAGAACTACAAATGCATTACAAAATCAATTCAACATTTAAAACGTACAGCTGGCTGCAGATCATCAAAAGCACCTACATCACTCTGTGTATGGCTACACAGGAAGCTTAATGCACAGAAGACTAATTCAACTGCACATTAGTGCGGCTGGCAAAAACCATGCTAATGCACTAATGTGCGGTAGATTTAGTCTTATGTGCATTAATGTCACCAAAAAAGCATTCATTTACCCTAATGTGCAGTCGCGCTGATTACAGCACATTTAGAACCTGTAATTACAGGTACTAAATTTAATGTGCCATTAATGATCATGTGGACGCTAAGTACGAAATGCAAAATCGGTTTGGTTTTTGTTTCTTTTTAAGGAAAATTTTTCATGTCCCAAGTCACATCAGCCAGATCAATTCCAAATCCATGAGTCTTTCAAGAACCATGTGGCCCTGCTACCGGCAAGCATCTTCCACCTTCACCTGGGCTTCAGATGCTTCCAAATCCTGCAGTGGGCATCCTATGTGCAGGCCCAAGCCCTGAGGCTTGGGGTTCACATGCCCCCAAGTTTTGCTTGCCTTTAACTGTGTGGCCGCAGGCAGAGACAACCCGAGCAGGTTGCAGGGCCTGGGGCCAATCAGCCTGTGTGGGGTCTTGCCCCTGGGATGCGAAGATGTTGGGGGTGGATTTGACCGCAGGCAGAGGGGGGCTGCCCAGCAGTCAGACGTGAAGCTGGCGGCAGCGGGGAGTCGCCGCTCCACCCGGCTCCACGGGGCCCCCAAAGCGCAGGGCCCGCAGCTGTCACCCCGATTCGCCCCCCTAGGCACAGCCCTGGCCGCAGGAGGGAAGTCTCAGTTTAGAGACTAGTGGGGCTACAGCTACGAAGCCCAAGCCCCGTCAGCCACAATACACTTAGCCTAGAGCATATCCTAAGAATAAAACCTAGAGCGCACCCGATCCCGTCTGATCTCAGAAACTAAGCAGTCCCAGGTCCGGCTAGTACCTGGATGGGAGACCGCCTGGGAATCCCGGGTGCCATAGGCCTAATTCTTTTCTGCCCTTTGGGCGGGGGGCTGGACTCGATGATCTTCCGAGGTCCCTTCCAGCCCTAATGTCTATGAAGTCTATGAATACCAAATTAGTGCTCAAATAACCTAGAGGTGGCTGATTACGGGGATTTTTGGCACAAGTCCCTCCACACTCACTGCTGCTTCTACGTATGCCTTTAACTAGGCAGAGACAAAGATTTGGGGGTAATCTCTTTTATTCGTTTAAATGCCAAGTCTCCCAACGGTTTTTCTCAGTTACAGCTGCAGGACTACAGGGGAGCCTGCCTGGGGCAGAGAAAACCTTCAAATCACGCTCCCTGAAGAGGAAGAAAGCAGGAGATCGACATTAATAAGCTGAACTCGCGTTGCTTGCAGGCAGCTCCTGGTTTCGCAGCTCCAAGCGAGCCGCCTCCACCTACTGGGCAGCCCTGAAGGCGGGACCCAACCCCAGATCCTGCCCCGTTCCGGCTTTTCAGCCAATCGTTGGCTGAGAGACTCAGCCAAGATGTGTCCTCCATGACGATTGGCGGGCGGTGGCCAGTTGCTGGAGGATGACTGGCTGATAGCAGAGTGGGGCTGGGCGTTGATTGGTTGTTGGCAAAACCCACCGGTGGGTGTGGATTGGCTGGCGCGCAGCTCCGCGGCGCATTGTGCGCTTCGGTGCCGACGGCGCCGGGCGGGAGTGGTGGCTCGGTTCCGCTCCGCCTCGCTATGTTGCGCGGCGGGCCGGGCCTGCTGGGCGCCCTCACGGCGCTGCTGGGCGCGCTGCTGGCGCTGAGCCGCAGCCCGGCGCTGTCCTGCCTGGCGCCGGCCGGGCTCTACCTGGCGCTGCGGCTCTTCAGCCTGGAGCCGGCGCCGCTGTCGCGGGCCCAGCACGTCCTGCAGCCGCGCGGCGCCGCCGCCCGCATCGCCCACCGCGGCGGCGGCCACGACGCGCCCGAGAACACGCTGGCGGCCATCAGACAGGTCCGGGCCGGGGCCTCCCTGCGGGCAAGGCAGCGCTGCGCCCCTCCTGCTCCGGGCCTTGCAGCCCCCGCCCGGCCTTGGCCCTGCTCTCCCCGCTGCGCTGGGCCGGGCTGGGCCGGGGGTGCTGCACGCCTGGCCGGAGGGAGGGGGAGCCGGCTGCACCCAAGGGCTGCGGTGCTGGGGGGGGGGGGAAAGATGTGCTTTGTTTGCACCGCCACTGGCCCCCTTCATTTGCACAGCTGCTGGGACCAGGCTGCTACGTGGGTGCTGACACCCAGGGGAGACGGGGCAGGGAGGAGAGCTGGGCTGCGGCATGCTGCCCAGCCCTGGCATCCAGGCGCGTCCACAGCCTGCTGCGCCGGCTGCTTCCCCTTCTCAGAAAGGCACAAGCCCGGGTTGCCTGGAGCCAAGCAGAAGTGGGCAATTAAGGGTGCGACAAACAAGGAAAGTGCCGCGAAGGTGTACGATGGGAGTGATTAGCGCGGGCTCGTCAGCAAACCACCCGGAGGGATTGAGAGAGCTGCTAAAATTGATGGAGACATCAGGTTAGCTGGGGATTTGCCAGGCATGCCTCTGTGCATTGTTAACGGTAAATATAGCAGTTCTCGTTGCCCGAGGCAGTCCGGGGAGCGCTGGGTACCCAGCAGGACGCATTTGGAAACCGCAGGGAAGAAGCTGTTTACATCTCTTCTTTAATGTTGTTCAGCTACTTGAGACCTGAGAAATGTAAAAGACCATCTGAAAAAGTCAGTAGCCTAGCACTATTTCTACTGGGCATTCTTCCTAACTGAGGTCCCATGTCTTGAAGTGACACCCAGCATCTGGATACTGAAAGGTGAAGGCTGTAGAAAAGGCATGTCTGTGTGAGGACAGAGGGATGAAGGTGAAGAGAGCAAGAGAGAATGGATAATCCAGAGCAGGGGTTGTCAACCGGGGGTACGCATACACCAGGGGGTACTTGAGAAGGCCCTAGGGGGCATACACAGGCAGGCGGGGACAGAGCACTGCCATGCACCGTTGCACGCGGGCGCTGTCTGCCTGGCTAGACATGGTGAGGAGCTTGCATGCGCTGGCTGCCACCGTGGTGCATTCAGGCATGCACCTGCATCCCCCACCCCCTCTGTCTGGCCGCAAAATGTTGAAAACCCCTGATCCAGAGCAACACACATTGCCCTTCTGTTTTAAAAAGCTCAGTCCCATATTGACTCAGCCTTGTTTTTCTTTCTCTCTCTTCATGGGTTTCCCTAACACATACCCCTAAAGGAGTAAGCTCCCTCCAAAGCACAATCCACAACCACTTTTCTCCTGCTTTGTGAAGCAGAGGGTGATGGTGCTATCACCCTACTTTTCCATTGATTAGAGGAGTTGCTTAGGATACGGGAATACTGGGTTTGAAGTTTTAACTTGGGCAATTTCAAACCAACATTTATTACCTCCCAGGAGAGTCCTATCACCACCTAGCTGTTGGTGTTTCAGGAGTGGAAACCCCTCTACTGCAGAAAAGAGAAATCAAGATTAATTGGGCCAGAAACAGGCACCATGATGCTGGCCTAGTAATTGGGGCACTTGGTAGAGAGGAGGGAGATCCGTGTTTCAGTTCCTGTTCCCAGGGTTGTTTATGCATTTTATCAAGAACCAACCTTTATGCCATATCCAGGTCACTAGGAGAGTAATCAGAATATTGCTGAGTTGTTTTAGCAGATGTGGAGTTGAGATCTCTCCTTCCACAGGACTTTGGCACAGAGATGTACCATCTGGGATATAGAGCATATTCCCATAATCAGTCTATAAAGATCTTGAATAAAGCACCCTGCTCTGAATAGACTGACATATCTTACCAATGAAATGAGCAGCAGCTTGGCACCTGCCCTAGAAGAGAAGTCAGTAAATGATGCCCCATGAGCCCAAGGCCTGTGGAGGCATCACCCACATAACAGCTGGGCAGCAAAGAGAAGCTGCCTTGGTACTGTGGGGCAGAGCTGTGACTGCAGTTTTGCTTATGGCAACACAAACCAAAATGAAAGTGGTCCATGGTGGGAGCTAAGCTGTAGTAAAACAGCCCTCACTCCAAATGTTGCCACCCTCAGCACTGGAATGCAAAGTATGTGTTGAGGCACACTCCTGTTCATAAAGTTGTGTCTTTATTTTTTTAAGGCAGCTGAGAATGGAGCAACAGGTGTGGAGCTGGACCTTGAATTTACTGCAGATGGTGTTCCCATTCTAATGCATGATGACACAGTGGAAAGGACAACCAATGGGTCTGGGAGTTTACGTGACTTGACATTTGATGAAATTAGGAGACTTAATCCAGCTGCAAAACACAGACTATGGTAAGCAATCAGCAGTAGTCCAGTACCTCTAATCGCTTATGAAACTATCATTTCTATGGCACCAAAGGCACCCATCATGAATTCAATCTTAACTTTGGCATGAGGGCATCAGTGACTCAAACACTTTGAAACTTGCAAGATTCTGGGAGCCTTGGGACCTGGCCTATTGTTATATATTAGTGGTTCACTAGGATCTTTCTCTTTGCCCGTTCTTGGAGTGGGAGGGCTAATCTTTATGTAACCTTGGCTCAACCTTCCTTAGGGCAGAATTTGGTCTACAAAATATTGATATGGTGGGAGTAATACTAGGTTTTTTTAAAAAAATTGATGGAATAAATATTTCTAAAATGAATTTTATTCACAGAAATCTCCTGTTTGGCTGAACATTTTTAAATGATCATATATACAGGCGACCCTCACCATTTGCGGGGGATATGTTCTTGAGATCCCCGTGAATGGCAAAATCCGCGAATACGGCACTGCGTTCATGAACGTCATGAATGCAGTGCCCCTGGCAGCTAGGGTGGGGGGGCACGGCTGTGCTGGCGGTGGCAGGAGCCTGGCGGTGGCAGGGGGGACACGGCTGCGCTGGTGGCAGCGGGAGCCCAGCGGCGGCAGGAGCCCGGCGGCACCAAGCGCGGAGCTCCCGAGGAGCTCCTGTAAGTGTATTTAAGATATTTGTGCTAGTTGGAGTGGGAAATGTGTATTCAAGATGTGGGTTCGGCATTCACGAATATTTGAAACCGCGAATAACAAGAGTTTCCTGTACAGTATTTTGTTTGAAGGGTGGGAAGATTTCACTTTGTAGAGCATAATATGCAGCTTGAATGGAACTACCTTGAGTTCTAAGAGAACAGGCCCTCCTTGTTAAAGGCATCCCTGCAGTATATTTGTAAAATACTATTTTTGATGTTCCTAGAAGATTTTTGTGAATAAAACTTGGCATATATCACTGAACATATTCATTATTAAAGAGGGAGCTCTATTAACTTATACTTCCAGGTGTTTTGATTTAAGGTTTTTTGGGGGGCGTTGTTCTTTGTTTGGAGTTCTACTCGATTTGGTGCATTCCACTGAACTATTTTCATCTCTAATGTAGGAGAGATTTCCGGGGCGAAAAAATCCCCACGCTGAAAGAAGCTGTTATGGAGTGTCTGCAGCATAACCTCATTATCTACTTTGATGTCAAGGGCCATGCAAATCAGGTATCACTCACAGCTCAATATACTACAAGCTCTTCACTCACCTTTTGCATTGGTATGTTAATATTGGTCTGCAGTATGAATGGAACAGGACATCCTTTGCAGATTGCTAGGTTGGGTTTTAAAAAAACTACAGGTTCTGTAATATTGCAACCGTACACCAAATCTGAGCAAGTGAGTAACAGAGATCCCTGCCTATGCTGGTGGAGGGGAGAAATTGTCTCATCTCTGACTTCCAAGTGGGAATGGATCCTTCCTGTTTCATGTCTATGGTTTGTACCATGACACAAAGTACATTGATAAATAATGCCTTGTTTGACAATAATTATAGAGTCTTTTTGTTATGTAACTTGGAGAAGGGGCTGGGGCTGTATGCTACAACAAGGATCAGGCCTCTTGCAGCTCCCCAGCCCTCTGCCTCTAGCACACCAGCATCTTAACACATTCAGTTTGCAGTTGTTTTGGGCACTGTGCCCAAAAACACTGCTGATCCCTGAGCTAGACTGTTCTCAGTGGTGGCAGATGAGAGAACAAGGAGCCGTTGTCTCAATTGGCAACAAGGGAAGTGTAGGTTAGATATTAGGAAAAACTTTCACAAGGAGGGTCGTAAGGCACTGGAACAGGCTACCCAGAGAGGCTATGGAATCTCCATCCTTGGAGGTTTGTAAAACCCAGATAGACAGAGCCCTGGCTGGGATGATCTAGTTGGGGATGGTCTTGCTTTGAGCAGGGTGTTGGACTAGGTGACCTCCTGAGGCCTCTTCCAACCCTAATTTTCTATGGTTCTGTAAGGAAGTATCTGTGTCTTACTGCTGTGACCAAAGTTAAGTGCTACTTTCCTCCTTCCCCTTTCCAGTACCATCTCCCAGGTGCCAGAGAGAGGCATATAAGTTAGCAAATGGAATTTTTAAGTGGGAATTTATGTATCATATGAACTCTCAAAAATTTGTCTTTGACCACAGTGTAAATTCTGTCTGCATATCTTTTATTGACAGGCAGTCAGCGCCCTTACCCTTCTCTACCTGGAATATCCTCGTTTGTACAACAGTAGTATCGTCTGTTCTTTCATGCCAGATGTTGTCTATAAGGTAAAGTCTCCTAAAGGGTAATTTTGGACTTTTTTAGTTCTATAGATACTTCAGGTTATCACTGTTACCATCGGTATAGTCTGCTAGAGACAGGCAACTCCAGAGTGCTTGCAGAGTATTTTTACTGTCTCACTTATTTTTAAATAAATAAGAACTTGCCTAAAAGCGGTTGTCAAAACAAGGATGAAGGCACTGTATTGTCAGGCCTCATATATTTCCACCCCCCCCATACCTGTTCTACCTCACACAAATCCTCCCATGAAGTTCGATATGCACACTGAATCACAAATAATGCCCTCCATCAGAAAAAATACATTGAAGAAGGTCCACTAGCTTAAAATTGGCATGTAGTCATCAAGCTACAAGACATGGAATACATTCACAACATTGTTTCTAATTTCCATTATCAACTTTGCACCTTAAAATAAGAGAAGAATTTATTTAATTAAAAAATTACATTACCTGGGGAGAGCAATCCAACACAAGCAATTAGTATAAACAGCTTTCAAATAGAGTCAATCAAGAAGTTGGAGATGAGAACTCTAGTAGAAATGTATATTCAAAGTACTGCCACTCACTGTTGTCTCAGAACGTTTCCGTTTCAAATCCAGCGAATCTAAAACATAACTTTGGCATTTTAGTGTCAGGATAAGTGTACTGCACTGTTCTCACCTTGCTCTTCCAGATGAGGCAAGCTGATGGAAATGTCCTAACAGCACTAACCCATCGGCCATGGAGCCTTAGTCATTTTGGAGATGGGAAACCTCGTTTCAACAGCTTTTGGAAGCACTACTGGTATATGATGATGGATGTCATTTTGGACTGGAGCCTGCACAATTTCTTGTGGCACCTGTGTGGGGTTTCAGCTTTCCTCATGCAGAAAAATTACATTTCTCAGTAAGTGTTCATATGTTTTTCTGGAAGCAGTATCATTTTAAAGCTATGAAGGAAGAGGCCAGGTGATTCCCCTGAACTGGAATGCTATCACGCAACAAGAATTTCTAGTGTTATTAAATGCTGTTTTAAAATATAAAAAAATATAACATTGAACTAAAAAATATTTCTGCCTCAGTCCTCCCAATTCATATTTTTATCCCAGTGTTTCCACCCTCCATTATTAGTATTAGAGGGAAAAATGGTTGTTGCCTACCTTTACGGTTAGGGCTGCCAGGCTCTGGAATGGGCTTTCAAGGGAGGTGGCGCTCTCCCCTACCTTGGGGGTCTTCAAGAGGTTGGATAGATATTTGGCTGGGGTATTATGATCCCAGCACTCGTTCCTGCCCAGGGCAGGGGGTCGGACTTGATGATTTGTTCAGGTCCCTTCTTACCCTAGAAACTATGAACTGTATAAAGATGATACGCTGTAATTCTGAAAAGTGTCTATAAAAAAGGAGAAATCTTTGTTTTTGCCTGTGTGGTGCCAGTCTGTAGTCCCCTTTATTGAATCTTTACTGATGCTTTTTTCTTTACAGAGAGTATGTGAGGCAGTGGTCTTCTAAAGGAGTGCAAGTGGTTGCCTGGACAGTGAACACATTTGCAGAAAAAATGTACTATGAGACTGTCCTTGAAGTCAGCTACATTACAGACAGCCTGCTGGAGGACTGTGATCCCCACTACTAGGCTTAGGCCTGATGGGACACTTCCATGGATTTAAATATCCTTCTTGTTCAGGCAGATCTGAGTTCAACACCAAAGGCTCCACATCTGCGAATGGGACTGAACAACCTGAGGTGTTCTGCTTGTATCGTTATGAATAGAACTTGAATCACAACCAAACCCTCTCAGTGTCACTATACTGGCAAAGTCTGAGCCGCAATCATTGTAAGTCCAAGGGGAAATGATTCTGCTTTTTAATCGGAGGAATCTGTAGTGTAGTCTGCAGGGATCAACTGATTTCACAAGTTAGCACATGCGGGTGGCTCACACTTTTTATAATCAAACTATTCCTTTTATTGGTTTAAATCTTGGTATTAAATCATGGCAGCAGCTTTCTGAAGGCCTAATTTAAAACTGAATATTAATGGTTCTAGTACATTAAGCAATCTGCTCCTCATGTATGTGACAGTTTGGGGACCTGTTAAAAGCATGTGGTACACTTATCCTTATATGGCAACTGACAATAGTGCCATCACTGTTAGAGGCTGAATATACTTCACTCCTACAGGATGGATAGGATGACTGTTGCAGTGATCTGCTCGTTGCAAACAACATGCTAAAACTTTGATACATGATGGGCAAACTTGAGTGTCTCTTTAGCATTCAGTCCTAAGTCTGATATATTTTTAAAAGTTGATAGAGGATAGAGAGGTGCTTCCTTCTTGTGATCTATACCAGAATCATTTTTAAATAAAATGCTGCCTTCAAGCTGTTGTTAGCCATAGGCCAAGTTGTGGGCGAAATGCCTTCTTGATGTTTGCTGCTAAATTGTTTGCACAGTTGAAGGGCTTTTAAAGGGTGTAAGGATCCTGTCAGTTAAGTTTACCTTTAAATCAAAGGGGTCTGAACGTGGAATAAACAAGGCTCAGAGCTAGTGCATACTATACCTGCTGTGGGTGTGGATAGTTAAACAATTATACTGCTTAAATCAAATGCTGGACTTGCTGCAGTTCAGCGGAATCTGCCCTAACTCTTTCCTGCAGCACAAGTGGAAGTTAAACTTAGACAGATTACTCCAAAACAAAACAGTGTTAATTTACTGCGGTTTATCTCTGCTTACTATGGGATGGGAGCAGACACACCAATTACAATAGATCAGCTGATGTACACTCGCAAACAGCAAGTCTTATCACAGCCTATGTGTATATGCTATGAGAACAATTCCTCTGTTACCAGGAGGGGAAATGTGAAAGTGGTCCTTATCAATCAAGGTCTACATTGCCCCTATTATGAATAGGGGTCTGCTTAAATTCACAGTTTTCATGGAAACCGTGAAAAATGGCATTGTCCACAATCGCCAGGAAATACTGCATTGGCTGCAATTTCCCCACAAAATCAGCCTAAAAAAACCCCCATTGTATTATATAATACACTGTTTTTGAATGTCCCAATGCTTACTTCAATATAACAATCACTACTCCCATAGATCACATGATTAGGAGTTACTGTCTGCTAATGGTGTAGACTAAGTGAAGGTGCCAGTCAGTGAAGTAATTACGCCTCTGTCAATCAACAGTGAGGGGCAGGGCCCTGGGAACTGCCTATGAAATCGGCTCTTCATGCCACGACTTAGGCACAAAAATTGCTTTGTCCGGTCACAAGTTGAGTAGACCACTAATTATGAATACCACTGACTTGCCATCAGCAGATACAGCTCTACTGTGGATGGAATCAGTAGTTAGAGAGCATCAAACAGCACAGCTGTAGCAGGAAACTCTTATGGTGCTACATTTAACATAATCAGACAGTTTTAAAAGAGAGAGAGACAGGGAAAATTATCCAAGTCTCATTACTCACATCCAGAACAGCTTCATTTTAAAAGTAGAGAAGTTTAAAACAACTTGGTTACCAGCTACTGGAGGTGACCACTGAGATGTAGCCTAACGAGGTATCATTAGACCAGGGGTGTCAAACTCACCTGGCCCCCCAAGACAAATCCAGACTGCAGGGCTCCTTGCAGGCCAGATCCAGACACAGCGGCAGGGCTAGCAGCGTTAGGGAGTCACAGAGTTAACACAGTCATTGCTCACTCAACTTCAGATTCTCAATTTCCCTAGAAGCCCTGTGGGCCAAACAAAGCTGCTGCCTTAGACTAACATACACAGCTGCATGTGCTCCAAGAGCAAGGGTGACCACACTTTAGCATGCAACTAGTTCCTAGTGAGTAGTGAATGGTAACTCCACCATTCCTTATCTTTGGCCCCAGACAACATGGCTCAATGACTAGTCACTTTAAGGATCTATTGTACCCTTCCAGACTAAGCAGACTTCTGACTACATAGGTCAACCTATTTTTGGCTTGTGTGCCACTTCACTCCCTTTCTAGTGCCTGAACAGCTACTCTGCTCCCTGCCCCATGTTCCTTGTCCAATCTGCTGTTCTGCTTACTGCTCCCTGACATCTCTGCCACTGCACTGCTGCTCCCCTCCCTGAACTGCCACGTGCCACACAAAGGCTGCCTGTGCCCCTTGTGACATAGGTGCCACAGGTTGGCCACCCCTGATGTAAATGATGTTTGATACTTATGTGCTACAACTCAATGACAAAAGTGAAATAAAACACATTGTTTTCTGTATTAGCTGAGGGTTACTTGATGTAGCTAACTAATGATTAAAATCTACACCCATAAGTTAGGGAGAGTCTATACGAGGTACCTAATATCAGTAATATTTGTTCATACAGCTTTTCAGAGTGACTCAGCTCTGTAGTGACAGCTCACTGTATGCTGCTATCGGAATATAACTGAAGGAAGAATAGGTGCATGTGGGCAGCACAACATCAGATAACAAATAATGCCATACTACATTTTGTCACTGCACAGTGAAGCTGAAATGATAAAGTACAGCCTGTTTGTTACAAGTTCAGTTGCATGGAGAGTCCATTTTCAATACATCTTTTTTTTTCCAAATTAATAGTTTTTCCTATTGTGTTTTCCTGCAAAAAGTCTGCATAAAACATCACTCATGCATAGAGTAGAAAGTTGCTCCTATAGTAATTAGGCTAGTGACTTGTCTTCTAATAGATTCTCTTGTAACACTTTACCAGTTACTGCAAGACTGAGAACATGGAAGATGGACTACTTATATCCCATTATAAGGTAATATTTGGCAAAGGGAATCTCTTATGGTAGCCATTTTTGCACTCTGTTCTAATTGATTCCTTGAACTGACTGGCACTAAGTGGTCTAGCTTCCTTTTCCTTCAGCAATACAAACACATGCAAAGTAAATGCAGTTTGCCACTCTCAATTAACTGGCTAAGACTTTGAGCACTAAAAAGAGGTGCTCTGTCTCTGCAGTTATGGGGGTGGGTAGGATTCTTTTGCTTCCAGCAGGTATAGTTCAAAAAAGGATTTTTTACTCTTTTTAGCAACCCATTGAGTATTTAAAGAAGCTAAAACAAGCATTCTTGGACTAAGCACATTTAACAAGAAAGCAAAATAGGGCTGTCAAATGATTTAAAAAATTGATTGTGCTTAGTTACTTGATTAAAAAAAATAGTTGCAATTAATCACAATTTTAATTGCACAGTTAAAAACTCAAAATTATGTAAAATTAAACAGGTACTTTGTATAGCTGGGGGGGGAGGGCTGGAGCCTGTGGAGGGGGGTCCCTGCATACCCTGGCAGCATACAGGCATTGTGGGTCAGGAGAGAGGGGCAGCAGCAGGGCTAGGAGGGCTGTGGCTTGGGAGTGAGGGGCAGGGGCAGGGCACAGGCATATCACTTAACCCCTCCCCCTCCCCCCAGTGTCCTCTTTTTTTTAAATTGGGAATATGGTAACCCTACAAGAATGCAACCCAGCAGTGTGTAGCGCAGAGCCCAACAGGTAAGTCTGTGGAGGATAATGGGTGGGAGGGGGAGATTGAGGCCCCCACGGTGAGTGAGTGAGTCGGGCAGGCACAGGCTGGACTGAATGGGGCCCTGGGGCTTGGGCAGGTCATGGGACAGCTGTGGGTGACTCGTCCAGGGCTGCAGGGGGGCATGGCTCCCCACTTCTGTGGACACCCCTGGGGGAGCCATGCGGGGGCATGTGGCTCCTGGATTTGTGTGTGGAGTGGAGCAGGGCTGCTGTAGTGCACTGGGGCTCTGTGCCCTGCTGCCTTTGCCCTGGGAACTGTGCGCTGACTGCACTACCTATCCCCATCTGCCTGGCAGCGGGAGGCACAATATGGCATGTGACTCCTGGGGCAAAGGCAGCAGGACGCAGAGCCCCAGCCTGCAGCCCGCCTCCACTCCACACACAAATCCAGGGGGCACAAACTACAAATCACTACAAACACTTTGCAAGCGAACAGTTTTTTGCAGGCCTAAAGGGGGAGTAGGGGCTGCTGTAACCTGAGCCAAGGGGACATGTCTGCAGCAGTTAATTCCCCAAGACAGCTAAAAGTTTGCTATAAAATCCAGTGTTATAGGCAGGCTTCCAAGTGCCAGTTTTGCCAATAGAATTTTAACCTCGGAAAGCTGCCAGCTGCAGAAGTTTTCATTTGAAATAAAGTGGGAGCCCTAGGTAAAGGGAAAACTACAACACTGGCTTGCTGTATAGCTGGGCAGTCTCCCACTTGGACTATAGGGGCTTCTTTAAAATCTTTCTTGGCCACATGACAGGCACCCTGCCTTTTAAACCATCAACCTTTCCCAGCTCAGTCTGTTGCAGGAATAGGCCATAGATCCTCCAAAGACTGCAGTCTTGCTTGTGTAAATCTTACCTTGTCTTTTTCTCACAAATTCAGCTGTTGCTTCTGTCTCTGCTCTAGACTGTAAGCTCCTTGTGGCAGGAATATGTCTTCCTTCTAGTCTACCACTTATGCTGCTGCTGAGTGGTAGTTTAAATTGTCACACAGGAAGAAAGCAAAAAATCTTTAAGCAAGGGAAATGTGAAATGATGGTGATGACAGCAGTAGCAGCCCAATGCCAGGGTATATTCTTAAATGAGGGAGAGTGCATAAAAAACTGAAGCATGAAGAGAGTCATTTAAAAAAAATGTCTAGGAATGAAAAACAAAAGTTTAAATGAATTGATAAAGGTCATCATAGCCAAGCAGTGGCTTTGGAAACACAAGTCACAGCTGCTGCAGGTGCTGCAACAGAAACAGTAATTCACCAAGCACTGCAAACCCACAGAAACAAAGAGTCATTACATTAACAATTTCCAAAGTATTCAACAATCATGACCCTTTATTTACATTTTATGTTATCTTGATGTGGACCAGAGCTGGGGTTCCCACATACATGAGGGAAAAGGATTACTGTGGCAGTTGAGCAAGCAAAGTCACAGTAAAGAACAGCTTTTAATCAGAATTTTTACCCTGAAGTTTTGTTTTAAGATGGCTAAACCCTCTGTCAAAAATGGTTCCACAGAGCAAGCTCCTTGCTTTGAAAGAGAACTGCTGAAGAGAGACTTTAGAACTAACTGAGTCAATTTTACATTCACTGTTCTGGCTCACAGGTCACTTTAATAGCCACTTAAATAGATAAAAACCTGTTTATTTGATCAATACTTCATTTTTGTTCCTTTAAATCAGGTCAGAGTAGCCTGAACAAAGCAAGTCAGCTATACAAATACCATTGAGTTTCACACTATTGTACTGTGCATTTGCTCTCAGGCACAAGTTACATGGTTACAATAAATATTTCCTCCTCACCTGCTCAGTCTGCATACTTCAGCAAAGATTTAAATAGCAGGTGCTAGGGAGAGAGCTGCTATTATTGACATTTCTTTTCTTTTTGTTAAAACTGTACAGTATATTTACTATGAAATTACATAATTAAACCAAAACTGACAAAGTGCATTTTGTGATGGAATGCCCGTGTTTTAATGTTTTTTCATTTATAATTACTGCTATTAGGACTTCCAGTTATAGGTGCAAAATACTGAGGTCTTTGTTGGCAATTAATGTGCATCACTGATTTTTGTAGTTCACGATCTAAAATCCTCTTCATCCTCGTCTTCCATTTCCCGTTCTGCCTGTTGTCTGGCCCTCATAGCTAGTGCCAAGGCTTCAGAAACTCCTGGTTTTGTGCTTGGCTGCTGTCGCTGTGGATCTCCTTTAAGCACAATGAAGAAACATTGACTTCTGTGGGTGCCTGTACAATAGTAACTCTCTGTTCATAAGAAAACTCCTGTGCTATTAAATTAACCCAGCTGCCAAGCATATGGAATAGGGACACGTTTCTGCAAACCAGGAATGGATCAAGCTGATGTGGGAAGGTTCTGGGGCTGTGTACAAGCTATATGTACCTTTCGGTATTGGGTCTTAAAAGAAGTAAATCTCAGTATGTGGAGGAATTCCCACCAGTCCTACTGCCCTAAGATGTGGAGTGTAATTTTTGCAAAGGAATTCAATTCTCAGGTACATGGAAGTCTGCAACCACGTTTCAAAAGCAGCCGCTGATTTCAGGTGTCTAACTTGAAAGCCCTGGAGTTATGGTTTCTACAGGTTCTAAAGAGCCACAGCTTCCGTTGACACAGGTTGGAGCTAAATGTGCTTTTAGCTGAGCCCAAGAGGTCCCCAGTGGGACACTCAGGAATGAGCCCCTCTCCAGTAACTAATGACTATTTTTGAAGATTTTTTTTGGCTCTTGGCACAATTACGTTTCTCTTTACCTGAGAATGACGGAATTCTGTGACCACTATAGTACTTGGAGCCAGTATACTCTAAAAATTTGACAGAGGTGAACTGAAAGTTGCTTTTCTGCATTAAGTATTGCTTACCAGGCAGGAAGCCACTCGTTTCTGGGAAGTCAGCAGTATAAGGAGGCTGAGGGGAAAAAAAAGATCAAGTCAGAAGGTTTTAGCTTTTGCTTTTAACTCTGTCTAAAACAAAACCTCAACTAAACATCCCTTTTTACCTCCAACTCGCAAGCAGTTTTGTCAAGGTGTAGTCTAACAAGTATTCTGGTTAAGTGCTTATATTAAAAAAACTAAAAAGTTTGTGATTTGGACAAAGAACGTTCTTTACATATCTAGAAGGCCCTTCTCAATTGGAGCACACCAGTGACCATTATCATCTTCCCTGCCAGAACCTTGTTGACAATCCCCTTCTTGGATCACATAGCATACCTTAGCACTAAAACTGCTCTTATTTTTCTCCAGCGGCCTTTCTAGGTAGTTTGGCATTGATAAATGCCTTTGCTGATCGAGTTGTCCAGGTGGCTGGTACAAAGATGAGGTTGTCTGTAAGACAGAATGTTTAAAATGAGCAATAATATACATAGACTTAATTGTAGCTCTTCAAGGGATATAATATCTCCAAGCCTCCTACTTGATACATTAGTTAGATGTTTTTCAGTTCCATTTCCTCCAATTACAACTATAAGTTTATTTTGGCCAATACCTCTGAAAGCTGGCTGCCTACATTAGACGACACATCACATCTGAGATGCTAAAAACAAATGTCAGTGTTGGGGAGGGCTGATTGTTCACATCTTCCCTTCAGGATTCCCTATCGCCAGATGGTGTACATTCACTACAATTTCTTGGTTCACCCATTTCTCTCTCAAATAGCAGACTGACTCACAGACAGTCGTTACAGGATTTTAACAGGCATCTAGCAAGGCGTTCTACAGATTTCCTGGGCTTGTCCGAGCTGGAGCGATGTGGACAAAGAGTGATGTTGTTGAGGAAGACTGTCTTGTATTCAAAAGCTTGTCTAACTCTATTCCAACTATACAGTTAGTAAAAGATACCGTCCTAAGAAATCCTTGCTTCTTATGAAAGACAAGCTAAGAGATGGGTAACTTTTAAATACATTTTTATCTTCCGTGTCTTTCAGCAGGGTTCAGTTTGGTGGATCACCCATGTTTTTTACCCAGAGATTCATCCAACCCTGTACATCCCCAGTGGCTGAGAAGAGATTGTGTGATTTAGCGTTTTGATGTTATGGCTTTTGGAGTTGATCAACTCTAGCTACTAAATATGCTTTTAAACAGTAGGAAGAGTAGGGTAATCCTAGAAGGGAAACGGTATTTTGAGGGAGTAAGTGAAGGATCTGCCTTCATGTGAATGATAGAGAGAGAAAGTGGGGTCTGTGAGGGCAGGGCTGCTCAGCTCAGAAAGAAGCCCGCATTTTCAGAAAACTGAAAATCTTGGGGATTCAATTGCTGTGAGCCATGATCTCTCCACAGAAGCAAGATGCTTTGGTCAGCAGGCAGTCTCAGTGTCCCAGCCTACCCTGGAGTAGAAAGGTTTTCAATTAAAACTTAACCGGACTAATGGGAGGAAAGAAAAATGACAATCCTCCCTGCCAGGAAGCACCCTGCTCAATGAATCCACCACAGTAAATGGGGGAGATGGTCGGGGTAGAACAAAACTGCAAAGACACTGGTCCTGCAGCGAGAGCCTGGCAGTAAACAGGCTGGCTGGTGCCTTTTAACCAGGGCCTGAGGCTGTGAAGATTAGTTTGATTCCCGATGCCATCTTGTGGTAAATCGGAGAAACAAACTGCGCTCTGCACTTACCGCACAGCACCTTTTGTTAGATCAGCCCAGAGGCAGGTACATACAGCGATCTCCAATTCACTCATGGGGAAACCACGGGCCATAACTAAAAATGATCTGCCTGACGCCACCCACTGAGTCAGGAACAAAATTCAGATCTTCCGACTCCCAGCCTCTTGTTCCTACTTCTCATCTAGGAGATGGATCCCGTCTCCTGTTGTCTGTGCAACCGGGAGAGCTCAGATCTGCCAGTCTAGATAGTTCATCGTCACTGCAAAAATCCTGATTGCTTTAGACACAGATCATGAGCTGGACGGTGTGAAGAGGACTCTGCATTGTAAGGGAACAAGATAGGGGGCTGTAGGAAGTAGCCTGCCCTGCCTTTTCAGTCTACCTTTTTGGATACTAAGCTAACGAGCCTATTTTCTTCTTGTTGTTGTCTTCGAGCTGTTTTCATTTACCAGTATGTTGTTTTTTTGTTTGCCTTGGCTAATTCCCCTTTTCAGCCGGTAGTTTTTTGGGGGAGATGATGTGGGAAAAAAAGATACATCTTCAACGAGAGAGTGACCACAAAGAGGAACAGGAGAGCTGCACTTAATATGAAAGAGCCACAGAAGACTTTGAGGAAGATGTGGGAAAATGCAGCATTTCTATTTTATTAAACAGAAGCACACAAAAGAAAAAACAGAGTCTCTCATCGTCTTTCCGAGCCCACTGTCCAGCCTAGCAGGATCCCAAATAGTGCAGGACAGGGGTGAGGCCAACAGTGGAATCGCTCTCATCAGCTGGTATGCATAAGGGGGGCACAGCTCTTGCCTAGGCCTTGTCCAACCTGGGGAGCAGATGGGATCCTTTCCTCCACCTCCCATCTCCCCAACAAACTAGGTCAGGGGTGCTCAACCTCCAGCCCATGGGGCTGGGCCACTTATCTTTCCTCCATGGGGTTGTGCCATGTCCCCTCCCTCCGGTGGGCCCAGGTTGGAGCCAGGATGCCCAGCCAGGTTGGGCCGAGGTCATGCCCTCTCCTCTCACCCCCTTGGCTGGGTGGGACTGGGCCGCACTCCCCTTTCCCCCATGGAGCTGGGCTGGGTTGGGTTGGCTCAGGCCCCTTTCCACCACCTCCCTCTCCCCGTGGGACTAGGTCAAGCCCTTTCCCCTTGTGGGGCTGTTAGGGCTGGGCCACACCTCTTCCCACCCATGAGGCTTGGCCATGCCCTCCCCCCCATGAGCCTAGGTTGGAGCCAGGATGCCCCTGTCCCCCTCCACATGGCCTTAGCGGGCCCGTCAATACCACTGGATTGGGACTACCAGTCGGATCTGGCCCGCGGATGGCCTGGGCACTGCCCATCCAGCCCACCAGCCAAAAAGATTGAACATCACTGAGCTAGAGGTTAAAGGAATTTAACTTAACTGAAACCCCACTCAGCATCCACCTTGGCTCACTTTAACACCTATTCCTTGGCCTGCTAAATTCAAACTAAAAGTAATTTCAACCTTGGAGTGATCCATTTAATCCATCAAAATTGGACTAAATGTCTTTGGCCTAAATCAACTGAAGAAGAAAAGAACATCTCAAAAGCAGCCTGTCTTCTTCTACCCTAGTAAAGGCATAAGAGTAGATAGCCCCTTTTGCAGCTGTCATTCCACTGGCAGAGCAGGTCTGCTTTCCTACAGGTTGTAAGCACTGAACAAGGAGCTAACTTTCACTAGAAAGTTTTACCTCGGGCTGATTGCCAGAGTAACTACGACCTGAAGGAAACTTTCAGGAGGTGTTTAGAGTGTAATTTTATAAAGCTGTTAACTAGGTTGAGTTAAGTGGAATTTTTGTAGGCATACCTCAAAGTGGAGGTACCAGAATAATCACCAGCCACAAGAAGAAAGCAAAAGTGAGTCTTACACTGAACTGCTGGCTTGCTCCTTTTCTTGCAGGTGTGTCCCGTGTTGATGCCTGCAGGGCTCGGAGTTTCTCAAGTAAAAACATTTTATCTTTTCCTTCCTATAATCAAGATACATTTAATCATTAACTGAAATGTTTATATTATTGTTAGCAAAATCTCAGGGCTTGTTTACACAGGGAAACAAACCAGCAGACCAATAAGAGAGTAATAATAAAGAAATGGAGTAATTATTCTGGAATAGAGACAATTATACTATAAATTATTATTATAGTATATATAAAATAATATTATAATATATATTATAAATATATAGGTTGTAGCTGTGTTAGTCTAAGGACATAAGCAGACAAGATTCTTTAGGTAAATCTGATATCTTTTATTAGACCAACTCAAATAGTTGGAAAAAAAATCTTTGCAAGCTTTCAGGTATAAATACCCTTTGTTAGGCTGAGGAAGCATCTGCTGTCGGTATGTGCCCCTATCCAGGAAGCCTGACAAAAGGTATTTATACCCAAAAGCTTGCAAAGAAGATTTTTTTCCAACTATTTGAGTTGGTCTAATAAAAGACATCAGATTCACCCAAAGAACCTTGTCTGCCGGGCAGTTAGACTGACATTTGTTTTGTCCTAGTTAGGCTGGTCTACACCAGAGGAAAAAGTGACAAGCCTTCAGTTTTCCAAACCCCATTAGTCAAAACTCCTCTCTCTAAGCAGGATGGAAGTAGTCCCCAAAATCTGCTGAGGAGTTAACTTCTGTGAATCTGTGAGGAGTAATATCCTGAGGCACTAACTTACTCAAAGCCAGCTGAGAGGGAGCTGAAGAGGAATTTATCACCTCATGCCTTTAGGGAGCTAGGTAGCAAGGCTGCATGTGGGGAACAGGAGAAATGAAGTGTTCTCCTCCCCCTGAACGTGGGCAATAAGCAGCTACCTGCAGCTGCTGTTCTAGCCAACAAGCAAGCAAGTTTTTGCAAGCATGCAGTTATCATCCAGCCAGCCCTGCTGAGGAGGGTTTTCCCCCTCCGTTCACTTATACCAAAACGGAAGCATATCTCACTGGCGCACACAGCACAGATAATCAAGGTGCTTTCTGCTTGTTCTTTCTAGCAGGAACCCAAAAAGCAAACTTACATTTATAATTTGCTCGTGTAGGAGTCTGACCATTATCTTCCTTCCTTCTATGATCTGCCAGTAAAGATATGTGATAATTCTAAGTGGAAAATAAGTTCAACAAATGAGTACTCAATGTTCAGGTGATGCTTCTTTTACTAGTCACTGCCAAAACAAGAGGCATTTTGTTAATTTTATACAGCAATCACATAAACAATGATGGGCAGATATAAAATGTATCAGATGATCTAGTGGGAAATACCCAGAGACATCTGGATGTTTATGCAAAAGTACCATTAAAGCAAGTTAACACTACAAAGTTTTAAATACTGGACAGGAATCTGCTGTTCTCATCCATATTCATTAAGTTTAATAATCCTAAGGGACAAGACCTGACTCTGCTGGAGTCCATGGGATCTTTGTTATTGATTTTTATAGGACCAAAAAGAACCAGTTCTTAGAAGGAGCAAGTTTTAGGGCATCTGTACATAATCAAACAACTTACATACACCTCGCCCTCTCTGCACATGGTGTGTGGATTTACTGTTATTCACATACTCTGGCACTGGGCACAGGAAGTAGGTACAGAGCAAGAGTTCCCCAGCACAGCCCTTAAATGATACTGACACCCTCTGCAGCTAGACTGCCAGGCTGGCCGCACGAATTCGAACATCTGTTCCCAATTCTCTCTTTCTCACTTACGATGCCTTGGGCAAATCTGGGAACTGCTTTGAAATAGAGCTGAAAAATTGCAATTGTGGCTAGGCCAGGTTTACACCACTAGTGGTCTGCTGGTGTCCTGAGAGCATCAAACCCTCCTAGCATAACTCAGTTTTTGTCAGCAATTTAGCATATGTTGACTCTACCAGCAGAAGCAGGTTTTCAGATTGTGTCAAAGACTGGGGATTTTGCTGAGTGGAGTGTCACAAGTGGTCAGGCCCCCTGCAAATGCTCTCTATCCAAGCTACATACATTCTCACTGTAGAGAATGGATAAATCAGTTTCCCTCCCCTACTCTCCATCCCACCTTCCACAATGGATACCTACATGATGATGACAGTGAGGATAAAGAAGAAATGCACGCTTTCAATTAAGTTATGATAAATCCACACCACCCAGGCTGATCTAGGATAGTTGGTCAATACGTCTATCCACCTAGACACTGCATCAAATATGGAAGACAAGCCCCGGAAAGGGCCACACTTTTCTGAAGGATTCAACCTGGAAAAATAAAGAAAGGATATCAAAAAGCAAACACCACACTGCAGCAACAAGTCCACTGAAGTAGCCAAGAACACCATACAATTAGAGCACTAGTTCTCTGAGCCTCAGGACTCCCATCATTGGGCTAGTGACACCCCACTGGGCTAATGAACCCCCTATTATAACAGACCAACTAAGTCTTCTGGGGAGACAGCATGCAATTAAGTTCTTTGAAGTACAATGACTGAGCAAGTCTTAGCTGTAGAGGAGAAGAGCTTGCTTCCTTGTCTACTTCGGACTTTCTCCATCTGTGGCTTTTCAGATACTAATAAGCCCACCTCAAACTCCATGGGAAGAAACAAAGGCTCACCCTGTGGTAGTTTGGCACAGGTGCAAGCTCCAGCTAATCTAACAATTGCATTGACCTACAGGTCCCAGAGGCCTTACTGCAGACTTTGGAATAAACTGTTTCCTTTCTAGATGCATCATATAGTAAAGAAGAAAGAAAAAGCTAAAACACACAATGCCGCCACCTTGTTTTCATGCAGTATGAGCACACATACAAGACTATTTAACACAGATTTTCAGTAAAAACAGGATGTGGTTCAAGATGACATCCCCTAGCAGGAGAAACAGTTTTCAGGTACATGGTGGGGAAAAGAAGTCTGCAGACTAAGATGATATAGATTTCAGATGATGGTAAAGCTGTGGTTTAGTTTGCAGGAGCTGGACCTGAAACCAAAGCATGCAAAACTGAGTTAATTGAAAGCTGTGGTTTTCACTCTGAAACATCACAACTCCATCCCGGTTTTGGGACCTCCCTTGCCTTAATCACTTTTTGGTAGTTAGTAGAGTAGGCAGGCATAGCTGGGCTGAAAATTTTACACCTTAGAGTGCATGTCCACATTACAGTAATTGCTGCAAAGTAGTGCAGACAGACTTAAGCTAGCTTCAAACTAACAGAACCTAGCCATAGCTGAATCGAATTTAAGACCAGCTGCAAAATCTTCACAGAAGCCTGCACTGAGCTTCACGCTGCCACAGCTGAATTGCTACCAGTAACTGAGCTAGCTGAGTAAAGCTACATCAAGTAACTACACTGCAGTCATGGTGGAATGAGCTTATCATAAAAACTTTTGAGAAGAGGAGGAGGAAGAAGAGTGAGATTGTCACGCAGTTCATTATTCTTAGAAAAAAACAAAACTCACAGTCACACACAATCCCATTTCTCTTCTAAGCATTAATTGCCTCCACACAGTTCGCACTGCTTTTCAGTCTCTCCACACATCTCATTCTCCAGATGGGATGGGGAACGCATCAGAGGAACGTGGATTTAGGCAAAATGGAACGTTGGGATAGCAGCCGATAGCATAATTATATGCCCCCTATTACCATAGGGTAGATATGCCTCTCACGGTCTTTATAGTATTTATCCTTACAATGCCCAGGTCAGGCAGGGCATGCCCCATCTAAAAAAATTAATATCTGCTTTTTTAGATGTGGCACAGATACAATGCCCCAGATTCGCCAAAGCAATTTCAAAAGGAGGCCTTTCAGAATCTTGTTCAATGAGACTTTCCTAAGGTCACACAGCAACTCTGCAGCAGTATATTCTCAATGTAATAGGGAAGTACTCAGCTTACCCTCCCCATGAGTTTGCAATAGTGTTTTTAAGACAACATGAATATCACTTGAAACATTTCAGTGGAATCCAATGCAGACATCTCTTTCACACTTGTGAGAGTCCAGGCTACCTGGTTTGGTTTGTGATTAAGATGTGAATCAGTTCAGAGATAAGGTCTGAATGCTGTTGATCATTCCTACCTCCAGATAGTGATTGCTACCACAGACAGCACTCCAGTAAAGGAAGGGAAAAACAACAGAAAAATGAAGAGTGTTGTCATTTGAGAAGCTCTCCAGACTTTGCGAGGGGGTTGACAATTCATCATCAGACTGACCTTTAAAACAGTAAAAGAAAAAGATGCACATACACTTGCACTCTTAAAAGTGTTTTACATTCTAATTAGATGAGTTTCAGTCAATGCCATTGAAATTGCAGGTGATTTGCAAGGAATAGCATCCATCAAGAATTTTCAAAGAGTGCCTCAGAACTGCACCTCCAGCAACAAATGAATCACTATGAGAGTGCAAACAGCCTGAGGAAATGCTGAATTCCATTTGCTTCTGCAAGACCTTCTATCAGGATTCCCACCTCCAACTGCCACTGTTCCAGGAAGTTTTGATAATGACTGTGGCTGTTTTAATTTGGCTTTCAAACTTTCAAATATTCAAGGACCTATTGTTATGTATGATAATATTATTGAGTTGAGGAAGATACAGAAACAAAACTTCCCTTCTCTTCTAATTATGTCAGCTGACTAATTGTTCCTGAAAGAAGTGCAGTCTACTAGAACCAAAACAAGACTGGAAGTGACTTCATATATTTTAAAGCCTACTGTAAGGGAAATAAGATAAATGCATGCACAAGAATTGCCAGGATTCTGGGTTTTGATGGGCATTAGCAGCTCTCATTTTACTACTTCATATTCTCCCTCTACCTAATTATGCTCTTAAACCACTAATAGGGCCTCCAAGGCTAGGAACAGACACTCAAAAAGTCTAAGCCTGAACTGATTTAATCTTTGCAGGTTAGTCTAACCTGCCTAAGTTGAACCGGTTTGTAACCAAATAGACATTCCCTCTGGACTGAAGAAATGCAGTCACATGCCTGCAGTGGCTCAGGGTAGAAGCTAGGGGATGCTACAGCAGCCCTCCCTTCCCTTCTACAGTGCTGAGCTGAGAGGCAGGGGATAGCCAGGCCCTGGCAAGACGCTCTGATTAGGGAGGGGTTTAAACCCCTACCCTGCCTGCACCATCCCAGGCTTTTCCTCCGCTCGCTTCTCAAGGGGCAGAAGTG
This sequence comes from Alligator mississippiensis, assembly GCF_030867095.1. NCBI lineage: Eukaryota > Metazoa > Chordata > Crocodylia > Alligatoridae > Alligator > Alligator mississippiensis. The sequence goes on along the minus strand of NC_081836.1, from coordinate 45,243,846 downwards.
TTGCCAGGCCCCATCCCAGGGCTAGCACTCCAAGGCAAAGGGGAGTGGGGGTGTACAGTGCATGCATCTGTTGATGCTACTGAGCTTTTCAATCTCCCTCTCCCTGCTTCTTCATACTGCCTGCAAACCTGACAGGCAAGGGAGCCATCAGGGGGCTGATAACCAGCTGTGTTTGTTAGCCCATCAACAAAACAAAAGCCTCTCCCATTAGTTCAAGCTCTTCTTAAACAGCTTTTTCCAAGGAAGGAACAGAGGGACATTAACAGCTGCCCTGCTAATTAGCTCCAAAAAGCCCTAAGCTGACACTGTTCTGTCTGCCTGTCCCAGTGAAATTGGAAACATACACACCACTCAGCATTAGCTAGCATACCACTTGCCTAGGGGCTGGGGTCCGTGCTGTGGGACATGGGAGACAGGGAGAGGGGAATCCTTCCTTGAGCAGCAAGGGAAGTCAGGCAGACCCTGCTGTGCCTGCAGCCTCCCAAAGAGCTCTGGCTAGGGAGCAGAGGGGTGGGGCCAGCCTGTTCTCTAAAGCAGACAGCACAGCCCAGGGCTGCAAAGCATTTGGGATGCTGGCAGACTCTGGTTTAACTTACACCAGGAAGGGGTCTGGGACAGACATTGAATAAACTGGTTTGACCCAAATCAGTTAAGTCTGATACTACATTCAACCAGGTTTATCTTAAACCAGTTTCAGCCATTTTGAAATGTTTATGTGCACTGAACTTCTGTTCTGTTACAGGTTTAAACCAGTTTCTGATCACTTAAACCAGTTTATGTGTAATGTCTGTCCCTAAAAGTTTTTCTGTTGGTGTGTTCACAAGTACAGTAACTGTCAAATTTCACTGGGTAGGTAAAGTCTTCACATAGCTGCTAAAAACTGAAGTGGGAACATGTAATTGTTGAGATGCTGTATTAGGCAGAGGGCCTGGTTCTTTACAACTGCTCCTTACCTTTTTCACATAAAATATTATAAAGAAAAATATTATTTGGATGGCAGGCAGCAGAGGTGAAAAGAAGATGCCAATCCTACAGGAAAGAAGAGGGGGAAAGGGAGAAAAAATGCAAAAATATATGAGAATTTGGTCCTTGGTATTCGTTACACAATATGAAAGTAAAATGCACTTCTATAGTTGCATAAAAATGAAAATATATCAATAAATGAATAGGGATATTCAGGGTAAGAAGTCTGTCTGAGCCTAGTGTAGCATAGGTGTGCCAGTTTCAGCAGCCCATGACACATAAGTATTCAAATGGCAAACATGATGTCTCACCACTTTTGATTCCCCAACTGCATGACTAGATACCCATTCAGAGCCAGGCCAGTTGGAGACAGTCTTCAGCACATGCCTAGAACAAGGCCTCTGGAGCAGTAGTGAGATGCCTGTACCATTCTGCCACCTAACCCCTAAATCAGATATTATGGAAAATTCACCATAAAAACTGAAACTAAAATATACATACATATGCACACATTCAATATATAATGAGCATGTGCATCGTGTGTATTTTATATATACATACACACGTGTTTCTGGTAAATTATATATATTCTAATGCTCAGTGTATAATGTCTAATTACTAAGCATGTGCATAGTATAGATGTATTTAGTTTATTTTTAAGGTGAATTTTCTGTGTAGAATTCCATATATTGTTTCAGAAGCCCTCCCACTTCTATTGAAGAGTAACAGAATAGGGAAGAAAAATCTTATTTACCTCTTGCTTTCCAAGAGAATATTACCAGCTGTTGCCACACCTGAGTATGCTCAGTATATATACTGCACATGCTCAGCATATTTGTATAGGTGTGAATGTCTGTATATATGGAATTCCATATATATATCTCCATTCTGTCACTCTTCATTAGAAGTGGAAGGCCTTCAGAAACTTTTCTAATAGCCAATATTGAACAAGAACAAAAAACACAAGAAGGACATAGTTTCAACACTCCAAAATGCCCCTTCTACAGCTCCAAGTTCTCAACTGTGGCTAAATGAGGACTACTTTGCATAGGTCCTTCAGGGTGTCACTGTTACTAGTTTTATGCCAACTTTTGAACAGAGAAGAGTTACCAATAAATAAATAATTTGCCTTCAAGTCAGAGTTTTGAGAGGGAGAGGGCATGTGCACGCACAAGCATCTTATCTATCAATGGGTGCATCTACACATGAAATTAATGTGACAAGTCTGGCGCGTATTGTGCCAGAGTTTATTGTTCCTGGGTGCCATGTTTACATGTGCAACTGGGACCACAGCATGCTGAGCCGCGTCACAGCAGCCCTGGCTGCCAAGTGATGCTCTTACCCAGCTCCAGGTGCTGTGGAGGGGCTGGCTAGGGTACAGACGTGCTCTAGTGCAGGGCTACCTGGCAGGCAGCCCTGCACTGAAGCATCCTCATGCCACAGTCAGCCAGATCAGCATCTACATGTGCATTGCTGTGCACTAACAAAAGCTACTGCAGGACAGTACTCTTATGTACAAGTACTAACTTACAGCACAGTTAATTAGTTTCCTGAGGCCTAATAGGGCCACATGTATACACCTGTGACTTTACTACAGAGATAATTAGGAAGTTCTCCAGTAAATGTCTCATGTAGATATGCCCAGTATGTTTGTACTGTTCTTATCTGTGGTATGCAGGCACCCTTAGGGCATGGACATATCAATAACTTACGAAGGGGTAAAAGAGAGTTGGGCTTTACTACATGTCAGCTGCTCTGCAAAGTGTTATTGGTATGTCCCTACCTTAACCTCATTCATAATGTCTCTGTTAGCAATAGGCAATATTTAGATCATAAATTCATCTCTTACCAGGTTAAAGTTTGCACGTAGATCAAACCTAAAACATTTCGTGCAATATCAAATTCTGGCACACCAAGGTTTTTGAGGCATTTGGTTCCAATAATTCTGAAAAGTACATAAATTCATTATCTGTAGAACAAGCAACTGAGAAACCCCTGAATATCCCAATTATCCAGGAATCAGCATTTAATGATGTCTTATACAAAGCATGAACTTTTTGTCAATTAAGCAGCAAATGGAAAATTACAACACAACACCGGTGTTGTAGTAAAATACTAATTTTTGTGAATATGCTGCATGAATGACATCAGTCAAAGAACATTTTTCACTTCAACTAAAATTATAGTATAAAGCTGGAACAGCTAAATATAAATATAGATATACTTTTTTGAGGAAACTATTTTACTTTAGTGTAAAATTCCAGCAACGCATGAATTGCAGAGTTCAACAAACTGGTAGCCCCAGTAAAGAAAGCTTCTGTTCAAATTACTGTTTGAATTGTGCACACTCCCTCACACACACACACACACCCCATCGAATATTCGCATCATTTTCTGAACAAGTGAAATCAAAATACTTCTGAATTCATATTCACTACACTCACATTAGTTATTTTGTGAAACTATTAAGGCCAAAAACATATACAAAGACACACGTATGAAAGCAAAACAGGAAAATAGACTGCAGTCCCAAACATGCCAGAGCCACGTTTCTGTTGGAACCGTCCTTTTACTACATTGAAATGACCCTGTAAGTGATCAGTCGTTAATGGTTGAAAATGAGGACTCTCACTTACCTTCGTATGAACTCTCCAAAGAAAGAACCAAGCAAGCAAAATAGGAAGTCAACCACAACAAGACGGTAGATATCTTGGCCGACTAACGTTTCCCAGCACTTGTAGAGAGGAAAAAAATAATGTATTTAAGTCAAATACTTGTGTCTAACGTTTGAACACTGGAAATCTGATCCAAAGCCCACTGGAAAGAAAGGGAAACACCTCAGGATCCTTGAGATCAGATTTCTTTGAAGGTTCTACTTGATATTTTTCTTGAAAGAAGGACAGAGTCTGAGGCTACAGTTCAAAAATACAATGATCTATGAAGCCCAGGCTAGCTGAATACATTTGTCATATCATCCTGGCTTCTCTACAGACTCAGGGATCCAACAGAAGGTGGTCAAGCCTGTAAGTCCAGCTCTCTCAAGAGGTTGTATGGGGCCTTTTGTACTGGAGCAAATTTCACCCTGCAGGTTGTTATTTTTACATAGCCTCTGATCTACTTTTGAGTCCTTTATTCAATCACACACCACTCGATGTATAGACAATATTATGAAAATGGTTAAGTCTGTTTCCCAATCTTTAAAGCAAAGATGTGTACACAAACAGGGCAAGTGAAACCTTACCTCTGTTGCTGATGTAGCCACAATGTTAAGCCAGTAGTAGCAGAGGATTCCAATTATAGACATCTTTAGAATAACGTTTCTATGAAGAAGAATATCAGTAACTGGTGAGTCCATTGGAGAAACCACTACCAATCCCACACCACTCTTTTCTATTGGTTTTAAACTGATCTGGATTATACAGTCTGTGCTATGAAGTTTATTCAATGCACTGTAAGCAAGACATGCAAAATTCCTCATGGAACGATGACAGGAGTATCTACTTGGTCCTCCCCTGAGGAGGCAGCTTTAAAACACAGTGGGGTTCCCCTTGGCTAGTGATACATGGCCTCGGAAAACCACCACCAACCAACCAACTCACCCTCCATTTACCATCTCCCTGTCATTTGGGCCTACAGCCCAATTCCCACTGGTGAATGCTGTAGGCTGAGCTGGGCTAAGAGTTTCCTTATATGTCTGGATGGGAGGAAAACAACAGATTTGCCTCACCCTGGGCTGAGGCACTGCTGTGCCACCAGTGGACTATTAGGGGTGGATTCATAAGACCTGTGAACAGAGTACTGTAACTCCCCTGATGCAGAGTTGGCTGCTGGTTTCAGTAGTACCTAATACCACTACAAGCTTGCTGATAATAGAAAAAGTGCAGTTGACTTCAGACAGAAATCACTGCTAACTGGGAGTGAGAAGCACTGAATACCTGGTAATAGTGACATATATCTGATTCCTGGGGTACTGAAATTTCTCTAGGAGTTCAAGCAAAGAAAAGACGAAAGGGGTGAGGAGGTTGAGGAGGGACACGACGATGGGCAACACAAGGGTGGCAGCCTGGTTTTCCAGTTCTGTTCCATCACCTTTCATGAACAGCTTAAAAAGAAAGAAAAATAAAGCATATGAGGCAGACTTTTCATCAAAGGCATCTTTGCAGAGGACTTTGTACATGGCACTGCCCATCTGCTCTCAGAGATCCTGGTGCTATTAGCAGACACCTTTTCAGCTCTCATAAGCCCAAGCAGCTCTTGGATATATAACCATCAACTCTTGTGCTGCTTGGGTATGTGGCCAGGAAGCGGAAGTCAAAGATGTGACCGGGGCCTCACTGCACAAGGGATGAGTAAGGAGATAGCATTTCCTGCCTTGCATTGTTCTTTCCAATATCTAATGAAAGGCAACAAGTGAAACCCAAATCAAAAGCAGTTCTTCCTGGCTGACTCCAAGGGCTTGCTTCTTCAAACTAACTATTCAATTATTAAAGGGTTTATGAGCATATTGGCAAATACAGTAGCTATTGTGGCACAAGATAGAGCAGACAAGTGGGCTTATAAGGCTGCTCAAGGGTACAGGTCCTCCCTGCACACAAGGTGGAGTCAGGCAGGAGAACAGCTGTAGGGCAACAGTGTTTGGGTTAAATCTCATCTTCCCTATGTCCCTGGCAGATATTACACTTAAGATGTGATTAACCAGTAAATCATGTCTTAAGTAATAACCTGACCACGCATTCATACAATTAATGGTGCAATAAAAACAGGGAATAAGCTACAAAGTTATTACACAACATATGTGCAGTAACTTTACGGCTGATTCCCATTGCGCCTTCAATTGAATGTGTGGCCAGGTTGATCAGTGTGGAAATGGAAAGCATCAGTTTACTAGAACAGGTCCTTACCTTTAGGTTGTTAATGGAGAGGTAGTAAACACAAGTACAACAAACAGCTGTTGTTCCCAAGGAAAAAATCCAGGCAGCCAGATGAATAGCAATATGAACCATCCTTTGCTTTAGAGAAAGGTTCAGATCTTCAGACTTCCCTTCAGATAGGGCTTCCTGTAATAATTAGGCCCAGGCTTCAGTCAATAACCCAAAGCAACACCGGTCCAAAGTGATCACTTATAGGATTTAAGAGCCAATCTCTCAAGAAGGCTGGTGCAGAATAGTCCTCCTGACACTTGGAGGATAGACTGGAAGCCACACAAGGAAGTGGAAATCTCCCATGCAAGTTCCACCACACTTCACTTACAGCCACAACTTCTAGGAGTGCTTTACGTCAGTGATTCAATACAAAACAAAAAAAAAATTGATACAGATAAAAAGAAGAAAAAGAAAAAAGAAGATGACAGGTGCAGGACAGTTCAGTCATGGAACAGCCATCTCGGCAGTGTCAGAACCAGGGGCACAGTCATAAGGCGCAGAGATGATTCCCAGTAAATTCGCAATACATCAAGCAAAGAAAAATAGGCTGCTTTCCTGCTTATGACTAACAAGGTAAAGCTTTCTGACATGGGTCAGAGAAACAAGGAAACTGAACTCGGCAAATATCCGTGATTACTATAGGGAGTCGTGTAGAAGAGCAAATAGACACGACTGAAAAGAATCTTTTCAGATGAGTTGCTAAGAAATGCCAAGGGAACAAACAGCTCACAACCAAGAGTGAAAGCTTTCTGCAGTCAACCTAGGGGGTCAGGAAGAAGCAGCTTCTCCAAAACAGTCCTTGAGGGAAACGCACAGATTCAAGTCTGTTCACACAGAACCCATTTAATTCTTTACCTTGATTTGTGTGCTGAGGTTTTTTTGCTTCAGTCTCACAGCTTTCTCATTGGTTATATTGAAATCCCAGATGCAGAGAAGTTTGCCAGCATTTCCAGAGTAAGTTTGAGGATTAACAAAGTTATTACGGAAGGATTTTGCCATGCTGCAGTGAGAATTAAATGTACATCATCAGTATTAAGGAAATATATGGTGGGGAAAAAAGTGAGTTGACCTTTTAGAGCACAGAAATCAATGTCTTCTTGATTAATGAATGTTGAGTCCAGTTAGAGATGCTTCCCGTTCCCTTTATGGCCATATCTCTCTTCAAATTCTGTGTCTCCTAACTTTCGTTTCACATTTGTTGTCAACAGTGGTTGCCTCTGCAGAGCCATTTCAACACAGCACTCACTGGTAGGGGTCACAAGCAGCAGCATTTACAAGAGATTAAATAAAATTGAAATTTTTCATAGGGCTCTGGTTGCTTTGCACCTCATTGAATGGGCCTGACAATGCTTTGGACCTGATAACTGAGGGCATTTAATTTTCTAGGTTCCTTATTCCTAGGAACTGCAAACAGGAATGTGTCAGCAGCAACACATCCAGATCAATAACATAAGAACATAAGAACTGCCATTTACAGGGTCAGACCATAGGTCCATCTTGCCCAGTCTCCTGTGTCACACAGGGGCAGAGAGCAGCCCCCAGAATTTAAGACCCCCAGTTCTTACTAGTACTGGTACGTAGAATCCTTACTAATACTGGTAGCCTCTCAAAAATGAAGTTTTTTGCTCCATTCGAAGTGCAATAGAAATATGCAGTTACTGTACCTGTATACCAAGCTAAAGAAGCAGATGACAAAATAAATCCCAATAGTGAAAATATAGGCCAGCTGCATGTCATAAGATGTGCTGTTTTCAATTTTTGTGATGGTAGAGTTCGTGTAAAAACCATAGTAAAGCACAGTTTGTTGAAAATAGCCCTGAAAGGATAGGAATATTAGTAAAAAGCTCAACTCCCATGCTGTTGATTGAATACAGTGGAGCATGCCTGGGCCCACCTTTTCAAAACCTGATTCACATCATCCCATTTCTCTTGAGGAAGCTGTTACTGCAAGTCAGAAGGATCAGGCCTTTCATCTCCTCATTACTAATAGTAATTACAATCCTCCTGACATGGAGAGTAGCATTCTGAGCATGCTTCCTTCTCCTGAGGATCTAATGGGAGTGGATATGGATAGTCAGCACCTTGCAGGAATGGGCCTTTTGGGAAGAAAGGTTATTGGTGACCCTCCCAGCACTGTGACGGCTGACACCTTATTAGCGGACATCCTGATGAGTGGCTGCAATTTGAGCTTGAGCCAAGACTTGCTAGCTAGGGGGTATAACAACTCATGTTTTGTATAGATCAGCACAGACAGAGGCTAGTAACATGCACTCACTGATGGGTTACACAAAAGTACTTCTGCTTTGAACCCACAAATGTAGGAGTACTGTAGTTTTGCTTCTGAAGACTGAGACCTCTAAAATGCAACACTCCTCCAAAGGCTGGCTTCTTTACTTGTCATTCCATCCAGGAAGAGCACACCCCAACTGCTGAAGCTTCCTTAGCCTGACGAAAGGTTTTTGAACCCAAAAGCTTGCTTAATAACTATTCTCCAACCATTTGGGTTGGTCTAATAAAAGATATCAAATTCACCCAAGGAACCTTGTCTGCCACACTCCTCCAAAAGAATTCCAGCAGCGCCATTTATACTTCCCCTTTCTACGCTTTAGTGGCTATAGCTTTAGCAACTCAAGGAGAGATGTTGGTCATTATTCCTTAAAATTATTATTCATTACACAAATCTCTCAACATTTAATGCAAGCAATGCAACTATTTTGTAATGGTCAAGCAGAAGCAAAGTGGCATGCTATAGCTAATACTAATATATAAATCAGCAGTTTTCATGCATAGGTAAATTAATGTAGAAGAAACCCAGATGACTACTTTAGATGTATTTTCCTATAAAAAACATTCAGGAATTTAGATCCTGACAGTGTGAGTATCTCAATGTAAGTTAAATAAAGATTACAGTGGCTAAAGGCCACACTAATTTCAATGAGTCTCTTGCTTTGCAAGATCAGAGTCTTAGTGCTTATGAAATGTGCCAGTCACAGAACTAAACCATGAAGTTCTCTGTGTATCTTCAGAGGAAGGGTAACCTGGGTAGTTTCACTGCTGATAGCATCCTATACTAATCCAGGAAGAGGGAAAAGGTGAGCACAGCCATTGCGACTAATCCACTGTTTTCTGGAAGACTGTCAAAAGAGCTTCAACGAGCTCCAAAAGCAGTGATGTCAGGGTATGATTCAAACAAAATCAATTCATTTCATTTGCATGACAAGGCAGTTATTAGTTGATTATCTTGTTCAATATATACATATGGATTTGATTTAAAATCGATGACCAGAAGAATTTAAGAGCAAAATCAAAGCTACTACAACTTCATCTAGGTGTTACTAAAAAACGCTTGGTGCTTTGACTTTATACAATCAGATGTGTTGTACACACAGAACTAATGCAGGTGTGTCTCTACATACTTACAGCTCCAGTGAGAAGCTCCAGGCCCGTGAATGAAAGGTTATTTGATCCTGCTGCTATGAATTGAGGGATTGTTACGAAGCTGAAGTTCACAAGGAACGAGAAGATGTTAAAAGTCAGTAGCCACGTTAAAAACACAAAATAGGAAAGGACACTGGTCCCAAACTTGCCACCAATAATTTTCAGTGTCTTCTGCCATAGCTGTAATGACTGAAAAAGTTCTGACAGGCCATTTCTAAATCGTCGATAAGACTATCATTAGAAGAAGAGGGGAAAGCAAAAGAGATTGTTAGCATGCAGTCCTCTATGGTCCTTGATATACAGTATAGTAATCAATTTAAGTTACACAATATAGTCCTGAATTTCTTACATTTATATTTTTTAAGATAGGACATTCTTTCCTTCCACTTTCTTCTCACTTGTAACACAACATTCCTTCACATACATTTTTAAATGTTACCTTAATATAGAGTAATATTAATGATACCATTACCATATGCTGGCTACTTGCCAGTAGGTCAAAGAGAGGTAACACAAAATATCACTGGAGTTACCACTAATGAGATACTATATAAAACAGTTCAATCTAACTTGCATGAAGGTGACATATTACACTTACCAGGGCAATTTTGTACATACACTGTGTACAACAGTGAATCTCAGTACTGTAGCTCACTGACTTCCTTGTTTTTTCCATAAGAACTTTATTCCTGTGGATGAACCATAAATGCTAAACCAAGTGTTTTAAGTTAAAATAAGAAATTCTTTGCTTTAACCAGGTTATTATGAACATAATTATTACATGTACTAGCTAATTGCCCATCAAGAATGACGGATTTCAGGGAGTGTTTACATGGCTCCCCTTTGCCCCCCGCTCACCCTTCGGGGCCAACCATGTAAAATCTCCCACTGCCATCGCTGCCTCCTTCTCCAGCCACTGGCGCAGGGACTCCCGCCCCCTGCCTGCCTCCACCTCACAGCAGGGCTTCCCCCCCACCTCCCCTCCCTGCTCCTCTTCCTCCCTCCCTCTCTGCCACCCTCCCCTCCCTGCTGGCTGTTGTCAGGGCTGGGTGGTGGTGGGGCGCCGGCACCATGACCCCCTCTCCTCCCCTCCACCTAGCCCTGACAACAGCCCCCACCATGACCCCTCCCCTTTCACCTCCCCCAACCGCGCACCTGCCCAGGCCCACCCAGCCTCCCTCCCTGCCGGCTGTTGTCGGGGCCCCCTTCCTGCTCCCTTCCCCCCCTCCCCGCCGCCTGGCCCTGCCAACATCAACCACCGTGACCCCCCCCTTCGCCTCCTCCCACCCCGCTCTCCTCCCTCCCTCCCTGCCCACTGCTCCCCCTCCCTGCCAGCTGTTCTGGGGGGCGTCAGTGACAGGCGGCAGTGGAGGGGGGGTGCCACTACCGTGACCGCCCCCTTCACCCCCAGGCAGGGTGGTATGGGCAATCCCCGCTGCTCAGGCAGCCAGGGTGTATTCGCCGCTGTCAGAAACTTCCCCAGCAGCAGCGCAAACTTGGGCCCACCCACAAAGCCCAGGCCCGCACAGCCAATCACCACCCACTCTCTCAGCAGCACATGCGCAGTTGGTCAAAAGCGTTATGGACAGACAGACACACAGGCAGACAGACTAAGCCCTTGATATATATAGAATGCTAATAAACAGCCAAAAAGGTTGCAATTTGATTTAAGGAGAAAGCTTTGTCATTTGTCTTTCTATTGGCTGGAACCCTGGCTCAGGACAGACAGGGCCCAGACAATAAAGCCCTGCCTGAAGAAGGATGTTTGTACTCAAAAGCTTGCAAAGAACAATTTTCCCAACTATTCAGTTGGTCTAATAAAAGGTATCACATTTACCCAAAGAACCTTGTCTGCCTCTTGTCTTCTAGTAACTATTCTCCAACTATTTGGGTTGGTCTAGTAAAAGATATCAAATTCACCCAAGGAACCTTGTCTGCTCTTGTCTTCTAACACATTAATAGCTCGTTGCTGGTATTGGAATTTGGATACCCCCTCTAAAGAGATAGCTGATACTAATGCCATCACCTTAATTTTGTTTGATCTCTTCTCTATTCCTACAGCAGGGGTTGGCTACCCCCGACACGCATGCCAAGCATGGCATGCAAGGCCATTTTGCTTGGCACGCCACCACCAGCCTGGGCTCTAGGCAGCTGCTGCCAGCCACAGAGCCTGGGCTGCTCCTAGCAGGCGGCAAACCCTGCAGAAAGCAGCCCAGGATCTGTGGCTGGCAGCAGCTACCCAGAGCCTGCACCAGCTGCAGCTGGGATGCTACAAACAGCTGCTGCCTCTCTTCCCCAGCCTCGGCCCCAGCCCTAGCTGCCTCCCAGACCCAGACCCAGACCCAGGCTCTGGGGAGGCAGCAGGTGCTGGTGCTGCTCCTCACCATGCTGCCCTCCCCTGCCGCCTCTGCAGAGCAGTGTGGAACCGGATGTGGCAGGGCACAGCAGGGAGGTGCATGAAAGCTGCCTGCCACTCTGAGCTCCCCGCTGCCCTGGCCACACTTCCCCTGCAGGCAGTGGTAGCAGTGAAGGGCACAATCCTGTGCTGCTGCCCACGCTGCCTCTGTGCACACAGGGGAAGTGTGACCAGGGCAGCGTGGAGCTTGCTGTGGCAGGCAACTTCCCTGTGCGCTGCCACTCCAGGTCGCACACACTATGAAGTTTTATTTATTGTCACCAGGTTTACAATTTTTAGAAAATCTGGTACTTACCATAAAAAGGTAACATTTATGATTATTAACTATACTAATATGCAGTGCATCCTATCATGTACCCTCTGCCCTCATTTTGTTTTTCTGGCATGCCGGCACTCCAGCACCTTCCAAGGTAGACATCATGTTTTTTTTGGCACTCTGGCCAAAAAACATTGCCTACCCCTGTCCTACAGCCTGCAAATTCTTTTGGAAGTTTTTTCCCCCAGTCTTTCCAGAGGAAATTTCTCCCAGGAATATAAAGTAGAATTTTGTTGTAATTTATCAAGTACATTGCTCCCAGTTAACACTAGGCACTACCTCCATATTTAATTAACACATATTTGCCTTGTAAGATGCCGCTTCAAAAAATACATACTTTCCCAATTGTTTTGTACTGGAATTGACAGTGCCAATCCAAAAATTATCAAGACACCTGTACTAGCGGCACAAGTATTCATATAAACAATTGGCTGTAGAAAAAATTCTGCTTTTACCTGATCTCTCTTTTTTCTTTCATAGTCTTTGGCATCTTCTGGATTGCTTTAATTCTTTCACGGGTAGTCATGCTTGCAAGATTTCTGATGATCTTTTCTTCTGTATGAAAAATGTACAAAAATATCCAGAACTTAGCGTAATAAATAAATTACTTCTCATGAAGAGGTGATATGACACCTGATGCTTGTTGCTCCCAAGATGCAGGTAATATATGGAAATTAAATAGTCACCTAATATTCTTAGTTACCTGGCTTGAAATTTCTGCAGTGTACACAATGTACTTAATATTCTATACATTAGGAGAATACAGTACTCATTGCTTTCAAAAATCCCATTAGCAGTGTATTGTTTGTACAATGGGCTATAATATAAAATAAGACTAAAAAAACCTGATGCAAGCTTTCACACAAAATTTTACATGCTATTTGTTCAAGTACAGTTTTGCTTTCTGCAATAAGCTTACACATAACTGAAAGATGCCTTTTAAAAAAAATAAGATTTTTTTTGTAATTTTAAGTAAGTGATAGTATGTAAGCAGTGTTAATGTAAATTGAAATTACGGGAACTATGTTATTTTACTGAAAGTGTCTTCTTATATAAGGCAAAATTTTTAATATGTTACTTTCAGGCACATTGCGTCTTTTAATAATGGCTGAAAAACTAGAACCTAGAATAGACACTTACTTGTATAAATCTAAACAGGTGAAACAGCATTAATTAAAGTGATGAAAATCATGTTGACACTAGGAAAAATGGTGTATGCTAAGAATGTTAGATAAGTTGGCAGACACAAACTTTATTTTAACCACAACTGTTCAGAGTAAACCTTGATGCGAAGTCCAAGCTTTCTCTCAGCGAATTAACTGGCAGAACTCAAAAGTTGTCTAGGAATCTAACACGGTAGGCTGCCCATATTAAAAAACAAATCAAAACACACAGGTTTTTTCCCCCAGTTAAGAGAAAGCCAAATAGTTCAATATGAAATTCTGACCACAAACTCTCCGCTGTTTCACATCCAAGTATCTCAAGAACAGACTGGAACAAGATGTTCCTAGTTCTGCGGTGGCCCTGTAACATCCATCAATATCTGTTACATTTTTCTCGTCCAAGAAGGTGGCTAGTAGCCCCACCATTTCTCTAAGCAATATAGAAAATGCCTACCTTGGCTTTCTTTATTTTCATTGTATGCTGCAGCATTTGCGTCTGTTCTGTCAAAGTCAGAAGAGGTCGTGAAAACGGAGTCGGCTCGTTGCCTGTTCCGTCTCTGCACGATGCTAGCTGAACAACACACGCTTTTTAACAAATGCTGCAACTTAACTAATTGGCTTAGACAAACCTGTTCATTATATATTCAAAACTTCACTTTCATAGAAAACAGTTACTTAAAGAGCCTCTGCTGCATATTTGATAAGTAAATGAAATTTTTCAGCAGTAGAAACATAAGACCAGACGGTATTATCTGGGTCTGGGTCCAGTCTCTTGCTGTCACTGGCAAGGTAAGATTGGGACACCTCTATTGGCTTTCTTGGGATTGTTTCTTGAACAACATACAATTCAGGGTATTGGGATCTTACCCTAAGAGAATGGATGCCTAGCTCTTGTCAAAGAGGCCAGTTTATTGCCTTTCTTCCATCACATCATTTAAAATTATTTCCTTGATCACTGAATTCTTATACCTTCTGCTGCTGAATCTGAAGAGTGAGGGGAGTCCAAAAGTGCCTTTCTCTGGCCACGAGCCATCTGGGAAGATATAGGCAGCTCAGCACTGCATTCTCCTTCCAGGTTTGCCCTTTCTGACATTAAAAGGCCTACTGAGTTTGGCTTTTCTGACATTAGAAAGCCTACGGAGTTTGACGCATCCATTACCGAATGCACCTCTTGCTGGTTTTCAGCAATGGCACCATTTAGATTTGAATCAACTATGGTAATGGTATTGTTCTCACTCTGAGGCAATTTTCTTTGCATTGACTTAAAAGGATTAAAGAAAGGAAAATGTCTATGGCCTTTAGCTGAGGCATTCCCTGGACTTTCAACATCTGGATGCTTATTCTCTAGTTGTAAGTGTTGGGTATTCTTTTCCCAAACATTAAAAGTCTTAGGAAGTATCTCTCCCATTCTCGACATGCTCTCACGGAGAATTTTGGAATAAGCTACCCCTGTATATAAACAAAATTAGTATTTATTTAGTAAAATACAATATCTTTCAAGACAAATCTTAACTGGAAGACCATTTACAAAAGGTTAAAGTCTGCCAGAGATAATGAAAACGTTGAAGTCCCTCATCTTGGCTAACAGAGGTGCATTTTTTTCCAATATGTGTATGCAACAATTCTAGATGAGCATTCTTCATTAAAGGCAGAGAAATTCTAGAAGCATCAGGTACCAAACTGGTCACAATGAAAAAGAAATCAGGGGAACCCATGAATCGAAAAACAATTACTTATATAGAGGACAGACACCAAATTGACACCGCTATGATTTTATGAATAATTGTTCTGATATCTAGCCAAAGAGGGACCCTTAAAAAAACTACATTGTCAAGTTCCAGGGGACATTTATTTTATTAAAAATACAACATTAGCTTTTATGGTCAGTCCTTCACACTCAAACACCACGGATCAAAATGTTGCTGCTATTACTCCACTGACATCAGTGGAAATACATCAGCAAAGAATTTGGCCCCATAATCCCATGCATCCATTCACATAATTGCACAAATGCATTATCTGAGATTACCCAGTCATGGGAAACTCAGCTTCAGTTAGGTGGCTCTTGCTTTAAACAATATTTTTCCTTGCCTTCCTTCTTGTATCCACCACCCACAGAAAGCTCTGTACTACCATATCACCATAGCATAGAAATACTGCTGCTATTTGATGGCTTCTCCAATTACGTGGAGACCTTTAATCAGTCAGCTGCCCAACTGAAAAAAGAACCTTTCACGTTAATTAGCATTAGATCACTTGGTTCGTTCAAGCCTAACAATATTGTTCTCAACTTATGGAATTTAAAGTTTCAATGTTTCCACTGGCACTTACTTCCTCTTACTTTAGCCTTACCTTCAGATGCATCAGAAGATCTGCGTGCAAAAGGGCCGTCCACAGTACTGAGAGTAGAAGGTGGTGTATACGTAAACTCTGGCTCATATTCAAAGGAGTGATTGACTGTTGAAAGGGAAAAGCAGAAGTATATAAACTGGAAGTATTTTTAAATAATTCAGAGAGGATTAAATAAATTTGTACATAAAATAGTATATCCTAGAATGATGAGGGAGTTCCAATACTATAAATCCATTTAAATAATCATGCCACTGTATTATATTCTAATAAAAATATGCACTGAATGCTAAGGGAGAAACATTAAGAGTACTGAAAGTCCACCTAATTTGTCTATCCAAGTAGATCAGTGGTGGTCAACCTTTTTTGGCCAGCGCACTGAATGGGCAGTGCCCAGGCCATCTGCAGGCCAGATCCAGCTGATGGTCCTGATCGGCATGGGGCAGTAGTGGTAGGTCCCATCCAGCTGCATGGAGCGGGAAGGGACATCCTGCCTCTAACCTGGCCAGGGGGAAGGGAAGGGAAGGGGTGAGGCCCAACCCCATGGTGGGAAGGGAGCATGGCCAATCCCCAACCCAGCCCCACGGAGGAAGGTTGAGTGACTCAGTCTCCCCCAGCCACGGGGGTGAGGGGAGGGGTTGCAAACTGGCCCTAACCTGCTTGGTGTTTGGGAATTTGGCAATGGGGAAGGCTGGCCATATTTATTGCCACCACTCCCCTGCTGCCAAATTTCCCAATCCGTGGGAAGCCCCAGGGGCTGAATACTTATGGCTCCGTGGGCTGCACTGGGCCCAAGGGCTGGAGGCTGAGCATCCCTGAACTAGATGGGTGGACCAATAGATGCTAGCAACCTCATATTTCAAAAGTCGATAGTGATTCTGGGCATCCAACTAAAGAAGTCTCAAAGGGGTCTGATATTCCAAAACAACCAAGAAACCCTCCTACAGAAAATCAGGCCTCGTTCAAAATGTCTCAGTTTGGGCCCTCAGAAATAAAAGTGCTCAGAGCAACTGTCAGTTTAACTACAGTTGAAATGCCTGTGGCTAAAACATACTCTGCTTTTAACAGCCCTCTGGTTTCCAAAGCACAGAGACACAGGTTAGAAATAAACCTTGCTAAAATCTTCCTTTTTAAAAACTAATTTTATTGCTCTTGAGGGAGGGAAAAAAAAACAAAACACCAAACAAAGGTGTATTTTAGATCATCTCAGCGGGACACAGATCCTGCTATGGATTCAGAAGTTGCAGTGAACATTGGCACATGAGGCCCAGGCCCAGGGTCCTTGCCAATCAGGGGCTCCCAAGTACCTGGGTGACTGGGTTCCCATGAGAAACAGTGGGTTTTCCCTTGCAGGTGGGCACTGGGCAGCATGCTAGCCTGCAGGGGCTGTCGGGAGTGAGACGCAGGAGGCGCAACCGCACGCATGCACATAGTCCAGAACACAGCCTGGCTGCACAGAGAGCAGTTCCCTGCAGGTAAGTGTATGGTGGGAAGGGGCATTGGGGGGGCAAATCGAGGTCTCCACAGTGAGATAGGGAGTGGGGCAGGGGCTGGGGGTGCTGCCCAGTCAGGGCGGTGCATAGGACGGGGCTAGGTAAGGGAGCAGGATGGAGCCATGGGCAGCTCGTCCAGGGGGCACAGGTGGGGAGGGGGAATTGGCTCCCCACCTCTGTGTGCACCCCCCAGGAGATGCATGGGGGAGGCATATGCCCCCCCAGATTTGTGCACAGGGCAGATGTGGGATGCCCACTGTGGGCTCAGGGCTCTCTGCTCTGTTGCCTTTGCCCTGCACTGTCCACACACCCCCTGCCCTCACGGCAGCAGTGGGGGCAGCGAGGTGCTGGCTGGTG
Organism: Alligator mississippiensis; assembly: GCF_030867095.1. Classification (NCBI taxonomy): domain Eukaryota; kingdom Metazoa; phylum Chordata; order Crocodylia; family Alligatoridae; genus Alligator; species Alligator mississippiensis. Next base: position 45,226,429 of record NC_081836.1, on the reverse strand, counting down.
AGGGGTCCCCAAGGCAAAGGCAGCAGAGTGGAGAGCCCCAATCCCTCAGTGGGCAGCTTGGCTCCGCTCCAGCTGTGGCAGAGGAGGGGGCTGGGGGGGAGCAGGGAGGAGAGGTGGGCATGTGCCACCCCACCCCCAGCTGGCCAGGTCTACCCAGCCTCCCCAATGGGGGCACAAAGACCAGCCCCAACCTTGGTAGCGGCAGCACCAGGAAGGGAAGGGATCCTTCTCCCTGGGGCCCTGGGTTCCAGCAATGAATCTTAACCCGCCACTAGCAGGGAGCAGGCTTTTCATTCAGCCTCTGGCATTCTCTCCTGTACATAAGCTTTTAATGCGTGAAGTTACATACTGTGTGTATTTCCATATGGATTTGCATTTGGCGTGCCCCATCGTTTTGCACTTTGGCTGACCTCCAAGCCAGGCTGCATTGTGGCCATTGGTATATCCACGGAATAACTCTGTCTTTGCTCTCGTCCATCGTGATCCGTATAGGAATCATATGGCGAAGAATCATAAGGGTTTTGGCGAAACATTGAATTCATTTGAGAAGCTTTCCTATGTAAACAACAAAAAGGAAACTGCACCAGTAAGACAACAGATAAATCCATCTTTACATAGTGCGCAAATATATTTTAAAACAAACACTTCAAAATATACAATACTTAGAATTGAATAAAAATTATTACAAACTCCAGTTGGTAACTGAACCTCAATCCCACCATCAGCGACAGGGCTACATTAAAACTGCACAACTGTTTGCAAAACCAGGGTCTCAAAACTACAGCAGATATACTGGTTGTAGATATGTTGGACACATCCAACTAAGAAATCCCCAGCACCCACAACTATAAATCCTGGAGCATATAATAAATGAGTCTAAAATACATCTTTAGAAAACAAAATGAAAAATGCCAAGTATATGGGAGTATTTTTAGACAAATCCTAAAGCATGATAAAAATGAATACCATAAACTAAACTTTCAACAGTGCCCCCCCAACTATGAATTATAAGCACTGAATTCTTTTCAATACCAAAAAGTGTTATCAGTCAGAACACTAACATGATTAGTCAAACTTACCGTCTGCCACTCTCCAAGGTTTCTGAATTGTGATAGTCTGGGTTTTCAAAGGCTTCATTATAGTGGTAAGACATGATGAGTCTGAATCAGTGTTTCCTTCTCTGTCCCTTTACTTCTTTAGTACTGTATTAGAGGTAAGGTTACATTTTTAAAGTTAAATCTACAATGAAGAACCACTTGATGCTTTTCTGCTTAGTATGAAAGAACAAAAGTAGATTTTGATATAGTAAGTGGACAAAAAGATTACTTTAGTTTTGCTAAATTAATAATGAATAAACCAATAAAATCTATATAAAAGAAGAACAATTAAATGTAGCACCACTGAGTGTTCTTTACCCTTTGAACAATACCTGGAACTACCTATGAAAAAATACACGTCCTCATCCAGAAGACAGCCGACAGAGCAAAGTACAGCACTAAAATTGTGTGTAAGATAACTTCACCCATCTTTGAAAATACAGAAATCACATTTTTAGGGGGTTTTTTTACCTGTTTGTACTCAAAAAATGAAATTCCTTCTTTTCTCAGATGGAATGAAACATGCACAGCACTGCAAGCACAAATCATGGGAAGAAGTACAATCTGCCTTTATGCTATAGGTTCCCTTTTTGTTATAAATGATTTGTGTTGCAATAGCACCTCATAATGAATCAGGGATCCTCTGTGTTTGGAGCTGTATAAAAAGATGGTCCTTCATTTAGAGACTAATTCTGCTGCTATTTAAGTACATTTTGCTGACTTCAAATCAGAGCCCAAATCCTGCAACTAGTTTTTATGCATACATGCCATTGCTTCATGACAGAGATGGGCAAGTAGGTCTAGTCATGCCTCTACTACTAACATAGAAGGGATGGTTTTACATTGAAACGACTTGCTGTAAAACCTTAGCAGGGAAATGGCACTGTAATTCCTACCTCAGCATAGCTGTGAGGTTACCCAGTGCAGGGCCCTCAGAGTGGTTGCAAGCCAAAGAATCAATTTTTGTATCAAGTTATAGTCCCATCTCCTCTAAGAAGCATGTTGAGATCATGTCAGGACCTGGTTTTTAGATATAGGCAATTCCACCTGTAAACACTTATCTTCAGTTAGAATGCCACTTTAGCATGAATGCTCTGTTGAATTTATACTTTCAGCCCTGTCAAGTTTTAAAAGACAATTTCAAGCATGATCTAGTGCTGCTGTAATCCTTTTACCAGACTTAGTCTATACAGTAAACATTGCTGCAAGTTATGCAAACTCTCAACGTAAGAACAAAGAAAAGCTTCTTGAAGTACGAGGAAATACAACAAAAGTATTCCAGTTAATACTCTAGGACAAAAGGGATGGGAAATATCAGAACTACTGATATCTGATATAGCAGGTCAAACGGTTTGCTTGTTGTTTTTTGTTATTGTTTATATAAGGCATGACTGGCTATTTCCTTATTGTTTCCCTCATAGTTTTTTTTTTTTTAATGATGGATTTCCTTCTTGTTTAACATGCTCTCTCTAGTTCCATTTTGAAGCATCAGATCCAAATCCAAAAGTTCTCGTTGTTACTAACATTTTAATTAGACTGTAGCTCTGACGTTAGGCAAGAAAAGGTGCTGTCAGGGTCAAACTGTTCTTTTGCAGATTCAGCAGTTCTTACATGATCCAGCCCAACAGTGTGAAGAGCAGCAGACTGCCTCTGACGTGCCAGAGACAACAGTTAAACTCTGAGGAATGAACCTCTCAGAGGAACCCAGACTCCGGAGAAATCCTTGAACTCTAGTTAATAATGAATCAAGGTTGAACAATGATCTACTGGCATCTCTGGGAGTTCTATGGTTTATGGAAGCTGGTATAAATCAGGTCCACAGAGATGGATGTTGCCCTTTGTTGACATGCTCCTTCTATTTTTATGCAAAATGTCAAACATATGCAAAGTTGACATCACTACACAGACCCCTTCCTGGCAGCCCTGATTGTATATGTCTTAATGAAGATCCAGCAAATTCACACGTGTTGGTGGTAAGCTGTATTTTGATTGCCATAGCCAAGACAAATGACATGAGACAAAATAACACAGGTTTACAGTATAGCCCCAATTCAGCAGTATTCCTCCCCAACTCCTCCTTAAAAAGTGTGTAGAACTAGCATGAGCTTTGCTGCCCTCACCTTGTTCACTCTGCTCACTTACTTAATAACTTCTGGGCCCATGTGGTGTCTCCAGGACAGTGCCTAGCACAACACTGCTGCATTCTGGGCCTTAGGTACTACTGCAAGAAAATGCGATTGCTAATATTTCGCAAAAGCATTTAAATATGTGGCTAGCTTTAAGCATCTGATTAAGTGCTACTGACTCATCTAGGACTAGAGCACAAGCTTTATTTAGAGTTCAGTTATGAATAGGAATGGATGCTTTGCAAAACTATCCTGTCTGGGATTCCATACAGACTATGTATTCTTCCTCCCTTCCATGCTGCACGTGCACACTCACACAACCCACAGTCCTCCCCTAAAGGGCTCTACGTCTTTAACATTCGTAAGGCTCCACTTACCTTTCAAAGCCATTTTCAGTAGTCTTTGGGAAGCCGGTTTCTCCAATACCTATTTTTTCCAATTTGCCCTTTGCCACTTAGACGCTTTGATGTTTGACTCAACAGGCTTGTGACTGCACCTACCATATTTACTTGAATTCAAAATGACCCCTGCCAAATTAGATTCTATATATGTAAAATGTATAAATTTGTCATAATTTTTTAGATAGAGAACCCAAGTATCAGAGGGATGTCTTAAGTTTATTCCCCACACTGCTACAGCAGGGAAGCAATGGCTAGGTGGAGTCAGATGCGGGGGGGAGGGTAGGCAGCCCCCCAGCCCCCACCACTTCTCTCTACAGCCTTCCTGTCCCCCTGACTTCCACCCCCACCCCAGCTCCCTACAGCTCCTGCCTCTCCCCACTAATGCCCCAGTCTCTGCCTGTTCCTTCACGCCCCCTCCCCATCGTTACTGTCAAATGCTGCTCTCTCCTTGGAGCAGAGCACATGGAAACAGCCCCTGCTGGGCTACACAAAAGCACTGGTACTGCTGATCAGCTAGGCAGGGGATGGACTTCCATGTGCTCCACGCTCAGGAGGGAATGCAGCCTGAGCTAGAGCCCAAGCTGAGCTACACCTGACAGTAAAGGGTGAGGGAAGGGGGCAGAGTGGGAAGCAGAAGTGCAGAGGACAAGCGGAGCAGGGGGTGCAGGTGGCTGCTATAGGTCTGACTCTGGCCCTGACCCGGGTTTAGGCCCAGAGTCAGAGTTGGAGCAGCTGCCTGCCCCCTGTCTCTGCTTTGTACATGAATCTAAGACCAAAGGCTTCTCCCCCATGCTGACTGGAGGGGAAAAAACCTGTCTTAGATGTGAATAAACATATCACTTGCTCCTGTCAGTCTGAAAGCAGTCACTCAATTCTCTTCTGCCTGGAAAAGCTACCTCCATCAAGCTCCAAACAAATGTTATGCTTATGGAAATGTCAACAAGAACGAGGTTTACACCAGGGATGGACAATTATTTTGGGTGCAAGGCTGCTTACTGAGTTTTGGCAAGCCATCGAGGGCCACATGACAGGGAGCCCAGGGAGGATAAATATTAACTTTCTAAATTTTTGAGGGGTCCCGCGGGTCAGATAGAATGGCTTGGCAGGCTGCATCTGGCCCGCAGGCCACATTTTGCCCACCCCTGGTTTACACCCTATGCTGCTACTTCCATTTTTCTAGTATTTCTATCCTCCACTCACACACTTTCTGAGAATAGAAACCTGATGGTATGTCAGTATAGGACACACAAAATTTGTCCAGTCTCTCTCATGCACTGCTGTTTATTTCCTTATTGTTTGGAAGCTGCTTATTTATTCTACTTTTGTAATACTGAACTTGGAAATATACAGAAATAATGCACTAGGAGATCCTCTCCACCATTCCTCAAGTAAGCACGTGAGTACATGTCAGTAAGGTTTGAGGTCAATGGGTTCTCTGAAAAGGAGTCTAAGTAATAGCACAGTGATTCCCAACCTTTACTGTCCCATTGGCTGCAATACTGAGCAAATAATGCACTGTAAACAACATCATATCTGTTCTTTCAGTTTTAACTTTTAATTTCCTATGGTGACAACCAACATCAGAGGAACCTATAGGCAATATTTAACCTATTAGCTAAGGGGATAGGACCACTGTTTTAGCTCTATTACTTGCTACTCTATGTCTGTGTATGACATGCTACATGCTTTACAGGCAAAATTGGGAAAAAAAGGTTTCCCTCAATTTACATGGTACATAGGTTCCTGGAGAACGGGGCATAAATCAAATTTGCATAAAGTACAAATGTAACAATGTACTTGTACAACAAGTACAATGTACCAAATAGGGATAGGTTCCCATGGCAGTGAGGAAGGGAATGAGGGAATGAGGCTGGGACTAGGGAAGGGCTGGGGGGAGGGGTGCCACTCCTGGGGCTACACAAGGCAGCAAAGAGAGCAACACTCGCCCCAGCCCCAGCTGCAGAGGCCCTGGGAGTAGCTGGCTTCAGCTGCCTGCAGCTGCTGGGCTGCACCATGCTCCGCTTGTCCCCCAGCGCCTGGGCTCTGCTTATCCGCACTCACTTCTGCTCCTGGGCTGCTCTGTGCCCTGGTGCAGGCAGCTGGTGTTGGCTGCTCCCCAGGCAGCTCCAGCATGGGCTGGGGTGAGTGCAGACAATAGGAGCCCCGGGTGGCATAGGGTGTGGCACTCACCCCAGCCCCAGCAGCCCCAGGAGTGGCTGACACCAGCTGCCTGTAGCAGCTGGGCTGCACCATGCCCTGAAGCCCCCGGGGCTCTTCTGGTCCCCATTCACCCCTTCCTGTGCTGGAGCAGCCCCAGGAGCAGCTAACATCAGCTTCCTGTAACCGCTGGACTGCACCGTGCGCTGGTGCAGGCAGCTGGTGTCGGCCACTTCTGGGGTTGCTGCAGCCAGGGCTGGGGTGAGTGCTGCGCCCTGCGCCGTCCGGGGCTCCGCTTGTCCACACTCACCCCAGCCCATGCTGGAGCATCCCCAGGAGCAGCTGACACCAGATGCCTGCACCAAGGCACAGTGCAGCCTAGTAGCTGGCATGGGTGGGGACAGGAGGAGCACAGTGCAGCCCAGTGGCTGCAGGCAGCTGGCACTGGCCACTCCTGGGGCCACTGCAGCCGGGGCTAGGATGAATGGGGCCACGACCCTTCCCCTCCCCCCACAGACTTACCTGTTTGGGGGGGGGGTCGTCTATGCTGATCGCATAAGAGTGAATACACCTCGCATATAATGAATTGTGAGTCTAAATATGCTTATCGCATAAGAGTGAATTTGTATATAAAGGACCCGCATAAATTGAGGGAAATCTGTAATGGGTGACCCATGGTATTTACAGACTAATGATACCAGTGGGTCGATACAAGCAGTATCAGGAGCCTAGTCAGCAGATCTGGAAGGTCTTCTAGAAGAGGAGTTTGCAACTTACAGCCAGCAGAGTAATTTTTTTCAGCTCTCCAGCAGAGTCATTTTGTCCAGACAGGGGGCTTCGCCCGTGTGATGGACGAGTAATAACAGTGTCATTGTGAGGGGGTGAGTAAGTAATGGTGACTGACTACAGCTGTGGGGATGCATGCCAGGTTAGAAATGGCCCACACTGGAGCTAAGATTTGTTTGTGCCCCCTATCCCCTGATGACCCCAGCTCTAGAATACAGGTCATGCCAGATGCTACTTCAACCACATCAGATGTGGGCCCTGGAATAATGGTACCCTGACAGAAAACTAAATCCTTTGAAAAATCAGAGTTAAAAATCACTCCAAAAGTGCCCCAAATACTAGTGTGCTCAGCACCGTATAGCATCAGGTCTTAACTGGGGCCATTATAGAACACGTTTGGATCTGAGCTCAGCTAAAAGACTCTCTCTCCAGGAAAGCAGCTCAAGAGCTCCTGCTGAAGTAGCATAATTTCTTGGTCACAGAAGACAGAACACATGATCAGGTCCAGCTCAGCAACTAGAATTCAATAAAATGTCATTCACCACCTATTTATGAGGTTATTGCAGTAAGCCCTGAAATACTCTCAAGGCATTAGGATGCGTATGTCGTTTCCCACCCCCTTTACATCCAGAGCTAAAGTCATTACTGCTCCACCCCAGCTGCACAACGTCAGCATTGCAAGCTCTCCATGTTTTAGGACCTCAGCATTCAAATATCTGTACACACAGCTCTGGGTAAACTTCTCTACCTGAAGAGCAAACTGAGGAGAATCCTTCCAAGTTATTTAAATTCATGTACAGAGATGGGAATAGAGTTTATTTTGTAGAAAACACTCTATCGTATATCCCAACACAGGCCATAAGATGCAGTAGAACCTGCGACCTTCAGCATCAAAACTCAGCCTCTTCCTCATAAGCTAAATATGTTCTTCTATTTCCATTTGCAGATTAGTAACCTCTGCATAGATTAGGCATTAGGTTGGAATACAACATGGCAATCATTTTATGACAGCTGCTATTTTAATTCTTGCATATCTTCAAAATAAGTTATTCAGCCCACTGATGCAAGCTACCAGCCAAGGGGAAAAAAGAGTTCCTGAAATAAAATTAGATACTAGTCTCTAGTCATTTCCAAGATCGAAATGTATGCATTGTTTTAAAAATAAAAAGGACCCCTGCAATTCTCATTTTTCATTAACCAGTACTATCAGCTACACTCGGTAGAAATTGGTACTTAAAGAAAATGTTCTTTTAGATTAAAGAAAATAAAAGATCTAAAGGGTATTTGTTAGGAATTATATGTATAGGACCAAGAATATAATAAGTTCAAGCTATTTTGCTTCTAATTTTAGTAGCACAGGTCCTTTTACTTTGTATCAGCTTCTTTGCTTACTTCCCACTGGTAATATACACCTAGCCAGTTTTGTTGGCAGTTTCAGATTATAATTTAATGAGCTGTATCAGTTACAAAGGTCCCGTCAACAAATTCAGTAAGTGAAAACTGGTGCAAATTAAAACTTTATAGGATAGCCATGGTAAGGAGATTTACTTCATCAAGTCAAAAAGGCTATTTTTCCATTCGTATTTCCAGGTCAAGTTCCTTTGAGGATATACTGTAACATCACTAGCAATTGATAAAGCTAGCTGTGGGAGCTAACTGTTTATCACCAAACAGAAGGGGAAACCCCCCCAGCATAGATTTCATAGATATTAGGGCTGGAAGGGACCTCACAAAATCATCAGGTCCAGCCCCCTGCCCCAAGGGCAGAAAGTCAGCTGGGGTCAGATCACCCCAGCAAGATAGGCATCCAAGTGTTTCTTGAAAGTATCCAGAGTAGGTACTTGCAGTCTATTCCAGGCCCTGGGGACTTGGATGGTAAAGAAGTTTTTCCTTATGTCCAGCCTAAAATGGTCTTCCAGGAGTTTGTGACCGTTGGACCTTGTCTTCTCTGGGGGTGCCCTGGTGAACAGACATTCTCCCAGCTCCTGATGCACACCCCTTATGTACTTTCATGCTATTTAATAGGTTCTAACAAACTAGTTTGGAAGTGAATTTTATACCTAGAAAACTATGTTTCCTAGGCTGGACTAGATGACCTAACATCCCTTCTAATCCTAATTTTAGATGATTTTATGTTTCATACTGGAAAGAGAGTCAGTGTACAAGTACTTCCCTTCACTCTAACTTTCCTTTTATCCAGTTCTCAAACTGACTATTTCACATGAATAAAAAGTAACACAGAATTATACAGGTCTCTCACTATAGCCAGTCCACAGAGGATGTAGGGCACATTACAACCCTACCATCTTTATACTTAAGTTAGACAGAAGGTTAAAGAATAAGGTAATTAACTTCATTTTTAACGGAGGAACTGAATGAAGTTCATAAGGAAGTGTGTGCCAAAGTTAGGAATTTAAGTCCTTTGCGTGTAAACTGCAGGTAGATGTTTACTTGGATTACTTTCCTGTCAAGAGCAAATTGGCAGAATTTAATTGTCAACCAATGCCATGAGTAGCCTGTCTTTTGCCATTTTCACAAAATCATGCAGAAAGTCATGGCCTTCTCTGAGCCTCATTCTTCAACTATTTTTTTTAGCCAATCGCATTGACATCTATGAGAGGATTTGCTTTAACAAATCTACCTTTCTGAGATCGATTTTGTAAAACTCCCGCTGACATTAGTGAAGTCATATTTGACTGATAAGTATTTGTTTCTAGGAGAACAATAAACACACCATGGTCAATAGTTACATCATAAATAGCTCTTGAAACAGGACGCTGCCAAGTAAGACTCTCATACAGGATATTGAACATCAAATCACCCTTCTGGCTATAATCTCTTTTGCTTTCCTGGAGAACAAGTTTCTGCACAAGTTCAGTGCACATACGCAGTGTTCTGTAGGCCATTTACATTGCTGTAACAAATGCCCCACTGCCAGGACAAGAGGCTGCAGTAGCCAAACAAGAGTACCACCTCCAGGAGCCCAAGTGTTTATCACAAATATAAAAGCCAAGAGTTCTCACCAGACTTTGAATGCTTTTTATTTAAGCATCCGCATCAGCCTTTTCAGATTAGCAAGCTCTTACTACGTGTCAAAAACGGCATGAACCCTATGGATGTATTCCTGAAGAAAGAGTCAAAGAAAAATGCAACAAGAACAAGCCTACAGACTTTATGTATGTGCTGAGAAAATACTTGACCTTGAACAATATGGGCAAGAACTGAGGGTTTATTTCATTTTTGGGTTTTGGTTGCTGTTGTTTTGTTTTTTTTGGGGGGGGGAGGGGTTGTTGCTTTAGATAGTGAAAAAATGCTACGATCTTGCACCTCCCAGAGGAGGGGGTAACAACATACTGACTGAGAAACATTGCTCTACATTAATGTACAAAGACGGAGCAGATTTCAACCCTCCTGTCCAGATTTCAACCCTTTTGCCCACCCTCAACCCCATCCTCCCAGCAGCTCCTTGAAGTCCAAATTAGTAGTGTGCTACTACCCTCACTCCAATACTGTGTCCAAGTTGGGAGTATTTGCAATGGAGAAACGCCCTGACTAAACATCTAGGAATAAGGAAGAAAGTAGCTAGATCTCAATATATACATACACACATATCTCTATCCCCCAATCCTGTTCCAGCCGAAGCCAATAAAAGCTTTGGGAGTGAAGGCAGACCCACCGCGCCTCAGCGGGTTGCTGCTCTCTCCCTGGGCAGACCCGTCCCTGCACCAACCTCTCGATCCACGTTTTGGTGCTCACACCCCGTGCGAGAGACGGAGAGCATTTCGCCCCACACGGAGGATACGCATTTCTTTGCAACCAGCAGCAAGATTCATCCAAAATTAGCCCCAGCTTTTCCAAGACAGCGTGACTTTCAAATGAGGTCTCCTGCAGCCACTTCTCAAAGCGAGGCACCCCGTGCAAGCCGGCCGGCGAGCTGCAAGGCGAGTTTCTACCCAACCACCCCGCCCTGACGGACCCCGCGGGCTGGAGCCGGACGGCCCTCCGCACCGCCGCACGGCCAGACTCCATCCAGCTCGTGAGCCCTTCGCGGCGGGAAGCGCCAGCACTGCCCGGCCAGTCCTCGCAGCCGCCTTGCCCGGGTCCCGCTCCCAGCCCCCGAGCGCTGCTCCTCGCCCTGCGGAGCCCCGGGATGCTCACCCCGACGAGCCGCATCTCTGCCCCGGGCGCGGGGCTCCTTCCAGGCGGCGCTGATCAGTGCCCGGCTGGAGCGGCTCGGCCGGGCCGGGCGCTCCCCCGCCTCCTGCTCCCGGAACTCCGGCCCGGGCCGGGGGGGCTGCTCCGCCCGCGGCCGCCGCGGCTCGAGCCTCGTCCAGACCAGGCGGCCGAGGCGTGCGACCTGCTGCCCGCCCCTAGGCTTCCCCCCGCTCGACTGCACCTGTGCGGGGGAGCAGGCACTCGCCCTCTCTTCCCTGCACCGCGCCCCGCTGGGGCAGGGGCAGGCTGGCTCTCCTCCTGCCCCCCTGTGGGGCGGGGAACCAGGGCATTTGGGCTGCATGGTGTTGTCTGCGGTGCCCCCCTTCTCAGATCAAGTGTAGGCTGTGCTTACCTGCCAAGGGAAACCCGGTGAGCATGGAGGCGGTCTTCCTAGCCACTCTCCTGGCACAGGGATAGTGCCCGCCAGGGTAACATATAGTCAACCTCCCACTCAGCTGCTGGAGTGGGAAGGTCTTGGCTTTAAGCCCACTTTAAGGAAATGGGAGACTCCTGCCTGGCTTGCTTGCTTGAAGGCAAGCAAAACTCGGGGCATCCGAACCCCCAGCGTCTGGGCTTGGGCCTGCACGTAGGATGCCCGCCAAAGGTTTTGGAAACATCTGACGCCCCAGATGGGGGTGGAGGATGTTTGCCAGTTGTAGGGCCACTTATGGTTCTGGACTGACTCTTGGATTTGGCATTTGTTTTGGCTAATTTTGCTTGGAATACAGAAAAATTAATTTTAAAAAATCCCCCCAAAACTTCTCCTTTCTGCCCCCTGAGGCTTGGGGAGGGTCTGGCATGGGTTGTGGCACCCGAGAAACACATGGGGCCCAGCAGGAGTGCGGTTTTGCTGCACGGCTCCAGTTTGCTACAGAGCTGCAAACTCAAGCCCTGTCCACCCAGCTGGGCGAGGGTAGCGGCTCATTCAGTCTGGGGAGCCAAATGTGCTCGTCACTAAAATGCTCCCTTGAATGCTACTGGCTTCAGGAACTGGCGTGTTTTCCCCGTGCTACATAACGTGCTGCTAGAATGGGATGGACCTTTTACCTCTATATAGATATGTGATCTGCCTAGTTATGGTCATTTAGATAACTGAAATAACCATGCAGTAATGAGGGGAAGTTTCTTCTTTCTTCTGAAAAGGCATAAATCCATAAATGAGACCTCTGAGCAGTGGGGCAAAGTGGGTTGATATGTGTTGTCTTTAGCCGTTTTCAAATGTCATCAAACTCACTCTCACTTATTCCAAGAGTTTGGACGCGCTGCGTTTGTAAGCGGATCAGAGTTCAGGTCTATCTTGCAGATCTTTTATAATGGAAATAATAGCACTTGGAACTGAGTCAATTCTGTTTCGGGCAAACAAACAAATAACAACGATGATAAAGTGAATGCTTCACCTTAGGCGAATGATCCTGGAACATATGACTGCTGGAGTCTAATTTTACTGGTGCAGGCAGCAGACGGTCGCTCCCAGCTGTACGGGTTAGTTCTGGCTCTGGTGTTCTTCTTAGTACCATGTGTTACGTCAGTGCCCAGAGGCTACCATTGAGATTAGGGCCCTAGTGATTCAAAGCTGTACATGCTGTACACACCAAGCAGGAGACAGTCCCTGCTCCAAGACATGCACAGTCTGACTGTTGCATGCTTTCTTTTCTGTAGGTTATGCTCATTGCACACCCCAGGGGCTTTTTGCTCCCCTCTAATTTCCTCCATTAGCTTTTAGCATCCCTTCTACCTCATGGAATTACTGCAGCCGTCCTCTCCTTTTCCCATCTGGTCAGTGAGTGACTCCTTCATCCACAATTTCCTGCTCTACACTTCCCCTATTCTCCCCTCCAGCATTGGCAGGGCCTCTATGTGCCATCACTTGCCTATTCCCTAATATCAAGGTGCCCATTTTTCCCAGATCAGGGTCTCCTGATTTTGCTCTCCCTTCTGCTCTGGTTTTCCCTCTCTTCCTATTTTTGGCTCTGATCATATCCTTTATGACCCCATTATTATTCTGCTTGGAAGATAAATTATTCACAATGTCAACATGACAAACACAGTAAGACCACAGGCAGAGATGAGCCTCAGGTATGGCGTTATGCTGGTAAGTGTTAATGGTTGCCATCTACCAAGTCTTTGCTATACGCATATCTATCCTGCCTCCGCAGTACTCAAGACTGTTGCTGAAACTGAAGCCCTGTCTATCCATTCCCCCACCACACACTCCAAACCCAGAACAGAGGATACTTGGGGTATGACTTCTGGTGGAGCTCTTGAGATCTCCCTCTTTTGTGGCTTTAAGACTGGCAGCAGGCAGTGTGCTGAGAGCATCCTTGCCACTTGAGTGCTGGGTTTGGTGTATATGAGTGGGAGTGCGTGAGCAAGGCTTTGTGTTTAGCAGTAGTTGTGGGAGTACCACACACAGAGCATAGGCAAGGCATGCCCAAGGGTGCTTGCAGTACTAAAAGTTACCAGTGGCTCACTCATTTTCTTCCCTTCTTATTTTCCCCCAAATGAGGGTTCTGCCCATGTGTTCCCTGAGCATTCCCCAAAATGTTGGAATTAATCAAACATGGTACTCAAACCTTATGACACTGCAGTCAAACAGAAAAACTTCCCATCAAGCAGGTTATAGGGCTTGGCAATCTCTACCAAGAGGAGGAAGAGGCTGAGAAAGGGAATAGGGGGAAGCAACATGCATTTGATTCCATAACAAAGCCAAGAATAGACCTTGTGTCTCCCAACTCTCACTCCAGAGCCCCATCCCCATTAACTTCTCTGCCCCATTAACTTCTCTGCCTATCTGTTCAGCTATATTAATGATTTGTGTAATCCCAGCCTTTAGAACAGAGTGTGCTGCCATTTTGGCATGCTTTTCCACATAGAATACAGAGGCAAGTTTTAGAAGCAGCTTTTGAAAATCAGCAAGCACTTCACTTAGCTGGATAAATGCAACTTCCACAAGTCTCTAGAAGAAGGAACAATCAGACCCTAGAACAGTGTGGAACACGGCTCTTGTGACAAACCCAATTAACTCTGTCTCTCACAGTTTTAAGGATCCTTTAAAGCTTGGCTATTCTGACGCATGGGGTTTATTTTGGCTGTTTACCAAGTTTTTGTCTTGGCTTCTAAATTTGTTAAGACATGTTTCTACTACATTAAATGCATTCATGATTTATGAATGAACTTTCTGAAGTTGCAAGATAAATTTTGCCTAAGGCAACATTCTTGACATAGTAGTAAAAACTAGCTTGCAGATATATTGAACCACTGGGTTCTTCTTCTCGTGTCTCTACACCACATTTGTCCATTTTGTTACATATGCTTGTGCTTGTTTATTGTACTTTGCAATATCTTTCATTGTACATGTCAAGCAGTGAGCACTGTAGCAGGCGTTCCATAGTCTGAGGCTCTGTGCCTCAGTCACAGGTGGTTGAACCAATGGTATAGCCCAGGGGTGGGCAAAATATGGTCCATAGGACAGATCTGGTCCACCAAGGGATTGTGTCTGTCCCACAGCAGGTCCTTCAGTCCTGCCCAGGCCAGGTGCTGGAGGCAGCCCAGGCCATGGCTCACGTGGCCAGTCCTGCAACCCTCAAGTGCACAGTGGAGCTGGAGCAGCACGGAGGCCAGACTCGCTTCCTGGCAGCAGCAGCTCCTTCTGGCTGCTGCCACTGCCAAACCTGGTCCTGCTGCCTGGACACCCTGGCCTGTCTACCCCACACCCACTGCTGGGGGTGGGACTCGTGCGGGAAGGGCACTTGGCTGGATGGATGGGATGGGCCACGGGCAGGTGGGGAGCAGTGTTCAGGAGTGGGAAGGGCGGACAGGCAGGATTGTCAGATGGGATCTCGGGGCAGTGACAGCAAGGGCCAGGGCTGGGACCAAGCTGTGATCCATTGCCTGCATGCCCCTGCAACAGGTGTGGGTTCTGTGGACAGGGATGTGTGGGGAGCAGATCGTGGCTGTGCTCTGGCACTGGCCCCACACTGTCACCGCTCCAAGATCCCAGCCCCAGCCCCCTGGCCACCCGCTGCCCCATCCCATCCACCTGGCTGCGCACCCTGCCCATGCAGAGCCCAGCTGGTCTCCACAGAGACCCCCGGATTATAGGGCAGTGATAGCACAGGGCTGGAGCCAGGGGCAGAGCCACAATCCACTCCCCGCATGCTCCTGCCTGCAGAACTGGCACCCATTGCGGGGGAGTGCAGGCAGCGGATCATGGCCCTACATTGTCACCACCCCATATTCCCAGCCCTGGGCCCATTCACCCATCCCACTCTTGGATGCTGCTCCCTGCCTGCCTGCGGCCCCATCCCAGCTGTCCAGTTGAGCATGGAGTATAGAGGAGTTTTGGTGAGCTGTTGTGGATCCTGACCCAGCCTGTGACAGCTCACCAAAGCTTCCTATTTGGGCCCATGGACCCAAATAATTGTTCACCTCAGTATAGCCCCACTTCTTCATTAGTTCCCTGGAGCAACCAACTCTGGTATGCAGGTGGCTGAGACATCACCTGGTGGTAAGGACTCAGCCACTGGAACGTCCATTTTTTCACAGTCAGGTATTTTCTTCACCTCTTGTTCACATCTGTAGTCGTGTCTCCTTGGGTGTGGCATTGAGAAGTTGGGTGCTGGTGAGGAAGCTCCTGTGTGACGTGAAATATTTGTGTGCTGAGGGATGGTCATACAGAGGATGTCTCACATCTTCAGTTTGTCTAGATTGGGGCAGGCAATTATTTTGACTGGAGGGCGGCTTAATGAGTTTTGATGAGTTGTTGAGGGCTGCATGGGTAGCCCCACCCCTTGACAGTTGCCCCACCCCCTGGCCACCATATAGGGACCGAAAGTCCCTCCCCTTGCCCCCCAGAAATACTCCTTTTGGCAGGGTAGGGTTGGCATCTTGGAACCAGAAAAAAACCCAACTAATTCATACACTAAAAGTCAAACACCTACTATATTTTAATTTTATTATAAAAAAAAAATTGTCATAACTATTGTTTGTGTGCTGTATATAGGAGGGATGGTATAAAAACTCAAAAATAAAGTTTTACTCTTGTATATTGGGTGTGAAGGATGTGGGAGGTGGTTGGGGGTGGGGAGGTGTGTATGGTGGAGTGTGTGTGTGTATCATGGGGTGTGCGAGAGTGTGTGGAAGGGCTTGTGATGGGGTGTGGTTGTATGTGGGGGGTGTATATGTGGGGGTTTGTGGGGTATGAGTGGGGGTGTGTGGACCCCCCCACACACTTCCCCCAGCAGGCAGGGGCACTCAGGGTGCTTGTGCCTGGTGCAGGCATGGTGCCTGGTGGTGTGCGGCTCCAGCCAGCACTGCATGGTGGGCTAGAAGCATAGCTCGGCTGGGCCGCCTCTATCAGCCCCAGCCCCACGCTCCCTGCCCCCACCCAGTGGCAGCTCCCCCCCACTCCCATCACTTTCCTACCTGGAACCAGCAGGATGCCAGGGAAGCAGAGCAGGGCCCCCAGGGGCTGCAGCAGTGGCAGCAGCAGCCCCGCACAGAAGCTGCATGCTGGCTGGGCCAGGCCCTTCTGCCTACAAGGGTGGGAGCAAGGCACAATAGGGTATGTTGGTGTGGGTGTGTATACGTGGGTAGAAGGGCTTGGTGGGGTACAATTCATTGGTGGGTGCCTGTGGGCCGGATGAAAGTGCCTGGTTGGCCAGATCCAGTCCACAGGCTGTATTTTGCCTGCCCCTGGTCTAGAGCCTTCTGTGCTGCTGGTCACTGATTTTCTAATGTCAGGCGGAGTGATGCTAGCCAGCAGTCACACACTGTTTAGGCTGGTAGGCTTCAGACATCCTGTGATGCATTGGCAGCTATAATTCAAAATGGGTTCAAGGCGCTTAGCATGTACAGATCTCTCCCATGCAGGACATGCATACTCAGCAGAGGAAAAGCTGGGGCCAGAGCAGTGGTTCAGATGGTTGAGGGGCTAGCCCCCCATTTTGAGTTGGTGAGCTTACACAGACTGTTGTTACAAGGGCTCACCTCTGCTTTTGTCTTCATGATGTGTTCTTTGTTTGAGAGAGTTCGATCAAGGGTGACTCCGAGGTAAACTGGATTTGGACAGTGAGACGGCAGGGTCCCAGGCCATGTAGTGTTGAGCTGGTGGCTGGCCTTATGGTTTTTCAGATGTTTTCCCTGAGTTGGAATGTAATTGGTTTTCAATGTAGTACAAGGTTATACCAATTAGTACTTCACTTACGGATTTTTCAACATAGTCACAGCCGGTATTTTGAGCTGTTATGCACAGGCCATCTGCAGAGATGAAACATTTTGTTTTCAAATCAATCAGTTGGTCATTCATATAGATGTTTTATATCTGCTTTGCTTCCCATCCAATTTGACAAAAAAGTCCCTTTTCAAGCAGACTGGGTTAGGAACTGCTTTCATGCTGTATGAACTGCTCCTTACAGTAGGAGAGTATCGAGAGTGAATGAAACAAGGGAGGAACCAATTTGTGCTACAGGATCTACTTGAAAAATGTCACGACAACCATTTTGAAATGCTACGTTGCAAATATGCAAGTCCGCCAGAAGATTCATGGGAGGACCATGGCTGCTTCCGGATGTGGGAGGTGGCTGTGTGGCACAGTGAGACTGATCACTTCTGGACACACTTCTCTAGTCACTGGCTATAGGAATGATCTCTGAAAGTGTATTATTCAGGGACTACGCTTCATTCCCACAGGCTGTGGTCAGTATGTGCTCAAGCTGTTGTTCACTTGAGCTATTGTAAAAAGGTGCGTCCTACAAGCAGTGCAAAAAAATGAGGAAAGAGATCATGTTCTTAGAGTTTATTAACCCACAGAATATCAGACACCTGCCTTTTCTCCTACAGCTCCACTTGGTCCTAAAATTAATAGAGCTGAATGAAACATTGGAATAAGCTAGGAATTTTAAAATTAAAAAAGGATGAGATTTTCACAAAAGTCTTCATGAAAGTTAAGCTCCCCCTCTCCCCTACCAACTCTGCACTTGAATTTAAATTAATGTATTTGGTATATTGACCTTGTAAGGCATTGTACAGAAATTCAGAAGGATAGGATTTTAAAATCAGCTATTTTTTCTTCCACTCAGAAAATGGTTTCTTTGAGGAGAAAATCACTACTCACAAAAAAAGTTATTTTCAATAAAGATGTTAATGTTAGAATCATTCTTCAGGACACTGCCTTTTATTCTGTCTGTTCAATGCTTCACACAAACAGGACTCCCTTTTTGAGGGTCTCTAACCATGGTTAGACAACTGGGGCACATCCAGGCAAGCGCACACGTGCCTCTTGTCCTGCCTCAGACCCCTTTGAGGTGGGGCAAGAGGCACATGCGTGTGACAGCCAGAACCAGAGGGATTAATAAGCAATAATGTGTGCTTCTTGGAGGCATTTGGTATTTTGCCTAAATAGGTAATATTAGTTAATATAAGCTTGTAGGTTTGTAAACTGCAAATATAACTTGTCTGTCATAAGTTTAACCAAACTGATAAATTAACTGTTCATGGAACTGACTGGGCCCCATAGGCAAAGCTGTAGCTGTGAGATTAGCTGGCCTAACGGTTTTTTGCTCAGGGTTCAGCCTTAGCGATAAAAACTGGATCTAACTGCTTGGCACACCCAACACATTCCAGGAAAGCGTATCCCAAGAAAGCATATTCAACTGAAGCCTAAAAGGGGTTGGGATTTAGGCGGAGCGATGCCAATTTCAAACCTAAAGGTGCTGCATCATAATTTGCTTATTGGATAAACCTGAGTCTGGGTAGTAACCTTTTATGATAATTTTAACACCTTTCAATCCCATAGGGTAACAGCTATAGGGTAACATTGTGAGTGGCCCTGAGGCCAACAGGTTAACATAAGACTGGTATAAAAACACATGCATCAGGCAACCAGCAGGAAGGAGGGAACAGAACAGTCATTTCTGTCCCACACCCGGACCCCAGACTCCCGGTGTGAGTGAGGATCGGATCCTGAGCAAGGGACCTTCCCCGGTAATCCCTCTGACAGCATCAATCATCAGGGACGCCTGACTTCGCTAGAATCACTTGGCGTGCACCTGGCATTGAGGGACTATTGATAAGTTGCCAACCCATGTTTGTCTATTTGTTGTTTTGAACAGCCCAGTGGGGCTAATACCCTCGCAGTGCCCAGTTGGCCTGTGACAGATTGATCTATCTATCTATCTGTTATTATTATCTGTTGTTATTATTTACTATTAGCTCTTTTATACTGCCTTATCTGCTTATTGCATTTATCTTTCTGTTAACTGTTGTGTGTGTGTGTAAGCTATAATAAATTTGCCTTTATTCCACTCCCAACTTTTGCCTCCTCGATCCGAAACTGAATCAAACAGCTCAGTTGGCCTGTGATAAAATTGATACACTCACAGTGCCCAGCTGGCCTGTGACACATGCGGGAATGAAAAAATGCTCCCTGTGCTGCAAGTTTAGATATCCAGGGGTCTAAAAAAACCGCTCTGCAGAAGAGCAGAGCAAGGCATGGTCCCAGACGGTGCCAGGTCAGTCCTCCAAAAGATACACTCTGGTGTCAGCCAGAGCACCTCTTTTGTTCTCCTGCTGCCTCAGCCCCCGGCACTGTCCAAGGTAAAGGGGGGGAGGGGGGCATTCATGGGTGTGGGTGGGTGAGGGGTGGCAGGGGGATGTGGGGGGCTTTGGGGAGTGGCAGGGGGGGATGTCCCTGGGACGGGGGTGGAGGGGGGGTATGGCCCAAGCCCAGCCCCGTGTGGCTCGCTAGTCTGGCTTTGCATCGGAGCAGGTTGCAGGGCTCCAGGAGGCATGCACAGGACCCATGCCTCCCGAAGCCCTGTGACCTGCTTTGGTTTAAAGCCAGACTAGCAAGCCGCATGGGGCTGGCCCAGGTCCTGCCATGCACCACCCGCCCCGCACGCACAGCAGGGGAGAAGCAGGACCCGGCACGGTGCGCGGGGACCTCACACCACACCCAGCTGGGTCCTGCTGGCCCTGGGGCCCCTCTGCTGCCTGGCAGGGCCCCAGGGCCAGCAGGACCTGGCTGGGCGCAGTGCGCGGTCCCTGCACACCACGCTGGGTCCTGCTGTCATGGGCCTGGCCCGGCTGGGCTGCAGAGGGGCCCAAGGGTGGCAGGACCCAGCTGGGCCTGGCATGCAGTCCCCGTGTGCTGTGCTGGGTCCTGCTGCCATGGGCCCAGCCCAGCTGGGCGGCAGAGGAGGCCTGAGGGTGACAGGGCCTGCCACCAAGGGCCCGGCCTGGCCAGGCAGCAGGCAGTCCCCAGGGTCAGCACCTGGCTGGGTCCAGCATGCAGTCCCCGCGTGCCGCCCCAGGTCCTACCACCATGACTTGGCCCGGCTGGGTAGCAGAGAGGCCCCAGGGCCGGCAGGACCTGGCTGGGCCCAGCACGCAGTCCCCGTGTGCTGCTGCCATGGCTCAGAGCACCCTGCTCCCACTGCTGCTGCTAAAGGTAAGTTATGGGCCCTGGGTGGGGGGCTGGGGCCCTCCAGGGGGAGCTGGGGCCATGTGTTGTGGGGGGGACCCACCCCTTTTGAGCAGCCCCCCCACAAGGTCCCCCAGCAATTGCTCCACACCTACCCACATACTAACCCACATCCCTCCACACACACCCACCCTCCCCGACACCTCTTCCCACTCCCTTCCTGCAAACACCACATCCCCCCATCAGACACCCCTCATGTGTGAAGAAAACCAAAAGTACACATCAACACATGTAGGTATTTAGAATTTATTTTATCAGGATGATAGAGACACTGGTAGGCTTCCACGTTGTTTTAACTTTGTAAATATACCAATAAAACATTGCCCAACTGATTGCTGTCTTTCTCTCTCTCTCTAGATGTGTGTGTGTGTGTAGAGTACTCTTTTAATTGTGGAAAAACATGGGTTTGGGGGTATTTTAAAAACTGGATTTGGGATGCTGCTGCAGCAGCCCAGCTGGCACAAGGGGTAGTGTCCCCAGGTAGTGTCAGCCTGCCAGGAGAGCAAGGGACAGACCTTACCTTGGGAGAACTGCCTTGGGGAAATTGCAGGAGTCAGTCTGCTCAGAGTGCAAGGGACAGGCCTTACTCTGGGAAAGCCACCTTATTGATCATGGTATCTCCTCTTGGATATAAGCTAGGGGGAAGTTTTGGCACAAACTGCTAAGCTCCAGTCCCAGCCTTGACACTGACTTGCTGCGAGGTCTGTTTGCATGGTGTGGTGTAGCTCTTGCGTACTAAGGGGAACTTTATACCATGTTGATCCACGATTAGGAACACCATCAGCAAAACTCAAAAACTAGAACGTAGCTATTTTTCACACATGCCTATGTATTTCCTGCACTGCTGCTTAGGCTCAGGTGCTCATGAGACTGGCATTAGGCATGCTCAGTACTGCTCCTAACACAGTGTTTCTCAGCATGTGGGTTGTGATCCAAAAATGGATTGCAAGAATATATGAAAGGGTTATGAACAAACTTTGAAAATGGACCAGCAAATTGTAAAAATGGATTCTCCTTTAAAAGAGAAAAACGTGAGAAACCACAGCTTTTCCCTTGCAGGCGGGCAGACTTCCAGCCTGCGAGGAGCTGCTTGGGGCTCCCCATGCCCCCCCACCCCACACACTGTAGGGCTGGGGCCTGGAGCTGGGAGGCAATGGGTCGGGAGTGAGGGGCACTGGGTGGGATTGCCCACTACAGATGGGTCCTGGTCCAAAAAGGGCTGAGAACCACTGCTCTAATGAGACCTACACTCTACTTCTTAAGCACCCAATAAGTAGGTAGAGCATGTTTTACCTGCAGCACTCCTGATCAAAGGATGATGCAGTGTAGAAGTGCCCCTAATTGCCTGGTTATGGTTTAGCTTAATCTACCTTAATTGCACTTTCAACTGACACCTTCACTTATCCCACGATCATTTGATGAGCCCTTAAATACACCTTTTTTTCCTAGCGCATTGTTTTTTGCATGTTTAGCTGAACCAGGTAACATACCTTAAATCTAACTAGTGTAACCAAGGCAAGTTAACAAACCTTTTTATCTTCTCCAGTTACATTTTAATCACAGAAAAACTGGCTTATCTGCGTAATGGATTACTTTGAAAGTTAGTTAGTTAATAAGGCAATTTGAAAACATACACATTGCTCAGGTAACAAGTCCCAGGTGGGAGAAAATGCGTCTTTTTCACAAGTGATTCATTAATTCAACATCCTGAAAGCGTATAGCGTTAGCCAAGTATGACTCATTCATGAATGTGCTATGGAAAATGAATCGGGGTGGTATGCATTTCGCAGAATTTGTTTATTAGTGTATCTACCATGGGAATGAAATTAAGATGATTAGGAGGGCTCTGGGTAGACTCTCTCACAAACAGCATCACTGAAGTAATACATTTTTCTTTTCCATATGCAAACAATACCTTGATATCAAATTATAAAGCTATTGAAGAAAACATCTGTTCTGCAATGCTGAATACTAGATTAGAGGAAAGCTGTTAGGCCAGGCAGGTTTCCTTTCCTGTTTCCTACACTAGCCAGCATTTACAGCTAAAAGGTTGACTTTAATTTTCACAGTTGATTTTTCCTTTACTTTTCCATCAGCTAATACAGAAAATAGTTGACTCCCTTTTGCTTGTGGATTTTCTACTTATTTTCACACATTTAGTTACATAAAGTTGCATTGTTTCCCTCAGCAAAACTCCAGGCAAATATACCCACATTGTGTGCCTGGTCAGAATAAATTACAACGTTAAGGCTTCTAGTGTGGTGACACTTAACCCAAAATTTAGAAACCATTTTTCGATTCTAAAATCTGTATACATACTTCCTGAAATTTGTTAGTCTCAAAGGAAAACCTTTTTGCCCAAGTGAAAACAGTCTCTCACAGGGCGAGTTGTGGAAATCTTCTCTTTGGTGGTGTGGCATATGTGAGTACAGGTAGGCCCACGCTGTCGCGTGCAACCTGCCCGGGACTTGACCCTTTCTTTGCATTTCTTGTGTTATACAACTGCAAGAGAAAGAGGCTTTTCCTTGGTTAATATAACAGACTTCAAAAAACAAACCCCAACAAAGTCTTTGAATTATTTGTTATTTAATATATCATTTGCCATCATCAAAGCAAAATAAAGAAGATGTGGGTTGTCTTTCTAGGAAGTTTTACCTCAAGTACCTCCTAGTGTCCTGAAACGGAAGACCTTCGCTGCAAACCCACAGCAGACGCTGGATGAAGTCACTGTATCAGATGAAGATTTAAAAACATAATTTCTGCTGCTGTAGATGCCACTCCAGTGTACCAACAGATTTCAAAGATCAAACTTGCAGCTATAAGGAGGTGTTGTCAAAGCTGAATGCGAGTCACCTTTAAAAAAAAAATAATAATCAAGCAGCCGGGCCTGCCCTAGCCAAGGCGCGCTCGGGGAGCGTCTGCGGGGTCCGAGGAGCCGCTTCAGCCTTCCTTACAAACCAGGCCCCGAGTCCGGCCCGCGCGCGTGCTAACAGCGACAAAATAAACGGTGATGTCTCGTCTTCCGCTGCTTCTCGAGTCACGTTTACCCAGGCCTGGGAAAGGCAGATAAGACTGAGACAATAAACCCGCTCCCAGGTTTGTTTGGTTTGAGTTCTCCTGACAGCTTTGGACATGATCTCAGTGACCCATAGGCAGAGATTCCCCCCTTGACACAGCCACCCCCCACTTTTTTAAGCATCTCCCGCGCTGCCCTAGGACAAACCCCACCTGCAAAACCAGGGGCGGTGCTGCCGGGGCCGGGGCTGGGCTCGGGGTCCCGTCCCGTCCCGTCCCGCAGGGGCTGCTGCAGACCGCCGGGCGTCGGGCAGCCGGCTGGAGGCGGGCGGCGCCGCGCGCACCTGCGCTCATTGGCTCGGCCCGGCCCGGAAACCAGCGCCCGGCCCCGCGCGGCTCGGCTCGGTGCAGCTCGGCTCGGCTCTGCCCTGCCCGCGCAGCACGAGCATGAGCGGGCGGCGGGCGAGCGGGCGGCGGAGCCGCACCGACAGCGGTGAGCGGGGCTGGAGGCTCCCGGTGCCCCCGGCGGGCAGGTGCGCGGAGCCGCCCTCCGGCCTCCCTTCCCCTCCCCTCCCCTCCCCTCTCCTGTGGGTGGGTGGGCGGACGCCAGGCCGCAGGGGCGCTTTTGGGGCGCGGGCACCCGGGCCTAGTCTACCGCCCTCCTCCCTGGATGGCTCTCTGGCTTTTCCCATAGTCCGCTGGCGTCTCCCGAGGGCGCCTCGAGGCCAGCGAGCCGGGGTGTAGCTGCCACCTGGTAGCGTTGGGACGCTGTGTTTTTGAGGTGCGCTTGCTTGCCGTTTGTCGCAGAGGCCCGTCTTCCTCCTGAGAGCCATTCCCCGCCCTCAGTCATCCTCCTGCAAGAGTTGCCCAGCTACCAGTCCATCCTGCGGCGCAGGGCGTCGGTGACGGGGGCGCACGACTGGCAGCAGGGCAGCAGTGGCTACGCCAGGGAGCACGGCCGGCCCACGGGGCCGCAGAGCGGGGCCGCTGTGGGCTCGCTGCGAGAGCACCCGTTGAGCATCCAACAGAAACGGAAACTCAGGTTGGAGCGATTTGTATTTTTTGGAAAGATGGTGTTTTTTGTTTAAGACGACCTTTCCTTTTCTTTTTTGCGCAGGGTATATGCTAAGGCAGGCAGAGATGGAATAGGCATCAAGTCCATTCTCCAGATCCATTGCCCGTGTAGCAAATGGGGCGTTGAAAGGAAACGGTCCAGCTTTTTTATGCCAAAATATAGTCAGGGTTCAAATTGCACTTTGAGTCTTGGTGGTGGGGGAGGTCTACAAAAAAAAATTGGGCCATCCGTCATGATGCCCTAATAAAATTGGAGATTCCCCTCCCCCAGGTTATGATTTTCAGATCTTACAGGGGGGCTGTCATCTCTTATGGGAGGGCCCAACCCCCCCGAGCTCCCCTGTCATTTGAACCCTGAATGTAGTGTATGAAAAGCTACATCCTCTGTCAAATGCAAAGGTTATTTTGCGGTCAGATCATTGTTTTCTTTAGCTTTTCCTCCCTCCCATCTCTCTGTTTATATCTGCCTGCCATTTACTTCGGTTATAAGCTCGTTCAGGCAGATCCACCTTTTTTGTAAAGGCCCTGTCAGAGGATGTCTGGGCACTGAGTTGAACAACAGCCTGAGTCACTTTAATGAGATTAATCAGGTGCTGATTTCTGGCCTTGTAGCTTTGGCTAGGAAAATGAAAATTCAAAGAGTATTTGGCCCTCGAAACCAATGAGAGTTCAGCTACTGGGAAAACTGGCAGGGGGAAGACCTGGTAGGGGAAAGACCTAGCTTATGTATGACATGTTGTATGGAGTTTAATCCTGTAGGATGTCGGGGCAGGGAGGAAGAAACATGACTAGTATGTTGAGTTGACATTATTTTGAAGAAATGAGGCTGAATCTCTGCAAAGAGGGACAGGAGAGTTTGCTGATGTAGGGGCTAGGGAGTTAGTACCAGCCTGCAAGTATCTAACCCCTAGCTCCTGTGTGCTTTGTCAAGATTGTTCATTATGAACAGATCGTGCAACAGCTGCCAGCACTGTCTGCTCAGTAAGAGATGCCCAAGAAACTGAATCGTAAACTCCTCAAGCTGTGAATCAAAGTGCCCATGCCTCTATTAACACTGCATCCAGATGCAGCTCTGGTAGTTCTCCTGAGTGCCTGCTGGAAGACTGCATGTTGGGGCTTGTAGTTTCTGTAAACTGAAGTCCTATGAGAGCAGTTGTAGCTTTATTTGAAGGTGATGTCAACTGCTGCCTGCTCATTTAATACAAATTAGGATTTCTCTCTGCTTTGTACCAAAATACCCACTCAGTACTCCATTGAATAGAATATGGAAATCATACTGGCATAGGGCACATGGCCCACTTGTTCCAGTGCAGCAAACAATGGGTCATTCAGTGGGTCTGCGTGTAGTAATGCACATAAGTATTTGCAAGATCAGGGCCTTTGTTTTCTACTGGTTTGGACTCCTTGTTAATTCTGTGCACTGCCTTTGAGCAATGGTGACAGGATATATTTTAGGGTATTTGCATGAGCTTCTGTGCTACACCCTGATTTTCTTTTCTTTTTTTGGTTGCTTGATTGCCCATCTCTTGTGTATGTATTTACTTAGAAAAAGCCATTGGGTTAAGGAGTGTTCCTTTGCTCAAGAGTTCTCAGTACCAGTAACATGAGATTTGCTAGCTATGATGTGATTTTTTTTTTTTTTTGCAAAGCAGGCTTTCAGTTATATCAAGCAGTATTCAGTATCTCATGTTACAGGTAAGACTTTTGAGAATGCTTTTCAATTTTTAAAGCACCCTTAGGCTCGCACACTGCTCACATCAATTGGTTGTATTAAGGCTGAGGTTTCTTAGGCTTTTGGCCAAGACTAAGTGGAATATTCTTTCTACTGGGCAATACATCTTCTCCTGGGGATTGTATCTTGCACTTGGAGGGGGAAGGACTTGGCTTTCATACAGTTTTTCCCAGCTCTAGTTTTTATAGTTCCCATGGTCATTTTCCCACTGAGCTTAGACGAGCAGTCCCTACTAGTAATAGACTAGTGAACGTACTTGCTCTCTGTCTCTCCAGTGTCCCCTTGTCGAGCTGGTCTGACAAAGCATCGGTGAATAGTTCCATGGAAACAAATGGGAATTTACTGGATGGGTTAGGACCTAAACACAGTGCTTTTTATATTCAAATACGAACAATTAAAGGCAATATTCCCTTGAAACTTTTTATAACTTCATTAATGTAAATATGGGTTGTGTACCTGCAAGCTGAGCAGATAGCAGGTCCATTCATGTGTTTGTTTTTTTGCTAAATAAGATAGTTATGGCACATAATTGTCAACTGAGCACCTCTCCATTAGAGTTGGAGGTGAGTGTGGGGACATGAAAAACACTATTGAACTTGCATGTTCTTAAATCTTTACAAAGAGAGACAATCCTCTGCGACAGATTTTTTTGAAGAGGCTTTTTCTTTTGTGCGTTTTTATAAATTTGCTTTGATTTTTTTTGTGTGTTTACTATCTCCTTTGTTTGGAAGAAGAAATCACTTCACCCTCTGAACTACTATCCCCCTGTCCTGTCTCATTTAGTATCCAAATCAGGCAGAGCTGAAAATTTAAAAACGTGAGAGTCGGAGGAGAGTGCCTTCCTTGTAGTTTAAGATCTGTGCTTGCTACTGCTTGCATACACAGTATGAAAAATGATTCCTGCTCTATGGTGCTCTTATTCTACTGTCCCTTTGATATTGCTTTGAGTGGTTAATATGGTCCTAAAACCATATTAAGCATATGTGCTACTTTCTACAGAGAAGCCCTAGAAGAGAGCCCTGATAGTATCTAGATTGGGGAAAGACATAACCAGTAAAAGGACTGGTTTAGCTAAACTGATTTTAAAACTGGGTAGAAATGCTATATTACCCACAACTATAAAGCCTTGTCCTATTTTTACTGTCTCAGTTTCAAGACAGTTTTGCAACAGCACATCAGCTTACTTAAAACCAAGGCCTTGCTAAATGGCTTGATGACACATTTTTTTTTGTACTACCATTTTGAAACTGGTTTAGGAAGAACATCAAGTTGCCATTTGTGGTATCATAGGGTGCCTTTACACGTACTTCTGGAGTAAGTGCTTTAATTAGAGCAGCTCTGAGACTCACTCTCTAAATCGCTTGCAGTATGTTGTGTATTCAGCATCCCCATGGTGGCAGGGGCGCTTTCACTAAAACTTGATAAACGAGCTTTAGTTAAATCACCTCCACCGCTATTTTGGAGCACAGGGATGCTGAATACACTAGACACGAAGGCTGCTTTAGCACGCTTCAGCAGACTTGATTAATCCGATGCATGATTACAGCATGTTGAAGTAGCATCCCCAGGCATCTGCAAGCACCCATACTGGGCTTAGCTTGCTTGCAAGCTATATCCTCCATGTAGGCAGACCCATTCATGTTAGAATATGTTTCTGAAGTTATTTGACATGTCCTGTTATAAGGTGCTAGTTATTGTTGGATTGTTGCATGTTTGGTTTATACTTAGTTAATTAAAACCTCTTCTATTCAATAATATTTTGGTAGGATTATTCTAATTATTCACTATTTCTGTTGTTCTGGGCTCGCTCTCTACATAATCGAAAGATGGACCCTGTGTTGAGTAATTTTATTTTTAATTTACCTGTTTGCTAGAGACATTCAGCAGGCTAATATAAAATATTTGTCTGGATGGAATCAATGGAAACAGACCAGCAGGAAATCCTGGAAGAAGTTCCTAGAGGAAATCAAGGAGGCGGCATCCTACTTGGAGCTTTGGAGACACGACATCCACAGCATAGAGGGTATTAACCTTTTAATAGTCTCTCTTGCTCTAAATTTGTATTAAGCATACATTATAGTTAGCATATATATTTATATATGTCTCAAAAATATATATAGCTCTGCATGCATATGTAATTCAGAAAAGAAGATGGCATGCTTGAGAGTTAGCAACATCAGTGATGCCCAGTCAGCTATGGCAAACCTTATTAATTCAAGAGACCAGACGACATAATATCATAAAGTTCATTTCACGGAATTAAAATGTCAGCATCTATTGTCAGTGAAATACCAAAAAAGATGCTATCTTTGAGTGTGCTCTACAGGAGATTACTCATACTTGGACAGTAATCTTATCTATTGTCTAAATAATTAAACCTTGCTTTAAAGATGATTGATAACCTGGACACACATTGTTCTATGTATTTCATTGAACTGGTAACAAATTGCAGTTTGTCTGAGTTTTTAAAAATAGGTTTACATTTTTGTCTTTTAGAATTCATTTGTGTTGATTTTTAGTGTTTGCAAAACTTGGGTCTTGAACACACAAGCCTGCAGGATAGGTGCTGTGCAGCCCAGATGGCAGCAGTGCAGATGCTCTATAATGTCCTGCTAAGCTACCTTAGTTCTGAGTCCGTCCATGCTGATTTGATCCCTGGTGCCTTTGCTGAGGCAACCAACTACTGGCTATTGTGTCATTTAGTATACATTGCACAACCAGCCAATAGGAACTTGGCAGAAGCATTTGCTTTGCTGGATGTGAGCCTCTGAACAGCTAACCAGTGAAAACAGCTTCTAGTCCTGACTAATGTGGCTGGGTTTTTGAGTGGGTGACCTGGACCTAGTAGCGGTATATCCCATTACTGTTTCCCTGAGTTATTCAGTACCCATGCTGAAGGGATCAATATTGTCTATAAGCCTGAGGTGGTATAACTCTTGCTTTTGCTGCGAGCTGGGGGTAGGTCATCCTCCAGCAGCCTCACCAGCCTTGATTGACATTTTGCTAGCACCTTCTGAATTTGGCCTACTGAAACAGGAAATAACTTGCATTACAAGGGGCTGGACAAGACGGAGTAGGATTGCAAAAGCGGGGTGGAGGGTATGTCTGAGTACACTCCATTCCACATCACTTCCTTACAGCTCTGTAGTGTGTAAACGATGCCGGTGTTTGTTTCCTCCCTGCTGACTCAGAGGGTCATTTCAACAGTGATGTGGCATTGCAGAAAGCAGGTGGCACCTCAGTAGGTGGGTTTGAGTCTGAGTGAAAGGAGTCTAAGATTATATAATTTATTTTGTCCCAGTCAGAAGAAAGAGCTAATTAGATGTCCTTAAATTCTCCTCTGAATTTGGCCCCAAGTCTTTGGTTTGTCCCTTCTTGTGTAGGTTGCTGTGATATGTGAGTGCAGTTAACTGTTAAAGCTATAATATTGCTTGAGGTGAGTCATATTTAACACTTGCATGAAATCCCTGACTGAGCAGTTAAAAATGTTCTAGATAGTGAAAAGCTTGACTGAGAAGGGGAGGTGACATAGCTAAACTGGAAGGAAATCCCCTTGTGTTGACATACGCAGTGTCTCCACTTAAGAGCACTGCTGATGGAGCTGTGCAGGCACAGGTATAGTGGCAGAAGCACTGTAGTTCAGACAGTGCCAAATTGTATTCCCATTTCAGCTACCTCATTTAAATTCAGAACAAAATATTAACCTTATGGACTTTATCTCAGATTTAGCCCAGTGTAACTGAAATTTAGAATCTGGCTCTGTTTGATATCAACAACAACAAAATCACTGTATATATTTTCTCTTCTTTTCAAAGGAAAATTTGGCACTGGCGTCCAGGCTTACTTCTCCTTCCTGCGCTTCCTAGTTGTGTTGAATTTTGTAATCTTTGTCCTAATGTTCAGTTTTATTACACTTCCTACCATCATTTCTAAATACGGAGTTTTCAACAGTAGCTATGTTAAGGTTCCTCCAAAAAACATAGGTAAGCATCCCTTTGGTATTCTCTTATTATTTGTCAGAAATTCTGCAAGGGATATCAGTGTTGGTCTGTAAAAGCGCTTATTGTATTTGAGTTTCCTTGCTCTCACAGTTGAATGGCTATTTAGTACTTTACTTTTTTTCCTCTTTCTTTTTTTTGCAGAACCTCAATGCACAATTTATAATCCTGATGGCCCTAAGGGACTTGTTTACTTCTATTCTTACATAATAGATCTGCTCAGTGGTACTGTAAGTAACTAGATTTTCTTCTTTAATCCAGAGTAACACATAAGAAATTCAAATGGGTTTTATTAGAGGATAAATTTGGGGTTTTTTTTTAAATTGAGCATGCATATACATCACTAGGGAGGCAGCTTTTCCATCTTTCTATATGACAGATTGAGGTCTGTAAACTGCAGTCTGCTTGGACACACACCGGAGGGCAGGGAACAACTACAGGCGGACCTGGATAGGTTGGACATATGGGCAGAAAACAATAGAATGCAATTTAACAAGGAGAAATGCAAAGTGCTGCACCTAGGGAGGAAAAATGTCCAGCACACCTACTGCCTAGGAAATTACCTGCTCGGTAGCACGGAAGTGGAAAGGGATCTCGGAGTCCTAGTGAACTCCAAGATGAACTTGAGTCATCAGTGTGACGAAGTCATCGGCAAAGCTAACTGCAGTTTATCATGCATCAGCAGATGCATGACAAACAGAACCAAGGAGGTGATAATTCCCCTCTATCGGGCACTGGTCAGACCGCAGTTGGAATACTGCGTGCAGTTTTGGGCGCTGCATTTCAAGAGGGATGTGGATAACCTGGAGAGGGTCCAGAGAAGGGCCACTCGTATGGTTAAGGGCTTGCAGGCCAAGCCCTACAAGGAGAGACTAGGGCACCTGGACTTCTTCAGCCTCTGTAAGAGAAGGTTGAGAGGCGACCTTGTGGCTGCCTATAAATTCATCATAGGGGTGCAGAAGGGAATTGGTGAGGCTTTACTCACCAAGGTGCCCCTGGGGGTCACAAGAAATAATGGCCATAAGCTAGTAGAGAGCAGATTTAGACTGGACATTGTGAAGAACTTCACAGTTAGAGTGGCTAAGGTCTGAAATGGGCTCCCAAGGGAGGTGGTGCTCTCCCCTACCCTGCGGGTCTTCAAGAGGAGGTTAGATAGGCATCTGGTTGGGGTCATCTGAACCCAGCACTCCTTCCTGCCTGTGCAGGGGGTTGGACTCGATGATCAATTGAGGTCCCTTCCAGGCCTAACATCTGTGAATCTATGGTTGTGGTCCAGGACACCTGCCTGGTCACAGGGCTGTCTCTTTCTGATTCTTATTTTTAGCTGCTACATTGCATGAAAAAATTAACAAAAAGGGAATTAGAGAATAGGGAGGACTGTGAGCGAACATCTTGTGCTGACTGCAGATTGTTACAGCCACTTTGGGACCTGAAGAGGAATGTCTGTTTAACTGTGCTCAGCTCTTGGCAAAACCAAGTTGACTGTAGCTTGATTTTTTTTTGATGTTGTCACTAATGTTTGCACTTCATCTTTTCACAGGGTTTCCTAGAATTGACGAGTCTGTTCTATGGATATTATGCAATTGATAGTATAAAGATTGTTGTCATTAAGTACAATGTACCTCTTGCATACTTGTTGACTACATTTGCTTATCTTGCTTTAAGTCTCATCTGGATAGTGAAAAGGTAAAAATGCTGTTGGTATCTTTTTACTATTTGCTTTTGTACAGTTGATACTCTATCCCAGTATACAGAAAACTCACTGAATAATTTTCAGACTCATATTGGCATGGAAATGAAGGTTTTGCTAAATCCATTATAATAATTAATAACTCGTGGTATTTTCCTTCAGATACTTGCTGATTGTAGAGCAAAAGGAATATAAATTCCTTCTATAGGTTGCTTTTGAGGGATTCATTCAGCCATTGATCAATTGAAGCAAAAAAAAAAAAAAGTCTTTAGGTTCAAGAGAACTAATTAAACTGAATTTTGTCTGGGATAAATAAATCTGGCTTCTGGATCTATGGTCTTGCGTATCATGAAGCACATTGGGTGGGTGAAGTTTATGATTATGAGGTATTGTGTCCACAACTGAGCAGTCCTGAGCTGTCAGAATTTCGACTAATATAACGCACTGGAAAGTCGCATGTTTTTTAAATCTCTTTAAAAAGAGTTTGTGCCAGTAAAGGGAGGTAAAGCTGGCAGAGAGCTTCTGGGACACAAATATACTTTTGGAAATGTGCGGCTGCTAAGACTTACAGGAACTTCGAAGTCCCTTTTTGAGCTACTTAATGGTTCAGGATTATATTAACTTCAAGTTATATTTTTCCACATGAGACCTTTGAGGTTTGATACTATTTTGTACCAGAGCTCAGATGATAAAATAGAAAAGGTTAGTTTTTCCTGAGCAACACGTTTTGCATGCGTGCATGCATATTTGTTGATTAGTAAAGACTGTGTTTTATTGCTAAGTAGATTTTTGAAAGGATAAAAAGATCAAGTGATGAAATCTTAGTTCCTCTGTGCTTTTTTGGGGGGTGGGGAATAAATAAGACTTCGAATGGATGAAATCCTGTAACATCTTTCCTAGGTCTGTGGAAGGATTTAAACAAAACTTGGTACGTGATGAAGATCAGTTTCAGAGTTACTGTAACAAAATCTTTGCAGGCTGGGACTTCTGCATTACAGATCTGAATGCTGCCCGGCTAAAGCATAGTAGTTTACAGTATGAGTTAAAAGTGAGTAACTTCCATTTTTGTTAGCACATCTTGCTGTGTGTTGTGATGGTTAGGAAGAGGCACAAGACTTTGCACTTAAATAGGATAGGAAGGGAAGAGCCTGCATCCTTTTACATGGTCATCTGAACTAGCAGGCAGCCTGGGGCAAGCTTAGGACATGTACGGAGCCATCCCCTATCACCAATGCCCAACTTCAGCTCCTGCTATTGCTTCTCTTAGTTATGTTTTCTGTGCTCCTCTCTGAATTTCCTAACAGAAAAAGCCATTGCGGGTTGGGCTGTAAGGTTGCAACATTGTAAGACATCACAGAGTAAAGCTTGCATGAAGATTATTGATGAATTGCAACATCATTGCTTTAAAAAAAGTCCTGAGCTTTCAATTGGGTATTTCAGTGGCCTGTACACATGTTCAGAAATAGGATTCAAACAAGACATCCAGAGGGGTTTCCAACAGGACAAGGGGCTTTTAGCCCCCTAGGAACCTGATATATGGCATTTCTAGTGAAAGCCATACCTACTGTCTGCCCTCCACATGAGCTTGCTGCCTGCTGTGTCTGGCAAAATGATGAACTTTGTGGAGAGACCTGCCCACTGCGCTTCTCTCTTTTGGCTCATCTTGTATATTGAGGTAGAAAGGTTTGGTAAAATCAGGATTGTCCAACTAGTTGTCCATGAGAGGGGTTAACCTGCAGCCTCAGGCTCCTACATGGTCACTGCTCCCCCCCATTGTTCCAGCTGTTATGATGGGGGGGGATCTTGCTGCCTCCTCTCTCTTTTGACTTTTGCTTCCTGACCTACTCCTGGGGTAGGGGTCTGTACTTAGTCTGCGCACAGCCAGGGGAGGCAGAGCCAGGCTTTATGCCTGGCTGGAGGGACCCCAGGAGACTGCCCCCCTCTCCAAGGTATGTGAGGGGGTATGTGCAGCCTCACCCCCCCACCACCACCCAAGTTGGACAGCCCTGCTATAAGCAAGAGTTTTGGCCTCTGCATCACAAAATACAAGACTTGTCTTTTTTTCCCCTTCCCATAAAGCCTTTATTCATATGGTACCAGGACCCCCATCAGTTAATCCTAATTGGAGTGTCTAAAATGGCACCAGCTGGGTTACAACTCAGTTGCTGTGTCTACATTGCAGATTGCAGTGCAGTATAGAGACACCAGTTTGGGTTTTAAACTAGCTATTTTGGGTGCCAGAAGCTCAGCTAAACCGCTCCTCAGTTTAGGATAAAGCTAGCTCAGGTCTTCGGTACAGATCCAAGTAAAGTTTCCTGCTGGAGATTGAATTTCTAGTGAAAGTCTGCAGTCTAATCTCAGGTAAGCAGGGTGCAGGTCAGGTGTCCTTGAATGCTATTACACACGTGTCAGCAGACCACATACTACAGTAAGCACCAGCCCTGTGTTTGCTTCCCAAATCCCATATCTTAAATAAAATGAGCAGAGAGATGGGATTTCTTCCACAGGGGTAATCCTGTCGGCTTTGGAGGGGGGGGTCAATTTAATTGCATGATGGTGCCCCTCTGCTGCATTTGATCAGGGGATGAAAAATTAACTTTGCTAAGATCACCGGCCTTAAAACCCTTTGCAGTTTTCATATGTTACATTCACTTATAATTCTTCCTAATTACAGTGAGTTCTTATCTTATATGTTCAGCTATGATCATAACTCCTGTTAATGATAAGGAATGTTGAACATTATTATTATATTTTTTTCATTATGCAGCCAAAAAATTTGCTGCGGCTTTTGTAGAACAAACAGAAACCCAGGTTATGGACTCGAAATGAAACTCTGGTTGTCGACCCAAACTTTGTACTAGCTAATTAGTTTATGTGATGGACGTGAGGGAGTGTTTTTTCAGTCAGCAGGTTAGAATCCCCAGGACAGGTCACAAGGTACTGCCAATATGAATATAATTTAAAGTGGAGACAGCTGTGCTCTCCACCCCCCTCCCCTTCCTGCCTCTTCCCTCCCCTCCCCCTTTGAAATCGAGTATTCACTGTCGGACCCTTAAAGTACACACAAACACATGCTCTTATTGCTGTTGTTGATGTGTTTTATTGCCCTGACAGTGAATATAAGGGGAGAGCAAAAATTTCTGCTTTGGAATAAAGGTTTGCCAACCTGGAAAGACCAGGAAACTGGTTTATGGAGAGTTGCATTGAAACCAATTAAAAGACTACTGCCTCATTAAATTTTGAACCAGGCCACAAATGTATATATTCTTAGGATAAGATAGACGGTATATGCACATCTTTGTCTCAATCAGAAGTTCCAGGTATAGGTGACACATACACAGTTTGTTTTGCATTGTTCAACCTCACACTGAGTTTTCTTTTGTTTGTAGACAGACTTGGAGGAAGAAAGACTAAGGCAAAAAATAGCTGAAAGGACAACGCAAGAAAAGCTGCGCATCTACTGTCTGAGAATATTTTTAAACATCATAGTCCTCTGGGTTTTGTTAGGATGCTTTTACTCTATCTATAGAGCAACTGTCTTCTCACAAGAACTTATTTCCAGTGTAGGTATCAGAGTGACAATTAGACCAAATCTTGATACCACAAACGCCCACAATGGAATGAAGTATTTGGTATAACAGCACTTCATTTTTGAACACCCTTCCATGCAAACTGGCTGGATCCCAAAACATTCATTAGTTAACTAATTACGTTTAAATGGGAAAAACAGTTGAGAGGTGCTGCAGAAGGAGAAAAATGGTCATTTCAACTGGGACCTAAAATGAGAGGATGTGAAGACATGGGAAGGTTGTTCGAATGGTGGGAACTTCATGTAGAAGAGC
Source organism: Alligator mississippiensis (assembly GCF_030867095.1). Classification (NCBI taxonomy): domain Eukaryota; kingdom Metazoa; phylum Chordata; order Crocodylia; family Alligatoridae; genus Alligator; species Alligator mississippiensis. The sequence continues at coordinate 45,190,815 of NC_081836.1, read as the reverse complement.
AAGTTTTTGTATCAGCAGTCTCCAGAATATTTTCTGGCAGAACACAGAGGAAGTGTGGAATTTCAGAGATACACTGCAGGGAGGCTTCCCTTTTTTAAGCCAGCAGCAACTGGGAAGTCTCTAAAGAAACACCCCATTGGGGCAGAGGAAGCAACTGTGATAAGATGACAGTGCTAGAAAAAAGAGGAGGAGGTGGCAGGACAGAGGATCTCTGTGTGTGTGATATACGGTGGGTGAAGTTCTGGCACCCTGCAAATCAGTGGGGGCAGCCCAAAATTGGGCAGGTCAGGGGAATTGCTGCAGGCAGGAGTGGGAATTAACAGGTGCTATTATGTCTTTATTGAACTCTAACAAAAGCTGCCAGTCGTATTTTGCATGTACTTGGAACCTGCTTCTCTTGGGAACTGTAAATGAAGTGGCGTGCCTGTATGGATGGAGATATTGGAAGGGATGGAGAAAGGCTTTTATTGACAAAACTGCATATTTGCACTTCCGGGAGACTGGGGTGGAGAATGGGAGACTGGAATGAAAGTTGATGCCATATAGTGCTGGATGACTGGAGCTGAGGGGAGCCAGCAGAGAACAGAACCAGAGAAATGTGTATGTCTGAGACATTTCCTCTCTTTTCTGCAGGACAATGACAGCACTGCTGAAGATAACCTCCTGGTGCAATATCTCCCTTCCATAGTGATCACCCTGGCCAACTTTATTGCTCCTCAGATCTTTGCAGTTATAATTGGACTAGAGGACTATTCCCCAGCCTTTGAAATCAGGCTGACATTGATGCGGTAAGCACACTAATGCCATAAATATTTTGGGCATTGCTGTGGCAGCTGGGCTTGTTCTTCATAGACGAGAAACATCCCCAAACCAGGGAGCACAGATTTGCTTCCCAGCAAGAGGGTCTCGTTTGGCAGGGAGCAGCCAAAATTGCTTGACTTCAAACAATCCACCACTCTGTTTGACAATGTCAGGATAATGTAGTTGCTTCTCTAGCTGTGTTTGTGTTTGTGGTTTCAGTGCATACCCTGATCTAACTTGGGTGATGGGGAGGGGAAGGGGAAAAAATAAAATTGCATGACACTTCTCAGCAGTGGAGTATAGATGTTTACAGTGTCCACCCATAAAGCACCAGTTCTGGGTCAGCAACAGTGTATGTTGTCAGCAGCTCTACTCATATTACCGCCCTGCACTGAGAAGGGTAGGAGGAGGACCCCACAAGAAGTTAAGGTTAAGTGATCTGTCCATAAGATAATGTAAGATAAGAAATGGCAAAGAACTGAGTCAGTGGCATAAGGCAATAAGAGAGTAGTAGCCAGGACTCTTGCTGTCCCAAAGTTCAGGCCTTATGGAGCACTTGTATGTAAAGGACCTCCTCCAATCCCTCATCACGGTGAAAAGACTCCTAGGTGACTCCAGGCCCTAAAATTGTGACCTTACTTATTGCTTGGAGCTCAGGGTTCTCTCATTCCACCAGGTGTGTCTTCGTACGGCTGGCCAACATTGGAGTACTCCTGTTTTCCCTGGGGACACAAATCTCATCCTGTGCTACTGCAAAGTGCAAGGCCTGTGGATACAATTACGAGCTGTACCCTGTAAGCACACTTAACGTTTGTGTTTAAGCAATCTGAGCTGCCAAATAAGCTAGGAAAATGTTTGCATGTCAGGTATTCAGAGTTGATGTTCACTTTAAGACATGCTTGTTTTAATATCCTCCTGGAGAGGCACTAGTTTGTTTGCTGTCTGTCTCCTGCATGAGGTGGGATTTGATCCTCTTCTACCAGATCTTTACTAGGCTCTGAATTAGGCCTTGGGTTGCTGTACACATTTGGGGCCAGACTGTAATCAGAGCAGTAGTATGACAGGAAATATTAAAGTTCTTAAACCTATGTGCATCTGTTAGGGCAAAACCCTGATTGTATTCAGGCCAATAAGATGGATCCTGCACAGTAGATCAACTGGAATGGAACTATAGCTCCTTATACTAACTTTTAAAATAATCAGTGGCCATAAGGCAGCTGGAGAGAAAAGCATTTTATAAATATCAATGGATAGAATTTAACTGTTATGTCAGTAGTAGACTTTGAAGTTGGTTGGTTGTTGTGCTTGACGGATTTATTTTGTAGTTAGTTTAAGTTCTTTAACTTTGTTTTTCCTGTTTGCTTTTATAGTGCTGGGAGTCTCGAGTTGGGCAGGAGATGTATAAACTGATGATTTTTGATTTCCTTATCATTTTTGCTGTGACAGTCTTTGTTGATTTTCCTAGAAAGTAAGTATCAGCATGTATTGAGTGTTCCTTTTGCATCTTTCTAACCAGGTTTCCAGTTAGAAGCAACTTAATGGCTGGACAAATTACCTAAACAGTTGTCTATGGGATTCTTGTTTCTTCAGCCTTATTCGCATTTTAAGATTTGTTTAATGCTTAACATACAAAAGCCTTAAATGAACTCAGTATATATTATTGATGTTCTGGGGGTTGTTAGTTTTATGATTTGAATTCGGAACTTATGCTTTTTGTGTGATGTCTTTTTAGGTTGATAGTTACCTACTGTTCTGCGAGGCCATTTCAGTGGTGCGGGCTTCAGGAGTTCAGGATCCCGGAGAACGTGCTGGAAATTATTTATGGGCAGACGATCTGCTGGATTGGAACCTTTTATTCACCCCTTCTTCCTGCAATAGCAACTCTCAAATATTTTATTGTCTTCTATATAAAAAAGGTAGAGAAGGATTGTGGTAAATAAGATAAAGTGCATAGATCTCTGTAGCCTTTGTACTTAAACAACCTACAAATGCTATTGATTTTAGCAAACACTGAAGATACAGCTTACTGGAAATGAAATAATATGACCCCAAGTTCTGGGTAGCTTTGTGCTTTAAAAAAGTAGGTATTTAACTTTAAAAGGATCAAAAAAATGCGATGTTTAATGGTCTGCTCATCAATTTATTTGTTCATTTGATAAGAAAAACTTGCTGTGTGGTAAAGTTACTGTACAATACTTTCTCACCATAGTTTATTTACCAGCATCAGAGTTGAGAGACTGCTCTCTATTCAGTTCAGTCCTAAACAATGAAAATCTAAGGTGTTGCTCATTTCCCTGGCTCTTGTGTATCATAAACTTGGAATCTGTCCTGACAGTTTCTTTTGTGCAGTTAGTCCCTGCTGGCAAACTTCTTAGCAAACTTTATTAGTTTGCTAAAGTGAACATGATGAGTGAGGGTTTAGAACAGGGGCAGGCAACGTTTTTTGGCTAGAGTGCTGAAAAACACCGCAATGTCTACCTTGGAAGGTGCCAGAGTGCTGGCATGCCAGAAAAACAAAACGAGGGCAGGGGGTACATGGCAGGATGCCCTGCTTCTGCCCCTGCCTCCCAGCCTGGGCTTCGTGGCTGTCAGCAGCTACCCTGGCTCTGGGTAGCTGCTGGAGCCAGAGCTGCTCTCAGCAGGGCTTGCAACGTCTCAGCTGTCTGCTGGGAGCAGCCCGGGCTCCCAGCTGGCAGCAGCTACCCAGAGCTGGGGCCGGCTGCAGCTGGGATGCTGCGAACAGCTGTGCACAGCTCCAGAGCCCCCTCTGTATCAGCACGTGCACACGTGCCTCGGAGTGGGCAGTGGGGGAGGGGCCTGAGGCAGCGCAACCCCAGTCTCTCCCCCGCTCCCGGCACAGAGCTGGTGACTGGGCTCTGGAGCCCGGCACAGCTGTTTGCAGCCTCCCGGCTGCAGCCGGCCCCAGCTCTGGGTAGCTGCTGCCAGCCGGGAGCCCGGGCTGCTCCCAGCAGGCAGCTGGGATGCTCCAAGCCCTGCTGGGAGCAGCCCGGGCTCCAATGCTGACAGCAGCTATCCAGAGCTGGGGCTGGCCATGGTGTGCTGAGCAAAATGGCCTTGCGTGCCATGCTTGGCACGTGTGCCGACCACTGGTTTAGAAATTAACAGTGAAGGCCCCAGTCCTGGAACGTGCTCCGTCTGGGCAGACATCACTACCCTTACAAGTACTGTACATAGATATAAAGATGCACCACTTCTGTAGGACCTTGGCTCTAAGGACAACTGTAGGGAAAATTTCCTGGAGGTGTATGTCCACGCAGAGCAAGGCAGTGCCATGCAGTTAGCTGAGCTACTTCTGTTCATGCTGATTCTCACCAGGAGAAGGGTTACTGCAGTGTTGCACTGGGGCTAATATTCTTGATGACAAACAGTGCCGGTGAACTCATCTGTATGTTTCCATCTTTGAAGCTGGTGCTGGGAATGTATCTGGGGGTGGAGGTAGGATAGAATGATAGCTATTGCAATAAGAAAAACCACTGGTACTTCAGGGGGTTTATATTTCTGTTCCTTCTGCTCCAGATAAGTTTGATGCATACATGTAAACCTTCAACAAGGCCTTTCAGAGCATCTAGTTCTCACTTTTTCTTCCTGTTGGTGCTGTTGATTGGGCTCATGCTGGCTTTTATCCCCTTGGGACTCAGCATGGCTCAGTAAGTGATGATTTCATATTTATAAAGTTTTATTTATTTATTTGCTTGCTTGAAATTTGTTGGAGGGTGGACTCATTTTTAAATGTTACATTAGAAGAAAATACACCTACATACAATGCAAAAGGAAATAAATACTTATTGACAATGAGCTTTTCTATTTTCAAAAATGCATTGTAATTCAAACCAAAGGAACTTACTATGTGCTCAGTAAGATTGGATTTCTAGGTTGATGCAGCTAGCAATGAGAGGGTCCAGAGGAGGGCCACTTGCATGGTCAAGGGGCAGCAGGGCGGGCCTTATGAGGAGAGGCTGAAGGGCCTAAACCTATTCAGCCTCCACAAGAGAAGGCTGAGAGGGGATCTGGTGGCCATTGACAAACTCACTGGGGGGACCAGCAAGAATTGGGGGAGGCTCTGTTCCTCCGGGCAGCACCCAGGGTTACTAGGAATAATGGCCACAAATTGTTAGAGAGAAGGTTCAGGCTGGACATCAGCGGACATTACTTTACAGTTAGGGCTGCCAGGCTCTGGAATGGGCTCCCAAGGGAGGTAGTGCTCTTTCCTACCTTGGGGACCTTCAAGAGGAGGCTGGACAGACATTTGGCTGGGGAGATATGACTGCGGCACTCGTTCCTGCCTGGGTCGGACCTGATGGTCTGTTTAGGTCCCTTCCAACCCTAAGCACTATGAAACTATAAACTATGAAACTATTGCCTCTTTATTTTTCAGTACAGCCTCTCTCTTCTGTTTGGATTTTTTAACAGGATCCCCTCCTCTAAAGCATGTGGGCCATTTATTAATTTCAATACTTCGTGGGCTGTTATTCCAGATACAGTAGATGGACTTCCAACAGGACTTCAGAAGTTTCTTTATGGGATAGCATCAGAAGCCTTTGCAGTGCCTTTCTTCATAGTTATGTGGTGAGTGCTGCAGAGAGCTGTTTTGGCCTGCAACTTTGGTTTCATCCATGCAGTTGTGCAGTTCAGTTCTCTATGTAATGTGTAAGTCCAGTTTTATTTGGCAGTCTCCTCACCTGGTAAAAGACCTGTAATAGAGGAGTTTTATCTTCATTAACTGTTACGCAGGTATAACAGGGAGCTAGGAGCTTTCTGCTCCTGGATGCCAACTTAGCTGCCATCCATTTTGCACACTGGCATGGCAGGCACAGATGCTTTCTTCCTCAAAAACTGCACTTGTGTAAACTTCACCAGTTTAAGGAACTGAGTTTATGAGGCTGCTACTTGACCCAAGTTTCCAGACAGGCCAGTCAAAAACATAAGTTTTCAGTTTATCTTGCTATTTTAATTGATCTTCAGAAGCTTATTCACAGAGGCTTGTTGTGGCTTTTATGCTTGAGAAACCATGTGGTACATGCAACTGTCTGTCTGAAAGACCCTACTCTGGAAAGGGACCTACTTCACAAAGCACTTAAAACATAAGGTTGAAGTGCTTCCCTGTGTTGGCGTTGTAACTAAGTAATCGGGAACTTTCTTATCTTTCCTCCTCTCAGTTTCCCCTTAGCATTTTTCTGAAATAAATGGTCATCTGTGCCAGATGTTTGTTGATATTTGAGTTTTGAATTCTCGGGAAGGGGCCACCATGACAGTTCTCTGATAAGCCAGTAAGCATCTGCAGCACCTGTTTCCCTACTACCTCCTGTTATTTCTCAGACAGTGAGTCTTATTCTGAGTCAGACTTACATGGGGTGCATCTCTAGTAAGACTTCTGAAATTAATGTGAAATCGATGCGACTACAAATTAAGGGTTAAAAACTGCACTTAAGGCAAAGTTACTTTGGGACTGCTCCTAGCTGACATTGACCTTCTCTGGGAGCCTCCCTTCAGGGCAGTGCGGGGAGCTGATGGTCCTGGGAGGGGTCAGAGGACATGACCTTCTAACCCCATAGATCTCGGAGCAGTCTGCAAGAGGCTTTGCCCCTTTCATTTTGTTGCCTCCTGAGTCTTACCTGCCTATACCAATCTTTCAGCAATCCTTTGGCTACAGACCATCTCAGCCATGGCTGTGCCCTGTGCATCCCAGCTGCATGTTGATTCTTCAGCAGTCCTTCTACTTGAAGTAATTGCACCAAGCCACCAACACTTTTCTCTGCTTCACACTATGTACAAGTCCTGAAAAGTTCTTTATGAATTTTAGCATGTGTAGGATAGTAACACGCTGGTTTCCTGTTGTTTGCAGCCTCATGATGTTCTATTTCATTGCCTTGGCTGAAGCGCATAAACGGGTTGTTAATCAACTCAAGGAACAACTGGTTATGGTAAGATCTGATAACGTGTCTTTATTTGGCCCACCCCAACTTTTTCCGCTGTGTTGCATTAGAGTGCAGTCAGGTGTGAAAAGGAACAAAGTGTTTTGTATGAATAACAGGGTCCCTTCACAGGGAGACAGTTCTAGGCACTGAAAATCTCTTTAAACTAGCCAGAGAAAGGCCTAACAAGAATCCCAATGGCTGGGAGTTAAAACCAGACAAATTCAAATTAGAAATAAGGCAGAAGTTTTGAACAACACTGGAACATATTTATCAGGGAAGTGGTAGATTCTCCATCTTTTGATGCTTTCATGGTAGGATGTCTTTTAGGAGGGTACACGTTAACCAAACACCAGTCACTGTGTACAAGACAGGGATAACTGAATGAAATTATTCCCTGGTTGGGGCTATGCAGGAGTTCAGACTGGCTGATCTCATTTTTTTTCTCTGAAAATGTTTATGTTGGTGAGTTTAAGTAAATTCAGTTCCTGTATACACTACAGTGAATAAAACCGTTGCCCATGTATAGTCTGTATGTATGGTTTATTGGGACATCTGTGTCCAAATCCATGTCTACAAATATGGTCCACTGCCATGTATTATTAAATTATGCACTTATATTACGCAAGTGAGTTGTGGGCTGGTTACATTAGGAGTGACTGATTTGAGAAACTACTGTGCATAAGGCTAAGCTGTCCTAGCTGGAATCAATGCCTATTAAGCTCTAAGGATGGACTCCAACACTTGCTATTTAAGGCTGCTTACAGGTGTAAAAACCCCCCAAACAGGTGCTTTAATTTAAACTCTGTGCACTCCTGTGCTGAGCCCAGTACATGCCCAGAAGAGATATTGTGTTAATTGGACCTGGCTTGCCCAACGTTTGTATAGATCAGGTACTTTAGTGGTGCTTTTAGCTAATAGGTGATCGAATCAATTTTAGATGAAAGGGCCAAAAAACCCGCCTGTGCAGTGGGACTGTAGCACCCGATTTATACAGACACCACAGAGCTGGGTCAAACCAGCGGGCTGCTGCTTCCAGTAAAGCTTCCCCCCCTGCCACCCCCCCCCACCTGCCAGCAGCCTAAATGTAATAGGGGATAGAAGGTTATGTTTGTTAACATATATTGGAGATGAGATTTTTAAAAGCAGTGACTGAGAAGCACAAGTGCCTTTGAAAATGAAGGTACTTTGCTCCTAATTCACTTGGGATATGAACACATTATCATAAGTTAAAAGGGGATGGGGGTCTACTGTGTGCCAGATGTACCATGGTAACTCTTCATCTCTAGCCCAATGGGGGCCAACCATTTTGGCAGGTGTGGCATAGATAAGTCTGCTTCCCCAAATGCCACTCTTATCACCTTCCCCTGTCCACTTGGCTCTGCTTTTTCCACCCAGCCCTGTGCTCCCTGCCCAATTTGCTGCTCTACTTTCTGCTTCTTCCCTGTGCTTCCTGCCCGATTTTTTGCTTCTTTGCTTTCTGCTTCCTTTCCTTCCTGCCATTTTGCTGCCAGCCCCCTCCCCAGTCTGCTGCATGCTGTGCACACAGGCTACCCTTACCAGTCATGGCATTCCTGCTGCAGGCTGGCCACACTTGCTGTAGCCTATGGTGCCCTATCCCTCAATGTGAGAAAGCTGCCTTTGGTTAGCTGTCACCTTTCGCAGGGAAAAACGTGCACTTATTGCAGAGCACTTGACATATGGTAAGTCTCCACCCTTTCAAAGCACTTGAATTTATTCATTTTTCTATTTCTTTAGGTGCTTTGAAAATCCCACGTCCATTACAAGCACAGATGTGTGGTACGTGGCGCCGCAGACCTGTCTGTGTCCCCAAACACCACACGTGCAAGTGTTCCCCATGCTGCTGTTTTGCAGCGCAGGGGGGTTTCTTCACCCTGGAAGATCCTAGGGTCAAAAAACCCATGCCAAAAAAAAGCAGGGCAGTGCATGTGGCAGCAGCATGCACTGCCTAAAACCGGAGCCTGGCCAGCTGGAGCCATGACATGCTCCAGCTGCTGGCCAGTATCCCTGCTGCAGAAACACTGTGGCTGCAGCTTCTAGAGGCCCCCAGGTAAGGCTGCTGGGGCCAGCACAGTTGCTGACCTTGGCCTCCCCTACCCCACCCAGGGGAACCTGCTGTGCATTGGAGTGCACATGGCATGGGCATTCCCCAGGGACAAGTAGCAGTGGCACAAGGTCTACTGCTGCTACTTGTCCCCAGGGAAGCACACATTCCTGCTCATCTGGACTTGGCCTCTGAGTGTTTCCTTCTAACTGCTCTGGCTTCAGACCTTGCAGGAGCTGCTGTTGGTTGTTGTGCACTCTGGTTTTACAGTCACATATGCTAATCCACTTGGAACTAAGGAACATTTTTGTTGTGTTATAATTGGTGAAGCAAAATCTTCATGAAGACAAGGCAGGTATAAAATCTAATACTAGTGAGCAGGTCAAAGGAAACAGACTCCCCCATATTCTGATTTTCCCAGCTCATTGGTATTAAATTTTACAGCTGCATTATATTCAATAGGATTTTTTCTCATGCTGATAATCAAAGTAGTAAGAACACCCCTTTATTGGTATGGTAGTGAGAAGAGTGATGTACATGCCAATATGTTGAAGAAATGCATGCAGTTTCTTTAACTAAATGTATTTTATTTCATTCTGTCTTTTTAGGAGTGTCGTGACAAGCAGTTCTTAATTAGAAAGCTCACTGAAGCTCAGAAACATGGCTGAAAAACTTCTGATAAGAAATGGCTAAGATGAACTTTGACTTCTTAAGACTTTGCAGAACCACTAGGCACAGCATAAACTACCATTACTTGCAGGACCTCTAAACCAAATAACTAACGTGGGCCCCAATCTTGCAGATAACTTAGTAAAGGCTTACCTTTAACAATGCTCATCCTACAGGTGTCAGTAATACTTAGAGGTAAGAAAGTGCACAAGGCTTGCAGGACTGAGGAATTAGTGTCTGTAGCATATTAACCCTGCACAGAAATCTATTGTATAGCTGTTTATGCTGCCAGAGTTAAAGATTCAGTGTTTACATTAAACCCTATTTTTAGGGAGTTTTAGATGGTTGATCTGCTTTGAGCTGAAATTCTACCCAGAAACAGTCTTAGCTCAGGAAGTGTTTGAAATATGTAGTTATAAATTATGCTTTGGTTTATAGGGGAGAATAGATAATTTGTTTGTTTTTACACTTTTCCAACCAACTGCTCTTTTTAAAACAACTACAGGAAGTATTAAAATCACTATGTTGAAATAGTGGATTGGGAAAAAATAAGTGCTTCACTGATTGAGTGATTGAAGTAGGTTGTCTAAATATGTTTTGTAGTTTGTAGACTTAGAGCATTTGCTCTAGAATAGCCACTGTGGTGAGTCTCATCTGTTATCCACTGGAAATGTGGTCTCAAGTGTTTTGGACGGAAAGTACCTGTGAACAAGGAATTCTGAGCAAGTGTTGGGAAAACTAACAAACCAAACCCCCTGCTTTAGGTCAGGCCTTTTTGGCTGATATAAAGGAGTACAGCAAAACAAGTCAATGGAGTTATGCCCATTTAAAGGGAGCTGGGGATCTCCTTTTTATTTGGAGCCTGTAATGTTTTGTTATTCAAATGTTTGTTCTGTGGATGTGTTGAATGTTACAGTGCCTTATCCAACTCTGAGAGGTATGTATTTTAAGACAAATGAATAGCAAAGTGAAAACACAAAGGTTGGAAACTTATCTGTTAGTACCTCTTAAATACACTACTTTTTAAATTACTACTTTAAGTTAAAGGATGGAGCTCTATATTTTGGTGAAAGAATCTTTTTCAAATACGCCACTGAATTTATCTTTATTTGAAGACTACTTCCATTGTTTGGAATTTTCCACAATGAATGATAAGTATATACCTTCAAATTTGTAGGAATTAAGGTTAAATGTATTTTGGAATATAAGACGTATTTATGAATCTGTTGCATTGTTATTCTTCAGCATGGGAAATATCGTATCTTTATGACCACATGCTTTAGGAAGGTTTTTTCTATTTTTTTAAAAAAAGAAGCTAACATACAATAAACAACTCTGAATCTCTTGTCAACTACATTTACTTCTTTGCTTCTTTTAAACAGTAGATTTTATTGAACAGTTCAAGGTCGATTTTAACCAGCTGAGATTTTGTCCCTTTAACTGGACTTTTTAAATTTCATTTGAATACTCAACATATTTTATGCACCAACTGGAAACCAGAATTTGTCATTGCTGGTTCTGCAAACTCGCTACAGGATCTAAGAATCGAGTGGGTTCCTTGTGCTTTAAGTGTCATCTGTAGTGTAAGATTTTTGTTATTGAAACTTAGTTTTAACACTTCTAAGAGAATCCAACTCACTATTCAGTATCACAGCAAAGCCAAGGCAGTTACCAGGAATATGCACCAATACCTTATTCATGTTAAACAGTATAAGAATATAGATCAGAAGCTAATCCCACATTCCTGGTCCTTATTTGTATGTATGTAACAGTCAAGAGAAAGTCCTGAACCCCCACTGATTTCAATGGGAGTTCTGCGACTGACTTCAATAAAACTACTCATAGTGAAATAAAACTGTTATTTTGGACAGTAGCTTTGTCAGGAGGAAGATGTGGTTCATACACAGCTTTTCTCATATCTGCGCTTATATATAACACTGACATTTTCTAGTGCTTAGCAGTTTTGGGAGGGACTTCCTGTAGCAATAGGGTAACCATGTCCTGATGCAAATTTAGTTGCTATTTTTTTTAATTATTGACAGTGCAGCTGTTTTAAAACCACTTCTTAAAAAGCTGAAAACTACCAAAGCTTGTACAAGTGTTATTTTTATATGATAAAGTAAGAGTGAAAATAGGCTGGGTTTAGAAAATACTTGGTTATAACCTACTTAGGTTAGTAGTAATATAATACCTTTACAGAAATAGTAGTAAGGAAATGATCCTTTGGGCACAGAGGGAGACGATCCCGATGCAAGAAAAAAAGGGGAAAGGGGCCAAGAAGCTTCCTTGGGTGACCAGAGAAATCCAGAGCAGCCTACGGGCAAAAAGGGGAGCATATAAAAAGTGGAAACGGGGAGAGATTACTAAAGAGGAGTATACCTCCCCTGCTCGTGCTTGTAGGGAGACAGTTAGACAGGCCAAAGCTACCATGGAGCTGAGGAGGGCATCCCAAGTTAAGGATAACAAAAAAATTGTTTTTTAGATATATAGGGAGTAAAAGCAAGGCCCAGGGTGGAATAGGACCTCTACTAAATGGGCGTAAGCAATTGGTGATGGACAGGGGGGACAAGGCTGAACTCCTCAATGAGTTCTTTGCCTCAGTTTTCCTAGGCAAGACAGGTCTCTCACTGGGATTGTAGAGAGGCAGCAGCAGGGCGCCAGACTACCAAGTGTAGACCCTGAGATGGTGCAGAGGCACTTGGAGGAACTGGATGCCCTTAAGTCAGCAGGCCCGGAAGAGCTCCATCTGAGGGTGCTGAAGGCACTGGCCAACATCATTGCACAGCCACTGGCGGGAATATTTGAACACTCACGGCGCACGGGCCAGGTCCCGGAGGACTGGAAAAGGGCCAATGTGGTCCCCATTTTCAAAAAGGGGAGGAAGGGAGGACCCAGACAACTATAGGCCAGTCAGTCTCACCTCCATCCTTGGCAAAGTCTTTGAAAAAATTATCAAGGCTTACATTTGCGAGAGCCCGGCAGGACAAATTATGCTGAGGGGAAACCAGCATGGGTTCATAGCAGGTAGATCATGCCTGACTAATCTAGTCTTTTTTTATGACCAGGTTACAAAACACCTGGACGCAGGAGTAGGGGTAGACATCGTTTACTTAGACGTCAGGAAGGCCTTCGATACGGTATCCCACCCCATACTGGTGAACAAGTTAAGAGGCTGTGACTTGGATGACTGCACGGTCCGATGGGTGACGAATTAGCTAGAGGGTCATACCCAGAGAGTTGTAGTGGATGGGTCGGTATCGACCTGGAAGGGTGTGGGCAGTGGGGTCCCGCAGGGCTCGGTCCTTGGACCGATACTCTTCAATGTCTTCATCAGCGACTTGGACGAGGGAGTGAAGTGTACTCTGTCCAAGTTTGCGGATGGCACAAAAATGTGGGGAGAAGTGGACACGCCGGAGGGCAGGGAACAGCTGCAAGCAGACCTGGACAGGTTGGACAAGTGGCCAGAAAACAACAGAATGCAATTCAACAAGGAGAAATGCAAAGTGCTGCACCTAGGGAGGAAAAATGTCCAGCATACCTACTGCCTAGGGGATGACCTGGTGGGTGGCACGGAAGTGGAAAGGGATCTTGGAGTCCTAGTGGACTCCAAGATGAACATGAGTCGGCAGTGTGACGAAGCCATCAGAAAAGCTAACTGCAGTTTATCGTGCATCAGCAGATGCATGACGAACAGAACCAAAGAGGTGATACTTCTCCTCTATCGGGTGCTGGTCAGACCGCAGTTGGAATACTGCGTGCAATTTTGGGCGCCACACTTCAAGAGGGATGTGGATAACCTGGAGAGGGTCCACAGAAGGGCCACTCGTATGGTTAAGGGCTTGCAAGCCAAGCCCTATGAGGAGAGACTAGGGCACCTGGACCTCTTCAGCCTCTGCAAGAGAAGGTTGAGAGGCGACCTTGTGGCTGCCTATAAGTTCATCATGGGGGCACAGAAGGGAATTGGTGAGGCTTTACTCACCAAGGCGCCCCTGGGGGTTACAAGAAATAATGGCCATAAGCTAGTAGAGAGCAGATTTAGACTGGACATTAGGAAGAACTTCTTCACAGTTCGAGTGGCCAAGGTCTGGAATGGGCTCCCAAGGGAGGTGATGCTCTCCCCTACCCCGGGGGTCTTCAAGAGGAGGTTAGATGAGCATCTAGCTGAGGTCATCTAGACCCAGCACTCTTTCCTGCCTATGCAGGGGGCCGGACTTGATGATCTATTGAGGTCCCTTCCGACTCTAGCATCTATGAAATGTTACATATTGTCATAAGAAACAGATCTTTTTTTTCCACTTTCAGATTTCAAATAAGGTTGTGAAACTTAAGTACAGGGGCAGGACCTGATTCATGGATCCTATTTAAGACACGCTGATTTAAATCTTCATCTTTTAGTAGTAAATAACTTGTAAAATATGGGCCACATTTCAGGCCATATTCAGCTACTTGCTGTTCTCATCGCACTGATTTCCCCAGGAATCATTACTTGCTATATAGAAGGTTAGTGGTCACTCACTGTGTTAAGACCAAGCACTAGCTTTAAAAGGAAATTCAGAATGTGTTTGTTTTTTCTCCACTGTATAGCCTCTATATCTGGCTATAAAGAATAACCCAGCTGATTTGAGAACCCTTGTCTTACAGTAGCATAAGCAGTATTCTTTCCTTGGAGCTATTTTGTCATTAAAACTTGATTATCGGGAAACATTTTTATTAAAAATTACGAACTTGGATAGTTTAATATACCAATTAACTCAACAGCAAAAAGATGGTATGCAGCTGCAATTTACAGTCCAGCACAATATTAGCAATGTTCATACAGTTTTGGTCACTTTCTTTCAAAACTGCACATTTTTAGATTTTTTTTTTTTACAAATGATAAAAGTGTTCTCAGCAGCCCTAATCCTGCAAAGCTGTGCTTTGCTGTACATGTTTTGAGTTGTGCCCCCAAAGGCAAGGGGGGACAACTTGGTGCATAAAGATCACCCAACTACTGCTAGCACTTCTGGTAGTAAGAGTAAGCCCCTATGTAAGTGGTGGCAGGATCAGAGCCAGTGTTTTGCAGGGCCTGGGCCTAACCACTCCAGCCTTCTACACATACAAGTCCCAAAGAACTTAACACTGACGCACAAAAGGCTCACGAGCAGACCCCATTACCTGTTGGGTCGCTTCGGAAGTTTTTCACAAGTTTTGTGTTGAAAGGGGGTGAAAATGTGTCCCCCCAAATGACACTTTAGAAGGAAAAACTATTTAGGCCTAATCCTGCAAGATAGGATGGTGTATGCTTGCACCTATGTGAATCATTTAGTCAGCAGAAGGTTCTCAAAATCTCTGGAGCTCTGTATGGGTGCAGAGGTCTGCTTAGACAAATCAGCCTGCCAGACTGGCTCTTCAGTTAGACATTGTTACAAGACGCTTGCAAAGAGATGGGGCTTGCCAATTCATCAGGAGTTGCAGCTCATCAGGAATTGGCCTAATTCATCAAGGAACAGATGTATTAATTAGAAATCAAGAGAACTCTGCATGTGGGATATTAGATTTAAAAATGTGTTCTTAGTTATTTATTACAACTCCAGTTTGGCCATGATTCTGCTCATGAAGGGCATACAGGAATACTCTTACTAAGATGAGCTCCTGGACCACTGACTTCAAAGGGGCAGGCTTTCTACCATCAGAGAAAGCAAGAAAAGTCATAATCATCAGTTGGAAAAAAAAAAAAAAAGGAATATTGTAAAGCAGAAGTTGAAATCCTAGCCCCATTGAAGTTAATGGAGAACTGGGTTAACTTCAAGGGGGCAGGATTTCACTCACAATTTTAAGTCAAATATCCTTTATAATATGCTAATTGCATTTTAAATGTAGCAATCCTTAAATACTAGGTTAAAATGACAGACTACTGCATTGCACATACATATCTATATCCATTATATAACAAGTAACATTTTTACAGGTGTGTTTCTTTAACTGAACCTTGCTTGGGAGCAGCTAGCTGGGAGACCAGGAGCTTGATTTCTTGGAGTCATACTTCGTAATAATAGAAATATTTTCTCTGCACTAGTTCAACCTGTGATTCGTTAACCAAGCAACAGATAAACTGCACTCCCGCTAGAGCCCCAAGAGGAAGAAACTCCATAATGTTTGTATCTATTCGAATATTCTGGCCCTGCAAATTACTCGGGTTTGATTTTTATGCATTCTTTATTCTAACGTTTTATTCTCGGCCTGATAGCTTGAGTGCTATCCTGATGGGGAAAATGAGAGAAATATAGCACGTGGCTGGTGTTGACACTCATAGGCTTGTGATTTGTTTGTTCTTTCTTCATCTGTTGAATTGCATAAAAATCTGAGACGTTAAATGACTGACAAAGAGATAAAGGCTGAGCAGGTTTAGACATAATCCACACTGCTCAGATAGCAACAATTCCTAATGCATTTAGGATGGAAGTTACATTCTCCTTTGTGAATTTAGATCACGGCACGGTTATCCTTGCCTTTGTCGCTACAGTGTTATAAGAAGGCAGATTCCTAGTGTTTCACACCCATTTAAAGCCAGGGCTATATAACAAAGACAAAAACATAGAGCGGTGTTTATGAGCATATAGGCTTGTAAACACCATATTGGCTGTTTTACCCATATAGGCTGTCGTGATGCAACTGTATAACTGGAGCAAAACCACTACTGCAATTTCAGAACTTGTTCCATTCAGGTTTAAAGTTAGTCTGCTTATTCTGATATAGGAGTGGACAGATATGACAGTTAGCTTAGTGGAGCTAATACATATTCTTCAGTAGCAAATTCCCCCTCCCCTTTTAAAGCTGTTCACAACCTAGTTCAGATTATATACTTGTGAAATTAAGAAAGAAATAATACCTCAACCAGGAACTCAGCTCGAGTGTCTTGTGGAAGAATTGATATACTGCATGCCATCTAGGTATGTTTGAAGATGGCCTATGCTGAAGTCAGAGTTTCTCTCTCCTTTTAGGCAAACGGAAGCAAGTTCCTTCTAGAACAAGAAAAAAAATGTAACAATACCTGACAAAGGCTTTCCTCTTGGAAATGTATGTTCTAAATTAGACTGGATGGACTGTTATTGCAGCTGATATGACTTGTGCTCTGGCATGGTAACAGCTGGGTTCATGGGTGCTCCAGATGCACTCTGGTGCTAATGGCAGATTATGTCACAGCACTATATCAACAAATATGCATGGAATATTTCTTATAATACTCCATCAGATTTGTGACTGCTTTGGACAAGGTGCTCGATGTTGAAATTGTACTTGCCACTCAGTAAATGACAGAGCAGATTTTTAGACCTATGTAAGCAGTTTGTCTTCCAGCTGTCAGATGGATTGTATCCTAAAAGCATGAATTAGGGGCATATATTGCTCAATCTTTCATAATTTAGGATTTGCCAATTAACTTCTCGTTCTTAGTAGTGACATCTTGACTGCAATTCTGGGCCTCTGGAGCAGAGGCTGCCACTCAGACTAAATTGTGTTGTTTGACCTTTGGCCCAAGTCCCACTAGCCTTGTATATATTAGGCATTTAACAGTGGCAGCAAGAGCGAGATGTTTTGTAGGTATGACTCAGGACAGTATACTAACCATGTCATCTGATGCTAGGTGTACTGGCTAGTGAATTGAAGCCACACGATTTGTTGGTATAGGCAAGTCTTTGGAAACTTAAATGAGATCAGACTCCTTGTCTGACTAATCCTTTGCTAATGAAGAAATGCTCTGCGTTTCTACAGATGTTTAAAAGCTGTTTTTACATTCCGTGTTTAGACTATGATGATTTAAGGAGAAAATTTACAACATTTGGCCACTTGTACATATAACAGGGTTTAATCCTCACTAAATTAAAGCAGATTCATTAAAATTGACACAGTTTGTTTAAATTTGTTATGCCATTGTTTACAAGTGACAGCTCTTAAATTGAATTAAGCTCTTTGCAATTCATAATAAAAGTTACAGCAGGGGAGTTGCATAACAACGCACCCCGCTGATCTCTTTGGTACTCAATTATAGCACGAGGTACTGGCAAATCAGTAATCCCCTCACTCCTGAAACACACTCCTCCCCCCCCAAGCTGTAGCTGCTCCCAGGGAGCCCCATGCCAAACTCTGGTTAACTGCATGGACATCCCCCCCCCCCCCAATCTACCATGGTCCTGGCATAGTGCCCCCCCTGTGCCTTACTGCCCATGTCTCCCCAAGGGGTGCGGTTACCGACAGTGGCATCGTCATCCTCATCCTGTAATCTGTCCCTGGTTCCATTAAGGAATTAAGAACCGCTTGGGTGCCAAAGGAGCACTTTCATTTGCACTTCAGAAGAGAGGTCACCCACCCGCTCACAGGACTCCCCAGGTCCAAACAGGTTAGGTCCCAAAGACTCCCCAGGTCTGAAGTGAGAGGCATTATATTAATTTTTTTTTTTTCCAGTCAATGTGCAGGCATTCCCCCCCAACTTACGTTTTTTAGTTGTTTTTTTTTAAGCAGATTTACTGGTTCTACCAGTTTTTCCCACCCCGTGTGGGTTCTTCTGCCAGCTCCTGTGTTGATTTAATTCTAGTTGCCTATATTCTGCCTTCAGCAGGCTCCTTTGGCCAGCTGCCTTGTCCCCTGGGCAGCTCTGGGTGGGGTGGAAACCAGGGGTGTCGAGCAGGGCCGGGTGGCTGTACCCCCTATTCATGAAGGGGCAGCCCTGTAGTGTCATGATGGGGTTCTTAGAACCCCACTACCTGCTTTTGAGGCCAGAAATTTACTGGAGCTGGGGAAGGGGAGGCATTTAAGCCACAGCCAGCTGAAAGGTTCATGGGGTGACCCGGCCAAGGGAAGTTCCCCCCCCATCCCCTGTAGTTGCAAAAGTTGGCCCAAGAGACAGACAGGGTCCTTAACTGTTGCACGTTTTGTAGCCAGACATTGCAGTTTACCTGTGTCACCTCTGGCAGCAGAGGGGCTGTGCCTGAACCTGCAGACACTCAGTTCTTTCTTGTAGTGCCTGCAGGTGCAAGTTGCAGTTTTTTGGATTTGTTTTATTTGGAGGTGGCTTACTTTGGGCTTTTTTTTTTTTTTTTTATTACAAAAAAGCCCCAAATAAGTGAGGGGTGGTCAAAATGGAGTTCCGCCACTGGCTGGATTTACCATTTGCCAGCAGTCCCTGCCCACATGACTGGGGCAAGTTTCCATGGAGACCTCAGCAGCAGCTGCATTGTGATAGCATGGGGCTATGGTTTCCATGGAAACTGGCCCAGACTTGCTGGCAGGGCGCGCATGGCAGGGTGTGAACTGCTCTGCACCTGGGCTGGCACCTTGCAGCAGTGACAGTGTGGTCTGTAGCTGGGCCAGAGCCGTGATCTGCAGCCTGCGTGTCCTGGGCCATGCAGTCACTGCTGCAAGATCCCAGACCAGCTGCAGAGCAACTCTGTGCCCTGCCAACAGGGGCAGTGCTAGGAGGGAGCTGGGGGGGCCTAGAGCCACCCCCAAATTCCCTGTAGCCCCACCACTGGCTCCAGCTGCTCTCAGGGCTTTGGTGTGGTTGCGCCCCCCCTGCCCAGTACCTAGTAGCCATTGGCCACCATGTGGTACATGCCCAGGCCAGCCTGGCTGCCAGTTTTGTCCATGCCAAGCCAGGGGAGGCATTACCCACATGACCGGCGGCAGTGGTGGTACAAAAACCACCACCATTACAAAGGTTAACAAGGGCATGGCTGGGGGTGTCCCACCATGTTTCTTTGGCCGGGAATGTGAGTTACAAGCAAACCTGCTGCTACCCATTGAACTTTTGGGGGTGAATTATCAGTCTTGGCTGGCTGGGTCTGTTACAGCCACACCTGCTGCTAGCCCACTGAACTCTGGGGACAGTCATTTTCTTCAGAGGTGGATTAAGATGCACTGGGGCCCTGGGCCTACTCCCTCCGCCCCTCCCCTCCCCTGCATGCCCCGTCCTGCAGGAATAGAAACAACAACTGAGGCCTAGTTAGAGAAGCACACAGTCAATTCTGCTGCATCAACAATTTCACCAAGCCCTTACCGTTTGTTCATGTACCTTGAAAAAGGATGCAAAAAACTGAAGCTACTGTAACCCGGGCAGTACTCCAAAAGGTACCCCCTCTCCAATTGAAGGGATCAAAGCAGGTGCACAAGCGCTGTCGAAGGTGTAGGGACTCTCCTCCTCCTCCTTTAGAGCAGAGCCAGACCACCACTGGGGACTTAACCATATTCCTTTTAATGAGGGAACAGTACTGGGAACATAACAGGCATAATCAGGGGGTAGAGTGGACACTACAATGCCCCAAGGGGCAGGATTCAACAAAGGTTAGACACAATTGTTGACAAGAGACTGGGTTAACAAAATATAAAACACAAACAGCAGAGCAAATAATACTGGTTGGGGAAATATAAAAATTGGGGGGGGGGGGGTTGGATTCAATGATCTACAAGGTCCCTTCTGACACTAAAAATCTATGAAAAAGGCACAAAATACAAAATTTCAAAGGACAAAGAAATATAGGGCCTAGGTACCTGGAGGGGGGAGGAAGAGAGAAGAACACACTGGCCCCTTTCCACTGCAAGAGAAATTCCTCCTTAGCTCACTCACCCCCAGTCACCAAAGCTGGGACTTGAACTTGGATCTCCCATGGGGTAGGGAGGACCACTGCCACACAGCCACCAGTGCCAGTACTGCTCAAAGCTGCTAGGGGTCTTGGCCTTCCTGGAGCCCTGGCCTCAGGTCAAGCTGCCTGGTCTCCGACTGGAGAAGCTGGAAGCCGAGCTGGGAACCCCTCAGGTCAGATCCTTGCTGGAGCAGGGAAGCCTCTCCTGCTGGCCACTGCCTCTCATAAGGGTCCTGGAGCCCAGCAGGAAGCCTCTCCTGCCTGCCGCATGCCATGCTGCTGAGGGTCCAACTGCTGCCTGCAGGTCCTGCTCCTTCAGGCTCTTCTGGGGCAACTGCTTCCACCCCACTAGCTCAGCTCTTCAAAGCTCCTTCCTCATGATCCCTCACTAGCCATGCCGCCCCTTTTATCCCCCTCCAGGTGACCCAAGGGGCCAATCAGGGGACATGGAGGGTGAGTCTCTGGGACCTGATTGGCGAGGAAAGGGAATCCCAAGTCCTCCAAGCATCTTTTGCCCTTTCACAACCCCTGGGCTAGGTCACTGCCAGCCAGCCCGTCACACCATCAGATGCAGATGGTACAGCGAACTCATCTTCTGACAGTTGATTTTCTAATGGATCTGAAATGCTTGTTATTGTAATAGGTGAGTCAGAGAAACCCCCTGTTCTTCATCATATGTTTCAGCTGTGAAGTTGCTTGGTTCAGTCCAGGCACAGGCACACTGAGCCTTCTGTGGGGCTGTTAAAATAGTATCAGATGCACATCCCTTACTGATACAGTCCTGAGCTTCATCAGCTGCTGATTCATAACAACTAAACAACTGCTTAGAGAACTGCTGTGTGCTTTTATTTCTAAATGGCTGGCTGTATCCTTAGAATCAGTCAAAATATGTGTATCTTGCTCCACTTCCAGGAAAACTTGATGTAAAGAAGATGTTGCACATTTTATCCTAGAAGCATGCTCTTCAATCTGATTCCCCTGGAGATATGTCCCAGACCCTTCAGGTTTGCTTTCAGAGGCAATGGTAACTGTCTGAATTCCTGATCCATTTGGTTTACGAGACATTCTTTTTTGGTCTCTGCTATTCATATTTGTATTGACATTTTGTCTCCATGTTTCTGGGAAGCTGCTCCTGCTGCAGGTCTTGAAAATGGACTTTGTGACATTTAATGTGTTTTCTTGTAGCCAGTACACACACTCCTTCTGTCTTGTCTTGACCCTCATTACTCTGAGTTTGGTCTCTAGAGCTGATTTTCCAAAGCACACTTTTGCACATGTTGTTTTGATCATGGTAAATGCCACATTTAGGAGTCATCACAGAAGCTATTTGTTCTCCAGCATTTTCTTTTATCATTGGGCTTTATGAATTTTTTGTTGTAGCAGCTAGAAAAATGTGTGGGTTTTTTTTATTTGCTCCCCTCTATTCTTAGCTATTTCTTCTTTCTTCCTGATAGGAAGATATATCTTCAGAACTCAGCACTGGTCTTACAAGTGAAAGCTTCCTATACCAATTGTTCCCAATGTCAGAGTGCTTTCTATTACGTATCTGGGCTGACTTTTGCCTTTTGATTTTAGATGCCTCATAAAGACCCCTAAAGATACACTCATTTTTCTGTGTGTGTGGAAAGCTCTTTGAGCCTGATGTACAGCTGATACTTGGCTTTTTATCTTGGCATTTGGACACTGCAAAACTGTACACAACAGAGGTATTCTCTTGATTAAATGTATCTGTCCTATGGACTTCATTTCTGTTAGCTTGCTGTGCTGTGTATATGGAAAATTGGGCACAATGAATAAAAAGCTGTTGTACTCACAGATATTTTAGAAAGTGTTTCATCCTTTCTTGGATTTGCTTCTATCTAAAATAGTCATCAGAGTTGGTATTCTAAATGACTGCAACTTCATCTTTTTTTTAAACAAAAAATCCTCCAGCCCATGCACTTTATTGTTTAAAAGCAAAACAGTAAAATGGATTAATAAAATATAGCATACTGAAACAGAATTAAAGTCAAGTAGGAGGGAAGAGAATAAGTCACAAAGTAGATACATAAGAGCACAAGAAAGGGATCGAAAGTGCTTGTTAGACAAATCAAGAACAGCCTGAACTTTCAGACTAGATTTGAAGAAGTGCACTGCCATAAACCAATGATGCCAAAGGGGGAGCGGTTCAAAAGAACAGAGCATGTATCAGGAAGAAAGAGAATAGAAAAGAGAATTACTTCTGTAATGTGTACATCAGATCAAATAGTATGTTATATGACGAAGGGTATTTGTGTATGTACATGTGTGAACCAGAAGTTTAGAAACAAAGGTTAGAGATTGCAAATTCTTCTCTTCTCCTGCTTATCTGCTATAGATTCTAAACATCTGACCCTGTTGTTTTAATCTCAGAGAGGTAGCAAACAAAATAATACTTGCAAAACCGTGATCATTATCAGATTTCCATTTTGTTCAGAAGTAAATTCAGTATCTTTCTTTTAAAACCAATTCTTACAATAGCTGCGAATCCATGAATAAGCTGTGCATTTTCAAATGACATGCTTGATTAGTCTCAAAAGTTATTCCATTGTATATAAAAGCTGTTTTATAAAACTTGACTAAAAGGGTTGCAAACTATATTCAGAATGTAACATACTATTGCCATGATTATTCCTTAATCTTCTTGGATAAAATCAGCACTTAGTTGTTCTAATTTGTTGCTAGCTTTAAACAGGACACATTAATGCCATTAGTGTTATAATTATTTCAAAACAAAATCAAGAACAAGTGTCAGTATTTAATGAGATTTCTAGTCTTGCTTATTATTTTCTCCATTCATTTTTATTAAAGACTACTAATATAAATGTTTTTCATACAAGCCACCAGTTCCTAGACATTACAGTACTGTACATTTACTGTCAGTGACTATTGTGCAACATGTAACAATTCTATTAAGATTTTTTCCCTTATATTTTCTACTTACGGGTATGATAACTTTATAAAGGAAAACAAAAATAAACTCTTTTGGCTTTCTAATAGTTTTCCAATTTTGGGAAAGGAGGCATTGCTCCTCTAACCTCTGGAGGGCAGCTTGGTTCTTGCTTTTGATTAAGAAACCTGTTTTTGTCAAATCAAAAGTTCATTTAATTGCAAGGATTATGATTTATGCAATCAGAGTACACTGATTTTAGTTTCTAAATATAGTGAAGCATTAGACCAGCAGGAAAAGCAATGATTACTGAAGCAATCAGGCCAGATATGGCATGTCTGGCACTTCCAAAGAGGAAAGAGTTTGAAATCTGATACAAGACTGGTTAGGCACCACACAACAGCTTCACACACAACTCATTTCCCCATATGAGATGGGAGGCCTGAAAGGAGTCCACATATATGGTGGCTTGAAGAAGGGGGTTCCTAGTTTCATGGATGGAGCACAAATGCAAACCAAACACTCTTTCAGACATGGATTTTGCATAAACATGATCTGACTGGACAATGTAGTAAAGGCTCCTCCTGATTCACTGAATAATATCTGTACATCACAAAACTGTAGAAATATATCTTCCCATAGAATTAACTAGATAACATCAAATCATGCAGAGCTCAGTCCTCAGTATGAACAGGATCTACACGAAGTAGACTCTTGATTTATATTAATGTTATATAACCTAAATGTCCTCTCATTTGCCAGCATGAAATGGCCATCGCTCCATTGAAATCGGTGTATTTACACTGGTGCACAACGGGTTTAGCTGAAAGAAGAATCAAGCCCACAATGACCATTTTAAAAGAAATAGAAATAGAAAAACTTTTAGTGCTAACATACAGGCTTGCAGGGCATCCAGAACTTGAGCAAGCTCTTCTAAAACTGTTACTGGTACTTAATACCGTGATGACCTTTTCATCTAAAATATACTGTCTAAATAGTCTAAAAGTCTTATGTGCAGCATTCGCCACACCATGACATGTACACAGTAATACATCTGCTGCTCTGTTTCTCAACTTTCTCCGGATTTCTCTGCCAGACCTGCTGTACACAACTAACCGTGCTGCCTCAACATCTCTGGCTGAAACCACAAAAATGTGATCATTCTTGTGATCACTGTATCTGGGCATGATTTTTTTTTTCTAAGTTATTTTGGTGCCTTTGGGTGACAGTGTATCCTGTTAGAAAGAGGAAAGTGCTGTTTTACTTTAGTAATGACTAATTAGGGTCTCAAATATTCCTTGCCTAGCACCTGTTAGACTCTTTCTCCGAAGTAAGGGTTGTTTTAATAGAAGCAGCTGACTTTTTTTTCTGAAAAAGGAAGATAATGAAGAGACTATAAATGTTTTCTCATGCGCCCTCCCATACGGTATCAAAGCACAGGGCTGCGAGAACTTTCAGTGCCAGACCCGTCCGCTGCATCACATCTGCCCCTAACGCATGGAGAAAGACGGTTGCTGTTTTGAGAAGACTGCCTCAGTATATTTGCTTTTCCAATGGATCCTTAATTGTAATAAAATCTTATGGATGAAACTAGCTAATTGCCCATCAAGAGTGACGTATTTCAGGGATTTCATGCCCCCTCCCTTGCCCCCCACTCACCTTTTGGGACCAGCCATGTAAAGACTCCTGCCTCCGCTGCTACCTCCTCTAGCCACTGGCATCGGGGCTCCGTCCCCCTGCCTGCCTCCACCTCGCAGTGGGGGCTCCCCTTCCTCCTTCCCCACTGCCTCCTCATCCTTGCTGGCTGTTGTCGGGGCCAGGTGGTGGGGGGAGCACTGCGACCATGACCTCCCCATCCCCTTCCCTCCCTGCTTCCCTCCCTTCCTTCCTTCCCTGCCGAGGGGCCCCAACAACAGCCATCACCATGACCCCCCACTTCACCTCCCCCTGCCCTGCACCCACCCGGGATCACACAGCCTCCCTCCCCACCACCTTCCCCTCCCTGCCGGCTGTTGTCAGGGTCCACTTCCCTCCCTCCCTGCTGTCTGGCCCCGACAACAGCTGTCACTGTGACCCCCCCTTTGCTTCCCCCCATCCCACTCTTCTTCCTCCCTCCCTGCCCCCTGCCTCCCCCTCCCTGCTGGCTTTTCTGGGGGGTGGTGGGGAGGGGCAGCAGGGGGGCGCTGCCACCATGACCCCCCCCTTTGCCCTCAGGCAGGGAGGCATGGGGAAGCCCAGCCAGGGCGTGTTCGCCACCACCGCAAACTTCCCTGGCAGCAGCTCAACTTTGGGCCCATGCAGCATGGGCCCGCGCAGCCAATCGCCGCCTGCCCTCTCGGCGATGCATGTGCAGTTGGCTAAAAGTGTTACAGACAGACAGACAGACCAAGCCCTTTACGTATTTTAGAATACTGCAAAAGAACTTTTCCCTTCCACTTTGCTAGGCTTAACGGTTCAAATATCAACTCCTGACAATTCAAACAAGATAATTTACCAGAAAAGCCTGACTTTTTTTTTTTTCAGTTAGGAAATGATTAAATATATCTTCTCTAATATTAGAGATAAATTTCCAATCTTCAAATAAAAAATAAGAGCAGTAATAAAAAAAGGATTAAAAGCTAAAGATTAGAACAGTTATAAAATATCCTCATTTTACACCGATGTCCTCATGCAAATCTCTGTTTTACATTGCTTTATGTCTTTTAGCTTCATATTCATGGAGATGGATATAGATAGAAAGGGAGAACTACATTGTTTGTGCCACTTACCTGCTCCTAGATTACTTTGAGCACCTTACCTCTTCTGAGGTGAGGCACATTTTTTATTTTTCCTTTATTCCCTCCAAAGGGGCTACATAAATCTGGGAAATAAATACTTGTAGTGTATATAAGGCAATCAGGACTCATAGTAGAAGTGATATCTTTTATTAGACCAACAAGATTTTTGAAAAAAAAAAAAATCTTTAATTGCAAGCTTTCAGGCACAAACCCTTCACCAGTCATTGGAGAAAAGATTGTAAAAGTTCTCCTGGGAGGAAATGAAATTTCATATTTCATAGGATTTCACAGAGGAGTCAATAGATGGAAAACTCCTCTGGGCAGTCAGTTCATAGCTGGTATGAAGCCTTTCCACCTGTGAGGATCTGTGATGATGCAAATTACCTTGAAACAAAGGCAGGAGCAGGATTTCAGGTTTCAGGTGGTCACAGTTGCTTCCTGATTGGGAAAATATATAAATAGAAATCTTTATGAATTTAATTTGCTACACGTGAGCTATTTGATCATGGAAACAAATTCTCTATTAATTTTGCAGGCAGTAAGAACAATAATCATATTAAGCACTTTTCTTTTTCAATTGAATATTATATAATTAATTCTCACAGTATCCCACTGAGTTAGATGAACATTAATCTGATTTTTACGGAGGCAGATAAGGCACTGCCCCTTTAATGCCTTAGCAGAAGTGTGTGTCAGAGCCAGGATTACAATGTTGGAATTTAGACCAAAACTGAATATGGTTTGTTTGAAATATCCTTTCAATGCCAAGACCTCAGCAGATGGAGCAGCCAGAGAATAAGGGGAGTGAGATTTATCTACCATAAGAGATTCTTTGCTTACACAGCTCTCTATATAAAAAAGGCTTATGGTTTCTTGTTGAAAGCTAACCATATCACCACTTCCTGGACAGGGTTGCCTATATGCTTAGAGTGAAAGGTCATGAGGGCTTTTTAGCCGGTAGTGGTCTGACCCGGCTTGTATGGAAGAGCAAGGACTTTTATCCAAATTCTGTCCCCCAGTTGTAAATGCACAGTATCTCCACTCAAGTTAGTTAAAGGAGTTCCTGTGGATTTGCAACAGCAAGCATTTGCTACCATAGCATTACAATGTATAGAGGAGACCTTATTTACAAGAGGAAAAATGAAAGAGCAGCATGACCTGTACTGCTTACAGCTGCGGCAATTAGCTTTGAAGCTGAATAAATGAGTCTTGAGACTTCTTGTGAGGTGTATGGAGGTGGAACTAGAGGTAGCATGGAAAGGTAGATGGACAACTTCTTTCTTCTAGTTAAGCAAAGAGTGTATTTTAATCCAAGCCAAAGGAAACTTTGACTATCAGCAATAGTAAATCAGGAGGATAATGCATCACACAGGACTGTGAATGTCAGAAATGTAAGTAACCTGCCATGACTCCAAAAAAGGCAGACAAATGAATATGGTGGAATTGATTGTATTGCATAAATATATAAATATATATAAAGGCTTCTTAGAAGTTTCTACATTAAAAAACAAAATGATAGTCAGGGAAAGGACGTTGTGCTTGTTGTTCAGACTGAATTTCTGTACCAGGTTTTCAAAGATTACTTTTACATTTATTTTCTGTTGGGAGAAGATTTCTGTTGGGCAGCCCACCACTAGATTCAGTAAATGTTGATCTACATCACTTCGCTCTGTTCATTCACACAGAGTTTAATACATTTTCTTCTTGGGACTAGGATGGATTTTTGACTTGCAAGTAAATTGAGCTCCACAATCTAAAGGTTGTTTTAAGGAATTTTCAGTTTTTCCCCATCTAGTTAGTCTACACTTGCCTATTCCTTCACACAGACTATTACACTACCCTGGTCTTGACTACAGTCATTATCTTCCGTCAAGGAAATGAACTGAGCACAATTGCTGTTCCGTCTACGGGTTGTATGGAGGAAGGAACCTTAACAGCAGCTCAAGAAAGGTCTTTCCTGGTGTGTGCAAGTGCCATTGGTTTAGGAAACAAAGAGCAAAATATAACCCTTGTACTTGACTTTGCTTTGTAACTGTGTATTGCACTGCTGATAAACATGAGGGCTGACTCAAGACCAATGCTCAGTTTATTTGCTTTAAAATATATATTACCTTTTTGTATTCCTGATTAAGTTTGGGCAATGGTGGTTTACAGCAAAATCCTTCCAATTAAAAAGCAAAATAAACATATTACTGCATGTATTTAAAGCAATTTGGGCTACAATTGGCAGCTTCTCTTCAAAGACAATTTAAGAAGACCACAAATTGCTCATATCCCTTTCTTCAAAGCATTTTTCCTTTCCCCCCTATACACTTACTCCAGACTTTCCTCTTTTTATTGTACTTGTTTATAATGGAATTTATTGTATTTATTATAGTGATTCCAGCATGCCTGTCTTCATAGCAGTTTGGTGCTTGCTTACACAATTAATATATATTAATTATATACAATCAGAAAGAGGAAAAACTTAGAACTTTTATGTTAGTATGTGAACAGCAGAAAAATACTTCAAATGCACAGAGGACAGGATATGGTACCTGTGCCACTTTCTTTTTGATTAAATTTATTTCCTGCTATCCTTCTGGCCTTCTCTGAAGTTTTGGGGCATTTGCACACATCACGCTTTTGCCTTTCTTGCGCTCCAACGGTGTGACTATTTACATGAGCATGTTTTCCAGATGCTTTAAAAGTCTTTCTGGTACATTATAGCAAAACTCCTTGGGTGTAGTTTAGTTTGGCTCACCATGAATTAAAGCACCGCATCCATAGATTCATTACATGCAAATGCAAAGACACTCAAAGATGTGTAATGACTGAGCCTCTTTGTCCACCAGATGGCACAGCTATGTTTTTGTAGTTCACCCCTTTGTCCACCACCTGTCGCTTCAAATTGCAGCTGCCCCGTTTCGATAAATGGGTGTAATGTATTTCCCTGAGCACCAGGTGTAGCACATGCAGCCCAACAGCGCAACATGCAACAGTGTTCATCCTCCTGTATAGACACCCATGTACGACACCCCACCACTCATGCCCCAGCCATGCCCTGGCCTGGTTGACAATGGCACCATCACCCCGTTACATGCCTCTGCTCCTGACTGAGCGCAGCCTGTAGCTGCCACTTTTTTTTTCCCCTTGTGCTGTGTGCTGGCTCCCTGCCGCACCATTCGCGATTGCACAAGAGGTCACCCCACAGTGAGACAGACCCGTGGCAGCCGGCAGCCCTGAATTGAGAATGGCGCAGTTACCACATAACCTGCCCCAGGTTCAGTCCAGGAATTAACTGCTTGCGTGCCTACGGGGGCAGGTGGGGGGGGGAGTGTGTGTGTGTGTGTGTGTGTGTGTGTGTGTGTGTGTGTGTGTGTGTGTGTGTGTGTGCCATAGACTGCTTTCATTTCCCTTTCAGTCAGACACAGCCTTGTTAGTGCATGCAACCTGTAGCTGCCCCCCCCTGCTTTTTTTGTGCTGACTGCTGCACCATTTGTGAGTGCACAAGGTTACCCAACCCCGCATTTAGACTCATATGGCAGCAGGCGAGATAGCGGTCAGCGTCCGCCTGCTCCTAGCACTGAGTGCAGCCAGCCTGTAGCCACCAGGTTCCCTTGTGCTGCCGCCCTGAATCACATGCTCCCAGTAGGCAGCAATTCCGCACCCCCAGTGCCGGCTCCAGCATAGGCCTGTGGGCAGAGGTGGCTGTGGCTCCTGCCCCAGGCCGGGGTACAGCGCATCCCACTCTGGCCGCTCCTCCTGCGGCACCGGCCAGGTGTGGAGCCCACAGCTGCGGGGCAGGGCTGTAGGGGGGGGCCTGGGGCTCCAAGGAATCTTAATCTGCCCCTGCCCCCCCCATGTGCCATGCTGTTGCCACTTGGGGATTTACTGGGTTTTCCAGTATTGGTTAAACAATACTGTTGTTTAAAAAAACTGTTTATTTGCAAGTGAGGATAGCAGATACCCTGAAAGAAAAGGAGACAGATAATTCTCTTTTATATAATTAACCTTCAATGATTTATTCACCCTAACTTACATCTATAACAACCCAACCATTACAGAATTTTCCAGGTAAACAATTTGCAGTAAGCACTCTTCAGCTTAGTAAACCCGCCAAACCAAGTGAAACAGTTACATTAAGGGAGAAGTGAGCAGAGAGGGGACCCCAAGGCCATTGGAGCAGAAAGCAGAGGCAGCAGGCAGGCAGACTGAGACCAAAACCTGTGCCCTCCCCTCTCCTGGTGCATGGGCAGAGAGTAATGGCACCCCACAGCCAGTGGGGCAGAAAGCAGAGATGGCAGGCAGGCAGAGACCAACACCTGTTGTCCCCCCCCCACCCAGTGCAACCAACTGACACCATTACATGGGAAAAGCTTTTACCATGCGTCCACTGTGCATGGGTTGCTGACCACTTGATTTATTGGATTTTACACTGCATCCACCATGCATGGTTTTTATGGAAGGCAATTGTAGGACATTTGCAAGTTAACCACACTGAAGTTGTGAAGTTGTGTCCGGGTATCATCCTCAGGCTTCGTACATGGTCTGCTTTTCTTCTTCAATGGCAGTGGCAGCGTATCCATCAGAGCTGAAACCAGGAAGGAAGGAATGTGTGTGTTTGGTGGGGGGTATTAGAGGAGCACATAGGAAGGGTTCTGGAAAAACCACCAAGGGCCTGCCAACCTGTGTGCCTGCCTGCCGGCCTGTCTACCTAAATTTTTGGGAGTTCAGGCCCTGAACACCTGGAAAGTATTCACTGGCAAGCAGAGCCTCCATGCTTTGCGTTGCCCTTCACCTTCCTGCACAACAATCAAATCCGCACCACCTGTCAAGTTAGTTGTTAGTTGAAGTAAACAGTGCCCCCCATATCGTGTTACTTGTCTGTAATCACCCATCCTGTCCTCCACCCCACTCCCACCCCTGGCACAGCCCAGTTTAATCTCAGGTGTCATTTCACATGTTGGATGTCAGTTCCCAATGGCTTGACATACCGGTTGTGGAGGATGATGTCCCTGTCACTCCCCTGTTGCGACGCCCTCTTGCACATTGGAAAACAGCTCTCATATTGGATTTGAACCTGTGCTCAAGCACTGTCTTCTTGTGCCCCTGCTGGGCAACTCTTCTTGGAGGCATCCAAGACATTCATAGGACCACGTTGCCTTAGTCTTACACGCCCTGGCTGGCTGGCTGGCTTTTTCTGTCTCTGGCCTGCTGTCTTCTCTCTTCAGCCTCAGACATCTCAGATCAACATGGCATACCTGTACCCTGACGACTGCTCCCTCAATGTATAGGACGGCTGTTCAGTGGATCAGGAAACGTTCACTCCCATCCCTTGTTTCAGTGCAAAAAAACCCCCAATTAGTGCAGACATGTTGGTGCCAACCTGGCAATTGTTTTGCAAAAGAGTGCCAAAACCATGTGTAAGTAAGAAACAAGCCATGTACTAATGGGTGTGCCAGGAAGGGTTACCCACAGGATCCCAAGGGTTACCCACAAGTCGTCCGTGTGTCAAGGCACTATATAGAGATTGCAGGCAGCCCGTAGCCACCACGCTCCTCCGTGCTGCTGCCAGTCACTATTGCACAGTCTCAGCTCACAGTCAGACCCACATCCTCACTCCCCCACTCCCACTACCTGTCCCTGCTTTGCCTTGGCCAGGGTGACAACAGCACCTTCATCCCCTGATTTTCCCTGCCCCCTGACTGAATGCAGTACTGTAGCCGCAGGTTTTTTCCTTTGTGCTGGCTGGGATTGCACAAGGAAAGTCACCCCACAGTAAGATTCATGGCACAGAGCACCTTAAATCTGCCTAGATAACAAATGACCCAAATACTGCTGGGTATGCCAGAGAGGGTTGCTGACCCTTTTGGGCCATGGTGTGACCGACAGCTAGGCACCAGTCACCCATGTGTCAAGGCAATGATCCCTGCTCACTTGAATGATTGATTAGGTTGGGGAAAACATGTTAGCTATTAGGGCTGTGCGAAATTTCGCCGGCTGTTTTGTTTCAACTCTGTTTCAACTCATTTTGAGCTTGAAACAGTGAAATCGAAATGAAACGAAGGGCTTTGAAACAGCCTCAGAATGGAATGAGGGCAGTCAAAATGTTTCAAAAGTTTTGAAATGTTTTGAGTTTTGAAGCTGAAGCTGGGCTTGCCTGCAGGGAAACAGGAAGTAAGGAGAGGGAGGGGGAAATGGGGGGTGGGGGGAAGGACACCTTAACACACTCTGGAGAAGAAGCTCCTGCAGAAGAGGAAAGATGGGCTCTGTCACAGGTTGGCTGCCTGAGATGCTGCTGATGCTACTGTGCTGCTGCTCACTAAGTTATTATTTTACTTGTTGTTATTTAAAGTGGTGGACCAAGCTGAGGCTGTTGGGGAGGAGGGGACCTCATTGGGGCACACTACTGTGTCATGTAGAGGCCCCAGCGCCAGGGAGGGCATGCCTTAACACACATACACAGTGCTACATGCATTAACCCCCAGCACATCTGACCTTCAGGCACTGAAACTGTGCCTGCCAGAGTGGCCCAAATAGATATAATGCCCATTCCCTGACACACACAAGTCCCGGTTGTGCATCCTCTTGTGTCTCGGGAACAGAAACCATTCTTTGGGTCTCTGGAGGATCCTCTGACATGGTACCCACATCCAAAGCGGTTTCCTCCTCCACCTCCTCCTCATCTGTGCTACTCCATAGAATCAGAGGGGAGATTGGGGTCATGATCAGGGTTACCGCCTCTTGGGTGTCCCTCTCATTCAGCACCATGGAGCAGTCACTGCACTGGTCCGACATGCTCATGGTTTCCCTCTCAGGACACTCTGAGGCTCCTTCCTTAGGTGTGCTCTCCACAATGCCAGTGCCAAATGACCAGAGACAGGAAGCCTTGCCTGCATCCTTGAAGAGAACGATGGACAGCTGGTCGTAGAAAGGAGAAATTGTGCGCTCTGCCCCAGAGCAAGAGTTTTCATCCTTGGCCAGATGAAACGCACATCTCAGGGCCTTGATCTTGCTCCAGCACTGTATCCAGTTCCAGTTGTGCCCTTGCACCTGCATTTCTTTTGATATTGCAGTATACACCAGCTTATTCCTTGGGTGTGGGACAGCCGCAGCTGGACCCATGTCCTGGTGAGCAAAGGGGCAGGGGGAGCTCTGATTTTCCATAATAAACAACACAATCAAACACCAAAATCTATAGGTATTTAGGATTTATTTTATTATAGCGATTGAGGCAGTGGTAGTCTTTTGAACTGCTTTAAAATTGTAAATATATCAATAAAGCATTGTCTTCAACTGATACCTATATATGTAGTATTTAATTTTAGTTGTGGAAAAATGTAGATTTGGGGGTCTAATCAGAGAATTTGGGATTTTTATTAGAGAATTTGCCATTTTTAAACAGAGAAAATCAAGATCCCTGGGTATGAATCCTCTTTAGAGCAGGGAGAAAGAGTCAGAGTTGCTGCAACCCAGTTGACGAGGTAATTTTCTGATGTTTTGCCTTACTAAATGTAAAGCATTGTCAATACTGTGGTGACCTGAGCCCTGGATAAGAAAAATACATATTGTCTGCTGCAGGTATCAGAATTTAGGCCCTGATTCAGAAAAGCATCTCTTTGCACTTAGACACATCCTTAAGTGGAGCTCAACGGAATTTTAAGTACCTGCTTGAAGTTAAATGCATGCTGAAGCTCTTTAACAAATTACAGATTTGATTAGCCCCTAGCCAGATTTCTAGTAGGAACTCCTCAGGAGTATGTATCTCATTGGGTATATGTTCAGATTTGAGAATGCAGACAATCGAGGATGACTTGTAATTTCAATTGTTCAAATGCCTGCTATCCTAAGGAAAGTAAATCAGAAAATAGTTTATATTTCTTCCCAGCAGAGTCCTACCTATAATGCGGCCCAATCTGCAGATTTATACCCTTTCCAGCTCCACTGAAATCATGAGAGCTGCAGTCTAGTGCTTGCAATCTTTATTCCAGTCTTTAGTTACAAAACATGTTATACATTAACACAGCTGGAATAGTTTTCAAGCTGAATAAAACAGTCAATATCCCATGTGTTTGTGTGATAAATAGGCATTCAGCTGATTGTAAAATCATTTTATAATCTAATACATCCATAGGCAGATCTAGACTTTGGAAAAGGGGGGTGCAGAGGTGAGGTGCCTCATCCCATGTAACACAGCGTGCATTTTTCTCCAGTTTTTAAAGAAACTAGAAGTGTTACTCATCTGCTAGGGGCTGGGGCTGGGTTGTTCCGTTTGAGATGGAGGCAAAAATAAATAGGATATAATTGGAACAACTTAAAAGCAACCTGCGACATATGAGCTTCAGGACCAGGTGCAGGATGGCAGAACAAAACCTGGCTGTACTGGGGGAACATTGAGACCAGTATAAAAAAAGGAGGGTCCTTAACAGCCTGGGAGTGAAGAGTTTAGCAGGGATCACGTCCATTATAATGAGCCATGAAGTCAACAGACTCCCTCCATGGGTGTCTGGTGCCCCTGACACCAGTCAGGGACCCCAGGGGAGAGGGGGTTCCCTGGCGGCCGATCCCGCTGACTGGAGGGGCGAAGGGGATGACACGTGTTCCCAGCGGCCAGTCCCGCTGGCTGGAGGGACTGATCTCATTCACAGTAACAGTGGCCGCGCTACTTTTGCTGACGGCCCCACTCACTGGCTGGCGCTCACAGGGGATGTACTGATGCTCCCGTCTGCCCCGCTGCCCGCCAGCTACACAAGGAGTGTGGCCGGACAGGGGGTGCACCAGCGCTCTCAGGAGGTGCACGTGCACCCCTGTACACCCCCTACGCTTCGCCCCTGACTCCCTTGGCGCTGCCTGTCTGGAGATGCTGGGCCCGGCCCAGCGGCTGGGTTTAAACTTTGGCTCAGATCAAGTGTCTTGGCCTCTGGGCTAAGATCAAGTGGGGGCATCCAAATACTCTGGGCTTGGGCCTGCATACAGGATGCCTGCCAATGGATTTGGGAATAGGGTGCAGCACGGGATTTAGGTTTAAGATACTTACAGTTTAGGGCCTCACAATATGAGGGGCCATCAAATAAGAAAAAAACCTGACTCAGTATCAAGTTTTATAATACTCAGTTGGTAAATAAAGGAGATAAAGGAAATATGGGAAAACGACTCTTTAAATATGGACAATTTTTTTTTCTAATATGACAAAAATATACATACATTGGATTATTTTTGTCGTACGGGGCCTCTTAAATTGGACATAGCTGAGGGCCTCAGCGTGTCATGATGCAGCACTGCCAGGGTGCGAGCCTGGGACAGGATGGTCACCGGCTGTAGCCGCACAAGGTGTTTAGATCCACTGGGTTTCGCTCAGTCGTCATGACCTAGAACTGATTTGGCTGATTTGATCTGAAGCATGAAACATGTTAATAATCATAAATTAAAAAACCCTAAAATAAATAACAACGACAACAATAATAAATAAACAACAACAATAAATATAAAATAATAATAAATAATAAATAAAGACAGAAAAAATAATAATGATAAATATAAACTAATAATAATAAATAAAAATAGAAATAATAATCATACATTTAAAAAAAACAAACTCAGCTGGAGCAGGAGGGACGGGCGGGTCAGCCGGCCGGGCGGGCGGGCAGCACCGGTGTCCACCACGGGAGGCGCCCTGGCTTGAGAGCAGGCCCGGTCTCCATGGCAGCCGCAGGGACGCTCACCTGCGACTGACAGCGCCCCCCTCCATTGGGGAGCGGGCGAAGGGAGCCGAGCAGCCAATCGTAGCGGCGCGGGGACGGGACGCGGGGGGAGAGTGGGACTGAGGCCGAGCGGGCGCGTGAAGTACGTCATCACTGCGCGCCGCGGCTGGCGGGATGGAGGCGGCCCTGCGGGGGTTGCGGGCCGGCTGCCGGCGCCTCCGCGGCGGGTCGGGTGCCCCGAGGCTCCGCAGCACCGGCGCGGCCCTGGGCGGACTGAGCAAGCCGCTGCTGGACCGCATCGTGCGGGTGGACCACGCGGGGGAGTTCGGGGCCACCCGCATCTACGCGGGGCAGATGGCCGTGCTGCGCCGGACGGCGGTGGCGCCCCTCATCCAGGTCCGGGCGCGGCGCGGCGCGGGGCGGCACGTCGTGCGGGGGCGGGGGGGTCGTTGGGGGGCCGCGGAGTCGCGTTCAAGACGACCCCCCCCGCGGGGCACCGTCCGAGCCCGGCCTGTGTGGCAGCAGTGTCCCCGTTTGTGGCCTGTTGCTTACAGTGTTACAGACTGTACGTGTCAGCTGCTAAAAGCTGCTGGCCCCACTCTGTACTTCGTAATGTAATTGTTCTTTCGTTCACACCGTGATGGCTGAATCGGAGCAGAAGCTTTTAAAGCAGCTGTGAAAAGGACTGTGTTATGTCAAACGTCAAGGCTGATGTTGGAGCAGGGGTGGGCAATTATTTGGGCTGAAGGGCCACTTAAGGAGCTTTGGGGAGCTGTTGAGAGCAGGGGGGTGTGGACCCGGGCTCAGCCCCGCCCCGCCCCACCCCCTCCCTCCCAGTGGCTGGGGGGGGGCTGCCAGTTAGTCCTGTCCAGCTCTGTCCACCCTGCACCCACTGCTGGGCTCTGGACAGAGCAGGTGGGTGGGGGTGTCTCCATGGAGACTGGCCTGGGACCCCTGCAGGTAGGGTGCACTGGGCCGGGCAGATGAGGTGGGGCCACAGGTGGGCAGGGAGCAGGATGACTGGGGCCCGGGCCTGGGGCAGAGCCACAATCTGCTTCCTGCATATCCCTGTGACCGGCACCGGTTCTGCAGGCAGCAGCCGGCCCCTGTCCATAGAACTGGCACCCATTGCAGGGAAGTGCAAGGAATGGACTATGACTGCCCCCAGCCCCAGCCCCATGCTGTTACCACCCCGCCATCCTGGCCCTGCCCAACTCTCCCTCTCACTGCTTGCCTGTAGCCATGTCCCATTTGCCCAGCTGAGCATGCCTAGCCCATGAGGGTCTTGGGCTGCTCTCCATGGAGACTCTGCCCTCCTGCTTTGTCTGGTGCCTGGCGGTGGGTGTGGTGGACAGGCTGGGGTGTCTGGGCAGCGGGGTCAGGTTTGGCATTGGTGCTGACAGAGACACTGGCGGTGGCGGCAGCCGGAAGGAGCCGTGGCTCTGGGGGCTGCTGGGAAACCAAGTCCAGCAGCTGCGCCACCCCCACTGTTCCTGTGCCACGTGGCCCTGCAGACTACAGCCCCTGGGATGCCTGAGAGTCATGTGTGGGGATATGGCAGGCTGTGCTCTGCGCCAGGCAGCACTCCATACCCAGAGGCAGCAGGACCAGCCACACGTGCCATCACCTGGGCTGCCCCCCAGGGGCTGTATTTTGCCCACCTCTGTGTCAGAAGCAAGAAGCACTCTAGAAAACAAAACTTTAATTCAGAGGTGCCAAGAGCCTGGAGCAAATTTTTCCTGCAGTTATTTAGTGGTTTTTACACTGAGTTCAGTTAAGTGCATGTTCTGGGAAAGTGCATAACCTTTTAGGGCATGTCCAGATGAGCACGATCATGCAGTATGTTGCACTGCAAAAAAAACCTGGAGCAATGCACAATCGGCCAGCGCAAACTGCTAAAAAACAGCCGGCCTGCCCAAAGCTGTGCTCCACTGTCAGCCAGGCTCCATGAGGCACAGTTGCCGCAGCTGCAGCCCCAGGAGGCCCCATGGACCCAGGTAAGGCTGTTGGGGCCAGCACAGTGTTGGCCCCAGCCTCCCCTGCCCCACTTGAGGTAACTTGCCATGCTTCAAAATGCGTGTGGCATGGGCATTCCCCAGGGACAAGAAGTGGTGGTGCTAGGTGTACTGCCGCTACTTGTCCCCAGGGAACCAAATGTCTGGATGCGCCCTTGGTGTCCCAAGGCCAGGTGTTTAAGCAGCAAACACCGTGCTAGCTCTTTTAATTGCAAAATATGTTTCTGACATAATAAAATAGTTATCTGACTGGATGAAGGGAATCATTGCCATACAGTTCTTCCCATTGTTGTAGGTATGAAGTTCAGACTCAAAATAAGGCTTTTTTTTAAATGAAGGAAGAATGATGACAATTTAGGTAATGGATTATGACCATTTTACAAGTATGAAATTTAAACAGAGGTTTAGAACAACTAACAAATCAGCATTTCTCTTCTGCTCTCATCATTTCCTAATTCTTCAATCATGGAACTTTCCAAGTTAGACAGGACAGGAATTCCTAATGTAAAATGCAGGGGATTGAAGGGAAATATAACCCATCTGCATACATATGCGTTTCAGATATTCTTTTTACATTGGAGAAAAATAATCCCAATTTGAAAATTTATTTATTTTCTAGAACACTTTTAAAGATAATATGAGCTAAGGTTAAAATCCAACACATCTTCCTGTGCATTTATAGCTACATTGCAGGAAAGCATAAGCATAAACATAAATAAAACTTACAATTTCACTTCTGTTGCAGCACATGTGGAATCAAGAAAAGGAGCACCTGAAGAAGTTTAATGAGTTAATGGTTGCCTATAGAGTTCGACCCACTATTTTATTGCCGTTTTGGAATATTGCTGGGTTTGCTTTAGGTGAGTTCATGTTGTTGACATTGGCTATTAATAATGTAGATCTGGAATGAATTGTTTAACTTAATTTTTTTCATAATCACAGGTGCTGGAACAGCTTTACTTGGAAAAGAAAGTGCCATGGCCTGTACTGTGGCAGTGGAAGAGAGCATATCCCATCATTATAATAATCAAATCAGGAAACTAATGGAGGAGGATCCAGAAAAATACAAAGAATTATTACTGGTATCTGACTACACTTTAAAAATAGTTTAACACATTCTCTGACCATGTTTTGAGAGTTTACTTTTAAAATGACATGGATACCATAGTAGGATTTACAGCAGATTATTTTTTTTCACAGTTTAAAATATTTTTGCCTAACAGGCAGAAAGATGACCCTTTTTGTCTTTTAAAGATAGTTTTCTATTTGAAATGTGTTTAAATTTAAATGTATTTGAATTCAGTTTGGGAACCCACACGATTTCTCTGTGGCTCCAAAAATTGCATGAAGTTGGTTATTTTAGAACAGGGGCCAGCAATGTTTTTGGGCCCAGTGCCAAAAACACCTGCAACCTTGACTTGTATGATGTTGTTGACGTGCCAGTGGCAGACAGTGAGGGAGCTATGAGGGGCCTGATCCTTGTTGTAATAATGCAGCCCTGATGCATTCGCCACTGTCCATGCTGAGACATGCATTCTCTGCCGTCCACTCTACTCACAGCTGGTGGCAGGGAGGCTGCAAGCAGTTGCACTGGGGTCCATTGACTCCCTGCCCAGCTCGTTACCCACAGCAGGTGCACTTGTTCCTCCCTGGCAGATGGCAGGGAAGGGGCCAGGGCTGTTCTGCCACAACAAAGATCAGGCCCCTTGTGACTCCCCCCCGCTGTCTCTCCTGAGGCATGCGTGCCAGGCAAAATGCCTTCACTCTGGCACGCGTGTTGGGCTTGCCTACCTCTGCTTTAGAAGCTTCTGCCTCATACTTTATAGCTATGGGTTCTTCTCATTGGAAACTGTAGGACAGGGTGTTCCTCAAAAGCATTCAGCTGCCAAAGGCAGACAAGGTTCCTTGGGTGAATTTGATATCTTTTATTAGACCAACCCAAATGGTTGGAGAATAGTTATTAAGCAAGCTTTTGGGTTCAAAAACCCTTCAACAGGCTAAGGAAGCTTCAGCAGTTGGTGCGTGCTCTTCAGCTGCCAGAAGATCTTATCCTCAGATTTATTATTTCTTAAGTGGTGGTGGTTTGGCCGGAAGTTTATGGTACAGTATAATTGGATGACACCTGTATAAAGATTATTGGTACTAATCTGCTGTGTATATACGTATTTTTTAAAGATTATAAAACAGTTCCGGGATGAAGAGCTGGAACATCATGACATGGGGCTTGACCACAATGCAGAATTGGTAGGTTTAGAGCATTATTAGCTCAATAGTGTGTGTGAGTGCATCTAGTGCTCTAATGAAAACATAGGACGGGTAGAAAATAGTAGTACATGAAATTCTTCACTATGTTCTTGTTTTTTTTCTGGACGTAGATCTAAGGTAACACTGAGAAACTCTTCCCTAGGATATCAAATGATGTTGGATTTTATTTTCATACTGAAATCTTCAGTTTCGTTCAGTAACTTAATAGTATCCATTGGAATCCAGGCATACTGCTATCAAATGCCAATTTTCATGGTTAAAGCAGTGCACTCGGATATGCTATTGCATTTAAGAAAATTCAGTCCTACATAGCTGAAAAGATCAGATTGATGTGTGTTGTGTGTGCAAAATGCTGTTTATTCCTTTCCATCTTTAGGGTACAGACATCCTCTTGTATTCTGAACACCACTTAGCCATATTTATTAAGGAGGGAAAACTTAACATGCCAGGAACTTTGGGTGGCCCGTCTACTTTCCCCTTTTTGCCCCCCCCCACCCTCACCCACATCATATTTGTGTGAAGAAATTGCAATATGCAGCTACTGGGATGGATATAACACACTTTTTTTTTTTTTTGTATACACTACATGGCTTACTTAAGAGTCCTTCTTTGTTTTCTAGGCACCAGCTTATTCAGTTTTGAAGACTGCTATACAAATTGGATGTAGAGCTGCAATATTTTTATCAGAAAGAATTTAGTGCTCTTTTTATAAAAAGATGGTAATAAATCAAGACAAAACCAGTGGACTTGTGGCTGTAGACATTTAATACAGTTATTTTATACTCTTTCATAAAGTGCCTGGTTCTGCCATTTTCACTCTTATTAAGTAGTATCTTGTCCAGCAAGCACTTTCAGTGAAGTCAGTGGGGCTAAATGTGATTAAGGATGGTAGAATCAGGTCCATATGGACTAATTCTAATGTGAAATACAATGTCTTGTTTGTTTTTAAAGCTGCTGGTTTTTCAAATATTCACAAGGTGGCAGTAAAGCCTATGCATATTAGTCTTTGTACTAGTACAGACTTTAAAAATAGGGGGAATCCCCCAATTTATTTTGGAAAAAAAATACATTTAGCACTGACTGTTTTCTGAGTGTTCATTTTCAGGATAAGTAAATGAAAGATTGGTAAGAATATTTCTCTCCATTCTGCCTTGAATGAAGATTGATTATTGCAGACCTCTGCTGTCATTGGTAAAATGACTGCTTTCAATCTTGTATTTTTGTTGGCCCAAACTTTGAGGTACTTGTTCCCTTTCATCAGTGTGAGTTTGTTGTCAGTGTGGGCTCTTTGATTATTGAGAAGCAGGTGGAGACAGCAACACAGTACATTTGGGTGTACCTAATATTTTCTCAGTGTTTACCTCTCCATGAGCCTTTTTCCTACCTGGATTTCTTCAGTATTGAATGAATAAGGGTATGCTGCAAGCACGGCTGGTGAACTCAGACTGGTGAGGCAGGTGGAGCGTTGCAAACTGGAGGGGTTGGCAGCTGGCCAGGCAATCTGGCCGGTACTGTGGGGGCTGCAAACCCCCCAGCTCCCGGCTGGCTGCAACCTTCCCCCCCTCCCCCCCCCCCCCAGCTCCTATGGGACGCTCCACCCTCCCCACCAGTCTGAGTTCACCAGCTGCGCCTGGCACGCTGATTTCCTTAGGGCAAGGACAGAGGGTTGCCCAAACCGTACCAGCATGGCATGGAGCAATTTAAATTGGGCAGATAAGATTTCAACCACACCCGTTGGGTGCATCCACACATGCAAGCACGTGCGCTTGCAGCAGCTCAAATAGAAGTGGTGCAAATTTGAGCTGGGGCTTTTTACCTCAGCATATGTGCTCCGACATGCACTTTGTTGTGGAGCAAATTGTGCCACCTGGCGCAAAATAACCCTGCCTGGCTGTTCCTGGATCTGCAGCCAGGGGGAGCTAGAGCTAAAAAACTTCCCTGTCCTGGCCCCATCCATACAAAACGCTGCCCTGGCAAGCAGCTCAGGGCTACTTGCTTTCAGGAGCTTCTGGGGCCTGGGCACTTGGTACCTGGGGACACTACCCCTTGTCAGCTGAACTGCTGCAGCAGCATCCCAAATCCAGTTTTAAAAATACCCCAAAATCCATGTTCTTCCACAGTTAAAACAAAAAACCACTCTACACCCACACACACTATAGAGAGAGAGAGAGAGTGATCAGCTGGGTAATGCTTTATTGGTATATTTAGTGTTAAAGCAATTTGGAAGCTTACCAGTGTTTCTATTATCATGAAAAAATAAATTCTGAATACCTATATGTGTTCATGTGTACTTTGTTTTCTTCACACATGATGGGAGGATGTGGTGTTTGCAGGAAGGGGATGAGAAGGGGTGTAGGGGAAGGCAGGCAGGTGGGTGTGTGTGTGGAGGGATGTGGGTTGGTCTGTAGGTAGGTGTGAGGCAATTGCTGGGGGGAGTGTGGGTGTGGGGGACCTTGTGGGGGGGCTGCTCAGGAGGGGTGGGTCCCCTGGCCCCCACAAGGTGCAGCCCCTCGCCCCAGCTCACTCCTGGAGGGCCACAGCCCCCCTGCCCAGTGTCTGTAACTGACCTTTGAAAGCAGCAGCGGGGGGACCGTGCGCCAAGCCCAGCTGGGTCCAACCGGCCCTGCGGCTGCTCCGGCCGCCCAGCCAGGCCGGTCTCCTGGTGGCAGGACCCAGTGCAGCACATGGGGATTGTGTGCTGGGCCCAGCCAGGTTCTGCCACCCTTGGGGCTGCTCGTGTTGCCCAGCTCACTTGTCTGGCTTTGCACCGGAGCGGATCGCATGACTCCAGGAGGTGAGCACAGAGCCACACC
This sequence comes from Alligator mississippiensis, assembly GCF_030867095.1. Taxonomy (NCBI): domain Eukaryota; kingdom Metazoa; phylum Chordata; order Crocodylia; family Alligatoridae; genus Alligator; species Alligator mississippiensis. The sequence continues at coordinate 45,148,273 of NC_081836.1, read as the reverse complement.
TGGAGCCATGACCCGCTCCAGTGCAAAGCCAGCCTAGAGAGTCACATGGGGCTGGGCCAGGTCCTCACCCCCTACCCCTGCAGGCACAGTGGGGCAGAGGCGGGAGCCAGCCCTGGGCCCATCTGCTGCTCGGCTGGGCTGGGCTGGTCCCTGCACGCGGGGCCGGGCAGCATGAGAAGCCCGGGGACCGCGTGGAGCCGAGCCAGGTCCTGCCAGCCCTGGGCTACTCATGTTGCCTGGCCTGGCCACATGGGGCTGGGCCAGGTGGGGCTGGGCTAGGTCCTCACCCGTGAACTGTACTGTTTCTGAAACTTGTTCAAAAAAATTGTTCTCCTTTCACTAGTCAAAGCTGTGGAATTCATTCTCTTGATCTGCCAAAGCCCCAGACTTGCTCATCTTCTAGACAGGTTGCAAAGCCCAGCTTTGTGGAAAGTAGGATTGGATTCATATGATTAAATAACTGTTGAAATGCACTTTGCGAAAGTATGATCCTGCCTTTGCTGTCAGCTGTTACATTGATCCAAATGTTCGGTTGTTAAAAGATATTTCAGACATGATTTTTTTTTCACTGTTGCAATAGATCTTTCACTATAAAGAGAGTAGAATTTGCTAAGATGTAAAGCCAAAAATGTACCTGTAAATATATGAAGAGGTCTAAAAGGATCTGAAGGATCAAACGTTTAGTGTTGCATGCATGCACCAAATGAGCTAAAAAAGAAAGAAATGCAGCTTTACAAATGGTCACAAGGGTGAATGCTTTTCTGGAAAGCCTGTAAACACAGGATAGCAAGATCTTCACAGAGCAGCATTTAGACCAGGGGTGGGCAAAATGTGGCCCAGGGGACAGATGCGGGCTGCCAGGCCATTCTATCCTGCCCACGGGGCCCCTAAAAAATTTAGAAAATTAATATTTATCTGCCCCTGGCTGCCTATCATGCTGCCCTCGATGGCTTGCAAAAAATCAGTAAGTGGCCCTCCACCCAAAATAATCACCCACCCCTGATTTAGACATTGCTGCATGAAAAGGAAGGTAAGCATTCAATCAAAGTTGAGGATTTAGGCAGGGAAAAGTTTTATAATATAAATCCATGCCTCCACTGATTGAACTATCCTGATCTCTTTGCCATTTTGTCAGGATTTCATGCTAGACAGGCATTTTTGGTGCGTTCATAAGACTAGGGTATTATATTATTTTCTAAGTCTGATATTCTGAATGGAAGTGGGACTCTAAACAACTTCTTATTGAACAAATGTTTTCCAGAAAGAGAGAGCCCAGTGCTCTTGGAATGAGGAGGGCAAGGTGTGGGTGGTCTCTGAGGCAGTGTGCAAACATTTCTGAGACACATCTTACTTTTAACACATTGTGGTTGGCTGATGGCTGGGAAGAACAAAGGGCAGGAAACCTAGTATAAAGCCTGTCTTTGCCCATATCTGTACTAACAGTGGAAACATTCACACCACCGCCATTGTCATGAATGGCTGAAAATAATATACTACATTCAGTTTAATACAATATTAAAGAACATTGTTGTCTAGGCTCTCAAACATTAAAATAATTTCTCCAGTAGTAAGCTTGAATAGTGAACAGCTCAGAGAAGATGTAAAGCAGCAGGTTATTCACCGAACACATTATGTCCTGCAGCAGGATTTGCTCTGTCTATATATTAGAAGGGAATGCTTGCATCAGCGCTGTGAGGAGTATGGGCCTGAGCACTATGGGCCCAGCTTCTGAGACCTGTACGTCTCCATTTGCTTTGATGTTATTCCTCGTTTTGACCAGTGTAAGGAGGTGAAGAACTATACCCTGCATTCCTGTTCTTATTAAAACCTGTTGAGGGTGTTATACTATGGCTGTAACTAATGGTGAGGGACGTACTGGGTGGGCCCAGATCAATTAATTTGATTTGTGTCTTGGTGTGGATTTTGTGATAATTTGATAGCTGCTATAAGGATGCTATTTTCATTTTCTTTGTGCTTCCCAGCCATAAGTGGGAGTTGATTAATGTCAGCTGTCCAGCCTGCCTCTGGCAAGCAGAGGCCAAACAGATCTGTAAACCTATCTTGTGTACTACATAATCCTGTTGTACCATATATGCTCAAGTGTCCTGGCTCATCCTTTGTTGACAGAGCAAAAGGAATTTGGATTAGTTCAGGTATCTCCCAAACACAAATGTCTGCAAAAGAGGAAGGAGGATTTATTTTTTTCCAAGGCCGCAGTCTGGGTGGCTGGCCATTGTTTCTCATCGGATGGTTTGGTAGGACAGTTCTCATGAATCACAAAGCAAGATAACTTTGAATCTTCTAATGAAATTGTAAGGCCCTCGGTAAACATGCTAAATACAAGCACAAATATCTTTCCAGGACAAAGCAACTCATCAAAACTATAATTATGATTTTGGGAAATAAGAATTATAATAATGTAGAGCCTCCTCCTCCTTAGGGCTGTGCAAGGCTTTGGGCAGAGCTTCAGAGTCAGAGAAGCTTCGGGGTCCGAAGCAGCATGTTCGGGTCAAGGCGATGGTTACGTTTGGCTTCCCGAAGCGGTTCGGAGCCGCCTCAGAGATCTGGCCATAGGGTATAATGGGGAAACAAAATATCTATAACTTGTTGGTTTTTGTCTGATTTGAATGAAATTTCCAGGGGTGGTAGACTCTGCAGAGAGGATGAAGCCTGCCAAGTTTCAAGAAGATTGGTGCACGGGTTTGAGGGGACCTGTACCCCACGTTCTTGAAAGCAAAGCATGTCACGTTTAGGCGTTACAACACGGGTCAAAGCTGCAGGGCTGGTAGCTCTTACTGAGGCCACAAAACCTGCCAAGTTTCAAGAAGATCGGTGCAGGGGTTTGGGGGGAACTGCCCCTCAAGCCGTGGACAAGCAAAACTCGTGCCATGGGTGCTTGTGGGACTGACTGTGTCTGTCCTGGGGTGGGAGGGGAGACACTGCTGCAGGCCTGGCTGCTGAGCTGCTGTGTTCCCAGTTACAGATCAATCAGTCATGATTCACTCAGGGCCCAGCTCAATACACAGGACCTAGCTACTACATAAGACTTAACGAGCAGCAATTAGCACCTACAAAACCAGGCTAAGGAGAGGAAAGACTCAGTAGACAATCAAGTGCTCCAAGACAGACACAGTCTTGGCACCAGTTTTGCCCGTTAGCAGCTAGGGGTGCAGGGCCCAGAGCCCCCTGCACCGATCTTCTTCACAGCTGGCAGGTGTCACAGCAGGGGCCACCACCCTTGCAGCTGTCACCCTGCTGCGCCTTAACACTTAGTGTCGCCCATGGCATGAGTTCTGCTTGTCTGCAGCTTGAGGGGCAGTTCCCCCAAACCCCTGCAATGATCTCCTTGAAACTTGGCAGGCTTTGTGGCCTCAGTAAGAGCTACCAGCCCTGCAGTTTTGACCCCCTCTGTTGTAACACACAGCAGTGACATGAGTTTTGCTTTCAAGAATTTGGGGTACGGTTCCCCCCCAAACACTTGTACTGATCTTCTTGAAACTTGGTAGGTCTTATGCTGTCAGCAGAGGCTACAATCTCTGCAAGTTTCATCCAAAACGGACAAAAAACAGCAAAGTTATAGATATTTCATTGATTCCCCATTATACCCTATGGCCGGATCTCCGTGGTGGCTCTGAAGCTTCGGAGCCACTTCGGCTGGATGGAGGTGGAAACCCAGTCGAGAGCTCCGGATTGGATGGCAGCCATCCGAAGTGGCTGGATCTGAAGCCAGACTGGATCGCTGCCAACTCGCACAGGCCTACTCCTTATGCCCTCAAAAATTGGGGGTGATGCTGAGAAGGGAGGCTGTAGATTGCTACAGACATGGCTCCAGTAGTCCAGGATTGCTCTTTTTCATGCTGTGACCAACTAAGCCGTACAAGCAGACATCTGTAACATGGACCCAACCTCTCCTTTGGTGCGTGTGGTCAGACAGACAGTGGGGGGTTATTTGAAAAACTGAGTAGATGGCCTGTTAAGTAGAACAGGCTGGATGCTCAGCTCCTGGAAATTTCTGTGACTCCCCCAACTTTGATGCAGCTTTGTGGTTGATACCAGCTGAGAATCCAGCCTCCCTTAACTTTGTGTGCAACGCTTAGAAGATGCTGTCAGCTACTCGTGTGAAATCACAGCCAGTTATTTTCTATTTTCTCCAAGCGGGACAATGTTAGTTGTAGCTGTCTCCTACTTTCCCTTAATTTTATTATGTCTCACAAAGGGATTTGATTTGTGAGATGCTGAAGAGCACTCAGAATCTGTAAGAGTCTAGAAACAGCAATTAGAAGTATTCATACCTTGTTTGATGTATATGAGTGACTCATTCTGCTAATGTTTCCAGATAAAGAAATCATGGCAAGGAGGTCTTTTTACTTGATGGAAACTCCAAAGTTGTAATTTTAAATTATTTGACACTGTTTGCAATTAAATGGCTTCAGCAAGGGAATATCTTCCTCCCTTTCTAATCAATTCTTTTGATCTTTTTCTTGCTGTCCCATCAATTTTGTCTGTATGAATCCATCCCATCTTCAGTCTTTTCCCTGTCACCGCAGTAACTGTATCAGTAGGCACATTGCATTATTTTCAGCAGTCACAAGTTTGTGAAGCATCATTTTGTGCGTGTGGTCAGACAGAAAATTTGTTTTCAAGAAGTATTTTAAGCAGAAAATTGTGTTTTATAGGACTGGGTTCCACGCTGGCCAGGTCATAATTCCAACTAAAGTAAACTTCCCATTAGTTACCTGAGAGATTAGAGCAGGGCTGGGCAAAATGGCAGATCTGGCTGGTGGCTGGACTCCATTTCCCAGGAGCCCCTGCCAGCATGGCTGGGGCCAGTTTCCATGGAAGCCCCAGCAGCAGCTGCACTGTGGTGGCAGGGGGCTAGGGTTTCCTTGGAGACAAGCCCCAGCAGCACTGGCAGGGCACAGGTCTGGGCACGGAGCTGCTCCACAGCCGGGCTCAGATCTTGCAGTGGTCATGGCCAGGGCTGGAGCTGGGGCAGAGCCGCGATCTGCAGCCTGAATGCCCCAGACGGGTGTGCAGGCAGCAGATTGTGGCTCTGTCCTGGATCCGCACCACACTGTCACTGCTGCAAGGGGCTGGAGCAGAGCCGTGATCCACTGCCTGCGTGCCCCTGCCTGGGGCATGCAGGCTGCAGATTGTGGCTCTGCCCCAGCTCTGGACCATGCTGTCACCGCTACAATTTGATTACTGTATTTCATTGCAGATATTACTATGCTGCTTGTACTGTGTGGAGTGTTTGTAACTTTGAACACTATAGGAAGGACAAGGGTCTCTTACCTTGTTTGGCATATGTATCCAGTGCCACAGAAGTATGGAGAAAAATAACCTAGTAAATCCTTTTTGCATGGTTTGATGTTCTCTCCAGCCACATTGGTTCTGTTTATAGTTAGTTAACCAAGGGATGGGTTATCTTGGTTGGCTTTTCTGAAAGAAGCATGTGTATGAACAGAGGCTTCTTATGTAACTGTCTAGAGGAAAAGAGGGAGTAAGGACATCCTGAAGATAAGGACATGTTTGAACATATGAAGAAAGGAGGATGCAAAGAGCTCTACATCCTCCCACTGTGGCCACCTGTACACACAACCCTTGTAGATGCCACTTACTTATGACCTCCCTTGGAAAGTGGAGCAGGGAGGCATGGCTTGCTGCGTCCCCTTCCACAACACGTAGGAGGAATTGTGTAAGGCAGTGCCTGCTGCACCCTCTTGGTGGCACAATGGATCAGTTCCCCTGCGCGCCAGGCTTGCCTGGGAGGCATTATAATCTGAGCACAAGGCTGGGCCTAGACAGACCTATCTTTTAACTATGCTTTTCACCATGGTTTTTTAGTATGGGTTTGGGCAAGCCCCTTAGGGGCACCTTGTGCTGTGTGTGGGGAGCAATGTGATGCTGTACGGCCCCTGGGAAGCATTTTCCTGTGTTCAGGGAGAACGTGCCCATTACAACCCTTCATGGTGCCGCATGCTCGGTTGGGGAGGGGGTAGTTACTGACCAGTCGCATGAAGTGTTTGCCAGTCGTTTTCAGCCACTGGCTTCAGAGCTATGGCATTTGGCCTGCAATGAATTCCTAAAGGGTTTTCACTTCATCTAAGCAGCAATGTTTAAAAAGGAGCAGCCAAAAATAGAGGCTGGTTTGAAGAAGAGATGTGTGAAGGCTGGTCGTTTAACAAACTCCTGATGGGAGCCTTTCATGCGGTGCTCTGGAATAAAGCAAGAACTCAGGTTAAGAGAGCGATGATAGTTTTGCAGCGGAGTTGTATTCATAAGCAGCCAGAGTTTGATGCTCATCAGGATGAAAGTAGGTTTTTTGAGGTCTATGTGTAGGGTTATAGGCCTGCTCCAAAGGTCATGGGCTGACTTCAGTGGGTGTCGGAATGGACTCAATGCAATTACACCTGAGTTAGAAACATGACTCTCACTGACCTCTAGTGGACTTCTGCTCTTAAGTCCTCTGGGGCTTCTTAGTGGATGTCCTACACCACTTCTGCAGTGCAGCCCTACCCATTCCTCTTTCCTCTCCTCCACATGCACTAAACCTAGAAATAAGGTTTCCCTGGGCATCTTCTACCACTGTTGTCAAGCATGCTGAAGACAGAAAGCTCAAGAGGCTTGCCCCATCAAGAGAAGGTCTCTGCCTGTGCAGCTGTCTCAGCGGGCCGTGGACATACAGCCATTACTCCCTATACAGCCAGCTGTGCACTCCTTTGGCCACTAATGAGGAGATCCTTAACAGTTTGTTAAGGTGCAATTTCTATTGAAGCAAAGTGAGAAGTACTCACTCAGTGTCTTACAGACCTAGCACACTCCAAGCCTTTCCCATGTGAGCAGTTCCCACGTGCATCCCTAAATGTTTAGTGTTCGCAGTTTGTCGTAGGCCACATTCATGAGCTACAAAGGTTGTTGGCAAATGCATTCACATACCTAAACTGTGCTTGATGTTCACTGTTCTGTTAGACCTAGCTTGTATTCCCAGAGGAAGAGCTGGGTAACTGTAGGCAAGGCCAGGCCAGGCCAGCCCAGCCTGCAAGCATGGAAGTGATTGTCCGCATGATCCTCACCTTTCTCACTGGAAGATGAGGAATACTAGCCATTTCTCTTCCGTACATCTCTGTCCTGTTCATATGCTGTCCTCTAAAGCACTGTTTCTCAACCTGTAGTTCACGACCCGAAAGTGGGTTGCAAGAATATATAAAAGGGTCATAAGCAAACTTCCAAAATAGATCAACAAACTTTAAAAATGGATTCTCCTTTAAAGGAGAAAAACGTGGAAAACCATGGCTTTTCCTTTGCAAGCTGGCAGAGTTCCAGCCTGTGGGGGCTGCTTGGGGTCCCTCTATGCCTCCCCGCCCCACACACCAACCCACTGGCCCACACACTTGGGGCCTGGTGGTGGGGGGCAGTACACAGGGGCAATGCGTAGGGGGTGCATGCGGGTGCACGTGCATCCCCTGAGCCTAGGGGTGCACCCCATACTAAAAGGCGCTGCTGTGGGCAGTGCCTGCAGGTGGTTGCCGCTTGCCACCCAACTGCTGACACCACCGGCGGTGGCTGCAGGCGATCTGTGATCACTGCTGGCCACTGTCGACACTGCTGGTGGCGTCTATGGGTGGTCGCCGACCCCCGCCCCTTCCCCCTGCTGCTGACAGCGCTGGCGGCGTCTGTGGGAGCTTCTGTTTGCCGCTGTGCTTCCACTGCTGTCACGCTCCCACCACCGCCGTTTCCTCCCAGTTGCCGGAGGCATGTGTTGTTCATGGCAGTGGGTCAGGAGTGAGGGGCACTGGGTCAGGACTGGCCATTGTTGTTTACAAATGGGTCCTGGTACAAAAAGGGTTGAGAACCAGTGCTTTAGTGACTTGTACTGGGGCACACCACAGGGGTGCAGAGTGAAGTTTAGCTGGTCGTGGACTGGGGAAGGTGCTATTTTCCATGGTATCATACTTGTTTTTCTGACTTTTTGTGGAAAAATCTACTTCACGGTTGCATTACCACACTGCATCCCTTCCCCAGCTATTTAATGTCTCAAGAAATTGCACTGGGCTCCCAGGAATGAAAGTTTCAGGACAGCCACGAGCTCTCCCCTGCAAGGTGACTCCTATCAGGGCACAAACGGTAGATCCCCACGATTCAGGGGCTGCAGGCTCCAGATGCCACAGCATCTTAAATACGTCTCACCAGAGTGAACGGGTCAAAGAAAACGTTTTGAGAGGCCTCAGAGCTTTCGTCTACTACCTTGGCCCTTCCAGGAATTGTTTTCAGTGGAAGGCAGCAATTTGGCCTTGTGTAAATAAGTGTCTAGCTGCTAGGATAGGTGGAGGACCACCAAATCAATATAGTGAACAAAGAACTAGTGAATAACGGACTCACTGCTGCCCACTTTGTTTGCTGTAGACTCTGACGTTCCTGCTAGTATTTTCCTTTCTTTATAGTATTTTCTGCACAACAGCTTGCAGGTAAAGGAGTTATGTGAGGGGTGCCTGGGATATGTCGATTTGTTGGCCTGGTGGAGCAGTCAGGCTTACAAAGTGTTATTCCCAGCCCCCCAGTCCATGTTTTTATGCTGTTTGGGATATCTTTTCTAGACTAATAATAAGAAACACAATTTCTAGCACTGTAAATGCAATTGTATTCTTTGTGATGCCACTGATAAACCTGGCTGTCAGCAGCTGCTCAGCTTTTAGGCAGGGGTGAGGGAGAGATGAATTTATATAGGGTGCTTTCTCTGTGTGAGGGCCACCAGCTGCTTTCTGGCAAACTGTCATAAATTGCTTCCGAATTAGTGGTTTGAAGGCAGCCGCGCAGATGCCAGTGACTGTCAGTGCTGGCAAATGGCTAAAATAGTAAAGGGGTAGAAATGTGTTTGCTCTCACAAGGAGAATGAAATTAAATGCAATGGAAAATGACTTAAAATCCTCTTTATCCTGGTCTCAGTGTTTGAGGCTGGGATACAGTAAATATTCTGATGACTCATTATGGAGTTTTCCTTGTTCTTTCATTTGGTTTCTCAAAAATTAGGCATCCTTGCAGAGGTGGATATATGCCTACAAACAAATCACTCTCACAGGATGGTTCAAGGTGACTTCATGGTAACATTGCAAATGTCCTTTCTTAGTACCTGCCTAATTTGTCTGAATCCATTGATTTAGGGACTCGTGAAATGCCCTCTACTGCTAACTTGGCATTTCAGTGCAAACATCTTTATTGTGACTCAGAATTTTAAAGAGTAAGTGTGACATTGTGACTCCCTTACTCCTATGGAGGAGAAGGAGAATGCTACTATGAAGGTCGGTGTACTGATTCTTTGGAAAGAAAGGTGCTATTTGCACTGGTTAAGGATATTAGAGCCAGATCCTACAGAAATAATAAACTAGTGCATGTGGATAATGCTCATGAGGTTTACCTTGCTTTGTAATAATCATCCACCTTTAACAATATTGCATTATGCTTTATTAGATTCTCTTGTTGATACTTTTAACTGGAGCCTCTGTTGATCATTGCACAGTTTACTCTCCTCCCACTTTAAAATCTCCCCTAGAATCCTTTAGACTTCTTAAATGCTCACCTCTATTTATTTCACAGCAAATGTCTCCCATCTGATTGATGTGTCCATTCCTCTCTCCCATGATAAGAAAAGAACAAGCCTCAAAGGCTGCCACACAGCTCCCGAGAGAGGAGAATACAAGTACTAGGTTCTCTGAACCAATGTCTGAATGCTGAGGTCATATTGCTGCTTTTTCTCTTTCATGATATCACTGCACATCCCCTCATGCGGAAGGAGTTGCAGGTTTCATGGTATTCACCTCTGTGCGTGGCCTCTGCATATGTTTAGCAAAGGTCACATTCCATTATTAAAACCTGCCTCTCTTACTGGTCATGTCAAAGACCAGCCATTGAATCTCTCTCTTTGTGTTGCTCAGCAGGCAGTAAATCCTTATTTGCAAATGTGAGCTCAAGGGCACTGTGACATGGTGCAGGGGTCTTGCCCTGTAACCAGCAGCCAGGAAACTAACCTTACTGTACATGAACAGGTGGAAGGGTTTGGGATAACAGGAAGGTGCCTAAGCCTGGACCTAACTTCGAGTGCATGTTAAGTCACTGGAACAGCTCTGGTGATTACAATTAGGATGAGCTGCACTGCAGAATTAGGCTATAGAAGCTAAAAATCTGGACTGTGGAACTAAACTGTAGAAATAGCATGATCATTTTCAAGAGTACTTTGCTCTTTAATAGCATATAACAATCACTTTTTCAGTGTGTTCATGTTGTTAATGCAACACTCCTAACTTTACAGGCAAGAGAATTCAAGCTGTAAAACACGATGAGGTCCAGGTTCACAGCTTTTGAGGCAACTTGGCCTTTCCTAGTCAAAGAACAGCAGGACTTAAAATGTCCAAAGTGTAAAGGAGATTATGCTTATTCATCTTAGTAGCTGAAACACAGCTATGGGGCAAAAGCATGGAAATGAATCAAGTGAGTGATTAGCAATTAATGAGGCTCTCTCTCCCATCACACACTTACGTCAATAGTCTTCTATTATTGTGCTGGCACCTGGGAAGATAGATAGGTAACTCATAGGCTTCTATAGTAGCTGAAATGTATGTTTTCAATTACAAGAGCTGTCAGCTTGTCACTTCTTTCTGCTCGGTTTCTGGGATAGCAGCTATTCCAGGGCACCCTACTGAGTAGAAATTTCCCAAAACTAAGTGACAAAAGTAATTTTGTTCATCAATAAAAACATAATAACAGAACAATCATCTGAAGAGAAAGACAGTGCTTCAGAAACTAACCCTCTTGCTGGGGGGCTGAAACTTGCCGCTGCCGCCAAAAAAAAAAGATAATTCACAGACAGGCTGTTTGTCTGCTTTTATTTCCTTATCATTGTCATAAGTACAGAAACACACAGCATAAAGTACTGATACATCAGCATCTCAAATGTGTTGGTCTCCTACAGATGCTACATGAATCATGCTTATTGTTTTGCAACTAGTCATGGGCATTTTTATGTGTGAGCAAGGCTTTGGGGTAACCTTAATCCTTCTATGGATTATGTAACAACACATATGAAGAACTCCGAATGGAGCAGGTTAAAGGAGGGGAGGAGGATCCTAGTTTTTGCTTTGCCTGATAGTTAAGAACTGCTTAAACAACCATCAGGGTCAACCTTACATGCTGTATGAATGGAGTGCTACGAAAGCATTCATACAAAAGTGCTTACCCTCAGCTACTGGAGTTGGAATCTTAAACAGTTTTTTCCCTAAGATGTCAGTAAATCTTTCCATCAACTCGCCATTCTTCTTCAGTAATATGTTTGTCACTTAAACAGAAGAGAAGAACTAGCTGGGAGTGTCTTGTCTCAGTTTATATGTGGCTGATTTGGTAACAAAGTATTTACTAGTAATTTTTTCCTTTATACTTTTTCTCTTCTCTTATCGGTAATGCATCACCATCTTATAAAAGACGTTATGATATATAATCCAGATCTAGCTTATCTGTCATAGCAGCTTTTATTTATTCACTATGGTGTGTAAGCATAGATGTATTTGGATGAATTGTGCCATGCCCTCTGCAAATACCCCTTTGTCATTCCAGTTTATTGACAAGATTTGTTTCACTTATGAAGACTTTTGCCTTCACAGCTAAGAAAAGTTAAAAGAACAAATTGCATTTATGATCTGGTATTACCCGGTGTGAGGATATAGTAGTTTTAATGGCAACAGGGAAGGTGTTTTGGAGGAAATTGTAGTGCACCAGCTTTTTACCTCTGGAGAGCTGCTTTCATTTTAGTCTTTGGTGAACGTCAGCGTACACTGGAAAGCTACTAGCAATCGGCAAATTTGGGATGAGTGTCAATTATTATTATTGTTATTTGCTGCTTCCACCACCGGTTGCTCAGAGAGCCCACAGTCTCTGAGAAGGGCTCAGCTTAGTCATGGGTTTAGAATAGGGCTCCTCAAAACTTCAGGACCGGCAGGCCAAACTTACACAGCTCAGTCTGAGATGGGGCACTCCTTCCAACCTGGCTGCCACCAGCCACTGCTGCTGCTTCCTGCCAAGCCCCGCACTGCTGAAAAGCCATGGAAGCCCTGGCTTTCTGAGCTAGAGAGAATGGCCCTGTGGGCTTGATCCAGCCTGTGGGCCAGAAGTTACTGATGCCCGGTTTAAAATATTACCACCTTCCTCAGCAGAGCAGAAGTGCCCAGCAGTGCTGCTTTCTGAAGGACCCAGAATCCTTCATAGGGTCAGTTTCCAATTCATACTGTGCTGCCGTGATGACCCAGTCATGAGATCCCAATGCATCCTAAACTGCTGGTATTATTACCAAGATGCTAGTTCTTGAAGATGTTACTTGGTGCTTTTTTTTTTTCCAGAAAAAGTTCTCACTGACTCACATTTAAGGTGTAAATCTCAGTTTTACGCTCAAGCATAGCATATGTTAATTTGCCATTCAAACTACGTGAAGTATGAATGTGTGTGGTGTGACATTACATCTCTCCGTTAAAGGTTTTTAATTTCATGATTTGCTTATTTTATTTAAGTTGTTCTCAAGGATTGAGGTGAGTGCAGCCCAACCTTTGAATCCAGTTACTTCTAGTCTTTGGATCCAGATCCCAAATTCCCCTCGTTTGTCAGCTCCTGCCAAACTCTTGGTATGATGCACATACTTGGAAGTTTCAGAAACTTTGAGCACCATCTGTACTTTGCAGCTGGTTGATTTGAGTTGTCCTAAGGGACATTAAAATGTTCTGTTTCTTTTTGCTTTGCTGGGCATATGTTGTGCCTGATTTTGTATGGAATTTTTATTATTTTGCTTTCCCTGGCTTCTAAAAAATCACTTTACCTGCCCTAGAAAGTGCCCTGTAGCTTCTGAGGGGAAAAACATAATCATGTTATTGGGCAAGTACAGCTATAACCAGATTATCCTGTGTTGCACTATTTTATTCTTTAACTGCTTCCAAGTCTTGTACTGAATATAATGAGTTACAAGCAGAGGTATTATAGTGGTAATTGATTTTTTCACATATGAATGGATGAAAGATCAATACGAATCATTTAGATTTCTGTGTCTGCCTATTAATGTTGTATATCCCTTGTTCAGCGCAAGGAGTAAGCAATAGGCCTTTAATTAAACCATGTTCCCAAAGATTCCTATGAAAGTGGTGCTGTGACATATGCAATCAATGGCAGACTACACTGGCTGTACATGTACATGCAGTCTGCAACAGGGCACATACACATAATCACAGACTGCATGCAAATATATACCATTACATGCAGACTGCAGCACATGATGTGTGCCATTCACGGTCAATGACTGATGATGACAGTATTCATTTACTCAATCATTGACACAACTACATAGCTCCCAGAGAATCACGGAGCCTATGTGGACACCAGTCCTGCACACACTGCTCCATTATGGACTCACAGTTCCACCTGATTCAAGGCCTTTAGACTGGGATGTTAGTCAGGACTAAGTTGGACCAGGTCTGTTCAAACTATAGGTCACTCAGTCAGAACCTGGAACTGGACGGAGGTGCAGGACCTGTCTGGTTTCAAATGTCCTTATAGACTCAGAACTCAGCCTGGGTTTTGTCAATGTGCTGGCTAAGGGTCACTACCACCTGCAGTGAATCTGGGCCCAGTTTAAAGGGAATGTGCTGATTTCTGAGTTCAGGTCCTGACCTATTCTAGCCTTTGGGCATTCTAGTCAAATGAGGACTCCACCTTTGAATATCCCGCTGAAACACACTTAGCAAAACAGCTCAGGTGTTAAGATTAGTGTTGCGCATGACAGCTCACTACTCATATGGTGCATGCAATCCCAATATTGTCTTTCCATTTGCCCCTGAACAGCGAGCCTTCATTTTGGGGAGTGTCCTTTAAGTGAGCATCCTCTGTTCTGCTCTGGAGTAGCAAACGTTCAGACAAGACTTGGAGCAAAGCACAACTAAGTCAATAAAACTGGATTCTAAAATGCCATTTAATTCCTAAGGGAGAAGAATTCCATCCTGAGCGGAAGTTGAAGCGCTGACTGACTGGTGCTATCCAAATAGATGATATTTTTAACAGAGTAGATGGAGCAGAACAGCAGCCTCCTCCAGAGATGTAGGGGATGGGCAAATCATTCAAATGCCTTGTCACAAGACTGCACAGTAATTTTCAAGCTATCAACAAAACCTTGTGGTGAAGGATTGTTTGTGTGTTGTGAACAGATTCTAAAATTCACAAGAATAAGGAGTTTGCATTGTTAAATTATTCAAATAAATGCAGACAAATTAAATGAAAACCTCCATGTAATTATAATTAAGAGTGCTCATTTCAGTGAACACAGCCATTTTCTTTAACATTTCATATTTGATACTGGGAGAATTCACTCTTGCATGCTTCAAATTTATATAGCTCAAAGATAAAACCACTTGGTTGTACTAACCACCAAACCCAGGATGCAACTTTATTTTAGATTTTATATAATGCTTGTGAAGAAGAGCTTCTGGCTGAATTTGAGAAATGGGATGGTGGATTTACAGAAATTTGTTCATTTATTAGGCTCGTGAAATATCCACTGAACAGACAGCTCAGTAGTTTTCAGAAGACAAATGGGAATTTTCCACGCAGACAGTACAAAGCTGGAACAAAACTGATTTATCTGCCTCCAGGTGTCTTCAGGTTTTTGGAGATCAGACATGCAAACGTGGTAAGTTGATTGCATTTTAGAGCATAAGCAGAACATAATAGGCACACTGAAGAGCAGTCTGTCATGTGAAGTTTGTATTTAGCAGCACTTGCAAGGTCACTTCAAAGTGGGGTTGCCCGTTTTACTCTTCTGTCCATCTCTGACTCAAGAAGAGACAAAATAGTTTATTGATTTGTAAAATAAGCAGACATAAGTGTGCGCAAGCGTCCTTTAAAATTGGTGTTTAGGCAGGATTGGCTTCTTATTGCTGCATGTGTGTGTACAGTGCCTACTATGATGGGAAATGGGCACTGTTACATCAGTGCACTTACACCAGTAAATGAATATGTGTGGCAATAGTTGTTAGTGAGTCAGGCTCCCAACTTAAGATGAGGCACTTAACTCTGAGTGAAATTCAGCGGCAGCAGGAGTCTGATTCCTGTGAAACAGAGCTGTGGCTTTGATGCAAATCCTGAGTAAGAGGCAGCATGTTGCTGTGGACTGGGTGCGTGTCCAGTGCAGTGGCATAGCTGAGCTTGCCTGGCTGGTGGAAGGGGGGCTCCCAGCCCACTGCCCTCTCCGGCCCCGAGTGCTAATGCGGGAGACAATGACTGGAACCTGCTTCTCCTTCTGTGCTATGAGCTTGATGCAGGGAACGTGTCCCTCTGCTCCACCTGCTAGCTGTGCCATGAGCCGGTTAGGAGTGACGTGAACACTGATGAAGAGGCTGCGGACCCTAGCAGGTTTCATTTCTTCTGCTGGTTCATTACCAGCACTGAACTGGGGAGATGATACAGAGAGAGCTCCAGAGCCCTTTGAGATCTACTAATGGAAAAAGCTGTAGGGGAGTTAGCTATAATGATGGTGACAGTAGTGATTACTTCACAAATGTGCTTCTGCCATCATCAAGGGAACTGGTGCTCAAAGACGTTTAGCCAGAGGTCATTTGTTTTATGAACCCATTGCCGGAGTGATTGAAGCAAAAAAAAAAAAAGGAATTTCTAAACGAGGTTCAGCCGGGCTGACTCGGGACTGAAGCAGGGGGGTTGGTGGAAATGGCCTGAACTGTTTCCATGCAAAGGGCTAACAGGTCTCACAGCTTCAGAATCGAGGCTCAGGCTGATCCATAAGGAGCTGCGCTCACAAGCCACCACTCACTGATCACACAGAGTGCAGCGGCGTTCCGGGAAAGGGCTGCCTGTAAGAGGAGACTGACGTGGCCGTGACAGGTGACAGACAACAGACCCGAACAAACATGTGTAGAGAGAGAGAAAGAACCCCCCCCTCACTTCTCTCCCCCCAGGCATGATGGAGGCTCAAAGACATTTTGCATCAGCATGGTTCAGGAACATCTTACTTCAGATATGATTGCTTCAGCAAGTCCTTGGCTTCCATTAAACAGCATGGAGTTGTCCTCCATTGTGGAGACATGGCCGCCTTTGAAAAAGAGTTTGCCTCTGACAAAAATGGTGTTTCCAGGACTGAAAACCTCCTCAGAACTTGTGAAATGTGAAATCCATTTCATGTTGAATGTTATTCACGTTAATACAAGGCAGAAAAGTGAAGCAGAGAGTGCTTGGAAATCCATCCTGGCTGGCAGAAAATCACCTCTAAGTGACAATGCCTCGTGCAAGCTTGGTGAGTTCCACGGCTCTGTCCCTAAGAAGCAGAAAACATTGACAATGTCTCCTGAGGTATCCCATTTGAATCCTGATCCACCACCATAGCTATAGGACAAAATACTACGATTTTACCTATTGGTGCCACCTATCTGTACGTCCCGATTGCAATCAAGAGGCCGTCCCAGGTGTAATGCAACATCAAAATCAAAGAAAACCAGAGCTTGATGGGTCCTCAGAAGGTAACCTAGTCCAGCCTCTTGTTCACCACAGGATTGTTCCTCACTAAACCATCTCATCCAAGTGTCTGTCTAACATACTCTTGAAAATTTCCAAGGATGGAGATTCCACATCCTCTCTAGGTAGCCTGTTCCAATGCTCACCCACCCACTTAGTGAGGAAGTTCTTCCTGATATCCAACCTAAATTTCCCCTGCTGCAGTGTGAGACCATTGCTCCTAGTCTTGTCCCCTTCAGCCACAAAGAAAAGTCTATTTCTGTCCTCTTCATAACTACACTTCAGGTATTTGAAGAACATTATCAATTCCCCACATAGTCTTCTCTTCTCCAGAACAAATAATCCAAGTTCTTTCAGCCATTCCTTATAAGTCATGTTTCCCAGACCTCTAATTCTCTTTATTGCTCTCTGCTGGACTCTTTCTAATCCATTTGCATCTTTCTTGACGTGCAGGTCCCAAAATGGTACTGCATTACTCCATTGTGAAGCCTCACCAGCTTTGAATAGAGTGGCAGAATCATTTTCCTTGATTTGCCTGTTAGTATACTTGCTATGCTATTGGCTTTTTTGCAAGAAGAGAATACTGCTGGCTTCTATTCAGCTTATGGTCCACTGTAATGCCAGGTTCTCTTCTGCAGTACGGCACCCTAGCCTGTCATTCCCCAGTCTATATTAGCATTTGTCTTTGCTGAATTTCATCTGATTAATTTTGAACCATTTCTCCAGTTTATGAAGGTTATTCTGGATACTAGCCCTGTCCCCCAGAGCATCTGTAATATGTACGAGAAACTAAAAACAGCAATTTCAAGGAGAATAGAGTAGTAGGTACAATCATTCTGCACCAATATCAAATGAGATCATAGCCAGGTGTGTCTGGTTCTCTGTTTTTTTCTTGATGTTTTCATTCCTGAGAACCATGTAACTTATCTGACAAACAATGGGACATGTACTTATAAGTTACTTATAAAGAACTCAGTTATATATATGGTCCTGAGAAAACTTGGACACGTCTAAAGGAAGGCTGGCATGTAGCATGAAGTCATCTAAGTCTAAAAGCACCCATGTGTGATCTCAAACAAGGCTATTCAGTCCAAGTTTTAACCTGAAAAGTACTTGCTGTGAGTTCTTGGGGTGGGCATTATCTTTGTTTTATGTTTGTATGGCACCTAGCACTAGGGGAGGGGATGACTCCTAAGTCCTATGGTAATACAAATTATTGTTCTTAATAGTAATAATACTTACAATAACAGCAGCAGCAGCAACAACAAGTATACCTCAACTACAGCTCTCCCATGAGAGGAAGGGCTAAAGCCATAATTTAAAGTAAAAAGGTAACATCTATGGTCTTTCAAGTGATGCTGTTTGAAGGGGAAAAGGGGGTCATGTGCTTGGATCTCCTTTGGATGCTGAAGTAATCACACCTTTTGAATCCTCAACCTCTGCTGAGGGTTGTTAACAAGAGAGCTAAGTGAGCCAATTTCAGTGGAGGATTTTGTAATATTGGCCCTGGTCACAACACCTGCATCGATTCTTTTCTAGCACACTTAATTCCTTTCTGAACATTATTCTACCACCAGGTAGAAATGAATCCCAGTCACT
This sequence comes from Alligator mississippiensis, assembly GCF_030867095.1. NCBI lineage: Eukaryota > Metazoa > Chordata > Crocodylia > Alligatoridae > Alligator > Alligator mississippiensis. Next base: position 45,130,129 of record NC_081836.1, on the reverse strand, counting down.
AGAAAGCTGGCTTGGGCTTTCACAGTGAGTTGGAGCTAAACTAACTACATTGGCACCTTTCCAGGCCATGAAACCTCCAGCCCCTCTTGGCTTATTAACTTCTTTTTTTGCTGGTTGACAACCCAGAGACAAGAAGCTGAAAGAAGTGTTGTGACAATGCAGTAGACACAACTCATTGTACTATCTCTACACAGTCTGTGTTCTTACCTTTCTTGCGAGGAGATGAAAGCTCACAGGAGACGGTTCAACTTCATTAACTATTTCAGCCTAGCCACCTCTACCTGCCTTGCTGCCCCTGCAAGAAGATGCCCAGGGGAGGGCAGCCTTCTGAAATTAATGCTGTGATAACTCCAGTTAAGCATCCCAGCACTGGACCATCCGGTCCCTTTGATGGATATGGATGGCCTGCATTTCACTGATGGGTGAGGGGGGAAAGCTGTACTCATAACTCCCTTTAGGGACCAATGACTCACCCTGTAGCTATCTGAAAAATATGTCTGCTTCTTTCAAATAGCCAGTGTTTTCTTTCCAAATGTTCATCTCCTTTCTGGCCAGTGATGGTTATTTCTTGCGTTCTCCATGGGGGATAAGTTTTTCCATCCCAGCCAAGGGTAAGAGTAAAGGATTTTCTTTGATTTTTACCAATTCATTACATAGAAGGGAGAGAGAAATATTTGTACTGTACTAAAAATTTAGCTCAGGATGTAGACTTGAATAATTGGTTAGGCTGTTCCTTTCTGTCTGGATTTTCCACTGAAGGCAATCTGTATTTTAGAAACTGAAACAAAAGAAAAGCCAGGTTATGTTTTTTCCTTTTCACCCACACTCTTAAATTGATGATCAAAAGGTTTTATTTTAATCACATGCCAGTTTTACAGTGGTTTAACTTTGTTGAATCTAGTGGAGCTATGTGTCAGCAAGCATTTAGTCAGATTGTGATTGGCTATTAACTATGTTCCTGTCTTTTGTTGTGAATTATTTATGAAAACTTGTGGGAATGGATCTTTGTTTATTCAAAAATCAGGGGAATATTCTTGGTAAAACTACCTATACTCTCACACATCTGATTAATTCATCATTATTTCTTGTTTGTAATTCATTATTTGTTTTTATGCTTAAGAGGTTCCAGGCATCCAATCAGAGAGTTGAATCAATGCCATGTCACATAAGTCACCAATCACAGAGCTGAACAACAAATGCTAACTAGCAGATACTGGAGGTGACTGGAATCCACTTAACCATAAGCACTGTTCAGCTAAAAGTATTCAGTGAATAGTTGCAAATAACTAATACATTTGTAGAAATCAGAATTGGTTCATGAATGATTCATTAAAACTAGGGAAATTAATTCAGAGGTTCACTTATTCATAATGAATAATGCATCTCCCTCTAATATATTTAGGAGAACTACTGTATAATGTAATTCCCAGACCAGGTCTATAATCTGTAAACCTGACAACCTGGACTAGGAATAAAATGTGCAATGTGTTGCAAAAGCTGAAAGGCCTGTACTGAAATGATGTGATGAGAGAACGAGCTGAAATCTCTGACCAAGTTCAAATGCATTTCTTATACATGAAATGACTTAATTTAATCTATCCTGTAGAAATGGATTGCCAGTTCGTATCCCCAGGAAAACAGGAAGCCCGATGGAGATAGTTATTGAGACTTTCAGCATCCGAAAAGAAAGCTTGAAACTTCTTCAGAACAGGGTGTGGTATCTTTCCTCCAGCCCGTCATCTGCCCATCCTTGGCAGCAGCTCAAAAAAAAAGGGCAGAAATGTATTCCGCATGAGACGATATTAACTCCTTGGTAGCTGTGATCTGGCAGAAGTACTCTTTCTGGCAGTGTAACAACTCCTCTTGGCTTTTCAACTTAGACTCTTCATTTGTTGACCATCAGGGATTTACGTTGCCTTTGGTATTAGGAGGCTTTAGCTGAGGGTCAACCATTTGCCAGCATTCTTGGCGGCAGGTAGTGGTATTTCAACTCTGCAGCACTATCTTTACAGCGTATTAACATGCATGTGTATATATTAGTGCACATGCCTAGGTCCATTTTTAGTTGGTCTGTATTCTGTACGTCATCTTTGTTAAACCTCGTTTTCTCCAAATATTTATGTTGGCCTTTTAATACAGTGTGGGTTTATTCTCCGCCAGCTCGTAGAGGAGGTATTTACTATGAAGATATCAGGGGCACTCCTGGCTTTGTTGCTTCTGGGGGAAGCAGTGTCTCAAAGCAAACGTCAGTCCAAAGCTAATGTGAAGACTCCTGCCCAGAGTCGAAAGGGTCTGAATTCTGCCGGGGAACTGGCACAGACTGCTACTGAAGAGGACACCTTCGTAGGAGTTCTTCCTCCTGTGCGAGATGCTTTGGCATTACAGCTAAGAAGCCCCTCACTAGCCCCTTTGCCTGCTTTGAAGGCCCTGAACAACATGAAACTTTTCTTTCTGAGGAACAGTGGGGTCACCTGTAATGATGGGACAGCAGCTGGGTAATGTTCACTTACATCTCGCGCGCTTTTACAGACAATGCAAAAGCCCAAAATAACCTGCCTGGTGTTCACACTTCTTTCCCACCACTTGCAGATACTACTTAAGGGAGAGCAGAGGGAGCAAGAGGTGGATCATATTCTTAGAAGGTACGGTAGGGAACAAAAATGCAGTAGTAAGACAAACTGATCTTGCTTCTGAACTCACATATATTAGGGGGTATGAATCTTTTTTACCTCTGTCCAGGTGGCTGGTGCTGTTATAATAAAGAAACCTGTGATACCAGATATAAGAATATCCGCCGTTTAATGAGCTCCTCTGACTGGCCCCAAACAAAGAAAGGTATTCTCTGCAATTGCTGTATCACTAATGGATTGATATAGTTATTACAGTTCTGTGAAAATTCAGGGGATGGATTCAGATATCAGTTAAAGTGCTGTAGGTCTGGAGTAAGTTCACTGAAGTCGGTGGTGATATTCATCTAGATGGTTACTGATATAGCTGAGAAGAGAAGCAGGGTTAGTGGTCTGGGCAGTGATTTCATCCCTGCACTTCTGTAATTTGGACACAGCAGGGCTGGAGTTCAGTGGGAGCAGGTCACGGACCCTCACTGGTGCGGAGACTTCTGAGGAAAGACTGCACAAGAGAGGTAGGCTTTTAGGCAGGATTTCAAGGAGCAGCAAGGGGGGGTTGGACATCCCCAAGCACAGAAGTTGCCATAAAAGAAGGGAGCAAAGAGAGGGCTTCCCCCTGCCAGGTAGCGAGCCCTATGGCATGTGTGGCAGCGCACCCAAACACCTCTTTACCTCTAAGCCTGTGAGCAGTACCATTGAAGGCAGCAGGGTTACCCTCTGGATCTAAAGGGAAGCACATGTGTGAGTCCTTTTCCATTCAGGTCAGTGCTCAACTGAGCTAGGAGGACTCTGAGGAATGGGAAGATATTCTGATCTCAGTGGTGTGGAGGTAGGGTGGTTATTCAGAGCCTCCATGATGAAGAAAATGAACTCAAACTTCATGTAGAAAGAAATGGGGAGGAAATGAAGGAGCAAGGTGTGTGGGTGACAAGCCGTAAAGGGGGACGAAAAGGAGTGGATGCTGGGAGGTACTTGCAGAGGGTTTGTTTGGTTCCCAAAGCTGAGAAATGTCGCTGTGCTCAGCCTGGTTTTATGAGATGGTGACTGGTACCTCTCTGTGTTGTTTTGTTTGTGATTTGTGATTCCAGGCACGGGCATCTTGTCTGCTCAGATGGAAGAAAGCCCACACTGGTGGAACGCCAATGCCGTGTAAGGACCTTCCTGAGTGCTGTACAACTGCTAAATTGCCAGTTCCTTCCCTGACTGCTAATTGCATGATCTAACAGTGCGAGCAACACCTCCTGTCATTCTGGGGATAGCTGCAGCTCCTCATGAAAGGCTCCTTCTCTTATGAAAGTACTGCTGGTTCTGCACTGCTAAATCCATCGTGGGGCTGGGATATCTGCGTCCCACATCATTTCTGGGACAAAACCTTGGATCCATAGTTCTTGCATCTTCCCACAAGAGACCCCTTGCCAGATAGCTAGGAATTGGCCAAAACCCCTGATCCATTTAGCAATATGGGGGAGGGCAAGGTGGTAGTGGGCCCCAAACATAATGGTATGAGCCCTATCCTGGATCATCCCTGTGCAGAGCAGGTAGGTGATGGATAAAAAGCAGATGTTTCTCTAGTCTGTTTAGGAGCTGTCTGGTGGCTTTGCTGATGCTATGTGTGTGCTTTCCCTTTGCTGCCTTTGTTTAGGTTTGTGCCTTACTGCTCTAGTGATATCTGGAGTGGGACTCTGCCCAAATCTCGACAAGGTACGCTGCTGTTTCTCTCCTTCATCCTTTTAATATGTCCTTTATGGGGTCACTTTAATTGGAGATCTTTTCTTCCAGCAGACTATGCCTTCATGGGATCTCTGATTATCCAGGAGGTGATTAAGGACCTGGTCCCCAAGGGAATTAAACATGCTAAAGTGGTCCTCCTTGCTGGGGCAAGGTAAGAATAGGACTAGAGATGGAGGTTTTTGGTCAAAATGTGGAGTGGGAAAGGAAAACTCTTTAAAAAAAATACCACGTGTGAGCGTCGTTAGTAACAGTTCATATTTCAGCTGAACCTAGAGGTGCTACGTGAGGTCAGGTCCCGATTATGACGGTAACTCACAACACGGGGAGAGAAAAGAGTTTGTACCTTACTCAGACAAATCAGACAAAGGAAGGTGGGGGGTGAGGGGGTGCAGGGAGAAACAGGTACAGGGAGCTGCCAAAGCAGGACCAAGACCCAGGTTTCCCTGAACCACATTACCTTCCTAAACACTCTCCTTTTGCAAATATGCCCTTTCATTTATTTTGTGTTAGCAAAGCCTTGTCTGAGCCTATTGGTGAAGATGTCTTCTATACCTCTTATAAGAAATGAGACCTCTTCAGAGCAGTGGCTCAAATCTTCTACATCTTTCAGTAAGCCTGGTGTTTTGCCCACTTGCTCCAGCTACAGACTGCAGAGTTTTCTGTGCAAGGGATGTGTTGGATGTTGAGTGGCCTTATGAAACGGATTAGTGCTCCAACCTCTGCTGAAGTCGGCATGCAGACTGCATAGCTGTAGTACTTGAAACAGGACAGAGGCCCTGATCTAAAGCCCACTGAAGTCAGTGGGAGTCAAGTGGTTAGTCCAGTTCCCAATATCAGCATCACAACAAATGCCATCACATGGCCACTAGTGGGTCTCTCTTTGGTAAGTTAAACAGAGAGACTATGAGGTGAATGAGCCCAAGGCCTCAGATAATCTGTTCAGCCTGAGGTTTTTGCACATGGACAAGGAAGGGGTGGGGGAGGTATAAACTGCATCTGCTTTGCAGGGAAGTGAGGGGCTCTGGTTTCCAGGGGAGGCTACTGAACACTTTGCATGAGCCACAATATTTGCAAAAATCCAATTAGTGAATGCGAGAGAAGGGGACAAGGGTTGGAAGGAAAAAACTTGATGCCTCCTTTCATTTCTAGGATATGCTGCAAAAATTTCAGTCAAAAACCTCTTTGTTTCTGCTGCTGTGTCCTGGTGGCTCTCAGGCAGGTGGGATACAATAGCAGTGGGGCTTTAAGGTACATTACTCAGAACTCATGTATTTGCCAAGGATGGCATTAGTGAAGATGCTGTCAGCCTGTGGAGCTGCAGGGCACTGTATCAGGGAGCCACATAACCAGTGCATTTCCTCTCTTCAGTGCTGGTGGGACAGGTGTGCTACTGAACCTGGAGAGGGTGGCTGCCCTGCTGGAGGAGCTGGAGGCTGAGGCAGTCCAGGTCAGAGGGCTTGTAGACTCTGGTTGGTTTCTTGACATTAACCATCCAAGACAATCTGACTGCTCAGATGCTGCCTCCCAGTCCTCAACAGATGCAATCAAGAAAGGACTCAGGTACTTGAGCCTGTATGTTGTAACCCTCAGGTATATTCTTGCTTTGCTTGCAAAACCCCACAGATGCAAATTTCTTGCAACCCCAACTTGCGGGAAGAAAAATCCACAGCATGCTTATAGGCTTGGCAGTGCTACGCTGGCTAGCACTACAGACAAAAGGGACTTGGGGGTCATGATTGACCACAAGATGAACGTGAGCCTTCAGTGTGATGCTGCGGCTAGTAAAGCGAGCAAAATGCTGGCGTGCATCCATAGATGCTTCCCAAGCAAATCCCAGGACATCATTCTCCTGTTGTACTCAGCCTTGGTGAGACCACAGCTGGAGTACTGAGTCCAGTTTTGGGCTCCACAATTCAAAAAGGATGTGGAGAAGCTTGAGAGAGTGCAGAGGAGAGCCACGTGCATGATCAAAAGTCAGAAAAACAGACCTTATGACGAGAGGCTGAGAGCCATGGGACTCTTCAGCCTGGAAAAGCTCAGGCTCAGGGTGATCTGGTGGCTGCCTATAAGTTTATAAGGGGTATGCACCAGGATCTGGGGGAACATTTGTTCACCAGAGCACCCCAAGGGATAACAAGGTTGAATGGTCACAAACTCGTCCATGACCATTTCAGGCTGGACATAAGGAAGAACTTTACTGTCCGAGCCCCCAAAGTTTGGAGTAGACTGCTGCCGGAGGTGGTTCAAGCACCTACTTTGAACACCTTCTAGAGACATTTGGATGTTTATCTTGCTGGGATCCTATGACCCCAGCTGACTTCCTGCCTGTGGGGCAGGGGGCTGGACTCGATGATCTTCTGAGGTCTCTTCCAGCCCTAATGTCTATGAAATCTATGAACTACTACCTGACCTCCACCTTCAGCCCAATGAGAAGCAGCACAAGTGCTTAGATTAGCACCTGGGATGAGTGCGTGCATATATATTTTGCAGATGCAGCTTAAAATGTAGGTTTCTGTCAATGTCTTATAATGCATGTGTGGTCATGTCCTTGGTCAGGGGCCCCACTCCACCTTGGGTGAAAAATAGTCATTTATGTTTTCTAAATAAGAGAGCTTTCCTTGTTCTGAGCACCATGCCATGCCTATCTTAGGCTGCCATGGGACGCTACATGGCAGGTTCCTCGTATTCATCTTCTCACCCAGACAATTTTCATTTGGGATGATGAGCACAGGTATTTCTTTACATGTTAGTTCCAAGTAACAGCATCTCACTCCTCCCTTCTTGTGTCCTGGCCATCTTGTTTCAGGATGTGGAATGGGATCCTCCCAGAAAAATGTAGGCAGCGGTTCAAGAAGGCTGATGAATGGCAGTGCTTCCTCGGGTACCGGCTGTTCTCATCCTTGAAATGTAAGTGCAACTTCTCTCAGGGCCTGACCCTGCTCCTCCATTGCCATTAACTGAGGCCACACACTTCTGAAGCTCTTTGGGGCAGTGAGAATCTTTTATTCTGTGTTTGCATTATCATCATGGGGCCTTAGTACACAACTAAGATTTCTGGGCACTCTGCTAATATAGTAGCAGTAGCGATAAGGGTTGCAGGATCTAGCCTTGGGTGGTAGAGTCAAATACTGACTCCTTTCTAGGACTTTTTTCTTCCTTTACAGCTCCAGTTTTTGTGGTCCAGTGGCTGTTTGATGAAGAACAGATGAAATTGGAAAATATCCATCTCAGCGGCCAGTCTCTGGAAGAAAATCAATGGAACTATATACAGAACCTCGGACGCGAACTTAGGAACTCACTGCGCGATGTCCCGTCAGTATGACACTACTTTGTTTGGGATAAAATCCTCCAGGCATAAAAAGAGGATGTGTGTTCATCATCTAATCTTGATCCCTGATGGCATAGAAACCTAACACTTGTTAGATATATTTATTGTGCACCAAATATTAGCATCCTATTGAAATTGTATTGGTTTGGATTTTTAAAAAGCTTTTCCTGCGCAAAATACATTTAAAAGTATGGGGTCTGACCAAACTCCCAAACACCCTTCCTCAAGTTGGATAGCATCTTACACTTATTAGGACCAATGGTTACCTTCTGCTGTTAGGTGCTACTCTAGAACAGATACTCAGCTGCATGGAGCTCACTGGAGCGCTGACAGTTTATGCCTATTGAGGATTTGCTGCTTTGTGAGGCAAGGCATTTCAGTCTGATCCACTGAAAAGGGGGGAATGGGACCAGACCCATGAATGGCATATTGGGATGATGATGGGAGATGCTTGCAGTAAGTAGACAGTGAAGAGTGTATTGTGTTTTCCTTGACTGTGTTTCTCTCTCACAGGGCCGTGTTTGCACCTGCCTGTCTGTCTCACACGTTGATTACAAAAAGGTGAGCTAAGATACTTAAGTCTTTTCCTTGCCCTACTGGACCTCACCTAATGGGATAAAATGCCTGTTATTCTTCCAAGAATGAGATCAGGTTGTGAGTTCTGTGCTGAAATTGTACACATATGAATCCCATTTGCAGCCCTCCTCTCATCTTGTTAAATACCTTCTTTAGGAACTTGCCTTTGCCCCCTTTAATGCTCAGGTTGATTTCTGCAGACATTTAGCAGAATGAAGTGAATGGGTGCTGATGCATCTTGTTGTGGCTCAACTGAATGCTCGTTAGGAGGATTGTTTCATCACTTAATTAAATTAATCAGGAGCATTCCTGGCACAAAGCTCTGAGTCCAGCTGTGGCTATAGGACTGGGCCTCAGGTGAACATCCTCAATGACTTCCATAATTTTTATGATATGAAAATCCAAATGGGAAGTATTTTGGAGCTGACCCCATGTCTATTGCTTGCTGGGAGTGTGATTGCCTCTGACACCTTCTTTCTCTCCTTTCTGTTTCACAGCTACTGGATGGAATTTCAAGTGAAAGGTGTCTCTTTGGCCAGAGCTTTGCAATGCTGGGAGAGGAGCCTTCAAGAAAGCAATAAAGGCCCAAAAGTTCCCCCTAGAAGCTGTCCCTTCCATCTGATTGATAGCTGTCCATGGCCGCACTGCAACCCCACCTGCTCAGCCCTGCCTGGGCACCCCACAGGATCAGAAGGGAGCTTCATGCAAACTTTATTAAGGTTGCGACTTGACGTCCCTAGCAAAGCTCAGGAGCTCAAGAGCTGACCTCAGTCAGCTAACAGGAATGTTTAGCAGTGGGGGCTAATGTACAAAACTGATGTCCACATGGATTTATCTCAGCTGAGTGGGAAATAGGGCAGGATGTTGAACAAAGTAAAGGATTTTACCGTTACGGCTCAGGTTGAGAATATTGCAATGCTTGTGTTTTGCCCTTTGTCTGCTCATCATGACATGGCCAGCCCAGTTTTATATGCCTCTTATATTACACTTCTGCTGTTTCTGATCAGACCAACTTACCATCTCATTTCCACCTCACGGGGTTTGTGTGACACACACAAGTTGTTTGGAAGGTACTATACTTTTTAGGTTTAGGGGTTTATGAACAAGGATGTGAACATTTTTTTTCACTTCCCTTTGCATTCTGAGTGTATGCTACCAGGTCACTGAAGGATTTCAATGAGTAGAGTGCTAATTTTGCATGATATCTTAATAAAGTCTGATATTCTGTTTAATTTAACTCCATACATTGCAAAGAAGATCATTAATGAAATAAAGAGAATGACCAAAACATTGACTAGGCTTTAGTCATTAGATGAATCAGATCAACCCCACTGTGGAAAATAAATTCAGGGAAGCAGGCCTGTGGAAAGGAGACCTCAAAGACTTTCTCCACACAGTTTCTCTAAGGTGTGCAATCAAGGTTTGCCTCCTTGAAGCGTAAGCAGAAGGTTCCTTCCACAGACTTGAGTAATGTACACTCAGCCACCAGGCTTTCCACTTGGAGACCTTGTGTGTCTTAACCCCAGCCTTAGAGACTGGAGGCAGGAATGGGCTAGTCTGACATCTTTCCCAGCGCACCTAGCCTTGGGACTTTGCAGCAGGGTTGTACAAAGCTTCGGTAGCCGATTCGATTCAGAGGAGATTTGGCCTGATTCAGCAGCTGAATCTCTGAAACCCATTAAAAGGTCCAAATTCAGTTGGAAGCATCCAACTCGATTCGGAAAGGTTTGGAGATTCGGAAGGCAGGCTTGCAGGAAATGGAAACTGAGAAGAGGGAGGAGGGAAAGACTGCTCTGCTATTGACATCTGTAGCTGGCCAGTGACTGTGATCTTTCCCTGAGTTTCCTTCCAATCACAGTGCTCTGGGGGAGGGACATAGAAACAGCATATAAGGCTGTGTGTGAAGCGATCTGTTTCTGTGCCATTTGTGAGCTGCATCTGTCTTGTAGCAGCAGCATCTGAAAGGCTCCGGCTTGGTAGCAGTAGCTAGTCTCTTGCTAGCAAGTTGTATCCAATCCTTTCCTACTTACTCTTGCCTACCATCTCGATTGTTATCCCTTTCAACTGATTCTTCCTCCAAAATCTTCTTATTTGGGTTTAAAAACCCTTTGTCAGTCTGAGAAAGCATCTGCAGTTGGTGTGTGCTCTTCCTGGATGGAAGGAACAGTAAAGAAGCCAGAGGCTGGTATGCATGCAAGAAAAGCAGTCAGTGAAAATGGAAATTGAGGCATCAGGGGGTGAGAGACAGGGTGGGAAGGAGCGGGGAGGGGGGATGTAGCAGGTAAAAGTGGAGAGATACCTGGGGAATCAGATGTCAGGCAGGTTATAGTGCATCATAAATCCCATGTCTATATTGAGTCCATGAGTTTTTGTATCTAGGAGGTTGATGAAGTGAAGTTCATAGACACACTATAAACCTGCCTGACATCTGACTCCCCAGGTACCTCTCCACTTCTACCTGCTACATCTCCCTCCCTCTCCCAGCCTGTCTCTCACCCCCTGATGCCTCAATTTCCACTTTCACTGACTGGCTTGGTTGCCTGCATTGCTTGCCAGGCCAGCCTCTAGCTTCTTTACTATTCCTTCCATCCAGCATACACACCAACTGCAGGTGCTTCCTCAGCCTGATAAAGGGTTTTTAAACTTGAAGCTTTGCTAAGATATATTTCTCCAACTATTCAGTTGGTCTAATAAAAGATATCACATCTACCCAAAGAACCTTGTCTGCCTATGTCCTTAGACCAACAGGGCTACAACCCTCACCCCTTAAGACACACAAGTGATATGAGTTTTGCTTTCAACAGTTTGAGGTGCATTTTCATAGAAACCCCTACACCTGTCTTTCTGAAACATGGCAAGCTTCATGCCCTCAGAAGGGGCTACCATCCCTGCTGTTTTCATTCCTCTCTGCCTTAACTCACACAAGTGATATGAGTTTTGCTTTAAAAAACTTGAGGTACACTATCACAGAAACTCCTGTGCTTATCTCTTTGAAACTTGGCAGACTTCATGCCCTCAGAAGGGGCTACCATCCCTGCTCTTTTCATCCAAATCTGCAAACAAATGACAAACTTATACATATTTTAGTGATTCCCCATTATAGTCTATGGCCAAATCACCAAATCAGTGCCGAATCTTTGAATCTAATTTGGCCAGATCAAATCGGGACAGTGACTCAAATCACCAAATCGAATCACTGTCCCTCCAAATAAGGCACATCTGAGTATGAATTGAATACTCGCCGCTTCACACAGGCCTACTTTACAGCTTTACTGGAGATGTACTACCAAGGCTTGCCCAAGAAACCTTCATGGAAATAAGCATGCCTGGGGCTCACAACACATGGGGGCCTGGTAACAAATTGAATACAGGCTCGAGGTGTTCTACCACTGAAATAACTTACAGTACCCTCCCCATTGTCCTGCTCATCCTACAAGCTTTTCCCACAGCAGTTTTCCTTTCGTACCACTGCCTTCCCAGCAGGCCTTTCTCAGAATGTCCCTTGAAATGTGTTAGCTGAGCCAGTGCAGCTCTGACGTGGCCATTTGCAAATAGTTGCTTGCACTTGGTGTTGCTACTTCTCTCTGGTGGGTAGTTTTGGTGTCTCATGTTTTCTCTTATTGGTTCCTGAGAGGAACGGCCTATCCTCCCAGAGTATCAGGTATCTCACAGCTTTCTGGAGGGTGTTGGAAGAAAAGGGGAGTAAAATCCTGGGCTGTCCCTTCCCCACTGCTGAATCTCTCTTTTTGACTAGCTTTACCCTCTCCTCAATGGTGGAATCTGGGGAGCAGGCCTAGACAGCCATAGTTCTTGGGAGCAGAGTCCAACTCCTTGCATGCGTCACTACAGTGTTTAAGTGACGTGCTTCCTACCTGCGATTGGAGTCTTTGAGAGTAGACATTACACCTGGATCAGCTGCATTAACACGAAACCACTTGCTCTGTGGCACACTAGTCCCACAGCCAATAACACAGCATTAACCAATTCACAGTTTTGATTTGTTTCACCCTTTTTGATGGGGCTGGAAGATCAAGCAAGGTGCTGAGCACCTCACAGTGCTGACTTTCCTCAATTTCTGTTGACTCTATTTAACAGCTGGGAGTGCTTAGCACTGGGGTTTTCAACCTTTTTAGATGCAAGGCACCTCTTGTGAGACTCAAAACACCCCTTAGGAAATGCCAGCTCTTAGTTTTCACTCATTTTTTAACGACAGAAAAATAATAGAGCAATTCTTGTTCCAAAGAACTCCGAGAGACCACTACAGGTCAGAATGCTATGACTTACTGTTTGAAATCTTTGGATTTATCTTGTGAATAGTGTTTGCACACCTACCAGTGCTGACATTGTGTGGCACCCTTGGAAGGATCTCAAGGCACCCCAAAATGTGCCAGCACTCTGGTTGAGAATCATTGGCTTACCTTGCAGAAGCTGCCCTTTTCTTAAATAGCCAGAGTTCAAGAGAAGCATTGCTGTGAAGGGAGAGGTTTTCCCGGTAAAGGAGGTCTCATATATATGCACCAAAATGCAACCTGCTGGAGTGAAGTATGTTTGAAACACACATGACTATTTAGAGGTTCTATATTTACATATATGTGAGGTTTTACAATTAATGGTGTATATTTTTGCATAGTATGTTGGTATTGGGATATATGCTCCCAGGTTTGTGTTGTCAGTCCTCAGTAAAGGTTCATTTAAATGAAAGTCTTTCCCAAAGGCTGTGCAACCCTGAGGACGATGTTGCAGCTAAAAGCCACCAAGCTTTCCCTGTGTTCATGGTCCCAGATCGCCTTCAATGGTTTTCATACACTCAGGATGCCATCCTGGGTGACTGTAGGTATGAGCAGCAGGACTGCTGTTAAGTTCTCTCTCCAGTCAGGAGGAGGAATCAAGAAACATGCTTCTATTCCTGGCTCTACCACCAACATGTTGCATGACCTTGGTCAAGTTGCTGCACCTGTGTGCCTCAGTTTCCCTCGATGTAAAATAGGGGTGATAGTAAAGACCCATCTTTGTCAAGTGTATTGGGCTGTATTGCTGAAAAGCACAGGGTAAGATTCAGGTGCTATTAGTGTTTAACTAGTTTGTCCTTGACTGGCTGAACATCCACAATGAGCTACATGAGAGGTACTACAGGGAGTGCCTTAGTGACATACTTCATGAGGCAGCCTATTTTTCCCAGTCTCACTGCTGCATCCAGAACCTCTGAACTCCTCCTGCGCTGGCCTTGTTGGCCATGCTGCTGCATATCACTCTTTAACTGTGTTTTTACACCAGCTTTTGATATCTTGAGTAGGTTTTTAATGATGTAATTGCAAAAGTTAACCCTTTGCAGACAGGACCAGGCTGCCTTCACAATGTCCTGTGGGCCAGCTGTGGAAGTGTTCATATGAGTTTATTTTCAACTGAAAGTGCATAACAACATTTCTAGCGCATAGGAGCAAGCTGAAGGGCAGTGAGAATCAGGCTGGCATACACCAGGCATACATCTGAAGCTGGCTAGCACTGTTTGTGTAAGCCCAAAATTCAGGTCTCTAAAGCCAGGGTGATGTTGGCTTTTATGACCCTGAGTCACAAAGTCAGACCGGCTGAGTGTGCTGGGAAGCATCTTGGGCAGTGAATGGGGATGTGCAGCTTGGCAGAGCAAAGGCTTTCCACCAGAGGGCAATCGCATCTCAGGAGCCCAAATAATCTTCCTCCATACCAGCTCTTGCATCCACTGCCAAGGGCTGTGCTGCAAGGGTGATGTTAGGAGAAGTCTTATATCAATACTGGCATGGCTTCATGGGCAAAGGGGGAGGATAACAGTTGCTGTCTGAGCAACCTGGCTGTGGCTGGCCCCTGTTTGGGGTGCCTGGTGTCTGCACTGGCTGGGCACAGCTGGTCAAGGAATTCACATTTCACTGCCTCATTCACAGCTCCAGTGATCCCCATATCCACATTCCCAAAGTCAGCGTCATCGCTGTGATTCTTTGCACCCTGGGATCTATGGGCAGAGCACCTGCTGCTTTCACCCCGAGGGAAGAATTTGCAGGGCATCTCATGAGCCTGGAGTTCTCCTTTCCCCAGGCTCACTCCTTGGATTTTTTTTTCCTGGGGAGGGTTGATCTGAATCTGTGTTATGACGCTTACTGCTATCCGAGTAGAGATCATTTCATTATCCAGTATTACAAGCTGCTAACACAGCTTGTTCCCTGCTGTGCGTGTTCTGTATGTGTTTTCTTTCATTGAAGCATCATCTTTCCAGCTCAGTGCTGCAGGGCATTGGCCTGACACAGTGCTCCACCTCAACTTTAGAGGCCAATCTTTTGGTATAAATCCTTTTGGTTAAAAGGATGACACTCACTGAGATGTTGCCAGTACTGAAGCAGAGCCTCAGCTGAGGAAGGTGAGGCAGGCCTCCTTGCTTCCACCTCCTGCTTTCTGTTGTAGCTACTGTAGCACGAAGGGTATAAGCAGCAGCTCACAGCATTTGTGAAACCAGTGACAAGTCACAGGTGAAAGGCTGTGGTACAAGTCTGAGGCCTTTTCTCCGCTCTCCTTAAATAGGTTCACTATACAGGGCAGTAAGGTGAAGTCAGTCTCCAAAGAGCTGGTCTTACTGCATAAGCGGCAACTTTCTGCAGGGAAAAATTCACAAATGGGGGTGCAAGGATTTACCAGGTGCTGGTGAGAATGATGAACTTCAGCCTGGAGTGAAGTATAGTGCTTGTGAAAATCTTCTTGAGGACTTTTGAGAAACACCAACAATAATGAAGTCACTTCTGGTGACCAAGTGACTTTAATCATAGTGTGGTCCTTGAACAATAGAGTAGGATTTAGTTCAGGGCTGAGGAAGAATATATCTAATGTATCAGAGCAGAGGTCAGTGGAATCAAGTATTCAGGTTTCTTATTCCAAGCCTTTTTGCTGACTTTTGCTTCAGTCTGTGTGAAATCACAAATCCTTGTTCTGTGATACAAATAATAGCAGTGTCATCCACTCCATACCACAGTCAAACTGCTCATATTGTTCTGCAAGGCTTCTGATCCCTCCTGACAATGAGAGATTTGTGTTGTGAGAGGGCCCGATCCTGTGAGATATTGAGTGCTTTCAAATTTCATTGATCTCATGAACCTGGCACAATGATGAACATCCTTGACAAACTCAGGAATAGTGCTTAGGTTCCACACACCACTGGGACTGATGACTGAACAGCCTTCCACAAGAGCTGGCCCTGAAAAGACAATGTGAGAAAAATCCATCTGTCCATAGCATCATTGTCAGCTAAAGGAAGTTGGCATTGTCCAAAATGCTAGTGATGAAAAACAAATGCAGCCCAGACGCACAGGTTTGGACTAGTCACAGGTGCTCTGTGAACTCATGTTGCTTCTCAGCAGGGAGCTTATTGCACAGCTGTTGGGTACCATGCGTCTTCGTAGCCTAAATGATACTGGATTTTGTCATTCCTCTGTCCTCTTGCACAAGAGTAACTTGTGATCGCAACATGGTAGGGTGTCTATTTGTATGCCCATAAAAGTACTATGGAACTGATCAACAGTCACACTCGTGTGTATGACAGCAGCACTTGTGGTCTCCAGGCGGGTGGAGAGTGTTATTCATGAGGGGAAGGGAGTGAGCTTGTATTTCTGCTCATGGATCAGTCCGGTTGTGCGACTGAACTAGACTCAAGTGAACCCCCCCGACATGGCAGCTTTCATCATCTTGATCTTTTTTCTCACTTACACTGTTTCTCCTGGTGCGGTCAGTGCAGATTGCATGGATAAACACTGGCTGTATTTAATCGGGGTCCTGCTCCAGGGCTGGCTGTGATGCCCCTGGGACCCCCTCAGCCCTTACCAACTTTGCTTTCTTTTGGGCAATCTCCCCTTCCACTCACCTGCCATGACTTGATGTATCTATTTTTTAGGAAAAGGGAGGCTGCCCCAGGGCTTCCCAAGCCTGGTCTCACACTCACGAACAGAGGTGTCCATGCTCATTACCTTAAGGTGGGCTCCATCTAATTAGGTGGGCTCCATGCTCCCCAGTACACATGCCCATGCCTCACAGGTGATACTTATTCCACTTTCTCCCTCTCTCTCCCCTGTTCTCAACACTCCTCTTGGGCTACGGGCCCCTGGCCCTGCTGGCACATACCCCTCCTGGACTACAGGCTCCTTGGCCCCCATGGTCTCTGGCTGTGACCCCCTATCTTTGGCCCCTCTCTCTGGGTCCTGGCTCCAGTCCTAGACCAGTTGAAACTCATGGGCTTTCTTGGTCCTGCCAGTCTCCAGCTGTGGCCCTCCTTGGTCTTTGGCCCCTATCTCTGGGCCCTGGCCCCACTCCTGGGTCAGTGAGACCGCCAGGCCCTCTGACCCTGCTGACACTCATCCCTCCTGGGCTACAGACCTCCAGGCTCTCTGGCCCTGCTTACACTCACCCCATCAATGGCCAGTCCTGACCCAGTAAATAGTTAAGTAGACAGTCCCCAATCCCTGCTGGTGGCCCTTGCTCCCAACCCACAGCCCCCCAGTCTCCACTCCCCAGCCCTGTTGCTGTCTCTCTTTCCCGGCCTGCTGCCCCCAGCCCCCCAGCATGCGGGGCAGGGGGGAGTGTGGGGCATGGGGGGGCATGTGCCCCCCTGATTTGTGCACCTACAGTGGGCACAGGGCTGCGGCCTGACTGGTTTGGCATGGGCAGTAGCCACCTCCATGGTCCAGAGAGTGGGACTCGGTGCAGGAGGGCAGAGTGGGGCAGCGAGACTCATTGCTGGCGCTGCTGCCAGAACCCCCATGCCAGCCACGCCGCCAGCAGCAAAAGGAGTATTGGATGGGGGACGGGGGGCGCACTGCCCTCACCTTCTCCTGCTGCCATCCCAGCTCCTGCTGCCACTCCCCTTAGGCCACACCTGGAGAGGAGGTGGGGTGGTGGGCAGTGTCGCCTGTACCCCTTGATGTCCATGCCACATAGCCTTACCTGTGGGGAGCTGTGGGAGCTGCTCTCCACACTGCCTGGCTGCCACATGCATGTGTGTGTGTGTGTGTGCACATGAACGTGGTGGCCCCTGCCTGATCGTCCTCCTCCCGCTCCCAGCAGCCCCAAGCAGCCCCTTGCAGGCTGGAACTCTGTCAGCCTGCAAGGGAAGCCCATGGTTTCCCATGTTTTTCTCTTTTTAAGGAAAATCCATTTTTAAATTTTGGTGATCCATTTTTAAAAGTTTGTTCATGACCCTTTCATATATTCTTGTGACCTGCTTTTAGGTTGTGACCCACAGGTTGAGAAATGTTGCTGTAGTCTTTAGGTCACTTAATATTTTTGCTAGTAAGAGACACATAGATTAAGAATGTGATTTTTTTTTTTTAAAACAGCTATTCTATATCTTTGCTGAAGCTTTGATTTAGGCACAATTATACTGGCTCAAAAGTTCTTCTACTTTTATAGCTCAGTTCATTCAGTGAATCATAATAAGTATAGAGGAAACAGCTAATTTGCTTTTGCCTGTATAATCTAGGTCTGTTTATACAAAGAGGGCTTGCTCTCCTGGTCTATACTGGCCTAGCTAAATAGACAAACCTTTTCATATTTGACTATGCCTTAGAAACACTCATATGATTTTAAGAGACATGAGAAGAACTGTTTTTGCATGTGTGGAAGAGGAGCATGTGTTATCAACATAGCTGAGGGCACTCTGCTGCTCTGTACACAAGGGAGCTGGATGAACTCTCGGCAGTGAAACAGCATCGCATTACCATGAAACAGTGGCAGACTTGGAGCCCGGTTCTGCTGTTCCGTACACCCGTGACCATCTGGCGAAACTTCCTTGAGGACAAGGGACTTGGCATAAAGCCTGTGTGAGACAAGACTCTAGTACTATTAGTCTCACAGTTCTACTTTTCAAAGACTTCTTATTTATTTTTTAAAAGCATACTAATAATGCTGAAGTTGAAACCAAAGTTAAACCCCTCTTCTCATTCATATGCATGGGCAGAGGGAGAAAAAATTGTTTGTGGGGGCTGAGCGTGCACGCATCCATCACTGCCCTCTCTCCCCTCCCCCACCCAGCAGGTAAGTCTGTGGGGGAAGGGGTGGGGGGAGAGGGAAGGGCTGTGGGGGGGCAGATGGAGGTCTCTGTGGTGAGGGAGGGAGTGAGGCAGGGGCTGGGGCGAATGGGGCCCTGAGGCCAGGGGAGGTTGTGGGAGGGTCAGAGTCTGGGAGGCTCATCCAGGGGTGCAGGGGTGGATCTTGCTGCTGCGTGCACCTCAGGGGAGGCCCGGGGGGTATGTGCCCCTCAATCTGTGCATGGGGCAGAGTCAGGCTGTCGCTGCGTGCTGGGCTCTGCACCCCACTGCTGCTGCCTCCAGAGCTGTGTGATACCATGTGCACTGGCGGCGCATAGGGGGTGCACGCAGGTGTACGTGCACCCCCTGAGTGTGGCGGTGCACCCCCTGTGAAAAGGTGCCATCAACGCTGCTGGGTGGTCATTGCTTACTGCTCCCTGCTGCCGACAGTGCCATGGTTGCCTGCAGGAGCTCCCTGCTTGCTGCTGCTACGCTCCCACTATCCACAGTGCTGCTGCCACCAGTGGGAGCTTGCTGTGCCTCCCCAGCCTCCGGGGCCATGCGGCATTCATGACCATGTGTGTCCTGCAGCTGGGTGGGCAGGGGACATGGCACAGTCTAGGAGTGGCAGGCACATGGCATTGCTCGGCTCTGGAGGCAGCAGCAGCAGGGTGCAAAGCCCAGCGCGCAGCAACAGCCCGCCTCTCCCCTCATACAGATCAGGGGGGCATGTGCCCCCTGGGCCTCCCCCAGGGTGCACACAGAGGCAGGAGCCCCCCTGTGCCCTTGGACAAGCTGCCTGGGCTCCAAGCATCCCACAGCCCGGCCCAGCTGGGGCCTCATTCACCCCAGCCTCTGTCCCTGCCTCTGCCCCACTCCCTCCCTCAATGTTGGGGCCTCGATCTGCTCCCCCCTGCCCCCCGCAGCCTCTTCCCCTTCACAGAGTAGACTGATAATTGCCTGCCAGTGCTGGGCAGTGATCCACGCGCAGGGCTGTGATCCTGGTTAAGTGCGTGTCCCTCCCCACCTCTGGTGTGGTTGCCCAGAGCCTTTGGCTGGGCTGCCCTGTGGCCCTACCCGCTGCACCAGGTTTGGGGGGGCTAAGTCCCGTTAGCCTCAGCCTTCCACCACATATGTTCATATTTGTTCTCTTTGGCCAGGTACAGACATTATACTTTTACTGATATAAGTGATTGGAAACTGGTCTATACCTGTAACAGAACAGAAGTAGGGCACAAAGCTGGTCTGTACCCATAACAGAACAGAAGTTCAGCACACATAGACTGGTTTAAAAGTGGCAGAACCCAGTCTAAAATTTGCTGACACCTGAACCCCCCACCGTTCCACCAAAGGGTGAATGTGTTCATTACCAATCTAAACTTACACCACTGACAGAAAACTGTGCAAATTAGATTGATTTTGCCTTGGGCTTTTTGAATGTCTGTACCTAGCCTTTGTTTTGTAAACTGGAATAGGGGTGCATGGCCTTGCTTTTATATTTGACAGCTGCATATCTGGACCTTTTTTGGGGGGAGTGGGGGTGGGGAGGAAGGGGGGTTCCTGATGCAGTACTTGGCTTTATTCAGGATACTGGCTTGAGAAAGTCCACACTAATCATATTCCAGTGTCCAGAATTTGGAAGACAGTTTCTACATTGTGAGCTTCTACTTCCTTTCATTTACGTAAATATTATCTGTTCCCGTTTTCTTTACACAATGAATGGCTTAGGCCAGCTGAAAAACTGTGAGTAAGGCCTCCTGCAAGACAACACAATAAGTGACCACTACATACTCTACATTCTCTTCTGTAAAAGGAGATGAGTCTTTATTACGCAAGAGTTTCCATGTAAAGTTTCCTAGAGGCTTTTTTAAACAATAAGTGCTGGCTTGGAAGTGAGCCAATTAGCACTTGTTCTGTTCACCTGTGCAGGGTGTTTGTGTTGGTAATAAAGACATATTGGAACAAAAGATCATAGTATGATTTACTCAGTGACTCTGTGCTCCTAAACCCAGGAAATACTGCATTGGGTTATTTGTGGTTTAGAGAAGCTATATCCAGTCAAGGGCAAGTATGAGCCTTTTGACGATGCAGTACAAGGCCCTCAAAATCTGGAGTGCCACAGAGAGCTCATGAGCAAACAAAGGTGATAAGAAAACACTGTTTATTAAACAGGAAATCCGTTTAAAAGGAAACTTGCAGTAATGCTCTGGTCTCAGAGCTCCCTTAAGTAAAACTATCCATACAACACACTGGAGCCAACTCTCTTTTCTGGGGCTGAAGGGTGGTCTTCAGAAGGTCTCTTGCAAACATGAAAAGCTATTCCCCTCCATCTTTAACTGAGTTTTAGAGTTCAGTCTTCCTGTTGGCCCCAGTGGCGGAGCCCAACTGCTCCACTAAACAGAACAGTATCCGATCTGTTCCAATAGCTGATCCTGTTTGTTCACGCTGTAATGAAAGGCATTTGTGCTGGGTGAGTCTGTCTCAGTAAAATCCAATGGGATTAGGTCCACATCAGTCCAAGGAACTGCAAGTGCTGCAGGCTGTGGTAGTTGTCATGGATCCCTAGCAAACACACTCCAAGTGATCTTATCTTTCTTTTCTGTCCCATCTGAAGGGGCAGCCTCTTCAGTAGCACGTCACCCAACAACAGCACGTGGGGGTACTGGGTCAGTGGCCCCTCAGGAAAAATGCTCTTCAAACACACTCTGGCTACCCTGAAGGTAGGTGTTGTAAGGAAGCTGTGTGGAATTTGTGGAGGCGGTGACCCTTAGAGGGGCTCCTGGTGAGACGCGGGGGAATGGAAGTCCCCGGTGGAGGCAGCTATCTGTGACTGAGGGGAAATTGGCCCCAGGAGATTGTCACAAGAATTTTAACGAGGGTTGGGTGGTAGTCTGAATGTAGGAGGAGCGTAGTGTCAGTTTTGTTTTCCCATCCTCTGTTGTCAAAGCATTTGATCCCTTTTTTCTGTTTTATGCCATTTGTTCTTCCTTATAATAAACCATTTTGTTTTTCTCTCACTTTACTGAACAGCCATGGTTAATTGTGATTTCCGGGCAAGTTATTAACTTGGGTGTCAGTGTTTCTGATGGGCTCCCACCCCTTTTACATCCCTGGTTCTATCCTCCTCTTCACTCACCTGCCACATCGTGATGTTAAAGAAGAATCCACGAATGGGGAAGTCACTTGTCAATCTGGACCATACCGAGATGCAAGTTCAGTGAAGTTTCTTCCACAGGGCTCCACTTCCCCTACACCCTGTCCTCACCACACCTGGCTCAGATGGAGGCCATACCTCCTGGCATGGAGGGGTCACTCTCCTTTGTAACCCCCACTTATGGAATCACAATAGTCTGGGACTCACGTCCCTGCCTTGATCAGCAAATCCTTCTGTGGCCCACTCTGTTTCCCAGATATATCCCTTCTTCATTGGAATTGTCAGCCATTAATTAATCCTCACATGAATCCCTCGTGTCACTAGTCCAGTCCCAATCACTCAGTCTCCCACCACATCACTTCAGTTCATGAATTATTCTTTCATTTTTTGACTGTCCTTCATCTCTTCTCTCTCTAATCTTTTAACAGAAGATCAATTATCTTCCTTCAGGTAGCTGTCCCTCCTTTCCCCAGCCCCTTTTGTCCATTAAATTAGTCAGTCTTCGTTTGGATTTTCCAATCCTGATTCTCTCTGTCTGACTCCCTTCACCAGTCTCTGCCTCAACTTCTGGTGCAGCACATCACCTGAACTCACCATGCCAGTCTCTTCTAGGCTTCTCACTCTTAGTCCTGGCCTGGGCTTTTGGTTCGTTTTATGTTCCATGCCTCTGCACAGACTGTGCTGTAGCCTTCTCCTGCCTGCATGCTCCCACTCCCAGGGGATGTGAACTGCTTGGCTTTTCTCCTGGCCTTCTGGGTCCACGGGCCAGTCAGAGCTGGCTGCTGGTGCATGCTACCACATGCATCAGGGACTCCCCTCCCTTCCCCAGCTGAATCCCTGCTGCCACTCCCAGTGGGTATGGGTGGCTGGCTCCATGTCTAGGTAAGTTTACTCACATCTACCCTCTGGAACAGGGGCCAAGGTTGGCTCTCTGTTATACTGGCCATAGCCATTTGGGAATGTAGGGGACCAATACGTTTACACAAAGCCCAGGGGTTATCTTAGGGAGTACCCTGACATTCTGGGGCTTTGTCACAATGGTGACTTGGTCAGTGGCATTTTTCCTGGCGGGCCATCATTGATCCAGTACCTGTGTGTGCTGTTGTTGGGTGATGTGCTACTGAAGAGGCTGGACCTTCAGATGGGACAGAAAAGAAAGATAAGATCAAAATTATAAGCTTCAACTCAAGTGAGAGTTCATCCAAATCATCCTTCACTTGAAATTGGTTGTTGCTTTTCTTAACTTTCTGCTCCATTGCAGTTATGTATGTACAGCTGCTCTATGTTACCCTAATGGTGCCTGTGTTTCGACCGTGGCTGAAGGTGCTTGCGTCTCTTCCCTGTTTTGGAGTGCATATAATGTTTTTAAGCTCAGTGGGGAAGGGCAAAGTATAGTGCAACTTATAGTGGACCTGAGTGTCTTCTGTCATTCTTTCAGGAGTAATGCCACAACATCAACAGAGATGCAAGGGTACACACTCACCATCAGTGAGAAGAGTTAGGGCTCCTTGTGGGTGATGGCATGGAGAATGATTGATAAAAGATGGAGTGTGCTAGACTGGAAGTCAGAAGATCTGGGTTCTGTTCCCTGCTTTGTCAGGAACTTGCTGTGTCAAACCTTAGGCAAGAGGCTTCACATCTCTGTGCCTCTGCCTCTGTTCCCCTCATCCTGCCTGGTCTATCAGACTATAATCTGATCAGAGCGGGGGCGCTCTTGCTATGTTTACATATACCAGCTTCATTGGTGCCAACTTCATGGATGCTTTTAGATGATACTGCACTACTAATAAAAAGAACTGTGACTTTGGGAGAACATTTCAAAATGTGTTATATGCCCAGTTCTGCTGTTCCCCCGACTGGAAATTGTACATGTATAGGCCAAGAGTTGCAAGAGGTATTTTTAGCCCAGAATTATATAAAAGTACCATATAACATTGCTTATTTTAAGGAACAGGATGTCTTGGAAATGGAATATTTTGAATCAAGTGTTTACTTTAAATCTACTTAAACAGTGGGTGATTTTGTTATTTTGGGTTGTTTGTGATTCTGGACCTGAAGTCATGGTTATTATTGTACTGCCAGTCATATTTCTGGAGTATGCCATTTGCCAGTGAAGGCCTAACTAAACTGGTTTCTGATTTTCCTTAATAATCTTAGAGTGGACCAAACTAGGGGTTGTTTAAGAAAAACTGAAGAACACTCTTACTACCACTGTGCCAGCAATAGGACGAAACCTAAGATTTTAGGATCAAAAAGGCTGGGCTAAATGTTGCTGTCTTTCCCTTCACTGCAGGTGCAACAGTGACAATTAGCCCACTGCTCAGCTCTCAGTTAGACACATGCAGTTTTCACTCTAGGCTTCCGGTAAAGCTCAGCAAGAAAATTCAGCTAGCGCAGAGGCTGCTGTCTGTCTTTTGAGGGGAGAAGCATGGCAAATTGGATTAGCCTCTCATAAAAAGTGTCCAGGCTGCCTGGGAGCTCTTGTTTGCACATTTTTTTAATGAATCTTTGCCCAGGTTTTAGGCTTGAAGCAAAAGCTGAAGCAAAGGGATTTCAGGATGCAACTTTTGTACAGCTGTGTACCATTTGACAGAGAAGGCTACTGAAGTCTAGCCTTGTAGTAGGCCGGTTACTTAATAGCTTGTTAATCAAATAGAATCACTCCAGAAAGCATCCAAGTAGATCAGTCTCAGCCAAGGGAACTGTTCCTAACAGCTGTACATATGTTATTTGCTATTCTAGGGCTGTTTTAGCTTTGCTACCTCTTCTGGGAGAAGATGCAAGCACAGGAATTGCTTGCAGGGAAGGCAATAAACAGTTTGATTATTGTTACTAGGGTCTCTGAGAGAGTCATCAGCTTACCTTGTGATTAATGTTAATGTTAATAATTGATACATCTACCAAAAATGTCTGTGGGGGGAGAGGTCAGAAGTCAAAGGGACGGTTGTGGCAACTAAAAGGTGGGTGGCCCCATAGAAATATTAGTTCAAGGTTGCAGGCAAGCCCTGGCTGGCAGTTAAGCCTTCTGTTGTGTGCTGGGAAGGGATGTGACCACACAGGGTTTTAAAATGACTGTTTTCTAAGGCTACAAAGTTGACAGGTACCCAATGTCACTCCTGAATTAGAAGCTATGTGCTTGCTTACTCTTTCATATTGCATTTTCATTCTTAAAGTAGCACAGAGAAAGCAGAATTTGCCTTTATGCATCATATTTGCATGTTGCCTTTTGTACTCAAGGAGCCCTATCATCTCATCAGCTTCTTGCATTGGACTCCTGCAGAGAGAAAACTCATTGTACAAACTTTGGATGACAAGGATCTGAAGTTGTTGTCAGAACAATGAAACCCTTTGAGAGGGGCAGACAGTCAGATTCACAAGTTTTCCCATCTTGTGTTTTGTCATTTTGATGCCTATCATGAGATTTAACATGAAAAGCACATTGTTCTGCAAAGGCATACAAAATACCCCATTTGCTTTCCTGCTTGGCAGCTGTTGTGTGGTCCTGCTTTCCAGAGAAAGGCAGGAGAAGGTGAAACAAGGATGCTTTTTCATTTTTAGATCGAATGACTGTTGTTGGACTGCTCATATTTGGGGATACGATTGCGACATTGCAGGTACCGTGAGTGTTGGACACCATACTCTTAAATGTCGGAAGGGACCTCAGTGGGCCATCTAGTCTGGCCCCCTGCCCCTGGCAGGCAAGAAAAGAGTCACCAAACCTGGGATCATGTAATCCCAGCCAAGTGCCTGCCCAGTCTCCTCCTGAAGACCCCCAAGGATGAGGCAAACACCACCTCCTTTGGAAGCCCATTCCAGATCCTGGCAACCCTGACCATGAAGAACTTTTTTCTAATGTCCAGTCTAAACCTGCTGTCCAATAGCTTATGGCCAGTGTTCCTTGTTATTCCAGGGGGTGCTCTGGTAAATGGATCATTGCCTACTTTGAGTTGCTCTCCTCTTATGAATTTGTACACCACACAAGTTCCCCTCTTAACCTTCTCTTGGAGAGGCTGAAGAGGTTCAGGTCCCTTAGCCTTTCCTTGTAGGACCTGCCCTGCAGGCCTCCAATCAGATGAGTGGCTCTTCTTTGGACCCTCTCCAGGTTGTCCGCATCCTGCTTGAACTGTGGTGTCCAGAACTGGACACAGTACTCCAGCTGTGGCCTGACCAGTACCGCGTAGAGAGGGAGAATCACCTCACTGGACCTGTTTGTGAAGCACCTACGGATGCACGACAAGGTGCGATTGGCTCTGCTGACTACTTCATCACGTTGACGACTCGTGTTCATCCTGGAGTCTGCAGTGACTCCAAGATCGTTCTGCCTCAGTGGTGCTGAGAAGGTCACCCCCCAGCCTGTAGGTATGATGGCAGTTTTTCCTTCCTAGATGCAGCACATTGCACTTGTCCTTATTGAATTGCATCCTGTTGCTCTCTGCCCACTTCCCCAACCTGTCAAGGTCAGCCTGGATCTGGTTCCTCCTCTCCAGGGTGTTAGCTTCACCCCATATTTTAGTGTCATCCGTGAATTTGGACAGGGTGCTTCCCAACCCCTTGTCCAGATCACTGATGAAGATGTTGAACAGCATTGGCCCCAGAACTGAGCTCTGAGGGACTCCACTGCGCACATCTTTCCAGGTTGAAACCAACTGGTCCACTACCACCCTCTGAGTGCGACCCCTGAGCCAGTTTGCTACTTAGTCTACCATATAATCATCCATGGCAAATCCCCTCAGTTAATTAATAAGGATGGTACGGGATACCGTATCAAAGGCCTTCTTGAAGTCCAGACAGATAACATCCACCTCGACTCCTGCATCTAAACATTTGGTGGCCTTGTCACAAAAAGAAACTAGGTTAGTCAGGCAGGACCTGCCTGCTAAAAACCCATGTTGGTTACCCCTCTGCATCACATTAGCCAGCGGGCTCCCACAGATGTGTTCCTTGATAATTTTTTCTAGGATTTTCCCTGGGATAGCGGTAAGGCTGACCGGTCTATAGTTCCCTGGATCCTCCTTCCTCCCCTTCTTAAAGATTGGGATGGCATTGGCTCTCTTCCAGTCCTCCGGGACCCAACCCGAGCACTAGTGATTTGATTGATTCTAAAGCACTGTAAAATTGCTTGGATTAAAAAAAATCATGGTTTATAGCTACATTATTAGGGGCTGGCAATGGGGTTAAGGCCTCTTGCTACAGCTCCAGCAGTAGGAGTTTGAGCCTGTCTCTGGATTTGTGTAGCAGGTCTCCTCTAGCCCAATGTTTCCCAACCTTTTTTGCTCCACGGCACACTGGATGTGGAGCGGGGGTGGGGAGGGTGGTGTGCGGTCAGCTGGACGCCTACGGGGAGGGGTGGTATGAGGCCAGCTAGACAGCATTTTGGGCTGGAGCCACGCTCCCCGTCTATCTGTGTCTGCAACGGCAGCAGGTGGGGGGCATGGCTCCAGCCCCAAATGCTGGGCACACCTGGTCATGCCTGATGGTTCACCAGTGTCCCGCGGGCACACCGGTTGGGAAACACTGCTCTAACTGACCCATCTGTATGTAGTAATTGGTCATTTAGGGAGGTGTCAAAAGTGGCCAGATGTGCCAGACACATAGTTCCACAGTAATCTGATGGGCCCCTGTAAGCAGGTTGATGTGTCTGCTGTCATGCAGGCTGATTTTTTCCTGCTTCAGAGCCCCTCAGCCAGTCTCCTAACAGTCCTTGCACCAAACAAGCAAGTAAATGAGCCAGTCTTTCTTTGGGCCATAGGAGAGGCCCTTTAGCTCTGGTCCCTTCCTAGCGGTGCGGTTATCTGGGTTCCAGTCTGCCTCCTGGCCACAAATTGCTCCTTCCTCCAGCTCATCATCCCTGCTCTCCTCTCTGGGCTTTTAGCTGCTGGAGGTAAACTCCCTGATCCAGCAACCCACTAGCACAGTGATTTCCAACCTTTTTATGGTGAAGATCACTTTTTGGAAGTAAAGGGTACCCCAGGATCTACTGTGCCTCTCCACCTGCCCTGCCCTGCCCCCACCCCACCCCACCCCCTACCCCACCAGGACATACGTCCCGCTGCTGGGTGGGCAAGGGGACGAGGCTCAGCTGAAAGAAAATGGAGAAATAACAGTTTATAGCAGTATATTTTATTCTCTCCTTGTTAACTTTAATACAGGTCTATCCAGAACTAGTGAAAGATTTTGTGACCACAATATGGTTGTTGGAGTGAGAAAAAGTGATATGACCTGAGTGGATATAACGGCTGAGGGACTCACCTGAGGATCTGTGCTCCAGTACATAAAATGTTACTCTTTTAAAGGAGCAGTGAGAAATCCCTCCAGTGCTTGTTACTGGTGGTGTGATCACATGGAAGATGAAAGGCCCAGCTTTATTCCCAGGTCAGCTGACCGCTATAGTTATGGCTAAATTAGGCAGGGCTCTCAAATAGTGCTCAAGAGAGCACTAGGATCTGGAATCTGGATTGCATGAGACAAGTAACCCTGTAGCACCTATGGATAGTACTGAAGTTTTGCACCAAAAATGCACCCATGCAGACAGCAGCTCCTCCGGGAAGGAGACAAACCAGGTTTGTGGTCCTGGCAGATCCACATCCACTGTGCTGCCTCTACCCCCACAGAGATGGGGAGAGAGCACCCCATGCCCCTGGAGGAGTCCCCCTGGGGTTCCTTCCAATTCTCCCACCACCCAATGGGGCTGGGGCCCTACTTACCTTCCTCTGCTCCTAGCTTAGCTGCAGGTCAGTCCCTCACTGTGGGGGCCTTGATCTGGACCCCACCCCTGCCCTCCCCCACAGACTGCCCGGCTGGGGCTGAGGGCAGTGGGTGCGTGCATGCGTGCGTGCCCAGCTGTCCCCCCAGCCCAGGATCGACCTAAAGATGTTCAGGGATCGACCGATGGATCGTGAGCCCCGGGTTGGTGACCACTGCACTAGCAGCTGAGGTTCTACAGCAGAACCAGCTGTCCTCTCCTAAAGGGTCAAGCCACTCTGTTATGGCCACCCAATTTGGGATGGACCTTTGATCGCTTCTGGCTACATCCCAGCTAAGAAATGTTGGCCGTTTCTGGTGAAAGAGACATTTTGCACTTATTAGAAATTAAATTTTATATTTTATATAGTAAAAAAAGTGGTCTCTTCCTCACTTCCCGTTCCTTAATCTGAGGCGCTCTTGGACTGTTCTGAATTTTAGTATGCCAGTTCAGATTTAATCACTGGCATCTATTCATGGCCCTTTTTTTCTCTGCCTATGCAGCTGAAGACCTCAGGGTCATTGCAGCTAAATCACAATGACACAGTAAGAATTTCACCCCATGGAACTGAACCACAAAGCAAAGCCATAAATGAAGGCTCCTTAAAGTACAGGAAGTGGTCTGAAAATTAAGCAAATGGACAGCTCAGAACGAGGCAAGGGATTTAAGTCCTTGTCTGCACCAACATCCAAGAGTGAATTAGCAGAGTTTCAGCAAAAACCATGATTAAAAACTGTCCTCTAAAAAGATGCTCATGGGTTTTCAAATCTCAGTGCAATATGGGGCCAAAATATCCAGAGAAAATAAGAGCCACAGAAGATATGGCCCTGTAGTCAGAGAACAACAGAAACTAGTGTGTGCACAAGCAATATGGTTCTGCCTGGGGAGCAGGCCAAACCAGCTTAGTAAATGATCAACCCAGTAACTATTTGGCAGAGATTTACTTGACTATAATCCTGAAACTAATCTGATCTTTAGCTACTTGGCACTCTCCAAAGACACACAACCTCAGTAGCCCCATGCCCCACTCCAGGTAGCTTATATTACAGCCCACTTCTCAGCATTTTTTGTTTTTTAAAAGATGGTAAAAATGTCCCTTTGGTCATCAAACATATAATTAGTTTAAAATACTGGAATTCAGTTTTAAAAGAATCTGTTATATTGCAGGCAAGTCCCAGTCTTTGTCTGAAATCTCTTTGCTTGATAGTTTGTTCAGATGTTGGGCTCAGTGACATATGGGCAAGCCAACTAACATCTGTAAAGATCTCTTATTTATGATTCAGGCATCTATTTCCAGAGCTGCCAGGAGAAAAAGGTGCAGGTGGCAGAGAAAATCAGCCAGTACATGCAGTCACAATGTCGCAAACATCTATGGACCAAAGAGTAAAATCTATGGGTGAGTTAGTAATCTGTGTGTCACGTATCTAGGCTGTATTGGTCTGGAGGAAAAAGCGATTTGGGCTTATGGTAGAAGTGATATCTTTTATTAGACCAACAAGATTTTTGCAAAAAAAAATAAAAAATCTTTAATTACAAGCTTTTGGGCACAAACATCCTTCATCAGACATTGGAGAAAAGATTGTAAAAGTTTTCTGCCTGGTCTAATAAAAGATATCACCTCTACCATGAGCCCAGATTGCTTAATAACCCCTGGCAGTCAATTGACAGCTATGTCTCAGTCCAAACTGTCATGTGATTCCAGGGGAAGGGAACTTGGTAAGTGTTAGTTTTTTCAGGTTTATTTCGATTTTTGCAAATTACACTGAAAAACATGAGCTGAGAGGAAAACAGCTCCAACTATCCTGGGGCTGTCATCCATCAAGGAGCAATGTCAAAGGTGGCTCCACATGTCTCTGACTGCTGGGTTTGTTATTTGCATGCACAAGTATGAATCCTGTTCCGCCATTAACATGTATTCCTGGTTTCTCAATTACAGTGTCCAGTAGGGCTGTGCAAAGCTTCAGGTGGTGGTTTGATTTGGAGGAGATTCGGCCTGATTCGGTGGCTGAATCTCTGAATCCAAATCGAATCAGGGGACCAATTGAAAGGTCTGAATCTTTGGCATAGATTCAGAGAGCTTTGATGATTCCGACAGTTCCTGGTGGCTGCAGCCACTCCAAGCTGGTAAGTACTGGGGGCTGGGGGAGGGGACCATGGAGGGACCCCTGCCTGCTCCCACAGCCCCCCATGGCTGCCCCGCTTGCCCCAGCTTGGTACTTTAAAAAAAAGCCCTGGTGCTCACTGGATGCTGCCAGGCAGGGGGCGAGCCCCACTGCCCCCCACTGCATGGGGGGCTCTGCAAGAGCTCCCTCGACCCCCCCCCCGCTCCCCATGGCTGCCCCACCTGCTGGGCCTCTGGCCCTTTAAGAAAAAAAAAGCCGAGAAAAGCCCCGGGACTCACGGCTCCTGGTGCATCCTGGGGGCTTCAGGGGTTCATGCAGAGCCCCCCACTATGTGGGCAGTGGGGATCATCCCCTCTGGCAGGAGCAGTGAGTCCCGGGGTTTCTTCAGATTTTTTTTCTTTAAGGGCCGGAGCTGGCCCACGTGGGGCACCTGAGGGGGGCTGGGGGAGGGGGGTTCGTGCAGCGTCCCCGTGCACTGGACGGCAGTGGGGATCGGCCCCTGCCGAGTTGGGGCTTTTTTCCCCCCAAGTGCTGGGAGCTGGGACGGCCGGCCATTGCTGGGCTGGGAGAGGGGCCGGGGATGGGCCTGGCCTGGCTGATTTGGATATTCGGCTGCTGCCAAATCTCTGAATCAGATTCAGCTGAATCAAATCAGGACAGCGATTCGAATTACCGAATCGAATCACTGTCCCCTGAATCGGCCGAATCTGAAGCGAACACTAGCTGCTTTACACAGGCCTGGATTCCAGGCACGCATGTATGTGGCTCTTCCAGTAACCAGGCCTGTTACATCAGCATTGTGGCTTGCACTTCCCTTTTGTGCTTTGGTTATTTACAGGGACGTGTTTCTTCTGCAGAAGACTTCCTGTTCTCTGATCCCATTTTCCAGTTCTGCCATTGCTGAAGAGTGTGCACACAACGCTGTTCACAGGACAGGGAGGAAAACTTGAAGCAAATGGGATTTTAAAAGTCAGTCCTAGCCCTAAACTATACGGAAGAGGGTAGGGGGCAAGGTTCAGCTGTTGTGGAAGAAGCTCAAAGCTTGGGAGAGTGGCACACATGGTGTTTGCTAGCACTAGCACCGTCTCTTTTGTCAGGATGTACCTGCCCAGGTTTCTTTCTCATACTTGTAACATACTGACCTTGCTGCAAAGTTTGGGACAAGAAGTTGATTACTCATTGTGCCGTGTGGTGCCCAGGGCTTGTGCATGAGAGGTGCTAGATTTCTGACAACCCTTAACCTTCCTCACATAACTGTGTGTTGGGTTTTTTTTCCATCACTACAGTCCAGCTGAGGTGGCTGGGGATGCGTGCTAGGATTGTGGCTGATACATGCCCCTATCTCACGGTCTGGTTGGATACATTTCCTGGTAAATCATCCCATTCTGCATGGCTTTTTGAGTTCAGACACCCTAGCCCTGAACTACCCAAGGGAAACATCTCGGTTGGGGATGGCTCCCACACTTGCTTTTTATTCTGCTTTTTGTTTGTAGCCCCGATTGCCTGTTACTCATGGGATCAGTTCAGAAAGTTCCTTCAGACAGTCCTTGATTTCTGCACGGCAGACACAACTGTCCTAATGGTCTCTGCAGCAAATGACCATGTCTCATGACATCAGGCCTACAGCAGGCGAGGCAATGGTATAAATTATGAATTTCTCAATATGCTAGTAACTGCTCCGCTGTCATCTTTTCCCTTTAGGATGCTAGTACGCGAGCAATTTGAGCCCAATAAAGGAATTGCAAGAGAAGGCAATACACGTCTCCTACGGGAATGTGCCTGACAACGTCTGTTTTCCCAGCCATTAATATTGTAACAGACCTGAGGCTACACGGAAGCAGCAGCCGCGCTGACTGTACATCACTCGCTCGGGCCTTCGCAGCCCCAACAAACCTGAACTCCCTTCCTTCCCCACTGGCAAAAGAGCTCCGTCTCAATTAAGAGGTGAAGCTGAGGGGAATCAATTAGCAGAGCAGTCCTGGGCTGTACAGCAAAAGGCGAGTCCCCAGGCAGCAGCCCCAAGTCACGCAGTTCCCCATGCCGTAATTATATGATGAACTGCCAAGTTTGACTGTGAATACATTTTGTTAATGAAATACAATTGCTCGGTGTGCTGTGTGCTCCGGAGCTACCATTAAAATATAATTTCCAGAGCTTGCAAAGATCTGAAGTGCCTGACACCGATTTTCACCCCCACTCTGCAAGTCAAACTCCCTTTTCCCTTTCCTGCGCCTGCCCTGGACGGGGCACACGCCCGCACAGACTCGCTGGCGTAACGGGGCGCTGCTTTTCAGAGCCCTGCCTTGATTTCTGCTCAGCCCCGCTCATCTGTCCCCAGCCCAAGGGAGGCTGGGGCCCACCACGGGGGAGGTGTCTTGGTGTTAGAAACCAGCCAGCCCCGCCAAGGACGAGGGGAGATGCGGGGGCTCGGACACTCCTGCCCCGACACGCTTGTGCCGGGGGCGGGGAGCGGGAGGAGCCCGGTCCCTGCCAGCCCCACCTCGGGGCTCGCCCGGCGGCCCCATCCCGTCGGCATTTCCTCTCGGCTCCCCGCCTCCGTGACGCGGCCCCTTTCCCTCGGAAGAGGAAGCTCGGGCGCGGGGAGCCGCGGGGCCGAGCCGGGCCGGGCCGGGCGCGCCATGACCGTCTCCCCGCGCAACCTGCGCGCCCTGTGGCCGCTCGCGCCCTGCGCCTGCACCGCGCTGCTCTGCCTGTGCCCGGCGCTGCGCGGCCGCGGGGCCGAGGACGGCGCGGGCTGCGGGCCGCTG
The DNA here is from genome assembly GCF_030867095.1 of Alligator mississippiensis. Lineage (NCBI taxonomy): Eukaryota > Metazoa > Chordata > Crocodylia > Alligatoridae > Alligator > Alligator mississippiensis. The sequence goes on along the minus strand of NC_081836.1, from coordinate 45,097,046 downwards.
CTCAAGGGCTCGGCGCTGCTGCTGCTGCTGCTGGGCTACCTGCTGCTGCGCTACCGCGGGGCCGCCGCCACCAAGCCCGGCCCCCGCGCCCCGGCCCTGGCCCCGCGGAGCCGCTTGGCGCGGCGGAGCCTGCTGGAGCGCTTCTACGAGCGGCAGCTGCGGCCGTCGCCGCACGTGCTGGGCCACAGCAAGGCGCACGTGAGCCGCATCGTGGGCGAGCTGGTGCGGGCGGCCAAGGCGCAGGGGCTGCAGCCCGGCCCGCTGGCGCTGGCGCTGCGCGGGGACTTCGTGGGCGTGGGCAGCGCCTACGAGCAGCACCAGGTGCGCGGCGCCGACGCCTTCGACGTGCTGGTGCCGCTGCGGCCGCCGCCCCGCCGGGCGCTGGAGCCGCGGGGCGCGGGGCCCGGCGCCTTCGCCTGCGCGCTGAGCGGCGCGGGGCCCGAGGGCGCGGAGCGCGGCGCCGTGTCGTCGGCGCGGGTGCTGCGCTGGTTCCAGGGCCACGTGGCGCGGTGCCTGGGCGCCGTGCGCTACCGCCTGCAGGAGCGCTGCCGCCTCAGCCTGGCCGCGGGCGCGGGGCCGCCCACCCTGCTCGTGCGCCCGCGCTCCGACTACGTGTGCTGCCACCTGGCCCTGGCCGTGCGCCTCGTGCCCGCCCTGCCGCTGGGCGACGCGCTGTACCTCGTGCCCGCCCGCCAGGCCCTGTGGGCGCTCGACGCCTCCAAGCCCGAGCAGCGTTTGCTGGGCTGGCTCCGCCAGCAGGCGCCGCCCGACTCCTGCCACCTCAAGTGCCTGCAGATCCTCAAGGGGCTGCGGGACCTGAGCGGGCGCGGGCTGGAGGGGCCGCTGGGCAGCCAGTGGGGCCGCGTGCTCTCCTCCTACGCCCTCAAGACGGCCCTGTTCTCCGTGCTGCTGCGCGGGCCCTGGCAGGCCTGGCAGGAGCAGTTCCTGGTGGAGCGGCTGGAGGAGCTGGTGCTGTACCTGCGGGACTGCCTGCACAAGCGGGTGCTCATGCACTTCTTCCTGGGCAACCCCCGCGTGCCCGAGGCGGTGCCCGTGCCCAGGTTCCTCAGGGAGGCCGCCCCCCTCAACCTGCTGGCCGCCTTCGACGCCTCCACGCTGGACGCGGCTGCCGCCCAGCTGCTCAAGGCCTGGAGCCAGGCTCCCAAGATCATCAGGATGTACAGCGGCCCCCGGCACTTGAGGAGGAGCCCCGCGCTGTGTCGGCACGTCCCCGAGGCCGGCCAGGAGGCCCAGAGCGACTGAGTGCTGCTGGCTGGCACTGCGCTGCCTGAGGAGTGGGTGCTCAAGGCCAGAGCCACCTGGAAAAGTGCCTGAGCTTCCTAGGGGGACGTGTACCAGCCTGGCAGCAGAAAACACAGCCATTCCCCTGGCCTGGTACACCTAGGAAGCCAAGACTGAGACATACCAAAGCTTTACCACTCCCCAGGTAGTTGTGATTTTTCACAGAAGTCTTATGAAGTTTGCAGGAAAACGCTGTTGCTGGTGGATTTTTTTTTTCCTTCAGTCCTAACCACTTTTAAACCCAGTTCAGTACTTGGATGCATTGGATGTGTTCGGACTGACACATTTGGAGTCCTGTCTTTAAATTCTAGTCATAAAAGTGACCCCATCCAGAGCTTTCTCCTCCTTTATGCAAAAGAGCACCCGGGTCAAGGTCACTGGGATGCAAAAGATGTCAGCGCACTTGGGTACTTCATTTGGTGAGAAGGGCAAGAGATCTGGCTGTGAGGGTTTCTTCCTCATCAATTAGAATTTCTAAGCCATTGCCCAGTGAGACCTTCAGGGTGGTCTGTCTAATCTAATATACTGTGCTAAATGTAGAAGAATAATATGCAAATTTAATATAAAATTAAATTATGAGGTGTGAAAAAGAAACCTGACAACTGTGGGAAGAATCAAGCTGTACATTTGTATTAAAATGAAGGTCATTCTGAAGGATTAAAGTAGGATAATACAGCTTGTAGGGGAAAGAAAAATAATAGCACTTTATTTTCATAAAGGCCTTCATGTTGTGGAAATTGGCTGCACTAAATGTTTGAATATAAAAGAGGCATTATTTTGTTTATTATTAAAAGTGGTTGATAGGCAAGTTGTTTTCAATGAGCCTTTTTGTCTCAATAAGCACATTTAGGCCTAAAGCATTAGTCTTCCTTAGAAGTAGCCTTATATTTAAGGATTACCAAAGAACTGCTTCTTTGCTATAGTGCAGAAGTTTAAAGTAATCCACTCCAAAATGTGTTGTTTTAAAGTATTTGTAGTAGCTACACCTTCTCCAATAATGGGGTCCTAGTTGAAGGACCCTAACACACTCCCCAGTTGTGGCAGCTTTCAGGTCTACAAGAGACCAGGAAGTACCATGGGTGGGTGGTTTTATAATGCTATACTGCAGCAAAATATGTCTGTATTTATTTTGGTGAAGTATTTCAGGGTACCTTTACAATTTTCCAGGACTTGGAACAACATCATGGTACAGCAGGTCAGTTTTTAGACTTAGCATCTCCGGTGTTTGTTCCTTTAGTATAAACAGCAGCAAGGTAGTTTCTACATGTTGTGGAAAGACTTTATCTGAATACCTCAGACAACAACATTTCAATTTACTTGGAAGTTAGCACTTATTCTGTTTGCTGTGCATTGTACACTTCTCTCATTTTTTTTCAGCTAAAACCCAAAACTATGGTAGGCCTTATGGGGCCAAGGTTGCATTAAATTATAGTTTGTGGATAAGGCTCAGAAAGTTTCAGTGCGATTTACTCTGTAAAATGTTCTTGGCTTCTGCTAAAAGCAATTGAAGTGTGTGGAACTAAATGCAACACAGGGTGCCTGCAGAACTGCAGCAAAGCCGTCCCAGGTTTTTGTTGTTGTAATACAGCATACCACCCTTGTACATATTTAATACATTTTATATTTCAAGATATGAGCTAAGACCCAAACCCTGCATAAAGTTAAGCACATGCCTTAATGTTTTTAGGAGTATGTCTAATGTGAACTGTAAGCAGTCTTTAATTATAAATTGGTAAATGAATTTGGAGCAGCTGGAAAATTTTGAAATGCCAAAATCAGGCCCTAATTGTAGTATGTTGGCATGTTCCCATGCTCTTCCTTAACAGTTTTCTGCAATAGAAAATAGCAAACTTTTTAATCTTTAGCTTTTTCAGTCAAAAACATTCCTACACACATGCCTGTTTTATAGGTGTTTTAAAACTTTTAAAATCTTTTATATTCAGGTAATGTCAATTGGTGTGATACTTTCTCAGTTTAGATGATTTCTATATGGGCATTGTGCTTCTCTTTTGCAAATACAAAGGGTATATTTATAGTCAAATGTTATTCGTTTGTGGTAATCTAAACCTATGAAAGTTCCCTTGGTTGGCTTTTTGGAAGGCTATAATGTGTGTTTATCATCTGGCATACAAACCAGGGGAGCTACTCTGCTTTCCTTAGTCACTGGAGTCTTTGCCTGAGGAAAGACTATAGAATTGGACCAATATATTCTGGTTGCCTGTTGCTTGGAGCATTTAATAAACATATATTCAGTAATGTATTCTGACACCAGGGCTACCTTAATGAAATACCTGTTTGTGTAACGTTGTCTTGGAGAAGCAATGATTTGGTATGTGTTCAATGTTGGTTGTTATAATACATGGAAATGTATTATAGATGTATAAATATTTTATTACTATTCTGCAGTGATGCCACAGAAGGGAAGTTACATGAAGGAATGCATAATAAGGTATGGTGCAGGGTTATCAATAGCTTTGAAAGGTGATCTCGAATGTTGGGGTGAAAGACAAATGAGGAAGACTTGTAACTCTCAGTGGGGTAGCCGTATGGATAATCCAAAAGAAAAGGGGTGGGAAGTGGAGAAAAATCTTTAGGCAGATCAAGACAGAAGGTTGGAAACAAGGGTTTTAATCATGCACTACATTAAACAGTGCCTTCAAGTTGTATGTTAAATACAGATAAGCCTTTATGAATTTATGAAGGCCTCAGCCTTGCATGTTACAGGCAAAACTTTTGTTGCTTTTCAGCTTATTAATATCATTGAATCCAACTAGTCCTGATTGGGAGTTCTTGTTGGATACAGAACAATACGTGGGAGGGGGAATTCTTTGTGACGTTAACAACCAAAGCAAATTTAGGTCCTGATCTTGGACATGCCTTTGTGCCTACATTAATCTTAGTTGTACGAGCAGCCCAACTGAAGTCAGTGGGACTGTTCAAGTGAATGAAGTTAAGTGCACATACACAATTGGTTGTAGAATCAGAGACTGCAATCACTAAACTGTACCTCTGTTATGTGCAGTTCAGGCATGGGTTGGTATTTACTTTAATAGTTTATCTGCTATAATGCAGATAGGTATGTTCATATTTGACCAAAGTGACAAGTGACCTTTGGGTTCAGTTTAGCATAGTCATTTTCTACAACACGCAAACTACTCTGGTGTGATTGTTAGTTTCCTGGTGCTATTTTTGGGCTTTATCCAGTAAATATGCATGTGTAGAACTTGACTCATGATTATCCATTGATCCCCTCCCTCCCTGGGTTTATTCATATAAGTGAAGTTCTGTACAAGTATTTGCAGGATTAAGACCATGACCAGTTTTGGTGTAATGTATATTTAAATTGAAAATTGAATGCAATAAAGAACCACATATTACTTAGACACATATATTTTAACTACAAAGCCAATTTTGTAAGGTGTAAGAGTTATGAGGTTGTCTTTTTATTGGGGACGTGGAAGCTACAGTTTTTTAATTCATATAAGTTTCTGACTTTGCTCTGTATTTGAAATTGGTATCTCTGCAAAGACAGCCTCATTTCATAAGACTCTTAAGCATTCCTCCTTATGTTTTGAATCTTTTTGCAGTGTAATACAAATAGTGCTATATGTCTGTCTGGATTAGACATTTGTGGTACAGTTATTTTGACCAAAGATTTAACTGAATAATTGTTCAGCTGCTATTGTTTTAAGAAAGTGTTTATATTCTTAAAATGTTAGCCCATTTCTAAACAAATGTTATAAATTCATTTTCTATTTAATAACAAAATACATTTGCACTTTTATTGTTTCTGACCAAGTTGGAGTTTTTGTTACCTGTTTTTAATATTTCATTATTAATAAACCACTGTTTTGAAATAGCTATGCTTAAGTGCTTTTTACAGGGAACTTAAATTTTTGGCTACAAGTAATTTCTTAGTGACACAATTTTCTCAGAAGTGACCCTAGCAGTGTAGATTGTCCAAGGGCACAATCCTGGGGTTTGTAGAAGATATCCAGTAACAAAACCACCCTGGTCCCTGGCATGTATTGTGAAGTCTTCCTGCACAAAAGCTGTGCAGGCTCAAGGCAATGTTATTCGCTGCTTGGAACTGGAGAGAGAGAGAGAACCATGAGAGAGGAGGGAAGCTGGCCGAGCTGCTCTACAAACTTGATGGCTTCATTTTCAAGCTTGTGTTGGAGAGGGTGCAGCCAGAGCACTGGTTGCAATATTGTCAAGGTGGGACAGGTCAGTTCTATTTTGCTGGCCTCAGCTTTGGGGTTGTACACCAAGATTGCTTGTTTAATGCTTGCACAGAGATCTAGGGCTTCACCCCGAGCGCATAACGTCTTGTGCAGACTCGGCCTGTATAAACGGGTGACTGTTTCAGTGTCGTACAACATGGCCCACACTCTGTTTCAAATGGAGAGCTCTGTTGAAGGTGGAGGGAGTTGGAAGGATATCCTTCCTTCATCCTGCCTTTATAAGCCTTGAATAAGATGCTAAACCCATATTCCTGTTGCTGGTACCATTACACACTCCATTTAGAGCAGTGATTCTCAACTTTGCAGACTCAAGGCACCCCTTGTCAGACTTGGGGTACCTCTTGGAAAATACCAGCTCTTAGCTTTCATTCATTTCTTGCCTATGGAAAAATAATGGAGCAATTCTGCTGTAAAGACCTAAGAAAGATCACATCAGGTCAGAATGTTTTTGATGTGGATTTCTATATGAAATTTCTAGGTTTATCTTGTGAATGATGATATGTTGGTGTTTGTACACCCAACAGTGTTGATATAACAAAGATCTCACAGCACCCTAGGGTGCCACCTCGCCTTGGTTGAGAATTACTGATTTAGAGAATGGGGGAAACAGCAAGATTTCCATCTTCAGTTTGCTTAATAAATGCAGGGTAATTATCTGAAGTCTTTCCTGCCCCTCACATCCACAGAAATTAAAAGCTTTTGGAGAAGACTCAAAAAGTTTTACAAAGGTCTGAAGAATAATCAGCTAGCTGAATTGTTCAGATGATAAGCTCACTTCCAAAACTAACTCGCGTGCCATTGCAGTGATCAGCACCCATGGTGGTGCTGGTTGGATTGACTCCTTAATTTCAAAATACTTTATTGGTTCGAGTGAAAGCTCTACAGCAATACACCTCATACTGAGTCCTGGGTTTCTCTTGAGCAGAAAATGAGTAAAGTATGAGAATTTTTCCTTTTCTGATTAATTAGTTTAGCTCCCTCTCCCCCCCCCCCCTTTCCTTAAATCTAAGGCTTGCCCAATCGGTATTAAAGAAAAGCACATTTGTGTCTGACCCATCAAATAAATTGTTTAAAACATCTTCATCCGTGTACAAATGCAATTCTTGTAATGCAGTCAAGGTCAGTAGTGAGCTGCTGATTAAGGACTGGTAAAGCAAATCAGAGCTGACTGGAAGGGAAAGGACTTTTTATGCCTTCCAATTCATAAGACTCCAAAGAATTCAAACATGAGAATTTTGCTTTCTGTTTTTTCATTTCATCTTCAAATACATACCTGTCAAGCCTTTTCCGCTACAAAGGAGTGTACTGAATTGGAATAGTTAGCAGGTGAGTGAGGAAAATGCTCTGCTTCTGTTCAGACTATGTAAATATTTGAGCTATGTAGATCATGAAAAGTGAGTTCAAGGAACCCCCAATGTTTGATCGTAATATGCGTTCACTATAGCACTTATTGATATTCACAGATTGTTAGGGGCTGGAAGGGACCTTGCAGATCATCAGGTCCAGCCCCCACCCCCTGTTCTAGGCAGGAGGACAACTGGGGTCAAGCGACCCCAGCAAGGTGACTGTCCAGTCTCCCCTTGAAAACCACCAGGGTAGGTGACTGCACCACCTCTGGAGTGAGTTTATTCCACAGTCTGGACACCCTGACAGTGAAGGAGTTTTTCCTGGTATTAAGCCTGCAGCGGCCTTCCAGGAGTTTGTATCCATTGGTCCTGGTCTGCCCCAGGGGTGCCCTGGTGAACAGTTTCTAGAGTTCAGCCCCTCTCCCTCTTTTGATGACTCTTGCAAGATTTATAATACCTATGGTCATGGAAAGTTGAATCTCTATATGGATCTGGCTAGAAATGGGGTTTCTATCCCCACATTTCTGGTGAACATATGGTTAGTGTTTTAATCCACAGAGTATAATGTGCCACACAAGTACTGTAGGTGAATTAGAGGTGGAATGATGAGAGGGAAGGGGCAGTAGGAAAGGGTAATATTTAAACCAGAAGAATGCATATTTATTTGAATAAAGCATGTTTCTGCTTTGTTTGCTCTATGCAACATAGAGCTGACTTGTTAGTATCTTTTTTTCCCTTAAGTTACTTACACAAACTGTAATAAGCATTATTAAACCAACAACATTTACTGAAACGTACTGGTAGGACATAGCTTGTCTCTGGCTGAGCATCTGAATTGGAGGCCCCTTGGTATCCACTTAAGGCCCTGCACTTTCTGTTAGACCCCCAAGTGCATTGCAAACCTCATTCAACCCCATTACCTTGGGGTAGGGAAGCATTATTTTGGAAGAGGGGAGAGAAGAGGACTTGTATTTTAAAGAGCTCTGAAACCGATACTGGAAGGTAAGTAAGGTAACTTCCCCCATGTCTCACAAAGAGTCTACTGTAGACCTGGCAACTGTGTGTGCATCACTTGACATCTCTGAACTTTCTCTGTAAAAATAAAATGAGCAAACCTTTGCAAAAGGGATCAGTTCAAGTACGACTTTAATGATGCCCAATATATGCCAGCTGCCTCCAAACCCAAAGGAAAAAGACAGCTTTCCTGTCACAAGGATTTATAAAATAATTTTAGGGCATGATAGAACATGGCAGTGCATAGGTAGCAGGGAAGGAAGGAAGCAGGAAGACAGGAGCAGGTTCATTAAGCTTAGATGGTTACCTTGTGAATGCTGGTGACCAGCATATAAGAAATGGAAGGTGGGGGGAAGAAGGAAAAATAATCTCTCTTGTTGTGTATTCCTTTCAGAGAAATAGGAATACATACTTTGCTTGTATTTAAAATTCTGTTGTAAAGAGTTAGAAAACAGTTAAAGAGGGAACAGTAGTAACAATTCACACTGAAATAAGGGTGACAGCTCTTTGAACCATTTCTTAATTTCAGATAAGGAAAAGATGGTAATTTTTTGTGCAAAGCTCAACTGTATCCACATCACATGAGTTTCAGCAATGCGGTCAACTTGACTGCACAGTTTTGTAGCAGTGGGGGACTGCGTTCTAGCTTTCCCCCTGGCTTGCTTCCTTTGGCTGGGAGCAAGCAAGACTAGGGGCCACCTGAGCTCCAAGGCCCCCAGGCTTGGGGCTTGCATGTAGGATGCCTGCCATGGATTTGGGGAGCACCTGAAGCCCCAGACTGATGGCTCTGGGACAAATAATGCTTGCCCCATAGTAGAGCCACACAGACTTGAACAATTGAGCTCTGCTCAGTCAAAATTTGAAACTCGACCATCGGGCTTTGCCCAATAGAATTCAGAATGGATTTGGCCCTTGAAACAAAATTAAAAAAAAAAAAAAAGATTGTGCTGCCAAACACAATGCTGGAGATAAGGCTGTTCTTCCTTGCCTGAGTTTTTACTCTTTCCAACCCTTGGCTCCCACAGAAAGAAAACCCTGAAATTAAATATTTTATCTTGGGAACAATCTTTGGGGAGGAAGAAAGAGAATTGGTTTTTGAATGACGTATGCTATCCAGTACAAGAGTACAGTGTACTGACTTTAAATTGGTGTGAGCTGTAAAAGACAAAGTCTGTGCCTTTCAACAAAGCTTGTGCACATATCAGTTTCATTTGAGTTGTCTAATTCTTGTTGGCATGACAGATACAGAAATTCCACTCCCTGTATAAGTAAGCATTGGAGCAACAGCTACAGAGGAAATGAATCATTCCTCTATTTCTGTTGCAAAATGCTTCTGTGAACTGAATGGTGAATTATGAATAGCATTTTATTATATTTCTTTAGGTTTCTTCCTACGCTAGGATTCTATCAATGTGTGCTTCATATAAAAGATGCAAAAGTCTGTAACATGCCTGTTAATCGGGCTGGTTTAAGTAAATTGCGTGGACTTGGTTTCTATCATGAGGCAATTCCCAAAGTGTTTCCTTGAGAGAACTGTTGCTTCCTGCAGTTTCCTGCTCTCCTATCAGATGGTGGGTGGACCGCTACACAGTACAGTTGTGGAGGGACATGCTGCGGTATGTGTTTTCTGAACATAAATCAAAGTCCATTACTTTGAGCACCTGATGTGCTCTTGGAGACTTATTTGTTTAACCAGATATGAAAAGAGGAAGTTCAGACTAATCATAACGATTCTAAATCATGAACACTTCTCCAATTAATCTTTCTATGTGGAGACTGTAAATACTTTCCCAGGAGCTGTGTTAGCTTCCTGGTTGTCCGTACTTGACAAAAGCTGATGAAGTGTTCTAAATAAGAGGTGGGTGAATCTTGACTTGGCCAACATCAATCCTTGTTTCTTCTCTTCTTTTTAAATATTTTATCGTTGTTTCCATGATGCTGTGGAAATGAGCAGCACAGATCTGTTTCTTTAATCCCCGTTCTCTCAAATTTTGCATTGAAGGGTGGCTCACAGTCATGTATATCATGTGAGATCTTTAAGGCAGGGGCTCTCACTTTTGTTCTGTGTTTGTACAGCTTTTAACACAGGTTTGTGACTGGGGCACCTAGATTTTTCCATGGGACAAAAAACTCCACCATAGACTTAGTATCAGAACCCACATAACCTGGTATCATATTCTATTTGAGGAGGTAATAGATGTTAATTAGGTTTTTGCTGAAAGCAGAGTTTCTGGCTTCTGTCCCTAGTTCTACAAATGACTGATATGTGACCTTGGGCAATGCATTTCTGGGCATCAGTTTCCCTTTCTGTATAGTGGCTATAATACTTTCACAGAGAGTTGCAGTAAAGCTTAATATTTATGAAGGACTTAGCCTTAAATGCAAAGAGATACAGAAGGGCCAAAACAATATAAATGCCAAATCAAAATATCTGTTCAGTGTTCTCCTTTTAAAATAGGGTCTTTCATTGGAGATTTCAATTAATGCATAGTTTTTTCAAAATCTTTTGCTGTTCAACCTGCATGAAAGATGTGACCCATGAGACATGATGCCTGTTTGAGGTAAACTTCATTACAGCTATTTTGTACATGTGGGAACCAGCCACAGCTTTAATACTTAACTTGCCTGAGGTCTTGTAGAAAGTCTGTTCCCAGTAGAGGACTAGAACACAGATCTCTTGAGTCCATTTGTCTACTTTTTTGTGAAATTACAGGTGGCGTGTGGAAGTCCTGTGTTACCGACTTGGCAATCACTATTGTGTTTCCTGTCCTCATTCTGATCTTAAAGAAGAGGAAGATGTGCTACATGGAGCTGTATTTCCACTTTGTGTATTTAATAGGTGGAGTGTGGGAATGCCACAGAAGTTGGGTGGCCAAAAAGGTACCTCAAGAATAGGGGAGAGGACAGTTGCATTTAGTGCAACTGTCCCCAACACCATGAACATCACATGCCTCCCAAGGCTGGTGGGGCATGGCAAGCTCCCGCAGGCAGTGGCAGCAGTGTTGGTGGAGGGGTTGTGGCGGCAGCAAGCAGGGAGCTCCTGCAGGCAGCTATACCAGTATTGGCAGTGGGGGCGGGCTGAGCAGGGAGCACCTACAGGTAGCCGCAGTGGTGTCAGTGGTGTGGAGGGGAGGGTGCCACGCGGTGAAAAATAGAGGACATAAAGGCGTCTGGTTTCATATCAATACAGGACAGAGGACCAGAAAACCGGACTGTCCTCTATAAAACTGGACAAATGGCCACCCTACACAGAAGGATGCTGTGGGTATCATAGCTGCATGCATGTTTCTGTCTATTCCAGTCACCCAAATGGCTGTAGCACAGGGACGGGCAATTATTTTGTCTGGAAGGCTGCTCACCGAGTTTTGGCAAGCTATTAAGGGCTGCAAGGGTAGCCACACCCCTTAACTGGTGCCCTGCCCCCTGGTTGCCATCTTGGAACTGGAAGTCCCACCCCCTAACCCTTGCCCCCAGAAGTCTGTCACCTTGCCCCCTAGAAGTACTCCTTTCAGCAAGGGGTTTTGTCATCTTGGAACTAGAAAAATACCATATTATATTCTAAAAATCTATCATCTACAGCATTCATTAATTTGATTTCAAAAAATATTTTTGTCCTGATTTACATGTGTTTGTGTAGTATATGTAGAGGTGATTGTATAAAAGCTTAAAATGAAGTCTTACTCTGGTATAATGGGAGGGGCTGTGGGTGTGTGGGTACATGGTATGTGGGGAGGGTGTGGGTGTGTGTATGGGGTTTGTGGGGAGGGGTGATTGTGTTGGGAGGGTTGTGGCATGTGTGGAGGGGACGGGTTTGCCCACAGCTCCCCTCATGGCAGGCAGAGCCCCTATCAGCACTTCTCCAAGCCTGGGATCTGTGCTCCTGGCTCCAGGGCAGTGGTGTGGGCCCTGTGTCCCACCTGCCACCACTTCCCCCTCCATCTGCCACCACTACCCTTCTCTTGCCACTTCCCCATCCCCACTCCACCACACTCACTGCTCCGGCACCATGTCCCAGATGCATGGCCAATACTACCAGACACAGCAGGAGCCGGACCAGCCCTGCCAGTACCACATAGATCCAGCCAAGAATTGCAGAGGCCAGGCTGTCTCCTACTGAGTCTTGCAGCCTGGTGCTACAGCCGGGAACCACATGGTGCCAGAGAGGTGGGCAGGGCGTGGGGAGGAATGACAGCAGGCAGGAAAGCAGGGAAATGGCAGTGGCAAGTGGGGGAGTGGCAGCAAGTGGGTGTGCAGGCGGCAGTGCCCAACTTGGCTCCATGGAGCCCCTGCTGGCCTGCGCTCCCACCGTCCCACTCTGGGCCCTGGCCCTGGGACACCAGGCAGGCCCTGTGTTCCCACCCATGTGCCCACTACCCCTGAAGTTCTTATCTGAACTTCCAACTTCAGTGGAGGGAGGTGGGAACAGCCCAGGTTCCCAGGCAGAGGCTTGGGAGTGGCTGCCAGCTGGGGCTGGGTCGGCCTTGCTGCAGCTGCAGGGTCCTGCTGCTGGCTCCTCCTGGGACTTGCTGCCTCTGGTGCCTTGCCATCTTTGACAGGCAGCCAGGGCAGATAAATATTAATTTTTCTAAATTTTTTAGGGGCCCCACGGAGCAGATACAATGGCCTGGTGGGCCAGATCCAGGTCATGGGCTGTATTGCCCATGCCATGCCCTTCTTGTAACAAGTGCATTTTAAACAAACATATTCTAGAACTGGTGCTTTAATTTGGATATTTTTTGAGGCAGGATACTGCCATATAAAGCAGAGGGCAGCCCTTTCCCTTACCTCAAAGATAATTAAATAAAGCAGACTAAGATGTGATGATGAACTTTGCTTGAAGGACTGCTCATACAAACTCAGTTTCTGTATATGAATCTGTGAAAGGATAAAACTGAACATAATCTCCACACGCTTCCAAATATTACTGCAGCCCAACTTGATTAAGAATAAGGCTTAGGGCAAAGTCACTGTGTGGTATACTCCCCCTCAAAGAGTAAAGAATTTCCCTAAGTCCCTAGTTCTTATTTCTTTTCCCTTTTTATGAAGTAAAGTCTTAACACATTAATGAAATGATAATGATAAATGAAAACACATTACTGTTTTAGGGACATATTGCTATAATCCCATCCCTCCCATGTTTTAAGCTTTGAACCTGCAATAATTTTGTACATATGCTTCATTCAATGAATACAGGTCATCTCAGTGAAGTCTGTTGGACAACTTGTGAAGAAGTCAGATCCTTGTTATTTTCAGGCAAATCAAGAATGACTTGTCGATGGAATTGTTCCATGCTTACATTTGTGCAGCTGGGATCAGACCTGGCCCTGCACATAGATATTAGCAACTGGTTTTGAGTAGTTTAAGATCAGAAGAAAATTCTTTCAGACTCCTCAAAATTTTCTAAAATATTTTGTCTGTAACTTTCATGGAAACAGAGATCACAGTTCAGATTTTGCATTCCATCTTCTGAAATGTCCCTTGCAATTTCATATGAATAAACATTGTTCTCTTCCGGTCCCTAACTATTGTGTCCTCTTATACAGCTACATTTCAGTGGCTGGAGATGGGATATTTTTAGAGAAAGGGTCCTTGCTACAAGTTCAGGGCTTTTCTTAAAGTCAAAGGGTCATGTGAATGTAGTACTTGGCTATCCTTTGAGTAGCCAGTTGTGAAGCGCTTAGAGAGGATTTATTTTGGTTGCAAGTCCTTGTTATCATTGGTAGTGAACAAGACTGCCCGTCACTTTCTCATGCTCTGTCCCACCTCTGGTCCCAGTCTACTTATCTGCAGGGGTCATTATGGTTGCCATGCATAAAGAGAAAGCAGAGGAGCAACCAGGAAGTATGTCATATGTGCTGCTCCAAAACTTAGTAGTGCGAAGGATGCACTGGGTTATTGCTGCTTTACTTTGACTAGTGTGTGCATTTCTAGGTTGTGTGTTTTCTTTTTCTAGGAATTGGTGCCAACCTGCAGAGGGTACAGCAGGAATAAGGCCCTTGTGGGGAGGGAAGCCTAAAGCCAGTGAATGGCCATTGCTTTTGTCCCATCTGAAAAACCAGGACAACCTTTAGGGTGAAATTGGTGCATACGAATGGAATACAGGCATTTGATTACTGTCCTTTTTACTATGTTAAGTCAGACCAGGAGAGGATGCTTTATACAAGCGGTCAGACTCTAGGATCCCATGGGCCCTTCTGGCCTCAAGATCTAGGAATTAAAGTTGCTTTTCTTAGAACAATAGGTTACAACTTGATAACAAGTTCAATTCCAGGTCCAAATGCTGGCAAACCTTGGAGGCTTTTGGATATGGGGTTTTATTTCAGTCTATGATGAAGGTGCAGTTGGCCGCAAACTTCCAATCTAAACCCTGGACTTTCTGAAAGTTTGGACTGAGGAAGGGTATTTGTTTGGGTTGTAGACACAGGAAAGAATAGCACTTTAGAATGCCAGTATGTCTTTAAACTACTGAATGTCACGGTATTGTGTGAGACACTATTTTCCACATCTGCTTGGCAGGATTAAGAGGAAGACAGCTGTAATATAATTTACTAGCAGACTTTGAAGTAACATTAAAAAGTAGGTCCTATAATAAAAAATACTTTTGCCTGTTACTTAATATTTAGAAAAAATGTGTCAGTGGGAAGAATGATTTGGCAAATGCATCTGAATAATCCAAACTGCTCCATGCTGTTTAGGAATCTGGGTTTTGTGTTTTTTTTCTGAGACCCCCCAAGTCAACTCTAGTTAAATTATCTGATTTTTAGGTCATGTTTAATGACTGTTCCAATGCAACTTTCCTTTTCATATCCTGCAGCTTAAAACCCCCTTTGACAAATTTTGCTGTATTTCACAGCTGTTCAGTCTAGGATTACAGTTGGTTAAATGTAAGTTATTTTAAAAACATTTTTGCATTATTATCCAGATAATGAGGACTTTCTAGTCAACGTCAGAGTGGAAATAGTTAGAAGCGAATTAACCACTATTCTCACCTCTTTTTTAATCTGATTTAATAATCTTAAATCATTTTAAATGCTCTTTGGAAGGGGGAAAGAATATTTGAAAATGACTTTTTATTGAATTGAGAGAACAGAATATATTTTTTAGTACAATAATGATTTTTTTCTACTGTTTAGGGAAGATGGGTGCATTGTATTAGTATAAGTCTGCAGCAAATCTATAGAATGAAACCTAAAAATGTTCACATTTACTTCACTGTTCATCTACAAAGTCTTAAATTGATGATTCTGAGTGAACTTTTGGGCTCAGATTGGTTTTCTTCTTCATATGTACAAGATGGCTGGGAAGAAGAGGCAAAGCCATTTTGGAAACCAAGACAAATTCTCTGAGGATTATCTGCCTTATGGCTGAAGTACAAGACTGGGGCTCAGAGCTCTGAATTCTGTTCCTTATTAATTCACAGAAATTTCCGTTAGACCATGGGTAAGTCACGTTCTTATGCTCAAAGATCAACTCTACTTGACAAGAATGATCACTTAACCAGGTGGTGCCTCTTTTCCTATCTTTACAATGGGGATAAGACTTATTTGTCTCACAGAAAGACTACTGTTGGTGAAGTGTTTTGAGGTGTTATGTAAGTAGAATAAGAATGAAGCTTACTTCTACAGACATTTTGCCTGAGTAGCAAGTATGGGATTTGCAGATGCTATTGGTAGTGTCTACAAAAAGCTCTTACACAAAAGCTCTTGTCCAGCATCTGCCAACAATTAGAAATACAATCTTTAAAAATAAATTCACACATACAGCAGCCAAATCCTCAACCCTTATAACTCAAATAAGCCAGCCCTAAACACAATGAATCACAAAGTAAAATGAATAAAAATGTCCCTACTTCCTTATAAATCCTCTCCTCGGAAGTTTGCGAGAGTACTTGGGGTTTTGCAGCATTACCTAAAGGTTAACACATGCAGAGTATTTGGCGGTCAAAATGTGGGAATAACTTCCAGATCTGGACACCCCCCTTGAATAAGGCATCGGCAGGCACTGGTTCCAGAAGACTCTTCTTTTGAGGCAGCTGAAGCAATGTGACATGAGGAAAGAGAGGACATTTCATGATTAAGCAAGGCGCAAGCCATTCCGGTCTGTTATACAAAATGTAGGTCATAGCAGGAGGATCTTGAAGAATTGTGTTAAACAAAGCCTAGTAGTTGGTTTAGGCAGGGAAAACTTGTGTTTACCATTGTCAGCTGATTGTACATTAGGGCTGTGCGAAACAGCACTGTTCTGTTTTGCCTTGTGTTTCGATGTTTTGATGGAACAGTGTTTTCTTTCAAATTTCGTTTCGATTTGAAACTGCTGTTGCATTTCGCTTGGTCAAAACAGTGACGCTGTTTCAATGTTTCGCCCGTGGCTATAATGGGGAAGCTCAACAGCCTCTCTCATCCAGCAGGCAGATGAAGGCCTGCAATCCCAGGAGGACTGCAGGGCCTGCACCAGTCCTCCCGGGGTTGTGGGCCCCTGATCTGCCTGCCAGATGAGGGAGGGAAGCCAGGTGCTGCTGCCTGAGACCAGCACCAGCATGCCACTGGTCCCAGGCAGCAGCACCCGGCTTCTCCCCTCTGGCAGGCAGATCAGGAGCCACAACCCTGGGAGGGCTGTGGGGGCTGTGCAATTGAGCTCAGTTCCCTTCCCCAGCCTGAGCGAGCTGTGGAAGGGAACTGAGCCCCATCGCTCAGTCCCCTCCCCAGCGCTGCAATCGATCAGGCTGGGGAAGGGAACTCAGCCTAGCTAGGGAGGGGAACTCAGTTGGGCTGAGTTCCCTTCCCCAGCCCGATCCTAGCGCTGGGGAGGGGAACTTAGCAGGGCTGCTTTGAAACTCGAAACATTTCAAAACTTTTGAAACATTTTGACTGCCCTCATTTTGTTTCAAGGCTGTTTCAAAGCCCTTTGTTTCATTTCGATTTCACTGTTTCAAGCTCAAAATAGCCCTATTGTACATAACCCTAGCCTTCCAGTAGCTGACTGTTAAATGCACCACGAGTCTCATCTACACCGAGTCTACAATGAGCCATGTCATGGTCAGCATTGTGCTCATTAACACTATTCTGCAAGGTCAGATTCTAACACAGCCTAATTTCTGGTGAAGATCAGGCTGTGGGAACTTGTTCCAGTATATCGAGAAGCGGTGTTTATATTCTTGATAAAGCAATATACAATAATGACTTCCTGATGGGGCATGGGG
This sequence comes from Alligator mississippiensis, assembly GCF_030867095.1. Classification (NCBI taxonomy): domain Eukaryota; kingdom Metazoa; phylum Chordata; order Crocodylia; family Alligatoridae; genus Alligator; species Alligator mississippiensis. Next base: position 45,079,941 of record NC_081836.1, on the reverse strand, counting down.
TAGAAGAAGCTGTATTTTGTTCTCTCTGCTTTCCATAGGAAGAGCTTTAGCAGAGTAGATTGCATCATTCAATCACAGTTCTTGACAAAACATATGCTATGGACAGAATAGAATGCATGTGTGAGAAGAAGAAAGTAACTGTGATTATTCAGCACACTAAGTACATTATAAACGATATAGGGCAACAGGGGTCTGAGGTTTTTAGATCAAATTTAGATACTTTATCTGGAGACTTAAAGAAAAGAGAGAAATGTGCTTTTCCTGATACTGCCAATTAGGGAGTTTCCAGGTGGCCTGATAATAATCCAGATGCACTACAGAAGATGTGGAATCAGCAGCGGCTGTTTCTGAAGTAAAGCAGAATAGTGCTTCAGAGGGCATAATAAATGCACAGGAGGAGAGCAGAAAGCCTGATGGCTAATTCTTTATTACGTTTTTAGAGAGGCAAGTGGAGTGTGAGGGATATGAGGGATACAACAAAAAGAAGAAAACCTGGAGGCAGATCATGTTAAACCAGAAAGGGATAATGCTGAAGAAAATTACAGAGGACAATAGAGAGAAAGGAGCAGAAATAAAGAGCAGTAAGCCATTATCTTCAGCGTGAAAGCAAAGGAACCAGGGAAATAGGATCCTGGATCAACAAGTGTCTGTGTTCACAGGCAGAGAGAGGGTCACTGGAGGAATTTAGAGGGAGTTAAGACAGAAGACTGGGTGACAAATGGATCCAGGAAATCTTGCCTTTCAGCTCTAGGTCATCTGACTTCAAGCCAATTTCCAGTAGACCTCATTGAAGTCACCACCATAGTGAGTGTGAAATGGTGCTGTTCCCTGGCTTCTGCAGTGAGAGTATACAATAAAATATACTGCAGGGATGGAGAGGGGAGATGGTTTCCCTCAGATCCTGCAGAACCCTGGAGCCTGGTGACACTGGAAGGCAGAAAGCTTTGGCCATTTGGAGAAAGAGAGAGAAGCGGGAGTGTAATCAGCCTCTCCCTGCCCCAAATGGACCAATGCGGTGGTGGCCTCATACGGGAACCAGAGATTACCTTGCAGCTAGGACACTGTCCTGGGGCTTGGAAGGCCCACTTCAATGCCCTCTTCCCCCACATATTTCCTGGAGAACTCGAAACAAGTCACAGTCTCTTTCCATTTCAGCTCCCCATACATAAGTTTGGGATTATAATCTTTCTCTATCTGTATCTTCCCAGGATGTGCTGTGAGGGTAAATGCATTAAAAATTATGATACTACAGACATGGAAAGCCACATCAGAACCATAACTAGATTGGATAATGACCCTAGCAGTGACTTCAAATATAAAATACAGACACCTAGGCACAGCGAAGCCTCGCAAGCAACTCAAGGAGAACTAACTTTCAGTGAAATCCGGTCAGAGCAGAGCATGATCCTCAGGCAGCCCCCGAAAAGAGCATACCGAACAATGGGAGGCTCTGGAATTAAGCTAACCCCCTTGCTACGGCAGAGTGGAAAACTTGAAAGGGGTGCCAAGAGCAGCAGGGAAGCACTGTCAAGAATGGGCTACCAAGTAAAACAGTATTCAGAGATAGGAGGCTTATTTTTATACATAGTGGTAGCTGATGGACTATTTCAACAGTTTTGAGTAACTGTGATAAGACCTCAGCATGGGAAATGCAGAGTTATGCATCCCATCTTATCTCACACAGCCACTTCATCTCCTCCCTCTGCTCTTGTGGGGCAGCGGATGTTTGGATGAAATAAAAATCCTTTGAAGTAGTGGGCTGATTTTCATCTTTCCCTGCTTCAGTGTGCTGCTTGCTTTTTGGAGTTAGTTTTTGCCTGCTGCAGGAAAGCAGCACAGCATCAAGGTCAGTTTGAGCCTGGGTCTTCACAGAGTTTTATAGAAAATTAAGATTGGAAGGATCTCAGGAGGTCATCTAGTCCAACCCCCTGCTCAAAGCAGGATCATCCTCAACTAGATCATCTTGGCTAAGGCTTTGTCTAGCTGGGTCTTAAAAACCTCCAAGGATGGAGATTCCAAAACCTCTCTGGGTAGCCTGTCCAGCGTCTTACTACCTACGTAGCGAGAAAGTTTTTCCACGTATCTAACCTAAACTTCCCTTGCTGCAACTTGAGACCATTGCTCCCTGTTCTGTCAAGTGCCACCACTGGGAAGAGCCTAGCTCCAAATGTTGGTACTAAATGATTTGAACACATCTATTACTGAGCCAGATGTGGTTGGAGGACTTACCAAAAGCATGTTTTATTACCTTACTAGGCTAGGCATTCTGACTCCAGTATATCCTCAGATGTTTTAGCTTGGTTTATTATTGGTTTGATTTTCCATGCATACCAGTTTCATGCTGGTGCAACAACCCTGACTTTAACTGGAGTTATTCCTGACGTGACCTATGATAAACAAAAAGAGATGACTACCAGTTGTGTAGACCTAGTGATGCCAAATACGTTTTCTATTTAAGACAAAAATATTGCATTTTTTCAAGTCTGACTCTATATAGCATTGGCATGTCCTGCACATGGTAACACACAGTATGTATACTGTAAAATACACAGTCTGACACATTTCACACTGCATGAGGTGTTGTAAAAGTTAACTTGTCATCCCATCAAATAGAGTGGTTTACGCTGAATACTGGAGGAGCTGAACTTAATTAGCCAATAGTGAATTTGTAATTAGATGGTACAATAACCACCTGTTGACTGTTTGTTTAGAATCCATCATATTCTTCAGGTTATCACTCTGTGTGCACCTATAATTCATCTGTCACATATTTGGTGATAAAATGTAATCTAGAAATCTTTAAGCAGTCAGTCAACATTTTTAGAAGTTTCTCAATCTGAATCAAATAGCATGTGTATTTTCAAATAGAAGTATAGCGATCATAGGATTTTACTATCTAACAAAGTATCAGAGTAAACTCAGTGTAAAATGAATAGGAATATTGAAATTGAAAATGGACTAGATAGCTAGATAGTATCTTCGTCACTGCTCTTTTTCTTGGGTCAAAATATTTAGATAGCACTTGCAAAATTTTTCCCATGTTGAAACCAAAAGTCCCACAAATTTTTGAAATGTGTCACAGTCTTTTCAAATGACCTGTCCACTTCATTTTTCTTTTTACCCTACAGTGGGCATGCCTACATGTGCATTAAGGTGCTTTTCCTAATGCGCATTAAATTTTGTACCTCCAATGTGAGGTACTAAACAAATGTGCATTAGGCTGGTTTAATGAGCAGTAATGAATATGCACCATTTTTAAGTGGCACTTAATGTGCAGGCACCTATTTTACTGTGCATTAGAGTAATAGCATGTTTTTTTATGTGATGCTTTAATGTGCAGTAAGTAAAATAGGCTACTGTATATTAAAGTGTATGTGTAGATGCACTCACTAGTATGAAGTTTCCTTTCCCCCCCTCTTTCCTGTATTTCTAGAAATGTAGCAAAGCACAGTACCAATATACATAATACAAAGTTTATGACATGTTCTAGTTGAATGTGACTCACTGCATTTTGGTTTTCATGAGTTAGTTAACTTAAGCCTTTCTTCTCTGTCTTGTAATATGGAAAAATCCGTGTCATCTTTTATTGCAACCAACAGTAAGGCGGTGGTAAGTCAAGATGAAAAGAGTGAGGATATTCAAAATAAACGCTGGTACTTCATTTATGCTAGTTGTGGAAAAAAAAAATTATTTAAGCAAACAGGAAAAATGATAAAATGACATCACTTAAGTACATAGTCATATGCTTAATACTGCCTGAAACAAAGTTAAGAAAATTTCACCGTAATCATTTTTTGTTGCAGTTAAGCTTTAAAAGCAGGCATTACCTTCAAGGAGAGGGGAAATGGAACTAATGAAAGAAATGTAAGGCCTGTTGAAGTCAGAGAAGGGTTTTCATGTAATTCAGTGGAAACCATTGGCAACACGTAGGGGGTGCATGCTTGCTGCCACCACACCGCCACCACCACTGCCGTGACCCCCAGCCTCTGGAGGCACATGTTGTGCATGGTGGAACAGGGTTAAATGTTAACTATAGTGCTGAAGTCTTCTATAGTAGCACTGTAATGCAGAGAGCAAAGACCGCTATACTTAGGTTGCTTTAAATTTTAAGCATTATGCCTCCATAATTTGCAGCAGGAAATTGAAATTTTGTGGGGTCAGGAAAGTGCCTCTTACTGTGAAAATCCATTCAAACTGGGCTACTCCCCATACTGTTTGCTCAGTAGGGCCTGTTAAAGCTCCTCAGTGTTCTATCAGCTCAACCCAAGTGACTCATGTAGCTGAAATTGTGGATAAGATCCAAGTAAAATGGATTTATCATCCTTCTCACTTCCATCGAAGTACTCTTTGTAAGGGAAGGTGCAAGGAACCAGGAAATTATGATTTAAAGTTGCTGTTTCTGGTGAATGAGGACAATAATCCTGTCTCCTTCAGATCCCTTATTATTGACTAAGGCCTTACGTTCTCACTGAGAATAGAGCCCAGGTACAAAGATGACCAGCCCCAGTCTCATCCCATTAGGCACATGTCTCTCCAAATGAGTCTGTAGAATACGCTGCCTGGCTATTCATAGACGTGTAAACTACTGTTTCAGTGTTATGCGTCCTCCTCTATTGCTGGGTACACAAACAATAACAGCCTATTCTTGCCATCTGCAATTGTAGCTCCCATGGTAAAGGTCTGGCTGGAGTCCAGCCCAAATTCCCATGTTGTATAGCAGGGTGTGTCTACATAGTTTCATAGGGAAACACTGGCCAGGAGCCTTTATTAGAGCATCCCTCCAACAAGTCTGTAATTTGGCCGGTGCAAAGGTAGTGTTCAGAAAACAGTGCAGAATTGAGCCCAAAATAGTCATGCCACTGCTAGACCAAACTCCCACTGAAGTACAATTGACTTGGATGGCCGCAGGACCAAGCCCCAAACACAGTTTGCAAGGCTTCCAACCTCCGTTGTTGCGGAGAGCAAAGTTCCAAGTGCTTTGTTTGGCCCTTGCAGGTGGTAGCATACTCGACGCCTTCCAAGCCATGAAACAGGAGAGGAGATTTAAGAATAAACACAGTTTACAGGCTGCTGCTTATAGATTATTCCACATCTACATCCTTATCTCCGTTTAGCACAACACTTACAATCTGTAAGGGGTTTCTCTGTAGATGGTCACAGCCAGCATGCAGTATAAAATATGACTGGGCCAGAATGGTTTAAATGAGCCAGCCATGTGCGAAAGAGTGAAGAATCAGGCCTCAAATATTAGGATGTATTTCAAACGATATTTTTCCACCTTTGTAATTGCCCGATTCATAAATCAGCATTGTGACTGGAGGAAGCCTGGTTTTGATCTCTGGGCTTTTGCTTGGTGGGGTTACAAATGAGATAAATATAACTTCATTTTGGCAATGTTACACTTGCCAGGGATTAAGAGAGAGTGAATGATGTCTGAGATTTCTTCACTTCAGATAAACTGTACTACCGTATTTACTCCATTAAAAGACAAGGATTTTTCCCCATTGAACACTAGGGAGTGGGGGTGGGAGAAAGCCCCTAGTCTTAGAATTGAGTGGGGGTGGGGGGGACAGCCAGCTGCTACAGCTCTGGCCCCAGCTCTGACCCCAACCCAAGGTCAGGGTCAGAGGGACAGCTGCTGCCTGCCCCCTGCTGTCTCTGCACCCCTCTGCAGGCTTGGGCCTTCTCTGCGACATCTCTCCACCGTGCCGCTTCTCTTTGCTCTGCACTGGCAGGCTCTGCTAGCTCAGCCTGGAGCACAGAGCCCAGCCCTGTAGCAGTGGTGTCAGCTCTGTGCTCCTGCTACAGGCCAGACTGGAGTCATGCTCAGTGCCCCCAGGCTGCAGCAGGGACAGAGCCTGCTGGTGCTGGAGCAAAGGTAAGGGGGAGATGGAGGGGCAGGCAGGGGGTAAAGACTTGGGGGGAAGGGGTGGTGGGGACTTGAGTTTGTGGGGGGCAGAAGCAGTTTGAAGGGGGGAAAAGAAGAGGATGTGTCCCTACTGCCTCCCCCACCATCTGCCCACCACTGTCTGCCTGATTACTGACCCCTCATCACCTGTCCCAGTACTGCCCGCTCATCACCTCTTCACCTACTGCCTGAATTTAAGATGATCCTCCTATACATGGAAAATTATAATAAATGCATATATTTTCCACATATAGAATCTAATTATATGGGGGTCATCTTAAATTCAGGGTCACCTTAGATTTCAGTAAATACTTGCCTACGATGGTGAGATTATGATGTGATCTTTCAAGAAACTGCCCTGAGCTATTTGTTAAAGACTGACGGTTACTAATGGAAACTCTCTGCTTAGTTTTCACCCTTTTCCACTTCCACTGTGCTGGGCTGTTTGACCACCTCTTGATTTTCCAGCGTTATTACTCTTCAGATCATTCCAGGTTAAAAGAATCAGACTTGCCAAGAAGGGATCAGGTCATTTGTCTGTGAGGTCTGATACCCCGCTACCACACTTTGGTAGAAGGTGAAGAGCACTGATCGTGCAGTCGGTGCCACGTAGAGTTGCCAACTCTGTTTCAATCTATTTTGGGAGGTTTCGTCACACGATGTCATGATATTACAGGCGATCCCTGCTTAGCGCTCTTAATTGGGACCTAAAAAAACGAGTGTTAAGTGAAACCAAAAGTAGTTGATCACCCAAGATGGTGACCACAATTGTTTTTAATGACTTGAGATGGTGACTGGGAGCCTTATGATGAAACTCGCTGAGCACTAAGTGAAATCAGGTATCAATTTCAAATGAGCGTTATAGCAAAATAGCGTTAAGCGGGGGTTGCCTGTAATTAAGGTGCACATTTTACATCAGGAAGGCAAATGCACATGACTACTACACTTAAAAAACCCACGGGAGTGCTGTAAAAATGAGATCCATCGTTTAATATTCATCTGAATGAGTGCCTTAACGCGTAACCCCCCTCAGCAGTCTCCTGGAGATGTGCACCTCACTCCTGGAGACTCGGGGGCCAACCTGGAGGGTTGGCAACTCTAGTGCCAGGTTACGGAGGGGCTAAAATCGCTCCCCCTACTGACAGCAGCTGCATTTTCAGCTTATTTTAGTTTGGCGAACAGCTCGGCGGGGCAGACCCCGCAACGGCCTATCACAAGCTTCGCGTGGCCCTGTCCGAGGGCAGGGCTGGTGCCCGAGAGCCGGCGGCCCAGGGGCGGGGTCGGAGCGGCGGGCACCCCCGGCCCCGGCCCCGGCCCCGGGCTTCCTGCGGCGCCGCGCGTCCCCGCCGGGTGTCGCTGTTTCGCTTCCCCGCGCGGACCTGTTGCACCTGCCGCGTCCCCGCCTGCCCGCCCCGCGGTCCCCGCGCCCTGCCCATCGCCATCCCCGCGCCTGCAGGATGCCGCCGGCTCTGCGCGGGGCGGGGGGGAGCCGCTCTCCCGGGCGCGGCCCCCCTCGCGGCGCGGAGTGACCGTCACTGGCACGCCCGCCCGCCCGCCCCCGAGCCGAGCCGAGCCGAGCCGCGCCGCGCCGGGGCATCCTCCGGGCGGGGTCCGACGCCGGCCGGCCGACGAGGACCCCCCAGCGCCGCCGCCGCCGCCGCAAGTTTGGGCAAGCGGCGCGCGAGGCGGGGCAGGCGGGGCGGGCGGGGCGGGGGCGCCGAGCCGCGCTCATCCGCGCCCCGGTCACGTCCGCGCGTGGGGCCGGGGGCCGGGGAGCGGCGCCATGCGCGCCCGGCGCCGCTGAGCCCCCGCACCATGGCGTACATCCAGGTAGGGGGCGCGGGATCCCCGTCGGGGCTGGGGCGGAGGCACCCGCCTCCCCTTTCCCAGCTCGTCCCGCGGGGAGCCGGGGCGGCGGCGGGCGCACGGGACACTCGCGGGGCCCCACGCCCCCGCGCCCCGCCGAGATGGCCTACGTGCAGGTAGGGCGGGGGCTGCCCGCGGGACCCCGGGGACGGGGTCGGGGGTGGCCGCAGGGATGCTGCCTGGCTGGACGGGGCAGGGCGCGCGCAGCATCCTGCCCTGTCCTGGCGGTGGGGATGGGGGTGGCCCTTCAGTCGCTTTTGCCATCAGAACCGGTCCTGCTAATTGCCAAGGCGGGTGGGGACGGTTAGGCGGTGAGCGAGGGGCCTGACTGAACCTGCAGGACAGCAGCTGGGGTGCCCCCTTCTCCACTCCAGGTGGGTCCCGCAGCCCAGCCCCCGGGTGGATAGGATCATGCGTATGGGGTCCCATGTGAGACTGAAATGGGCACCAAACACTGGCAAAGGGGACTGCCCCATGAGCCCTCTCAGTGCCAGGATCCCATCCCCTTCCCCCTGCAAACTGCTTCAAAACAGCTGCGGGAGCACAAGCCCCTGAAAGCCAGACACGGTTAGAAACGTCCTTCAAAGGAGCCGTGTGACCCTCACTGGCGAGTGGCCTGGAGCCCCCAAGGTGGCTGGGACATGCCACGGTGGAGCGAGGGCTTGACTGCGTGGGGAGGTTTCTGTGCAGGAAGATGCCGGCATCCATTCACAGTGCGATGGTTACCTCACATTGACTGCCTGTGAAAGTGGAGGACTCGGTGAAGTGTTTGTGGGCGAAGGGGGGCTGGTGCAGATTTACTGCTGTGTGCTCCACTAACTTTGCTGTGTGGGCAAGGTTTGGGAGCGGAGGGGGCTCTTGTGAGCTGAGTGCCATTTGAAATGCTAACATTGTAGACCAGGCCCTTGGAACAGTCATTTGGTCTGGTTCAGAGGTTGAGTTTGGATGCCTATGGTTTTCCAGTTAAATGCTTGTGGGAGATGTCAGTCAGGACTCTGGATTCTTACCCTGGTGCTCCCACTGCCTCTCTGGTTTGTGCCTTGTGTAGTTGAATTATTTTGCCTTGCTAAGTGTGTAGGTCACCCTTTCTCGATTGCTGACCGCAGTGCACTGACCTGCCTCACAGGCCTGGCCTCAGAGTGAGCCATTTTGTCAGTTGAGTTGTTTGAGATCCTGAGATGACAGGTTTTGTGGGTGTCCAATGCCCAGTGAGGACTGTAAGAAGATTTTCCACTGATTTTGCTAGACTAAAATCAGGCTTTGGGTGAATATGGTATATTATCATCTCTAGTTTCAAAGATGTGTGCCTGGCTTAGGAGCATCAGTTCCATTAACCTCCAACAGGACCTGCACGTTAACAAGGTGCTTCTGAAAAAGTCACCTGTGCTGTTCTTTGCTGTCTATCTCTGATATCAAGGGAGTAGTGATGGGATGCTATTAGTCCTCCCAAAAAAACTCTGGGTCTCATGTGATTTGTGGGAGTCAAAGAGCAGCTGAGCACACCAGTGTCCTAAAGAGATTGCAAAGGTCATGATGACAGTAACACCCTGAACTATGGCAGGTCCTGGAAGCCATGGTAGCAATGAACAGCAGGCAGCAATCTCAGCTACCGCTCATTTACAAGGAGTTGTTTTATGACAGGACTTCATTTGTGGCACAGTGACTCACAAATGGATTGTGCACATGAGTTGAGCAGATGGTCCTGACTGTGTTTCCTCAGCAGATCTAGTACAATAAACTTAAGTTCAGCAGTGTTTGATGTGGCATTCCTTTTGCAGTCCCCGGAGCCTCGCCCCTTCTCTCTGGACATGCTGTGGCAGGTCCAGTCTGCCCACGTGTGCTGGAGCATTGGTGTTCTTCATTTCCAGCTGGGCTTGACCAGCACCGTCTGCCCATCACACTATTCTCATCTTATGTCGTTTTCCAGCCTCTCCCCCTGTCCTCTGAGTGACACGGACAAAGACAGCTGTTCACGTTTGGGTTTTTTTTTTTTTCGTGGATCTGTGCATTCATCTGTACATAGCACTGGCTGTTTATTTTCCTCTTCTTGGCTGTGACATTTGGCCCTTCTTTTTTGGGTCATCAATCCTATATTTCTAGCCAGGGCTTCTGAGGGAATTTAGGTGGGCTTATAGATGCAGTGGACTCCTGTTCCTTCATTATGGTGAATGTAGGTAGCTTTGCTCATGCTGCTGGAATTGCTGACAGCCCAGAGACATGCAGTATTTTGAAGCCGATACTGGTGGTTTTCTCCATTTACTGGGCACATGCAGCCAGTAGGGCTGTTAGGTGCATGTCTGCCCATTACTATTTCCCTCTGCTGCACCTCCTGCTTCTAGTGGTACATCCATGGAGTTGACTGCATGACACGGCATGAACCCAGTGGACTAGTTCTAAGGCAGTTTAAGTATTTTGGGTGCAGCCTTGACATAATCTGTAACCATTATTACCACAGTTTAGTGCACAGATCAGGCCCCGTGGCTTTTTAAATGATTTATCTTGGGTATAGCCATATCAAAGCACAAGGTTTTCCTGTTTCTCAGCTCTGGTTTCAAACAGAAACTGTTATTTTCACTAAGAGACAGTTTCTGAGAAACTGAAGATGGACATGATGTTACAGAGTTTTCTGTAGAAAGTTTTTTGTTACAAGTGATATACTCAAGTACCTTTTAAGAAAGTTTGCCATAGTCTGTACCTTGTATACCAGTGTTTCTCAACCTGTCGGTTGTAAGAATATATGAAAAGTTGCAAACAAAGTTTAAAAATGAATCAACACACTTAAAAAATGGATTCTCCTTTAAAGGAGAAAAATGTGGGAAACTGGCTTTTTCTTTGCAGGCTGGCAGAGGTCCAGCTTGTGGGGGCTGCTTGGGACTTCTTCCCCGCCCCACACACGGGTGTGCGGGCAGGGAGCAGTGGGTCAGGAGTGAGGGGCACTAGGTCAGGACTGGCCATCACTGTTTACAAATGGGTCCTGGTACAAAAAAGGTTGAGAACCACTTCTGTAAAAAACAGAGACATTAGAATTTGAATTTATATTTAACAGGAGGAGAGGGAGGAGCAGTCTACTGAAGATCTCCCTTTACATATGTGGTGGAGACAGCAGAGGAAATACAGCAGAAATCCCAAATCTTGTCTTTTTAAAATAAAATGTTGGTGAATTTTGTACACATGAAAGTAAAAGTGCTGATACCTTTAGTTTTCACAAGAACAGCACAAGCTGATCATAGTCACCTAAGAGTGGGAGGATAGTCTTGCAATTAAAACACCAGTATAGCACTTTGGGGACTCTTCCTAGCTCTCTCATTGACTTCCTGTGTGACCTTTGGAAAATCACTTTAGCCAGATTGTTAATGGATTTTTAAATATTATTTTAATTACAGTTGAATCTTGACCAAGATGTAACTCTAGGACTTGGATGTGATTTACAACTGTCACAGGAAATTGCGGTTGAATTGAAGTTGTTCCCAGGTAGCCATGAGAAATATGGTCACACATCCTGTCCCCTTAATTGGTAGCTTCCCTTTTCTTAAACAGTGAGCAAGTTTGCTGAGACTCTTCCAGGGAAAGGTGAGTGACAGGAGTCTGGAGGGGAGAAAGGGGCAGGGAGGAAATCAGTGCCCTGTTTGGACAGCCTTTTGCCTTACCTGAAATTATTTAGGGCAAACTCTGGAAATAGCATTACGTTGCTTAAAATTAAAGCTCATCCTCAGGCTGGCAGGTGTCAGGCAGGTCACTTAGAGTTATTTGAACATTGCTAAACTGGTTTTGTCTTTTTCATTTTATTCCCCTTCGCTTCATCACGGATATCTAAAAGGACAGTTGGAACCAATAAATGAGGTGAGTTAATCTGATGATTCATTCCCTGTTCTCTTTCTGTCCAAGAAGATGGTCTTGAACGTTCTGAATCTTTTCTAATGTCCTAGATAGATATGGATTACCAGATTCCTGGGTTTGTTTATAGAAAAACCATGGCGAGGGGGAAGGAGTAAATTTCATCTGTTTAAAATGGATGTGGAAAAACATCTCCTTGATGTAGTAAGTATGTAGCCCTTTGTGTCTGTCTTTGCAGCCCTGTGTTCCTAGGAGGGAACCTGCCCAAGTTTCTGCCTGGTGATACAGTACTGCAGACCTGACACATTTCACAAATTTTTAGTGAACTAAAAAAAAAAAAAAATCTCCAATTTGTGGTTTATTAGGGTTCATTGTATTCTGGCAGGGGCATCAAGCTCACCTTGTGCTCTGGGCTAGATTGGGGCCGTAGGGCTCCTAGCAGGCCAGATTTCTTCCAGGACACAGGATGGTGGCATCGGGGCAAGTGGCTGCAAGCTGGGTGGGCATTTGTAGCAGTACGTAGCCATGCATCACACATCCCTTGCTCACTTTTCTGCTGGCATGCGGCAGGCCATGCCCACTACTAACCATGCCTCCTAGTCTAATGGTAGCCCAGCAGGCCTTATGGAGCTCTCTGCAGGCTGTATGTTTGACATCCTTGCATTATGGGATTCACCTGAAAAGGGAGCCAGATTGAGAGACTGTCAGTCCTATGCACTGTTCTGCGAGCCTTCCCACAGCCCCCAAGAAGGGGACAGGGATGGGTGGAAAAGGGATGGAGCTCTGGTACTTATTCCCTCTCCTCTCACTCCAATCAGACCTTGCCTGGTATGGACAGAAGGGGGTTGCTTCCTTTTGCTTGCATTGGCCAACAGCAAGTCTCTGCTGTCCTGGAGCAAGGAAGGGAGAAGAGGAAAGAAATTGTAGCTCCTTTAAACATTTCCATTGGGATGTTATTGGTGTAATGCAACAGTGCAACACCCCTTACGCTTGCTATGTGGAGGGTTATGTATCTATAATATAGTCTGTATGTAGCCAACCACCAGCACCGCTGATGGTTACTGCTGTTACTGTGCCAAATTGGGCTATCCAGGTCATTTCTGCCCAGGGCAAGTAACTTGCTTGTTACTAAAATCAGTAGGGTGTCTTTTACCCCTGCAAATTAATCACTGTGGTAAGGAGCAGGCACGCAGATTTGTGTCTAGGCTGATGCATCTTTATGACCAATTTATAAGGCTGCAATACTGTGCATTTATGTGGAGTGTATGACATCACCTGCTGACATATCATCAGTATTAAAGTGTATCCAGACTTGTGCTAGTTTTATTCAACTTTAAAATGCCTTGCAGAATAAAATTGGGATTTTTGCTAACCTGCTATTTTTACTTCTCCCTGCTGTACATTTGCTTTTGTATTTGTTTATTTGTTGATGCAGGTGAATACGTCTGTTTCCACTCCAGCATATTGTTCTGCGTTCATGTTCTGTAAATCACTCACTTGCTAACATACATAATAAGATATCGTACAAAAGCAAATACCTGCAGTGAATGTTTATTTCCCTGCCTAGTTATGGCTTTAGTGAGACTGGGCCAATAACTGTGTGGCACTTGTCTGTTTATATAAATGGAATAAATGTAGTTCCTAATGTTCTGTTGTAGACACAAAAATGTAAATACAGCTGAGTATTATTTCTTGCTAGTGATCAACTGGTTGTAATCTTGTTCTTTGGTTTCCAATGGCCTCAGGGTCTGCTCGCTAGAATCTCGGATCTCTTGCTGTGCAGATGGACTTGTAGAAATTGTTGTCAGAAGTGTTTCGACTGCAGCTGTTGTCAGTCGAGTGAGGATGAAGTTGAAATCCTGGGACCTTTTCCGGCTCAGACACCAGCCTGGCTGTAAGTTTAGATGTGCATTTTAAGGAAACAGTTATCTTCAGTTGATAACAGTGTGACAGAAGTAAAAGTATTTTAGCAATGTGAGGACATAAACTTGCCATAGCATAAACTTAAATACTTTCCAGATACAGAAGATGCCATACACCTGCTTAATGGTACCCCTAAAATAAGAGTGAAAAGGAAGGAATGTGCTTTAGGAAGGAAAATGCTGTGTGTAGCTAGGATCCTGCAGATCCTTTTAATACAGGTAGTCTTTGAAATAGAGCTGCGTTAGTCCTTAAAGGCAGACATTTTCTTGCAAACCAGAACAGTAAGTTGGTAATTGGTCCAACGTTCTGTCTTGCAGAGGGCAAGACGTTTCATTTAAACCTTATATCATCTCTAAAGCAGACTGTATTGTTTTGAGCCCTTTTAACTCTTTGAGTGCTATATCTTTCTAATTTGCTATGAAAGCAAATGTTTAAGGAGATTTAAATTAATCTGTATGTTAACTTAGTACACTGGCTGTTTTGGGTACATGGGATGCTAGCTTTTTTGGCAATGGGGAGTTATGGTCTGTTCTACAGATTACCATACTCTAAGCACCAGATAACTGTCTGGATGAAAAAGGGTGAAGACAGGACCTAAGCCTCTCATTTGTTCTGTATAAGTTTGTCACCTGCATCTGTGCAGACCCTTTTAGAAAATGATTGAAATAGCTTTTAACTTTAGCTATTTACAAGACAAATCTCTAGTCTTATGAGGACCTTGCTTGGGTGCCTTAGGCACAAACTGAACATATGCTACTCAGGGAAACTTGACCAAAATATTGACTAGGCTTCTTTTAAGAGTGAAAAAGGGGTCTTGGAATTATTGTGATGTAGCCAAAAGTAAGGGAGAGATTTTCCTAAGCTCCTAGGTGAGAGCTTTACTCTGGGATACCTACATTTTTAATGAGGCATGAGCTCCTAAGTCATTCAGGTGGTTTTTGAAAATGTCCTCTTAACCCGTAAATAGTTAACGATAATGCTATCTAGGTTTTATGGTGTGCTTTGATTGGCATCCATTTACAGAAAAGTCAGCATCATTATTGAAGCAGAGAGAGCTGAAATGACTTGGCCAGAGTCACTCAGCAGCCTGTTGACAGAGCTGGGAGTAGAGCTCTGAGTCCTAGTTCGATGTGTTCTCTGCAAGGTTGTAGGGCCTCCCATGAAAGCATGTTACTTGACAATGAAGGGTTAAACCTGCAATATGTTCAGGGACTGCAACATGTGGGGTGCCCATTAATTGCTTCCTTAATGCATCACGCTGTGCTGAGAGGCGGGGGGACAGATGGTTAGACACATGATCACTCCCATCCAGTCCTGACGGTTTCCTTGCTTTTATTTCTTGTCTGTCACATCTCCACAGTTTGCATGCAGATGCTACATAAAATGAATTCTTTTATGTTTAAAGTATGGCCTCTTCTTGCTTTATTGGCTGTTTTGCATTGGACTAGCATTATGGTACAGAAGGGTTAGATGACCTATGTAATGGTTTTTAAGCACAGTTTTTTAAGGGCCTGCTGTATGCCTAGAAACTGATTTACCTGCTGCTAATGGAAATTGGAAATAAAATCACTGCTAAATAAGGAAACGGTTTGTGCAAGAGAACACCATGATGCGGGCGTTTTATTGGACACAGAAAGCTATGCTGCAGGAGCAATTGAATACTTGTCCCCAAGCAGCCATGCTCGTCATCAGGAGGACATAGAGGAGTTCTGGAAGTGGGCACGTAGGGGGAATATAACTACTGGAGACTAGAAGTGGCAGGTCCTTTGGCAGTAACTGACACTGCCTGATCTGGCCATAGTTTTTGTGCAGTGGTCAAACTACTTCCTCTGCCTCTATTTCTTTCTGGGCACTTAAACACAGGCAAGAAGCTAGACAAGGTTGTCCTATAATTCTAGGACCGTCTGAAGCCCAGGACTTCGCAGCATGCAGAGAATATTGACCTCTCATGGACTCCTGAAGTGCTGCCTCCAGCCGGTGTTGTTGATCCACACCAGTTCTGCTCCCCATACAATTCTTTGGAGCTAATTTTTCGAATGAGTTACCAATGAAAAAAAGTTGTGTGAAACAACTAATGGGTCAAAGATTGCAAACCTTTTTGATGCTGTGGTGCATTTGCTCATGCCAGCAGTCCTATTGGGAAATATTCATGAATATTTTTGCTAATACCAAAATTTAAAGTATGCCATTTAAAGAAGAGGGGCAGCAAACTTCTGCACTTGCTCAAATTGGCTGCTGTCTCCTATTACACTAAATAGGGCCAAACCCAAGACACCTACAGCTAAGATGGCAGCTCTTGTGGCCACTCTCCATCTGTAGCTGGGGCAGGAGACAATGAGAGAGCAGAGCAATGTTCAGTGGTGGCTGTGGGGACAGAGAGGGAAACAGGGATCTGAGGAATATGCTGGTGGGGAGGGCAGATAGTGACTGGAAGAAAATGGGGATATTCTGGGGGAATGTGAATACATAGATGACTAGGGTATGAGAGAGACAGTGTGCTGGGGGAGAACATTGGAAAGATGGAAAGGATAGACATGGGAAGAGGAGTTCCTTCCCTAGTAGCTAATGGGAAGGCCACACTTTTGTGCATGCGGTTAAGGTAGAAATGATCATGCAGACAAGTAATGACTCAACACTGAGAAGAGAAAACAGAAATCAACTGTTTTCATTAGTGTAATATCAGGGTTAGTATGTTGGGAAGGGAAGGAGAATACCTGATATTTGAATGCTTGGAACTAGCAGCACTGTACTGCTTAGGGAGGCATGTGAGTAAGAGTTGGGAATGAGGCTCAAAATGAGGTATTTTAATGGATAAGTTATTTTAAAATCACTCAGAGGGCCAGTTAACACTAATTGATTGTGCCTAGGAGCTGTTCAGATACTGTGGTGGACCATAATAAAAAAAACTTATGGAAGATGAATTTTAAAAGATCCTCATGCTGCCTTTAGATACATGCACTGAATTTGGGGAGCAGTTCAATGTACTGGATTTCTCCTCAGTTACTGAGAGTAATTAAAAATAAATAAGGACTCCTAATTCTTCTGTGCACCCAGTAATCCTATCGATGTAATTTAGGGTGTGATTGGTTTTTGTTTTTTTTTTTCTCCCTGAACCTATTCACGGTCTCCACATATCAGTTAACAAATTTGTTAATGTCTACATTTATTAGTCCAGTGGTTTTCAAACTTCCTAAAGTCACGGGACCCTTTCATATCACTTCTGCTGCTGTGGAACTCCTACCCCTATCCTGAAGACTGACATGGAGCCTGGTAACCCGGCTTGGCAGAGCTCACTGTGCAAGGCCTGCTCTGTCATTACCCCAGTCTCGTTAGAGAACCCCTGATGACCTACTGTGGAACCCCAAGGTTGCACGCGATGATGCAGTTTGGAAACCACAGTATTAGTTCATCTCTGCAGTGACCTGCTAACATCTATGAGAATCCAAGTATGCTGGGAATGCAAGATTGGGCTCCAGGGTTGCCAATTTAAGTTCTCTTCTATAGACGATTGATTTTTCTTGCTCCCTGAATTTTTGCAGTACCTTATCATGGCAGCTTAAAAAAAAATTGTCTTGCTGAAACAAATCTAATTATATTGACCTGCACACATGGTAAGTCCTTATTGTCATTCCATAATGATTGTTTGCTTCCTAGCCTTGGCAAAAAATTGGCAGGGAACTGGGGTACTTGTCAGCTATGCATGTTATGAAATACCCAACATAAAAACTCCAAGATAAATGCTGTGTGTTCTGTGAGATTAAATTGAAATTAGAGCTCAATTCTTCTTCTCAAAGGTTCTGATTAAACAAGAACAGAGCTATTCTAAACAGAGCCAAAGTTTATTTGAGTAAAAATGATTGTGGCTCAGTAGCAATTTCCTTACTAAAGGTCATCTGTATGTTATTAACTCACTATTATATTTGTCTGTTGTAGAACATCCTTAATGCTTTTTTATCCCCTCCTGATTCTCTTTCTTGCTCTTGCTTTCTCCCCATTCTGTGTGCTTGCTTCTCAGACAGAATTATAAGCACTATGACCCCAATGCTACATTTGGACACTCTGACCTGCACTGAGACCTGAACGAGCGATTTTTATGTCTCTAAGTTTATATCCACTTGCAATATTTGAACAACTTTAACAGTCTGCACCTATTTTTGAAAACTAGTCCCTTGTTCCCTTAACATATGCTTTAAATTTGATAGATATTTTTCCCAGGGGTTGTGAAGCTTGGGACTTTTCAGATTTGTAAGCACTGCTGCACATTTCCTGATTTCTCTATTCCTGAGTTAGGGCTAGGGATAGCTTCAGATCTGGAATTCCTTCTGTGGTTGGCATTTGATCTGGTGTTGCCTGCTTCTTATCACTCTAATACAGTCACAGTTTTGAGGCAAATGACTCCATGTATTCAGTTTCTATCTACCACAGCCAGAAATACAGAAAGAAGGAATTGGGAGCAAGCGTAATGATCATCTCTGTTTATTTGCTGAACTTTGGCTGCTATCTGTTAATATTTTTCTGAGTCCTCATTGTCTTGTGGCTTAACCAAAATGTGTACAGGCACTCCTCACTTAACGACCGAGTTCCGTTCCTGCGACTAGGTCGTTAAGCGAATTGGTCGATAAGCGAGGAGCCGCCCCTTGATACTGCGTGCCTTGGCTTGAAATGCCACGCTGCCGTTTCCACAATACGTTTCGTACAATACCAGCTGCTCGGAGAGCTGGTCGTAAGTCCGCGCAGTCATTAAACAGGTAGGTCGTTAAGTGAGGAGTACCTGTATTTAATCTTTGGTGTTTACTGTATGTCATACAGTACTGTTTAGTTCCCTGACTTGAGCGGGGTAATGCCAGGCCTTCACTGGTGTAACTGAAATCAGAATCTTTACTTTGCAGTCGGTGTCTTCATTACTGTGGGCTCTTGCTCTTCTCTGAGCTGAACCATTGAGATTTTGATTTGTTGCTTCATGTGAGCCCTTGCAGCTAGCGGGAGGTTCATGGTTTTCATTGAACTATTTTATGTAGAAATATTAAATTGCAATGTAAATTGTGCATGGATTTTTGTATTGTATTCTTATGAACCTTTGGGCATTTTGAGCCTTCTTGCAGGCTGTGCACCTCACTGATGCCTTCTTATTTAAATTCTATCAAAAAAATGTAGCTGAATTGTGTCCTCCCAGGGACACTTAATTGTACGAAAGTGGATAATGAAACAGACAGGAAGTTTTAAAAGAAGGTATGTCCATAAATCATATTTTACTGTCTCAAATACTCAAACCTTAATGATGAATTTACAACAATATTTTTTAATGAGAGAGAAGTTTTTTGTTGGATGTGAAAAGATCACTCATAGTTATTTTCCATGTAGGTTTGTTTCCAATGAGCCATAGTTTCAGAACATAACCATAAATATACACCACTAATTAACCTTACACATTTTCACCAGATAGATGGCCAGAGTGCTAATGGCCCAGGGCATACATGTTTGAAATATATAAGCATACCTGTGTAGATGTGTGTTAAATTGCATTGCTGATACAAGTCAGTTTTTTTGCTTGTATGCTTCTGTCCAAAGGAGAGAACAGTGGACTCTGTAGAGGACTGAAGTCTGATATCCAGTCTTCTGTTTTCCAATGGGAACTAAAGAATGAATTGTAGTACCCAGGTTTCTGTTTAGAAAATCGGAAATAGGGCTTTTGCTTCTATATGTGATGTATACAGTACTCTTACTGGACTCATACATCCCATGGCCTGTCCTTGTAACAGGATAAGCAATCAGAATGAGGAAAAAGATGGAGACTCTGATAACACCACCAGCGAGCCACCTCCAACTCCGCAGGATACTTCCCCTGACAGGAGGCGGTCATCATCAGATACTTCACGGTCCACTTATAGCCTTACAAGGAGGATTTCAAGTAAGACTATTATGAATGCAGTGTCAGTGTAATTTTTTGTGTAAATCAAAGCTTGGGTTAGTGACTGGTCTTCTACCTTTTACATAGAAAATCTGGTCACGCCTAAGGTTTGATTTGCATTTGACTACAATTTAACAGTTCATTGGTTTGATTGATTAAAATCCTGTGTTATTCCACAAGTGGAAAAGGGTAAAAGGAGCCAGGCTTATGTTTTAACAAAATGCAAAGGATGACTGTGGCAATCACACACCAAAAAATGGGCAGACGTGAAAATCTATTTGATGTTCATACCTACATTTCAGTAAAAAGAGCTCCAGTCATGGGCCACAGTCTTATTGTGCAGTTGAGCAAGCACAGAACAAGAACAGCCCATGCTCCAGAGAGCTGGCCATCTACATGAGGCCATGATGACGTCTTTCCAGCTGCTGACATTGCTGTTTGTTTATTTCTCTTGTTTAGGTCTAGAATCGAGAAGGCCAAGTTCTCCACTAATTGACATTAAACCTATTGAGTTTGGAATTATAGGAGCTAAAAAAGAAATAGTTCAGCCAACTATCCTGAGAAAAACCTATGCCCCAGATGACTACTTTAGAAAATTTGAACCAAGACTTTATTCCCTCGATTCTAACAGTGATGATGTGGACTCCTTGACAGACGAGGAAATCTTATCAAAGTATCAACTGGGCATGCTGCATTTTAGCACACAGTATGATCTGTTGCATAATTATCTAATAGTGAGGGTAATTGAGGCTAGAGATCTGCCTCCTCCAATTTCCTATGATGGCTCAAGACAAGATATGGCTCATTCTAACCCTTATGTCAAGATATGTCTCCTTCCTGATCAGAAGAACTCCAAGCAGACAGGAGTAAAACGCAAAACACAGAACCCAGTGTTTGAGGAGAGATACACATTTGAAATCCCATTTTTAGAAGCCCAGAGAAGAACTCTGCTTTTAACCATAGTGGATTTTGACAAATTCTCACGCCATTGTGTCATTGGCAAAGTGTCGATGCCATTAAGCGAAGTAGACCTTGTGAAGGGTGGACACTGGTGGAAGGCCCTTGTTCCCAGTTCTCAGGTAATGGAATTTATCAGAGGTTTGTTGCCACTATGTTCTTACTCTGTATGATTCCTTTTCCTTTAAGGAGTTAACTAAAGTGCTAAATAGAGCTGTTGTCACCCAAGAAGCACAGTATCCCTTGGACTGAAAAGACACTGGCCATGTTTTGGGTATCATTCATACCTGTGTTACTCTGGTACACATTCAGGAGCCCCCGCCCCCACTTTTTTTTTTATCAGGCTGACCATTTTGGCTGCAAAGGAACATCTGCAGCCAATGGAGAGAACAGAAAAACCTCACAGCATATATAATAGAAACTGCCACAAGTTGCTTTGTGAATTGGCAGCTTCCAGGAAGACCTTTTCTGTAGATACAGCTAGTGGATGTGCAAATCCTTGTATTTGTGTGAGGATAAATCCTTCTCCGCAGTGGGTTGTGCTCACTGCCAGTGACTGTAGAGAAGCTTTCCATCCTGGAAGATGAACGCTCTTTTGACTATCAACAGACCCCTGCTTCTGCATGGAGTCTTTGGCCATTGATACCTCTTTGTTATGAATAGATACCCAGAAGACCAGCCCCCTTTAAGAAATGTTGGATATCCTACCTGTTATAGAGTTATTCTTGGTGTGTTTCTGGAAAGACTGATGGAGAAATATATGCCCCAAATTAATAGGAAGCATGGGATTTATTTTCACTGCATTTTTGAGAGAAGTTAAACATGCAGTATAGGGAATCTGATAGCAAGGATATTTTGCATGTGTATATGTTTAGATCTTGACAGAGGGCCAGGTCATGCTGTGTGATGTACTGAGTGAAAAGGGCAGGTAGGTTCTTTCCATATCCCCTTGTGAGCAGCCGTGCAGGGCTGGATCTCTCTCTTCCCATTCCTCACAAGAGTGTTGGGGAAAAACACCTGGCCAGTGCAACAACCCAAGTATGGCAGTAGGATGTAAAAGTATTCCCCAGCACCCCAGTTAGCAAATATGCTGCAGCCACCAGCACATGCTAGACAAGGTGCATGGTACCCTGATAAAAAAAGGGAAGCAAATGACAATACATTACTAGAACTCGTTTTGGACCTAACTGCCTTGCATTGCTCTGTTCTCATCTAAATTGCTTAGCTCCATGTGGTAAGGACAGGAGTTTGCCTTGAGTAAAAGACACCTGTTCAGAATCAGTGTGATATGTTTAGACCTCACCAATTGTGGGATTGCAATTAGTCAGTCCTAGGTTTTCAGTTTTTCATACAGCTCTGTCTGATCTCTCTCTGGTGGCTAACAGCTTCTTACCAGAAGGCCAGGTTAGCCCTGGTGAAGAAATCAGTCATTTGCTGATCTCTCTTACACTGGTGCACATCTGAGTCAATTCTGTTGACTTGTAGGAGATTGCTTCTGACTTACACTGTTGCAGGCAAGGTCAGAAAGCTGGGGCTTGAGTTCAGAAAGTTGCCATGTCTGTATACAGAATTCCAAAGCTGCTGATTCTCCCTTGTGTCCCCACCCCATCTGAGCACAGGGGTCAGAAAGTGTCTGCTGCTGTCTTTGCCATGAATGTATATGTCTGTAGGTGATTATGCAAGGGGTCTATTGTATTTCAGTGTTGGTTAGAAGTCTACCACAGACTCCTGTTACTTGTATTAGAAGGTGGTCCTGTTGATACACATGGGCTAAGTTTGTCCCATGTAGGGCTGGATTTGAGGAACTTCCCCCACCCGTGAATCTCAGTGCAATGGCTGAGTTTTGTTTTTGAATTGATCAACCAAGTTCTCAACATAATGGCCTCAACTGAAGTGAAGTAGGTACAGGTATGGCCAGGATTGTGTCCTCTCTGTTCTTTGAAGGGTGTAGGAAAGTCTGCTCTGACCCATGCTCTGTTACTGTTTCTGGAGGCCCTTACACTCACCTGGTGTTGATTGCCAACACTCTGCCTTCGCCGTGTTTTCCTCCCACTCTGCCCAGATGTATGTAGCAGAACAGAGTAGAGGGCAACTGTGAATCAGTCTTCTGTGGCCTGGACCATGCACATCCCTGACTATAGAGCAGTACTTTCACATGTGTTATGTTAAGAGCAAGTAGGGCATGTACTGCTCTCACCAAGGCCATTGATACCACTGAGGCTATTGGGGCGGGGGAACAGAATTAGTGTTGGAAAACATCTGTTATTGGCAGATTGGTAATTAAGGTTACTTCTATTTAGGGGCTTGCATCTGGATATTTGTGTTAAAAAATCTGAGTTAAACCACAGCAGTGCTGGGCATCTGAAATTTCTCCAGGCCTCTCTATGTGCTGGTAAGGGAGGGAAAGCTGCACTGCGCTGATTCCAAGTTCTGTAGCTTCCATTAAGTTGGATCATTGTCCAGGCAGATCAGGCCTACTCTGGGGACATTTCAACTTTAACATCAGTCCAGAATCTGCTTTACCTTATTTTCTTCCTCTCTTCACCAGGCTGTGCCACAGTCCTTTGGAGAGGCAGCACAGAATCCATCTCGGTGTCCTTATTCAGTAACTGTCTGGTTTGTGTGCATGTTTCTAAGTCTTCTACTGTGGAAAAGACCATTCAGGGTGTAAGAGGCAGGTCATCTGTTCCGTACAGGATACGTTTTAATTCTGTAACACTGTTGTGCTGGTTAAGTACCATGTTCATCTTTCCGATGGAGTTTTGGAGAGGCTTCTCATGGTTAGTTTGTTCCAGCAAATGTCTTCATGTTCTCAGATTGGATGCACCTTGAGTCCTTCAGAATCAAGGGCTGCCTGAGTTTTACTGCATCAGTCTGTCTCAGTGGAGAACCCTTTTTCTTTTAAGTAATGACAGTTGAAATGTGACATGGAGTTAAATAAGAGACATTGCCTGCTCCTAACTAAATGGAGGGTTAAATAAAGAGCAGCTGTCAGGGGAATTAAGACTATGCTGCATTTTTTGCTCATTAGATTCAGCAAGTCTTTGTGATCTTAGTCTTTGGGGAAGAAAGACAATGCTGTTGGAGTACATATGGCCTACCAGTCCTACCAGTGTTGTGCCTGGGGTTGGGAGAGAGACCAGGAACAGCTGCTGTCTGTGTTGGGAACTGCCATGCAGGGCTGCTGCTGTTCTGAATGTCACTGGGTCTTTTCATCAGGCCTTATTCAGTCCCGGATAGGGTTTGCATACAGCACTGATAGCAGTGCACATTGACATTTCTGATATTTAAAAAACAAGCAGAGTAAATCTCCTTCCTAAACCAAACCAAATTTTACAGGCCTTTTTATACCCATAGAAAAAACAGAAAAGGCATGTACCAATTAAATCCTTTGTAGATTGCTTTAAAAGGAGGAAGGAAAGAATTGGTGTTCTGGTTCTGAGTCCCTCTTTTCTTCCTCACCCTTTCTCCCCGGGCCACAGCACAATGACAGACTGAGGTCTGTAGAAAATGGTTGTGAAACATCTGCAGTCTAAGTAGAAAGGACAGGAAGGTATGTGGTATCTTGTCTTTGATTTTTCTCAGTGAGAAGAGCCTCGAATGAGTAAACCCTATTAATTTTTAAAAACTATGTATTAATATTTTATAGTAAAAAAAATGCAGTTGTATGGATTTTTTTATAAGCTCCATCCTCAGGATGACAAAAATTGCTGTTTAAAAAACATGATTTTGCTTTTATCTTCCACCCACCTTCACTTTAATATCTCTGAATCTGAAACCCAGAATAAGGTATCCTAAGACTTCTTTTCAGGATAACAATGCAAAACAGCAGTACTATGGTGCAGATCCTTAACCGAGGTAAGTTTTCAGAGCACCATTGACTTCAGTAGATCTCAGAACTCATACCTGCTGGCATCTTTCCCAGGTGATTAAACCAATCAAAAAACTCTGTGGTGAGAAAATACTAAAGTGGTCGGTCCCCTTAGCAGAGAGAGAGAGAAAAATGATCAGGCCATAGACAAGATATGTAAAGATAGGAAGTAAGAAGTGTAATTTAAAAATAGGCAGGAACTTGATGAGCTGCAGAGAAACGGAAAGTTGGTCCAGATGGCAGGAGCTGCAGAAGAGAGAAGGTTTTCTCCTGAGTAGCGGTGAGTGGGAAGAGATGATGAGAGTTGTAAATGAGCAAAGAACGTGGGTGTAAAATGCTATCAGACCAGAATGGCACCTGCTTTGCCCTTACTTGGCTCAGATGCACATGACTATTACCCTGTACTATGCTGGGCACAAAGGCTCTGAGGTGGTGTAAGGTGAAGCAAGCCTATGGATGGTGTTGTTAAATCTGAGTCCTGGAATGAACAGAGGGGCAAGCTGTGCAAAGGCTTTTAATTTTTAAGGGTGTTGGTTCAAATCCAGTCCAGATCTATAATGATGATGGCTGTTTGTTAGCCAGAAGCACGTGCAATTTCCTTAGCTCAGTTCCCAGGTGAGTGGACAGGAGTCTGCATCACAAAAACCACAATTACAGCTAACACCTTTGCTGTCAGAGGTATCCAGGAGTGAATTTGCATTGGAACTGTACTTTTCCCTTCAATTCTTAGGAGCTGTGTCTTTGGTTAGGGACTGGGGCATTGTGATACTCACCTACCTTGCATAAGTACTAAATAAATGTACAGTAACCAGAGTTACTGTACAATAGCACCAGCAGATGTCTTTTAGGTGATGCTGCTGTGCAGTAGCGTATTAGCACTGTTAGTGCTGTGATGTGCTCCTGTGCAGGAATATTTGGCTATTGTGCAGTCAGTGTTTCACGCAGATGTGCCCAGAGAGACCTATTTTACATAGGACCCTTGTGTGCTACCAAACAGGAGAGCCTCCTATGGTTTCAGCAGAAAGAGATGAATTCATGACAGGAGTAATTTAATTAAAGCTCCCCATCTCTGTCAATTCAAATGGCAGCAACTTGAGTCCAGCCTCATTCCACTCCCTTCCTAGCATATTGCTCTCAAAACACTCCAATGGACATACGAAAATTGCCATATTGATTTTTAAGTGTTATTAATGGCATAGCAAAGTCTCAGTAATGGAGCCCTGGTTTCTCTCCTAAACTGATGATTCTGAGTCACTCATTTATTTCAGCAGCTGCTAGGTTTTGGGGCATGTTCAAAATACTGACACAGTCTCTTACATGTTCAGTTCTCAGTGACTTAGAGCCAGGAATGTGGAATCTACTTTCATGCTGATGCACAAAACACTGGATCAAACTGCGGTTTCAATAGCCTTCCTGAAGAAGTCTTTCTGATGGATTTTTCTGTGCGCTCATTTCTGTCCAACATTTCAGGATTCTCTCTGAAGGATATTACAGAAATGTGCTTTTATTTATATAGTTTTACAGTTATACACTTCACAGCCAAATACAGGGGGGTAACGTACATTTCCAAGGGATGGTGTTGGCTGGTCCCTAGACCCCAAATTGAAAAGCCTGGGAATTGTGCAGTTAAGAATGAATGTAGTAGTAATCACAAGTCTTCCAAAAGGCATGCCGGAAGTGGTACAGATAAAAATCCCAGAACTAGCTTATAAGTTACATCACCAGTTTCAATTTCCCTCTCTTTTCCAAGTCTGTATCACCACTGAGATCAAATATAAGCAACAGTTTGTGTTTACTTTTGAGCTAGAAATCAAAATTAGCATTTCAGAGTGCTGCTGAAAGACTGAATCTCTTGTAAAACATCCAATCAGAGCAGAGTGCAAAATTCAGGGCAAGAAACCCATTAGACTCTCAGCGAGCCCTTAGACATAAGCATCATGAGTACCAAACATGAGCACCTCTCAAAGTTAAAAGTAAAACACAGCAAGCATGTAGCAAGCATGTAGATATGGCTTAATGTCCAGAGAGGCAAAAGGAGTTTCTAACTTGAAATAATTGAGTTGTCCACTCCCCCTAAAGTTAAGAATCTACTTAAGGATATTGCTGAATTGAGGCCAAAGTACTGAGTATCTTACCAGGTTAACACCTTTCACCTACAATGTGAAAGGTATGCGCATAAAGTCCTAAGTGAATGCAGAGTCCTTTAGAGTTCAGACAGACATGACAATTTTTGGCCCATCTGGCCACACAAAATGGTCTATAGCCGTGACCAAACACAAGTGCATGGCTGCAGACTGCTTCAAAAATGGCAGATCAGGTGAAAATCTGAACCCTTATTACACTAGGGGTCACATGAAGACATTTCAAAACAGGGTGTCTTCTGTAACTTTTGTCTGCACTGTTTCCTACCCTCGAGCTGTTTTCAGAACAGGAGAGGGGACAGGGAGTCTGGGGTTTTTTCAGCCCCCACTGGTGGGTGGGACGAGTGTGCTAGAGTTCCCCATTCTCCCCCGCCTGAAGGTGGAGGAGCTCAATTCACCCTCCAGTGCTGGCTGAGGAGCACCTAGAACACGCTCCCTCTCCTCCCTTTCCCCTTCCCATTCTGAAACAGGGACAGGCTGGAAGAGAGGAGGGGCTGTTGCTGGAGGAAGCCTGCTGCAGGCTCCCACCCAGCAGCTAGATTCCCCTCCCCTCCTGGAACAAACAGTGAACTTCTGTTTGGTCTGGGGGATCGTTGTAACTCAGAACGCTTCCCACAAAGCATTCTCGGTTACAGTGGGGAGTTGCACTTCTGTCTCCACCCTAGTGATCAACAGAACAGGTAGGTGACAGAGAATGGAGACAGAGGAAATAGGGTAAAACCAGGGAGACAAGAGTCACATTGCTGAATAATGATTCATGCTGAAATATTGCAACAAAGCATAACTTAAGAGCTGATTAAAGGAGGAGCAGGAGAGTTCCTGCCTTTCAGTTGCAGGAACTGTGCACAGACCTTGGTATGTTATGGCTTGGAGTTCAAGTTCATTATGGTGGATTGGTTCTATGAACTAGTGAGGGGTCCTTTTTCTACTCAGACTTTTCCTTTCATATAGTAGTGATCTGATGCCAGATAAGGGTGCCTCCTCCCAACCTGGGACCAGGAAACTGTCACACAAGAGGCAGAGTAGGCTGGTGTTAGTGGATGAGTCCCTCTAGGCAAGGGATTTAACTCTTATTAAATAGGGGTGGGATTTCTGCAGTTAAATTCTTGCATGTTCATTGGTGGTACACTAGTACTAAGAATACTGGGGATGCACAGCAACTACTGCACTGTAGATTAATTTTAAAGCACCATTTTCTAGCACTCACAGATACAGGCACTAGAAAATAGTGCTTTGAACTACTGCACCAAAGTGCACGTGTAGACGCTGACCAGGAGCAATTTGCTCTGTCAGCCCAGGCAGCAGGGGGCCACAACAGCTGCCTGGTTAAGCCCCAAGCTCTGGAGAGCAGGGAGGAGCTGTCCCCAGCCCATGTCCCAGCTCCTGTCGAGTGCCAGGGAGATGCGAGTGCCCCTGGTCCCAGTGTTGCTCAGCTCCCGCTTCTCCCTACCACTGGGCAGGAGATGGGGCATGGGCTGGGGATCCCAGCTTATCACTGCCCTCCCTGTGGCTGAGTGTCTTGGGAGGCAAAGCAACCCTGAGCTGCAAAGGACTGTGCTCACCAAAAACTGGCCCCAGAGACTGGAGCAGGGTCCGAGGCTGCCAAGCAGGCAGACGCCTCCTTACTTTTGTTGATGACAGACTGATCCAACAAGTTCACCCCAGGCTTTTCCACCGCCTGGAAGCAAAGCAAGGGGAGAGATCAGGGCACCGCTGCTGCCACTCAGGCACGGGGCATCGCCCCAATCCAGCGCTGCTGAGCCAGGCTGTGATCCTGAGCTCCATGCAGCTGGGAGCTGCCCCCAGAGGTGGGACAGCTCTCCCCTGCAGACCAGGCCTGACCCTGGTATCCTCTGCCAGCCCAGGGCTTGTACCCATGGGATCTGGAGCTCCCCATGGCTGCTGCAAAGGCGCAGAGCAGGGCAGGAGCAGACTTGGTCTAGGCTGCTTCTGTTTGGCTCAAGTTTATTCCTTTCATGGGTGCGTATACAGACATGTGCCCCTAATGCACCTGAATTTTTTTCATAGAAAATTCAAGTGCATTAATTGCATGTGTCAACACACCCACTGTGTAGCTCACTAGCTCCCTCTGTTCCAAGTTAGAAAGGCTTGACAGATTTTAAAGAATTTAGCCTAGCAGCAGCCACAGAAGATGGGAAGCTTATCCCCAGCCAGTGCTAGAAGGAATAAGTATCTTGCCCAAAGTCATACAAGAATTCATTGGCAAAACTAGAGGGAATTTTGTAAGCTGGGTCTCAAGACTGCTTTACCTGGGTTCAATACACCTAGTGTATCAATCCATTTGCTGTTCCCAATTCCTGCTTAATTGTTATTCACACATCCGGCAATATTTAGTCATGTGCCATAGGATACTGTAGGAAGCCAATAGGAGCAGAGTGCACTAACCAGAACTTTTCTAAGGGGGGTGAATGGCATGGATAACCTTGAGTAGGAAAATCAGTTTGCAACTTCATTAGAAGCACTCTCTAGATCTTTATGCTGATGTAAGATGTTGGAGCTGGGGAGCCTTTTAGTTGCAGGATGCTGCACATGTTCTAATAATGAAAAATAGAGTGTCTGGAAGGCCTGTGAACACTGTTCTGCACCAATCCAAATGAGATGCTCTAGTGGCATAAATTAAGGGATTTGCTTCCTTTGAGACCACCTTGCCCTGTTTGAGAAATGGCAGAAAAGCTTTTGGGTGAGGAGCATGGGCATAGGTGCGTGGGTGTGTTTCAGCCCACATCCTAATTGCAGAAAGTGTGAGACCAAAATAACCTTAAGGTTACCAGCCCAAATAATTGGCTGCATTACCTACCCGTGAAAAGAAACTGCTAAGGATGAAACATTAATCAGAACTTCAGGACAATCTCAGACATCCAAGACTTGGTGTCACTTAGGCACCTAATCAAACAGGAAATTGCTTTTCTAGGGTCACCTGAGTTCAAAACGCAAAGCTGTGTGTCATCCAGATAACAATGGTAACTAAATTTATGCTTTTGAATGGTGGTACCTAAAGGAAGCGGGTGAGCAAAATAAACAATGGACCAATAATAGCAAAACCAGCAGCTTTCTGTTGTTGTTCAGTAAAAATGCCTTGGAAAAGAGAAATTCAGACACTTTCTTTCCTGTACTGTGGATGAAGTAAAAATGACACTTCATACTCCTTTGTTCAATCCCTACACCTGTCAGAGCCTAGTATTTCTCCATTAACTCTCTCAGCCGTCTTGAGAAGCCTCCCATTTTGTAACAAAAATGTGCTTCAATATACAAAGCCATTTGGGGAAAACTTTTAAACATTTTTTTCCTATTGATAGAGATACCTGTATAAACCAAAGCGAAGAAATGAGCTGATAATTATGAAATCAGGCCATATTTATAGATTATGAATTCAGGCCATATTTACTCTCTATCAGGCTCCCCTAAATCAGAAACATTCCCACCCAAACCTGCCTGACTTGTTTGTTTTAAGGCTTCTAACTTCTTTCAAATACGGAAAGAAAAGGCTGCCAGCTTCCTCTGACTGGGTCACTTCTCAAATAACCTGCTATAATAAAAATAGCCATTTTATACCAACTACAATGTACTCTACAGCCTTTTTTTCCAGTTTTCTCCATTTTGCTAGACATTTGTCTATTTGTGTAGACAAATGTCCATTTAGCACCAATTTTGCTAGAACAGGCTGTTCACCTCCAATACAAATGCTTTGACCCAGGTCTCTCCTTAAACAGTGAAGTATCACTGCTGATCCTCAACAGCATGAACTTTGTCTTGCAAATAGCAGTGAACTCAAAGTAGTAAGTTCCAACTTGTGCATAAGGTTTCCTTGAAGCAACTGGTTTATTAGTAACTTGTTTGTTAATTGGATCCTATGTGAAGCTATTGACAATTGCAAGTGATATGATAAAAGTACAGAGCAAAGTCAATGAACAGGAGCAGCACATAAACCTATTAATAAACAATGGGTGCAGGTGCTGTTCAACCCAACAGGAAAGAAATGTAAGGTTGCATAGTAATTCAAAGAAATATTTTTGTTGAGAATTGTAGTCTCATCTGCTTCAACTGCTTGCACAATGGCAGGTTTTGAACAATCCAGCTTTCAAATTCCTACAACTGAGGTGGAAATATATATGCATAAGATCAGATACAGTTCACTTCTTAAGTTAAATACCTTTGCAAGTCACTGAGTCATTTGTATGGAAAGCTATTCAGTGAACTGTATTTTTTACTGAAAATGCTGTTTGTCATTTCTGAAAGCACACTTGAAGCTCTGCTCCAGAATGAGGCCGTTGAGACGATTGCTTTTTACCATTTTCCAGCAAGCCTATTCTGATGTGGTCTGTGTGGCTTGGATTGCACATTATTTCCTAAAAGACAATTAATCAAAACATGCAGCATTTGGACATTGCTGGCAATAAGTCGGAAAGTGGTTTTATACAGAAAAGGTATTAATGGAAATTTTAGCAGACAGGGACAGCTCTAAAGCCTGTTGAAGCCAGAAATTCTCTTTCTATTTACTTTGGTGGGTTTTGGATCAATTCCATAATGCACAATAGTTTGTAATATCCCATTAGGAAAATGTAGACCAAATCTGGATAGAAAACTGGCTGAATTGTCAGGCTCAGAGAGTAGAAATCAATGGCTTGAGGTCTAGTTGGCAGCCAGTATCAAGTGAAGTGCTCCAGGGGTTGGTCCTGTGGCTGGTTTTGTTCAGTATTTGCATCAGCAACCTGGAAGAGGGGATGGAGTGCACCCTCAACAAGTTTGTGAATGGTACCAAGCTGGGGGGGGGAGTAGTAGATACACTGGAGGGTAGGGATAGGATTTAGAGAGACCTTGACGAACTGGAGGATTGGACCAAAAGAAATCTCATGAGGTTCAGTTAGGACAAGTGCAAAGTCCTGCACATCTCATGCACCAGTACAGCTTGGGGAGTGACTGGCTAAGCAGCAGCTCTGCATAAAAGCACCTGGGGGTTACAGTGGACAATAAACCACATATGAGCCAGCAGTGTGCCCATGTTGTGAATATTAACAGCATGCTGAGCTGCATTAGTAGGAGTGTGGCCAGCAGATCAAGGGAAGTGATTCTTCCCTTGTATTCAGCATTAGTGAGGCCACATCCGGGGTATTGTGTCCAGCTTTGCTTCCCCCACTCCCCAGAAAGGATGTGGATAAATTGGAGAGTCCAGCAGAGGGCAATGAAAATGGCGAGGAGGCTGGGGAACCTGACTCATGTGAGGAGAGGCTGAGAGAACTGGCCTTATTTAGTCTAGAGAAGAGAAGTCTGAGAAGGAATTTAATAGCAGCCTTCAACTACCTGAGGAGGGTTCAAAAGAGGATAGAGCTAGACTGTTCTCAGTGGTGGCAGATGACAGGACAAGGAGCAATGGTCTCAAGTTGCACCAAGGGAAGTTTAGGTTAGATACCAGGAAAAAGCTTTCTCAGTAGGAGGGTAGTAAAGCACTGGAACAGGTTACCCAGAGAGGTGGTGGAAGCTCCATCCTTGGAGGTTTTAAAGCCGCAGATAGACAAAGATGGGATGAGATAGTTGGGTCTGGTCCTGCTTTGAGTAGGTCATTGGACTAGATGACCTCCTGAGGCCCCTTCCAGCCCTAATTTTCTATAGATTTCTTATATATTTTCTATAGAGTTACCCATACATAAGTCAGGGATAAGTCAAAGCAGCCTACTAAGATGAGAACTGTAAATTATCTTTTTACTAGGTATGATCTACACAACAAAGTTTTGGCAGCATAAGTCCGTGGGCCAGGCCCACAGAGAAGCTCACATATGGCAAAAGCCCTAGTGTGGATATAGCAGTTGGTAGAAGAAAGCTTCTGTGGGCTTAATGGGTATTGTTCAGAGAACTGGTATGCCTGGACTGGCAGAAAAGATACTTTTGCTAACATATACCGTGTCACCTTTTGGGGACTTTGCTGACAAATCTATGCCAGGGTAACTGTACCAGCAGCAATTCTATAATGTAGACAAGCCCTTAGGGAGGATCGATTACTAGGTAACATTATGGCTATGTTTGTATTGCGATAAACTTTCTTAAAAAAACATTTTTTGATCAGCCACATCCATTTAATGCTTGTAATGCTTATATCTATGGGTATTTTTACATGTGTTCCCGATGTGGTGCCGAGCACTTTTAATTAGTGATTCACGCTGATTAAAAGCGCCTGCACATCACTTGTATCAATAGCGCAATGCGTCCCCATGCCAAGAAAATGGCGGTGAGGTGTTTGGAATTTTAAAGCACATCAAACATGTTTTATTTTAAAGCACATTTTCTCAGCATGGAGACGCGCTGCGTTGCTGATGCACTTGACACATGAGGCTGCCAGAGCACGTCAATGTATGTGCTCTAGCAGACTCCATTTATAGAGTCAGCTCTGACACGCTGGATTTCCAGGGTGTTGGAGCAGGATCCCAGCATGTGTGTAAGTGTCCTATGAGTCTAAATGGACAAGTAAGTGCTTAATCGGTATTTGCAAGTCTGAGCTCTGTGTATGCAAAATGAGGCACCATTTAAAAATACCATTTATGAAAGTAATTATATTTCAAGCTTATTACAAAACCATGCTGTCTTTGTCTTGTCCCTGACATAGCAGGGCCTGATGCCCTGAATCTCACCCTACACTTTCCTGGATTTTGCCTGTGATGACTCAAAGGCTAGGGACCAAAAATTATACATAAACTGGTGTAAGTGATTGGAAACCGACTCAAATCTATTACACAACAGAAGTTCAGTGCACATAAACCACGTTCAAAATGGCTGAAGCCAGTTTAAAATAAACCTGGATGAATGCAGTATCAAACTTAACTGACTTAGGTAAAATTGGTTTATTGAACTTCTGTCCCAGATCCCCTCCAGATTCAAGTTAACTGACAGTCCTCCAGTATTCCAGGTTGCCTTGCATCTACCCTGCAAATCCTGCCCTCCTCCCCCGCCCCCCACAAGGAGGGCGGCCTAGCCATGGCCCAAGCTGTCTGTTCCAGCTGAGCAGGGAGGTGTGCTTTAGCGCCCTCTGGCTTCTGGCCTTGGCCACTGCAGGCATGTGCTTGTGTTTCCAGAATCAAAAGTGAATGTCTGTTCACTTGTTTATCAGTTCAGTCTACATAGCTTAGACCAACCTGTGAAGACTGAATTAATTTAGCCTTGGGCTTTTGACTGTCTGTACTTAGCCTTAGACCTCAGGCAAGCATGGCCATCCTGGCAGTTTCTTCAGGGTCAAGGGGATGCTTCAAACTCCTTTAGATTCTGTTTGGAACTAATTGGGTTCACTGGCCAGCGTGACTGGGAAGTAATTATTCTGAATTTAAATGCCTATTTTTTAGCACCTGAGCCTAGGGTGACTTGCAGAGCCCTGCTTTTCCATGCAAAGAGTTAGTCAAACCACACACTTCTATATCTATGGTTTGATTGATATGTACAGGATGAATCCTTGATGTTGAATTTGTTACTGATGTTTAGCTATGCTCCTGAAAGAAGTCATAGGTAATTTATTGTATAGAAGTATAAAAGTTACAGTTTCCTAACTTGCATTTTCCAAATGTGCTGGAAATTGCAGGAGTTAAACTATGCAGTGAAGCAGCTGAACAAGGTATGTATGTGACAAAGAAGATGCATAAAATAGCATGTAACTGGTAGTATTATTATTACCTTGGTATGTAATAAAATGATAACTAGGGATGGGAGAATACCTGGTTCCGAATCTGTGTCAGGCAGTGAAAAGATTCAGGATTGCACTGATCACATCAGCGTTTATACCAGGTATGCCATGCCTGTGACCGTCCCTTCAAGATTATGAAATACTGGCTCTGGTAGGCCTTGTCTCCTCTTCTCTGACAGTGAGTGAAACAAAGTGCTGTGTCATCTGGAGTGGTTTCCTTTCTAATTCAGTGCTGACTCCATAGGGTACAAAAACACATGCTGGAATCAACCCAAGGCCAAGCTAATCTCTGTATCAGCAACATGTAGGCAAGCAGATATCTGCCTTGAGGGCTGGCATGATGCACTGTGAGGGGTCAGGAGCACAGGATGTTACAATAATTGCTGAGGCACTCCACATCCAGGGATGATATTTTTTTTTTTGAGCCAGGACATAGACAGCATTTGTTTTAAGCATGGTTAGTGTGTTGCTTTGCTAAAGAAGACTCTAGCTAAATAATATGCCCAAGGTTTCTCTGCTGGCTTTAACCAGCCATGAAGGGCACGGAATAATCTCAGGGGTGGCTGGTAGCAACTCCTCAAGCACACACACAATCAGAGTAAGAGAAACTCTGCAGAAAACATAGCAGCTGGTAAAGAGAATACATTTCTGCTGACTGTTTTAAACACCTCACAGCTCTCTTTGAAATGCCAGTTTTGTGCTGAAATTAGGCACGGTGGTGTGCTTCATGAGGAGCTGGAATTACCATGGGGCTGAGCATTGTGTGTATAGTCAAGAGTGGGATTCTGGCTATTTGATGGAAGGGAGTTACCTCAGTAATAATGATTTATAGAGGTGCGCTGATATATCGGTGCCAGAAATGATTGGCACTGATAAAAGGAAAATTAACGTTACTCGCTATTGGCTTTTTTGGCTGGTGTAGGTGATAACGTACCAATAAATATAATATGCCTTCTGGCCAAGGCCCTAAGATGCCCTGTGCACGCATACAGCCGCAGCATGCACGTGGCCAGGAGTGCAGCCGGGCAGTGGGGAGAGCAGTGCCCTGCAGGTAAGTCTGTGGGGAAGGGGTGGGGGGCAGATTGACTCCCCCATGGTGAGGGAGGGAGTGGGGAAGGAGCTGGGACTGGGGGTGCTGCCCAGCCAGAGCAGTGAATGGGACCCCAGGGCTGGGGTGGGGAGTGGGAGGGAACCATGGGCAGCTCATCCTGGGGGTGTGGGAGTAGGAAGGGGAGGCATGGGGAGGCATGTGGCCCCACCCAGATTTGTGTGTGGGGTGGAGGTGGGCTGCTCGTTATGGGCATGGGGCTCTCTGCTTTGCTGCCTTTGCCCCAGGAGCCCTGCACTGGCTATGCACCTCCTGCCTGCCTGGCGGCAGCGGGGTGATGAGTTGTGCCTCCTGCTGCCAGGTGGGCAGGGGATGCACGGCTAGTGTGTGGCTCCTGGGGCAAAGGCAGCAGGACGGAGAGCCCCAAGCCCACAGTGAGCAGCCCACCTCCGCCTTCACCCTGCTTGGTTCTGCTCCACTCCTAAAAGCATTCCTGTGTTTAAAAATGGTGGTGGCAGTACTTGAACTAAAGCTCATTTGATGA
Organism: Alligator mississippiensis; assembly: GCF_030867095.1. Classification (NCBI taxonomy): domain Eukaryota; kingdom Metazoa; phylum Chordata; order Crocodylia; family Alligatoridae; genus Alligator; species Alligator mississippiensis. Next base: position 45,044,260 of record NC_081836.1, on the reverse strand, counting down.
GTTAGTCAAGCGCGGCCCCCCCCTATTTTTAAGTGTGGTGATGTTCATTGCCTGAACGAGCTGTCTGTGGTTCCATCCCACTTCAGCCCCACGGTCCCATTCACTGCCCTGGCTGGGCAGCACCCCCAGCCCCTGCCCTACTCCCTTCCTCACCATGGGGGCCTAAGTCTGCCCTCCTTGCAGGCGTCTGCCCTCCTCCATGCCCCTTCCCCTCCACAACCTTGCCTGCAGGGCACTGCACTCTATGCTACCTGGCTGCATTCCTGTAAATCATTTTATCGGATTGGTATCGGCCAATATGCGTGGTGAATAATTGTCTATTGGTATCCGCCAAGAAAATCTCTATCAGTGCACCCATAATGATTTGTGTTAGAGTGCCAGCGTTTTGTCTGAATTCCTTATGGTTGAAAACAAGAGGAGAAAGAGCTTCCTATTTTTGTCCTGTTTAGGTAAAATAAGAATGATCTCTGGTAACTTGGAAATTAAAGTTATAACAGGCTGTGATGATTATGGTCATGGTAAAAGAATAATTTGCCTTTCATATTCTGACAAGGTTCTTTGGGTGAATCTGATATCTTTTATTAGACCAACTTAAATAGTTGGAAAACAATTATTAAGCAAGCTTTCGGATTCAAAAACCCTTCGTCAGGCTAAGGAAGTTTCAGCAGTTGGTGTGTGCTCTTCCTGGATGGAATGACAAGTAAAGAAGCCAGCGGCTGGGCTGGTATGCATGCAAGACAGGTAGTCAGTGAAAATGTAGACTGAGGAGTCAATGGGTGAGAGACAAGCTGGGGGGCGTGGGGGGGGGGGGGTCGAGAGAGAAGGGGGATGAATAGTGGAGAGATACCTGGGGAGTCAGATGTCAGGCAGGTTATAATGTGTCATAAATCCAATGTCTATATTTAGTCCATGATTTTTAGTATCCAGGAGGTTGATGAAGTGGAGTTCATACAACCTACACCCCTTCCATATTTTTGCATTTTCAATTTGATTTAGCCTCTACTTGATTCCACTAACCTGATGTACACCAGCAAGGAGTTTGTCTCCTGGGCAAGCCCCACTGAAAACAGCTCAGGGTCTTCCCCAAAAGTTGGTTCCTTTGCCACTCCAGGTGGCTGGTTAGGTCTGTGTAGAGGTGCAGTGAATCTTCTTGAATAGGCTGTGGATGGAACCTGGCTTTATATCCAATCCCCCATTTTAATTCCTATTAAAACAAAACAAAACAAAAAAACCTTGAAGGCTGTATCTGCCTTTCACAGATTAACTTTTTACCTTTCACTCTATGCATAAAGTTTGAGAGTGGACTTTCCTTCCTTCATAGCCGCTCTCCTGTGATCCTATGGGTTGCTGCTCCAAATACTCATTTGATTTAATGAGATGTCTGGAGGGAAACTCTCAGCTTTTTCTTTTCGATGAATAAACTCCCACTGATTCCATGAATAAACTCCCACTGAGAGGAAATAGGCCATTAAGCTACTTCCCAGCCCCAGACCAGCCACCCTGGTTCTTGGGTGGTGCAGCCTTGTCCCATCGTGGTTTAGTTGTGGTCAGGGGACTGAAACAAAGATGTTATGACCATTATTGATGGACACCGCTACCCCTGACTCATTCCCACTGTCTTTCACTCTCTCTTTGCTTGCACTAACAGATTGGAGAAGTGTGAGGGTAGCTGCAGAGGAATGTCTTGCTACCTGGCCATTTTTGTAGCTTCACTCTAGCTATCTCTGGATGGAGCCAGACAGTTGACTGAAAACCACAGGAAGTGGAAAAGAGTGCCTTATCCAGTTGAAACTACAGCTTTATATTACATCTGAAGCATAGAGCTTTCCTTACTCTGTCACCTCTTCCCTTGTGCACTAAATGCATCCTCGTCTTGTAGTTCTGAGAAGTTAGTAGGAGTAATGTAGAAGAGGAGATGCTGAGGGGCAGGAGAAAAATGACAGCAGAATTAACACCCATTTATTTTAAGTGGGGGGAGGAGGGAGTCAAAAAGCACCTTTATTTGAACTGTCTCTGGCATACCTTGCTCCGGGTTGTGTGAGATCATAGTCACCTAGTTGAGAACAGAGGGGCAGGAGAGTAACATTGATGCTGCAGTTAATTCAGATAGATCTGAGCAGCTGATGTGGTTTCCAGGAGTGAAAAACTTCTCATTTTGTTCTAATACTGCAGTTCACTCTAGCTCAAGACTGAGAACTACATCCCAGAGCAAAAATGATCATGTTTTGCCCGGTTTGTACAGGACAGTTTAGAAATCGCCCCCAGTTTCTCTGGAATCCTACTTCTAGTTCATTCAGGGCTCTGCCCTAGTTTACCTTGAATTTTACCTTGATTCTTGTACTTTGGTTGACTTGGCCATAATTCTAGGTTTTTTACAGGCTTTTTTCCACAAAGCTCTAACTACTTTTGCATCTTTCGAAGCCTTTCATCTGTTACTTATGTAGTCCTGGTGCTGTGGCTGCCATTACACACATTTACTGTTATGTAGTGATCGTAACAACCTCATACGTCTCATTCCTTGCTAAGACAAGCTAAGAACGTCAGAGCTGGGTCTGAGTCTGAGCTTTTCCAGCATCTATATGTGGAAATTTGGGCACAAGCTCATGTCTGGTTGTGAGCTTAGGATAGTACTTTGGTTATTTCAGGTATCTGAGCTGCGGTGGTGAAATCTATAACGATGTTCACTGGATATGTCTTGTCATATAACACAAGTAGAATAACAACATCAAGAAGTTTCAAAAGTGCTCACATCATTTTATATTTAAAGTAGTCCTGTTTGTGGACTGGTTAGTAATACCAGCTCTCAGATTTTTTTTTTTTTAATTTCTGTTTCAAATACCATTTAGAAAAGGGGAAGGAAATCATGGACCAACAGGTATGTTTTTGCAAAACTAAGCTCATGACAGTCTGTTGAAAAGCAAGTACACAGTTAAGCCTGACACTGCAATATTTGGATGTAACTAGGTAGGTTCTTAAATGAATGCCACCTCTGAATTTTTCCCTTTGTGGGCTTGTGCTACAAAGGAAATGTTATGATGTAAGGCCTTCCTCTTTAAGCACCCCGTGCCTACCATCCCTAGGATTGTCAGTGGCAGGTCTGGATGTGGCTCTGTTGCATGTTTGAGCCTACATTTGTGTGGGAATGGTGAATCAAAGACATTGAAATTAGGAACAAAATTGTGTGGACAAATTTCAAATGTAATAAGGAGAAACTGCAGTTCTTGTGCGCCTGATTTGCAACAGTTTGGTGTTGGGAAATGATGGCAGTTTTAAAACAAGAGAGTTCATTGATTCAGGTCTGATTCAGGTCAGACCAAAGGGATGGTATCCGTGCCTTTCCCCTACTCAGTGCAAAGCACCAAACAGCTCTGGGGAAGGATCAAAACCGAATGGGCATTTTTACACGTGCTCTGGAGGTGGTGGTGGGGCGGGGTGGGGAAGGGGTGCATTAATTAGAGCAGCTCCAAGAGCTGCTCTAATTAAAGCTGCCACAGCACTTCGTGCATCAGCATCCCCGTGCTTCAAAATGGCAGCGGGGGTGCCTTAACTAAAGCTCGTTCAAATTTTAGCTAAAGCACCCCTGGCACCATTTTGAAGCATGAGGACACTGATACATGAGACATGGAGACTGGCTGGAGTGTGCTAATTAGAATGCTCCAGCAGACTCGATTAATTGAGTTTGCTCTGACATACTGTAATTACAGCATGTCTGAGCTGGCTCCTTGCACGTGTACAGGCACCCAATGTGATTTAAAATATTTTTGAGACATTTAGCAGCTAATTTGCCTGTCTTTGCCTGTCTTTCCCTCTCAGTTTCCAGTTGTGTGTATTTCTATTTCTTTCTTCCTGTAGAATGAAGTTGAGTTGGGGGAGCTGCTGCTATCATTAAACTACCTACCCAGTGCAGGAAGACTGAACGTAGACATTATTAGAGCAAAACAGCTTCTTCAGACAGATATGAGCCAAGGTTCAGGTAAAGAGCAGTGTATTTCTCAAATTACTCTGTGTGTGTGTGTGTGTGTGTGTGTGTGTGTGTGTGTGTGTGTGTGTGTGTGTGTGTTAAATTATCCCATATACTTACACTCCAGTTTTTTTTATGCTCCCTTATAGATTTGGACACCTAACTCATATTAATACAATGGCTTTGGAAAGTTCTAATGAGTATGGGAGTTTTTTTTCTTTCACAGGCATATATCTCAAAATCTGTGGGCCTGAACAGGGAATTGGGAACCAGGTTTTTCTAAATCATAGTCCTGTACCAGCTTTTGTGGCCTAGGACTCTTTATTAATGTTTGCCTGCCCTTTAGATGCAAAGTACTACATGAATGTTAAATATAAAAGTTATTTAATTTTGCAAAGGCTGTGCTGTGTGATATTTGGCAGTGACCACTCACCCATCCCTTGCTTTTTGTCAATATGGATAAAGCCAGTTCAATCATTCTGGCAGCTGGTAATTACCCCCTACCCCTGCGAAATATCTCCTTGTCTCCAGCTGCCGCTGTATCCAGAATATTGGCATCTGTTGTTGAGAGCAACATACTTGGCCTCTGTGATGCCTCCATTATTTGTGCTCCAGGCAGCATCAGTGGGGAACATTTTGAAACCTGCTGTTTGAGACTCGTATATCTCCACTACAAGTTACCTAGTGCCTGGCATAATAACAGCCTAAATTACTCACTAATGCCATTTTTTTGCATGATGCAGCTCCCCATATCTTTGGCCCTGACTGCTCAGAATTGTATGAGATGGGAATATTGACCAACTGCACTTGTAAAGCTGGAACTGTGTTTGTGTTTCTGTCAGATCCCTTTGTGAAGATTCAGCTGGTCCATGGATTAAAGTTAGCAAAAACCAAGAAAACTTCTTGCATGAAGGGTACAATAGATCCCTTCTACAATGAATCCTTCAGTTTCAAGGTGCCACAAGAAGAACTGGAAAGCGCCAGCCTAGTATTCACAGGTAAAATGTTTTCTTGCTATTAGTGTGACATTATGTTGGCTGTGCCAGAAGTGATCACATCAGCCCTCCTAGATATGCCGTGTATCCCATGCAGGGTGACCTCTTTCTTGGAAGCTGTCATTTAGGGCACAACCAACTCTGGCATCTTTTGATGAACTTTAATTAGCATTGCACTCATCAGCTCAAAACATTCTCCTAGTGTTGCTACCTGCAGAATGGCATAGTCTAGTGATACACCTTGTCAGATTGATTCTTAATTGGTGTCACTTGGAAGGCGCATGTGTGGAGGGAAGTAGTGCTGAACTCTGCCATACCCACTGGCCTGGTTTGAAGTCAAAGCTCTGTGCAAGAGAGGCATAAAGGAAGGAGCATCTGGTGATTCCAACACCCAGACCTTAGAAAAATGCTTACTGTGGTACCCCACCAAACTTCTACTTGGAGAATTATACAGATATCTTGTGTTAGTCCATGTTCTTGTGCTAGTCCATGGCACCACTATTCTGTTCGGTTTGCTCATGCCTATGTTCTTCAGAGGGCTGGTATTAGTCACTGATGTTTGAGCGGAACTGCTGAGGTTTATAGTTTAGTTTTTGCTCTTTCTTGTTTCCTGAAAAGTTATGATGGGCCTAGAGCAAAACACCTGCTCTGAACACCCGTAAGAGCTTCTGGAACTGTCCAGGTGTTTGGATCCAGGTGTGACTCTTCCAGTGTCTTAAAGAAGAAATAGCAGTATGAAGAAGAGAAAATGAGTGAATGGTGAGGGGTGGTGGGTGTTTCTTTGCATTCCTGATTCTGCTGTTTTCTTATGTGAGGTATGAAAACATTCAACAGGCACCAACGCTGAAGAACGATTTCTTAGAGCTGGATGGGATAACCTAGCATTTAAAATGAAGATGCCTAGCTACTCTGTAGCTCACATGGGTAGTAGCACTGGTGCAGATTCATTATTGCTGATAAGCATTTAGGAAGCACACCTGCATAGCTGGAGGCTGCAACTTTCATTTTAGTTGCATCACGCCATGTGGCATTGGCGGTGGCATACATGTGTAATAGTACTGCTCTTAACTGGAGCATCTGCCTTTGTTTTCTATTGTAGTAAAGAAGATGAATGTTAAACTGGGGTTTTCATGGTATTCCAGCCTTTGGCTCATTGGCTGAGATGGCCAACTAAAAAGTCTCTTGTGGTGCCTTTGCAATATGGGTTTCTAGTTGCTAAGGGCAGCTGGGTCACTGGATGGTAGGACTTTTGCTGGCCTTGGCTGGCTTGCAGCTGGTGACCTAAAAGTGAAAGGCTGCTAGCTTCTGAGCACCACACTGAGTAGGCTAACCTCCCCATTCTTGCAAGTGGGGCTCTGAATTTTGAACAATATTTTTGCACGCAAGCCAGAGTTACCTCAAGTTGCAGAGAGATCCTTGCGTGTGTCACTGCAGTGCATGCTTTCATTCCCTTAGGAAGAACGCACAACATTCAAAAATAGAGAAAGTTTCCACCAGACATTATTTGGTATCTTTCTGTTTCTGTTGTTGATACTTTCATTTCCACTTCTTAGTGCCTTGCTCAGATGCATTCAGAGCCACACGGTGCTCTCGTTTGAATTGTGCTGGTGCAGTTTCATTGAAGAAACCAAGAGAAGAATTTATCCCCAGCCAGGGGAAGTGCTACATGTTGAATTGATTTGGTAAATGGAGACCAGGCCTGTGCTAAATGTTTTTAATAGAAATAGAGTCCAATTATCTCTAGCTCACACAAGCATAGTCTCTCTCATCATAGCTCCACATATATAGGAATTGCTGCATACAGTGGATTGCTTTCTTTAGGGCTGACACCATAATCTCTTCTCCCTCCCTGCCCTTTTTGACATCTTATTTCCCTGAAGGAGCAGGAACAATCTCTATACTTGGGGCCTACTTCAAGCGCAGTTCCACAATTTTAACGGAAACTGTGAAAAATGGTGGCTTCTACAATCGCTGTGAAAAATGGCATTGCCCACAGTTTTGTGCGGAATCTCCCCCTCCATAAAATAAAATCTTACTGGAATATGGAGAAAGGATGGCAATCCCTGCAGCCACAGAACACGCGGTTTTAGAAAGAGCTGCTGCGAGACTGAGCTAGTGCTGGTGAGTGACCCAGGGAAGGCACCAATCAGGAGCGTGAAAGGGTTTCAGTGCCATTTTTCAAGAAGCCAGACGTAATGCTGCAGTCTGAAGATGAGTGATTGGACTCTCGACCAATCAGTGGCGTGGGGTGGGGTCACCAGAGCCCCTTGACCAATCAGCAATGAGGGGTGTAGATCGGAAAAAGCCCAGAGGCTACCGCTGTGGTGTGCTTTTGTGCAGCTTGGCAGAGGCAAAGAGGTTTCATGAGCTTTGTTGGCAAGCCAGGTTCGTGGTGGAGTTTGTTTCCCTGATGGAAAGAAAGAGGGTAATTTGTTTCGTTTTGTTTTGTTTTTTGCAACAACCCAGCAATAGCTCTCAGCCTTTAAAGCCAGCACCTGAAAGAAAATATTCTAGAGGTTTTCATTTCTTACATGGCAGAAACAGATGTTAAAGTCTGTACAAGATGCTGAAATTCAATCCATTAGCTTGTTTCCAAACATATCATAACAAAAGTGATGCTGATCAGCAATTTAAATCTTGCCCTTCATGCACAGAAATTTCCTCAGTAGAAAGTCTATAATTAATCACTGCTTTGCATGCACACCATTTTGAATGCACTCTTTCATGTGTAAAGATGATTGAAGATTCCAGGAAGAACTTCAGGTGATCTCTCTGCAGAAGTGAATGACTCTTTTTACCTACAGAATATCAGCTCCCTGTGATCAGGGGCAGTAGGTGAAATACAGAGCTATTCATTACAGAAAATGAAACTGGTGCCAGGTGGTTGGATGTCTCATCTTTATCACAGATAAAGACTTTGTAAAGCAAGTTACTCAGATTCATAAGAATAGACTACAGGCAAGAGTTTTTGTGGTATCTTTTATTGGACCAACTGTATAGTTCAGAGAGCTGCTAGACAAGATTTTGGGCATAAAGTGCTCTTCCTTAGGCATAAGAAAATCAGACACAGGGGGTGCATTTACACGTTCATTAATGTGCCGTAATTCTGGAGCATTAAGTTTAGTACCTGTAATTACAGGTATGCGCCGTAATTGGTGCCGTAATTGGCGCTACTGAGCATTAGTGCCAGCACACGTTTTTTTGTGACGCTAACGTGCACTAGACTAATTCTACTGCACATTGGCATGAGTTTTTCCTGTTGTGCTAATGCGCAGTAGAATTAGTGTACTGTGCCTTTAATGTCTTGTGTAAATGTGCCCAGGTTGAACTAAACAGCAGAGAAAGGACTCCATGCAAATGTAGATAGTCTGCTGTTTCTGTCTCTTTCTTTAGACTCTTAGGGCGTGTCTACATGTGAAATAAGTGCGACTAAATTTAATGTGCATTAAGTGATTTTTGGTAGGTGTCTACACATGCATGGACCTGGCACTAAAGCTAGTCCCAAATCCCTTCAGCCCTGCCATGTCCTTCTGTGGCCACTGGAGAAACTCCAGCCTCCAGCCACATGGTTGCTAGCACTTCGCAGCCATGTTGAAGCCAGAGCCAGCTGTCAGCACCTGGCAGCCATCTTGAAGCTCTGATCACTAGACATCCCCTTCCCTGCCCAGGAGCCACATACCCAGCACAGGGGCAGCATGTACCAGTTCCCTTCCTGCCCTCTGTGCCTGCTCATGACCCTGCTAGTGGTGCCAAGTGCCCTGCTGATCCAGCCCAGCCCCTGTCAGCGATGACCAGTGCCCTGTGCTGCTGCTGGCCATGGTGCTGGCCCTGCTGGCCCCAGCAGGCCCCTTCTCTCCCTGCCCAGGACAGCTGTGCACCTGCCTGCAGGGGCTAGGGAAATGGCTGCAGGAGGCCCTGCTTAACCCCCTCCCCCCCCCCCCGAACTCCCTACTTCAGCCCACCTCCCCCGCCACCCACCCCCACCTCCTGCTCACCCCTAGCACTACTCTCAGGACATGCACATGGGTGAAACAAAAAACTTTATTGCCCTCACAACCCCCATCCCCATCCTTCCCCCTCAACAAACAATGCCCCTCCACCACCCTCCCCACCCACCAATAATAAAAAACTCACTTACATGAGGCAAACTATATACAGGATGCAAACTATATTAGGGGTGCACTGATAGAAATTTTTGAGGGTTGATACTGATAGCCAATTTTTAAGGAGATGTACTGATCCAATACTGATCCGATTTCTGATACTAGCCTGGCAGCTTGAAGAGCAATGTCCAGCTGGTAAGTCTGTTGTGGTGGAAGGGGAGGGGGAAAGGAAAGGGCATGGGCAGGGCAGATCGAGTCCCCCCATGGTGAGGGAGGGAGTGGGGCTGGGACAGGCACTGCCCAGCAAGGGCGGGGTGGGCGCAGGACAGAGCTGCGGCGCATCCAGGAGGCACGAGAAGTGGCTCCTGTTGCTGCTTGTACCCTGGGAGACATGGGGGCCATGTGCCCCCCAGATCTGTGTGGGGTGGGCTATGGCAGCAGGCTGGGGCCTGGGCTGTGCAGGGCTCTTCCCAGAGGGCATTGGGCCAGGCTGCGCTCAGGGTGGGTGACGGCAGCACTGGGAGAGGGCTATGGTGGGGGGGCTGCAGCCACCCCAAAATTTGCTATAGCACCCCAACCCCCCCTCCCAGCACCGCCAATGCCTGCCCGCCCCAAGCACAGTGAGGCCCAGTCCCCACCGGGAAGAGTCCTGCACAGCCCCAGCTTGCAGCTGCAGCCCACCTCACACAGATCCTCCTGGAGTGCATGCAGAAGCGAGAGCCACCCTGCCTTTCCCTGTGCCCTCCTGGATGAGCTCTGTCCCGCACCTTGTCCCGCCCCAGCTGCGCAGTGCCTGCCCCAGCCCCAGTCCTAGCCCCATTCCCTCCCTCACCATGGGGGCCTTGATCTGCCCCTGCATGCCCCTCCCCTCCCCCTCCCCTTTTACCACACCAGACTTACCAGCTACATGCACCTCTCCAAGCTGCTGGGCTCTGCTCCTCACCACTTACGTGCTATGCTGCAGCTGCATGCATGCGCGGGCCATTCATTGGCCAAATTATCAGCCACATCAGACCAATTTCTGATTCAGTCAATTTTCTTTATATTGGTGCCAGTCTGATATTGAATTGATATATTGGTGCACCTCTAAACTATATATATGAGACAAACTATATACATATTGAAAACTACTTGCAATATTTTGGCTGGTCAAGCCGGGGGGGGGGGGGGGGGGGCTGTGGGGGAGCCCAGCACCCCAGCCCCTGGATGTTCCCCCATGGGTCTGGGGGCCTTGGTGAGCCCAGCAAGTCGTGGTCTTTTGTGGGGCTGGGTCTTTGGCCACGTGGTGCAGAGGAGAGCGGCAGGGCCAGGCCCAGGTAGATAATGGCAGGTCCGGGGTGGGGGCCAGGCCAGGGGGTCTGGTAGGCTGGAGGCAACAGCGGACCTCCTCCTGGGGCCAGGTGGGCTGGGGGCCTGCTGTGGGGCAGGCAGAACCCAGGGGCCCTGCGGGGTCATGGGCAGGGGCCAGGCAGCAGGGCACATGTACGTGGCTGCTAGGGCCAGGAGGGTCTCCATGGCCTGGGAGTTGGTGTCCTCCTGCTGCTGGAGCTACTCCAGGCATTCTCACTCCAGGGCCTCCATGCAGGCCCATTGGTCACTCTACACCCAGTCCCATACCTCCACCTGCCAGGCCAGCTCCTGTGCCTGCTCGTGTACATCCCATGCCTCACACTCCTCCGCCCCTGCCACCAGCTGCTGGAACAGCAAGGTCTGGTCCCTTACGCACTCCTGGCTCATCCAGACTGCTCCAGCGGTGGGTAACAGTGACCCTGAGGCAGCATCCCATTTGGGGCTGGTGGGCTCTCCCACACTCCAGATGTTGACCCTGCAGAGGCAAGAGACTGAAGCCTTTTGTGAGAGCTTGCAGCATTTCAGAGATAAGATGTTGTACATCAGGGGCCGCATGCTGCCTGGCCTCAGATGAGGGGTTGGCCATGCACCGGTGCTTGGGGACCATGGTAAGTTGGGTGGGCAGGCTTGGGCCCTGGCAGCTTGGGCCCTGGCAGCTACCGACTGAGCCCCCTAACCCCCCTTGCTGCCCTGGGACTGGTGGCCTGCTGGGTGCTGGCTGCAGGCAGCCTGCCTCTCCCACCCCTTTCCCAGAGTGGGCCAGGCCAGGCTGCTGGCAGCACCTGCTGCTGTAGTTCTAGACCCTGCTCCCTCTTCACCCCCGCAGGCCAACCGCTATGCTGTGCTGCTGCCCAGCTCAGGGCACCTGGGGCTCCCAGACAATTGGGGGAAGGGTCTGGCTGCAACCTTGCTCTCCCCACAGGGGGCCTCTCCAGGGAGGTGCCCTGGGGCCTGCCCTCCCTTCCCTGCCATTGCTGCTGTGTCCCAAGCGTGCCCCATGGATGCACGATGAGCTGTTTGTGCAGACTGAGAGGTGCCCGAGCCACTACTCCCTACTGCTGCTAATCCTTCTGGTGCCCCGGGAACACCTGCACTCCTGGTTCAGGACCCTGAGCGAGGATGACATGAGGGGCAAGCCTGAGCTGTCCCGCAATCTTCACTGCCATCTGGAGGGCTACCTTTTGCAGGACTACACATCCCTGCCCCCTACTGCTGAGGAAGACATCACTGCCAGCATCACCGCCTTCCTTGGTGTGAGGCCTGTGCCCACCCAGCTGTGGGGACACAGGCTGCTCAGTAAAGTTCTGAACTGTGTCCTGCCTACCTGTGTGCTGGGTGGGGGGGGTGGGACCCGGGTCCAGGGGACTGTGGGCGAGTCAGGCTGGGAGTGGGGCAGGGGCAGGGACTGGGAGGGCTCTCCCCAGTGCAGGACTTTACCGTGTGTCTGGGGCTGGTGAGGCTGATGGCTTATTGTGGGCCTCCCCATCAGCAATGGTGTCAGGCTGTGCCCACTGTCCATGCCCCATGGTGTGTGGTAGGCTGGAGCCTGGCCAGGGGGGAACTGGCAGTGCTGGTGGCTGGCAGTGGTGCAGCTGGCTGCTCCTTGTGCCAGAGTCTGCGGCTGCACTGAGGGTGAGGCAGCCGCTGGGCAAGGGTCCACGAGCTGCCAGTGGATGCAGCAGCTGGGGAGGCTGGGGCAGGGTGCTCAAGGCCCGGGGTCCCTCCTCTGGTCACATGTCACTGGAGTCATCGGGGCCGGGCAGGAGCGTGGGCAGGCTGCCCCTGTTAGTGGTACTCGCAGGGGTGCAGCTGGTCTCCTGGGGCACCAAAACATGGGTCAGCTCCTGCATAAAGAGCATGGACTTTTGGGCATGACTGGACTAAAAATTGAAGTCAGTCATGACCATCCACTGTGCCTGCAAGACCTTGAACTTTACGTAGCACTGCCGCACCGCCTGAGAGCGCCCTCGCTCCTGCATCCTGCCTGACAGGGTCTCGTAAATGTGGGCATTCGAGCTCCTGCCCCACATGAACTGTCGCTGCACATCAGCACAGCCCCAGCGCGCCGTGAGGTTGTGCACCTCCTCCCAGGTCTAGTTGGAGTTCCTGGTAGTTGGCATGGGTGTGCGCGTGTGGGCGGGGCTTGGGCTCAACAGCAAGGGGGACGATGACATGGTTGTCCCCCGCCAGCTCTCTGGGCCTCTACATGGCTGTCCCTGCGTGGCCTACTCTGGACGGTTGCCATCAATGCCCAGTGCTGGCCAAGGGCCAAGACCTGCATAGCAGAGGCACTTCACTACAGGACCTGCAAGCACAGTGGGGGTGAGCAGCAGCAGGGACAGCCAGGCAGAGACAGCCAGGCAGCAGCCCTGGGGGGATCTCAGGACTGGGCAAGGAGTGTAGCAAGCTGCAGCCCTTTCCAACACTCACCTGTGGCCAAGCAGCAGCTCTGGAAGAGGACAAGACACTCAGAGACAGCCTGGGGCCTGTCCAGGTGGGCACATGGGGCCTGCTGGGTTCCTGGGGAGTGAACTGGCTCCAGGCTCCTGTGCAGTGTGCCCCAGGGCATAAAATAGCTGCAGGCTTTTATAGCCTTCAGCTAGGGCCTGCCAGAGAGCAGCCCAGCCCTGGGGGAGGAGGCAGCCAGTGAGAAGCCCTGGAGCTGGGCTCAGGCCAGCCTTCTAGTAGCTGGTCAGACCCCGGTGCTAAAGTTAGGGCTGTGTTGATTCTATACTTGCATTAATCCACTTTAACTAATCGCACCTAAATTTGATACGTGCATTTGCAGGTATCAAATTTAGGCACGATTAGTCTAAATTTGCCATTTTTAATGTGCCTTGAGGGTGCGTATGTGTAGATGCGTACACTTAATGTGCATTAAATTAGGTTAATGCACATGAATGCGTCTCATGTAGATGCACCCCTAGAAAGTCTGTGCCCTGAAAAGTTCACATTCTCCACAGATGAGACAGAGGGTGGAGGGGAAACAGGTGAAGAGGGGTAAAGTGCCTTGCCTGAGGTTACGCAATTCAGTAAACAACTGGGATAAAAGGACAGGTCTTCTGATTGCCATCTCAGTGCTCTTGGCACACTAGACTGCGCAGTCTTCTTAGGACACTGTTCCTATGATGTCTCATAATTAATCCTGTATGGCCATATAGGAACAGGTGGAGAACGGACATCCAGAAGCAATATCTTGGAAATAGTTTCATGTTATTTGAACACGTGTGCTTCTAACAGAATAAATAAGAGATGTGCCTGCCTCAGCCTTGAGTGCATTTACGTGTTGGATGGGGAATGATTCCTTGCCCACTTTTTCTGGCCCACTCAGGTTTTGTGTGACTTGACCAGTTAGTGTGGGTTTTGGGCTCCTCAGAGGAAAGGTGATAAAGAGGTGCAAATTTCTGGCAGAGCTGAATACCCTGTCTAAAGCATCAACCACATCCTTTGGTTGTTTTGCCTCTAAGCCCAAGAGTGGTGAAGACCTCCTACTTTAGGGTTTGCTTTTTTGTATTCTTGGCATCCGTTAAGTCAGTTAATTAAATTTTCTGATGAGTCAAGCTCCAATTAAAAAAGCAAGTGATCATGCTAGGAACGTTGGTTGGTGTACCATGAATGTAAAAGCAGCCATGCCAGCCAGAAGCTAGATCATCTTCAGTAATTTATGAGAGACCTTTTTCGTGGCTGGTTTTTGGATCAGATTTATAGCTGTCTAAAGTTGGCAGGACTTCACGGAAGCCAGCAGAGCAACACAGCTTATATCAGCTGAGTATTTTGGTCTTGTCTGTGTAGTTGGTAACAAAATCAGGAGGGTCTGTTTCAACTTAGACAAATAAAAATTTTACATGGGCTTGAGCATTATTCTTAGTGGAGTGGAGACTGCATGTATGCACGCGCACACGCACACACACACACTTGTAATGAGAGCAAGGTTTCCCTTCATGCAAGCCTTTTCCCTTCATGCAAGGTTTTTATTTCTGCTCTGTTCCCCACCCCCTCTACAATATGCTGGACCTTGTTGTGCTTGGACTACAAATGTGGATTGTAGCCATCAAGGCAAAGCGCGTATTTGGAATTGCCTATTACACTGATGTGCCCCAAGTTTTAATTCTGTCATAGCCAACTCAGCTTGCCATCCTTGCAAGATAGTATAGATAAATTGCACTCGGGTCACAGTGCTGGGCGTGTTTTGGATCCTGTAAGCTGAACTCCTGTTTGCTTGCTGTGGATGCTACAGAGCTCACAGTGCCATGTGTTCTATATTGGTTGTCCCTCTGCTATCTTCCCCCCCCCTACATTTCCAAAAGTACTTGTGTACCTAATTCACATTGGTGCTGGTACCTAAATACCCTTAAAGTGTAGCCCTTTGGTGATAGGTTCTCTGCAGTAATAAGGCATTCAGGGTTTTGGCACCCAGAGTCAGGGGGAACCTCTGAAAATAGATGACTGTAGCTTGTCAGCTTTGGATTAAAAGAGGCTGTGTCTGCATATAAACAGTGACTCCTGATAGCAGATTGTAATATCCTTGCAGCTGAAAGATAGGTGGTGAGGTAACAGCTAGTGGGGAAAAAATGTTTATTTTAATTTGCTATCTCAAACATTGCCAGTGTGCATCTGTATACAAAGTGCAGTGGAAATGTATGGTGGTTTTGTTACGCTGGCCTTCTGTGCCCTCAATAAACATCCCCCACTGCTGTCAGCTGGCTAATTGCACACTGATCGTGGATTGGCTCTGTGCAGACAAACACTGCTGCTGTTAGGTACAGCGTGTTCTCCTAACCACTCTGCATCTACCTGTGAACACAAGTGTTAATTGTCCTATGTTTCTCACTAAGTAAAAGATGGAATTTGGCCAGGACACCAAGGTTATCAGCAGTTAATTTCAAATGGTGCCATGGATCATTGCCTGCCAAGCAAATAGGTAAGCAGAAAGAGACCTTTAAGCTCTGGAGAATAACATCTCCAATTGCAGGGCACCCACTCCTGGAGATCAGTGTTTGGGATGTAAAGTAACCGCCATCTTCCTGGGCCTTGCTGGGCTATGCTTTTTAATCTTTTTGATCATTTTGGGGAAGGCTTTCTTGTACGTTGGAAAGGAAGATCATTCTAAAAATCTGAGAAAAGCAGTATTTTGTGTCTGTAAGCTAGTTAATGATTATAATGTAGTTAATGACAATCAATGGTGATGTTTGCATTGCAGTATTGCCCAGATGGCCAAAAAAGTCTCCAACCCTCCAAGGTAGTGGTTCTCAACCTTTTTGTACCAGGACCCATCAGACCAGGACCTTTTTGTACCACCCATCTGTAAACATCAATGGCCAGTCTCGACTCAGTGCCCCTCACTACCAACCTGCTCCCCACTGCCCCCAGGCCCCAGCCCCCCTGTGTGGGGAGCATGGGGGCCCCCAAGCAGCCCCTTGCAGGCTGGAGCTCTGCCAGTCTGCAAGGGAAAAGCCACAGTTTCCCACATTGTTTCCTTTAAAGGAGAATCCATTTTAAAGTTTGTTGATCAATTTTTAAAGTTTATTTGTGAGCCTTTCATATGTTCTTGTGACCCACTTCTGGGTTGTGGCCCACATGCTGAGAAACACTACTCCAAGGTGAATCATAAATGTCTCTTGTTCACCTTCCTTACATATAGCACTTCCCTCTAAAGCTTGCAATAAGGGGATATGCAGCCCTTGATGCCCTACGTGTGTCTCATGTCCACTGTTCTCCGCCTGCATCCTTCTTGTGCCTATTTTATTGTAAACTCTTTAGAGCGGTACTGTCTTCTCTTTTTATGGTGGTGTAACTCCCAGCACAATGGGGGCTTGATCCTCACTGGGGCATTTGAATACCACTGTAATGTGAAGTATAGATAAGAATAATGATAGCACTGAGCTGGACATCATATAAACACATGAAGAAACAGCAATGTGGTCCCTGATGCAGAGACTTTACATTCTCACCTGAAACAAAGCATAGCAAGTGACTGCAACTAACAGATGGGGAGGGAGAAGCTGGCATCCTCTTGCTGCGCCCTACAGCTGAGAACTACTGAAAAAGAGCAGCCTGCAAAGGGGACAACAGTGGGCACATGGTGTTTTTGAAGCCTGCTAGTTTTGGTCTGTCATCATCGGCAAGCCAGTGGGACAGAGGATGAAATTCTTGAAACAAACAGTAACTAAACCTCCCATGAGTCGGAGACAATCCTGGATCATCACAGCTACCATGTTACTGTAGTCTGAGACATGTTCATTCTTAATTGCCCATAAGATTTAGTTTGGCTCCCTCCATCTGCCATTGTACCATCATAGTCAGGGGGTGACATTTTCAAGGGTTTAAGTCTCATTTCAGTAGTTATTAGTGACAGTTTTTTAGAAGTACTTAGGTAGTTTTTTAGAAGTACTTCTGAAATCTGGCCTTTGTGCCACTAAGTCACATCAAGGTTCCTTGGGTGAATTTGATATCTTTTATTAGACCAACCCAAATGGTTGGAGAATAGTTATTAAGCAAGCTTTCGGGTTCAGTTGGTGTGTGCTCTTCCTGGATGGACTAGGTCACATCAGTACTTTTGAAAACTTTACCCTAGGGCTTTAATTAACTTCTATTTAATAAGCCCTGCTTTGGCTAAAACAACAATCAGATTTCTGCTTCCCCGTCTTTCTGGGAAATTTAAAGGGTATTTAATTAAATCTGAGTTTCTGCAGAATATTCCTGGTTCCATGCTTTTGCTATTGATAGTTTGGTGTATTGTATTTTGGTTTTGAACTTTACATAGAACTGTAAAAATACATCCTGTTTTTGTTTAAGGGTATTTATTTATTTTCTATTATACCTTATGAAGGGAAGAGCTGGATCTTCCATTAAAGTAGGTATTCTTCTCAGGAACAGAAGTTTGTTTTAGGTATCATTACATGACACACAATAAGTAGTCACTAAAGGCTAGTCAAGCTTAACTCTTAAGCTCATGTAACCTGTCACTATCCTTCATCTTAGAGATGCCTTACTCTGCATATGTGTTGTACTCTACACACTAGCCAGAAGAACTGTGGAAAGAGGTGAAAACCCCTTCTATGCTGGGCACATTCATTTTAGGGCATTTTTAAATGCTGTTTGAGTGAAAAGATGAAGAGGATCCTGCTGATCCAGGTAACAGATGTTGGATCAAAGTCCCTGCTCATGTGAGCAGGAGGAAGTCACTGACCTCAGCAGAGTTGTGCCTGCAGAGGCAAGAGTGAACACACCCCTTCTCAAAAAAGAAAGACTGCAAATAGACAGAGCCCCAAACTGGCCCCCTCTATCTAAACTGTCCTCCAGCACTTTGGAGAATGAATCTGAACCTTGCTGGCTTTTCATTTTGAGAAACAAAACTACTGTATCACAAAGTTTTTGTAAACCAAAACTTATCTTCCTGCACTTCCCTACCTCTTTGAAATAAAGCTTGATAAACAGGATCCACGAATCTCTTGCTTCAGGTTGCCTGAGCCCCGTCACTTTTTTCACTTTTGGGGAACTAACATCTCCTAAAAGGGTTTTTCAAAACTTAAAACCACCTTCTGTTTTGTACCCCTTGGTCAGGGAGAACAGGATGAGTACTCTTGTGTTCAGTCTCGTGCCTTATTAGAGCAATGATTTTGGTCTCTGTTGGAATTGCAAGAAAATAAGTGACATGCAGTGGACTCTCAAATGTCTTGGCTTCCCTATGGAAGTTTTGTGTTAAGAAGCAAAGTGTTTGAATATTGCAGTTAGATCAACATATTCGAAATAACATGTCAGACTCTCCAGCACCATACCTGGATTTTGTATGGAAACTTGACCTTCCCAAGCCTAAAAATGTCAGCAGTCCCTTTGCCTGCCAGTTTTCAGGGGCTGAAAACTATTTGGGGTGAGTATGTGACCCAAAAATATATATTTTATTCCTTTGACTTAGCTTTCCCTCAAGAAATTACTTGCAGCAAAGCCTCTTGCTCATATCTACCAACAAAATGCCTCCTGTAAGGCAGAAGACTTCCAGGTTGGAAACAAAGTTTAAAAAGGAGAGGTGGTCCTCTTTTTTAGTAGTTTAACTTATTGTGGGGTACCCTGATGCTATGTTGATGGGGTCCTCTTGGATAGATGAAAAGCTATTTTGCTGCTAGGAAATTGTATTTTGTTATCTACTGGCACGCCCAACTGTCTTATTTCCCTGTATCTGTACTTTCCATATGTCTGGTTCACAAAGGTTGCATCTTATATCTCTTAAATCCATGTAGTTCTGTTGTAGGCAAAGAAAACACCTTGGATGTTAGTGGAGTTGCCTGGATTTTACAGCCGCAGATCAGAATGTGGCCTCTTGTGCCTGAATCTCTGAAATACACCTAACTCCCCGTTCATGCCTTTATGCATTGTACACCATATGGTCCTTGATCAGGAAGTCCAACAAGAACACAACGTGCTCTCAGTTTCTCCCGTATTTCTAGCTGGTCATTCTCTCAGTCCCTGAGGCTCTGGAGTAGGTAGGCACTGCTAACAATTTTGGGAGCCCTGCTGTTCTTGAGGCTCAGTGACAGTCTTTAACTCTAATAGGAATTCATAGGAAACAGAAGCTGCATGTTGAGTACTTTGTAGAAAAACAGCATTGAAGAATAATAACAATGAATTAGCATAAGCACATCATGAAGACGCAGGTAATAAAACTGAACTGTTCCTCCTGAGTGTAGAGGGGGAGGTTTTCCAGCCGAAACCCATTTTGCATGGGGAAGCAGGGGAAAAGGTAGAAGCTCTTGATGCTGAGATGAGTATGGCACAAATGCCATGGTAATTCAACTCATACTTTGGGCAGAATGGAATAATCCTGTAGTTTAAAGGACAGAAATAGTTCAGTAAATTAAAACTGGATACCTCAGAAGCCCGGTGATGTCTGTAACTTCACAGGAGGCAGAGGCAGCAGCACTATTTGTTGGTGGCACTTTCCCCATGGAGGCTAGGATGTTGCCTGATTTAATATACTGGATATTACCAGAGCAGCAATCTTTTGAGCTCTGCTCCCGGGAAAGGAATGAAGGAAGGGTCTGAAGAAAATCCCAAAGAACCGATCAAGGGTATTGCTGGAAATAGTTCAACTGGCCTAGACTCAATGACCCATGAGTCCCCTTCTTGTCCTATGCTTCTAGGACCTGGTTCTCATGGGGAACTTCTATCACCCTGACATCTGCTGGGAGGCAATAGAGCAGTGTGCAGGCAATCCAGGAAGTTTTTGGAGAGTGTTGAGGACAACTTCCTGGTGCAGGTGCTGGAGCCACCAACTAGGGGCCATGCTGTCCTTGGCCTGCTGCTCACAAACAGCGATGAATTGGTCGGGAATGTAGTAGCAGGTAGCAACTTGGGCAGCAGTGACCATGAAATGATTGAGTTCAGGATCCTGAGGAAAGGAAGGATGGAGAGCAGCATAAGGACCATGGACTTCAAAAAAGCAGACTTGGATTCACTCAGGGACCTCATGGGCAGGATTCCCTGGGAAGCCAGTCTGATGAGGAGAAGAGTCCAGGAGAGCTGGCTGTACTTCAGAGAAGTCTTACTGAGAGTGCAGGAGCAAACCATCCAGATGCGCAGGAAGATTAGCAAGTATGGCAAGACCAGCTTGGCTTAGCAGGGAACTCTTCAATGAGCTAAAACACAAAAAGGAAGCTTATAAAAAGTGGGAACTTGAACAAATAACTAGGGAGGAGTATAAGAGTTTGCTTGGGATGCAGGGATGAACTCAGGAAGTCCAAAGTGCAGTTGGAGTTGCAGCTAGCAAGGGATATGAAGGGGGAACAAGAAGGGTTTCTACAAGTATGTTGGTAGC
Organism: Alligator mississippiensis; assembly: GCF_030867095.1. Lineage (NCBI taxonomy): Eukaryota > Metazoa > Chordata > Crocodylia > Alligatoridae > Alligator > Alligator mississippiensis. The sequence continues at coordinate 45,024,040 of NC_081836.1, read as the reverse complement.
AAGAGGAGGATCGTAGTTTCATAGTAGGTAGGGTCAGAAGGGACCTGAGCAGATCATCAAGTCTAACCCCCTGCCATGGCAGGAAAGAATGCTGGGATCAAACGACCCCGGCTAGGTGATTATCTAGCCTCCATTTAAAGACCCCCAGGGCAGAAGCGAGCACCACTTCTCTTGGAAGTTAGTTCCAGATCCTAGCCACCCTGACTGTGAAGTAGCACCTCCTGATATCTAGCCTGAATCTACTCTCAGTTAGCTTATGGCCATTATTCCTCATTACTCCCGGTAGTGCTCAGGGGAACAGGGACTCTCCCACAGCCTGCTGGTTCCCCTTGGCCAATTTGTAGATGGCCACCAGATCCCCTCTCAGCCTTCTGTTGTGGAGGCTGAACAGGTTCAGGTCCCATAGCCTCCGCTCGTAGGGCCTGCCTTGCTGCCCCCTGATCACGCGAGTGGCCCTCCTCTGGACCCTCTCCATGCTGTCCACATCCCTCCTGAAGTGCGGCGCCCAGAACTGGATGCAGTACTCCAACTGTGGCCTGACCAATGTCGCATAGAGGGGGAGGGTCACCTCTTTGGACCTGCTCGTGATGCATCTGTGGATGCATGACAAGGTGCAGCTAGCCTTCCTGACCTCATCCCCACATTGGCAGTCCATGTTCATTTTGGAATCAATAATGACACCAAGATCCTTTTCTGCCTCTGTGCTGACTAGGAGGGAGCTCCCCAGGCTGTAGGTATGCTGCTGGTTCTTCCTCCCCAGGTGCAGCACCTTGCACTTGTCAATATTGTATCCCAATCTGTTCTCATCCGCCCACCCCTGTAACCTGTCTAAATCTAGTTCCAGCCTGTCCCTCTCCTCCAGCGTGCCCACTTCTCCCCACATTTTAGTGTCATCCGTGAATTTGAAGAAGGTGCTTTTCACCCCCTCGTCCAAGACACTAATGAAGATGTTGAACAGTGCAGGCCTGAAGACCAAGCCCTGAGGGACCTCACTGCCCACATCCCTCCAGGTCGAAAAAGACTCATCCACCACCACTCTCTGGGTACGGCCCTCCAGCCAATTTATGACCCATCTGACTGTGTAGGCATTGATGCCACAGTCGTCTAATTTCTTAATGAGAATGGGGTGAGAGATCGTGTCAAAGGCCTTCCTGAAGTCCAGAAAGACTACGTCCACCACGACACCTGCATCCAAGGATTTTGTGACCTGGTCATAGAAGGCCACCAGGTTGGTCTGACGGGACCTGCCTCGAATGAACCCATGTTGATTGCCCATGTAGCAGGCCAGTAGGGGGAGCTCCTGTGTTGAGCCATCCACCTCGCTGCACCTGACCACCTTCCAGGCTCCGAGTGCCTCCCTGGGGGCACCTCACATCTGGCCGACACCCGCTAGCCTGGGGGTAACACTGCCACCACCCAGAGATAGGCTTGATTCTGGCTCTGTGCACCCTGGGAAACACAGGCCTAGTAGCCCTCAAGGGTACTTGATTCACTTCAAGAACTTAGGATGCTTCCCTCAGTTGGAAGCACTAGTAGTGGTCGCATGGCTGGGTAGCCTTTGATCAAGCATCTGAGTTACTGCAAACTATATATCTAGTTAGATCTCAGGTAGCTTACTCACAAGTATCATCCAGAGGCAGGTGGAGATTCCCTCTGGAGGCAGGCAGTTCTTTGATCATGACTTTTGAGAGAGAGAGACAGAGAGAGAGAGCAAGTTTCAGATGTTCCAGCTCTTCTTTCTCTCTGAGTCTTCCTCATGGCTGCTGCCTGATCCTCCTGGGCAGTCCTTAACTTATATAGCCCTTATGACCTCATTTACCTGGTCCAATGGAGGCCAGCACCTGTTGGCTGTCATCCAACCAAATTGAAATGCATCACTAGTTGCTGGGCAGACTGGCAGTTCCTAGCTCCCCAGGGACCCCAAGCCCTTCACCCAGGTATGTGATGCCAGTCATGCAGGCAGAGGGAGCAGGTTTCCCCCCTCCCTCAAGAATGTATCCAGCTCAGGTTAGCTAAAGAGATAGGGTAAGGTGTATACCCTCTGCAGGGCCCATCTTAACCAAATTGGCACAGAGCAGAGTTTTTGGGGAGAAACAGAGGTGGCCTTCTGCCACAGCCCCTAAGCATGATCTCCCCTGATGGTCTCTCGCAGATGTGCTCCTGGATAATTTTCTCAAAGAGCTTCCCCAGGACCGAGATAAGACTAATGGGCCTGTAGTTTCCTGGGTCCTCTTTCCTCCCTTTTTTGAAAATGGGGACCACATTGGCCCTTTTCCAGTCCTCCAGCACCTCGTCAGAGCACCATGAGCGCTCGTAAAGCTGTGCCAGGGGTCCCACAATGACCTCTGCCAATTCCCTCAACACTCTGGGGTGGAGATCATCAGAACCTGCTGACTTGAACATGTCTAGACCCACCAGAAGTTCTCTGAATAGGTCCTCACTGACCCTGGGCCTGGCAGCACTTCTCCTGGATCTGTCCGGTTCCCAATGTGGGGGATGCCCTGGTCCCTGCTCAAAAAGATGGAAGCAAAGAACTGCTTAAAGAGGTTAGCTTTGTCATCTGGTGTAACCACCAGATTTCCTAGCGTATCCTGCAGAGGCCTTATGTTACATGGTATCTTCTTTTTACCCCCTATGTATTTAAAAAAGGATTTCTTGTTAACCTTGATCTGGGTCACTAGTCCCAGTTCCATCTCTGCCTTGGCCTTCCTGACCGCCCCCTACAATCTCAGGCAATGGAGGTATAATTCTCCTTGGTGATGGCCAGGACCAGGTCCAACAAGGCATTTCCCCCACATGGTGGGACTGTGCACCTCCTGGGTTAGATGGAAGTCCTGTAGCTCAGCTAGGAACCTACGTGAGCAGTCAGACCTGGCTGACTGCTCTTCCCAGCAGGTGTCCAGATAGTTTAGGTCACCCATGATGACCACATCCCTTGACTTAACTGCCTCCGCCAGCTGAGCTGAGAATTCCTGGTCCAGCTCTTCCCCCTGGTTGGGTGGCCTGCAGTAAACCCCTACCATTAAGTCCCTTTCCCCCCAACCCCCTTGTATATGGACTCAGAGCACTTCAGTCTGCCCCTCCTCTGACCCAGTGCTGCTTGTTGAGGATGTGTAGTCATAGTGCATCACACCCCCACCTTTCCTCCCTGTCCTATCCAGCCTATAGCCCTTGATGTTTACTGCCCAGTCATGCGTTGGATCCCACCAAGTTTCAGTGAGCCCCACTAAACCCACTAGGTGTCCAGGTTGGTGTTAGCTAGCAGGAGGGCAAGTTCCTCCTGCTTGTTCCCCATACTACGAGCATTAGTATAGAGTCATTTAAGGCCTCCTGAAGGTGCATGCACTGCCCCCCTAATCCCAGGACTATCTGAGCCCCTGTCTCTTATCTGGGTATTTCTTGTGCTCGTTGTTTGTCTTGGCTGGGCTGTTCTTGTGGGTGGCTCTTTGTTCGGTGTTCCGTGGCTTTCTCCGTCCTCAACTTCCCCTTTCCCCAATGAGCTTAGTTTAAAGCCTGCCAGAGGAGATCGGCCAACCTGAAAGAGAACACATGCTTACCTTTGGGGGAGAGGTAGAGCCCATCCCACCCAAGCATGTCTCTTGTCAGGGAAGGTGTGGGTCCCTTACTGAATGGGGAGGCATTCTTGTGACAGAGGATGCAGAAAAGGCTGAAGTGCTCAATGCCTTTTTCACCTCAGTCTTCACAGGCAAGGTCAGCTCCCAGACTACTGCACCTGGCAGCACGGTTTGGGGAGGAGGTGAGCAGCCAACAGTAGTGAAAGAACAGGTTAGGGACTATTAAGAAAAGCTGGACATATACAAGTCTATGGGGTGGATGGGATGCGCCCAAGGGTGCTGAGGGAGTTGGCGGATGAGATTGCAGAGCCACTGGCCATTATCTTTGAAAACTCATGGTGATCGGGAGAGGTCCCAGACAATTGGAATAGGACAAACATAGTGCCCCTATTTAAGAAAGGGAAAAAGGATCAAGGGAACTACAGATTAGTTTGCTTCACCTCAGTCCTTGGAAAAACCATGGAGCAGATCCTCATGGAATCCATCTCTAAGCATTTGGAGGAGGAAAAGGTGATTATGAACAGTAAGCATGGATTCACCAAGGGCAAGTCATGCCTGACCAATGTGATTGCCTTCTATGATGAGATGACTGGCTCTGTGGATGCAGGGAGATCAGTGGATGTGGTGTGCCTTGATTTTAGCAAGGCTTTTGATATGGTCTCCCACAACATTCTTACAGGCAAGCTAAGGAAGTAGGGGCTGGATGAATGGACTGTAAAGTGGATAGAAAACTGGCTGGAGCATTGGGGTCAGAGAGCAGTAATCAATGGCTCAATGTCTAGTTGGCAGCTGGTATCAAGTGGATTGCCCCAGGAGTTGGTCCTGGGGCTGGTTTTATTCAATGTCTTCATCAAGGACCTGGAAGATGGCACAGAGTGCACCCTTGGCAAGTTTGAAGATGATGCCAAGCTGGGAAGAGTAGTAGATACGCTGGAGAGTAGGGCTAGGATTCAGAGTGACCTGTATAAATTGGATGATTGGGCCAAAAGAAATCTCATGAGGTTTAACAAGGACAAGTGCAAAGTCCTGCACTTACAACGGAGCAATCCCATGCACCAGTACGGGCTGGGGGCTGACTGGCTGAGCAGCAGCTCTTCAGAAAAGGACCTGGGGGTTAAAGTGGACAAGAAACTGTATTTGAGCCAGGAATGTGTCCTTGTTGCAAAGAAGGCTAATGGCATACTGGGCTGCGTTGGTAGGCGTGTTACCAGCAGGTCAAAGGAAGTGATTATTCCCCTCTATTCAGAACTGGTGAGGCTACAACCGGAGCACTGTTCAGTTTTGGGCCCCCCACTACAGAAAGGATGTAGACAAATTGGAGACAGTCCAGCGGAGGGCAACAAAAATAGTGAGGGGGTTGGGGGGCATGATTTATGAGGAAAGATTGAGGGAACTGGGATTATTTAGTCTAGAGAAGAGAAGACTGAGAGAGGGGATTTAATAGCAGCCTTCAACTACCTGAAGGAAGGTTTGAAAGAGGATGACTGTTCTCAGTGGTGGCAGATGATAGAACAAGGAGCATTGGCCTCAAGTTGCAGCAAGGGAAGTTTAGGTTAGATATTAGGAAGAATTTTCTCACCAGGAGAGTAGTAAAACACTGGGACAGATTACCCAGAGAGGTGGTGGAGTCTCCATCCTTGGAGGTTTTAAGACCCAGCTAGACAAAGCTTTGGCTGGGATGATATATAGTTGGGGATGGTCCTGCTTTGAGCAGGGGATTGGACTAGATGACCTCCTGAGGTCCCTTCCAACCCCAATTTTCTGTGATTCTATTAGCAGAAGTTGATTTTGAAGATACATCTGGTGCTTTATGCTAATACCAACCAGAATGTGACTTTATCTCATCTCTTTTCCCTTCCCTCTGCCCCCCTTTTGCTCAAGCACCTAATCTAGCATGGCCACTTGTGCATAGAGGAAAAAATGACGTAATGAGTCTTTATAAAGTGCATAGTTTGATAGTAAACGGTGCCTCCATGGAAGCACAAGTGAAAAACAAGTGCGTTAATGAACCGGGATGTAACGTCAGTTCTTTCTTCTGTGTTCTTTAACAAATGTCCCTTGCTGACTCCTTGGAAACGACTGGGGGAATCTGAACGTAATGCAAATTCTTTCTCAAACCCCAAGTTTTAGCATAAAGTGTTTTGCATATAAAAAAATGCACAGTTGCCTTCTGCTTGAACTCTGTAATAATTGCAGCCTTGTTCCTAGGATGGATCAATCTATAAAGTGTATTTTGAGAAGTCGTCATAGTTTGCCCACTCATGGGTTCAGAGCTGGAGAAGTGACCAAAGTACTACATAATTGCTATCAGTCACCACATCTTAGATGCAGTGAAGGCCAGCAGGCAAGATGACCAGCATTGTAGCTAGGGGTATTCATTTGTCTTCTTTGTTATAGTACTAAAGCCTTACTGTGAAAAAAGACGGGTTGTCATCATTGGAAAGCCAAGACCTCCACGCATAGGGTGTATACGGCAGCAATACACTGATTGTGATCGATTCTCCTGACTCCTTTGCTGTTCAGATATTGCAGGCCCCCAAACTGCCCTCAGCTGCTAATGATTTTACTGTTCTGTACTGATTTGGAAACTGTTCCCTAGGGGAGGGAGATTCTGTATCTTGTTACCCGCCATCCAGCCCTCTAATCATGGGTTGTTTAATCTAGTTGTTCTGCGAGTTAGCAGCACTGGAACTCTTCAAAACACAGGACTCTTCAATAAAGACTTTCCATGAGGTGAAAATAGGGCTATATAAAACATTCAGTCAAGGCATGGGCATCTTGACCAAATCCATGTCTTGTATAACTCCACTGAAGTAAGCATAATTAGCCCAGAGATGAATTTGGCTCCTTACATTGTGCTGAATGGCTTAATGATGAGACTGCAGAAGAATATTAATATCATGCAAACACAATGTGCACTTGTGGAGCAGCCTGGGTGCTATTCCTTAGCCAGTCTGTCATCATCTTATTATAAGGCAAAATTAAAGTCTGAGATTTGAATGAGTTTGCTAATAAGAAAGTGTGTGATGCCAGACTATATGCAGCATTGTATCTGTAATGTAAGCTGCTTTTCTTGTACTTCTCATTTTCCTTTCTTGAATCTGGCCTAAAGAAATTAAGAAAACTCATATTTATAAGCTGATTTATAGTATCAGCCAATTTTGTAAGTGAATTTATTTGAACAGTATTATGTCTGTATCTACATCTGTGGATTAGTTTCTGTTTGGTTGGTTGTTTTTGCTAGAATGAAAGGATTTGTTGAAATTTGCTATTAGGCACTGGCAGTAGCTTTTACACGTATTGTGCAAGCTCTCCTCTCTCTGTCAGTAGCCTTCACTCTCAATGTGATATTTGCTCATTTCCATAGTTGTCACAGAATATACGTGAATGTGATGGCAATGTCTGTCTCTAACATGGACACGAGGGACTTTATTTTATAAAGATGCTGTATAGCACTGGCAGTAATGTGCTGGAGGATTCACTCTATTATCCAGTTTGTCTCTGAAGTAAAATTATGAAATAACAGATTACATTCAAGGCCCTCTATGTGTAAATACAGCTTTTATATTTCTCCTTCCCATCAGATTCTTTTATCTCCTTAATTCGTTTCCAATGTTGCCGCTCTTCTAATAAAACTGTCCAAAGTGAAATGGATAATGCAGTTACCTTTCCTGTGATGGTTTTCAAATCAGCACAAATATTCCCCATCAAGTGTGAAATATTCTGTTGAGGATTTAGTTTAAATGTCATTTCTGGTGTTTACTGGTGCCTGGTAAGATTTTAGATATCCAGAAATGTGGGCTTCCCTGATGAGATCATTTGCAGATGTAGAATTATGCACTTCCGGTTGAGCTGCACCCCAAAGGGACGTTGTAAATCTGATGGCTAGTGGAATAACTACTGAGATTTATGTCTGCATGTTGTCACCCACGCAGGCAGGCAGCTCAGACTTTGTAATTGCCTGGTTAGATGCTTTTTAAGTTGAACTTTTTCTGTGATGAATGGAGATGGCGAGAGGGTTGGTTTGCCTTCGACAACCCTGCTGTTGGCTCCTTAGAGCTGGGTTCCATCTGTCAGGTCTGCAATGGCATTGGAGACAGTGCAGAGATGCATAAAGGACCCCAGGATGTGTCCAGCCCTGAAATCATTTACAGGATTTCATTGGGCATTTTGGTTGAAATGGGAGAAATGGGCAGCTAGGATCTGTCTAATGGGGAATTAGCTGCTAGCTTAAATCTGAGGCCATCTACGCCTTTCTGGCCCTTCACAATGCCACCACTCTGCTATGTAGTGAGCAGGCAGGGCTGAGAAGAAGTGTCCCAGAAGCCAGACGGCATGGTACTGGAGTGTTTGCTGGGGCTGCTGTTCCACACTGGGGTAAATGTCCCCAACCAGCCCAGCATATGGGAGAGAGCAAAGTGGCTTTGAGCACTCCTGGCTCAGCTACAGGCAAGAGCTGTGTGCACCTGGGACTTGAGTGCCCTGATTCTCCTTTGGCTTCCACCAGTTTAAGTTTGGAGTAGATTTGTTGAAATCAGTGGATTTGCCCCAGCATAAAGCTAGTGCAGCAAGTAGAGAATTGTACTCAAGCGTGATGCAGCTGCTACAAATCCGGTTTTCAGCTAAACGACTTTGGAATTGGAAGGGAAGACAATGCAGAGAGCTAAGATAGGAGCTGAATTCCTTTCAATTGCCCTGGGGTAGTCTCCACATTTTTCTGAGAAGGATCCTTTGGTTTACAGTACATCCTCTTGATCTATACTTACAGGACAAATCACACAAAGCCTTTTAGTTCCTTTAGATATATGTCTTTCTCCTGCTTCCAATCTGTATTTAGTTTTCCATATTTACATGAATCTAAGATGTATTTGAATTTAAGACAACCCCCAATAATTAGACTCTAGACATGGGCAATTAGAAATTTGTTATAATTTTCTGTCTAAAACTAATTATTGGAGGATTGTCTTAAATTTGTCCAATCCACTGCTTTAGCAGAAAAGCAGTGGCGGGGGGGGGGGCAAGAGATGGGGAAAGCAGAAATGGGGGGCAAGAGGTGAGGGAAGTAGGGGAAGGGCAGGTAGTGGGCAGAGCTGGATTAACCCTTTAGTGGGCCCCAAGCAAACAAACTCATGGACCCTGGGTCAGTCGAGACCCCCCCCTCCCCACCCTGGCGCTGCCACCCATGGGAAGCAGGGCTCAGAGCTGCTGCTAGCAAGCAGTCACTGTGGCAGGGAGGCCGGCAGAGGAGAGGGAAAGGGGAGGGTGGGACCATTCGTGCTGCCACTGTGGAGGGAAGGACTGGGCCCCACAGCAGCTCAGGGCCCTAGGCATTGCCTAGTTTGCCTATGCATTAATCTGGCCCTGGCAGTGGGGAGACGATCGGTGTGGGGAGCAGGCAGCCTGAGCCCAGCCCCCTGGTGCCTGCCCCCCCTTTTATCCTCATTGGGCCCCCCCTCCAATCTGCCCCCCCTGCTTTCCCTGGCTGATCTGGGCACAGGGGAGCCCCAAAGCCACTCTTGACCTGCTCCTGCTTCACGCTGAAGGGAGCAGGGCCACAGAGCCTGGCTGGGGTGGAGACAGTGCACAGGTTCCTCTTTCTCCTCTCCCCTCCTTCATCTCCCCCACCAGCTGGGAGCTGGAAGGAGGAACCTGCCTGCTGCTATAGCTGCTTCCTGCAGTGTGGGGTGCAAGCAGGTCTGGGGTTCTCCTGTGTCTGCATCCCCTGGCATTTGGACTGCTTCAGCTTGGAGCTGTGGGGAGCAGCTGTGTAGGAATCCTGGCTCAGCTGGGAACCGTAGCAGTAGTGTGCGGATTCCTCCTTCCCTGCCCGCCTCCCTGCCAGACGGGCATGGGGTGCAGGGGCAGGGAGGAGACACTGGAAGCGTAAACCTATGCACCACTGAAGTTGTCCCTGGCCCAGCCAGGCTGCCTACACAGCAGCTCCCTACCTCTCCCAGCTGGAGCAGTCTGATCCTTGATTCTGAGATAAGGTTTTGTTTTCTCCATGATGATTGGGGAAAAACACCTCATTTGGAATTGAGTAAATATGGTATTTTTTGATCATTCTGTGACTTCTTGCTTGCATCTTGACTCTTGCTTGTGACCTTTCTAGTTTTATAGTGTCTGTTTAATTAAAAACAAACAATAGGACCCAGAGAAAAAAAATGCCTCTTGTATAATTGATTTGCAGTTGTGAATATTATGAACATCTTCATCCGCAATGTGGATGAGGGTGTAAAAAGTACCCTGTTCAAATTCGCAGACAGCACTAAGATGTGGGGAGAAGTGGGCATGCTAGAAGGGAGGAATAGGCTGCAATCAGACCTAGACAGGTTACAGGGGTGGGTGGATGAGAACAGGATGGGTTTCAACACTGACAAGTGCAAGGTGCTGCACCTGGGGAGGAAGAACCGGCAGCATACATAAAGGCTGGGAAACTCCCTTCTCATCAGTGCAGAGGCAGAAAAGGATCTTGGAGTCATTATTGATGCCAAAATGAACATGGGCCGACAGTGTGGGGATGTGGTCAGGAAGGCCAACTGTACCTTGTCATGCATCCACAGATGCATCTCAAGCAGGTCCAAGGAGGTGATCCTCCCCTTGTGTGTGACACTGATCAGGCTGCAGTTGGAGTACTGTGTCTTGTTCTGGGCGCCGCACTTCAGGAGGGATGTGGACAGCATCGAGAGGGTCCAGAGGAGGGCCACTCTCATGATTGGGGTCAGCAGGGCAGGCCTTACGAGGAGAGGCTACGGGACCTGAACCTGTTCAGCCTCCACAAGAGAAGGCTGAGGGGGGATCTAGTGGCCATTTACAAACTGGTCAGGGGGACCAGCAGGCACTGGGGGAGTCCCTGTTCCCCTGAGCACTCCCAGGAGTGACAAGAAATAACGGTCACAAGCTGGCAGAGGGTAGATTTAGGCTAGACATCAGGAGGTGCTACTTCACTGTCAGGGCGGCAGGATCTGGAACCAACTTCCAAGAGAAGTGGTGCTGGCTCCTACCCTGGGGGTCTTTAAGAGGAGGCTGGATGAACACCTGGCTGGGGTTGTTTGACCCCAGTACTCTTTCCTGCCCATGGCAGGGGATTGGACTTGATGATCTGCTCAGGTCCCTTCCGACCCTACCTACTATGAAACTATGAAGTGCCACTTGACAGGAGAATGTTAAATAGTATTTTATAGGGTTTTCTCCCCACTATCATTTGTAATGCACATAGAAGCAATTGCAATAATTAAAGTATTTTTTCACTGTTAATTTTGTCCTTTTCCATTTGATGAACATTGATTGGTGTTTCTGTTGCTTAACTCTCTCTATGGCAGGGGGCACCTTCATGTTCTGGGTTTATGCAGCATCCACACATGGCCCCTCACATTTATGTCTGGGGCCCCTAGCTGCTATGGTAATATAATTCCCCTTCCCTGCCCCAGCATTTAACATGGATTTCTGTTTTTATTCAGTCAAGGCTCACACAAATGGTAACTTCACCATACAATATTCTCTTAACTTACTCTTTCAAGAGGAAACATGCCAAGGTTGCATGGGGCTGAGGCGGACGGAATCACTGTGAAATAATGTTCTGACCCAGGAGAGCACTGATAGGCATGAATGACTTGAAGTGTATGAACAGTCCCATTGAGGTATGCAGTCATCCATGTGCATAAATACCTTTGTTGGATTGGGGCCTAATAGGGCAGGGAGAATTTGGTGAGAAGCTGGACTGGACAGAGCCATCTGCATGTGAAGTTGCCTGCATTCTTTTTTCCAAAATCCATTGTAAAGCTGGAATGATGATGCAATTGTGCATTTTGTTCCGATTAAGCTTGGACCATTGCCGTGATCATAGTACCAAAGACAACGATTCTGAAACAAGGCATCCTAGGGTGCCTTGAGATCCCTTCAGGGGTGCTGTGGAATGCCACACAATGTTAGCACTGTTAGGTGGGCAAACATGATTCACAAGATAAACCCAGAAATGTCAACTAGGAATTCATAGGAATTCAAACATTCTGACTTGCTGTGGATTTTCCAAGTTCTTTGCAGCAAAAGAATTGCTCTGTTATTTTCTGTAGTCAATGATCAAGTGATAACTAAGAACTGACACTTCCTGAGAGGTGCCTTGAGTCTATCAGTGTTCTAAAAAGGTTGGGAACCACTGCCCTAAGATATCTCATTTGAGGCTGTAATCAAGACTTCCTTTGCATGCATCTATTCTTATGCATCTTTCTTCTTACGGGGTCTCATCACTGTGCCTTAGGCTGCCTTATTCTCTCTCCCCAGAATATACAACTTCATCAATAAGATGTGTAAGGAGAACCTTTTGGGGTAGAGGTAGGTAGCACTAATATTCTCATAAGTAAATGAGGTCCATGGTGACATGGAGACAGAAATACTCAAATAGTCTGCATTGGCAGAGACTGGCTGTAGAAGGTATAATGTAATTGTCTACATTGCATCTGCAATCTGGGATTGCTACGGGAATTTCCAGGGCCATCAGCTACATTTTAGAGGAGTGGTTGCATATTTTGGGTAGGCTTTTGTCAGAATGCTGTGCAGACCAATGCACAGGGATGCCTTTGCAGCAGGGAAAGTAATTTTCCGAACTTGGGTGCTGGTGTTTTCCTGTGGGAGGCGGCAGCTGGAGTGTGAGGCAGGGCATCCTATCTGTCCCAGCATGAGGATTAAATAGCTAGCTTTTGTGACTAGAATTCTATCTGCAGTTAACATCAGCAGGTGCTGTGGAGAGCAGCTTAATGAAGGAAATTCTGAGAAATGAATTCTGCATTCAGATCATAGACAAGGATGGGATTTATAAACACCAAACTGCTGCTTCTTATCACTAATTTTCTTCTTTCATAAATATTATGGACTGGATTCTGGTTACACTGAAGTCATTAGCTTGCTCTCGCACAGCTGAGGGTGGAATTTGTTCTGTAACCACAAACCACATAGCATAACACTAGTATCCCATGGCTTCTGTTCCTAACTGGGTGCTATTTACACTAAACAGCTTTTTTTGTATTGATGTGAACAGCTCGGAAGTACTTTTCAACTCTGTTTAGCCTAATGTCTCAGGCACTTGAGCAGACTGGCCAGCAGACTGGCCAATTTACACAGCTGCATTGTGGGTGTGTCTGTACAAGATGCTTTAGTGTGCAGCAGACTAATCTACTGTGCAGTAAAGCATCAACATCTACACATGCGCACCACTCAGTACACAGTAAATTAGTCTACTGCCTAGTTATCTACTATCTGTAAATACAGTTAGTAAACTAACTGCACAGTAGAGCATGTGTAGATGCTGACCAGGAGCAAATATGCTCCCTGTCAGCCCCAACACTAGGAGGCAACAGGAGATGGGGAATTACCCCAGTCCTGGTGCTACTCAGCTCCTGGTTCCCCCCCAGAAGCAGGGACCCCCCCACTGCCCCACCCCGGTGCTGCTTAGCTCCTCGCTTCCTACAGGAGCTTGAAGCTGAGTAGTGCTGGGACTCGGGAGCTGGTGGCTGATTGAGAGCTGTCCTGCTTCTGGAGCAGCTCCCAGCCAGCCCTGGGCTGCACGGGGATTTCTCTGAGCAGCCCAAAGTTGTCTGGGAGCTACCCCAGAAGTGGGACAGCTCTCACCAGCCCCAGGCTGTGCTGGGCACAGGGCTTGTCTCTGTGTGGATGGGGCTGGGAGAGCTCTACAGCAGCAGCTGTCTCCTAGCCCCATGCACATCAGGACCCCTCCTGATGTGTACATGTGTACGGGGCAAGGAGAGAGCTGCTGCTGCAGATGGCAGAGCTCTCTTGGCCCCGTGCACATGGGGATCTGCCCTGTGCTCCCTGCCAGCCATGGGGCTAGCACCCCAGGGGAACCTGGAGCTACCCCTGACTGCTGCAGGGGGCCAGAGCAGGGTAGGAGCAGAGTTATTCCCAACAGGGAGCATAGGTAGATGTGTTCCCAGGAAAGGCTTACTGTGCAGTATTTTGCTGTGCTGCATAAGTGATTGGTAGGGGAGGCATGGGGGGGGGCATGTGCCCCTGCGACAGGGCTGTCCCTGCTGGCGGTGGCATCTGCGGATGCTCACCAGCCCTGTCCTCACCGCTGTCGTCGGCGCTGGTGGTGTCTGCGGGTGATCACCAACCCCATCTCTACCACCACCGCTGGTGTCGCTGGTGCTTGCGGGTGCCTGTCCCCACTGCTGACGCCACTGGCAGCGTCTGTGGGTGCCCCCCCCAGACTCAGGAGGCACCAGTTGCACATGATGTGCTGTAAGCCTTTATAGCACTAAAAGTATGTGTAGACGTGCTCTGTGAGTCTTCTAGAGTGCAGAGAAGCAAATGCTTCCTGCTGGCTCTGGAGGGGTTGCATATCAAGCCCTCACCCACAGAGCACATGGCACGTGGTATGTCTGAACAGATTGAGTTCTGTGGGCCTGGACCCTGAAACAAAGGAGAGAAGAGTTGTAGGAGCTGGAATGTAGCTCATTTTGGAAAGAGTAATATCTTGACTGGGACTTGGGGGACCTGGCTTCCTTCCCTCGACTGCTGCTGGGTGGTTTGGGTAAGCTTGTTTGTTCTCTTCCTCACAGGTTGTTAGTTCTTGGGTATATCGGCACTGCAGTTTAGAAGGGCTGTCATTGTGGTAGTGGTGGAAGCAGCACAGAACTGAACTTTACTTAGCCTTTGCAGTCCACACTGAGCCTTGCTGCACTGTTACCATGACCTAAGCTAGCTAGTGTCAGACTGGATAACTGTAGTCACGCACTGTGTTGTAAAGTTTTGGGGGTAGGAACCATCTCTTTGTATCTGTTTGTACAGCACCTAACACAGAGCCTGTTAAGTTGGGAGCTCTAGGGCCTACTTAGTAGTGGTTACATAAATTTAACAATTAATAAGGCATTATATAGCTTTAAAGTTGCATGGTCTGTGCAACTAGCAAGAGCCTTGATCTGGAATTGGGAATTAAATAAAACTTAAGCTGGGATTTTGCTAGCTATGATGTAGGCAAACAAGGTTTACATTGTACTCAGAAAAAGGGGTTGCTTATTCTCCTTTCCTTGCATCTTCTAGTTTGGATAGCTAGGAAATGGCCACAGGACTGCAAAGGACTGTTACACTGGATGTACTGTCAGGGTTGCGGTGTCATTCCTAGTGGCAGGTGCCTGCAAGTGGTGAACACAAAACAATGGTTAATTATTTAAAAAGGCTTTAAAATATGCACTATGAAAGCAAAACTTGTGGGAAGTTTGTTAGGAAATGGATTGTGTTTTGTTCTGTGGGTGATTAAGTTAATGGAGAATTAGATGCACCAAGAGAAAGTGTTCCATATTAAACAAACTAGGGATTCGCAAGCCTATGATGACCAGAATGAAAAACTGATGGACTTGTTCTTTTTGTTGCATTCTCGTTTCATTTTCAAGTCAAACAGCTTGATATGGTATCTCTGCTTTTCACTGCTGTAGTGCCTGCTTTTGAGACTGTGACTGGCTGTTCCCATACCTTCCCTCCCCTTCCCTTTACCAGTTCCCTTTGTCCTCAGTGAGAAGTGTAGGGTCTCAGCACTGTTTGGGATCAGGCCCTTGAACAACCAGTAATTCTCTTTTTGGGTTTTAAATTGTGGTGGGTATTGAGTTTATGGGCCTGCAGGCGGCAGCAGAGTTCCTGCTTGTTTGTCCACAGTACTACTACACATGGATGCAATAATTGCTGAGTAACTAAAAGGAAAAGCAAGTGCTTTAGGGACCCATTGCAGCAAGTTACTTAAACATATGCCTAACTTTGAGTAGGAAAGCAGTCCCATCAACTTCAGTGCAACTAGTCATATGTTTAATGTACGTACTCAACTACCTATGTACTCAAATACTATGTACTCAAATACCTTGGTGAAACTAGGACCTTTGTACAGGTTAATTCATGATGATTACAACATTTATTCAAGGAACAAATAATGTTTTCAATACTAAATATTATCATTGCAACTGGATCTGTGATTTCTAATGCTTTTCAACAACATTTGTTTAAAATGAGTCTTGCTCTATAAACATAGCTATAACCTGTGAAGGTTAAAGGAAGTTTTGATTATACCAGAGTGGTTAAATCTGGCTTCTGCCTCTATGTTGTGTGGGTGAAATATTCAGCATATTAAGGTGAGCTTAATGCTACATAGTGACAAGCAATCTAAACCCATGGGATCTGAGTGTTACCGTTAATGAATACTGGAGAAGCGCCTCTTGGGCTATGTACCGTTTCCATTGTTTTTTTCAGGGAGCGTGAAGTGTACAGACAGTTAATTCACTAAGCCTTTGCCTCCAACCCTCCCCCTTGTTCATTTGCTTTTTTCATTATGCCCACATCAATGGGATATCTTTTTCTAGAGAAGTGAGCCAAAAAAGAGCCCTCTCTCATGCAGGGAAGCAAATTACTGTAGTGTTTTTAAACAACTGTTTGTGTTAATTGTATTGTACCTGAAGGCTTTACATGCAGCTGGCTTCAGGACAGTTTATTATGAAAATGTCTTCTGGGTTTTCTCTTTAAAGCTGTTTTACTGCTTTCTTTTGTGGAGTATTGTTCATTTCATCTCAGGACGGCCTTGTCTACATTTGTAGCACTCTTGCAAGTCATCTTTTACTCTGGCATAGCCTGTGTATTGCACAAATTGAGTTATACTGGTGAAAGTGAGACATAGGCTCAGTGTAGTCACTTTGCTCATTGCTTAAGTAGCCTTGTAACAAGTTTCCCTAAAGCTGCTAGCAGCGTGGACCAAATTAGAAGTAGGTCCATATAATCAGGAGGTCATATAATACCTGCATCGGCACTTCCCTCTGTGGCATGTGTGTCAGTACAGGTCATTGCCCAGGCTGCACTGCCAAGCCAAGCTCCTTGGAGAACCTGGCCATTGATGTTAGTAACTGAATAAGCTGAACTTATCTGAGAATCTGGCACGAAGGATCTGAAAATGCTGTAGAAGACCTTTCTTGCAATCCCAGATGTACAGTTCCCTGCTGTAAATGTTCAGTGACAACTGGGCTTTTGATCAGTGCTTGAGATGTTGCTTCCTGTTCCCTGAGAGACACTGCCCCTGTCCTGTGAGCAGTGAAACTGGTATGCCTCCAGTGCACGGAGATCCTGGAGAGGTCAGTGAGTGCTCTGTAGCACACATCTCTCTCTATAGGAGACACCGTCGTGGCATGTAAGGAGCAGGGCAAGGTCTGGCTAGTAGGCCTGTGCGAGTCGGCAGCGATCCGATCCGGCTGCTTCAGATCTGGCCGCTTCAGATGGCCATGATCTGATCCGGAGCTCGGGACCGGGTTTCTGCCTCAATCCGGCTGAAGCGGCTCCGAAGCTTCGGAGCCACCTTGGAGATCTAGCCGTAGGGTATAATGGGGGAATCAATGAAATATCTATAACTTTGTTGTTTTTTGTCCGATTTGGATGAAACCTGCAGAGATGATAGCCTCTGCTGCGAGCATGGGACCTGCCAAGTTTCAAGAAGATCAGTGCAGGGGCTTGGGGGGAACCATACCCCAAATTCTTGAAAGCCAAACTCATGTCACGGCTGTGTCTCACACCACAGGGGGGTCAAAACTGCAGGGCTGGTAGCTCTTACTGAGGCCTCAAAGCCTGCTAAGTTTCAAGGCGACAGGTGCAGGGGTTTGGGGGAACTGCCCCTCAAGCTGCAGACAAGCAGAACTCGTGCCAGGGGCGACACTGCGTGTTAAGGTGCAGCAGGGTGACAGCTGCAGGGGTGGTGGCCCCTGCTGTGACACCTGCCAGCTGTGGAGGAGATCGGTGCAGGGGGCTCTGGGCCCTGCACCCCTAGCTGCTGACGGGCAAAACCGGTACCAAGCCTGTGTGTGTCTTGGAGCACTTGATTGTCTGTATTGATTCTTTCCTCTCCTTAGCCTGGTTTTGTAGGTGCTAATTGCTGCTCGTTAAGTCATTATGTAGTAGCTAGGTCCTGTCTATTGAGCTGGTCTCGGAGTCCCTGGTCCCTGACTGAATCATGATTGATCTGTAACTGGGAACACAGCAGCTCAGCAGCCAGGCCTGCAGCACTGTCTCCCCTCCTGCCCCAAGACAGACAGTCAGTCCCACAAGCACCCATGACACGAGTTTTGCTTGTCCACAGCTTGAGGGGCAGTTCCCCCAAACCCCTGCACTGATCTTCTTGAAACTTGGCAGGCTTTGTGGCCTCAGAGCTACCAGCCCTGCAGCTTTGACCCCCCTGTGTTGTAACACCTAAACGTGACATGAGTTTTGCTTTCAAGAATTTGGGGTGCCGTTTCCCCCAAACACCTGCACCGATCTGCTTGAAGCTTGGCAGGCTTTATCCTCTCTGCAGAGTCTACCACCCCTGGAAATTTCATTCAAATCGGACAAAAAACAACAAAGTTATAGATATGTTATTGTTTCCCCATTATACCCTATGGCTGGATCTCCGAGGCGGCTCTGAACCGCTTCAGGAAACCAAACGCAGCCAGCGCCTCGACCTGGACATGCTGCTTCAGACCCCGAAGCTTCTCTGGATCCGAAGCTCTGTCCAAAGCCTCACACAGCCCTATTGACTAGGAGGGACCTGACGGGGAAGGTAGTGCTAGTTGGCTCTCTGGGTCCAATACTGCAGGGGCACCATCTTAGGAGTGCCAGTGTTGCAATTCATTAGTCACAGCCTTATGTCTTACCAGTGCCTGGTATTGTTACATGGCCCGGACACTGGACCCAGAAGTTGGGTCTAAGGGTACAGTGCAGCCATCCATTCCTTGTGCTGTGTCCTCAAGCATGCTACATATCCGATCGTGGGAGCAAGCAGCCATGTGTCTAGAGTTGTTGGTCTCCAGCCTTCATAACTGAATTCGGAGCAAGACTAATTCTAATGTAGCTAGAAAAGAAGCATTCGAGCAAAACACATAAATAAGTATGTAACCTCCACATTTTTATTTGCACTGTATTGCTCATTTTAAAAAATGCAACCTTTTTAGTGCATAGAAATGAACAGTTTCCTTGATATATCAATATTTCCATTAAAAGGGGATAAAAAATATCTTTTTAGTTCAAAATGGATCACAGTGGCAGACTGTGGTATATGTGGGGGCAGAAGGAATTGGTTTGACTAGCTCAGTATGTCCAGGCACTCGACCTCTGCATCTTTAATTGCTTTTTTGCTCTGTCTTGGCTTGGAAATAGATGCTGCTGTTATATAAATGCAGAAATACTGGATGAGATTAAGGCTGTGTAATTTCTGTTACAAAGACAGGTTACTAGAATGGAAGGTAAGTGCTGACCTTGTCATAAACAGGGCAGGTTTGGGGGAATCTAGATGATGAGATAGCTATTTTGCTTTATGTTTTTAAAAACCCTCCAGAGTTTGCATTCCCAGAACAAGTTTAATTGACACGACATCTCGAATCTGCTGCACATGGATAGGGGTGTTCAGAACTCACCAAACTCTACGCTGGATATTGAAAAAGGTACATA
Source organism: Alligator mississippiensis (assembly GCF_030867095.1). Lineage (NCBI taxonomy): Eukaryota > Metazoa > Chordata > Crocodylia > Alligatoridae > Alligator > Alligator mississippiensis. Next base: position 45,005,006 of record NC_081836.1, on the reverse strand, counting down.
AGGTGTCTGAGCCTGTTGCTCAGTGCACTTGTAATGAACTCTGAGGAGTATATTTGACTGCAGGCACTATAATCATCATGGCGAACTGAGCCCTTAACCTTCCCTGTGAAGGGCATTGAGCTGTGTGCCCTTTGTCTGCAGGAAAGCAGGCTGGTATATTCAGGGGCTGGCAGTAGAAACGGTTACTTGCTCTTACCAAGCCCCAGGGTATTTATTCATTACACATTCCTCCCAGCGCCTACTTTAGGATTTGTCTTGGAAGTGCCAAGACCTCAAGTAATAGCTCAAATTAGCAAAAACACTGATCTTCAGCATGTCTGCGCTAATGGGAACCATCTGTGTTCCCAAAGACCGCTCAATAGCATCTCCTTACCACTTGTAATTTGGACCTAGGAGCTGTTGTGGCTGTGGGAGTAGCCTGGTGATCCAGGCTCCTCTTCCCAGTTTTGTTTGTCATCCCTGTGAGGTTCTTGGGTGCAGTGATGGACCCTGAACTCTAGTGTATATGTGCACATATTGGATGGCAGCCAGCAGCACTGGAGAAGCACACCAAACTTGAATTTAAGTTTCTCCTAGGCCTGTGTTGATAGTCAGACAAGCAGGCCTTATTGTGTTGGGCAGAAGGTTGTGTTTTACTTGGACATAGGGGCTTTGCTGAGCGAAGCCTTCTCCTGGAACCCCATAGTCTGAAATGCAGAAGCTCTGTGTAAGACACATTTGGGCAGAGGCAAAATCCCAGTTATCAGTGCCCATTTGTTTCTGACATGTACCACAGGAAGGTGAAAAAAATGAGCTTGGAGTCTCTTCCCCATACCTGAAAGCAGTCAAGCTCAATATGTCCCTAGCATAGAGTGTGGTTGACTGATCCCAGCGCTCCCTATGGAAACTTGCCCTAGCTAAAAGATTCTCTGTAGCAGGGGCCAGGCCAGGCAGTGTCTCTGGTCCTCCCCCTTTGTCAGCTCAGACAGGATTTGGCCCTTAGTGATGCTTGTTATAACTCGGCAAAAACAGAATTTTGTGGAAGTGAACAAGTGGATGAGGCCTCTGCTAATTTGTGTAACAGGGATGGCAACAAGGATGATTAGCGGTATGGAGCAGCTTCTATATGAGAAGAGACTAAAGAGGCTTGGCCTATTCAGTTTAGAAAAGATACACTGAAGGGGGAACATGATAAGCAAATAGGGATTTATTATTTTCTATCTCTCAATACCAAAACAAGGGGGTCACAAAATGAAACTAGCAGGTAGTGAGTTTAAAACTAACAAAAAGAAATGATTTTTCATGCAGCGTGTAATCAAAGTGTGGAACTCATCGCCACCAGATGTAGTGGTGGTTTGGCCAGATTCAAAAAGGGACTGGGCAGATTTATGGACGAAAGGGGCACCAGTAGCTATTGAACGCGGATGTGAGGGAGACGGCCTCTGAATTAGAACTTCCTGGACCTTAAATGTTGGAGGCTGCAAGTGAGAGAGGAATGGGGGCAGAGGGAGGGGACAGGTGGGAAACCCTGGTCATACCCAGTTCACTCTCCTTTGCAGCATCTGCTCTCTGCCCCTGTGTGACACAGGAAACTGGGCAAGATGGACCTATGGTCTGACCCAGTAAGTAGCAGTTCTTATGTGTAATGAAGTACACGAAACAGTGGCTGAGTCTGAAGCAGCTGTGTCTGCGTTAGCACTCTTGAATGTGTGCTTTGAAGTGTCCATATTAGGAGAACTTGGAAAGGAGAGAATGTCATGTTAGTGCTTCAGTCGTAATGTAAAGGAGTGGGGGGGTGGGGGGTAACCTTTTTGCTAGGCATGCCGCAATTTAATCCTTTGACAAGCATGCTGCAAATTAGACCTTCCTCAAGTGCCACTCTGATCTCCCTGCCCTGCCTGATCTGTTGCTTTGCCTTGTTTCCTGTCTTATCTGCCACTGTACTGGCTGTGTCCTCCCCAGTCTGCTGTGTGCTATACAAAGAGGCTGCCCATGCCACTTGTGGTACAATTTAAAGCAACACCTGTGTGTGTATTATATGTTAAAAGTCGTAAGTAGTACAATGAATGGAGAATGACTAGTACCACCAGACAGTGGATGCCTAGTGCACACTAATTAGTGCACAAGGTAGCATTTAATTAGCTCCTTGAGAAAGGAAAATGTTGCAGATCAGGTAATGAACAGCAGTTTCTTGTGCTTCCGTTGAGAGCTGATGCAAATTATATCAGATGCACAGCAAGTGAAACCGGTGACCCATACCACTGATGAAATCTCCTCTCCCTCTGGTGCAGTCTACAAAGACCCCAATTTTAGTTTCAGCCTTCCTCAGTCCTGTAGATGGAGTTTCCCAGGTTCCCCTCCAAAGTTCTTCGTGCAAGAAACAAAATTCTTACTTCTCTTGGCTCTGGTCAAAGACAGGGACTGATTTTCACAGCTGTATCTGTGAAAATGATGGGTTATGTCCACAGCAGTTCACCTGAGCCATAACAAATGGCTCAGCAAATGCTGACTCTTATCAGTGGGAAGAAGGCAATTAGCTCCCTACAATGAGATGCCCTAAAATGTTAAAGTAAGCTCAGGACTTGATAAGTGGACCTGGATTTTTGGCACACAAGGACGCTTTATCTTATGGAGCATCAACCTTTATTATCTTGAAGGACAAATTCATGGAGATGCTTTATCAACATATGGCAGAGGGCAGGGATGTCTTCTACAGTTTAAAATGCAACATGATTAAAGCAAGTCAGGTATCCATTGTTCAGGTTTACTCCAGAAAATGTCTTAACTATTTCTTAACAAGTCACTGTGCTAAACCAATGCTGCCATGGGTAGTACTAATACTATAACGGTACCAACAGTGGTGGTAGAAGGCGTAATGCAATTAACATCTTAATACTCTAAAAGAATCAGCATGCTAATTATCCAGCACTACAGAGATAAGTTTTGGGCTCTTCACTGGGCAGTTAGGGTGAAAGGGCAAGTTATGTGCCCTCAAACAGTTCCCTTGGAATAAGAGAAAATGTGTACACTTAACCATTATAACACTTTTAGTCTCCCTCCTATTTAAAAATCACTTGGATCAGTAGAACAGTATTTTCCACATTGAAGCTCACCTACTCAGCTTACAGTCTTGACATTAATTGTTAAGAAACTTCTTCTGGCTTGAACTTCGCTGTTGCTAGCCTGTGCTGTTATTAATTGGTGTTGAACTTACTATCTTGGATGGTTTAAATTAGTGGGGTCCAACCTTTTTTTGACAGGCCTGCCACAAATAAAGCCCTGCATCTTTTCTAAGTGCAACTCGGATCTCCTTCCCCTGTCTAATCTGAATCTGTTGCTCTGCTTCATGTTCCCTGTCCTGTCTGCCGAGTGCCACAGAAACTTCCTCTGCCACTTGTGGGTTAAATTACATGATGGTGTCTCTCAGGACTGTGCTCTACTTTCTTTCATGCTTGAAACATGCTGTGAGAGAAATTATACTCAAATCAGGGTCTGGAGAGGTGTTTCATTTAAGGATGCTTTTTCTTTTGTCTGCATAACATTTGTTTTCTGACAGATAATAAATCCCCTTGGGGAATCTCTCAGGCATTTACCATAGTCATGCTGGATACATTTATGAAATATTGCCTTCTATGAGAACTCGTTAATAACTCTGACAGGCTGTTTGCTAGTTAAAGAGATGGATAGTCTAAACGCCTGTGTCGCATCATGAAGACTGGCCGGTCCAAACAGACGCGATGCCCGTTGTTCCATCATTGGGGGTTGCTTCATCAGAGCTGATGGAGTTACCCTAAATCAAGCCTGGTGCAAATGAGATCAGGCTCTGACCCCCTGGCTTGGGGTCCCAAATCAAATTAAAATATATATTGCCATTTTAAAGATGAAAACCTAACGTTGAATATTTAAATGTAGCCCTCAGAAGTGAGAGAATTTATACAACTATGTCAATACCGTAACTTGCAGTACAGTGTGAAGAGACATGTGCCAGCTTTAAAGACCCAGCTCAGATTCTGGGAGCAGCCTCGCTGAGAAGCAAGGTGGATCGGTCTATGCAGAGCTCTCCACAGCCACAGCTAGATTGCTGCTGGCCCCTGAGCTTGCTTCTTCGACGCGAACTTGGTATTGTTCCATCTCACTGCAGCCTGAAGCCTAAATGCAGAGAAGCCTACTTACATGTTTCTAAACTAGGGATATCAAGGATTTCAGATAGAACAAACATGACTGCGTTTTAATAGTTTCCACTCAAAATGTTCTAAAAATGTTTGATAGAACACTCATTTCCTTTGCATGTAGATTGGGCATCAAAGATGCTGGAAAAACAGTCAGAAAACCCAACCGTAGGTGGCACATTAGTTGATAAATACATAAATATGGATATGGCAGGTATTTTCCAATACACTATACATTATTATTTACAAGGGTTGTATGGCATAGGTGCATGTACAAACATCTGAGCAGGCTTAGTGTGTGAGCTTTCCCATGCCTGGTCTGACTTTCACTCTGATTTGTACAGTGCCTGGCCCACTGAGTACCCACATTGCTACTTCTAATATAAATAGGATTGAATTAGCTGAACACAGCATTGTTAGAGCTTTTCTTGACTTGGCAGATTTATTTCTATTTTTAAGTAATAACTTGGGGAGTGTCTTTGTCATAGTTTTGCCTTTGTGAATTTTCCGACTTTCTCTCCTCCAGCTGCAGACATGTGGTGTCACTCTCTGTCCTTAGTACTGTATCTTCCCATAGAAATTTAACATCGCAACAGACTTTTCAAGGTGTAGTGCTGCAGCAGCAGGTTCTTTCCTATGGGCCTGCAGTTCTGTCAGCTATGACAAATGTGCCCTCCCTCAGGCAGCCATAGACTAAAACAGAGCAAAGGGTTTGAGGGTGGCAACCTCTGCTTCCTTCCAAACGTTTCCCCTACATCTAAAATAGGCAAATGTACAAGGGGCTGGTGTCAGCTCTTGGTTCTGCCGCAGCAGCTGAGTGGTGTACGCACAAGGTTTGAACTGCAGGACAGTGAATGCAGCCCTTACTCCTTCCAAGCCGTAAGCACGGAGGCAAATTCTGCACTAACTTTACACCCCTTACTACTATATTCATTTCCCCAGGTTTGAATGGTAGAAATAAGCACCAATCTTGGACCTCAGACTTTCTTGAACTTCTTGTGTGTAGACTTGAGGCCTTACTCTTAGAGCCTGTTTTTTCTTTTTAAAGGGTTAAGGAAGCCTTTCTTCTAATGAGACTAAAGATTGCCCAAGTGGCCTGGGTCAACTCTACCCTTCCCCTAGTGATTTACAGCATGCCTGGTTGCATGGACAGTAATCACATTACCCTCCATTATGCATGGGCTTGGCAGAATTCAATTTTTATTTTTTAAAATAATTTTGACAGATAAAATTGATGTTTATTTTTAAGCATTTATTCAATTTTTTTATTGATTTACATGTTCAGGATTGCATGAAATTAGAGGTGTGGGGGCAGACAATTTATTAATGACAATGTAACTACTGAGGACTGCCGCCAGTTGAGTGGCAGAGCTGCCATCAGGTCCTGGCTCCGCTAATGCATCAATAGCTCCCTCATCCATTTTGTCACTTCTTCTTGCTTTTGCTCCCAAAAGAAGGGTTTCTGGGGGTTGCAGTCCAAACTACAGTCATCATGGTTCTTCATCAGCCATCATTTTTCTTATATCCCCTTTCTATACATTTTGATTATTAATGATAGAAATATCTTTCCGTCGGTCTGTGAGTGCAAGGTGAAATCAATGTTTACCAATTGAAGTTGAATCCTGCCAAGCCTAATTATGCGTCAACGAGTAGGTGTTTCCCACAAAGGCAGGCCAAGTCTTGCTGGTGAACATAGAGAAATAGAGCTGTTCCAGCAGACATTATCTCCCCACGGGAACATGGGTGACTGGTGCCTCCTGGGTCTCGGGGGGCACCTGCAGAAGCAGGTGTTGGGGACAGAGATGGTGAGCACCTGCAGAAGCTGCCGGTGGTGGTGGCAGTGGGGACGGGGCTGGCAAGCACCCGCAGAAGCTGCTGGCAGTGGGGATTGCCCTGTTGGGGGTGGGGGGCACATGCCCCATGTACCAGTCACTTATGCACAGGAAGATTGTGCAGGTTTGGAGGGCAAGGCTTAGCCAGACGGGACAGAACTCCACTGGAAATGCCAGTGCTACTGCTGGCAGGGCAGCAGGAACTCCTGCTTCTGTGTGACTGTAGCTCACTGCGTACCTGTTCTGTCAGCAGCAAGGGCCCCAAGGAGCAGTGCAGAAGGACAGGTCTGATGTATCACCAGAGTTTGTCCATCCATATGGATATTCCTGCCTTTGCAAACCCGGCTCCTGAGGTGATGGTGAGTCAGGACCTCTGCTGGGAGGTCCTTGGGCGAACTTCCCCTTCTGCAGTATATTTATAGGCCCCACCTTGCAACTGGAGCAACACCTGCTGCTGCAAGAAATTAATAGTGCCAGCGGTACAAAGATGAGTGACCCCAAAAAGAATAGGAACTGCTGCCTGTCCTGAAGTCAGGGGGAGCATTCCTACTGATTGTGATAGGTGCCAGACCAGCTCTGAATTAACAGCCTGAGGCAGTGTGACATATCAGCCCAAGAGGTGTAGAAGGTAGAGCCTGGAATTTCTGCCTGTAAATTGTTTGCTCCAAGGGCCATTGCTGTTGTTGCCTACTGAGAACAGTGTCAGTGGTAGCACTATCTTATGGCATGGTATTACCATAAGAGGAAATTATGGAGCCTTGAGAAGGACACGTACAGGGAATGGCAGTACAGCATTTAGCGCTTAGTGACTTGCCTCAGCACTGATAGGCAAGAGTCACCTTCCCCATCAAGCTATACACTAATTCACCCTTAGAAATCCCACCAGGCTTTTTATCCTTTTGCCAATGCAAACCTCCTTACTTTGGCTTTTGCTAATGATCTGTGCTGCTTCCTACTGATGGAGGGCTTTATCTTGCCAGGGGCTAAGCACCGTCACCTTCCATCTCTCTCAAGTGCTCAGTACTTCCCAGGATCATGCCCTTATATGGCATAATTATTTTCTGTTGCTGCTGTGGCAATTGGTTGCATTAGGTGAGTTTCATACAAAGTACAGGATGTTAGGCTTATTCCTCCCTCTTGTTCACTTATCTGGACTCTTTAACGAGTAGCTGTAGTGATAATTACAGAAAATTTGCCCTTTCTAGGCATCAAGCTGAAGAGCTTGGTACACATCTGATTATTTTCTATATGTTAAGAATACCAGTAATTATCATTACACTGATTCATTTATATACTTCCAATTAGAAAATGAAGAATTGGAAATGCCACTGGTTTATTTATAAAGTTGCACTATGTTTAACTTTGTCATCCTTATCGGTGCCTGGACCAGTATTTCACTCTCTTTTTATATAAAGAAGTTTCACCGGCATTGCTTCTGGGGTAGCTGGTTTGCCTGCACTTCTGGGCTGAGTCCAGATGAATGCAGCCATGCGGTATGTGGCGCTGCAGACCCATCTGCGAGGCTACACAGCACACATTCAGGTGTTCTTCATGCTGCAAGGTAGCAGCACGGGGTGGGGTTTGACCCCAGGAAATCTCAGGGTCAAAAAAAAACCTATGTGAAAAAAAAACAGGGCTTTGCATGTGGGGGCAGTGTGCGTTGCCCAAAACTGGAGCCTATCTGGCCAGAGCCACGCTCCAGCTGCTCCGAGCAGCAGGATTGCTGAAGCTCTCCCAGGACTCCAGGTAAGGCTGCTGGGGCCAGCACAGTTGCTGGCCCCAGCCTCACCTACCCCACCTGGGGTAACCTGCCGTGGCACAGGGTGTGCCACTGCTGCTTGTCCCCAAGGAAACAAGCATCCATGCTTCTGCGGACATGGCTCTGCTGTTTTTCTCAGCCACAGGTGCCCCTGTATCTGTCTCCTAAAAATATATGTACAATTCTAACCTATAAAATAATATGATGGATTATTTCCAAACTACTGTTCAAGTCTCTACAACCTTTATCTAGGCCAGGGGTTGACAATATTTTTGGGTCAAGTGCCAAAAAACCCAGCAGCCTGGACTTTGAAAATGTTGGTGTGCCAGGGGCAGACGGCAGGGAACCATGAGGGGCCTGATCCTTGTCATGGCAGTGCAGCCCCAGCCCCTTCCTTCCCATGGACACTGTGGTGCGCATGCAGCTGCTGCCAGCAACAATTTGGGCTGGGGCTCTGGACCCTGGTGCAGCCACTTGCAGGCCCGTGCCACCTGCCAGGGAGCCTGGGCTGTCCACAGCAGGCAGGTGCAAGCCTGCAAGCAGCTGCACCAGAGCCCTGGCCCCACTCATTGCCAGTGGTGGCTGCAGGTGCGCCTCCAGGCGCATGTCAGGAAAGGGGCTGGGGCACAGGCCATGAGGATGGCAGGGTGGCCCCTTATCTACTCCAGGCTGGGCACTGGCTATATGCGCAGGGGCAACACAGACCACACTGGGATCACCTAGGCCATGACAGGGACAAGGACCATGGCTAAAGTCTGTACTACACTGCAATAGCAGCCCAGCTCCCAGCTCAGTGCTGTGTTAGCCGGGGCTGGGGCTGGCAGTATGGCTTGGCCTATTCCCAGAGGTGGATTAAGATGTTTTGGGGCCCTGAGGCAAGAAGAGAGGGGCATGGAGCCCTAAGGGCGTGGGGCTCCAGCAGGGGAAGGAACATCTTCCCTTTTCAGTGCTGCCGCTGCTGCGGTGGTACGTGGCCTGGTTCTCACTCGCTCACTGGGAGTTAGTGAGCAATGTGGAGTAAGTGAGGGGATGGCTTATTTGTATATTCCCAGTACATGTGAAATGGATATACAAATGAGTCTTCTTGTTTGCTTGCTCGCTGCGGCTGTCCGGTGAGTGAATGAGAACTGGGTGAAAATGGAAGACAAACTTGTATACCTGGTAACACTGTCTTTGTCTGGCATTCAGGGTAGGCCTCTAGACCTGGCCCAGCTAGCCTGTGTGTTAATCTACCTATGCCTGGCCTGCTGGCTCTTGGGCAGGGGGGAAAGAGTGGTGACATGAGTCTGGCACATAGCTGCCTCTGGGAGAAGCACATGCAGCCTTTCACGGCCAGGTTTGGTGGTTTGGGAATGGGGGCACGTGCCCCACTTCCCTCTGCTCTTCTTTTCCTCCTTCCCCTCGTGGAGATGCCAGGATTTGTAGGCACGCAGCCTCCGAGGGTGGTGCATAGCCCCAGCCCCTTCCCTGCGGTGGTCCCTGAAGTGTGTGGGACAACAAGCCGAGCTGGGACTCCAGGCCCCGATGCAACCGCTTGCAGGCTTTTAGCTGCCTGTCACATCCAGCCTGGGCTCTGAGCAGCTGCTGCTTGCCACAGAGCCTGGGCTGCCTGCAGCAGGGCTTGTAGCCTCCCTGCTGCCTGCTGTGGGCAGCCTGGGCTCCAGGGCTGGCAGTAGCTGTCCAGAGCCCAGGCTGGCTGTGGTGTGCCAAGCACAATGGCCTCATGTTCCATACTCTGGCGTGCGTGCCAGGGATTGCTGACCCCTGATCTAGGCAGTACATCATATGCAAGAATCCTCAGGCATTTCGACCTCATTAGTTTCTGCAAAATTGTTTCTGTTAATATGGTGACCAGTGATATATTCCTAATGTCCTCAGTGTGACTTATGCATCTAAGGTCAAAATGCATTTGATCTCTGCAGACATCTAATGCAAAAGATTCCTGTCTACCTGCTGCGAGATTTATAGCTAGGCTTAGGACCTGATCCAGTACCAGTCAGTGTCAGCGGGTGCCTCTTTCCACTGATCCTTTGGTGGTTTCTTTATGCATTGAAATCAAGAGCAAAACTCCCTTTGATTTCTCCAGGAAGAAATTTCACCTTGCAGGACTGCTATCCTGCTGCTTTTTGCAGTGCTCTTATGAGCAGCTTTTTGCTGTTGTGGGGCTCTAATAGATGATATGGAAATTCTGCAATTAGCTGAATTCATCCTCGTGCAGATCTGATCCTGGAATTTGAAGCGTTCTTAGATGCCTTGCACTCACCGCTGCCTGATGAATTTTCTGCCCTGGTGTCCACTGCACTCACGTAGGGTGGTGTTGGTAGTGCAAGGAAGGGGGCTTTCTGGAAACAGGGCTTGGGGGATTTTATCTGTTTGCTTTTAACTTTGACTTGCTTGCTCCTGTGTTTCTCCAGTGTACGGCCACAACATGAAGAGCAGCAATGATTTTATTGGGAGGATTGTGATTGGTCAGTACTCAACAGGCTCCCCTGAATCGAACCACTGGCGTCGCATGCTCAATTCCCATCGGACAGCTGTGGAGCAATGGCACAGCCTCCGGTCCAGGGCAGAGTGCGACCGAGTGTCTCCAGCATCTCTTGAGGTGACGTGAGAGCAGTCAATTAGCAACAACAAAGCCAAGCAAGAAAATGAAAACACACAGAAACCCCCTCCATGCTCATTCACACACATACTCGTCTGCAGTCAACCATGGAATTGAAAGTAACTGTTGCCGCTGCTGGTAACACAATGGCTGCATTAGCCTCTGTGCCTCAGTGAACCTTCCTAAACCACATATCACATATTCATACGCTGACTGTTTTCTCAGGGTCACTACCTGTGTGGCCCATTGGACCTGTTACTACTTGCATCTGCTGCTGGACCCACACCTCTGTTTTTAATCCCACGTTCAGTACAGTGGAGGACTATTCAAAAGGTCAGTGTTAACACAGTAGAGTGCTTTACTTTCTCCTGTAGTGTGTAGTGTAGGTTGCACGTGGATTCAACATCTTCATTCTGAGTTAACTGGAAACTTTTTGAGTTCCTTCCACTACCTTTCCAGTACAAACCCATGACTCATTTCATTGGAGATGTAAGTACCCATGTACTCTCTTTGGTGAATGTGGTAAATAGGCTAGAATCTTTTTTTTTTAATTGATAGAACGTGGTGAAATCAGTTCTGAAATCAATCCAGTTTTGTCCTCGTACTAGTTTAATAAAATTAAATTCCTGTTAGTATGTATGTGTGCCTTTGTGTGTTGGAGTATGGGTGTGTTTGTGTGTTATTACACACATGGGACCATATACCAAATGGATCTAATGTTATGTCAGTAATGAGACCTGCCACATTATAACAGTCTGTATACATAAAGTAGGTAGAGTATGATATAGCAAAGTAAATATTTTCAATAGAGTCCATACTGGGAAAGCCAGATGAGGCTTTTAAAAGCCTTTATGTAGTGCAAAAGAACTTGCTTTGGGAGCTTTCACAGTAAACACCGGAGATGATACACAATTTTAATTCTCTTAACAGGCTGCGGTAGGTCTTTCTGTGTTCTGTGTCTTAAACAAGGTAGTTTTTCAAGTCAGTTGAGTGAACTTTGCTACAGTCAAACTGTTCGTTTATTCTGTTGGATGCTTCTGTACATTTTTTTCACGGCATATTGTCTGGTATGATGGAGATTGTATATTTATTGAAAATAAAGATCTATTTATTTGTGCCATGTAATCTGAGGTGTTACTTATTAGAACAACTCAGCTGTGCATCTGACTTGATCAGTTGTGTTCATTGCACCAAAGAAGTAAAGCCGAAATGTTGACCCTGATCCTTTTGTCTACTCGTGGATAAATCAGAGTAACTACAGTCAAATCTATTGTGGCTATGTTCGTGCTAATATGCTACAGGAGGAAAATCAGGCTCGGTGCTCTTACTATGCATAGTTCTGATCTGGGATGTGCTGAACTCTTTACAAGTCTCATTCCAAAAGGCTTTGGGTGAGATCATTCGGATCTAGACTGGGCCCACAGATTGCCATTTGTCAGCATGCAAAATCCTTAGATCTTACTGCTTTGTACTGAGTCTATTAAAAAAAAAAAAAAAAAAAGGACTTAAAATGGACTCTTGGCATCAGCAAAGTTGAATCTGACTCTTGACCTTTTCTTTCTTTATCCCCTTTCTAGAGGAAGAAGTATCCATCTTATTTTCAGAGGTATTTACCTAGGTAGTGGGAGGAAGCCCTAGGCTTGTAAGCATGGGTGGGCTATGCTGTATATTAATGTTATAAACCAATGAAGTGGTCAGAAGCAGGACCCAAGGCACTTTCCCTATCTTTTATTCTGAAACATGTGTCTGCAGGTGTCACAGGTGGAAGCCCACAGGGCATTGCCATGGCTCAGTGGGTAGCATAGCACTATGCACCACTGTGAGCACTCACGGGCTTGAGAATTTGAGTCCTTGTGATAGCCAGAGCCAAAAACATTTGGAGGTGGCACAGAGACAGGGTGTCTGTGCCTGGGGAGCAGAAGGCTATGAAACCCACTGAACTGAGCCTGGAATTTCAGTGCTGAAGCTGGGATCGCTTTGCAGGACTCCTTGGTTTCAGGTTTAGGGCATGTTTAGGGCCCTTTGCATTGCACAGCAAACCAGATTAGAACCTAGATCATCTTGCACAGCTTCAGGATTTGCTGTTCCTTAATTCATAAGCCAATGAAACTTGATCATGTAGGAAGGAGCTGGAGGAAAAAGAATAGTGTAATAGCTACACACTTCCAAATGCGACTATGCAAAACAGAGCATCAAAAATGATTGCAGGGCAGTAACTGCAACTGCACAATTGGGAGGCCTTGATATAAACTATTAGTATGGGAAATTAAGCGGTACCTACCAATTCTGAACACATGGGCATAATGCGAATGGCAAAATCCCTAACTGATGGGCATCACCATCTGTGCTGCATATTCTGTACTCTTTCAGCTGACTTCAATGGGTTTGATTCCTGAGAAGCAACTTGGGGAGAACCAGCTCTGAAGAACATTCCTATTAGGGAAGGACCACATGAGAACTCCACTGCCTGCAATGGGAAATATTCTGTCTTCTGCACAGCATCCCTACTCCAAAGCAGTGTCTCTGTGGCTGCATGAGGACTGTAGTGTAGCAGTCCTTGTGTTGCCCTCCTCTAAGACACCTTGTGTCATAGCTCTGGATGAGGGTATGGTAGAGCACAGTGGTGAACTCATTTCTCATACTAAGGCCCTTCCAGCTGGTAGCTGCTCTCTGGCAGTGCTGGTGGCTGCTCTGGGGAAAGGTAACAAGTTTGGAACAAGAACTGTAAACCCTTTGGGTCTTGTCTGCACCCAGTGGTGTTCCAGTGGCAGTCTTCCACTGACTGCCACAGAGGCAGGATGGGGGTCCCCTTCTTTCCTTCCCTCTGACATGAGACCTTGGAGTGTGGTTTTCCCCCCTAATTTTTACCTTCCAGTCAATACACCTGTCTAAAGGTAGTTGTTAGCACATGAAACACTGGCCCAAGGAAGTCCATGCCAAAACTCTGGATTTTTTCCTGGTATCCTCAGTGTTCCTGGATCCTCTTCTGAGCAGCTGTGAGTTTGTGGTTCATCAGTCATTTAGAGGGAAATATGGAGGAGTCCTATGCAAACACACTCTGCAGAGAATCAAGCTGTCTCTATCATTGGTGTTTAAGATCCTTGTACAAATGGAAGTGGCTTTAGTGATCACTGGCTCTGACAGTTTGACATCTATGTGGTTTCCAGGCTACAATATAAACTGCACACATCTGTTGAGGCCAACTAGATTATCAAATACAAACCTTGTGAGGCCTGTACTATGGTTTGCTGAGGTGCTGAAGCAAAGATCATGCCAAATGCAGTGAATTGTCATAAGCCTGTATTTAGAGCCACATCCTCTCCTTGCTTTGCAGTCAAATGGCCAATGTCGTGTTGGAGTAGCATAAGATTTTCCTGCTTTGAGTAGGGGGGCTGGACTACATGATCTCTTGAGGTCCCTTCCAACTCTAATTTTCTATGATTCTATGATAAATGGGAACACAAATCAAACCCAAACCACACCAGATGACCAGAGGCATGGCATATGAACTGGAGGGCAGGCACTTAGCACACTGAATATGGAGTTCAAAACTTAGTAGGCAACATGGAAATGGGCCTGAGGAAAGCAGTGAGCAGAAAGCATGAAGAGATCTGTGCACATCACTGGTAAGATAAAGCAGCCATAGGCTGGGTGTGGCCTATGAAGAATGGGTATTTCTAACACAAGCCAAATGATACTGCCAAAAGTTTGACAAAAGCAGAAGGGGTGGCCTTGGGTGGGATGGATTGTGGACACATCTATCTGAAATTAATGGCCATGCACTTTATGAGCTGCAGGTTTGCAAATTAATGACTAGACTGCATTTAAACATGTTGCTTGTGCAAACCCAGCCCAATGCATAGTTGCTCTGCATTATCCTGAATCACTATAAAAGGACATAGTCGCACACAGCTATATATCCTTTCTGTGATGCGAAATGACTGGGATCCAGCCCTGTAGGTTATTTGGGAAGTCTCTACACCTTCCATACTTTCTATTCTTTCCTATATTTCTTTAAGGGTATCCATAATTGTGTATTTGTGGATTGTTTTTGCAGAAACTGTAATGCTTTCAAGATTTTTTCTCCACATATGATTGATAATCGCTTGCAACCTTAGTGTTAGTTTGTTTGGGAGTTGCATATTAATGAGCTTTATTAGGAAGTGCAAAGAAGCCTTTAGTTGTGTGTTCTTGTAACTTGAGTACCTTTTCATTAACTGGCTTGAAACATCAGTAGATTTCTCCTTGAGCCATATTGCTTTGTTTTCTGTGCAATTCCAGTGAAAAGGAGAGGGGGGGGGGGAGGGGGAGGGAGGGGAGGAAAACCCTTCTTAAGATGTTGCTAAATGCAAATGAAATTAAGTGAATTCTTGGACAGGTGAATGAATCGGCCACTGCTGCTGCTGGAACAATCCTAGAGTCTTTGACTGCTGACCGCTCTTTGTGTTTCTGTAAATCAGTGGCCAGCAACCTTTACATGCCATGGGCTGGAAAAGCCTCGCTCCCGTCTGTCGTGGGCTGGGGGTTTCAGCAGCACGTCAGCGATGGGCAGCTCTCCCTGTACCCACTACTACCAGCTGCCCAGCCCTGGCTCAGCTCTTTGCTGCCCAGCCCCAGTGTGGCTGCGGGCATACGCAAAGCGCTCCAACTTCATGGGCCGGATCAAGTGGCTCCACGGGCCAGATGTTGCACATCCCTGCCTGAAATCACTTCTCTCTTCTCTTTTCTGTGAAAACTGGGGACCAGAGTAGCTTTAGGTTCCAGAAAATTGTGGAGAATCTTAAACTTAATCTGTAGGTGAGAAGGTGACATACAGCAGTTCTACAGAGCTGGCCTCAGGTTTCCAGTGGGGACAGGACCAGGCCTGGAAGAACGACACAGCTCTGCCACCTTTTCCTATTCCTCCTTCACCCCTACCAGCAAAACCACAAAAAGAGGAAATAAGAAACTTTTCCCCAAGCAAAGTTTTGAACATAAAAAGAGAGAAGTCTCAGAGGTTCCAAGAAGTTGACCAGAGACTTTGGGGTTGTACTTGGATGCGTGTAGAAGGTGCTCAGATACTCATTGATGAGCAGCAGCATAATGCCTGAAGACAGTGAGTTGGAAAAAACGTATTCCTTCAGGCAGGGTTGGTGGTTTCCCCTTATGTATTGTTTGGTGAATGAATAAAATATTGAAGGTTTTGCTATATTCATTTATTCAATCCAGCCCTGGTTTCATAAATGTAGCTTGGCTGCATAAAGTTCAGAGTAACAGCTTAAAAATGAAATTAAACTAATTATGAAAAGTCAGACCCAATCCAGCCAACTGTTCCAATGACTCCAGTGTCCCTGGACTGTGATGGGGATCCATCTGAGCTCAGGGATTCCAGCATTGGGATTTAAATTAATGGCCACATCTCCTTGGCTGCCATCTTTTGCTGATGTGATCATAGACATCCCTCTCACTCAGGCACTGTTTGCTTGAAGTTGTAGTATCATGGGAAAGGTATAATTTTTTCTGCCATCGAGCCACGTGGTTTAACCCCGTTTTTATCCCCAGCGTTGCTCTAAGTGCAGTGCCTTATTGCTGTCAAGGACCCCTTGTACTACAGCTGTGCTCATCAGGGGCCAGGGTGAAGGAAAGTCAGTAGACACACTATTTTACTTCAAAACTTCTGATCCAGCGATCAGGAAAGCAGACAAGGGATGTGGTTTGCTTGGATAAAGAGCTTAACGTTTGAAAGGCTGCCCGCTGGGCCGTGTGCAGGTTCTTATACCCTCCAGGAACTTAAGAAGGTGATTTAAGAGCAACTTCTGGCAGTGAAATGGTCTGCAGCCTCTGCTCAGCCGTATCTCAGCTCTGAACCTCTCTGTTGTTCTCTGAAGTGTGGTGTTACGCTGAAGGCAGCTTGGCCAGCCTTCCTTGCATGACACTGTGAAAGTCTGTAGTTTCGGGGGAGGGTGCAGCACACAAAGTATATCCACATCTGCTCCAGGAATCTCAGTGGCATAGCAAGGCGATCCCAAGCTGAGGAAAAGGGCTACATGCAACTGGCTGTCTGCAGACCTGGGAATGAGATATTGTCCTCAGTCACTGATGGTGGCCAGGGGGGATTTCTGTGTGCTCTTCTCCATGGTTTTGTTCAGCACCCAGGCCTTCCCACAGACAAATATTAAAATCAGCCAAGGTGAGTGCAGATCGTTGATTCTGGTTTGGGTAAAAGTAAATGCAAACTTTCTTGTTACTCATGGCTCAGCAAGAATGCATCTTAAAACGTGCAGCCCAAACTTTCTGTACAGCCCAAAACTCTCTTTACATTCAACAGTCTTCTTAATTTAGGGTGATGTATTGCAAAGTAATCCTGATATTTTCCATTGCTTTATGTTCAAGCATTCTCTCTGCTGGCTTTATTCCTCTTTTTTGCAGACGTGATTGTTTACCCCTATAAACAATGCAGTCCTATTCCAAGTTGCTAAGAAGTTTATGGCTGAATGAGCCATAAACTTGTAAGCTGAATGAGTTTCCTTAAAATGATTCTAGTCAGACATTTGTATTACCAGGCAGTAATAATCACAAACATTAGCAAGTGCAAGTTTTGAAAGGTTTTGGCTTTGGATGTTACCCCTTGTGTTCAGTGCAGAAGGGCAAGTAGTTTTCAGTTTCTTTTATTCCAACTAATTTGTGAAATGAGGTGAATATATGTAAAAACTGTAGAATAGCAGAGCACATATCACATATTCCTGAGCTTCAGAACTTGTCATTAGTATTTTGGGTGGAGAGAAGTACTTTTAAGAGTCAACTGTGACTGGCTTTGATTTCACTGTATGATCCAGTTTGGATGTACATTTTTACTTGGATGGAATGAGCCAAATTATTTTCTGATTTATGCCTCTAAATCTGGAGTACACTGCATTTCATTGAACTTTATTAGATTTGTTTGGGACTGCGAGCAGAATCTGACTCATTGGGTATTGTTCAGTGAATTAGCATGAGAAATAATTACTACAAGCTTAGCTTTAGTGCCAGACAACTAATCAATGGGAGTTTCCACAAAAGTAGTTAAGGAGAGAAAAATGTAAGATACCCGCTCTCTGAGCGGTTACAATGAGATGTCTAGTATTTCTGGATTGTAGAATGTCTGCAGAAACTGACTACTGTCTGTATTTTAAAATATAGATAGCATAGGATTTTATTTTGTAAAACTAGCTTTATTTGGTACAGTGTATTACGTTACAATGCTGAGCATCTCAGACTGACATTTTTACAACGCTGTTAAAGTTTCATTCCACTGCTCTATCTTTTATAGAATTTCCACTCATAGCATTAGAAACCACTCCCTTCCAACTTTACCCTCATATACTACAGAGAAGGACCAGAGCTGTTCTCAAAGACACAGCCCACACGCACATACACACCAGGGCGACTGGTGCCTTCCGAGTCGGGGAGGGCACCAGTGGGGCACGACCTGCCCCTCCCCCCCCCCAGCAGCCAGCCGGCAACTGTGGGGGTGCCAGCGGCTGGTTGCCAAGCACACCAGCTGCATGGTGGCCACAGAAGTGCTGGCACTTCTGCGTGCAGCACAGTGGTGCCAATTTCGGGGGGGGGGCGGGCATCAGCTTTCTCCGTGCTCCCCTACCAGCCAGAACACTCACTGTCGGGGCGGGGGGGTGCACCAGTGCTCTGGGGGGGGGCACATGCCCCCCTGTGACGCCCCTACATGTTGCATATGTACACACACAACACACGGGATAAACGAAGTTTGAAAATCCTGCTAGGACCTGCTTGTTTGAATGCAGCCTTTAAATGCCAACACTTTTGACATATTAGAGAAAGGACTCCCCTCCCCTTAGCCATACACCTTTTGTATTTTGCAAGATACTAAATGCATCAGAGCCTCTTTATATAACATTGGTCTCCATATTGAAGGGCCTGCTCCTGCAGCTCTTATTTACGGAAGATGTGTTAGTGATACCAAAAGCCAATGGCTTACTCCAGTCCACAAGACTCTACTCACCAAAAGAGTTGATCATGATGCTTACTGCTTGGCAACGCACATTGTTCACTAAAGCCAGGTAAATGGATTGTGTAGGGTGAAGTCACTTCAGGAGGGATGTAAAGTTGCTCTAGTGAGGCGTTATTACTCCTTTCTAGGATGGCACTTTGTACCGTTGTTTGTCAGGCTTCTTCTGCAAAAAGTGTTATCAATTAGGGCTGTGCAAAGCTTCAGTA
This sequence comes from Alligator mississippiensis, assembly GCF_030867095.1. Taxonomy (NCBI): domain Eukaryota; kingdom Metazoa; phylum Chordata; order Crocodylia; family Alligatoridae; genus Alligator; species Alligator mississippiensis. The sequence goes on along the minus strand of NC_081836.1, from coordinate 44,986,454 downwards.
GCCGATTTGATTCGGAGGAGGTTCAGCCCGATTCAGCGTCCGAATCTCCAAATGTGAATCGAATCGGGAATCGAATCAGAAGCCTCTGAATCAATTCAGAGATTTGGCCATAGACTATACAGGCAGCAGTCCTCAACGATACTGGACACAGCTGCCTCCAGCTGGTAAGTCTGTTGTGGTGGGCGGAGGGGGGAGGGAAGGGGCGTGGGGGGAGGCAGATCAACACTGCACAGCGAGGGAGGGATTGGGGCTGGGGCTGCACAGCCAGGGCGGTGGGGCGCAGGACTCAGGGAGGGGGGCTCCTGCCGCTATGCACTGCCGGTCCGGGAGAGCATGGGAGCGGGTGTGTGCCCCTGGATCTGCGTGGGGTGGGCTGGGCCGGGCTGCGCTCTGGGAGGCTAGTCCCAGCCACCCACCACCAACTGCACTTCATGGGGTGGGTGGGGCCAGGGCTGCACTCTGGGTGGGTAGCTCAAGTCACCCGCTGCCAGGCTGCACTCTTGGGATGGGCAGAGCTAGGGCTGTGCTCTAGGTGGCTAGCCCCAGCCCCAGCCCCGGCCTGGAGCGCAGCCTTAGCTCCACCCGCCCTGCAGAGTGCAGTGGAGCAGGGGCTATGAGTGGGACTGCAGCCATCCTAAAATTCCCCATTGCCCCTGCCGCTGGCCCAGCCACGATCCAGGTGTATCCACGATACAGCACCATCTCACGCCTCCCCACCCTGGCTGGGTGAACAGCGGTAGGGCATAGCCCCCACTCCCAGCGCCTAGTAAAGGTTGTGGGATTGAGCTCTTCTACTTCATTTCTCTACACCAAATAGCTTTACATTTTACATTTCAATTTTCTACTTTTTTATGCACAGTCTCTCTCCACTGAAACTGATGATAAATCTCCCCTTGACTTAAGTGGGCCAGGATTCAACATTCACAGGTACATACACACAGAGCACATGGCAGTGAAGAGGCACAGGGAAGTGTCTGTGCCTTCTGTGCTCTGGTGTTATGTTTACAGGCATTCCTGTAGCCAAAGGCAAGTTGTGGGCTAAATAAAATGATTAAAAGATTCAATTAGTGAGGGGAAAAGGGAATTCATGTTATTTTCCCACAAAATTTGTTCTTCTCTTGATCTTAACATCATTGCATATACAAGTAAGAGTGAACATATACATGCGGACAGCGAGGTCTGGGATTACTTTCCAAACCAGGAAATAACCTATTGATCATTCCATATAAAGGTAATCTTTTCTTATTTGGTTTTCTCTAGGGGCCTCATCCTGTGAGGTGCTCAGTGCCTCCAGAAGGTTGAGGGGTACCCAGCAATTGCAGTGGGATTGTAGAGGTTCTGCACTCCTAAAACATCATTAAACTATATGTACAGCAGCTAGGTATTCTGTTTTCAGTGAATCATGATTCGGTGAGTCCCTTTGAATGTCTGAAAGACACAAAACCCATTCTGCTATTCGCCGGCCTCCCTGTAGCTGAATGTTCTCTTTGCAATTACTGAATCTTTCTCTCGTGGCTGACTTAGTTTAGACTTCTACTGATAGATCCACAACCCATGATGAAACCAAGCCCCTTAATGCTTGCCCTCAAGAATGTCATCTGTTTCCAGCACAAATCTGATAATATCTGCTGTTGAAAAGATGCTGTGAGAATGCTTTGAAGTATCCTGTGCCAGGAATGCTACTGGAATGGATGGCTCTCGCCAGTCCTGCCCTAGCTCCACACTTCTTCTCAAAATGACTCACTTCTGACATAGAAATAGCTCAGCCTAAGTTTGACATTATGAAAAGGGACTTAACCAGGGCTCAGCCAGTTGTTAATTTGTCACCTTTTTCACCGGCTTCTTGTTAGTTTTGGACCTGATGGGGCACCTCTTTTCAATAAGACTTGTTTTTTTGTTGGAAAATGTGTTGTTGGCAAAAATGCAACTTTGTGGAAACGTCAATTTAGATCAAATTTTGTCAGGAATCATTCTCAGGATGGAATTTCTTGGTTTTGGGACAATCAAAAAGAACGCTCCCAGGACAACCAAAAGATTGGGTACTTATGGCATGTGAGGCTGAGATTTGAATCCCTGCTCTGAATCATTTTGAATCATTGATTTAAATCTGCTTGTCCCAAGTGAAAGCCTTCATCCCTGGGCTTTTGGCAAGTCTGGGGTGGGTACCTCTAGTTTTGCTGTGAAAAATCGCAAAAGGCTTCAGTTTTGTTCCTGTGTGAAATGCAACCAAATGCCCAAACCTCAGTTCTTGAACCAGAGGTCTTGTTTTTCCAGCCAGTCGGCTGCCCTCTGGCACCAAAAAGTTTCAACCCTGGCTGGGAACTTCCTGCGCTAGATGCTACCTATACCTAGAATAAAAAAAGATTGTTTTGGAGAGTTTACAATTGCAATAGATAAGACAGACAAAAGGTGGATTATCACCCTCATTTTACAGCTGGGGATCTGAGCCCTAGAGAGAATGAGTGATTTGACAAGGACTTCCACAAAGAGGCAGGGATTGGACCCCATTCATCTAAGTGCAAACCTAGAATCTTAATCAAAGATGACCCTTCTTTTCAGGTGACGTGGCTGGAGCAGTGTGCTGCTGACATCATTTAAAACACAAAGATGTGATATGACTGACCTGATGACACTGCCTTTGTTTTCCTTCAGTGCAAATACCATTGTTATCTGGTGGATCAGATTATGAAGTTTACTCTCTGAGAAGTGAATGTAACCACCATACACAAAATATTTCCTATGGCTTTTGAAATAAAAATAGCACAAAGTAGCATAGAATAAAAGAGGTGATCTCCTTTGTTCTTGCCTGTGAATTTAAGAATAATAACCACTCTTCCAAAGAGAATGCAAAGACTTCCTACAGTGACCTAACAGAAAAGATGCTAATTAAGCATTGACCTACCCTGGTTCTCTTTTCTGGTATATTTAACCCTAAATTCCTCCAGGCACCTCTTGCTCACTGAAGCTAATCAAATTAATGATACCTAGTGGGAAAATGGTATAGAATATCAAAAGGATGAATGCTTTGGTCTGATGACTTCGTTTCAGCTGTTCCTAACAAGGGGACAATTTTCTCATGAAATTTCAGAGAAGCCTAAGGAGCCCTGATGGAAATTTCAAGTCAGTGCACAACAGATGCCCACAACAATTAATGCAGAAAGGCAAATGGCCCTGCCTGCCCAGACAGATGATGATTTCAGCCTGTCCCTTTTGCTCTCACACTGCAAGAGGTGAAGAGTTCACCGTCATTTTTAACGACCACTCCAAAATGACTAGATTGCTGCTGAAGCTCCCCGTGCTTAAAAGGCCTGTGTCTGCAATAACCCCGGTTAATAATTACGTGCACCCTTGCATTCAGCTTGGGGACAGAGGGCTTAGTCTTCAGGTGCTGAGCATCCCTGAAGAGCTGAGTGTGCTCTCAACTCATAGCACCCCTCAGGTCTTTGAGCCCAGGGAGCAGAGAGGAACATGTTCCCTAGCCAGAGCTACTGACTTAGGAAGGGTTTCATCATGGAAATAAAAAATACTGATTAAGAATACGGGACCAAGTCCCGTAGTCCTCACCTGATCCAAAGGGGGTCATCTTCTTGATGTCAAAGTGCTTCAGATTTGACCTTCTGTTGTTACGCAAGTTAAAATCCCATCTCAGTCCATGATTTATCTGACCAAAGTCTGAGACTCCTAGGTGGCTGTGCAGTGTGATTGGGAGCAAGTAACCATAAAGTAAGTGGGTGGATGAGTCCCCAGTACTTTGGCTGGCAGGGAACAAGAGGAGGCAATGAAGTGTGTGTCACCCTACCCTTTGAGGTCTCAGTGCCAGGGGAGGGGATCTTTGGGAGGTCTGGAAGTGGGTAAGGGTGTGAGGCTTAGGCACCCTGTGCTATTGAGGCTGATGTAGCCCCAGAAGTTATTAGAAGTATTAGCTTCCCTTTCCTCAGCACATTGTGGTGCTAGAGAAAAGGAAGAGACCAAGATGCTTTGCAGCTATTTGCATCTTATTGTCCTGTGGCTTCCTTGGATCTGAAGGTTTGAATCCTTCAGCTCCATTAGCTGGAAACTCCTTAAAGCAGTGGTTCTCAACCTTTTTTGTACCAGGACCCATTTGTAAACATCAGTGGTCAGTACCCACCCAATGCCCCTCACTCCCAACCCACTGCTCCGTGCCATCAGGCCCCCAGTATATGAGGCAGTGGGTTGATATGTGGGGCAGGGGGCTCCATGAAGCCCTTTGCAGGCTGGAGCTCTGTAACATGGTTTCCCATGTTTTTCTCCTTTAAAGGAGAATCCATTTTTAAAATGTGTTTGCAGCCCTTTCACATATTCTTGTGACCCACCCATGGGTTGAGAAACACTGCCTTAGAGTGAAGCTCACCCTTATGCTAAGGACTGCCCAGGAAGGGCTTTCCTAGAGCGGGGCTGACAAGATGTGGCCTATCACCTTGTTGTGAATGGAGTGGAGCACATCTTCCCTTTTCTGTCATTTTTCTTATTTGGGGCAGGCTATTTTTTCCATAGCCGGTGACTGATGCCATCAGATAGAGTGATTGGAAAGCAGCTCGTTCATCTCAACAGTGTCACTTGGTTCTTAAGATAGGAGTTGCTTACACTTCCCAGTTATCTAGGTATGGCACTTTCCAAGGCTGATAGTGAGTGACTGCAACCAGCTCCAAGAGCTATTGTGTCAGTATATATCCTCTAAAGAGCTCTCAGGGAAAAAGTGGAAGGGTGGCCACAAAGGAAGAATGAATTGAGAAATAATTAGCTTTTATCTGAGCAGCGGGAACAGAAGAGTGTTGGTGAAGGCGTCAGGCTGTCAGAGAATGGGAGTGAAAGAAAAGGCAGCCTTTTATTGTCGACCAGCAGAATAGCTTGCATGTTGCAGGTCTTGAAATAACTTGACTCAGTCTCTTTGACATTTTGAGGGCGTACAATATCTTGGGTCAGCAGGAGATGCTGAGCTATAGCACTCCAGCATCTGCTGCTTGTTTTGCAGTGCTTGTTGTTGTGAGATCTGAAATGCAGGGAACAGTTACTTCCAGCTATTGAGGTCATTCTGCTGCCACATGCTGGCAGTCTTAGGAGCGTTGATCTGTAACCCAGACCTCTAGGTTATGGGTTGTCATGAAAGGGGTGGTGATCCAGTGGGTAAAGGACAGGCTTAGAGACCGTGGTGCTGGGGTTCAGTGCAGGCTGCGCCACCGAGGTGCTGCAGAAACAGTAGGTGCCTTTGCCTCTTAGGCTTCCCTTATCTGAGGGCCGAGTATAATGCCTATTTCAGAAGGGATTTGTGAGACCTAATTGACTAATGTTCGTAGAATGCTCTGTAATCCCTGAGTGGAAGGAACTAAAGATATGCAAAATTATTACCGAAGGAAATGTCCCACGGTGACACGTGGGAACGCAAGGAGCTAAATCAGCTCCGCTCATTCTACCACTTGTATTCTGGGCCCTTCTCATTCCTTGTTTATGTGCTCACAGTGGCCCTGTCATTTGGAACTTTTGGCAGAGTTTATAATACATCTTAATTACACTCCATGTAAGTTGAAGTTCCATATACCAGAGCCTTTCCTAGCATCAAGTTGACCCTTCTAGGGTTTCAGTCTGTAACCTGCTTGGATAGTTTTGTGGCATCCACCTTCCCCCAAGTGTTAGAAATCATCCATATTGGTTATGCCTTTTCTTTTATCAGCATCAGTTCCCTGACTCTCTTCCAGAGCTGAAGTCTCTTCCCCCAGATATCCTTTTTCAGCTCTGCAATATCCACAGCAGGGATATTGCACCTTGTGCAATACTAGCATGCTCTTTGTTGATAGACACTGAGTTTGTCCATTGGTATAATATAAATACAAGAGAATGAGCTTCCTGCAGAGAACAGCACCCACCCTTGGCAAGAAACTAGTTTGGAGAGAGAGAATAGGTTGGTGACTGTAACAGGGTCCTGACTGAAACCCTGTTACTGGAGAGGTTTTGGCAGCTGGAGGTGATTATGACCCGGCAGGGGAAGAGACACCCCTTCTCACCGGGAACCAATGGGACTCGGCACCAGGGAATATGAGGAGGGAAGAGGCCTGAGAAAGGTGCCTTTGGGCACCATGAGAGATGGAGATGTCATTAAGGACCCTCGCCAAGGAGGATCAGGAGGGAGGATCCCAGGTGACAAGGCCAACGTGGGCCAAGCAATGACTGAACCCCGGGACTGGTAACCCCTCCTCACTACATACTCGAAGTCCACGGCAGCAGCAGTGAATTGGAGGGGAACGGAGCCGCAGCAGGGGGAAAAGCCGCGGCTCCGCGCCAGGACACGGTGGAAGTAACCTGGGAGCCAGTAGGGGGTGGAGGCCATCTGCCCAGCCCTGAACAGACAGGGACCCAGCATCCTGAACCTGAAGATAAAAGGGAAGTGGGGCTAGGAGACAGAAACTCATGGATCTGCATGCTGGCACCGAGCCCAGCAGGGGAGGCGGGAGTCACCCATAACAAGCTGCTAACGAGATAATTAGTGGCGGGGAATTGATGCTGCGCTACACTTACTGGCCTGATTAAGTTGACGGGGATCCTTTTTGGAGTGCAGGGGTGATCCCAGAGACGACTCCAACAGACTGCTGCCCCTCTGGGTGCCTGTAAGAGAGAGAGAGCAATAAAGCACCTATATATTTAAGTTCGATCAAGCGTGGTCCTTCCGAGGGTACTAACCAGGGTAACATCTCTTCCCTCCCTATTTTTTTAATAAGATTGAAGTCGTGGCAGGCAAGAACCAAGGGATTTAGGCGGTACCCTGTGCGGACATGCTGACAGTGACAAAAGCAAGATACTTAAGCACATGCCTAACTTTAGGTACATAGATTATTCTATGGACCATAGGCGATGTGTAGGAGAGGCACAGGGGGTACATGCCCCCCTTGAGATTGGCCCCCACTGAAGCTGCTGCTGGCTTCTGCAGGTGGTCGCCGCTCACACCTGCCCCCTGCTCATTGTCAAAGCAGCTGGCAGGATCTACAGGCAGTGCCCACTTGCTACTAGCCGCCCCCCACCACAGACACCGCCACCGGTGGTTGCAAGTGATCTCTGCTTGCTGCTGCCAACATTGGTGGCTGCGGGCAGTCCCCACTCACCGCCACTTATGTCAGCAGCTGCAGGTGGTCCCCGCTTGCCACCATAGTGCCCGCCTTTCTCGGGAGGCACCAGTCGTTCATGCTATGGACTTCAGCAAGACTCATCAAATGCTTAAAGTGAAACATCCTTAAGGAGCTTGCCGGATCCTGTCCCTTTCTAACTGCCTTCCAGAGGTTTAGCTGATGGTTTTACATTTACGTTCAGTATCAGCCCTCCATGCCAGTCAGCCTGTGATTATTTAGGTGTCTTTTGCCAATTCTCCGTATTATTTTAATTGCTTTTCATGCCTTAAGTTGCACATTTCACATTTACTTTCCCACCAAGGCTCCCAGTTTTTTTTTAGGTCTCTTGGGCTGGAGTCTTCCTCCTCTTTGGTGTTCACTACAAGGATACAGCTTTTGCTACATGTCTGCTGTTTCTGGGCACTGATGTAAGTGAGACTTGGTCCAAGCCTACTTGTATAAAATACTGCAGTGTTGCTTCCATCTTCCTTGGAAAATAGACAGCAAGAGCTGTAACTATTTATATCATAGTAACATGTAGAGGCTCCAGACCATCTATTTCTTCCCTGCTTCAGCAATGTAGAGCAACATATTTTCCTGAATTTCATCATCAAATCAATCAGCTTGAGCACAAAAGACAAAAAGGGCCACAGGGTGCCTACACATGCTATAGGAAGTTGTACTGTTCCTTTTTTCTAATAATTTCTTAATCAGTTGGTTAAGATGCAGAAATATGTCTGTTTTAATTCTGCAATGTTGCCTGGAAATAAAATCACAAAGCATTGGGATTGTTCAGTTGTTCCTAACTGAGGGAGTTCAGTAAACGAACTGTGACAGTACAAACTGCCCATGCTTCTTTCCATTTCCCCCAGTAGGGAAAGAGGTGAGAGAAGAGGCTCTGGTAGGTTAATTTGGATGGAACAAATGTGTCTTTGTGTTACGACTAATTCAACCTTTTGTAGAAGCAATGAAATGTAATAGACTGAGCTGGGCAGTTGTTTCTTTCCACCAAGCTAGTCTGTGCTTTCAAAAGTATACGCCAGGGGCTGCCACAGTGAAACAGCCATATCTTTCCTGAGTGGGAGCTTATTGTCACGTGCCTAGCCCCACACCATGGGAGCTGCATTACGTCCATGTCAGGGTGTTGTGTGCAAGGAGCAGGTGTGACATGTTCCTTATACTTACCTGGCAGGGGAAACACTGTGTGTCTGGGTCCATGAAGGCAGTTTTCCATAAGTGTGCCTGGGGATAACTGCTCTTCTGGCATGGTTTAGTACCTGCCGAAGTTCTGGGGCTTTAAACCCACTTTATGGAAATGGGAGCCTCTTCCCTAGCTTGCTCCTGTGGCCATATGGCCAAGGACAAGCAAAACTTGGAGGCATCTGAACCCCAAGCCTCCGGGCTTGGATCTGAATGTAGGATGCCCACCAAAGACTTTGGAAACATCTGAAGTCCTAGGTAGGTCCTCCTCTTCTCCAAACAAAAGCTGGGATATATTGCTGGAAAGAGAGAAAAAGGGAAGAAATCCAGGTTTGCACCTCTGTAGGCCTTTAACTATTATCTCCCAGCGGGGGCATCCCCCAGAGACATCAGTAGGACTGGGAGGAATGTCCTGGCACTGATCCTTGGAAGGATTGCAGCCCTGCCTGGACTCTCTCCTCTCAGCAGGAGAGGTCTTGACTCTACATCTTCATGCAAAGAGCTGGCTGAGCTGCCACATATAAGGGAGCACTCATGGAGAGAGGGGAAGATAAGGTCTTGTGTGTGGACAGTGTAGGATGTTGACCAGCGACAGGCAGGGGCAGGAGGCCTACTGGTGCATGTTCTCAGCCAGCCCTCTGTCTGCTCACTGGCTGGTGGCCCAAGAGAGCGCCAGTCTTCAACAGAAGAAAGGAGAGATTTTTAGAAAGTGGTTAATGCTTTTTGGGTGCCCACCTCAAGACAACTGAAGAGGCTTGACTTCCAGCAAATCCTTAGTCTCTACCCTATAAGAATTCAATCACTATTTTTCACAAGTGCCACCAAAAACGGAGGCACCCAAAATCTCAAGTAAAATCTTGGCCCTTAATCTTTTTGGGTTTTTTGGTAACATCAACAGACTGACACAGGACCTGAAAGGAAGGCTCCTCACCATTCCTGTTCACACAGTTGCTGCAGCTGTTATGTATTAAACTTACTTCAACTTCTCTTTTCTTTCTACCCAGCTATGCCAGAGCCCATTCAGTCCTATTCATGCCCACTATTCTGGACAGAATATGAAGGATACTGTTACAGATACTTTCCCATCAATAAAACATGGGCTGAAGCTGACCTGTATTGTGCTGAATTTTCCATTGGTATAAAATCAGCCAAGTTAGCTTCCATCCACAGGTAAGAATCATAGAAATGTGTTTCCAAGACATTATCCAGGTCCAACTTAATTATGTCTTCTGCAGGAAAAATAATTCCCCAGCAGGATTTTAACCTTCATAGGACAGAACAGACATCTTGAAGCTCAATTTACTGCTTTAATAAATGCTGTGTATCTGTGTGGCAACAAATTAGCTAGGGAGCATGTGTACCTCTGTTCTCTGCCGAACAGAATCAGAACTCCCCAGCTGTACTACACAGACATCTAGCAGAGATTATCCATCATCTGAGTAGCAGAGCTGATAAATCTGAAGCTGCTTCATCCATGCTTCTCTTAATGAAGCACAGAGGCACTTATGTGCCCATGATCCATGATAAATTAACATAAATAAGTTTATACCCTATACCATAGGGCACAGTGAAATAATATTTATTGCCTTGGATTTGACTAAGGTTTTATATTAACCTACAGAGCCAGTTACCAGCAGACTCTACAGATATGCATACAAACCTATCCTTTTGAGCATATGTTACATGACTACTACATGAAGTTCACAAGCAGGTGTACATTTTTGTGTGCACAAATGCATGCTAGTACCCATTTTGTGGTCATATTTGTGTAGAGTCCTTGAAAAAAATAAAATACCCTATTGTAAGAATGGATTTTCACCTTACCATGTTCTGTTGCTAGGGTTTGTCTGCTTTCCAAGTCTCCATCATTCTTGATGGTTTAAGAAGTGTTTTAGGATGGTTTAGCTCACTGAAAAGCTTAAATGTATTTCATGATATGCCTTTTTCTTGCATAGTAAGAAGTGTATTCATGAGTAATGACTAAACCACAGGGGTAGCTGCCTTCCAGCAGCACAGCCCGTGGTTGTTAGCATAGCCAGTCACATGATTTTCATAGATTTCATAGACATTAAGGCTGGAAGGGACCTTGTAAGATCATCGGATCCAGCCTCCTGCCCAAGGGGCAGGAAGTCAGCTAGGGTCAAAGTATCCCAGCAAGGTAAACGTCCAAATGTTTCTTGAAAGTGTCCAGAGTAGGTGCTTGCACCACCTCTGGGGGGAGTTTGTTCCAGGCCTTGGGGGCTCGGACAGTAAAGAAGCTTTTCCTTATGTTCAGCCTAAAACAGTCATGGAGGAGTTTATGACCGTTGGACCTTGTCATCCCTTGGGGTGCTCTGGTGAACAAACGTTCCCCCAGATCCTGATGTACACCCCTTACGTACTTACAGGCTGCCACCAAGTCACCCCTGAGCCCGTGCTTCTCCAGGCTGAAGGGTCCCATGGCTCAGCCTCTCTGCATAAGGCCTATTCTCTTGCCCTCTGATCATGTGCATGGCTCTCCTCTGAACACTCTCAAGCTTCTCTACATCCTTCCTGAATTGTAGAGCCCAGAACTGGATGCAGTATTCCAGCTGCGGCCTCACCAAGGCCGAGTACAGATGGAGGATGACATCCTGGGTCTTGCTCGAGATGCATCAGTAGATCCAAGCCAGAGATTTGTTCACTTTGCCAGCTGTGATATTGCATTGGTGGCTCATATTCATTTTGTGGTCAATCATGACCCTCAAGTCTCTTTTTGTCATGGTGCTAGCGAGTGTATCATTGCTGAGCCTATAAGTGTGGTGTGGGTTTTTATTCCTCAGGTGGAGCACCTTGCATTTCTCCATATTGAATGCCATTAGGTTTTCATCCACCCACCTTGCAAGCCTATCGAGGTTGGCCTGAATCACCAGCCTATCCTCAAGTGTGGAGACTCTTTCCCAAAGTTTGGTGTCATCAGCGAACTTGGCCAGTCTGCTTTTGACACCAGTGTCAAGATCGTTTATGAAGACATTAGAGAGTACAGGTCTGAGAATGGAGTCTTGGGGGACACCACTAGTCAGTGAGTGCCATGTTGATTCAGTTTCATCAACTACCACTTTCTGTGTCTAACCTCGGAGCCAGTTCCCCAGCCATCGGACTGTGAAGTAGTTGAGGCCACAGTTGCCTGATTTTTCCATGAGGACATCATGGGACACCAGGTCAAAGACTTCTTTAAAGTCCAAATATATGACATCAACCTCTTCCCTCTTGTCCAGGTGATACATCACCTGGTCATAGAAGGAAATGAGATTGGTCAAGCAAGACCTACTTGCACCAAACCTGTGCTGGTTATCCCTTAGAATGCTGCCTTCTGTTAGCCTGTCAAGAAAGGTTTCTTTGATAATTTTTTCCAAAATCTTCCCAGGGATCGAGGTCAGGCTGATGGGCCTGTAGTTTCCCGGATCTTCTTTCCTCCCTTTCTTGAAGATGGGCACCACATTGGCCCTCTTCCAATCTTCAGGTACTTCGCCTGAGTGCTATGCATTCTCAAATATCCTTGCCAGTGCCTGTGCTATAATGTCTGCTAGTTCCTTTAGCACTCTTTGGTGCAGCCTATCTGGACCAACTGATTTATGGGGGTTCCAGCCTCTCAAGATGCTCCCTCACAAGATCTACACCAATGGTAGGCATATATTTGTCTTCAACCCAGTCACTCCGCATCCTGGTAGGCAGGGTGGTCCCTTTGGGCTGGTGAAAAACTGATGGAAAGTAATCATTAAGCAAATTGGCTTTTTCCTGGGTGTTGGTAGTCAACTGCCTCAGCTGGTTTAGCAGGGCTTCAGTGTTGCCCTTGTTTTTCTTTCGACTCTGTACATATCTGAAGAAGGACCTTTTATTGTCCTTGATTTGTGTAGCCAGATTGGAGTTCAGTTGCAGCACTGGCTTTTCTAGCTCACTCCCTGCAGATGCAGACCAGTGCAGTATACTCCTCCTTAGTGGCATTTCCTGTCCTCCATCCATTATAGGCCTCTCTTGTTAGACATAGGAGGTCCATGAGTTCCCTGTTGAGCCAAGGGGGTTGTTGAGCTCTTTTATCACCTTTTCTACAGGTAGGGATTGACTCCCCTTGTGCTTCTAGGATCACTTCCTTAAGGAGCAGTCACCTATCGTGAACTCCCCTCCCTGTGAAATCATGGCTTCTCAGGGCCTCAAGAACAATCCTCCTGAGCTTAAGAAATTCAGCTTTCCTAAAGTCAAGGACTACTGCATTGCTGGCTGACTTACTAGCTTTGCGATGGATAGTGAAAGTGGTCAACTCATGTTCACTGTCACCCAACTTCCCTTTGATTCTTAGGTCACTGATTAGATCATTCCCTTTGGCCAGTACCAGGTCCAGCAGTGCTTTGCCTCTTGTCGGCCCATAAACTTCTTGGGACAGGTAGAGCTCATCCATGCATGTAAGGAAGCTTTGTGACCGATTGGATCTGGCCAAGTGCTCATCCCATGAGATGTCCAGGTAGTTGAAGTCTCCCATGATGACCATGCACTGAGAGCATGTAGCCTCGGCCAGTTCTCTGGTGAATTCTCGGTCAAGCTCTTGTTCCTGGTTTGGAGGTCTGTAGTAGACTCCTACCATTGTATCCCCTTCACTACGTTCCCCTCACATTCTAACCCAAAGGGTCTCCAGTCATTCTCCCTGGGTGCCAATCTCAGCTTGTAAGGAGGTGTAGCTCTCCTTCACATAGAGAGCTACACCCCACCCCTTTTTTCAGAACAATTTCTCCTGTACAGGGTATAAACATTTATACCAGCAGTCCAGTCATAGGAGGAGTCCCACCAGCTCTCTGTGATCCCTATGAGATCATAGTTGCTTCTGTTTAGCAGAAGGACCAATTCCTCCTGTTTATTCCCCAAACTCCTAGCATTAGTGTACAGGCACTTAAGTGTGCCATTGGAGACCCTAGGCTTTCTTGTACTCATGGAGAATCTCTGTTCCAGGGCTGGGGTAGAAGTGGGTTCCCTTGAGCATCCTAACCTGCTGGTTTTGCGGTTGATGCTTGGTGAGTTTGCTTTGGTGGTTGTCTGCCAATCCCCGAGTGAGCTTAGTTTAAAGCCCGGTCGAGCAAGTCAATCATTCTGGCTGAGAAGAGCTTCTTTCCCAGTGGCGTGAGGTAGAGGCCGTCTCTTCCCAACAGACCACTGCCTCTCTTTCCGAAGAGCAGACTGTGGTCTTAGAAGCTGAAGCCTTCACAGTGGCACTAGCGCTGCAGTCTTCTGCTTACTGCCTCGATTCATCTCTTCCTCTGCTGCCCATGACCCATAACTGGAAGGATTGAGGAGAAAACCACTTGCACTCCCAATCCCCTGAGCCCTTCTCCCAGACACCTGTAGCCACTTGTGACCCTGCCAGGATTGCTCTGAGCTGTGTCATTTGTGCCCAAACAATTTTGAACTTTTCAAGGTTTAATTTTTTTTCTTTTGATTCTAAGGCAGGACAAAAATTGAATTAATTTTCATGGCACATTTCCTTGGTTTTCTGGATTTTTCTGATTTTCACCATTATAAGTCATCTTTTTACACAGCTGAAGGACAACCGTGATCATGGATACTTTCAAAGGATCGTTGAAAGACAAGCCGTCTTGGTCCAAATTAAATGATTTAGGATTGTCTTTGCTTCATTTCACTAATACAAACTTCCTCACTTTTAAATATGTTACTTTACCAGCTGGGAAGAGAATGTCTTTGTGTATGACCTGGTAAACAGCCGTGTGCCTGGGATACCAACTGATATCTGGATGGGACTCAATGATCTAAGACAGGTGAGAAATTACTACAGTATTAAATATTATCTAGTTGTTCCTATGCTGGTTTCCCTATAAAAGAACTGTTCTTCCTGGAGTTGAGGCAATGCACCCAAGACAAAGTAATATTTATTTTTTCCTCAAATCCCACTTACCAAATATTGAAATCTTTTCTTCCTCTGAGTTCAGTAACACTTTGAAAACCAGCAGTTCTGGGGAAGCAAAGTTTTCTATATATGTATACGACAGAGCAAAGCAAACTTATCCACTGCTCAGGGCTTCAGCTCACACTTGGTAAGATTAAAGGCTTCCTCAGTATCCACAATCAGTTAGTGTTTGCTGTCAGTAAAAGTAGAAGGAACACAGAAGGACAAATGTCATGCTAAATTTTGAAATTCCCATGTTGTTTCCATTTTCCACAGTTTGAAACAGAACTTTTTTTTTGTTTTTATTTTTTTCCAAATATTTATTTTTCTCCTTTTCCCCCATTTATTTCCTTTGTTTTTACGGTTACCCACAAATTTAGTAAAATAGATGTTATCTAGAGTTATTCTTTTCCTACTTGGTTTTTAAAATGCTCGTCTTGTAAATTTTGAAGATTTTTTTTTTTAAAGTTGAAGAGTAACAAAAATAAAACTGGAATTCTGTAACCCTGGCACTCCTATTTGAAACTTCTAGGACTTAAGAACAAAAGAATTGCCATTTTACTGGGTCAGACCATAGGTCCATCTTGCTGAGTCTCCTGTGTCACACAGAGACAGAGAGCAGATGCTGAAAGGGTGAGTGAACTAGGTATGCCCAGCACCCCCCACCCCACAGCTGTTCCTCTCTCACTTGCAGCCTCCAGCATTTAAGGTCTAGGATGGTCTAATTCAGAAGCTGACTCCCTAACTCCTGTGGCTTAGTAACTACTGCTGCCCCTTTCCTCCAAGAATTTGTCCAATCCCTTTTTGAATCTGGCTAAACTGTCTGTTTCCACAACATCTGGTGGCAGTGAGTTCCACGCTTGGATTGTACACTGTGTAAAAAAGAACTTCCTTTTCTTTGTTAGTTTGAAGTTGGCTACCCACCAGTTTCATTTTGTGACCCCTAGGTCTTGTATTGTCAGAGAGAGTAAATAATAAATCTCTATTTACTTTCTCTTTTCATTTAGTATTTTGTAAATCCTTATCACATCCCCCGCCAGCATCTCTTTTCTCAACTGAATAAGCCTAGCCTCTTCAGCCTCTTCTCATATGGAAGCCCCCCATACCACTAATTTTCCCTGTTGCCCTTCTCTGCAGCATAAGAAAACTCACATAGTAGCACAGTTGCAGAATTTCAGTTTTCCTTGTACTACATTATTTTTGCATAGTTGAAATTTTGAAAGCTTAAGAGTGGCTGAAAAAGACACAGGGAAAGCCCTTAGCTATCATTTCTTCTTCTATAGCTGTCAGCAAAACAAGGAAAAAGGGAGATAGGTCAGGAATGAGGAAAAATATTGAAGTGTTGAGAGTTTGTACTTTAATGCAAATCCCCAAATTCCAGAGAAACAGGAAGCTTTTCACAAAACGTTTGGTTTTAAGAAACAGCTTTATTTCCTTTGGAAACTGACAAATTTGACCAGCTTTAGATGATGGGTAAGCCTAAAACCACCATCTCACAAAGGCTACCAAACACTAGATGGGCTTAGACCAGTGGTTCTCAAACTTTTAAGACTCAAGGCACCTTGTTAGACTCAAGGCACTCTTTTGAAAATACTAGATCTTTTCTTTTTCCTTTTTCTTAACTTTGGAAGCAGTAAAAGAACAATTCCTCTGTTGCAAAGAACTCAGAAAGCCCACAGGTCAGAACGTTCTTATTTTTTAATTTTTTTTATATACAGTATGGATTCTTATTTGAAATCTTTGGGTGCGTCCAAGCTAGCGTACACATGCGGTATATAGCTCCGAAGACCCATCTGTGCTGTCACACATGCAGGCATTCACCATGCTGCTAATGTGCGGCGCAGCAGGTTTTTTTAACACCAGGAGATCCTGGTGTCAAAAAACACCTGCACCTGAAAAAAGCGGAGTGGTGCATGTGGTAGCAGCGTTTGCCACTTGAAACTGTAGCCTGGCCAGCTGGAGCCATGCTCCAGTTGCTGGCCAGGCCCTGTGCTCTTGATTGCCACCACTGGAGCCCTGGGAATTCCCCAGGACACTCGGTAAGGCTGCTGGGGCCAGCCCAGGTCCTGGCTGGAGCCTCCCCCACCCCATCTGGGGCAACTTGCTGTGCACCAGAGTGCATGTGCACAAGCGTTCCCCAGGACAAGTAGCAGCAGCACAACTATGTGCCACTGCTATTGGTCCCTGGCACAATGCATGTGTGTGCTTGTCTGGACACACCCTTTGGGTTTATTTTCTGAGTCATGTGCAGGTGCTTGTACACTTAAGAATGCCACGCCGCCCTGGGTGAGGATCATGATAAGCATTCAACCTGGATTGGACTTGTGGCCAGCTCTCATGCAACTACAGCTCACAGAGCCATGTGGTCCTCCCACAAGTTAAATTTCACAGTCATTTTATCAACAGTTCAGAAATTAAAACATGCATTTTAATTTTTTTTTGACCCAAATATGTTATCATATTTGTAGGCTGTTTTTCTTTTGCAACATATCCTTCCATTTAATTCATTATTTTTATAATATGAAGAATGTTGATTTTGCTTTTGCAGCTGCTTGATATGAGGGCTGTGGGAAATTTCACCGGCCATTTCGTTTCAATGCTGTGTTGACTTGTTTCGAGCTCAAAACAGCGAAATCGAAATGAAAGAGAGCTTTGAAACAGCCTCAAAATGAAATGAGGCAAGTCGAAACATTTCAAAATTTTCAAAATGTTTCAAGTTTTGAAGCTCAACTGGGCTTGCCTGCAGGGAAACAGAAACTATAGTAAGGAGAGGGGTGGGAAGGGGGGAAGGACTGCTCTCATTATTGACTGTGTAGCTGGCCAGTGACTGTCATCTTTTCCTGAGGTCTCTTCCAATCCCAGTGCTCTGGGGGTGGGATGGAAAAGCAGCATAAAAGGCAGCATTGTTTGAACTTCCCTGCTTTCTGCCTTGGTGTCAGTTGAGTGAGGATGCACCTTAACACACACACAGTATCACACACCCATGTCACGTGTTTTGCCTGTCAGCAGCTACAGGTGCAGGGCCCCAGAACCCAGACTCCCCCTGCACCTCTCTCCTTGACAGCTGGTAGGCTTCATGGCTGCAGCAGGGGCTACCATCCCTGCAGCTTTCACCCTGCTGCGCCTTAACACACATACTGTCACCCATGTCACGAGTTTTGCTTGTCTGCAGCTTGAGGTGCAGTTTCCCCCAAACCTCTGTACTTATCTCCTTGAAACTTGGCAGGCTTCATTGCTAGCATGCTTGCAGTTTTGACCCCGCTGTGGCTTAACAAATACACGTGACATGAGTTTTGCTTTCAAGACTTTGCGGTGCAGTTTCCCCAAACCCCCTGCACTGATCTGCTTGAAACTTGGTAGGTTTCATGCCCTCAGGAGGGGTGTAACAGGTCACCCTCCCCGGCATCATCTTTCTGGGTATCCGCATCTTACACGGGGCACCCTTGGAGCCTGCTTTGGAATTCCTCGGTCCCACTCTAATCTCGCCTGCCACATCTTGATGGAAAATTTTGTTTATGAGAGCAGGAGACTGCCTATTATTTTGGGCGTGTTGGGGTCTCTCCTGTTATGGCCAGACCCCCATTTTCTCTGTCTAGGCCTCCCCATCCAAACCCACTAAACAGGGATTGACTCCGAGGCCCTAGCTTTTTTTTTTCCTTTCAAGTGCCTGGAGGCTCATGGCCCAGAGGCATGGGAGCCAGACCTACAACCAGAGGGCTACAGGTTCAAAACCAAAGTGCAAACCCACCCCTGTCAGTCCAAACAAAATAGAACTGTGCTCTGTTGCACTAGACCTACCTGGCCTTTTCAAGATTGTATTGGGGTTTGTGTCCCACCAAAGTTGTGCCCTCACTGGTGCTGGGGTCTATGCCACCCCAACAGCTGTGCCCTTACTGGCGCTGGGGTCTGTGCCCCCCAAACTGTGCTCTCACTGGTGCTGGGGTTCCCACCCTGTAGTGGGTCCCCAAAGTGAGGCCTCCTCCATCCCCTAATAGCCTCGCCCAAACCACCAGTCCTCAATAACCAAAAGAAATATGGACAGTCCCATCTGTGTACAATAACTGCCCTCAATAAAAACAAACATGTAATCATGCCATCATCTTACATTTACACTGGGTTTGTGCTTTGGCTCCCCTCCGTTGGCTTCTGGGGCAGCTGCTGTCTCTCAGGGCTTCCATAGTCCCTTCTTGACCACTCACCAGGCCTCTCCATGGAGCTCTGGGATGCACTCCTTCCCCTTCAGCTGCTGACCCCCCTACTGCTGTTCTGTCTCGGGTTCTTATAGTCCTGGCCTGGCCCAGCTATTAACCTCTTCCGCACCACTACTCTGGGCCCAGAAGGTTTGGGCCTTAAAGGGGTAGGCCTGCTTTCTAGTAACAGGGCTAGGGTTCCCTGTTACAAGGGGCTACCAGCCCTGCAAGATTCATCCAAATCAGGCCAGAAATGACAAAGTTATAGGCTTTTTCGAGCTTCCCCATTATAGCCTATGGGCGAAACATTGAAACAGTGTCAAAACAGTGAAACTATTTCAACGAAATGAAACGTAACGGCAGTTACAAGTCGAAATGAAATTTGAAATGGAAGGGTGCCGTTTCGCACAGCCCTACTTGATATGTTAATGCTCTTTAGTAAGGGAATATATTTTCAATGCTGTGTCCTAAATATATTTGCTCTAATCTAACTTGAGTCTCTGCAGTGTATAAATACTCCACTTCCTTTCTTTGTCCTCCTGAGTGCTATTGTTTTAGGGACAGAATTAATACATGGTGTCCCCTTCATTACCAGTGACATTTTCTAACTTGCAGTGATTCTAGGATCTCAAGCAACATGCCTAAGTGAAAAACTATTTTATCACTCTGAGCCTAAGAGTTGTTTATCACTGAGACAGAAGGATGAGGTTCAATTGATGCCAGGCTTTACTAGGGAGACAGTAGTATTGAACGATTCAAATCCAGGAGTCTATGATCAGACAAAAACACCATTGCAATCATTGCAGTCATTTTCATCCTAAATTTTTCATGCTGTTTTGATAGGAAGGGCATTTTGAATGGACGGATGGCACATTGTATGATTATAACTACTGGGATGGCAACCAGCCAGACGATGGGATCCACTCTATTCCAGAAGAGGAAGATTGTGTGCAGATCTGGTACCGATATAACAGTGGTAGGTTCTGTGTGTTCCCTTTGCAGGTTATAGCTCACGACTCACAGCAAGGACAAATTAGGTTCTATTTGCATGAAAATAAATTTAGTGAGATGTAGCTCACCCTTTTCCATACATAAAAAAAGATGCTGGCAGGGGGGAATCATTACATTTGATCTTATTTATGCAGATGAGGTTGTATATTTTCTGTTGTTGTGGCTTCCTGTCTACTCAAATGAGCTCAGTGGAGTACCTTCCCCTACCAAACACCCCCTCCCTCTGCTCTATAATCCTCTCTCTCTCTCTCTCTCTCTCTGTCTGTCTACTCTATTATAACACCATACGCTGATGGATGGGGCTTGAGGGACATTATTTACTTCTTAGGAACGATTGAATTTGCTCAGTGGTCAAATTTTCCAGTTTTCACCACTTAAATACAGATTCTGGAATAGTTTGTGAATTCTCACAGATTCCCTCCAAATGTCATTTAGTCTGCAGTGATATTTGACCATATTTTGCTGGAGAGGGTCTGGATTTTATTAGTGAAAAATAGTACTTTGCACTCTTATAACAGTTAGTCCATATTATCATTGAACATTTGTTAGCACGAGATGAGGAAATGCTAAAATATTTCTTCCAAACTAATACAGTAAAATTGATACTGTGTTGTTTTGATTATGTCTACCTCCCCCCCTCCCCCCACCGATAGAACCAAAAAAAATCACACTTGACTTATATGTGGCATCAACCTGTAATTGGGTTTTGACTTTTGAGCTAAGTACAGACAGTTGACAAGCCCAAGGCTGAATTGATTCAATCTTTGCAGGTTGGTCTGAGCTGTGTAGATTGAACCAATAAGCAAGTGAACAGATAGGGTGGACCAGGCCAGAAGCCTTTCTGGTCAACTGGAGCAGACAGCTTGGGCCAAGAGTAACCTGCAAGAGGAGGTTTGTGGGGGAGGTACAAAACATTCTGGGATGCTGGGGGATTGCGAGTTAACTTGAATCTGGAGGCGATCTGGGACAGAAGTTAAATAAACCAATTTAACCTAAATCAGTCAAGTCTGATACTACATTCATCCAGGTTTATCTTAAACCAGTTTCTGCCATTCTGAAAGTGGCTTATGTGCACTGAACTTCTGTTCTGTTACTGATTTGAACCGGTTCCCAATCACTTATCCCGGTTTATGTGTAATTTCTGCCCCTAGCCTTGCAGTATTTTTGTTCATGCAATAATAAAAACAACTTAGAATTTCTTTCAGTTCAGTTTTTATTTTAGTCTTTTTGTGCATTTAACCTTCCCTTGGTTATTGATTCTCTTGTGGGATGTTGTTAGGGCAGCAGAGGTTCAAGGTTGTAATGTACAGTTATTGATGTATATTCAGTGAAAAGCTGTTTTTCTAAAATTGGCCCTGAAAATATGGGGTCAACTTATATTTGGAACAATAAAGTAAATATGCTGCATGCTGGGGGCACGTCTATACCACTTTTGTTGGTACCAAGGAGCTTTACTGTGAAAACATACCCCACCCTCTTGATCCTGTTCTGCATGTATCAGATATACATGAAATAGTGTAAGACAGCTGCCATTAGAGCACTACTGGTTGTCTGTAATGGCTATCTACCCTGCCCTCATGATCCTTTGTATACACAGAAAATCCATGCAACTTGCAAGATTGTCAAAGTTGTAAACCTGTATCAAAGAAGTCTTATAACAGGACTTTCCTTTGGGACTAATGATTCAGGGGTGAAATTCATTTCTTTGGGTAAGAAATTCACTGTTTTCTATCTATGCTATGTGTCATGTCTTCTTCAGTGATGGACGAAGCAGACTTGACTTTTGTCTTCCATCATGTGGGGACACTTCCAGTTAACACTGAAAGAGACTCCTTGTGTTTGCTCCTATACAGCTTTACGGTCATGGAATGACAACAGCTGCGGGAAAGAATTCCCGTTTGTCTGCAAGATTCCATCGCTGGCGGTTGATTAGCTCACTCCCAGGATAACAGAACAACCACAGGCCACACTTTAAAATACTGGAACAGCATCTATCTGACTGAGGACCTTCGTGATGCCAGAGAGACGTTTTTAATGGTTCATATAAGCAGGTATATGTCTGAGGCCAGCTGCTCTACCTAGACAAAACCTTACTTAACTTTTGCTTTTGTGCCCAAGCAGTGGCTGACCAAAGAGCACTGGTGAATAGTAAAGCAAGTAGGACTTTCACAGTATATTTTTTATGGTCTGGAAGCAATTTCAATATGGCCTCCTTTGCCAGGGCTATTGTGTGACCCAACAAAGAATTTCAAAACCTATAAACGTCATTAAGCAATGGATGAAAAGGTGCAAGAAGGTGGCAAAAGTCTGACTGTCTGGTCCTCATTCACATAAGTGGATCCCACTGATCTTTACCTGTCAAACTGGGTTCAAAATCTATAAACCTCTCTCATGTTATGATGAGCAGGTTTTAATGCAGAATACATATTCTGTCTTACTCCTCAACTCAGTTGAAAGAAGGGCTATGCAGTCACACTAAGGGCCTGATTTAGATCTCATTCATACTAGATGATTTCAATGGAGTTACTCTTCATAACTGTCACCTGAGCTCAGAATCAAGCTTGAAAATCTGTACCAATGCCATACAAATGAAGTAGCACAAGGCAGATATTGAAGTCCATAATTAGATCATACTTACTTTTTACTTAGTTGAAAGGAGATGGGAGTTATGCTTGAAGGGACACCATGTAAAAGCTGAGTTAGGAATTTCATATTTGAACTTCTATTTGGATTTAAGCATATCAACCTATTTTACTAGAGATCCATTATGTTATTACAAACACTAAAAGCCTTAATCATAAAGTAATAGCTGACTGAGATGATTTTGCCTGAGGGAATTGCGGGGTGGAGCATTTTCTGGTAAGTTTGGCAGAAAATGTGGCATTTTTCTTAAGTCTGCCCCCCAAAGCTAAAATACATTGTAAACAATATTTTGTAGTTCCTTCTCTGCAGCCTTGCTGGAATACATATACTTTCTTACTTTATACATACCTCTATTCTGGTACAAGGATGGTAGCTTTATTACTCTCATTGCTTTGGACTGCAGATTACTGTTGTATCTCATATCAAAGGGGGCATTCAAAACAGTAATTATAACAGTGTGGCCTGCCCCTTAGCAGCCGGAGGACCTAAGGCGAACCAGACCCGTGCAATTATGACACCCAGCTGGAAAGTGGTCAGGTTTTTCCTACGAAGGGCTGAGAGAATAAATTGGATAGGCAGGTAGACAAGGGACAACAAAGGCATGGAAAGGAAGAAGTATGGGAGGAGCTACTGTTGGGTCCTGAGAGAGGCAGCAAATTCTTCCTGGGCTGGTGAGGGAGCCTGCCATTTTACACTCACTTTTTATGCTGGCACAAAGAGGCCCATTAACAACAGATTACAGAACATCAACTTTAAAATTAGATGATCACGGTAGTGTTTTCCTTCTCCTCATAAAATAGAATGAATTTGTCACATGGCGAATGACCAAGACAAGAGGTGCACAGAGCAGATCGTACCGATGGTTTCATTGCAAAGAAGCAGGATTAGTTCTGGCCCAGGGTTACAAAAATAATTTTATTGGGAATTTATTTTTCTTTTGAAATTGAGCTTTTTTTCATAGATTTCATAGACATTAGGGCTGGAAGGGACCTCAGAAGATCATCGAGTCCAGCTTCCCGCCCGAAGGGCAGGAAGTCAGCTGGGGTCATAGGATCCCAGCAAGATAAGCATCAATTTTCTCTTGAAGGTGTTCAATGTAGGTGCTTGAACCACCTCTGATGGCAGGCTATTCCAGACCTTGGGGGCTCGGACAGTAAAGAAATTCTTCCTTATGTCCAGCCTGAAACGGTCTCCTGTTACTTATTAATATTTATTATTGCTCACTGCTTTAGGATATGAGCAAATAAACATGAAGAAAGAGTCTGATATTAAAATGCACATCCCCACATACATGTTATGACTTTGTCTAGCCCATTCTAGACCCAAATGGATGGAGACAGGGCAGCAGAGTAACTAGAATCAGGACTGGCTGCTGCTGCTACCCTGGGTACAGCAACTGCTTGTTATGCCTCTGGCACAGGGTTTGATCTGAGACACTGCTGTTAATTTCTTGGAGTACCCCCAAGGGTTAAAAAGCTAAATTCTCTCCACATTGAAATCAGTATTGAAATTCCTTTTGTGAACTGTAGATTTGGCTCAATAATTGCAGTAGCCTCAGGATAGATTTACACAGGTTACCGGAGTTTAGGTTCATCCCAGTGAGATATCACCGTAACCCCCCAGCCATGCTAAATGTCAGCTATAGAGGAGCCATCAGCAGAATGTCATAGACCCAGGGAGACATTTGCCATGTAGGCAGTCTGCATAAATACACCCATCAACAACTTTCTTATTCTCTCAAAATACATTAAGTTGCCGCAGGGCACTTTTTGCTAGTTTGTGAGGCATGATGAATTAATGCTTTGCATATTGGTTGAAGGCATAGTGGTTAATAAGCAGAGCATGCATGTCTCCAAAGGAAACCTTTACAAATTATTTTCAAGGGACCTGAGATTTTCCTGGAGGAAAGGAAACCATCTCCTCTCCCTTTGCTGGTCTCTGGAATTCTGTAGGCTAAGAGTGGCCCCATCGCAGAACTGGCTAAAAGGAGGGTTGTAGACATAGAAACACCTTCTCAGCTGATGTAAACTAAAATAGCTTCCCTGGACTCATGGTAGCAATTGAAGCACTTGCTGCTGACCACTTCCCATCTCAGGTGTGTGTCTCCATCACACATTATGGGTGCTTGTGCACAAGCACAGAGCCTGCTCTGATGCACTGTAATTAAATTGTAATTACAGCCCGTCGGAGCAGACTTGATTAATCAAGACTGCTGGAGTGTGGTAATTACCGCACTCCAGCAGCTTCCAACATCTCGTGCATCAGCATCTCCATGCTTCAAAATGGTGGTGGTGGCGCTTGAACTAAAGCTTATTCAGCCATTTTGAAGTGTGGGGACACCAATACACAAGACGCTGTGGTGCTTTAATTAGAGGAGCTGTAATAAAAGCACTGCCCCCACAATGCCTGGAGCATGTATAAAAGTGACATATGATACCTGCTATCACCCAGTTTCACAGGCAAAGGGAGACTGCTCATTTTTTCTCCTGACATTAGATGTTTACACATTAGCAATGGGTGTTGTGGGTTTGGTATTCCAGAGCTGGTCCAACTAGCTTTGCCTGGTTTTGTTGAGATAACTCTAACTTTATAGCAACTCTTTCATGTCTTGAACCAGCATCACATGGTGAGTGTTTATTAAATTTAAAAGGCAGCAGGGAATCATTATACTTCTGTGTTAAAAAGGGTCAGTGGACAATTGAGTTGTAGGGAGACAGATGTATCCACTGGAACCAATATCCACTAGACATAGAGAGACAATTTAATTTTTATACAAAGGAAGGATTGCCTCAGTTGTGGATTTCTTCTGAGAAGCCCCATTTTTCTGAGAGGCCCATTATTTCTTTTTATAACTTTTACAGGCATATCAACTGTGGTCATTTTGTCTTCAAATCAGATAACGGAAATCCTTTCCCATTACCTACCAGTACCTGACGCCCACAGGCTCAAGTTAGTTAGATATCTAGAAGTGAATGCAGAAACTATTGTCCTATAATAGCAGAAGAAATAATCATGCAAGATGCTGAGCTCTCTGACCTTCATCCAGCCATTATTAAGCAACTGCTTAACAGTAGGCAGCTGTGATATGAGCACCTTACATACTTCAAAAGGGCCATGTAGAATCTCAGTTTCTCTTTTTTCCCCCTCAACACTCATTTAAAGAGAACTGTTGGTTAGTCTGAGACTTCCAAGAAAGTGCCTGTATGTAGAAAAACTAGCTCAGTGGTTGGAGCAGTTGTCAGCAGGTGCCCAAATCTATGGTCATTCTGTGCTGCTTTGTATCCTCCTGTGCTTTGAGATATATTTATTCATTTATTATATTCAGCTGTATACCATTGTGATAGCCAGTTCAGTTCAAAAAGCCAAATGATTATACTCAGGGGATCAAGCATAAGACCATCCAGTTCAGTGAAATTGCTAATCATCAAGATGAGTATGGAGAGAAAATTGGTTCAGGACTATGGTCGGAAAACTGACTGACCTATAAGGGCTGACCCATGCTATCCCTTCATGTGCTGACTTGTATAGAGTTGTTCAGGAACACTTAACAGACTAGAATAGTGTATAGATGGGGGTATGTTAGGTACTAGTGTATAGTATAGTATGGTATACAGGGCATCAGGTACTAGTGTATAGTATAGTGTTACAGATATATATCAAATCTATAGAGATGCATTGCAGTAATATCTGTACTGCAGACAACCAATACCCCTTAGCCAAACTACTAGGAAGAACCTCTTGAAGTTCAGAAAAAATATTAAACATCTAGCCAAAGAGCTTACCTTTCTCCCAGCCAATCTTACTTTATTGGAGAATTTTGGATACCTGACAGGTGCTTACCTTAACACAAGGCAAGGCAGCAGCCATTGCTTTCCAGCACCATTTTCATGGGAAGAGAATATAATCCATTAGATGTAATTTTTCAGGTTCTGTTTTCCTAGCTAGTTAAATTGATGTTGGAAATGCTTTTCACTGCTGAGCCCTTGAGGCAATGAGTGAGTTAATCTATTATGCAGATGCTCTGCAACCCCATTTCCCCCAAAGATCATTGGTGCTGCCTTCAGTCTTCTGGATCTCTGGGTTTTGGATGAGCAGGGAATCTATAGATGGTGCATGCTGCTGTCAGGGAGCTTGACTGAGTCATAGATACCTTATCTTTACTGCTATTGTTCTTTCAGAGAAACATTCATTTAAAATAATATTGCCTTAACAGTAATGTCAAACTCCATGCAGATTTCTCCTTTAGGTCTTTCTTGCCAGCTGTGGTGAGTTTGTGTAGATGTGGACACAGGAACAGAATTTGGCTTATATTATGTAAAAACTTATCTTCTTCACACTCAGATTTAAACCATTTTATTGGTGCTATGGTGCAAGCCTGTCAGCCAATATACATAGTCCTGGCCGTGGCCCTGCAGGACAAGGCTATCTGCTCTCTCCAGAGGTAAATCACTCATGTCTGGTACACACTTCCACTTAAATTTAAGGGGCTTTACATACATGAAAATACAACAGTCTATGGAGTAGCAGCTACTGCTATGCTAATGGCTTAAGGAGACTCTCTTTGATTTCAGTGGGATTTGGGTCAGACCCCTAATCCTTAATGATTGTTTTTCTCTTTTTTGGTCCAAAGTTAGGAACAAGCCTTCTAAAGACATTTTGGAGAGAACTAGTTAGTTGTGTTAATCTGAAGTCAGCAGAATGCAGGGTAGAGGTACATCTTAGGGCATTTGTATACACGATAGTTGTTGTGATGTACACATGATGAAAATGTAATTTGTGTGACTTAATGCAGTCATGCATTACAAGTGCACCACTTTTGGAGGTTTTAAATAACTTTGCATCATTGCAAGCTAAATTACATCTGGTTGAAGTTCAGTTTGCAATGTTGCAAAGTGCAACAATGCAGCTGTCAGCTTGCCCCTCAGCTATGGGAGAGGCAGGCAGGCTCTGTAGAAAAAAAGGATCAGGCCCCTCACCACTTCTACTTTCAGCAGCTGCTTGGCTGCCACAGGCACCTGTACAAAAAACAGCAAGGGGCCGAATCCTTTATTTATTTATTTATTTATTGGTGGAGCCTGTCTGCCTTTCCTGCAGCTGGGGGTGAGCTGCTGGTGGGCTGAGAAGTACCTGAGCTGTGGAGGTCCCGGTCCTTCCCTCCACAGTGGTAGCACCCCACCCCCAGGCTGCCCAGGTGGGCTACTAGCAGGCTGGGTGCTGCCTCAGCTCAGAGGCAGCATCCAGCTCAATCCAATTGTTCCCCAACCCCACCTGGGGAGCAGCATCTGGCAGGCTTCTAGTGGATGGGCTTGGGGAACAGTTGGATCAGGCTGGGTGCTACCTGCTAGCAGCCAGTCTGGGCAACCCCAAGAGGTGCCACCACTGTGAAGGGAAGGACCAGGGCCCCCCACAGCTCAGGGGCTGCTCAGCCCATCAGTAGCTTGAGCTGGCGCTGGCTCCAGCTCCAGCTCTGGCAAAAAAAAAAGATTGGGCCCCTCGCTGTAACATGATGGAAAATGTAAACGATGGGTTTCAATTAAAAACTTGCCGTTTCAATTTAGGGGGCATAAAATAAAACCTTAGGGATTGAGCCCCCATCATGTGTACAAGCACCTTTATAGACTAACTTCAGCCAGAGATGCAAAAGCTCTCATAAGCAGCTGTTTATTTCATGGGATGCTGTGAAGGGACACTTTTGGAAAAACTGTAATCTGTGTAGGTCTCCTGAGGTACTTGTTGGGAACGCTTGGACCACTGTAGAATTCTGAGCTATTCCAAAACATATCATGTAGGCCTTCTGGGTCTACAGCTACATATGAAAAATGGCTGAAGCCCCTTCTATGTTGTCCTTGCTCTGTGTGCAATGAATGCTGTTTAACATTTGACTCATGTTCTGTGAGCTGAGTTCTGCCTTCTGCTGTACCAGTGCATTGACATCAGTGGATTTTCTCTTGTTTATATTTCTCATACCCCAGAGACCCCTGCTTGCTCTATGCAGCAGCCAGAGCACAATGTTACCCCAGGCAATATCTTCACTTTCAAACAAAACTGCTTTAGAGAGTTCATGTTGTCATTTCATTTTTATTCCTGACCCTCAAGGTTTGTGAGCATTAGAAAATGTGGGTGGCAAGAACAACTAGCTGAATCATCCAAGGTAAATCAGCAGGGCAAGCGGAAAATCGATCCTTGCTCAAACATTTAGCTCAGTTTTCCCATGAGCAGGGAGGCTGAGTTGTTTTGAACCGTTTCGCATGGCTCTCAAGGAGACAGGCCTTCAGCACCAGATTTAGTCTCCTAGGCCGCGTCCCCATGAGCAGGAATGTGTGTTCCCTGGGGACAACTAGCAGCAGCTCATATTTGTGCTGCTGCTAGTTGTCCCCAGGGAATGACTCTGCATGCACACTCTGGCATGTGACAAGTTCCCTGGGTTGGGTAGGGGAGGCTGGGGCCAGCACCTGGGCTTGGCCCAGCAGCCTTACCTGGGGTCCTGGGGGCCTTCCAGGGCTCCAGCAGCAGCAAACCAGATGTGCAGAGCCTGGCTGGCAGTTGGAGTGTGGCTCTGGTCAGCCAGGTTCTGGTTTTAGGAAGCACACACTACAGCCACGTGTACCACGCTGCTTTTTTTTTGGAGCAGGTTTTTTTGACTGCAGGATCTTCTGGTGTCAAAAAAACCCCACCATGCTGAAAATTAGGAGTGTGGCGAATGCCTGTATGTGTGGTATATGTGATTTGTGGCACTGCAAACTGCACACGCATGGTCTTCTGAACACAGCCCTAGGTATCAAATGCCTGCACAGAACTTGTTGGGGTTATAGCAGGCTTTCTTCCTTGTGAGTAGAGACTGCTTTTAATTCTATGTCCTCTTTCCAGGATTAGTGATAATGTCATTCCCAGTGCTTGAGAGAATGAACTTGCATTGCTGATGTTAATCACATCACTTAATGCACTACTGAGAGGCACTCAGGTAGTGGGATGAGGGGAGCAGCAGAACCTTTTAGTACTGAATAGATTCTGCAGCAATCACAGTCTATATGGAGGGCTGCACATTGGGAGCCATTTCCAATGCAGAATGCAACAATGTTATTTTGTCCTACAAAGTCCAGAAAAAATCCTCTGTGTTCCTGAATGCCTGGTACTGGCATGTTCTCCAGCAACTATTTACATGTAAAAAGACATCTTTCTCTCATACAGCAATGGCATAACAATCACATTATTCAAAATGCTTCTTTCTTGAATTGCTTAGAATCCAGTGATTCCCAATGAGTTAAAGCTGTAGAAGAAGCAGACTGCAAACATATATGCCCGCGCCCTATTTTATCCAGACATGTAGTCCCACTGGATCAGCTGGACTGTTCACATGTATAGATTTGTATTTGAAGCTTTAGGGCTGTGCTGGTCAACACTTACTACAGGATATGATGATTACTACAGTGGGTAGTAATTGTAAGCTGCTCAGAACAAAGATGCATATTTTTAGTATTAGAGCTTTGTGACATCAAGCACTGTGCAAATAATAATAATTTATAAGAATTAAAGCCCTCTGTGTATGCAGCAGTTCATTGCTTTCAGCTCCCTTTTGCTTGAAGCTGTTTCAAAGTAACATGAATTGTATTTTTCATCCTAAGCAAAGAAACAAAGTCTTGAGAGCAGCCAAAACAGCTGGAATAATCACTGGGTTTCATTATCTCAACTGCCGGCTGAGATAGTAAGTTCCAGAAATAGCAATAGAAAATGAATGAGAGAGAGGAGGGGGGAAAAAACCCAGACACTAGAATGCTGAGGGTTTGTTTCATAGCAGGGAGGAGGAGGAGATTGGAAATGAAAGTTGCATTAAAGTAACCCAATGTGTAAAAAAGTTATTCTGTAAGCATGGTAAAGAAATAGCCACAAAGACATAGACACAATTATAAACCTCCAGCCTCCCAACCTTTGTTTGCTCAGCTGGCACAACCATTGTTTTTTGTTATCTGAGTGCTTCTGATTCAACCAAATTGATGAAAACCAAACAAAATTCTTTCTGCTTCAGAGAAATAACATTGTCTCCTGCAGAAATGCCATGCAACACTATCTCATTTTAAAAAGCGCTGGTCTACCTCCAGACAGGCTATAAGGATGAGAAAAGGAAAATAAAGACCAAACAAATCCATATGCAGAGGGCGGTGTAAAGGAGTTTGCACAGGGCTGGGTAATGCTTCTTATGTAGCGGCTCAGAGTCCAAGCTGGTAATCAGGAGCCCTTCACAAGCAATGCTTTCACACGATGCAGATTTTTTTTTTTAATCAAAGGGGAAGAGATAGCAATAATTTTCAACTTATTCAGAATCCACTGGGCATCAGTTAAATGAGCTATTCAGCTACAGGTTTTAGACTTTTGGCAGTGGCTTGGGGCAAGATTTCTAACAGCTTTGGAGGCTTTGTAATATGAAGGCTGAAAAACAGAATGAAAAATATGTGTGAAACATGCATTATGTGGAATTGTAAATGGATTTCACATAAGGGGGCCTTGATATTAGATTCAGATACGTGTGTAGATGTCTTTCATTTATAGCCAGACTAAAGAGTGATAGAATTTATCAGAAATTCAGCTGGAGGTACATTTGAACTTCCATTGTTAAAGACATGTACCACATTCATGTATTCATGATTTCTTTCTATGAACTTGTCACAGGAATATGAAGTCCTACGGTTAACAGGTCTTCAGCTGGGTTAGTTGTTATATTCTTGGACACAAATGCAAATAAGCTGCATTTTCACCTTGATTTTTTTTCAGGTGGTGGTCCTGCATTTTCTTGATCCAGAAATGTATTTTTCTTGGCTCTGTAAGGCTATAGTTCTTTTGTTGTTTTACACATAACCATGTCTGCTCCCTTTCTGAAGCAAGTTAAAGCTCAGGTGCATCTCAGTCTCCCTTGATATTACTATCTTGGAAACATGAAATAAAAAACCAACCATTTGGACACCTACACTTCTTGGAGTGATTGTGTTAAATAAAATGAGACCAAGACCATCAGGAGGTTATAACAAGACACAGCTGTCATTGCATCTTTTTGGAGAAAAATATTTTCAAACTCGCTTGAAATTTTGGAATTAAATTGCAAATTGTGAAGGTGTATAAATACACATCATCTAGATGGGAACCTTTGGGTTTTAGCAAATATGTTAAAACAAGACAGTGCTGCAGTCTCTGACCCCAAAATACAAGGAAAATGAAATACAATCAAGTCACATTATTCTTAATTTTGGAGACCTTACTATGCCTGGCACTGGTGCCCTGCAACAGGAAAGTCAAACTTGTCTGGCCCTGTAGGCTGGATGAGTGGTGCAGCACTAGTCCACAGGCTGGATTGGGCCCATAGACCCCACTACACCATGTACGGTGCAAATCCTGGATTAGCAGGAATGGGCAGCACAATCAAAAAACTGCTAGAGCAGGTGCCACGTGCAACTCATAGGTCAACTGTGACCCAGGGGCAGCCTCAAGGCCTGAGTTGTGGGGCGGTTATGGACCACAGGATGCATCTTTGACACTCCTGCCCTAAAACACTTGCAGCAGTGTAGTTGTTTCCATATGGTGCTGAGGTGGGTGGATTAACTTGGCTGTAGCCTATTTGGCTGTGTCACTCAACTATGCCAGTTAGCATGCCAAAGCTCTGTGTGGATGTGGCTGCATTGCTTCCAAGTTAGAAGGAAGCCTGTGTTCAGCAGTTTGGCATGCTTGAAAGCATCACTGTTTGCGGCAGTAAATTTTCTGTATAGACACGGCCAGAAAGATGCAACACTGACTTTGTAAATCCTGGCCTGCCCTTTCTTGCACTTAGAATTATTATTATGCACTATTTGTCCTGTGCTAGTGCCTCAGAAGCCCAGTCATGGGCTAGGAACCCATAGTGCTGGGCCTGGCATGAAAGTAGAACAAAAACCCAGTATCCGTCCCAAAGATCTTATGTTTGCAAAAATAATTGTAGGAGCTCACTGACTGGGATAACTATGGCTTTTCCTTTGCAAATCAGAAGTTAGACACCCTGCGGCTTTAGTAGCACCTGAAAAAGCATACTCTTAGTATGTGCAAACCTGCACATGTGAAAAGGGAGAGCAAGCTGAGAACACTATCGGTTCCAGCCTCTCTGAAAGACATTTTTGCAATTCTGAGACTTTTGGATTAGTTTGTTAAAGCCCAATTCTGCCTCCCAGAGAACAATGCATTTTTCATTTGGGATTACTGATAATATGTATGTATACATGGCCACAGGATTTCTCAGCGTTATGTTGGTGTGAAATGGACACAGATGAAATGAAAGGCTGATGGTTTCATTATGTGGTCCAACATCGAATTAAGGAACGAAATGCATCTTCTTATATTTGAAATCTATGTTGAATTATTTGATCACAGTATATATAGCAACAGTTGCAGGAAAGAGAAATGATCACTGTTAACGAGCATGTGACAGCAGGACTAATTAAGGGAAGCTCGGGGTCCACATTGGGCATGAGACATGGCCGGAAGAGGGCTCCCTAGACAGAGGCAGTTGAGGCAAGTGTTCAAAGAGCCCAGAAGGACTAGAGACAATTAGGTGAAGAAGGAACAAATGGCTTTGTTTTAGGGAGAAAATGAAGGAAGGATGCACTTATGCCATGGAGTGCCTATGGCTACTACATCAGCTTGGCATCAAGAGGGGTGACGTATACAGCCTAGGAAAGGGCAAGGAGGTAGGTTTTTTTAGACTCCATTGGCTGTCCAGGAAGGGCAGGACTCTTTGGTTTAGCTGGAAAGCTAACTCTCCAGTTTATAAATGCTTTGAATCGCCATGCAAGCTGGAGGGAGCTTGCTGACCTGGCCCAGGTCACTGGGAAAGAAACCTGAGGCACAGCTGAGCTGATCTCAGACCAGGTAGGTAACCTTGGTCACAGCTTAACAGGAAGTTTTGTTCAAAACTCTAGCCTTGGGGTAGGCTCTCTGAGTGCCCTTTAAGCCAGCCCCGCAGGCAGTTTTTTTGTCAGAGTGATCACCGTGAGCTTATTTGCATCTGAGATGGTGCCTATGGTTATATCACCCCTGTTTGTCTCCATGGCCTCACCAGCAAGTCCACATGACCTCAACTCCTCATGGGACATAACCATAAAGAGAAGCAAGGCAATCCACAGCAACTGCAGTGATTTGGGCAACCTTTCAGAGGAAAGCCGGCTCTGGCTAGTCAGTGTTGCCGTACCGAGTCTTTGGCTTATTGTGGTCAAGTCACACTTAAGGCAGGATCCATACTGGCATGAGTGACAAGCTCATCATGCCATGCTCTCCTGAAATCCATCTTGTTTCACTGCCCTGTGGTGTATGTGGGTACATCTACACACCACCATGACGGTGGAATTATAACACGTTAGCATACATGTGTTAGCTTAAATCTACTTGGTATGGGTAGCAAGGGCAGTAAAGACATGGCAGCCCAGTCTCTTGCATATGCTAATACCTGGAGAATATGGCCTGGCTCACTGGGCAGTTTGTACCCGGGTTCCTGTGTTACAGCCCCTATCTGTGGCTCTCCCTTGCTACTGTTACCCTATGCGACAATGAATCCCTCCTCCATTTTGCTGTGTAAACATACCCTTGTGAGGCTTACACTTCAGCTTCAGTCGTAGCCCTGTCTGCCTTCTCTTTGGGCTCTGCTTCTTGTAGGGAAGTTTCAGAAACTCTCACATCCCATTTCAGATGGCCCATTATTTCCACCCGTATAGATGACCATTGCCTCTCTCGAGTTTCTTCGTTCACACGTAAAGTCTTCAATGGCTCCTGATAACATGTCCTTAACACCTCAAACAGCAGTGTGACACCAACACCACCTCTTCTTTTCCTGACTTAGAATGTGTGCACTTTGCAGTCAAAGGCCTGACTACAGCTCGTATACACTTTTTGCTTTTATATAAATTTGATTTCAAGGGCCAAACCAGTTCAAGTTCCAAATTTCAACTGAGCAGAGCTCAATTGTTCAAGTCTGTGTGTGTGGCACTGCCACTAGGCAAGTATCCTCCCTCCCAGACCCATCGGTCTTGGGCTTCACATACTCCCCAAATCCATGGCAGGCATCCTACATGCATGCCCCAAGCCCAGAGGCCTTGGCGTTCAGATGTCCCTCTGTCTCACTTGCTCCTAGCCAAAGGCTGAGAAGCAAGACATGGGGGAAGCATGAACACAGTCCCCCATTACCACAAAAGTGTGCAGCCGAGTTTCCTGCATTTAGGGAAGCTCGCAGGGGTCAGCCTGACTGGAGTGCAAGGGACAAGTCTCATCCTGGGAGAACTGCCTTCATGATCATGGTGTCTCACCTGCACAGTTTATCTTAGCCAAAAGTCTGAGTTGATTTTAACCAAAAGGCCATGCCTGAGCTACCTGTAAATTAAACACACCCTCTGCAGGGGAAACGCTGTATTTGCACCCAGTGGGTGAAAATGCATGTGCAGGTAAACTGAGTCATGCTGTTCTTAAACATGGTGCAAAATTCCCACCTACCCCATACACTACTGTGGTCCTGTTGAGGGCTGTGAGAATGGTATCTGCCACCTCCAGAGCCTGGAGGATCAGTCCTACTTCATGTACCTCTCCTGCCTTGTCATGGATTTGAGTGGTGCAGGATTCAAAGGCCTGCCCATGGGAGTGACTTTGATCTCTGCCTCATCTTCGCTTACTCGCATTGCCACCCTCCTCTGCTGGCCTCTGCCCTCCGACAACACGTAAGTACACACTGATTGGCAGTGTTGGCAGTGGGACAGTCCAGTGCATTGCCAGAGCTGTGTTTGGAGGCTGCCCACGTACCGCTTTCCTTAATGCTGTACAGTTAGGCTGTCACTTTCTGAGTGCTGAACTTTCACAATCTACCAGATGGCTACAGGTAACTCTGCTGGCAGCACTGAAGCCGAAACAGAAACAGCCTGAGTGCAGATTGGAAAACCCAGTCTAGAAAGCACTGACATTTTCTTTCTGGGATCTTGATTTGCTGGGATGTGAAATGAATGTGAAATAAACTCCATGTGCTCAGTCTGGATGGCGATGACTGAAGTCATCACAACACAGACTGGGTGAGTAATACCTCCCTGCTCTAGCACTCCTGAACAGCATTCTGCACATGAAGAATCACCATCCTGACTTTCCTCCACATGTTCAAAGCTCTGATCCTGAATGGTGCTGAGCAGTCTTCTTTCCCTTTTGCTTGCTGTCAGCATGGCAGGTACTCAGTCCCTCCCAAAAGCCAACCCCTCCTGCCCTTGGCTTGAGTTGGCTTAGTGCAGCAGTCCAGAGGGGGAGAAGAGGAAGAATAGAGGCAGATGCAATTGTAACCCTCCTGCTGGGCACTGGTTGGTAGGAAAAAGCGCCAGGTTCACATTTTGGGATACCTCATAAATCATACTAGTGGTTCAAGGCCCAACTCAGAAACTTGGAAACTCTAAATTTGCCGTGGTCATCCTATATAAACAAAACCCTGTCCTTGCAAGAAGTGTGAACACAAAACCCAAATTTATTACAAAGAATCATAGAAAGTTAGGGTTGGAAGAGACCTCAGGAGGTCATCTGGTCAAACCCCCTGCTGAAAGCAGGACCGGCCCCAACTACATCATCCCAACATATTCAGCTTATTGTTCACTGTAACCCCCAGGTCCTTTTCTGCAGAGCTGCTGCCCAGCCAGTCAGCCCCCAGCCTGTACCAGTGCATGGGATTGTTCTGTCCTACGTGCAGGACTTTGCACTTGTCCTTCTTGAACCGCATGAGATTCCTTTTGGCCCAATCCTTCAATTTGTCTAGGTCTCTCTGAATAAAACAAAACAAAAGAAAAAGCCCCACAGTCTGTTCTGGCAGCCTGGGCTAGGTGGGTTCAATGGAGCAGTGTCAGATTTGAAAAATGGAAATTTCATACTGGCATGTCAAAAGGAACAATTGTAATGAACAGTTATTTTTCAGCTTCTAAATTAAGGAACATACAGATGCAAAATGCTTTTTCATTCTTAACATGTGACCATATTGCTTTGAAGAGCAAGTATTTGAAGCCTTTTGCTATCCATCACTTCTCCGTGCTTTAATATCTCAGTGCAGTTGCACTTCAGAGTCACTGTCCTTTGCTGCTGTGCGCTCTCTGTGTATAGTGTACCTGCAGCTCAGTCCCCTGAGGAACGACACCAAGACAACTTATGCTTGTCTGAAGATGGAAAATTGACAGAAGATGAACATTTTCTTTGGAATGCAAACACTGCATCTTCATAACTCATTGTAATTTGGCTATTTCTGCACTAATCTGTTGTATGCTGTGAATCTCATGCACAGACACAATTATACATCTGCCAGACACTGGTTGTAGACACACCATGGCCACATCCACAGTCCTCCAAGACACTTTGGGTTGTGGCTGTTATGGAGAAGTAAAAGTGAACATGTCATCTACTGCCTATCAGCTTCTTTGCATCCTTTGTACATGGGTGGAAGCAAGACCATTCTGAGGGTGACGTAAAATTATGGTGTCGTCACCATTGGATTAGAAAAAAACTGTGTGAATCCTCCATGGTACATTACCTGCGATGATTAAAATGTGCTTCCTCCATGTTTCACCTCTGCAACTTATGCATAAAATGCTACAAAATTAGAAGGCAGCATCACACATGCACTTTGCATGGGTATAGATGCTGAGAGGGGTGTAAAGCAGCAGCAATGTAGGACATCTCTTTTAAAGATGAAATACATGTTATACCTACAGTCCAATAAGAAAGCATCTAGCATCCCAGCTTTCACCCATATTAGATTCATAGGACAGTTTCTGCCTTTTTTTTACCTATATCCAGCAAACTTTCTTTTTGCTGGATATAAGATAATGTCAGCTAATTCAGCATAAGTCTCCATGATTCCTTGTTTACATTTTTCTATGCTGAACCAATGGATTAATATAAAATGAAGTGAAAACACAGCTGTCTCGATAGCTAAGAACAAGGAAAATCAGGACACCTGTGACATTTTCTGCATGGTCAAAAGGCCTAGAAGATCTTATTCACCTTCAAGAACTGACAAATAAGGTCAGAGGGAAAGCTGAGGATTTGGATATAACCTTCTACTTCATCTATGATGATCTGCCATAATTACTGGGCTCTGACTTACTCCCTTCTATTTATAGTTACGGTACAGATGTGATAAAACAATTAACGCTTATTGCTTGATTTGTGAAATCGCATATCTGTGTGTAAAAGGATGACAAGTAGTGTTAATATGTTTATGCATTAATTAGATTCTGGGCTTACTTGATTATTACCACTACATAGCTGGCTATGGAAGTTGCAAGGATTAATACGGTAGAACCTTCTGCTTCTCTTATTAGAGGTGAGCTTACTACATCATTTGTTTAAGCCATTCTAATTCCACAGGGTTTCATATTTAAAATTGCGAACTGAACAGCAGGGGAAAAAGAGGTTTTGAAATCCCCTATTGCAACATCTTGCTGGTAGAGTAATGATGTGCCTGGTGAAATGCTTCCCAGTGTGCCGGATTGTCATAGACCTTCCTCAGCCATATAGGGGAATAAGATCTCTGGCCCCTCTTCTGCTTGGCTCCTGACTTGATTATAACTCTGGATGCAGGGCCTGATGGACCAGAGTTTCCAGCTTTCACAGCACCTTGCCAAAACAGCCATCTGAAATCAGTATTACCTGGCTAAAGCTGAACCCTGGCAGGTCTAAATTGTTACTCGTCAAAAGAGAGAAGCCTGTTAAAGACCTGTTCTTCTTGTAACCCCTTTCACTGCTTAATGGATGTGCCTGCTACCCAACCAGTCAGCAGCCTTGAAATTTTTGGACTATCTTGAATGCCCACATGACCATGGCAGGAAGGAGTCTGCATCCATATACAAGTGGCCAGAAAATCCTATCAATAAGGCTCACACTTGGTTAGAGATCGATACCTCTTTGATAGAGATCCACAGGCTATTGACTACCAGGCTTGATTATTGTATCATATTAGATCATTAGAAGTGAAGTTGCTCTGCTTGGAAAACTTCCCAGTAAATTTCATGAGACTTCCATAGAACCCCATTCAATTTCTACAACATCTGTTCATATGGTTTAAAGTAGAGTGCAAGCTAAAGTGAAATAGCTTTCATAGAGGGTTAAGGTAGAACAAGGCACTCTTATTCTGGAATAAGGGTGTCCATACATTGTATTACTCAGAAACAATGCTGTGGTAGACAAATTATAATTTCTACTGATGCTCGAAAGGAGGTTAGGTTTTGAATCCCTTACTGGTAAATTACGCCTAGACTGCAACTGTACAGAAGCTGCTTGTTTGCCATTTAAAGTGCTGTATTGCTGTGACTAAACAGAAGTGCATGACTTTACAGCACTTTAAAAATGGGTACAGAGCTTGAAATTAACCCTTCTTAAATGAGGTATTAAATTTGAAGCACTGTATTTTACAGCTGTTTAACAACCTACCACACTTTAAATAACTTCTGTACGCTGGTCAAATTTCTGACCATTGGAGAAGCCCCAGGAGACTGTAGAGAGCCTCCTACTTCCTAGCCTGGAAAGTGCAGGGAGGCTCAGAGGCCCCCCCAACACCGCACTTCTGTCATGTTTAAGAGCACTGTAATTTTATAGCGCTATTAAAAGTCTTCTAAATTACAGTGCTGTAAAATGTGCATGGAGCACTTCTTTACACACCCTCGGAGTTGTAGTGCAACACAGGTAGACTTTCTTATACTAGCTTCAGTGAAAAAAAAGCTGGAAAGATGCATTGGTGTGAACTTTCTCAGGGTCTCCTGCAGGAACCTTCAAATGATATGCAGGCACCTAGCTCCAGCTGAAGTCTTTGGGCTCTTTACTGCTATTGTCACTCTAGGTGGAGCTGGACCAAAGCTAGAGTAGTCTGGTCTGATCACACCTTCATTTGCAATGCACTTGCTTTTTGACATTTTTGAATATTTTATCCTCTTTCAGCATTTTTCATAGGACTTCTCCTTCAAGATAGGCATCTTCCATGTTGGGAAACGTCCATGAAAGTTTATTCCTATGTGTTTGAAAACAAACAAAATCTGGCTTTACAATGCAGAGGCTTATAGTGAGCTCATAGATCATAGTTTTTTGGTAAATTAGTCTTATTGCCTCAATAGGTTTACATTGATGTGCCACACTTGAGGCTCTACAGTCCCACTCAGCTTGTGTAACACCAGATTTTCCCCTCTACTCATTTTCTTAAGAGAAAACAAAGACATTCCTAAGGAGCCAGGAGTTAATAAACTACTTCAAGGACCCCTGTTCAAACCTATTTGATAATGAAGTGACAAGATGCAGTGACCCCCATAAAGACTGCGAAAGAGGGTTATTGCTTATTTGACCTGATTGAAATAAGCATTATTGTATCTGACAAGGGCAAGCCCCAGGCACAGATAAGTTCATTTTACATTGTCATTTTGATTGTGGAATCATACCTCTGCAAACTTTATTTCTCATGGGTTAAGCCCATATTCAAATGTTAGTGTCTGTGGCACAGAGCAGTCTCCCCTGCTTTTTTCTGTCTCAAGCAAATAGTCAAATAGCTCAAGTAAAGGGTTAATTTTGTTCCACCTCACTTCCCTTCAGATGCTTGTAACTACAACAGTTGTCATAATCAGGTGTGAAACTTCTCACTCCCAGGAAATCCCCTGAATCAGGTTTGCCAGACAGACAAGAACATTTCAAATATTTAGTCATTCCATGAAAATGGAGTTCCAAAAGCCTATTACTTCTGCATGAACAGTAAACTCTTTTGTTGTGAAACTGAACCAGTTCAGCAAAGCTCATGATGTTGGCTGCGAGAACTCACAGGGACTAGTGTCTGTAGAACAACATGGAGAAATTCATCCTGGAACAAACGCTTGACACAATCAATATTTTTGAAGCCTCGAGATGAAAAATAGAAGTGTTTTAGCCTTGCAAGAAGAAAAACAAGATGACAGGAATGTGGCTTAATTAGGCTGCAACTTTATTAAATCATCTGGAAACAAGATCTAGCAGTAGATAGTACAGCACAGGTCACGTTTCTTTCCTTGACTGTTCTCACTAACTTGGTCTTTATTGCTTAGACCTCACTGTTCTCTCCAGGTATGAGGGTTCAGAAGGCTGGGAGTGTGATGCGGAGACATCAA
Source organism: Alligator mississippiensis (assembly GCF_030867095.1). Lineage (NCBI taxonomy): Eukaryota > Metazoa > Chordata > Crocodylia > Alligatoridae > Alligator > Alligator mississippiensis. Next base: position 44,946,250 of record NC_081836.1, on the reverse strand, counting down.
AAGCCATATCCCCTTTTCCCATTTTCTTTTAAAGGTGCCTTCCCCTATGTTCATATCCCGTTCTAGCTTATGATGGAACTGGACCCCTATGGAATCAGCATCTACGATGGATATCTGCCACCTGCTGAGTTGTGGGAAGGATAGCAAAGCAGTGAGCACAAAGACAGGCCTGCAGGGTGTCTTAGCCCTGCTACCTTAATTTATTGGGGTTACATACAAGGAATGGTGCAACCCATCCCATGTAAAGGCATCCATCTGCCTCAGTGAGACACATGCTGCTACCATGGACATCAGAGTACTTGATTGGCTTCACCTGGAGTTTGTCTGGATTTATACTAATGCCAATGAGCAGAATCTGGTGTAGCCTTAGTCACATGAAAATATTGTGTGTCAAAGCCATCCCTACTTGCATTGCATATGTGAGGTTACAGTAACCCAACAGGGAGTCAGCCTTGACATTTTCAGGCGAAGGCAACAGATTACTAAAATGTAAAACAATCAGGCAATAAATAGCATTTCTCCCCTTTTCTGTTATAATGTACAACATCCCCAGGAGTTTTTTCCTGGAACATTTAATTTATAATGCTGCATTTGAGTGGCTTCTGTGTTACCAACCACAGAAAATCAAGCAGGGACTTAAGTATTACAGTAGTGGAAGCCATGAAAAAAGCTTGTTAGATAGAGAGAGATGCTGGGGTGGGGGTGGCATCGGTTCTTAGTTTCATGCTCAAGTGGGTGCTAGTTAACGATGGGGAGTGTTTCGTGCTTCCAAAATGTCATGAAAATAGAACCACAAGGGAAAATTCCATGTGTTGAATAAAGAGCAGAGCCCATGTGAGACTCAGAAGATATTGGCTGACAGAAATCAATCAATAAAAACAGCTAGGTTGGGGGGGAGGGTTGCCATGTTTTTCTGATGTCATTTTCTTCTTCCCCAGATTTTTCATAGCCTCTCTTTCACACAAGACATGGTTGGTAGGACTGTACTGTTAACATCTCCAACAATCACAAGGACAGCACAGACAGCTCACAGACAAAGGGATTATACCATTCCTAGCTGTCATTTATATATACCTGGATGTCCATGCGTGGAAAGTGATTGTACTGGGGATTAATCAGGTTTGACTGGATTTATTTCTGGAAATAGAGTGGAATGAGAGTGCTGGTGCAGGATGAAATAAATGTGACTCTTGTATCCTTTGTTTTGTATGCAGCATGGAAACAATATTAGATATAGAGATAACTGCACTATGTAAAGAAGCCAGCTCTTAGGACAAAGCATATTTGAGTCTAGCATGTTCAGCAACATATCAGCACATTAGTGCCAGTGTCTAGCAAAAAAGTCCTTGAGCTGCAGCAGGAACTTTGAGGGTCATTTGGGGCTAGATCTGCCATCCCTGCATAGATAAATTGCAACAGATCTTAATAGACCAGGGGTGGGCAAAATGCAGCCCATGGGCCAGATGCAGCCCGCCAGGCCATTCTATCTGGCTTGTGGGGCCCCTAAAACATTTAGAAAATTAATATTTATCTACCCCTGGCTGCCTATCATGCAGCCCTCGATGGCTTTCCAAAACTCAGTAAGCAGCCCTCTGCCCAAAATAATTGCCCACCCCTGTAATAGAGTCAGTGGGGGCTCTGTTAGAGGATAGCTGGGTTGAAGCATCCTCCTGGCAGTCGGCTGTGTTGCTGTTCATTTCAAGCCAGCTGCAGCCACCAGCAAGGAACTCAGCTATTTTGCAGAGTGACCTCTTCAGAAAAGGCCCTGTAATTTGGCTAATGCTAGCTTTACTCTTCTTGGCTATTTGCATCACAACACAGGCAGCTCATCCACAGCATCTGCACTTGAAACCCACAGATCCCCTTAAATATTAGGTGATGCTAAAAATCAAAATGGTAGCATTAGCAGGTTTTGAAGGGAATCTAGGAATATGCAATAAACCTGTGACGCATCTAAGTGTGTTTCTACGTTCTTCCTCCTTTGATCACTTGGGAATTTACAGCCCTATAAACTACTTTAAAATGCATACTGTGCTAACACTGATGTACAAAAGAAACAAATCTGATAAACGTTTTGTGATACTGGACACGAGTATGAAACAGGCAGCCTTCTCCAGGTGCCTGTCTTTGGAGCTGATTGACTGCTCTTACTGGGAGCTTGCTCTCCAATAGATTTTTCTCTTGATGGTGTCCAGGTGTTGGCCCTTTAAATATGGCTGATCTAGGCAGCTGCAGCCCTATAGAGCCCATTTTGCAACTACCTGCTTGCTCCATCTCTTCCTTTCCAGATGGTAAGTGTACTTTGTGTATGCTGTGTTGTTTTCTGTCTTCCTTTTTAAAATTCCTCTGCTATCCTGTGGTCTGTTGTTCCCACATTTGCAATTAATTAGAAATATTGCTGCTGTAAATATATCAATGACAGAGATTAGAAGGCTGTTTCCTTGCTGTAGTTGAGATCAGCTGCTTAACAAACCAGGAGTGTGCCAAGTGTGGCCAAAGTCTATGAAGGCTGTTTTTTATTCCAGTGAGAAGTTTCTTCTGGAGCTTGTAGCCCTTTGTTTAACGTGAAAAGTTCCAGTGTGGCTATGCACCCCTTTCCCTGCAGTCTCTGTTCAGAGCATTATGCTCTGGTAATGATGGTGATGATCACCACATTTGTTTCCAGCAAGGCACCTGGTTTAAACATCCCCAAAGTTCAAAGTTGTGCATTAGGCTTCTCTAGTTTGGGGTAGTTTTTTCTGCCTGACCATCCAGTCTCCTCCGACTGGCAGATCGTCAAACATCCCCAGGTTCAGAAGAAGCTCTTGGAATTCACAACTGCCAGTGCTTGATATATGTCAAGTCAATACAGGCTCTTTTCCCTGCAAGCGGCATCAGACATTTCAAAAGAAAGGTTAAGGAATTCCCTTGGGAAAGCGTTTGAAGCGATGGAAGAATTGGGTCCCACTGTGGTTAAAAATATTGTTAGTAGGGAAAACCTATGAAAAGTGTCAACTCCAATTAACATCTTCATTTTCAGGAGTAAAGTGCATGACTAGCAAAGCTGGAAGTCAGATCCTAAAGTTAATAGGGTCTTTGTTTCAGAAACCTCCCCCATCTCCCCAAACTCTACTTCAAAATGAGCATCTCTGCTCTGGCATCTTCTCTTTCATGATTGTCAAGGAGAGCTCAGAAACAAGAGCAAGCCCGTTTGCTTACAGGGCTGCTGCCAAGGCTGCTAGACCTCAAGTATGATCTTCAGGCTTTGTGTGTTTTCATGGACTGGTGTGGGCAGATCAAGTGATCTAGGTTGATGTGAACGTTAAAAAGTAAAAAGTGGGTCTGGCTTGGATGCTTGCATGAAGTTCTTGGACTTCATCTACCACCCACAGCCCTGGAATGTGAAATATTAGATCAGAAATTGTATTTGAACAGGCTTTCTTGTGACACTTCTTGGATTTGCTGCTTCTATTTAGGTGCAAAGTATTCTCTAGGCATCAGCTGGATCCAGGAAAAGCAGGGCCATGTGACACAGTTTCAGTTAGTCTTGATTTTAGGTGAAAGGTTCAGATTAGTTCTTACTTTATCAAAACTGATTGATTGTTCCCCTCCTTGCCCGTCTAGTTTCTCTTTGTTGCATCCAGGATCTTTAAACACTGCCCAGAAATGATAAGCTCTAGCGGTGGAAGAATCCTAAAAGATCTGATGGTCCAGTCAGACAAACCTTGCAAAGTCCAGAGTCTGCTCCACAGCCCCTGAGATTGTGACTCCAAGACTCTCGCAACCCAACAGCTCTCCTTGGGTCTGACCGTGAAACACTTATTGTCTTTCTTTCTCCCATAATTGCTTGTTCTCCAAGTAAAGCAGCAGTATAAGTCTACCAGGGTTTTTTCCTATGATGACTTCCCACTTATCCAAAACGTTAAAAGAAATCTGGTCTGAGGCTGATTGTGGGACAGTAACAAATCACTTCCATAATGAGCTTTGGTGGAGCTGGGAATTTTTCATTTTTGCAAGGCCTCTGCTGAATCAAAGACTGGACCTGCTGTTTATCCTTGAGGACTGACAATCTGAGGACTTTATCCAGCTGTGGAACTTGGGACTCGATCATGGAGCCTTGCAAATTGTAAAGGAAATGAAGGGCTTTGGCAAGGCACTCTGTGTGTAAGACCCAACTCATCTTCGTGCCAACCAACCACAAGCCTGCAAGATTTGACATCATGCAAACAGAATGTACGTTGCTGGCCTCTGCCTGTTAAATCTGCTTTGCTATGACAGGTTTGCAACTCCCTCCTGAATTCAGGGTCTGAGGTTTGGATGTGTGTGTGGGTGGGGGTTTTACTCCCTGGGGTGCATTCTCATCCTAATCGCTCTTCTCATGCACTATTCCACCCCTTGCACTCATGTTAGGTCTGCCTATTAGCTAGTGGCTGAATTTTCCTGGGCAAAATATCCTCCAGGGAATTACAGTTGCTTGGAGTGTGATGCATTAAACTTTTGTAGACTCCATGTATTATTGATTTCTAACTTCTCAGTGAAATTTATGTTAAATTTCACAATCCTGACATGCCATATGGCTCAATCAATGTCTCTTAAATGGAAGCTCTCTCAAAAATCTCACAACATAAGGTTTCACCCACACATCTCCAGTAAAACATTTTAAGATGACCTATGCAGTTGGATTTCCTCCCCACTAAGTTTTACTTAGGAACTGAGCATCTTCCTCTGTGAAGTATCAAAATCAAGATAAGGTTAAGCAACATATGGACCAAGTTGGAAGTGAATAAAAATAATTATTCTCTGGTAATGACTGATTTTTCTCAGCTTGCTTCCTTGTGAATAGGTATCCCTATCACAAAGCGCTCCATTATAGCCTGCATTTGCATGCTCCCTTGCTGACAGGCAGAGTAGAAAGTCAAGACCTGAAGGGATGTGGAATAGAAAAACCATATTCCACCTTCCAGGTCTAGGTCAAAATATGGAGATGTGACAAATGGAAAGCTTGCATTGCTGCTGCTCATGCTGCACCCATTTCAGAGTCACCCTTCAGTTCTGACTCTGAGCCACAGTTCCTGGCTCTGGATGCATAAAAAGAAAGAAGAATAAAGGGGAGATTAAGTAATCTTAACTGTTTTATCTCCCCTCTCAGACATGAAGAATGATAACCCTATAGCACTGAGCAACATCACCCCTTACCCTCACAATGGAGTGACTGTAGCATAGCCTATGTATAACAGATTTGCTATGTTACTATAGAGTATCTTGTTGGTGCTTCCTCCTTCGTTACTACTATAGTGTCTAGATGGGCAAGGTAGGCACATGAGTTCATGTTATGCCTAATTCTCCTTGCTTCAGATCACAGTTCACCTGTGATCCCTGAGCCTCCTGACAAGGGTTCATGGACCTTGTAGTATACAACCTTACATGCTGAACTGATGAAGCTGTGCTAGTGTCAGTTCACAATAGCAATCTGTCTATCAACTTGAACCACAATAGCATGAGCATTTGGTACCAACCTCCCTGCTGGTTAAGCAGAGTTCTTCTCTGCTCAAGCGAGTTCTGCTAGCTTTGACTTGTTGGGGTTTAAATACCTGTGAAACCAGGCTGCTGAGAGAGAACTGGCAAGTTCTTCCCTCTACTTATTTTATCCCCTTACACTGGAATTGGTCTGCTCTGGGATGTGCTGGTTTAAACTGGCACACTGAGAAATGCCCAGTGTCTGCACCACTAGCCTGGCTGTGGCTAGAGGCAGTGGATTGGCTTTCAAGACACGCACAAGGCATGCTCTGATATCTAATGGGAGCCGATTGTAATTCAGGTTTCATTTATTTGTGTTGGTCAAAGCATCCACTGGAGCTGGCTCAGGTAAGTCCCATAGCAATTTGCAACCGATGCAAAATCTCATAGAATTGTAGGGTTGGAAGGGACAGTGGGTTACCTAGTCCAACCCCATGCAGGGTGTGCTATCCCTAAGCCAGGGATCCAGCTTCCATCATACTTTAGTTTCATGACCAGAACTGGCTGGAAAAGGTCAGCTGGCTGAGCCCCAAATAATCTTGTTTAAAACTTCTCAGGTCTGATGAATTTTCATGACTCCAAGATGTGGTTCTGATGGAGTGCTTCCTATATTACTGTTGGACCACCCCCCCGGAGACAGACCCAAGCCTTTGACTGGAAGGCAATTTGCCTGGCAGGGCTCCAAGGTCCTTGCCTGGCATTGCCCACTGGCAAGGGTAGTATGAAATTCATAACACTGTTATATTAATGTGACAGACTTACCCAATTGAGCTCCAATGTGTCCAGGGGTTCAAGAATCCTCAATTCCGATTAGTGGAGCCAATCCACCAATCAGAAACAAGCTGGGGAAAGTGGGCACCGCCCCTTTTTCAGAGGGAGAGGAGCTCCCCGACCAGACTGTGGACTGCAGCAGGGCAGGTCCACTGGACTTCAAGGGTGGAGCCCCTGAAGCATATAAAAGGAGAGCATGCTCGGCATGCTGGGGCAGACACAGCAAGGGATGGCGAGAAGAGAGGAGCTCTGGAGAAGATGGTCTTTGGGACCTCGCCTGAGCCTCAACGGCTTGCGGATTGATGCACAGCGCTTAGGCTCTGGGAGCTGCTCAAGGCAGCTTGAATCTGTGAACCCGGCAAGCAGCTGGGTGGGTGGTGCATGGACTGGTGCATGGAGAGCCAGCCCTGGGAGCAGCTCGAGGTTGCTCGGGGCCCCATGCAGTGTGCAGGTTGGTGCACGGAGAGCTGACCTCGAGAGCAGCTTGAGGCTGTTCAAGTTAGCCCTGGCTCTAGGCTGAGTAACTGGAGCCCTGCTGTGTGGCTCAGCATTAAATTAAAAGAGTCCTGGTGCCCAGAGCAGGGCCCAGGAAAGGGAAGGTCCCCCAACATGAGGCTGGGGAACCAGAGCCAGTAAGGGCTCAGCTCCCATAGGAGTGCTTTGGGTGCCCAGTGCATGGCACCAGGCCATCAAGAGGAGCTGGAGGTGCCACCAGAGAGAGGCCCTTGCAGGACTGTTCACCAGGGGACAAGCCTTGGCCGCTTCAGAGTGGGAGCGGGAGTTTCTGGGGAGGTGGGTCCCACTGGGGAGGCAGGCTTAGGAGAGGAGGGATCTGCAGCCTCTACCCTCTTCCACTGGTGGGGGGTGTCCACATCCCAGGACCTAAAGAGGAAGGGCTCCATGGGATACTGAGTGCACCCCCCCATATTTTGTGATTGATGATTGCTTCGTACTGTAGATGTTAAGGGGGTTTATATGGATTTACCTGTCTTCATTACCTATATATTTTCAGTGCCTATTATCGGAATATTGCATTGCTACCTCAACTTACCTGGGCTTATCCAAGGTGATGCTTATATGTGTTTATTGTATTGATGCCTTGACTTACCTGTTCCAGAGTGTTGACGTATATTCTGTGCAGGGGGGTCAATAATTGCCTATGCTGTGAATTGTCCAGTTTTTTGTCTTGCAGTCCCTCGAAGTGGTACAATGTATTGATTGCAGGTTATTGCATGTGGTGTCACACATTAATTCTACTGTAAATATTTAATGTATTTTATTCCTATTTATTTTTGTGTAGCAATAAATTTGTATATAGATAAGTGCTGTGTCTCACCCTGGCTCTATAGAGAAGAGAGGGAACTGCTCCCAGGTGGCAGGCCCCTCTCACAGTACTCTTGCCTGACCACCCTATCGCTTCCACTTGTGGACAGGGCACACCCCTGGGTGTACACAGGCTACATTAATAAATATGGAGAACTCTGATTGCAGCATAGTTCAATGGCAGAAGCTGAAAGAGAGAAGGTGTTCTCTGCACTAACTTACTGTTTTAGGCAAACTTTGTTGGTCTGTTGCTAACTATACTGAATACTGAAATGGCAGAAGGAAGAAGAAACTGGGAAAGTGAAATCTGTGTGCAGCTTGAGAGCCAGGCTACGCATGCACCTTTAATTCCCATGTGTTTAATTCCCATGTGTTGGGAGTTTCAGTGCAAATCTGTATGCAGGGGTGGATTTGGTGGGTGCAACTGCATCCACCCAAAATTTGATTCCTGATCCACCCAAAATTTAGAACTACTGTTTGGCAGTGGCAGCACCATTTATATTCAGGCAGCAGTGAAAGAATCAATTGACTTCATAGCTTACTATAATCTACCTGATTCTTTCTAAACCTGTCATTCCACAAGTGTTAATGAACCTCTCTTCTTCTTAATGGTCTTGATGTTCCACTAATTAAGCTATCTTTTCTTCTGCCATTCTGCTATCTGCTAGTGGCTGCTGGTAATGGAGCTCCTATTTCACAGCCCTGCAGATGGCTTTTAACTATAGCTAGAATTGCTAACTTAGGGCACAGACAGAAGTGACAGTTTTAATCTGATTTGGCCACAGAAAGTGGTCTATAGCCATGACCAAACACAAGTGCATGGTGCAGATGGCTACAAAAATGGCTGATTGGGGGAGAATCTGAACCCTCACTGCATGAGGGGTCAGATTAAGACATTTCAATACAGAGCATCCTCTCTAACTTCTGTCTACACTGCCTCCTAGCCTGTCACTTTTTTCAGAATGGGAGTGTGTGTGTGTGTGGGGGGGGGGGGGAGCGGGGAAAGAAGTGGAGGGACTTGGGTCTGGGGGACAGCTCCCCTGAAGGGTGGGACAGGTGTATAGGAGCTCCCTGAGTTTTGGGGGGGGGGGGGGGGGCTCCAAATCATCTACCACATCCTCCAATACTGACTGGGAAACCTTCTGGAAGGAGTTCCCTCTGCTCCCTTTTCCCACTCCCATTTTAAAAAAACATGGACAGGATGGCAGGGAGAAGGGGCTGTTGCTAGGGGAAGCTGGTTGCAAGCTGCAGACTACAACTAGAATCCACCCCCCTTGCAAACCAGCAGTGAACTTCTGTTTGGTCCAGGGAATCACTGTAACTCTGAACACTTCCTGCAAAGCTCTCAGTTACAGCGGGGGGCTGCACTTCTGTCTGTGCCTTCAAGTGAACATTAACTCAGATGTGGAAATAACTTTCAGTGAACCACTGGATGTACAGTCAAGATGCTCAGGATAGCTAGATTCATTTTATGAATCTGAAAGAAGTATACATTTAATTCTAATGATGGTAGGAACTAATGAAGCAATGTGTTGGGTTTTTTTTTTGTTTTGTTTTTAATACATAATAGATACTATGGCAAATGAATGCCTATTCCAGTAAGGTTATATTTGTTTTTGCTTTGATCTTAAACTGAATGAATATAGACCTAGGCCCCTAGCAGGTGAATAAAACTTCTCGTTTGTTTTTAACTGGAGAAAAATATATATTGCGTTGTATGTGATGATGCACCCTGCTGTATGCACCTCCCCTTTTCAAAATCCTAGATTTGCCCATGTCTGTTAGGTGAATGAAATCACTAACAACTTGCAAGAGAAATCGGGACAGGATGTCTTTCATCTTGAAATAAAAGTGTCTGTGCCTGGAATCTCATTGAAATGACAACATGTGCACAGCAGTGCTGGTGGCTGTTTGGGTATGGAAGAGCCCATAGATCATATGTTGTAGGATAAATGAACAAGGTAGGAAAGTAGATTCAAGAGTCTATGGGGGTACTGAGAACCCACCACACTTTTGGGAGTTGCTGATGCTCAATATCCCTTATATTAGGGATACAGCATAACCAAGGGAAAACCTGGCTATAAACTGGAATATTTTAAAATTTGACACAAGTATCTGGCTGCTTTTAATAACCGTATCATTGAGAGTGTTAGATTTGCCCATCGGGAGCTTTGAGAAGCAGACGTGCATTCTGGCACTTGGTAACATAGTAAATACTTAGAAATCAGCGCGAGTTTGCAGACTACTCACAGAGAGTTCACACATTATGAATAGTACAAGCAGGAGCCTGGAGCGTGGGTGAAGGTGTGGAGCAGATGGGAGAGCTGTGGCTAGTGTAGACAGAGGTGAGAAAATGGTCTATCTAGGGGAAGTGGCATGAAAAACAGAGAAAAAGGAGATGGAAGCAGAGCTTAAGAGGGAGTGAAGGAGGAGGCAGTGCTGTCCATTGGGAAGGGCAATAGCCTGGGAATTGGACCTGGGTTTTATTCCCACTCTGGCGCTGATCTGAGCCACTGACCTTGCTTATGTGCTTGTGTATCTTTGTGCTTTGTCTGTTCCATATAGCTTGCAAACTGCAATCTTGGCTTGGGTCTCTAGGTGATAGAATATAGGAATAAGAACTTGGGAATTCCTGGAGCAGTGGAGAGAGATTCAAATGAGAGAGAGGAATAGTTAGAGTAATATCAAAGAAGCAGAGGAGAGGCTAAGCTCCGCCCTTATGGGGCGGAGGGGAAGATTCAAAGGAGGATGAGAGTAAGATGGGCAATTTTACCTTGAATGATGCGGTGTTCTGTTTTTGAGACAGCTTTTGCTCTCACTGGAAGGGACCTGCCAAAACAGTATTTATCTAGTCTGCCTTGGTGTCAACAGTAAGCAGCAGGCCTTCCCCAGGAGCAAACAATCTGAAAATGATTTTCCTTTCCATAATCCTGTTGTCGGGACTGAATTTTCCCTTCTTCTATTAATGTTGTAATTTTCTTTCTTTCTCAGTATTGTTTGGAGGGTAAAGACTGAGCAGCTCCTCTAGCCCTTATCCACCTATTTTGCATCCCTCAAGTTCCTTTGCCTTGCTTTCTCCTCCTCCATGAGGAACTCTGCACAGTCAGCCAGGCCTCTCACACTTCTTTGTTCCAGGCATTTGCTCCTTTGTTAATGAGCTGGTCTGTCTGACAGGCTTTAGCTTTTCAGGGAGAGAGAATATTTTGGGGACAAAAAAAAGTGTCTTGCAGCTGGGTGGCTATATTGCATTTATTTACTGTGGCAGCAAGGTGCTTCATAAAGTAAATCTAGAGATAAACTATATCAGCTACACATGCTAAGGTTAGCATTAGATAAAACCCATCACTGCAGTCACCCATAAAGCCCAGATACATCAGTAATAAAATAAGCAAGAAATAAAATAAACTGAGCAAATAAATGAAAGGGAAAAAAACACGCAGAAATTAAAACAAAACAGAAAATATGAATCTGTTTGCCACCGTGACCCATGCAGGCTGCCAGATGCGAGCTGTGCAAACGGTCAAGGGAGAGTGAATTCCAAAAGTGGAGAGAGCAGAATTTTAACCAAAGGAGAAGACCGCAACAGGATCCCCGATTACGTTAACGTACACGGCCGACATCAGAATAACTGGCTGCTTGACTGGCAAGGTCTTTTGAGATGATCGCAAGGACCTTGGAATACATCTAGACAAAGTGAAGACTAGTTTGTTTTAGTATTGCTCCAGCCTATTTGAGGCAGGGAGGAAGAGAGGGATATATTTGTTGTTTGCACTTGCTAGTGCACAATACCCCAGACACTCGTCCACAGAGGTGCAGACAGGCCTGGTTTTCCCCCTGCCTTGCCATCTGTTGGCTTTGACAGCCTTTAATATTTGCTTGGGATTGTGACAAAATGATGACATGAGGTGCGAGGCAGCAAAGGAAATGGTCCACTCTTTACCTCCTCTCCTTAGTTTTCCTTCTGAAGAGAGCCAGTTGTGAGGATCAGCTGGGTGCCTTACACTGTAGTGGGGAGGCCTAGGGCTAAGCAGACCTGTGAACTAGCAGCCCCAGCCAGGATGGGGTTGTGTGTTCCCCATAAAAACCTCAGACCACATTTGGAAGGAGCTGCAGAAGGGAGACAGGCTCCTGGAAAGGGTCCTGAAATAAGGGGCTTAAGTGAGGGGGTGTTGTATGTTCCCTTCAACACTAGGGGAGAAATGTGGGAAAATAGGGGCACAAACCCTTGGTGAGTAAAGAAACAACTCATTTGACATTTGTGCTGAAGCTCCTAAACTTGAAGGCTAAGTACAAGAGTCAAAATGCCCAAGGCTGAATTGATTCAGTATTTGCAGGCTAATCTAAACTGCAGGGATTAAACTGAGAAACAACTGGACACGCATTTATGTCTGATTCAGGAAATGCAGCCAAATGCCCCAGGGTGGGGGGGATTGCTAAAGCATGCCTGTAGCCAGCATGGGCTGTATGTTTGCTTCCTCTTCCTGCTGCTCCTCCGGTCTCTGGAATCTGCAGCCCAGAATCACATCAGCAGGACTCTCCAGGCTTGCTCATTGCTTCCTCTTCCTGTTTCCAGGTGCCACTGGGATTTGTAGTCCACAGTTGCAGCCAGTAGTAAGTTTAGCAGCAGGGTAGTTCTGTACTCAGGGGGGAAGGTGGGTTTAATCCCAGGTTTGCCTCCTCCCCTCCATCCCCCGTCCCAACCCTTCTCTGCTGGAGTAGACAGCACAGCCCAGGGCTGGAAAGCATGGTGGGATGTTGAGGGACTATGACTTATCATCAGGCAGGAAAGGGGCTAGGACAGAAGTTTCATAAACTTCTCTGACCCAAATCAGTTAAGTCTGATACTATATTCAACCAGATTTATCTTAAACCAGTTTCAGCCATTTTGAAACTGGTTTATGTGCACTAAGCTTCTGTTCTGTTACAGGTTTAAACCAGTTTCTGATGATGCCTTGAACTGGTTTGTGTGTACTTCTGTCCCTAGGCAAGGAGTAAAACTGCCTGGGAAGGAATTTGGGCATGGCAGTGAATCTTTCTTGAGAAGCTGGGAAAGCAACCCCCATGGTGGGGGAATGGAGGCAGTAACTAGGCAAGGTGGCACTGTGACACTGCTTATCACAGCTGTGCCTTGCATAGCTACGTATGTTGTTATTACTGTATGCAAAACTAGGTAACTACAGTGCTCTTTCAAAACCAGTGTTCCTGTCGCCCAGATGGGGACTCTGTCTCTTAGCTGTATGAAAATAAAGAAGAGGGTTCCCGCATGCTGCTGTGGTTCTACTTTTGGTACCTCTGCTGAGGTGCCTCATAGGACTCAGTAAAGCGGTTGGTACAAGTGTTTTTCTTTATTATTAATCCATTCATTAAGATTATTGCTTTACCAGATGTGGGTTCCTGCAGCGCTGGGTCTCCTATGAAATCCTTGACTAGCATGGCTTGTAGCTGTGAACAGAGACCAGTGCGGGTGTCTCATCTTCACTTTTTTGTCAAAGGCTTGGCTTGTCATGCCTTTCTTCACACTTGACTGCTTCAAAAAGATGTTGCTGTGGCATGGCTCCTTCAGCTGAGCAAGGTTTGAAAGAAGACCTTCCTTCTTTCCTTCCTTTCATGTGTCACTTTAGACAGGGAGCTGTTATTTATTTTAATAGGTTTGCTTTAACTAGCTGGAAGGGAGCGTTGTCACCAGTTGTTTGTTAGGAACAGAATGGGGCTTTTTTTCAGTAAAACTTAACTCTTCATTTCCTCAGCCCCTGTAGGACCAAGTTAATGGCAGCAGCAATACCGTGATGTTGTAGCTATGATTAGTTCAGGAATTATGCAAGAGGCAACTTGCCTGGAAGCAGTGATGAATTCATACACCATTCAGCAGTAATACAGTGAGCACCATGTAGCTACATGTACCATCTGATGCTGAGCTGGTGTAACTGGGTGAAAATCCATTCAAGTCAATGGGGCTGTAACAGTTTACATCAGCTAAGGTTTTGTCTCAGCATCCTAATCATTGCTTGTGTAACTTTGACTTCAAGGGAGTTATATGGGGAATGACTCTGATCAAATATTAAATTCAACATATATTTTGTACCTTTGCCCTCCCCCTCCAGTTCATCTAGATTTACAGGAATGTTGTCCACCTATTTCACATCCCTCCTGCCTCCAAACCAGTTTAATGACCTAAAAACCAAGGTAAAGCTCATTAGGCATCTGTATGAGATGAATTTTGTGAGAGATTTAAAGAAGTTCTGTTCACTTTGGGTGGTGAGGAGGACCAGAGAAGGATGTTTGCCTAGGCATAAGTGGACTATGGAGCTCAGTCTGTTTTGCAATTCAGCTGCAGTTTTACTATTGATGTTAATGTAAGAAGGATCAGGGTCTTGTAATGTGGTACTTCTGTGTGTATGTGTATAAAAAATTATAATCATTGTATTTTAAATGCCTTCCAATTCAGGATGCAGTAAAATAATTTAAACGGGCCAAACACACCATGAAAAAGTCACTTTCCCAACGCTTCATTTAAATGGCAATATTTGGAGATAAAAGAAACACAATTCTCCCGTTTAAAGACAGTTTTGAACAAGCTTTAGTTTCTAGTAAGAATTAAGAAACTTTAACATCCAGGGGTGTATATCTAATCCTTTGCTATATGAGTATTACACTTTTGCCCCATGTCAATCCACAGAGTATAGGAGATGTTACAGCCTGGCTAGAGACACAGCTTTTCAGCTTAAGCTGTAGAAGCTTGTGATTTTTAGCTCTACAGGGTTCGTGGATCAGTTCCTGGGGTGTTGGCTAAGAGGGCAGCTGTCACATGCTTGTAGTTTTTTCTGAGTGACAAAAGGGAAGGTAGTTGAATAGGAAACAAGTTGAATACCTATGAGGAGTCCCTGTTAGTTGCCTGCCTGCATTGAAAAGGCCTTGTTTTACCCAGCTGTAACTTGTAAGCAAAGTTTGCCCAATTCTATTGTGTTTTTTAAATGTTTGGGAGTCTATTTAAACAGGGTCCAGAACAAAAGTGTAAATCCTAGACAGTTGCATTTAACTGTCAACATGTCCCATGTCTAATGATGGGATGTTTAATCAGGCTTTGGAACAGACCAACTCATTTTAAAACCCTCCCAGGCCCAGTCCTGCCATCCTTCCCAATGCATAGTGAGAAATGTCCATTATAGCCGGACTTAGTGGTCGGCGAGGGTGATGTCGAACAGGTAATTGCTTAATGGAGCTTTTCCTTCTGTTCCTCTGGCACTTTTCTTGCTCCACCTTTTAGACAGCTGTTCCTTTGTGCTATCAGTGGGGGTAACTGGAAAGACAGAAAGCTAACGGGCAAAGTGGATTGCTACAGACCTTATTAGGGGAATGTAGAGGTCAGGGGAAGCAGATTTTTAGGTATGGTGATTCCTCTCATCAGAAACTTGACAGGTGATCATGAAGAAAAAGATATATGAGGAACATCTGCATAGCCTACAAGCTGGCCATCTTAGAGCAAGCATCCACCTGAACTAATTCCAGAAACACTGTGAAATCCTAAACAATTAGCTGAGATACCAGCACAAATTGATTATCTAACAGAGAACTGATCTCTACCAGGAGGCCAAGCAAAATTTGTACTGTAAATCTTCAGGGGATGTGGCCTATGGGAGCCCATTCTTAAAGCTGATTTGAGTACTTGTGTCAGCCAATACATTGCTGTCCCTGTTTCCCGCATGATCTAGCAGCCTGGGTAGAAGATTGCTAAGCTGCCGTGTGCTTTTCACAGCGGTGCCCTGCCAGTAGCAGCTGTGTGGACAGCTGTTCCTGCTCAAGAGTGGGATGATCTGTTTGTTCCCCATCCCTGTGTTTTTTTTTTCCCTCCTCGGAGGAACAAGCTGCTTCAGGAATCACTGAGGTATAAATTTAAACTTGGAAATGCCACTGATATGAGAATCCTCTGAAACAAGTAAGGGTTCAGCAAGGCTGACGTGCGCTAGACTGAGCTGTTTGCTGGGGAAGCCTCTGTGCTGAGGAAATGCCTTACTGGAGAACTTCAATCAACAGACTAGCAAGCTTTTCCCTGCTGCTAATGCAGTGCCCTGGGGTGCAGCTATATTGAAAAGGGGTCTGTGTTTTTATTAAAAGGTCTTGCTTTGCTTGGGTTTAATAACTTGGCTTTTAACATCCACTCCGGGCTGCAAATTGATACTGATATTGTTGATCTGGCAAAAAAATATACATTTGACAAGGAATTAGTTCTTAATGTGGTTCTCAGCCATTAAAAACAATAGTTGTTGAGGAGCATTGGGCCAAGTGTAGGTGACACCATCGAAAAATGACTGTTAAATGGCCAAAATGTAGGTGGTGCGGTTAAAAGACTACTTACAAGCACAGCCAAAGTCAGGCTGGTGCAATGATTTCACTGGAGAAGGGGAGTGTTAGGACTTTAGGTTTGTCTGAAACTACTTGGCATAAAGAACAGAAAACAAAATGAGCATAAAATGACTTCTGCACACACAGAACTGCCACCTGCCAGTGCCAGAGCTGGTGACAGACAGAATAATTACCACGCTGATTAATGCTACTCAGTGCTGGGAATGATAACATCTCACCAAGCTCCTCAGGATCTCTGGGCGGTATGTCCCGGTTCTCCCTTTCTTCATTTGTGTTCTGTCATCTAGCGGTTCCTCCTTTAGCAAAGCAGCACAAAGTGCTAAAAAAGAAACCACAAAGGAACCTACCTTTTATGTTGTGGATATGGGGCTGCAATGATTTATAACAGGGATTGATGACTGACATCATTCTGGATATCATACAACAACACTGGGCTTTGGCAATTTGTGCGTATTGGCGGAGCTGTTTGTTCTTTGAAAAACATCATTGTTGGCCATTGATTACATCACTTGAACTTCAGCAATACTCAAACTGATGTATTGCTTCTTGTCATATGCTTGTATTTGGCTGACATTTTTTGTTGTTATCTAGCAGAGCTCTTGACAGAAACCTTGTACATTAAACATGTACATTATAAGTAGGTGCATAACAACAAGTGCATTATCACAACCAAAAATTGTGTGCATGTGACTCATGTCCATGAAAAAATCCTAGTAAGCTCTATGGAAAAAAACCCAGCCAAATTGATATGGATTTCTGTATTTGTATATTTTGGTTTTTTTTAACTAGATGGTGGTGCTAGATCATGAATAGACTGCAAACATTTCTGATGCCAGATTCTTTGCTCTTCAGTGTTCACTGAACACAACTCAGTGAGGCCTGGGAAAGCTGCAGAAGAACAATATGCTGCATTATGATCCTGGTTCTAGCTTGGCTCTGAATAGTTTGGAGCAACCTCAGGCTGCTCCAATCTGTACTGGCTAGCTACAGTACCCCAAAGGAGCCATTTGCCAACATGGTCTTGAGCACAGTGAATTTTAAGGATGTCATGTTGCCCCTTGGCAAGCCCTGATCCCCTTCTGACTACAGATGTGGTATTGGAGTTGATCAGAATAGCTTGCTATGTCAAAGGAATCTTAACCTGGGGAGGCCCAGCTGATATACGGCTGCTGCAGTGATCTACATGGGATAGGATTAGGAGAGAATCAGGCTGCAATTTTCTTCCCTGTTCCGTAATGTCACAAGCCTGGCTTGGTCTGGTTCAGTGTCTGTGAATTCAAGTTTTTAACCTTTTGAACAAAGATGAAACAAAACAGACAATGCAAACATCATAACAGTTTTGGAAATTCAGGGCTACCTCACTCTGTAATAAATGCAACCAATGAGCAAACTCCTGGATACCTTATTCCTAAAATGCAGTTAAATTAGGATAGTGTCTTGGGCAGAATTTAGCTCTCAAAAGTTCAGCGTCATTGATTTAGTTACGGGGTTTTTGGTTGTAGCCATTTTGGTCTAAGGACATAGGCCTTAAGCCTATTCTTTGGGTAGATGTGATATCTTGTATTACCCCAACTGAGTAGTTGGGGGGGGGGGGGAGTTCTTAGCAAGCTTTTGGGCATAATCACCCTTCTTCAGGCACAGGGAATCTCTGCTGGTCTGAGACTCCAAGAAATGAGAGAAGCTAAAAGTGTAACAGGATGTCAGTGAGAATGTAAACAGGTGATTTTTTTTTGTATCCAGTAGAGAAAATCATGGACTCACTATAGACATTGGATTTATGACACATTACAACCTGCCTGACATCTGATTTACCAGGTACCTGCCTGACCTGACCTCTTACACTCTTCTTTCCACCCTCTCTTTCTGCCATTTGTTTTCCTAATTTCCAGCTATTTCCTTTTTCACAGACAGCTTCTTTTCTACCTTGAACAATTACCACTGTAGAGTCTCCCTTACTCACTTTTGGCTTTTTCCCCCCCTGCTTTACCCTTTCTACCCATTTACACTCTCACTAACGTCCTGTCACACTTTCAGCTTCTCTCATTCCTTGGCGTCTCAGACCAGCAGAGATTCCCTATCTCTGAAGAAGGGTGATTTGTGCCTGAAAACTTGCTAAAAACTTTTTTCCAACTACTCAGTTGGTCTAATAAAAGGATATCACATTGATTTAGTTAGGTGCAATCATTATTTTCTTTTGTTCAAGACATTGCAAAAACAAGCATAATAATTAGGAGAAATATTTGGATGTGGTCCTCTAATGAGTTTACAATTGGGTTATTATTGTGATTTTCTTAACTCATGGCCATATTTCATCATCAGTACAAAAATGACAACTGTTCTAGTTGCTATGACAACTGGATGTTTACTTTCTGTTGTGTTGCTTCAGAAACATTGTTAATGGCCATTGATTACATCACTTGAGAACTTTAGAAATACCCACATTGATGGATTGCTTTTAGTCGTATGTGCTTGTATTTGGCTGGCATTTTTTGTTGTTATCTAACAGATTTCTCAACAGAAACAATGCTCATACAGTGCATGCATTATAACTAGGTCTTTCTGGTCTGAATCGCATAAGGATTAAATTATCCACATCTCTCTTCCCTCACTTAAAGAGAACAAACAAATGTGTCCAGTTCTCGGCTGTATCTAACATATTTGTTGCCTTATTGTGCTCCTTATATTTGAAAGGGGAAAGCTTGATGGATAAGGCTGCACGTTGTACAGCAATCTTTTTTTGGGTGTGGAGCAATAATAAATTGTATCCCTATTTTAAATAATGTTTATAACACATAATAATTATTATAATTTATTATACACTTATTTTAAATTATATCCTTATTTTTATGGTCACGTACAGAATTTCTGGAGCCAAGTTAAACTGTACGGTCTTTTTAATTTTAGTCCACAAATTCCCTGTCAATGTATGATCATCAAATTCAAGACCAACTCATGAGCCTTGGGTAGTGGCAAGTGGATGGGGAGGGTGTATTCATGTAAGTTTTTTATTAGAACAAGAATAATGCTGGCCTACATCTCTGGATGGTTGGAGAACTCTAGCTGAAGTCTGACCCTTCATAAAACATTATGGTCAGCTTCACATTGATTTGTCAGAAGTTAGAATGTGGGGTAGAAGTTGCCCAAATAAAGCTATTCATTTTTATCAATGATCATCATCCAAGGTTTGAGGATACTATCTGTCACTTGGGTCATCTCCTCTTACTTCAGTCCTTGGACATCCTCTGTAAACCAGATGGGCCTTTAGGTTATAGAAGAGAATGCCTAGGCATCATCAATTGTAGAGGACAAAGGGCCATGATAATTTGTGGCATGACAAAGCTTTACTTCAGAGCCCTCTGGGAACCATTTTGTTCTCTTGGCCTTTGAGGAGCCAGTCAAACAGTTGCTTTATCTTGATGGAACAGGAGAAACCTCAAATCATGCCACGGATCACTTCTCAGCAGGGATAACATTTCTACCCTGCACTTTCCAACCTAGGCCCCACATGACCATATGCATGCTCTGAGTAAACAGCTACCTGGTTTAGTCATGGTGGCCATGAAATCTGGGCTCAACTATTGAGATGTGCTGTGGAATATCATCAACCTATTGACATACTCTGTAATGCAGGAAAGTAGGTGATACTCCAAAACTAATCTCACCTTAACTCCATCCTCCCTGGTTCACATACAAAATACTACTCTATTGGTCTTTTTCTAGTTGCCCTCCAACCACTTGGAAAATCCTGCACTGAATTACTATTCCTGATTAGCCCTGCAATGCCAGCATGATGCAGTTCTTTCTCACGCATTATGTTAACAGTTGTTTTTCGTTACAGCAGGGCAAAGCATAAAGAATCCAGCTGGACTTCTGCAACATGAGTTTCAGAGGCCCTGAAAATCATAGGGCATGCCCTGTGAACTCAGTAAAAATTGCAGGTGTGCAGCACCTGTGAAAATCAGGATATCTTAGCCTTTAAGTTTTCAGAGCTGTTAATTGGGAAAAAGATGCTATTTATCCAGAGTAAAACTGCAGGTTAAGAATTTGGCATTAAGGAGAGAATATTTAATTTCTAAATTGCCTTCAGTGCTTCTCTATCTGAACAAAAGGGTAACATGGAGAAAGAGGTTGGCACATAAGACCTGCAAATAAGTTCTATTTGTTGTATAAATCTTAGCCATTATGAAAAAACAATAGATTCATTAGGCTTTTGCTTCTTTGACTTCATATATCATTACAGTTCTGTAAATACTCCTGTGCAAACCTTTGAAATGCATGTTTAAACACCAGAGACATGTCAAATGGCATGATAAAAATATTAATTAAATTTAATCTTAAGCAAGCACTGTGAGAAATATGTAGGATGGCATGCTGAATAGACATGAGAAGATGAATAAGAACGAGCACATGGATTTTCTGTAGAAATTATTTAAAATTGTATGATAAAATCTTGGCAATTACCCTACTCTTTAAGTCTCTTCATTAGTTCCCTGGCTCTCCTGCATTCAAGGAGAAATTAATGATCTGAATCAGATGTTTCTCTGGTGTAACTCAGTTTGTTTATAAAGGAAGTATCCAAAGTCCTGCTTCCCAGGGCTGTGTGAAGCTTCAGGTGGTGATTCGATTTGGAGGATATTTGGCCCGATTCGGTGGCCAAATCTCTGAATCCAAATCAAATCAGGGAACCAATTGAAAGGTCTGAATTGATTCAAAGCTCTCCGAATTGATTCGGAAAAGATTTGGAGAACTTTGCTAATTTGGGCAGTCCATGGTGGCTGCAGCAGGGAGCTACAGCCAACTTGGAGCTGGTAAGTAGGGGGTGGGGGGGCGGGGGCTGCAGGAGAGGGGGAAGGGGACCATGGGGGGGACACCTGACAGGCACCCCAACTTCCCCCCGCTCCCCCACCCCCCCATGGTTGCCCTGCCTGCCCCGGCTCCTGGTACTTTAAAAAAAGCCCCAGTGCTCGCTGGGTGCTGCTGGGCAGGGGGGCGATCCCTG
This sequence comes from Alligator mississippiensis, assembly GCF_030867095.1. Taxonomy (NCBI): domain Eukaryota; kingdom Metazoa; phylum Chordata; order Crocodylia; family Alligatoridae; genus Alligator; species Alligator mississippiensis. Next base: position 44,925,300 of record NC_081836.1, on the reverse strand, counting down.
CTGCCCCCCCCCCCACTGTCCCATGCTGTGTGAGGGGCTATGCACAAGCCCCCCCCCCCCCCCCACGTGGGTGCCCTGCCTGGGCCAGCTCCAGCCCTTTTAAGGAAAAAAAAAAAAGGGAGGAAAAGCCCTGGGACTCACCGCTCCTGCAGTGGCCTCGGGGCTTTGAGGGGGCTCATGCAGAGCCCCCCACATTGTGCGGGGCAGTGGGGCTCGCCTCCCACCAACAGGAGTGGTGAGTCCAGGGGCATTCTCAGGGCGTTTTTTTCCTAAAGGAGCAGAGTTGGCCCGGGTGGGGCACCCATGGGGGGGCTGGGGGAACAAGCAGGGGCTTGGAGGGGCTCATGGCAGACCCCTCCATGCAGTGGGGGGCAGCAGGGATTGCTCACCCACCCAGCAGCACCCACTGGGTCAGGGCTTTTTTAGAAAAAAGTGCTGGGAGCTGGGGTGAGTGGGGCAGCCATTGCTGGCCTGGGGGGGATAGGCCTGGCAGATCTGGAGATTCGGCTGAATCAAATTGGGACAGTAATTTGAATCAGCGAATCAAATCGCTGTCTCCCGAATCAGCCGAATCCGAAGCAAATGCTAGCCGCTTCGCACAGGCCCACTGCTTCCCTAAACAGCAGGAATAAATGACAGAAATTCGCAAGCCAGCTTTTTGCTCCCTCTCATGGTTGTTTTTGCTGGTTTTCTTCTGCCTCTCCCACCTCTTTCCTCACAGAGCTTGCCAAATAGTCCCCCCCTAGTCCAGGGCATCAAAAATATGACCTGTCAGCTGGATCTGGCTTGTGGAGTCATGTTATTTGGCCTGTAGAGCTGCCTGCAGAGCCAGAGATGTGCTGGTGAGAAGAACGGTTGTGGCTGCTGCAGCTCTGGGACCCATGGCGGTGCTGCTTTTGCCAAATTACCAGCCTTGGGACTGGCCTTGTACTGCAGATCCAGTCCACTGGGCTGGATGAGTTTGACAACCCTGCCCTAGCACTAAACTTGCAACTACTGCCAGGAAGACCCCTCTTCTCCCCACCTCTCCCCACCTTCCCTTTTATCTCCCTAGGTTAACATTGGTTCAGGCCCTGTTATATTATCTGAGGATAACATCTATTGTTACCAGCTATCTTGAAACATAGAAGAGCACTTAGGGGGCAAACAGAAGTGCAGCTCCCTGCTGTAACTTTGCAGGACATGTTCTGAGTTACAGTGATCCCCTGGACCACACAGAAGGTCACTGTTGGTTTCAGGGTGGAGGGGAATCTAGCTGCTGGGTGCAGCCTGCAGCTGGTTTATCCTGGCAAGGGCCACTCCTCCCTGTCAGCCTGTCCCTGTTTTCAGAATGGGAGCGGGGAAAGGAAGCAGAGGGAGCTCTCTAAGGGTTCCCCATCCGGTGCTGGAGGGGGAGGGCATAAATTGGAGTCCCCCCACCTCAGGGGGGCTCCAATGCACACACACTCCACCCTCCGGTGGGGGGGCCGAAAAACCCCCAGACCCACTGCATCTGCTTCCTTTCCCCCCCTCCCATTCTGAAAACAGCTCAAGGCTGATAGGCAGGCAAACAAAAGTTACAGAAGACACTGTGTTTTGAAATGTCCTCATCTGACCCCTCAAACAATGAGGGTTCAGATTTTTCCCTGAGTGGCCACATTTGAAGCAGTCTGCAGCTGTGCACTTGTGTTTGGTCATAGCTATAAACCCCTTTCTGTGATCAGATTGGGTGAAAATTGTCACTTCTGTCTGCACCCTGAATGGCTCCTTCCATTCACCCTGAAACAAGAGTGTTCAGAATGTCCTCAGCTTAACCCAGTTCTGCGGCTGCCTGCGGGTGAAAGGCCTGCTTCAGCTCGGGTATTAACACCCCCAACCCCAGACCTTGCTTTTAAGGCTTAGTACACTTCTGTCCCTGCCTGTATTTCATGTCCTGTGAACTCTTCACCTGGTCCTTTTGCATGCATTTCTTGGCTTATAATTCTTTCTACAGGTTCAGCATCCTCCCTCACTTCTTTTCAATCCCACTGCTTTTGTTTTACTTTCATGCTTAAATTCCACTCTGGTTCTACCTTCTCCCTTTGCATCCCATCTTACTTCAGTCTCTTTGAATTAGATTGATAAAATACCATATTATTTGCTCTGACTGTCATCTCTGTCAGTGACCTTCATGTTCTGTTTGTCCAATGGCAAAATCTTTGAGGCAAGGCCTTAGGTTTTTTTTTATTAACCTCTAAAGCATCAGGCAATGCGTGGAACCAAATAAATGCCTAATGTAAACAATGAATGAATATATCACATATAAAGAAGTAATAGTGGTTAAGCTGGGAGAGTTGAAAGAGGTTATCATTTTGCATCAGAACCAGAAATGAGATTAGCAATTATTATGCACCTTTGAAGTAAAACATAATTTATTTGTCTCTGTTTTCTTAAGTATCAAACCTTTGTTAGCTAGCTTCTATATTTTGTCTTGTGGCTTGAAGACAATTGTGCTGTTTACCACTATTAGTCAATTGGGCAAAATACCCAAAAAAGAAAAGCCCGTGATTGAGGTGTAGGTGACCTCCAACAATGACGGGACATCAGTGGCTAGGTAGGATAACTTGCAGCTGGTTGTTAGTTGTGAAATAAAGAGAATACTTAGACCATTGTGCAGAGAAGCTACTTCTGATTATAAGGGAGCAACTTACCAGCAGTTCTCAACTTGAAGAGTTAATGCAAACAATTTTGAGTTGTGGCCTTGAGTGGACAGTGATGAGGAGGGCTGTGTTGACTTTTCGTCTGCTGAGGAAAATGGTCTTGTCTTGGAAAAGTAAACAAAACAGTCAACTTTGCCTGCTCAGCATCCTTCTGTTGTTTCGCTCTGTCTGACCTCATGTCAGCAGGTGCTTTCTCACTGCTACTGCCATGTCATGCAGTCTCAGCAGAAGGAGCTTGGCTCAGGGTGATGACCTGTCAGTGACCGGGGTAGATACTGTGGAAGCTTCTTAACAGGATAGTTCCTTTAGCATACTTCACTTTTTAAAGATGACTTGTCACTCTGCAGTAGCAACACTGTAAAAAACAAAAGGAAAAAAAACCCCAAACCCCCTTACCTTGATACTTTTTTTCATCTTTTCACTGGTTTTTATCGGGTATCCGTTAGGAATATAAGGTTTTCCCATTTTTGTCTCTTGAATCTTGCTCCTCTACAGGAGGGAAGATTTGAAAGAATCAGCTTTTAAGAGCAAAACCTTCTGTAATCTAATTGGTTGCATTATAATAATGCTTTTTCTTCACTGTTGTATGTGTGTTGTCATTGGATTTATGACCCAGATACTTTATTCCAGGCAGACCCAAACTCTCAGACCAAACACAACTTCTTTCATTTGATGATAGGCAAATATTATTGATACACAGTGATAGCAGTTAAGAGTAATATAGGCAAGGCTAACAAAATAAGCCCTCCCGTTCTAATTATCTACCAGTCCTGGGGTTCACAGAGGAAAGGTATGCCTGACCAGTATGCAAGCTTCACCCTGTAGTTCTTTTTTGAATGCCAGCAGTCCTGGAGGTTGAGGGCCAAGGCCCCCTTCCCCCCCCCCCCCCCCCCCAGTGGCATGGGTGAGATAGAAAGAGGGTGCACCCTCTTTCTGTGGTGGCCTTGGGATCCCGTCAAAATCCCTCCTTTTGTATTCTTTCTCCTCTTGGTAACTCTTAATTTCTGGGTACCGTTGATTGGTTTCTCTGCAGTTGCCATAATGTCCATGTTGTGTTCTGTCAGCAAAATTCTTTGTTTCCACAAACCCATCACATGCATACCTCTTAACTTGTTCATTTATTGGTGTCTTAATTTGGGTTTGCCTGGCTTCCTAATTTGGTCATTTTGCCAAAACTGAAAATCCCAGGGGTTTTGCAGCTGGGTACTGTGACCTGGCACCAGTGCAGCAAAGTCCCTTATCTTTGTTATGGGTTTTCAGGAAATGGAAATTTCCCAGCCTGTTTGTCTGTTGGCCTCAGATAGGGTGTCTGCATTGAAGACTGTGAAACTTCGTCACAAACAGGCTTTTAGAAACCAATTAACCTTTGCTGTTCCCCTGGACCGTTGTTCTAACGCAATACCTACTTTACCTACAACCCAATTCCTAAATGCAAATCTCTAAATATCATTTTCCAGCCATCACATGGAGTGTCTGATATATCACTGAAGTCTTGGTTTGTATAATGAGTGATGCTACAATAAAGTTCCTCTGCCTTACAGTGCTGAAGAATGTGGTTGCTTCTGTGGGTCATTGCCATCACAGTTGGCAGTTCAAACCTGTATATGACCTACATATAAACTAGCACAGGGGAATGGTGGTCTAATCAAACTCCCGTTGAATTCAGTGCATAGATGCCTGTTCACTTCCATGGAAGCTGAATCAAGCTTCCAGTACTTGGTGGTCTTGGAAGCCTGTTCAGTCACAGCATTAAAATCCAGATCTTGATGACAAATGACAAGGGTAAGAGGTGAGGAATCCCCAGAGAGTCCTGTATGCTATAAGTTCTTATTGGAGTTATTCTGTGGTATTTGGCCCAGCTGTGATATTATGGGGTCCTTTTTCAATTCATACATATTTGTGAAGTTGTCTTTGCGCTTGTGGGATGTTATGGGTCTGTTTCAAATCAATGAGAAATGAGTGTCCATCTTGGCAAACTTCTTCCAGAAGATATCTAATGTTTATTTAGAGATGTTCTTCCACCCAACCCTACCCACCACACTTTGAAGGAAAGTCTGGTTTAGAAGCTTACAGCTTGTGTCTAAACCAGGGCACTGAAGATTGCAGTCCCTGTCTGTGGTCATTCTTCTGTCCTTGGCAGCAGTCTATGGATAGAATAGCAGAAGCTGTTGCTCAGACACTTTCCACTGGGAGTAATGCACGGAAGCTGTGGTCCTACACTGCCACATGGGGTGCAGAGCTAAGCCATGAAATGGGAGTGAAGAGTGATAGTGACATATTTTTTTCCATTTAAAATTTTAAAAAGTAAGTCTGATTTTTACATGATGCTGAATTTGTTGAGTGGCCACAGCTCAGAGGATGGCACAGCAGACTAATCACAATGTTGAATTCTGAATGGACTTAGAACCTTAATTTTGTTGCAAACCAGAATTTAGCTCGTGAAATCAGTTTATACCGTAAACATGAAAAATACTTTGAGAGAGAGAAAGAGAGCAGTTCCAGGCCCCAGAAAAATGCTAATCTAAACTAAGATGAGAAGGAAAAACAGGAGGCAATTTTATAAATGGGGGAGGAGAAGAGTGTGCCATTAATTTATATATGTATCAATGTTTTGCCTTTAAGGGGAAGATTTGCTTAGCTGAGTATTACTCTGTCATAGCAGCAGCAATACATGTAGTCAAATTCTGCTTCTCATTTCACTGTACAATTTGCCATTAAAGGCACTCAGCATAATGTAATTTTTCTTTTTTTGCAAAAATATACTTCTATATAGATAGATAGGTAGATGTGTATATATACACTACAACCCTGTCAGTCTTCAAACACACAAAGTTAGAATCTCATACCCATTACAATATATGCACCTGCACTCCTGGTTACAAAAACTCATGACTGCACACCTGTCTGTTTCCTTCACCATTACAATTACACTGTTCCTTTGTTCCTTTCCTTAGTCTCTTTTCTTTATTTTTAATTCATCTTGCTGTTGTTGTCTTCATTGTCACTCAATCTGCTTTCTTCTTCACTGGCCTCACTTCCCTTCTCCTCACTGCTGCTCTCTTCCCCGGTGGGTGTTTCTTGAACAGTCTGTGCCAGTGGCACCTCTGCCAGACTGTTTGCCACTTCTTCTCTGTCTTCCGCTACTGTCTTCTGGTAGTAGGTCTTCAGCTCACACAGTCGCATTATAACACAGTCCTCAACTGACAACTTTGTGTGCTGGTAGATCAGTAGGTTCCTAGTCTTCCGCAGGGTGCTCCTGATGCAGGAGATGAACTAGTCGAAGAGGGCTGACAGGGACTCTGGTTTTTTGGTCCGGTGCTTGTACAGTGCCGCCTCTCTGGTCATAGTCCTGACCTCTGTTACCACCCAGAAGAGCTGGTTTATCTTCCTTCATACCTCTTTGGCTTATGGGCAGAACCACAGGAGGTAGGCGATGGTCTCTGCTCTGCCTTGGTAAGTTTCCCTGGTGTAGTTGGGTTGGCTTTTCTGCCCCTCTCGGTCTCATCAGCAGGGATCCTAGTTTTCTCTGTTTAAAAATTCCACATTTTCTAATAAAACTGCCAAAATCCATGATTAAAATGAAATGCCACTATATATAGGTATCAAATGAACACAGTGTTTTTATTGATGTATTTACCATTTTAAAGCAATTTGGAAGCCTACCAGTGTCTTGATCACTATAATAAAAAAATTTGAAACAGCTATACATTTTGGCATTTGATTTTTGGGGTATTTTAGTATTGGAAAATCATAGTTCCCTCTGCCCCCTTCGCTCACCAGGATGCAGGTCCAGGCCCTTCACTCCGTATCCACATCCCCCTGGGCCATATCCCCTGCAGCAGTGCCTGAGCCCCGACTGCCACCTGTGGGAGGTGGTGGCTGCTGTGGTGGAGCGGAGCATGGAGCACGGCTCCCCATCCCCCACAGGTGGCACAGGCAGAGTGGAGCCTATAGGTGCTGCGCAACTCTGCACCACCACTCTCTCTGTTGCCGGGTGGGCAGGAGGCACCTCACCAGAGCTGTGTGGGGTTTGCAGTGGCAGCAATGAGCTTCCCTACCCAGCCCCGCTCTTCCCTGCTGCGCTGGGTCCTACCTACTGGGCCACAGAGGCTGCAGGGGGAGGGAGCAGGGTGGGGAACGCAAGCCTGCAGCAGGTATCCTGCCCCCACCTCACACAGATTGGGGGGCACATGACCCCGCTCCCCATCCTAGGAGTATGCATAGTGGCATGGAGCCAGTCTTGCCTTCCCCATGGACGAGCAGCCTGCAAACCTGTTCTGATCCCTGCCCGGGGCCCTACAGCCATGAATTCCAGCCCTGGTCCCCAAGTCCCACACACTGCCCAGCTGGGCAGTAATCCCAGCCCTAGCCCTGCCCAAGTCCCATCCTTCCTTCCCTCCCTCACTGTGGGGGCCTCAACGTGCTCCCCTCCACCAGACTTACTTGTGGGAGCTGCTCTCCAGGCTGCCTGATGGCCATGTGCACATGTGATGGGCACATGGTGCCTCCTACCTGACCGCCTTCCTTCAGCTCCCCCAGCCCCTTGCAGGCTGGAACTCTGCCAGCCGGCAGAGAACTCTTTGCAAAAGTGGACAAATCCACGTGTTTCTCTGTTAAGATGAAAAATCTGTGTGTTTCTCAGGTAAAGGGGAAATCCATGGGGGTTTTTTTAATCTTTTCATGGGAAATGTAAAACCCAGATCCCTGCTCATCACCCACGCAGACAATGCCTGGTGGTCTGCTAGCCAGTTCAAGTCCCATAGGCACTTGTGGAAGATTCAGTCCCACATGGCCTAGCAGTTTTCGCTGGGGAGCATGTCCATTGTCAACAGTTTATCTCTGGCTCTGACCACCTCTTGCATCTCCTGGTAGTTGGTCATGGTTGCAGGGGCTTCTCTGAGCAGATCATATTTGCTCTCGAACTTATCTAGGACCTTGTAGGACCAAGGCTGCACCACGGTCTCCTGTTGGGCGGCATGTATACCGACCAGTGTCTCAGCAGGTTCCCTGAGTAGTATCTGATGAAACAGCCTGTTTTTGTCTCTGGTCCTGTTGCCAGCTTGTAAATCTGGCTCGTACTTGGCCCCGAGGAACAGGAGGATGTCTGGCATTCCTCTGCCCCCAGTCCGTTTGCTCTTGTATAGAGTCTTCCTTACCCCTTTCTCCCATCTGGATCCCCAAAAGAAGATGCACATGGCCCTGGATTCTGTAGCCAACATACTTCAATGGGGGGAAGACCTGTGCGGAGTACAAGAGCACTGGTGGCAACACCACCTTCGTGAGCACCCCATGGAGAGGCAGCACATGTGCCACAGTCCCAACCCCTATTTCACTTTGGCCTCCATCTTTTTCTATGACTTTTTTGTCCCAAGTTGAGAATCATGTACAGATCAGCAGAAAGACTGCAAAGGGACATATTCTGCTGTGACTTGTTTCCAGTGAGGCATTAGCATTTTGGCAATGAGTTGCATAATGACAAGCTCTTCATTGGCAAAGAATTGTACATAATTGGAGCTCTGAAGTCATATTATAACACCTGGGGAAGTGACTGAGGGCATTTATGAACAACTAAATTACAGCAGGTTAAAAGGTGGCAAGGACTTTCTCCGCAGTATTTGCTTCACGACAGCTGTCTTCCCCTGTGGTAAGTGAAAGCTAAACGGTGGAAGCTTAAGGTAAACGGTAGCAGTTTGGCTTCCATTTCCCACAGAGTAAAAATGGGCCTGCAGCCAGTTGCCCTGGACTGCCTGATGCCTGGTATGTCCCCACCCATTTGTTCATTAGTCCATCCCGTTAGAGACATTAAAGTTGATAGTTTCTATCATTGCCAGGAGCCTGATCCAGCACCAGTTGAAGTCAATGGAAAGAAAGACTGTCCTGGACTTTCATGGGCGTTTGGTGGGGCTCAGAAGAAGCTGTTTTGAATTATGCAAGAATTTCCACAGGCCAGATTTTAGTGCCATAAGAATAAACTCTGTGTGTGTGTGCATGCGCTTCCCCTTAATCTTCCAATACAGACTCATACTGCTAACAATACCAGTGCAGGTGCCACATTGTCTTGAATTACAGCAGAATAACAGGGTGAAAAATGCCTCATGCCTCAAAGTTGCTACTTCTTCAGTCTGCTAAATTTAGTGACCAACCCATTTTCTTGTTGAATGAGTCATGAATCTTCCTATAAAGATCTCATTATTAATATGCCATTTGGGGAATGCCTCCTAGTTTTCCACCACGGCAAAAAGAGGGCTTGCCCAAATTGAATGCATATGAAATGGCAGTGTATCAGTGCAAGTACTTTATAACCTGGGAAAAAATAATCAAACAGCGGATAGACTAAGAAGCCTATCACTCCTTAGGAATTTTTCAAGCCTCCCCCAAATGGCAGATTTTGCCAAAAAAGAAGAGAAGGGTAGCAGGAAGAAGAAAAATAAAAAGGAATTTCTGGTTCTTCTGGAAAATCATAGAAAGGAATCTCAGTCCAGGAAGCGTGTCTCTTCAGTGTTGATGAGGAAATTGGGGATTCACCCTGACAATGCCAGGTGTTGGAGCACTTGCCTTTGTGTTTCTATACAGGCTTCATTAGTCAAATGATACAGAGTACAATGAGCCATGGTGACAGGTGCCTAATTTATGAAGAAAGCAATCAGGATTTGTAGTAGAGCTAATATCTTTTATTAGACCAAGAAGCTTTTTACAAAAAAAAAAAAATCTTTAATTGCAAGCTTTCGGGCACAAACACCCTTCATCACACATCAGAGAAAAGATTGTACAAGTTCTTCTGGGTAGAAATGAAAGTTCTTCTACCCAGGAGAACTTTTACAATCTTTTCGTGTCCAAAGGCTTGCAATTCAATAAAAATATTTTTGCTAAAATCTTGTCAATCTAATAAAAGATATAATCTCTACTACGAGTCCTGATTGCTTTTTTGCCTCAGCTAATATGGCTACAACCTGGATACCTGATTTATGGAGAAATGCACATTCAAAAGGGAGTAAAATTGAGTCAAATTAAGCAAAAAGGATTGAATGAACAATTATTCTCCAGCCTCTCTTTCTGAATCCCCTACTCCCTGAGGTGTATGGTAAGCTCTGTTTATTTTATTACTTCTTCTTACAAATATAAATATATATATTTTATGTTTGTTGAACAACATAGTTTGTCTTTGAAGGCTCAAACAGCAGCTTTTAATTTCCCAGTACATGTTAACTGACCTGTTGGATAGTATCAGCCTAATAGTTTAAGCTTTGTAAGGTCTATTTTTTTTTTAATTCTTCATATCTTTTATTTTCTGTGCTATAGGGGCCACCACATTTGGGTTGGGATTGTCCATCAATTTGACAAATGGGCCCTGGTACAAAAAATGTTGTGAACCAGTGCTATAGCAAACAAAATGCAAGGTGTCTCTTTTAGTTCATGTCCTGCAAATGAAAGCCTTCCTCACTCCAACCCCCAGGCAGGACAATAGAACTGCATCCCTCAGACACTTTGTGGGACAGCTGCCCTGTAAGCCCCAGCTCCAGATCCCATGTCTTGAGGCACCAAGGTGAACTGGGCTGCTCCTTCAAAGTCTTTGAGTAAAAACAGTTGGCTACACAAGCAGCTTGAATAGCAGTTAACCTGACTGTCCCAGGGAAAAGTGCTACTTCTGATATATTCACAGGTACTTGAAGTGGGGACAATAGCCTTGCAAGTCTATAGGAAGGCAGAGAAATCTGACGTCTGTTTTTAGCCTGTCTTCAGGGGAGTTGTACTGACCCTCCTCATCACAGTGTGAGAGCTACCCATTTCCCTGTACTTGTATTTGTAGATTCTCAGCTGGTGTGCATGGCCCAATACTGTTTCCATATTCCTACTCTTTTGTGATTGAGTTTATTCTTTTTTAACTTGCCTTTCTGGCTCATGTGAAATGGCTTTCACCATGCAGAGATGTAAACAATACATCTATTTAAACATGGACGAGAAGCAGCATGTGATGTGTGCTTGAAGCCAGTGAAAATTTTTTAAGCCTCTATTGTTGGAAAGAAAAAGCAAAAATCAGGAGACCTTGTATATAGGAATTGGATAGAAGCCTGTTCAATAGTTTGTGAACTGTAGTGGCCTTCACCGTCTTCTCTATTTCAGAAACCATCAGACCCTTACCAGAGCCACAGGGTGCATATGTAGCTAGGATCTTTATGTTTATATATAGTTAATAAACATGGGATTTTGGATGTTGCTGTCCTCCCATGGTTCCTTCATGCTATGTTTGTTTTTAGAGAACAAAACATACAAGACGCCTAATTAGAGCATCTGTAACTCCCCAGATTGTTCACAGATCAAATAAATGAAGCCCACCACAACTGGGAAGAAATTTAGCTTAGACTTTGTTTCCAGAGACTTTCTTATCATGTATTTATTCTGTGACTCCTTCTGAAGGGGCAGAAGACCCATACCTAGGGGGAGTGATAAGTAGATGCAGGTTCCACTGGAAGCCTCTTTGGGTTTGGATATGGCTCTGCTGTAACCACTAGGCTTCCCTGTTACAGCCATCCTTCAGACAATGCCCCAGCTGTGCCCCGCTAGGAGAACTACTTCCCTCTTACCCTGACTCTAATGTAGTTTGTCTTAGCTCTATGCTCTCCTGACACTCCACTCTCGCTACAGAGATCTGGTCTTCCCTGCAAGGCTTTGCCGGCATAGCTGAAAAGATTGCGTCCCTCAGTCAGCATGATTATACTGCAAAACCCCCAGTGTGGACACAGTTTGTAAACAGAAGAGGACTTCTGTTGGCTTAGCTTTTGCAGACGTACTCTACATGTCCACTTCCACTGCGTGGAAAACCAATGCTGGCACAGTTGTAGCAGCAGAGACCCTGTAATGTAGACGAACTCGGATTTGCATTCTAGCTGTCTCCTTTCCTCTCAACCATTTCCCAGCAGATCTACTCCTCCATGGCCATTCATTCCCTCTTCTATATACTCCCCCTGCAGGATGCATCCCCTTTTTAGCCCTGACTTCCACCACTGTCTCCCTCCAAGACTGTGACAGGCAAATGGAAAATATTATTCAGGGGCTGAGTGCTCTGCTAGTGAGACCAAAGTCCCAGCTTTACTAATGTTTTCCGCCTCTGTTGTGCTTACAAATCAGACATTTGGAGAATCAGTATTCCTCCATCCCCTGGGGTTCCACAATTAAACCATTTTTATGGCAGACAGAAGAGTGGCTGATTTTCTGTAATGATGAAATCTCTATTGAAGTCTAATGTGCACAAGTGCTTGGCTTCAAAGGAAATAAATCCAAGAGGCTACAGTTCAGAGCTTGATATAATCACCTCAGATGGAAGCACAGCTGTTTTCATTCCTTACAAAGAGAAGGGTAGGGAACCAAGCCCAGGCTTCTTGGTGATGGTTGTTGTGTTCTCTTCCCGCTTCCCAATAACTTAATAATCTCAATTTTTCAGGCTTTGGACTAAATATTCAACCATTTTGGAGAATTAGCTACTCAACTGCATGCAGGTGAAAATCATAACTTGTTCTCTGCAAAGCTGGAGCAATGCTTGGTCCTTCAAGGTCATGTGTACATCATCTTGTCTTAATTAGCATTTGCTGTCTCCAAAGGGAATGGCAAAGTGTTCTGAGGAAGGAGAGATAATTAATCAAATTAGCCTTCGGAGAAAAGTTTCACCTGCATTCTGTGACTTGTTGAGCTAGCAGCCACTCATGAATCCAAAGTAATTATTATCAGCTCAAAGATAAAGCATGTGAAATGCATGTTTTCAGTACACCATCAAAATTGGGCTGCACTTACTAGCATCTGTCCAAGCTCAAAGGGAGGGGGTGACAGTCGCTTCTGTCAATCAAGTGCTTTTGCCAAGTGCAGTGGATAATGCCTGCCTTCCATTACTCTGCTTCCCTAAGGTCCTGTCCCACTCAGACGTGGTGTGGCTGAGTGTAGCTCCACTGAGATCAGAGAGGTAGTGCCAAGGATGAATGTGCCCTATTGCCTTTGCAGCATTCTAAGCCAGGGAAGCAAACAGCTCAATGCAGATGATCTGAGCATCCTACTCCAAAAAGTCTACCTCCTGATGCGCTAATAAACGGCTTCAAACAACCTCATTTGCTATTACCCAACACTACAAGAAAATAACTAGTACTAAACCTTCTTCCACAGCTATTTCCCCTACAGAAACAGAGTCCAGTTACATCATATTAAAGTTCCAAATGATTTATTCTCTGACATTAACTGTAAATCTTAATTGCAGACAGATTATGTAACATAGGAAGTTACTGTGAATACCACCTCATTAGCAAAAATTAGCTTGGCTTACTAGTGAAGTATGAATTGTTAGTGTTCTTCTAAGAAAGGCTATTTAAAAAAGCCTTAGCCAGCAGTAAAGTTTACCCAAACTAAATCTGCCATGGAAATGTGGGGACATAAAGATGTCCCTATTGGGCAGTTGAGTTGCGTTTTATGACATTAGGGATTACAGACCAAAACTGAGTTCTGTTTTAAGCCAGTGAGTTTGTTCCTTGCCTTCAATGGCAGTTGCATGAAAAGTTGTAAATAGTGACCAAAAGGCAGATGTGTGTTGCATACATTTGCTATGCTCCAATCCACCTGTGCATGTCAATTATGGCTTGTGAGATGTCCATCAACCGGTCCCATCCCAGTTTACTCATATGCTGTGGACAAATGAAAGCTAGAATCAGAGCATCAAAATCCCTTTCACTTGTAAACAATCCTTTAGCCTTATACCGTTCTGGTTCTAAGGAGATGAGTGCTCAGGATTGCTGAAGCAGCACAAAGTACCTGTAGTGTTGGTAAACCTCTCCTTATACTTGAAGTCATGGTCAGCTGTGAGATAGTACAAGGATTCCCATGGTCCTTTACATTTGAAAGTCAGTGGGAGTTGGTCACTGGGCTTTAGCCTTACTCAGATGGGGTGGATTAAAAATGATTGAACCCTTTATTTTTTACATGGAACATACTGATTTTTATTTATTTATTTATTACTCTGAGCTTTCAAAAACTGCAAGGAAGATCCTAGACTGCAAATAAATCTTGCAAATAACCTGTAAAAAAAAAAATAAAAAAAATCTGAATTCACCTGACAAACTCCACTGCTTTCATAGATATTCATGAAGTATCTATGGAAATAGTGCACTGTTCTGAGAAGTACTGTGCTCTGCTGGGTTAGGGTTTTATTCCTGCTTCCATCCCTGTACTGTGCTCTGTTGGGTTAAGGTTTTTTCCTGGCTTCCATCCCCAGGACTTAGATTTACACAGCCTCTGGATTAATCAGTCTGTAAACAGCAAATTGCAGCTGAGACTGCTTTATAAAAAATTCAGCATGCAGGCTTGTCTGGTTACCAGCAGGAACCAGATGATCTCAGCAGGCCCACAGTGCCATTGCCCCTCTCGTCTATTTTATTAAGAGCCATTAATACTAATGAAAGTGAGTTCTGCTGGCACAGGAAATGCTTTCATTTCGGTTATTTTAAACTAATCTATTTTAATGATAACTGGGATTTTTTTTTGGCATCAATGCTGAGCGTTCATGGATGTCAGTTAACTGGAGCTAACCAAAGTGTCTAGTGAAGGAAAGCAGAGTTCATGTCCATTTGTTCTTTTAAAGCAAACCAACACTCCTTTCACTTCTTCCAGTGGGAACCATGAGGAATTCTGAAGTTTTGTCGGCACAAAGCTGGCGAAGTGGGAACCAAATTCAACCTAATATTGGACCTCAAAGTTTGCTCCTGTTTGGAAGCATCTGAGGGCTGCACGTTACAGAGTAATGCTGATTTACAACAACAGAGGATATGAGCCACTTGTATGTATAATGTCAAAGCAAAATATTTGGGCATTTGTACATGTGGTGAGTGGCGCTTGTATACATGACAAAAATTGCCCGTTTGTGTGGCTTAATGGCATCGCACGTTACATGTATGGGAGTTTTGGGTGATGTAAATGAGTTGCATCATCATAAACTAATCCCTATCCTGATGCAGTTTAGTTTCTGATCACACAACTTGTTGCGTATACATGGTAATTCATTGAACGATGTGTAGTGAGCCCCTTTGTCCATCACGTGTCACTACAATTTTTGTGTAGTGAGCCCCCTTTGTCCACCAAGTGTTGCTACAATTTGCAGATATTTGTGTGTAACAAATGTTTTGGGACACCAGGTGTAGCTGCAGAGCCCGACATGAATCAATCTTCTGCTGACCTCTTGAGAATTCTTTATTTAATAAAATAATAAAAGACACCTATCCGTGGTTGTTGTCTCCTAGTTCACTTGGTGTGGTGGGTGTCCAAAGGGCCCCAGGTTGCACTGCGGGGGTTGCAGATCAGGATGATCCTGGGCTTTTTTGGAGATCAATCATTGTCTATTATGTGTGCTCCCTCCTCCATTATCGGGGATAATGTGGTGTGTGGTGTACCCTGACCCCCTCAGCCCTAGCTATTATAGAAATACCACACAGTGAAGCATGCTATTGAATGCTGGTCAACTAACTTGGGGCTAATCCTGTATGTGGTATCATGAAACCACTCAATGGAATAGAAATGACCTGTATATCCTCTTCCCTTAGTTTGGGATTTCTGCACGGAATTAATAATCTATTGCCCGCTTTATGTGGGCTGCTGAGCATGTTTTTATTTGCTGTTAAAAGCAGTAAGTGGGCACCCGGTCTCAGGATAGTGGATAGTAGCCTGCAGATATCACAAATTTATTTTTCAGTGTGCAGGCCTGCCCCCTCCCCCTATTTCCCCCCCCCCCCCCCCAACTGACCTGCAGTTCCAGGAGGTGGACACTTTTCCTGGTTCACCCTGGTGGCTGAAGCTTGAGGCACAAGCCAGGCCCAAGGCTTGTGCTTGCCGCATGCTGGGGTGGGGGCAGGTGGGCTCCTGGGCAGGCAGGCAGTCGGTCAGCCAGGGGCCCCTGGGAGCAGTGTCTTGTCACATGGATCACTATGTAGCCTGCTGTTGTGCCATGCATGGACATGGATCTTTTGGGGTTCAGGGACAGTGGAGCAGGGCTTCTCCCATGGCTGCTGTGCTATGCCTGGCATAAAGAAGTCTGACCCTGCTGGGCAAACATGCCACTGACTGGTGCCAAAAATTACAACAGGGTGGGTGAGGGCTGGCCACGTTGGGTGAGTTCTGCTCTGATCATTTAACACTTAATAGGAGTTTAATGGGTCCCTAAAATTCACTGGGCTACTTCAACATTCCCCTTTGAGAGACTCAGAGCAGCAGTTCTTGGTCGAACAGCCGAGAAGCATACACAGAGGAGCAGACATCCAGCCACCCCAGCCATGGATTCCAGGCAATCAAGGACTTCAGGTCCAGCAAGGAGGCCTGAGTTTCACCATCCTCTCATTCTCTGCTCCCTTTGGCCCTCCACCATTCTCATCCCACTCTTTCTTACACCCTTTTCCTCTCCCATACTGATTGTCACAATGGTGATGCTTCCACCACCCAATATCTCCATCCGAACCTCCTTTCACCATGCCTACCCCATCCAGCTGGTGGTAAGTTTGCCGGTGCAGGGGGGCTTGGTCATATGGTAATAGGGAAAAGCATGAAAGTATAGGGTAGGTAGCGCAGACCATGTTGAAACATCTCAGTCTAACGGCCATCTCTCTTCCAATTGCAATCCAGCTGTGCCTCGCTTGAGGACTGCCAGTGCAGTAACAAGACCTCCTTGTCCAGTACAATGATTGGCAGATCCATGCATGGATTTTCAGCCACACAGACTGCATAGTTATGCCCAGAGAAAGCTTGGGGAAATCTCTCACAGGAGATTTTGTAGCCTGTAAGGGGAGTCTACAAGAGTGCGTCTGGGAACATGGAGCAACACCCTCCCCGCATCTTCTTTCTTGTCCTGCAATACGACTGTCATTTGTGTGATTAGTCAAGCAGTGATCCCTCCATAAAGCCTACTGCAGAAGAGGGGCACCCCTGCTGTGCTGGGACTTGGGGTGCAGTAAAGGAAGAAACTAGTTTTGGAGAGGAAGAAGACTTTGAAGGGGGCATTTTAGAATTTTGCTTTCATTTGTTGCTTTGTAGTTGTGGGGTAGGGGAGAGGGCATTCAACAGTGTTTCCACGTTCTCTGTTTGATTGTATTTTTTTTTATATTTGAATTCAAGTTTTATTTTTGTAAGTTTTTGCTTTTTCAATCAAGGTATGCTTACCAGTGCTTAAGCGATCTGTGGGGGCATGTCTTGTGGGTGGAGGCTCCTGTTGATGAAGGGGGGGACTCCCTTGTGGGGGCGCTGGTGTGGTTTTGGTGTGGGGTTGCTTTTGGCCAGGAGGGGTAACTGGCCACCCTTGAGGGTCGGGGTTTGTTCATTCAGTTGTCTGCTCAGTGCCTGCCTTTTTTCTGCTGGGTGTTTTTTCTGCTGGGAGCAGTGTCTTGGCACATGGGTTACTTGGTAGCCTGCTACTGTGCCATGGCTAAAGGACGTAGCAGGGCTAAAACACATCCAGAACAAGCATGCCCATAAGATACAGAAAGTTGCCAGTGGTGCAGACAGACCCCGCTCCCTGCTTTGGGATATGCTGGTGCCAGGCAGGGTCAAGTGAACCCAACAAGTGGAGTTTTGTGAACCTGATCGTG
Organism: Alligator mississippiensis; assembly: GCF_030867095.1. Lineage (NCBI taxonomy): Eukaryota > Metazoa > Chordata > Crocodylia > Alligatoridae > Alligator > Alligator mississippiensis. The sequence continues at coordinate 44,908,022 of NC_081836.1, read as the reverse complement.
AGCATTAAGCACATCCACTCTGTGAATATTGGGTGAGTCCGTCAGCAAATAATCCCCTCACTGGCTATGTCTGAACTGCTCAGGATTTCAGACCATGCCCCATTGACCGTGGTGTCTTGACACATGGGTCACTCAGTAGCCTGCTACTGTCACGGCATGTACAGGGCTAAAGGACCGAGCAGGACTAAAACACAGCCAGAACAAGCATGCCCATAAGATACAAAAATTTTCCATTGGTGCAGACAGAGCCCCCCTCTTGACCCTGCCTGATGCCAGGCATGCCCCAGGTGACTGGCACTGCAACTTGCAACAGTCGCACAGCCTAGCTCTTGCACACCCAGCAAAAATCCCTGGACTTTGCCTGGGAACAGCCTTCAGGAACCCCTGTGTCCTTCCACCTTGCACCTCTAAAAAATCCCTTTTTGGCTGGCTGCCCTAAAGCCATTCATTCACATGCCAGTTTTACATAAACCCAGAAAAAAGAGGTCCGTGAACATTGTCTTAAGCGTTAAGTGTGCCCACTTTATGATTAGTGGTTGAGTTCTGTCAGCAAATCATTCTCTCACCAGCTCATGGGTGACTGGTGCCGCCTTAGTCAGGGGGAGCACGTGCCCCCACCTGCAACCAGTCTTGCTGCCCGGTGGTGGAGAGTGTCCCCTGCAGCAGGTCTTGCTACCCAGAGGGAGTTCCCCTACGGCCGATCGTTGCAGCTGCTTCCATGCTTCTACCTGCCCCCCTGCCCATTGCCTAAGCGGCGAGCGCGGCTGATCAAGGGGTGCACTGGCACTCTCAGGGGGTGCATGTGCACCGCTGTGCACCCCCTATGCATCACCACTACACCAGCTATATCTGAACTGCTCAGCAGTTCAGACCATGTCCCACTGGGAGTGGTGTATGTTGTGCCATGGCATGCACAGGGCTAACTCTTAGTACATGGGTGACAGGGTTTTAAGGATCAACCTACAGAGCAATGATTGCAAGGTCTGGGCCCATAGGAGCAGCTCTGACTGGTGGGAGTGCATTGTACTGTTGAATTGGGATGATCAGCATTGGCTCGAGAGCTTCTGCATGAGCAGGGACACATTTTTGCAGATAGTCTAGCTGCTGTCACCACACATGGAGTGCCAGGACACTGTCATGTGTCACCGCATTGCACCAGAAAAGACGGTGGCCATGGCCATCATGAAACTGGCCACCCTCACCAGCCTCCGCTTTGTTGGGAATCAGTTCAGCATGGCTCCCTGCGTGACTGGGGTGGCAATACATGAGGTATGCCAACTGCTGCAGGACATTGTGGTAAACAGCTTCATCTGCCTCCATAACAGGGAAGTTGTTGAAGGCTTCAAGGCCATGGGGTTCCCTAACTGTCTGAGTGTATTGGACAGTACACACAGCCCGGTCGTGTCCCCCATCCCAGGGGAGCTGGAAGGGATTTGCCTCAGTGATCCTTCAGGCCATAGATGATTACTGAGGATGCTTCATTAACATTTATACAGGCCAGGTAGACAGTGTTCATGATGTGTGTGTCTTTCAAAACTCGCTGCTGCCTGGCATGATGGAGAAAGGACAATATGCTCCTGGGGTCCCTGATGCAGTGATCCTGGGTGTTGCCATGCCCCGCTTATCATAGTGGACACGGCTTACCCCCTCTTGCCATGGCTCATGGAGCCATATGGAGGACAAAGTACTGACCAGCAGAAGACGATATTTAACTACTGCCTCAGCAAATGTCAGATGACTGTTGAATGTGCCTTTGGCCATCTGAAAGCATGGTGGAGGCCACTGGACTACAGGCTTGAGGTGGAGCCAGAAAAAAATACGGCATTCATTGTGGCAGCCTGCATGCTCCACAATATTTGTGAGACAAGGGGGAGGTATTCAGTGGGTCCTGGTCTGAGGAAGTGCAGGAGGCAGCACCCAGACAGAGACATTGGCAGGCAGGGCATGGTGCCCCCTACGATCAGCATGCAAACGCTGGTCAGGGAGCCATTGTGCAGAATTGACTTGCCACACATGTTCCGGCTGCTGCAGATGATGAGGGTGCTCTGTAGGCCACTTATCGATCAGTTCTGAACACTAATCTGTTTAGCAGTTATCATTGAGTGTTTCTAGAAATTTAAAAAAAAATCAGTTGCAACACCTCCGTCTGTCTCATAAGTACCTTTTCTCTAGTTGTGGGGGGAGCTGAAGACGGCTGAAGCCTACAGGTTTTCCTTGCTTTGTGTGTATGGTGGGGTACAATGCGGCAAGGACATTAAAATGCATTACCTACCGCTGGTCACATTAACTCAATGCCCAGTATGCATGTGCAGAAATAAGAAATTCACGGGATGCTGATTTGTGCACATATTATAAGTGCTCAGAGAATTTCAGTGCCCTGTTTGGAGAGGGGGAGATGATAATGAAGCAGCTCTCTGCTTCCGTCTCCCAGGGCGGTGTATGTCCACTCAGAAGGCCAGGGTCTCTTGTTAGCTGTGGCAGGGGGACCATTGAATGAAACAATGACCCCTAACAGTGCAGCAATGTGACTGCAGGAATGTGGATGCAGAAGTGGGGTGGGGGGGTAGGTTCCTGGTGTCTTCTGGGATTGGGACTTCCTGTGAGATAATGCAGGGAGCACATTATCGGAGTTTCAATTAGCATACTGCAACCCTCCAATATGTGTGCAAAGTTATATATAAGAAACTCAAGGGGTGCAGATTTGTATGCATATTATAAGTGACTGGAGAATTTCAGCCCCTTGTTCGTAGGGGTGGTTGTTTGAGTGAAATAAAAAAAACAAAACAAGCAGATTTACACATGACATAGTTTTACTTGATGACATAGAAATAGGAAAATAAAAAATAAGATAAAAATCAAAATTAAGATAGGAATGAAATGAATAAAAATAAAATAAGAATATTTTTCCAAATATTGAAAAAAAAAATTAAAAAAAGAAATGCATGTAAAAATATGCATTAAAAAGTAATGAAATGAATGAATTAATATAGCTGTGAGCTATTGATGTGACCTGTCTGTAGTGGGGATTAGCGGTGTGCGGCACCCCCCGCTGCAATTTAGTAGGAAGAGATCAGCAGGGTGGATTGTTTTGCGTTGCCCCCTGCAGTAATTTACTGTGAATGGTGCACTGAAATTTCATGCCATTTAAAACCGATGATTGACAGAACCCCCCCCACCGTTCCAATGTAGGGGGCGTAGAATGCAGCCCTGAAGGATTAAACCCCCGTCGCATGTAGAAGCGCCCTTTGTCTCTGAAGATGTGAAGCCAAATCCAGCTGAGGTCATGAAGCTGCTTCAGCTGTTTGCTGCCAGATTCTTTCTGCATCCAGGGGAAGCCATGGACCCGACAGCACTTCCTATGGCATCTTTTGTGGCCAAAGCAAGGAAGAGTGTAACCTAATTGTCTGCCTTTCTCATCTTTGGCACCATTTGGAGCCACAGGCAACCAGAGTAAACACAAGCAATGTCCAGGCTGTTTTAATTTATGACAAAGATCTGGCTAGTCCCTGCACAAACCAGGAGCAGGCAAAGAGCAAAAGAGAAGCATTTTCTTCCTCACTTCCTCAGCTTCACCAAGCAGGAGGGATGCTCAACGGGATTACGAGGTGGAAGATTAACGTCTGGTAATAAATATGTTTGCACACACATGATTTAGCTGTGGAGCTCATTACCACAAGAAGTCATTAAGAATTTAAGCTTCTGAGACATTGAACAACTTTCTAAGAATAACAAGACCATCAAGATGTATAATTAAAGACAACAGAATTGGGGGATAGTAAAACTAAAGCCCCAGGCTTTAGTCTTGAACCCCTGGAGATCAGGGAGAGACCTGATGAGGGGACAGGCCTCCTTTATCTACAGGTTCTTACAGCTGCCTTGGAAAGAGCTGGTGTTGGCCACTGTGAAAGGCAGGATATCAGACTTGACCTGGGCCTGTTTGTGTCTAAGAACTTCTATTTTCCTAGGGTTTGACCAGACTGGGCCCATTGTCAGGTTTTAATTCTCTTGCTGACACTCAAACATGTTCAGTTGCAAGAATTAGTGAGTTCCTTACTCCTTGGAAAGTATGGTATTATCACAATCTGTAAATAAATAAATGAGCCACCAAGCTATTATTACAAGTAATTATAATGCACACAGTATGGCATATTGCCATTGTGTGTCTAGCAACTCTCATCAGGATGATTTCCTCTGGCCATTTTTTAATGTAGTTTTGAAAGTGGAGGGAAAATATACAATGTAACTGCTAATTATATAGTACTTATACAACTGCAGTGCTAAATTAGATTCATTTGTCACCATGACTTATTAAATGCATTATAGATTACATTTTCTGTACTCATTACTATTTTGTTTTTGGTAATTTTCTTAAAATAATTTAATGTAGTATTTAGCATGGCTCAATTTAAATTGGATTGGTCCCAAGCAGGACTAATGGATTTATATTGACATTGCATTTGAGGTTTCTCTTTTCTTGGATTGGCCATTTCTGAATTTGCAGTTTACCTAATAAGAACGGTCTACTAAAGATTATAGCTAGGACCTGAGATACATTACTACTATGGCTTATTCCCTGAGTTGCTATTAGAAAGACGAAGAGGAAATAAATCAGTGACATATGCATTGGGGTAGATTTCAAGTGTAAACCAAGAAAACTCCAGATATGTCAATGGTTTTACTTTTAGACTTATGCCTATGTAGGCAAGATTTAAACTGGCCCAGCCTGCTTTGAAAGGACTGAGTTACAGCTGGATAGTTAATTACTGTGTGCCAAAATGAGGGTCCTTAGCCACTGGCCTATGGAAGGGGTAGCATGGAGGGTGCCCTGAAAAAGGGAGAAATCAAGGAAGGGTTAGGACATCAGTGAAAGGCATGCATATGTGGGGTCATGTGTTATTTCATATAATGAACTGGGTCCCTACGGGGAGAAAACAAAATATGTTTTTGAAAGATGGGTCATTCGGGTTCCTGCACCAGCAGGTAGCAATCGCAGTTGAATGATGGCCTTGTAAGTACTTGGGGAGGGAACTGCAAAGAACTATGAACTGAGAGCTATGCTTCGTGATAGAAAGTCCATCCCGTCCCCCCAAAGACACTTTGAAAGTCCTTGTCTTGGAACTGATCTCTCTGAGTTTGCCAGCAGATGGAACTGTTTGCTGCAGATATTTTCTTGCTTGGATTCATTTTTTCATGGGAAGGCCCAGTTTGTCATCACATGTAACTTGTTCATGAAAACAAGAAACTCTTGTATCAGGCAATTTTCTTCCTAGCCTAAATTGTTCAGTTTTGGAACAAAGCAACACACACCAGTGACTGAAATGTATGTTTCTATATTTGCTAATGGATGCAAGTATCATCTAAAAAAAAAAAAAAAAAGGGCGACGGGGGGCGGGATCTTCATTAGCATGACCTCACAGAGAAAGAAATTGTTTACATGCCTGGAGTCTCCTTTTCATGAGTAAGTTGCATGTGATGAGAAACCGAACCATTCTATGAAGAATAGCTGATTCATTAATCTGTGATTGCACAAAATTAATTATAGAATTGGGATCATATTCCAGAATTGGTGTGCATGAATTTCATGTTTATTCCTTTTGCAGAGATAATCCATCGTTTAATAACACTAACATGAGTTACTTGAATTGAGGACAGCCATTGACAACTTACCTGAAGTTAGTTCATGTGTTTCATCGATATGTATTGCTAAGGAACCTGATTTCTCCTGAAAAAAACTGATCCACAGGCACGTACAGACTATATGGTTAGGCAGCAATTCTGTCATGAATAGTAATTGGCTTGATAGCTGTCTTTCATGTATATAACTGTCTTCATCCCAATATGCCTTGTAAATGTTGCCGTATGTTGTATAAAGTAAGAGGCCATATGAAATGAATCATTGCTCCTAGTAGTGAAACCAAGCTATCTCTGGGAGGAAGGCTTTGCAGCGTGCAGTAACACCAGGCAGCAATTTACGTCAGGAAATGAAGAATGACACTAAAGTGGAGACTTCAGTCAGGAGAATATAGATTATCCAAGCCGAGACAGGATTAGGCATTGGTCATTTTAGCCTTCGCCTTCCTGAGGCCTGATCCAGAGTTCAGTGAAATCAATGGAAAGACTTTCATTAACTTCACTGGAGTTTGCATTAGACTACAAGATTGGAGATCCCTACAACCTGGTTTAGATTCAGCTAACAGGGAGATTTCATGGATTCAGAAAAGAAGTGGGAAGGTAGAGAGCTGTTGAACAAGCAAGGTTTTCTTCTACATAACATTGATCTGTAAACCTCTTAACACTTCCTACATATAGGATTTGAATTTGGCCTAGTGGCAATTTTTGCTGAAGATTAGGCCCTGGCTTGTTTCTAATCTTTCTAGATTTATATGAAGAAAATTGCTGGAGTTCTTTCAATATGCTAATACCATGGTAGGAAAATGAAGTGTAATACCTTTGACAGGTTTTATACTGTTTTGCTAATCAATTCATGGTATAGAGGATGAGAAAAAGTGTTGGGTAGAAAACTGGCTAGAAACCAGGAAATAGAAAGTTGTTTCTCACCTGAAAATAACATTCATGGGAGCTTCTAGAAACTGGAGTTGTAATACAGAGCTGATTTAGATAACACTACCCAGTGTAAGATACTGCAGACAGAAGCCACAGTAGCCCATATAGCTCAGGTTGTATCTAATTCTTTCAGACATCTGAGGAAGGGTATTTAGCACTGGAAACCTCTCCTCTAAGTCTATCCCAACCATGCAGGTGGTCCAATAAAAGAAATTATTCACAATAATTTTTGAGCCTCGTGTATTTCCTGGGTCATCACAGCTACCTTCCAATACTACTAAAATCCAAAGCCACATTTATCCTGAAAGTTTGGGTCCTCTTTGTAGCTTATTATATTGTTAAATGCTTTGTTTCCATGAGAGTTTGGCTGCCCACTTCGGGCAGATTTATATAAAAGATGTAGAGTCACATTCTGACTTTTTCATTCCCCATGCCTGCATTGCTTTCATTGGGGCCGCATAGGATGTGAGTCAGTGCAGAACCGAACATATCAAAACAAGGGTTATTCCCATTTTAAGAATGAGATGTCTCCTTCATCATTAAATATATGTATAAAAACAAACAAACAACAAAGCCACTGGTATTAAACCTAACGATCGACACCAGCTTCTACCTTTGTTAAAATGTGTCATCACCACAGGTGACAATTTTACTCTTCATAGGCATTCTTTATCCCCAGGCAGCCGATCTACACAGGTGTTGAATTCACAGTGGGATGCTTTGCTGTGCAGGCACTAACTGAGACCGGATGAGCTCTGGAGGAAGCCTCTCATGTCAACTCTGCAGCAAAGTAGGTGCAAACAAATCCCCTTTCACAGGAAAAATGCTCATCAGTTGTAGTGAGGGAATAAAAAAGAAAGATCTTTGGAAACATGGTTAATGTTTAGTATTGAAGTGGTCCTTGAAAAAGACATTTCTCTTTGTATAAAATGGTTTGTGCTCTGAGCTGTAGATTTATTCTGATCCAGTCAATATTAATGTATCCCAGAGCCTTTTTTGAGAACAGGCCCTGTTACTCTAGATCAGGGGTTGGGATGGTGATGGCATTTCAATGGTTGGGGGATCAGTGGTGGCTAGGCCACAAGCATGCCAACGGCAATTTGGGAGCTGGGCGAAGCAGCAGTGGTCACAGCCAGATCACAAGTAGCAACCCATCTTCAGGCTAGGCTACCATATTTCATCCTGCCACTGCTAAAAGGTTTCTGACCACACTTGCAGATACACACCAAGAGACAGTTCTCATCCCACACACTTTAGCTGAATAGGCAAGATACAGAAGTGAAATGACTTCCCCCAAGGTTGTGGGGAGTCAGGAACTGAGCTCATGTCTTCTGACCAGTTTCTTCTCCATTAGGCATAACTGTGCTTCTACAGCCAGCTGTATTTGTCTGGCTGCATGACAGCAGCATAACTAGATGAGGCAAGAGGAGCACTAGCCCTGGATGCCAACTTAGAGGCTGCACTGGAGTGCCCCCTCCTCTCCAGTCTTTGCTGCGCCCAGAGCAGCCCTGTGCTGCCTGACCATAGGAGCTGGGTGCAGCGGTAGGGCAGGACCAGCCCTGCACCATATAGCTGTAGGAGCCAGGTATGGGGACAGAGCAGGACCAGTGGGAAGGGTTTGAATTACAGGGGAGCTCAGGGGGGCTGAGCCCCCCCACAAGAGATAAGAGCCCCTCTGTAAGATTTGAAAATCATAACCTGGGGGCAGAGCCGACGCTAGGGGTGTGCAGGGCATATCAGCCTATGCTGGGGGGTGGGGATGGGAAGCAGCTGGAGCATGGAGTGGGGTGTGGGGAGGGGTGGCGAGTGTCCAGAGCGTGAATCTGGCAGTGCGCGGCAGCCACGCGGAGTGGTGGCATCCTCGGTACGTTCCAGTGGTGCTGTCCACGGGGCCTGTACAGCACTGTCTGCAGGCCCCGCCAAAGTGCGGGGCTTGGGCCAATCACCCCAGAGACGGCTCTGCCTGGTGGGGGGGTCTTTGATTTTAGTAGGGCATCGTAATGGGCAGCCCAATTTTTTTGCAGGCCCCCCCCCAATCTTGCAAGAGTCAAACCCTGCCAGTGCGGTCTTTGAGTCCAGGTAGGACTAACCACCTTCCTTTCCCCTCCCCTGCCTCTGTGATGCTTGCCTCCCTCCCCACTCCCCCAGGGAAGTTTTGCCCAGGACACCAAAGTTGATAGGTAGGTCTCTGCTGTGTGCATATATATCTGCAAAGTTTACTTGCAGCTGGATAGCAGAGTTATTGCAAATTTCATCTAATATCCACTCTTCCTTAAAAGAGAAAATCAGTGTATTGTGGTGTTTACTTAAATCCCAGCTGTGAATACTCAAACCCCACTAAGGAATTTGTAACCACACATTCTTTTTGGGTCAATTCATAACTTCTCTTAGCAAATGAATCCTTTACAGAAATCCATTATTGTAACCATTGGCCAACTATTGCCTGTTAACATATACAAACAAATTACAGACTCACTCGAGGGTAATACTAGTTTCAGTGCCTGCAGGACGCTTGCAGATATGAATACATCATCACTCTATTTTTACATTACGCTAATTCTGAACATGCAATTCCCCAAGTGCGCTATTTTTTTTCATCAATTTAGACAAGACATCCGAAAGTACCATCAGGACAATGAAATGTCTGCCAATATAAGCAAATAGAGCAAGATATTATATTCTGTATTTTGCAAGAGATACGATAACGATCACATTTCCCTTCCAGCCAGGCTGCTGTAATGTTTGTTGGTGATTGTACCCTAGCCATGATGCTGATGTCATACTAGACACCATGGGGAAAATTGATCCTTGGTGTAATGGGTGCATCTCTAGTAGAGGGTGTGAAGTTCCAGGCTTTTACAACAGGGACCTGTTTGGCTCTCTAGCATGTCAGGTCCGTCACTCATTCATTTGTTTATAATGAATGGTAATGTAGCTAATGTATAATGTAATGTAGCGCTCCGCGGTCTGAGGGGGGTTAGATGCTTCCAGTTTGAGGAAAAAAATCAGTGTTTTGTGGTTGGCAACACTGGTGTGCATTCATAATGTTATTAACACACAATGTATTGTGTACTGAGCCATGCCTTTGTAATAACAAGTATTTCACCTGCTATGCTAACTCACTAAGAAGGAGACCATGAAGTCACACAAACTGAGCGCCATTAGATAGCACTAGTAGGCTGTTACCCACTCGGTAGGACTGAAGGGGAGGCATAGCCACACTTAGAGTGTGTGTTTCATTATCCCATTTAATATATTTCCCCTCTTTTCCTTCCATTCACTTTCCTAAGGCGTTACCCATTAATCTGTATTCAGGCAACATTTCCCCTTAGGGTAAAGTTCACCTTTAAACAATCCTCTGACCTTGTCCTTGCTGTTAGTCTTTGCCTTGCCACTAGCTTTTGTGCCCAGGGTTTTAAGGATGTGTTGAATAGAAATTTATCTCATGTTTGAAATCTGGAAGAGAAAATACTGAATATACTGTACATTTTCTCTCCAGTGGTTGTATTTGAGAAGGTCCAATCCCCTGCTCTATAGCTTAGCAAATCTTGGATCTGAATTTTTCATCTATGTTTATATCTACATGCATTAGAGACAGAAACGAAGCACAGTAATCATCTAGCAGCATGAGGGGGAATGGGAGGGGGAATACAGGCCTTAATGAGAATCTGCCACATGGCAAATTTTTCCATGTTAGAGAAAACATTTCATAACTTTTCTTTGAACAAAGCTTGCCAAGTAAATGTTTCCAGTTCAGTCTTTGAGATGCTGGCTTTTGGGGCGAGTCTTGGAAAAGATCGTCTTTGAGCACATATGCTAAGCAAGAAGGTTATCATGAGTTATGTTATCCATTTCACTCGACAGATGAACAGCATGCGGAGAGATTCTGTTTGAAGGCTAAGCCATCTCGTCGCTGACAGGAAAATCCACGAGTGTAAGGCTTACAGGCAATAACGCGGTGATAACCTTTCTTCCTCAGAATCTTTTTCTGTTGCAGCCGAGGCAGCAAATTCTGTGCATAAAACCAACTGAAGGACCAGAGTGGTGGCTCTTCTAAATTAAGATCTGATGCTGGATTTGCATGTTGCTGGGACACTGGCAGATCCAGTGTCAGGAAGGCACCAGTCTGTGGTGCCATTAGAGCACTGCTTGATGTTATGAGCTCATCTGAGCCTGGTTGAGTGCAGTGTGGAGACATGCTGCTTTGAAGTACAAGCAAGTTTGAGAAGGAATTTACTCACGGAGATGCATTTCTTCCCAGACCTCCCAGGACATGCGTTCCTAGATCAACCAGGAGATGCATTTGCTGCACAATCCTGTAGAGTGCAGTGCGCTGCCTTTCCTTTTCAGGCTTAACTCTGCTGGTTGGTCATGGGATGGAGGACAGGGGATACAGGTCATGTCTACATATACTGATTTAAAGCACTTTATCCCAATTTAAGGTGCGTTAAAGGTGTGTTTCTACACATGCGTTCCCTTAATGTGCCTTAAAAAGGGTGATTTTAGGCTATTTGCACCTAAAGTTGATACCTGCAAAAGACCAAATTTAGGCATGAATAGCTGAAGTGCATTAAAGCATGTGTCAATGTGTTAAGGCACATTAACCCTGTGTATGGACTGACATGAAGCTAACTTTAGTCCTGCGTCAGTCCGCGCACATGGCATGAATGTGCTTTAACACGTGTGCGTGTAGATGTGAGCCTGAATCACCTTAATGCGCAATAAGCTAATGCGCATTACATTTAGGTGTGCCTAAATGCACGTGTAGATGTGTCCACAGTCTCATGGCTCGCTTGTCTTCCAGCCACTCCTGGAGTGGCTAGGACTTGTGTTGGAGTTGGGGAGGGAGCAGCACTGGAAGGTAACAAGTCCTGTGCTCTGGAGAGTTCGGAGACTTCACTTATACCTGGCTCTGGCTCACCATTTTACATAAAAGGAGTCTTTGTGTCATCCCTTTGGGGCCTGGCTAAATCCAGCCTTTTACACAATAGGCACTTCCCTCTTTTCTCTCATTGCCTTTGCCTGCACAGTACTTAGCATCCCCAGAGGTGCTCGCACAACAAAAGACCCTTTCATTCTGAAATGGATTGCTGAAGACTTGCTGTGGAGGATGGCAATGGAAGACAGTATGAACTAAACATGAGAGCAATAATCTGGTGGATTTCTCATCCCTGTTACTATAATAATTAATTTCTTTCCCAGACACTTCTCAGCCTTGTTTCTCCTTTGTGCTCTGCAGTAGTGTTGTTACTGGGATCTGAGCTTACCGCAAGAGGTCTGTGCTTCACGGAGCCTGCGGTGAGCAGCTTGAGACAGAACTCCGCGCCTTTGCATTACACACCATGGCCAAGGGGACCATTGAGCATTGACTATTAAGCAAAGGGCTTGTGTCCTCTGACAGCAAGCAGAAATCTTTACCCCCACCTGCAGCAGTTTGTCTGGAGCACAGCTATGCAGCTCTAGCAACAGAGAGGGAGGATCATGTTTAATTGGTAGAGAAGGACAGGACAGGCCTCACCAAGGTGGGAAGGACAACCACCATTAGGAAGAAGCGATGGGTGGTGGTGGTTAGAGACTCACTTCTGTGGAGGACAGAGGGAGCCATCTGCTGACTTGACCTGTTATGTTAGGAAGTCTGCTACTTACCTGGAACCCAGATCCAAGATGTCATGGAGGGATTACTGAGACTCATCTGGCCCTCTGACTACCATGCTGTTCATTCATGCGGGCACCAATGATACTGCCAGGGGAGACTCTGAGCAGATATAAAGTGACTACAGGGCTCTGGTTGTAAGGGTAAAGGGGTCTGGGGCTCAGGTCGTTGTTCTCTTCAATCTTTCCTGTCAACAAAGGGCCCAGGCAGGAACAGATGCTTCCTGCAGATCAGTACCTGGCTACGCAGGGCTTTGGCTTCTTTGACCATGGAATGATGGTCCAAGAAGAAGGATTGCTGGGAAGATGTGGGATCCACCTGAAAAAGAGAGAGAAGAGCATCTTTGCAGACAGGCTTGCTAACCTAGTGAAGAGGGCTTTAAACAAAGTTCACTGGGGGATGGAGACCAAAGCCCTGAGGTAAGCAGGGAAGTGGGAGACCTGAAGGAAGCACAAGGAGGAGGAGGCAACAGGGGAGGTGCTCTCATACTTCCTGAGGAATCAGGGAAATCTAGTTACCTCAGGCCTGTACACAAATGCATGGAGCCTGGGAAACAAGCAGGAAGAACGGGAAGTCCTTGCACAGTCATAGCACTATGACTATGGAGTAACAGAGACTTGGGGGGAGCTTGCATGACTGGAGCACTGTCATGGATGGGTACAAACTGTTCAAGAAGGACAGGCAGGGCAGAAGAGTAGGAGGAGTTGCACTTCATGTAAAAGAGTCACATGATTGCTCAGCTCCAGTATGAGACTGGAGATAGGCCTGTTGAAAGTCTGTGGGTTAAGGTTAAAGGGGAGAGCAACAAGGGTGAAGTTGTAGTGGGTATCTACTATAGACCACCAAACCAAGAGGAAGTGGTAGATGATCCCCCTTCGCATTCCTCGCTAGCTGCAACTCCGATTGCACTTTGGTGTTCCTGACTGCATTGCTGCATGTCTGAGCAATGCTCTTATACTCCTCCCTAGTTATTTGTCCAAGTTTCCACTTCTTATAAGCTTGCTTTTTGTGATTTAGTTTACAAAAGCTTCCTTACAAGCTTCCTTTTTGTGGTTTAGTTTACAGAAAAGCCAAGCTGGTCTTCTGCCATACTTGCTGGTCTTCCTGTTCATCAGGATGGTTTGTTCCTGCACTCTCAGTAAGGTTTCTTTGAAATACAGCCAGCTTTCCCAGACTCCTCTCCCCCTTAGTCTAGCTTCCCAGGGGATCCAGGCCATGAGTTCCCTGAGTGAGTTGAAGTCTGCTTTTCTGAAGTCCAGGGTTCTCTAGTTTCGTACCCTCCATCCTTCCTTTCCTCAGGATCCTGAGCTCAATCATCTCATCGTCACTGCTGCCCAAGTTGCCATGCACTACTACATTCCCCACCAATTCATCCCTGTTTGCAAGCACCAGGTCAAGAAGAGCATGCCCCACGTGCCCCCTAGTTGGCCGCTCCAGCATTGGCCATAATCTTTGAAAACATATTGCTATCAGGAGAGGTCCTGGATGATTGGAGAAGGGCAAATATAGTGCCCATATTTAAGAATGGGAAAAAGGAGGATTCAGGGAACTACAGACCAGTCGGCCTCACCTCAGTCCCTGGAAAAATCATGGAGCAGATCCTCAAGGAATCCACTTCTAAGCACTTGGAGGAGAAGAAGGTGATTAGGAATAGTCAGCATGGATTCACCAAGGGCACCCTCAGCAAGTTTGCCATTGAGACCTAGCTGGAGGGAGTAGTAGATATGCTGGAGGGTAGGGCTAGGATTAAGAGTGACCTAAACAAATTGGAAGATTTGACCAAAAGAAATATCATGAGGTTCAACAAGGACAATTGCAAAGTCCTGCACTTACCACGGAGCAACCCCATGCACCGGTACAGGCTGGGGGCTGACGGGCTGGGCAGCAGCTCTGCAGAAAAGGACCTGGGGTTTACAGTGGACAATAAGCTGAATATGAGCCAACAATGTGCCCTTGTTGGCAAAAGGCTATGGGCATACTGGGCTGCATTGGTAGGACTGATGCCAGCAGGTCAAGGGAAGTGATTATTTCCCTCTGTTCAGCACTGGTGAGGCCACATCTGGAGTACTGTCCAGTTTTTGGGTCCTCTACTACAGAAAGGATTTGGACAAACTGGAGAGTCCAGTGGAGGGCAACAAAAATGGTGTAGGGGCTGGGGCACATGACTTATGAGGAGAGGCTGAGGGAACTGGGCTTATTTAGTTTGGAGAATAGAAGACTGGGAAGGGCTTTAATAGCTGCCTTCAACTACCTGAAGGGGGGTTTGAAAGAGGATGGAGCTAAACTGTTCTCAGTGGTGGCAGATGACAGATCAAGGAGCAATGGTCTCAAGTTGCAGCAAGGGAAGTTTAGGCTAGATATTAGGAAGAATTTTCTCACTAGGAGGGTAGTAAATCACTGGAACAGGTTACCCAGAGTGGTTGTGAACTCTCCATCCTTGCAGTTTTTCAAAACCCAGCTAGACAAAGCCCTTGGCTGGGATGATCTAGTTGAGGATGGTCCTGCTTTGAGCAGGAGGTGGGACTACATGACCTCCTGAGGTCCCTTCCAGTCCTCATTTTCTATGAATCTATGACCACCTATGTAGTAGTTCCTGTTGTCAGATGAGACATGACTTTTCCTACAGGTGATTCTTTCTAAAAATCACTGGCATTCAAATAGTGGAAAGTGGAACGTGCATTTTGTTCTCTCCTGACCTAACCTAGGGCACTTAAGGGTAAAAGCGTGAAACTTCTTTAAGCATGCACCTTAGTTCAAGCGATGTCACTGACACTGCTCACATGCTGAAAGTTAAGCACATGCATAAATCCTTACGGGACCTGTGCTCTAGACTGTGAGCTTCTTCCTCAGTACCACAGTGTGGCTTTGATCTTTGCACTGGCCCCTTATTACAAAATCCCCTGTAATAAGAGTGACAAAGCCTGATCCAGGTCTTGTTCCCATGAGGAATGAGCTACACAGGCAGTCGTACTTGAGACTTTTTTCATGTGATTTCCTTATTAGATAGCACCATGTTTCCATATCTTTCTGCAGTGTTTCCACTTCCCTCCCTCCTGGAAACCTCCCTCCCCTCCCCACCAACAAGACATGCCACTCAGCTTCTTTCCTTAAACTTCTACAGTAGTGCAAGGGTTTTAGGTTGTAGCCGTGTTGGTCTAAGGACATAGGCAGACAAGGTTCCTTGGTTGAATTTGATATCTTTTATTAGACCAACCCAAATGGTTGGAGAATAGTTATTAAGCAAGCTTTTGGGTTCAAAAACCCTTCATCAGGCTAAGGAAGCTTCAGCAGTTGGTGTGTGCTCAGTAGTCCAATGCACTTAACCTAATCCTAGAGGAGGGGCTACATGAACTTTGTCTCTTTTAATCGAGCTCTGCAGCTGCTGAGTCATAAGAGCCTGAATAGTTTCCTCCACCACAGGCTTCGTACTCTGGATTTCTGCTAAATAGGCCCCTAAAGGGCTAGAGACACTCAGTTCTGACTTGGACCTTAATGTACCATAGATATGATTATCTTAACACAGCATGCCTCTTATAGTGCCATTATCCCATGTTGCAGATAGGCGTCTTAATATAAACAGCTTCAGATTCCTGGCTCAGCTTTCTATTGACCTGTCTGTATCTTGTGTATCACAGCAGTAGCCTCTGACCAAGAGCATCTTATTTTCATGCAAGATTTAGACCATAGTGTATCCCATGCAGTTGTCAATCTCTTTCCTGGCAAATTAATACAATGTATCTGCACTGCTGTACAATTTCTGAATTTTCCTGCTGTTGTTTATCTCTTCCCTCTCCCCCCCCACCCCCACCCCTCCTTTTTCTTTGGCACAGTGAAAGAGCATCGATCAGATCCTAGCTCAAAAGTAAACCTCAGCTTCTTATGTTTGCTGGCACAGAGGAAATGATTCTGAACAATGACAACCATCTGGCATAAGCCTGGGTGCAATTTGGGCCTAGGAGGCTGATGTATTGCAAGTTTGCAGTTGACAAGCTTGCAAGTACACGCGTGATCCTGGTGAGCAATTTCTAGCCTTGTAAGCAATCCAAATTCTGCCACTTCTTGTAGGGGAAAATATCCCACAATCCAAGAAAACTGACTATTCAGATTCTTTTTTCCTGATAATCAAACTCAGTGTTCACTAAATGTATCCTTATTATGGTACCCTGAACTGCTTGGAACAATGTTTGTGCCTTGGTGCTTGCACCCCTCCAGTTCTTGTGTAGCTGAAAGGTCTTTTAGACCCAGACCCCGCTAACGTGGTCTGAGCAAATTAGTGCCTGTGCTGAGCCCCCATTGACTTGAAGAGATCTCCATGAAAGAACAGGGCTCCATCCACCTGGAAAATGTTGAAGGTCGAGGGCTTTACTCATGGAGCTGGGGCAGACAGATATGGTAATCTCTCCCCATATGTTAATATGTCCCCATAACTCAGTCTCTCCAGACTTAACCTTTTGTTGCTCATTGCAGAACTGCCTTCACTTTTTCAAGCTTTTTATGAATAATGCAAAACTCAAAAGCCTAAACAGTGGAATATTGAGAAGGAATAAAGAGATTCTATTATCTATTATTATAACTGGTACTGGAAAAATGCATCTAGTTATGGTACCCACATTCCAAGAAGGATGTTGAAAAATTGGAGAGGATCAAGAGAGGAGAATGGGAATGAGCAAAAAATTGGAGAACAGACTTGGGGAGAGAGGCTCTGGAATCTCAACCTACTGAACCCACCAAAGAAAAACACTGACTAACCTGATCCCAATGTAGAAATAGCTACACAAGGAAACATATTTCACTCTTTGATCCAGCTGGCAAAGGCAGAATAAGATGCAGTGGTTGGATGGGAAACTAGTCAGATTCAAACAAGAAATAAGACACACAATGGAAATTACCATTGGAGCAACTCGCCCAGGGCAGTCTCTAGGGGTTCCGTGTCTCTGAACATTTTTAGATCAGAAATGTTAGAAAAACAGCCGACCACTACTTATTACATTTGAAGAAAGTTAAAATTTAAGGGAGTTTGATGGTTTGTGCTATCCAAATGGCTAGTTTAGATGATCATAATGATCCTTTCAACACGTAAAATCAACACATCTGTGAATTCTTGGGGGTTTGCTGTTGATTTCATTAGGTGCAAAGGAAGTCTTTAAAACACCAAAATGTGCAAAACAGCTTTTTAAAACAATAGGCCACTTTCTGAGCAGTAAGGATGTTCAGATGTGTATGATAATTATTTGCTGTTATTATTTGCCTTGTCTTATTCTGGAAGCTTGGTCCTGGGCAGGACTCCATTGTGCCAGGCACTGTGGGTGCAAACAGAAGTGACAATTTTTGCCCAGTCTGGCCACAGAAAGCAGTCTATAGCTATGACCAAACACAAGTGCACATCTGCAGACCACTTCAAAAATGGCCCATGAGGTGAAAATCTTAACCCTCATTGCATGAGGTTCAGATGAAGATGTTTCAAAACAGAGCGCCTTCTGTAACTTCTGTCTGCGATGCCGGCCAGCCTGTTGCTGTTTTCAGAATGGGAGGAGGGAAAGAGAGTGGAGGGAGTTCAGTGTGGGTTTTTTTCAGCCCCCCCCGGAGGGTGGGGCAGGTGTATTGGAGCTCCCCATTAGGTGGGAGGATTCGAATTCACCCACCCCACCCTCCAGTGCTAACTGGGGAACCCCTAACTGGGGGAGCTCTCTCTGCTCCCATTCCCCCCTCCCATTCTGAAAACAGCCAGGGCTGGCAGGGAGCTTGCAGGGAGGAAGGAAGGGCTGTTGCCAGGGGAAACTGACTGCAGGCTGCAGCCAGTATAGATTCCCCTCCCCCCTCGATCCAACAGTGAACTTCTGTTTGGTCCAGGGGCTCTCTGTGACTCAAAACACTTCCTACAAAGCATTTCCAGTTACAGCGCAGAGCTGCACTTCTGTCTGAGCCCTGTATGAACACAGGACTAGATGTTCCCTGCCCTGAGGAGCTTACAATCTACGTAAATAAGAGTATAATTTGATACCTCTTCTGGCCCTGTTGGACTTGCTAAAGCTGATGATGTGTGAAACATTTCCATGTCCTCCAGTATTGGTAGTTATTACTAATACCTGTATCAATAAATGCTTCCAAGATACCTTGAAAATGAAGATGATTGTTTTGCTATAGCACATAAACAGTGGCATGCTGCCACCTCTTGGCTGTGTAGATCAGGAATAAATGGTATAGAGGGGTTATGTGAAAGCTTGTGTTTGCAGGAAAAGTTTTCTCAAACTTTATTGGACACAATTTTGCTCAATACTACTCTGTGTGTTTTTTAAAAACAAATTATTCCCCACTAACTTCTAAGTCCTGCAGTCTATATGCAGGCAACATTTCCATTGACTTAATTATTTCCCCACCAAAATATCAAAGGGCAAGATTCTCATTCCACAAACACCCCCATACTCTTGTCTCTGCATATAGCTGCGTAAGAGCACAGATATATTAAGGCGCAGGAGGTGTGAGTGGCTTGGGGAATTTTCTGACACAGCACTGAAATTCTGGGTAGCTCCAGCCAGCATAGGTGGTTTTAGGCAGCATAGATGTTGTTCTAAATCAGGAGTAGGCAAAATATAGCCCACAGGCTAGATTTGGCTTCCCAAGTAATTGCATCTGGCCTACAGGCAGGAGCCTGCCAATGGCTTGTATCTGGCCCACAGTGCTCCGCATGGAGCTGAGCCCCTCTTGCTCCTGCCTGGGGCTTCCGCCCATGTCTGCCATGGCCCTGGCCACAACTGCTATGCACAGCTTCCCGGCAGGTTGCTTTCAGTGTGGCTGCACCTTTTGGGTACTGCTCAGCTTCCCCCTACCTCCAGCGGCTCCTCCTCCAGCCCCTGTTGCACTGCTTCACGCAGCAGTTGGCTGGGGAAGCGGCAGTGAGCAGAGGGAAGCTGCAATTGGGTGGCTCCTGCCTCAGCGCGCAGGACTCCAGCTCCTAACCACCTTCCACCCACTCTGCCCACTTGGTAAATTGAGCTGCCACCTGCAGGTGGCTGAGTGTGTGGACGATGGCCCTGCCAGAAAGCTGTGCATGCTGGCTAGGGCCAGGGCTGTGGCCTGGGCAGGTGTAAGTGGGAGTACGGTGCAGGCTGCCCTGGGCAGGAGCAGGAGGGGCTTGGCCACATGCAGAGCAGTGCAGGGGCAGACGTAGGCTGGATAGGGGGTGGGGTGGACTGCATCTACAACACACTTCCCCAGGCAAGCTCTGCCGCCTACACCTCCTTCCCTTCCCCCATCCTTCTGCCCCCAGCCAGCTCATGGGACCTAGTGCAGGCAGCCCCCTCCACCACACGCACATCCCCCACACACTCCTCCTACCCACGCCCCCCACACACAGTGTACAAGAGTAAGACTTTATTTTGAGCCGTTATGCAATTACATCTATATACACTACTCAAAAAACATAAATCAGGCCAACTTTTTCAAAAAAATAACATTAAAATATGTTATAGTAGATGTTTGATTTTTAATACATGATATGTTTTGTTATCTATAATTTGTTAAAATGAGATCTTCTGAAAGATTTTGTGCATGCAGCCTTCAACAGCTCACCAAAACTCATTAAAAGGACCTCCAACCAAAACGATTGCCCACCCCTGCTCTAAATTATGCTGGGGATGCACTGGTCCTATATAATCCAGAATTCTAAGGCATAAAGGCTGCTTAAAGCTGCCTCCTGAAGTTACAGCATCCCATCTCAACCTCAGAGCTCAGATCAGGAAAGTGAGGCACAGTAGGTGAAGTTTTTTGTCACCTAGCAGGTCAATGGTGGGAGAATGAATAAATCCTAGGGCAGCTAACTCCCTTTCCACTACCAACTGGATGACATTACCTGAAGGAGGATACTGGTCCTGCAAGGCTCCCATATCACCTCTCAGAAAACTGTCCTAACAACAACAGTGTTGCTGTCACTAATCAGCACTACGAGCTGTCATGAGTTAACAGGGGCCTTGTCTACATTACAGATTTCTACTGAGAGTCACATTGGTGGGGGCTGTGAAAAGATCAGAACTGGCTTGGGGCATTTTTGCTGGCAACCCCCCCAGTGTAGACAGCAGGGCTTCTGCACCTGGCAGGGGAATGGCATATGAAAAATTCCTAGCTGAGCTGTGCCTATGCCAGAGGGCTTCTTCCACTATAGCACTGCTGCCACGCTCATGGTGGCTGTGGCCCTGTTGTGTAGACTAAGTCAGAAGTTCCCAGTTCCCAGCCTTGCAGTTGGCAGGCTGTGCCATGGGCAGCCTTGCCACCAGAGTGCAGAACTCCCTCTCTTGATGCATGTTGACTTGTCACAACACTTAGCATTCATTTAACATGCTTTGCACACTTGAACGTGGCGCTGCCAGGTTCCTTGCCATAGTTTAGAGACCTGAAATAGCTTCAGTTCCAGGAAGGAGTCTCTTGAATCTAGAACCTTTTGCTTCAGAAATAACACTCCTGCAACCAAAGCAAAAGGGAGAGGCAAGGGTATAATGCACAGTGCATGTGTTTCAATTGGTGCCAAGACTCTGATCTTGGCACCAATTTGCAGAGGTTCCAGAAGTGCCATGGATGTCCATCATCTGAGGCCATGGGGGAACTTTGAGGTATGCAGTTGACAAACTTGTCTGGCAAATCAAAGCCAAAACAGGGAGAAGCAGTGCTGGGTTTGCCTGTTCTGTTCAGTGGTTCCATCCTGAGAAATGGAGCACAGACCAGATGAAAGCAGTCTGCTCTATAGTGAGGTTTGTGAAGTACCCTAGAAATGAGGAAACAGACCTTCAAGCTCAACGGGTGCTTCAGGATATGCAGACCTATGCAGCTAGTTCTCAAGCACAGCTAGGAGGCCTTCTTTGCTTTCTAAGCCTGTGTCAGAGCTGTTGATTTCCCTGTTCTGCTATACAGTGGAAAGGCATTGTTCTCTCTACCACTTGGTTTTGCATGAATGTACAAAAGTTGGTTGCTCTTAATCTTCCCAAATAACTTTATTCACCTTACCCTTGCTCTGACTGGAGTCAGTCAGGAGCTCTCTAGGTTAGAAAATTCAGATTCATCAAAACCAAATGTTTTGTGAAACGTTTCAGCAATTAGCACTTTCATTAAGGTTTGGTTATACAACTTACAGTGAACAAATGGGTATGGATTGTACTGTTGATATTTTTCTTTCCTATTTTTATTTTTTTACTGTATGTGCTTTGTTGAAGACTGAATGATAAATATTGCCACTAGGCACAGTAGTTTTCAGCACTGAACTTTAGAAAGTGTAATGTCTGTTCTTTTTCCTGGTGATTATCACGTCCTGAACAAAGCATGATTGCACACAGTTTTGGCTTGACATATCCATCCATCAGTTGGAAGAGCTATGAAAATCCACCAGTTTGGGTCCTCTCAAAAAGGAAAATGGATTTTGCTTTGACAGCTCCAGGATGGCACCAGGCATTGTGATTCCATAACAGTAAGGCAACATTTCTTTTACACTTGCATAGTTCCAGAAGGGTTTGTAGATAATGTTTGTCTTTAAA
Organism: Alligator mississippiensis; assembly: GCF_030867095.1. Classification (NCBI taxonomy): domain Eukaryota; kingdom Metazoa; phylum Chordata; order Crocodylia; family Alligatoridae; genus Alligator; species Alligator mississippiensis. Next base: position 44,886,287 of record NC_081836.1, on the reverse strand, counting down.
AGAGGGAAAGGAACTAGAAAATGTTAGAAAACAATAAATAAATAGGCAATGACAGAATAAATCAAAAAAGATGCACAGTTATTTCTGATAAGATATCAGGCTACAACATACAATTTCATTCTGTTGAAATACTGGAAGCCCAGTAGTAGGTTGGGACTCTGTTGTTGATAGACATTATTAAACACATCAGCTACTTTAGATTTCATACTTTGTTGATAGTTTTTCTACTTATGGACAATTTTCTTTTAAGAGCTTGACAAGGAGAGATTTTCAGTTTCATAGTATGATTAGAAAGCAAAATACCAACCATCTGTTTGGGAGGAGGGAAGTCATTGAAAACAGAATTCAGTCTGGTCTTAACATGTGGAAGGAAAAGCATTTGGATTTAGTAGTTAGAACTGAGGCTGGGGAATTGGGAGATCTGGTTTCTAATCCTGGCTCTGGCACAGCTGCAGTGTGATATTGTGGGCAGATCACTTGTCCACCCTGCATATTAGCTTCCTCATTTAGAGGAATGCTATTTATCCACCTTTGTGAAGCTCAGAGGGCAGCCCTTAGAGGCAACACTCTGTAAATAACCAGAAAACAATGTATAAAAATCAAACCTGAAACAGCTTTCAGCAGTGCTTTTGGCAGTCTTTATGCATGTTATTCCATGGGAGTCTACAGGACATCTCACAGGAGGAGCTCCTTGTGGAAGCACCTGTGTCTATCTCATGAGGTGCACCTCAACTCTTCCACTTGATCTCTTTCATTTCTCAGTTCCCCTGTGGGCAGACAGCTTGCAAACTGGAACTAAAGTAAGGCCAACCACTCTTGCCTGCCATGAGTATAAATTGGGAGGAAGCTCTTAATCCTTGTGCATATTGTCCTTAATCCAGCCCTGGTGCCGTCTTCTGGGGCTCCGCCTCCCCTACACCCCACCTTACATCAACCTCTGAGGTCTAAAATAGATGGTCAAGGGTACAGAGACTCTACTGTCTTGTATTGCCTTCCAAGGTAGATAATGCATAAAACAAAACCATACACAACTCAAAGATTACTCTGGCTCTTAGTCTACTCTTACAGTCTTTCAGCCTGGAGTTGGACCACATGGTCCTTGTCCTGTGAGACCCTTCTGACCTTAGCATCCATGCTCAGAATGGTCCACTGTGAGCAATTCACGACCCACTGTATTCACAGCTCCTTTCAACTAATGTCTCTATCTTCTCTTTCAGGTTCAGCATCCCTGCTTAGGTTCCAGTCGTCTGCTCCCAACTGCCAGGACAATCCTGCCAGTAAGTTGCTCGGCTCCTCTGAGCTGTCTTAGTGGGCCTGCTGCCAATAGGCAGCTCTCCGCCATTCGCCCCTCCTGGGGCTTCCAGACCTCACTTCCGGCCCGTCCATTCCCATGGACCGGGCTGCTTTTAACCCGGACATAGAATTCCTCCCTGTCAACTGGCAGCGGCACACGCTTATGAAGTGTCACCACGATGGTGTTGGGGGTTTCCTCAGTGTCTGTCTTCTTACTCAGCACCGTTTCTCACTGTTGTTTCACCACTCCCCGCTGGCGGTGCAGGTACAATTCTTCTTCTCTTTCCTCCACTTCGTCACACTCCCCACCAGTAGTTGACAGCTGGGCTCATAGTTTACATAACATTTTTCAAATATATGAATATGTTCTAAACTGTTTTACCAAGGTAATTGATGTTGGTTCTAATCCTGCAAATGCTTACTTATTCCCCTAATGATAATATTTAAGTACTTCCATTAATTTCAGTATTGCTATTTAACCTTTGTGCCTGCAGCATCAAGACTATAGGTTTAATCTATTTCTCTGTACAGTAATGGATTTTACCCACCCCATTGGGGGTGAAGCAGATTCCAGTGTATTTATAACTGTGCGTTTGGTTCATCTGGGGGTAAAAATAGGAGGCCAGACACACAATTTAGATTAGAATCTGGGTCTGAGCTTTTTCAAAGTTTGAGAGTATTTAGAGGTTGGTCTGAGCCTTTCTGTACTTAAAAATAGGTTTCAGGCATTGACGTAGAAATCTCTTTCTCATCAGCCATGGGAGAAAGTTAGCTGCACTTTCACATACTTGCTATATTTCTGGCAGCCATTTTTCAAAAGGAGGGCGAAAGAGAGGGAAAGGGAAGAAAGACAAAGAGAATATCTGGACCAATATTGAGCAAAAGCAGTTGTGATGTCACACAGTTACTATAGTAACTCCAGAATTTATTGGTGAATAATCATGCTGAGAAAGGTCATGCTTCAGCGAACCTCTGAACAGACCTGGTTCATTCAGACAACATTTTTTAAAAATATGCTGCTGCTTGAAGGAAAAAATAGGTAGTTGAAAAAATAACTGTAAAGGATTTGATATTTAACTTTGCTGCCTAATGGACTTTATTTTTCAGCTGTTACAAGGCCCCTGAAGATTGCAACTGCTAAAGAGTGAGGGTTTCAATGGGACTTATGCCTGCAGAAAAACTGTGGGAATAGGACACAAATGAACAAACATAATGGAGGATCTCTGGGGATATGAACTAATTCCACCCAGCCCAGAAGGGGATGGGGAAGCTCTGATGTCTTTTCTGTTCTCAGATGCCAGTAGTGCTTGTCATCCCATTATGTCTGTCAAGCGAGCTGTTAGATTTGTATTTCACACACTCTCACTTGTCTTCATTAATAATTCCATACATGTCAGTCCACCTGTGAAACTGCAGATTAGGAGCTCCTTGCATTTGAGCATAATATTTTTAATACAAATCGTACTTCTTTTTGGTGTTTCTTGGCTGAAAACCCCTGAGCCATTAGCAGTGTGGCAGGGTTGGTATCAGTAGTAATCCTACCATGGAATGTGATCATTGCTAAGCAGCTTTGATTAGTACATCTTTGGTAAGATGGTTGCTTATGACATTTTCCTTCTAAACTACTACTTCTAGAGCAAGGACTGCTGCTGTTCCACATCCCTTTGCTGCAGCAAGACTGGTTCTATTTCACCGCGTAGCATGAGGCAGGACATTGGGATATTTTGCGCAGTATGTGTCCACAGTGTGCTGTGAAGCCCCAGACAGCATGCAAGGAATAGCAAGTAGGGGCAAGTTTGGGCAGGGAATGGGTTAGGCTAGAGGATCTCTTAGAGATTAGTGTTGAGAAACATAACATGCGGTGGTAGTGACTTCAGCCAGTCAGCATAGAAGCTAACTGCTATATGGGAGTCTTAGCATGTCACATGCATGCAGTAGTACATTAAGGAGAATGTGTATATCAGTCCAGAGAAGTTGTCTTTGGACGCCACCAATACAGACACCAGACCTCTTTGCCCACCTTTCCTGGGCAGTGTGCCAGGAATGAAAACCCTGATGTTCATCAATCCTTAGAAAAAAATGTCCAGGGTAAATAGAAAGCAGTCTTTTGCCAGGCAGCAGTTGCAATCAATGTGAAGATGACATCTACTGTAGGGATGGAAATATATTTCATAAACCTAAGGCTGTCGGCGTATCATCTCTCTGGTAGAGAAAAATCAACTTTGGAGATCCCAAGCATTTCTGAGTTAATGGCTTATCGCTAGAATTAGAAAGCTGAACAGGCGCGCACAGCCTGTTATTCTGCTGTTGCATCAGCTGCAGTGAGTCATCAGGGGCAGACACATGCAGTTGGTGTGGTTCTTGCTGCTCTTCAATGTATACAGCTGAAGGCCTATTTTTTTACGCCTTCCTGAAGTGCCTGGATCCCAATTCTGTCTGTTTTCTGCACAAAAATTAGTCACATAATTGAAATATAACATCAGAGAATAAAATCTTTACCTTTTCCTCAATAAAACACTCTTACAGCAATTTGGATTAATTTTAAAGACATGGGGCATTCCTGGGGGAGGGAAGTGTAGAAAACAGGCTACTGAGCTAGTTGGACCATGGGGTCTGATCCAGTCTGGCAGTCATTTTGGTCTTAAACTGCGGTTATTCAGAGGTCAGGGAGCACACAGGCTAAGTACAGACAGTCAAAAAGCCCGAGGCGGAATTGATTCAGTCTTTGCAAGTTAGTGTAAACTGCAGACATTAAACTGACTGACAAGTGAACAGACATTTATTTTTTGCAGCCACATGCCAGCAGTGACTCAGGCCAGGAGCTGGGGGTGTTAGAGCATGGCTCCCTGGCACATAGCCAACATAGGCTGCATTTACTTCCTCTTCCTGTTGCCCCATGGTCTCTGGGATTTACAGTCCAAAATCACAGCAGGAGGACTCTGCAGGGTTGCTCATCACTTCCTCTTCCTGCTTCCAGATGTCTCTGGGATTTGTAGTCCACAGCTGCAACCAGCAGTACGTTTAGCAGGGCAGGGCATCTCTGTATTTGCAGGAAGGAGGGTTTAGCTCTCCCCCATCCCTGGCTCCAGACCCCAGCCCAGTTGCAGTTTGTCTGGGGCAGGGGGGTGCAATGCCTGCACCCCCCACGCCACGCCACGCCACCCCACCCTTGCTCCCCAACCCTTCTTTGCTGCAACAGACAGCTCAGCCCAGCCCAGCCCAGGTTGGAAAGCATGCTGGGATGGCGGGGGACTGTGATTTAACTTGAACCAGGAATGTGGCAGAATTTTCATAAAACTGGTTTGACCCAAATCCGTTAAGTCTGATACTACGTTCAACCAGGTTTATCTTAAACCAGTTCCTGCCATTTTGAAACAGGTTTATGTGCACTGAACTTCTGTTCTGTTACAGGTTTAAACCAGTTGCTAATCACTTAAACTGGTTTATGTGTAACTTCTGTCCCTAGCCATACAGACCTGGACTGTCCCGAGAGCTTTCTTAACTTTGCCTGTGTGCATTGACACCTTAGTAGATTTGCACGGCTGTGGAGTAGTTGTGGATTCAGATTTGGCTCAAGCACATTTTCAGTCCTTGACATGTCCCTCAATCCTTTGGCCCACTCTAGATTCCCTCTGCTATTTCCCAGAATGCCCAAGGATGTCCAAACTTGCTGCTGAAACAAAGCGGAGGCTCTCTGCTCTAGAGATAGTTTCTGTGTAAAAGCCTGTGTATGGCCATTTTATTGTAGTAGGCTGGCACAAATCAGGCTCATAGGGCTTAAATGGTGTCTTAATTAAAGCTGCCATTGATTGTTATGGGGGACTGAAATCAAAGGAGGCTTTGACAGTGGGACTGGGAACTTTTCGCTGCAAATTTCTTGAAGTGCAGCTTGGTGTTGTGGTGATTGTAAATCAGTAGAGGCCAACAGCTGTGTGGGGTCACAGTAAGTAGGAGGCATCAGTCAGGTCACAGTGACTGCATCCCACGGTGCACAAAATCCCAGTGTAAGTGGAGCTTTTATTGGCCCAGAGACTAAGCTCCCTTCTTTTTCTTAAAGCTCAAAATAGAAGGAACATGCTGAGGATGTTTGTGCTGGTGGTGATGTCACTCTCCATGGTCCTTCGTCTGGCATAGTTAATGATCCCATTGAAAAAGAATAGAGGGAGCCCGATTCTCATCTTCCTTGCAATGGCATATATCTAGCTTAAGTGAAGGCAGAATGAGCCCCAGTATCTGTACACACACAGCGCAGGTAAATCAGACAAATAACCAGTTTGTTGGAATGCAAATCAAATCTTGTATCCCCAAACAGCTTTGGGCTGTCAGCATGATACATTGGAAAATGAAAGCTGAAAAGTCTAATCGCCTCTATTCATTTCCCTGGATTGACTGGCGCAGCTGAACAAAAGGTCAGTCTGTGGATGCGCCTGACTGACAAGCCACCAAGCGGCAGCAGCCTTGTGTGTAAACACTCTGGGCGGCTGCACAAATGGCAAATTGTAATGACACATGCTGAGAGGACAAGAAGGGATTTGGTTTCTTTGGTACAAGTGAAATATTTAGGTTACTTTTTGAAGGCCAGCCTACCTTTTCACCTTAGGATGTGGTAGTTCTGTTAGAGGCATGGATCCATGCCTCTAACGTAGCTTCTGGGGTTTTTTGGGCTGCCTCTCACTGAACTGCCTGAAAATGTGTGACTGGTAGATTTTAAAATCATATGTTCAGATTGTGGCAGGCACTACACTGCTTTCTCCTCCCAGCCACCTTCACCATGCACAGATGTGTCGACCTCTGAAAACAAAGCAGTCTTCACAGATGCCCACGTGCATCTCTGTGCCGTAAATATACTGGTTGAAAGAAATGCTGTGCCACATAATTGCTGCCAGGAGTGTTATCACATAGGTTTTCAGACTGGTCTTGGAAATTTTCTTGGTCTCTCTTACCTAAAATTCAAAGATATATGTTGACTGTCAGGACAACTGAACTAAACTGGATTTCTGAACCATCACATGATGTTCCTGGGGGAGGGGGGGGGTGCCTGCAGTCTCTGTGGAGCTCCAGATAGGGGGCAGAGGGGCACAGCCAGCCTTGTTCTCTGGAGCAGACAGCCCTGCCTAGGGCTGCAAAGCATCTGGGTTGCTGGGGGACTCTGGTTTAACTTAAACCAGGAAGGGGTCTGGTACAGACTTTGCATAAACCAATTTGACCCAAATCAAGTTAAGTCTGATACTACATTCAAACAGGTTTATCTTAAACCAGTTTCAGCCATTTTGAAATGGGTTTATGTGCACTCAACTTATGCTCTGTTACAAGTTTAAACCAATTTCTGATCACTTAAACCGGTTTATGTGTAATGTCTGTCCCTAGCCCAGAGGACTAATGAGCAGGGATCCTGGTTTTCTCTGTTTAAAAATCACAATTCTGATTTTAAAAAACCATTGAAAACCCCCAAATCAGCATTTTTCTATGACTAAAATGAAATGCCACTATATAAATAGGTATCAGTTGAACACAATGTTTTATTGATATATTTACAATTTTAAAGCAATTTGGAAGCCTACCAGTGCCTCAATCACTATAATAAAATAAATTCTAAACATCTATACATTTTGGCATTTGATTTTGGGTTTTTTATCATGGAAAATCAGAGCTCCCTGTGCCCCCTTCATTAACTAGGATGCAGGTCCAGCTGTCATTTTCTCCCTCCCAACCCCCTCCCCAACCCCCGACTGCTTTGTGGAGCTGAGAAGACTTGATATGCCAGTGTCCTGCCCATGCCATTGCCACCCACAGCCCTGCTGGTGCCCCTCACTCCCCACCCACAACCCCCCAGTCCCCACCAGCCCTGCTAGAAGGAGCCCCCAGCTGCCAGAGCTATGGGGCCACAGCTCCCTGGTCCCAGCAGCAGTGCCCAAGCCCCAGCTGCCACTCATGGGAGGCAGCAGCAGCGGCAGCAGAGCAGAACACAGAGCCTGGCTCCCTTTCCTCCATGGGAGGCAAAGCTGCAGCTGAGCCCATGGCAGGGGGGATGGGGCTGGGCTGCTTGCTGTGGGCTCAACACTCCCTGCCCTGCCCTGCTGCCCTCCCTCTGGAGCCTCCGTGGCTCAGCAGGCAGGACCTGACATGGCATGACAGGGCAGAGCAGGGCTGAGTGGGGAAGCTTGGTGCCACTGCTGGAGTCCTGCAGCACCATGATGAGGTGCCCCCTACTCGCCCAGCAGTGAGGGGCACAACTCCATTCCACTGCCCGCGCTGCTGTTGGGTGGGCAGGGGGTGCTTCACCATGGTGGTGTGGGGCTTGCAAGCACTGAGCTTCCCCACCCTGCTCTGCTCTGCCAGGTCCTGCCCACTGGGCCATGGAGGCTCTGGGAAGAGGGTAGCAGGGCAGGGAGCCCCAAGCCTGCAGTGGGCAGCCCGCCTTCACCCTGTGCACAAATCTGGGAGGCAGATGCACCCCAATGCCCCCCCCCCCCAGGAATGCACACAGTGATGGGGAGCCAGCCCCTCCGTCATCTGCAGCTCCATCCCATTCCCCAGCCAGGCCCTGTAGCTGCATGTTCCAGCCCTGGTCTGCAAGCCTGATGCACTGCCCCAGCTGGGCAGCAGTCCCAAGCCCCTCCCTCCCTCACTATGGGGGCCTCAAACCCCCCTCCTCCCTAACTTACCTGCCAGAGGTGCTCTCCAGGCTGCCTGCTGGCCATGAGCATGTGTGCATGCGCATATGCACATGGTGCCTCCTGCTTGACCGCTCTCCACCTGCTCTGCCAGCCTGCAAGGGGAAATGCACTGTTTCCTGTGTTTTTATAGGAAGAAATCCAGATTTTTCTCCTCAAAATGAGAAAATCTGGGGTTTACTGCATTTTCCCATGGCAAATGGAAAATCCAGATCCCTGCTAATGAGGTCCAAGCACTCGAAAGTGTACCTTAACCAGAGAATAGTTCAAATGATCTAACTGTCCTCTTCACTGGTCTAGCACCTTCAAGGACCTCTGAATCATTAAAGCCACAGGACACGTTACGAGCCAGATAAAGACCAAACAGGGAAAAATGTAGGCATTTTGTGACACAAGTATCCATACACGTAGATAAGACACCTCCTTAATTCCCAAGAATCTACTGTGCTTTAAAACAGAATCCATTTTGGTTTCAGAATTGCTACAATCCTATTGCAAATTCACCTGGTGGGCCCTCAGGGAGACTTTGCTTTTGCCGTGTTCCTTAGTCTGAAATATAAATGGAGGATGCGATTCATGTCGTTAGTCTTACTGAACCATCAGGCTTCAGAGTACTAGTGATTAGGGGTCTTTTTTTAGAGCTTTGTTACACATTGCACTTCTTCTAGCTGCTTCTAGCTGCTCAAATGTTGATCAGTGTTAGTGCTAGCACAGAACAAGCTTGGGACTCTCAGATGTTCTCCAGTCAAGGCAGTAGAGAGCTGACGTATACAATTAATCTCCAAAGAGCTCTCAGTCTGTCTTTTGGGGTCAAACTTTATGAGATTTTTGGGGCTGATTAATCCACACTGTAACTCTGATGAGGCATCGAACACAAACCCTGCACTTCAACCCATCTAAACCTCCACCACATCCAGATCTCAAACTAGCCCCTAAGACATCCCTTTTTCAGTGCAGTTTGCAGAGCTTGGAAGAATGTGGTTAGAGCATCCAAGAGCAGCACAAGTCCCAGATTCCTACCCTCATCTAGGTGTTGCTCCCAGAGAAGTGAATCCCTGCTATAAACAGGCCATGTGGCCATCTTCCCCTTCTGGCGATCTCTGAGCTCCTCCTTTCAGAAAGTGGAGAAAAGGAAGATAATATAATACTAAACAGACAATGACAAGAAAACTGAAAGCTTGTGGTGTGTTTTTTCCCCCAGGCTCCATTATGATGCCTCTTCAGTAATGTTTACATGGTCCCATCAATCTTATTTAAACTTCAGTGTAAATAAATTGCAGCACATTCACAGGCAGATCACAGTGCTCTGACTCACCCAGTCCCAGCAGACATATATTAAATTAATTTTAGAATGTATTCAAAATAAATTCTGTTTCAGCCTGTACAACGAAGAGCTCTGCATGTCGTACATTAGGGCAAAGCAACACAGGATATCTAATAGGAGGACTTTAATTAGGTTGAGATAAGCCTCATTAGAACTCCTCTCATGAATAATGTAGGCCAAACTATAGATAAATATCCCCCTATCTCCATTTGTTTGGTGCAGATAATTGTCATGCTGAAGGAAAAAGAAAACTCATTTTTTTTGTTTCTTTTTCCTAAACTGCACATAGGATGGATTACTCTTCCTCAGTTGCAGGGCTGTATTCTGCCTTTTATTAATGCTGGGGAGCTTCCACTGAAATGGCAGAACTTCAAATGTATTCTTGTGACATTGGGAGCCCCTTAGATTAAAAATATATTTAAATAGTTAAGAAGTATGAAGGAATGTGCATTTTCCCACCTAGCATTTTCTATTCCATCCAGTGCCCATTGCTGTGTTACTCAGGTGAAAACAACAGAAGAATGAGGAAATACAGGCTAGGCATATCAGTCTCCAAAACCAGTTGCCAGCTAAACCAATACTTGCTATATCTGCAGGATCTACTTGTTTAAGATACCATTGCCTCCACAGCCTGAAAAGTTAGGCGAAATCTGGGACCTTGCCCAGCTGTTTCCTGTAGGGTGCGAAATCAGAGATGCAAGTCAGATGTATTATGAGAGTCATTAGAAGTTGTGCTTTGCCGTGTGTGATGTCGGAGGTCTTATGGCTAGTGCCACCTGTTGGTTAGGTAGCCCCTCCCCTCGTCCCGCCTGCCACGACTTTGCTGGTATATTATTGTGAGAGGGTTCCAGTGGAGTTCTTATCAGAGGGGTTCCCTGACACCAGTGTACTCACAGCTGTGCCTACAGTATTCCGTGGGGCTCCGCCACCCCTACACCCCGTCCACTCGCCAACCGATCACATGTTGATGGGATGGTGACCTTCGGTCCTCTGCGGGCTTGCCCGCTGTCGGTTTCATCAATGCAGGGACTTGGACTCAGCTGTACAACTCGGCCAGCCCGTCCTCTTGTCTCTCTGGCTCTTCCGCTATCTCTTTGCATCCTTCACTCTTAACTTCTCTAGAAATAATATTCCCTTTGGGTAGGGAGGCTCCCAGAGCTGCCTTCCCTTATCCAGTGGATTCCAGGGGATTCTGCCCCTGTCCCTGACTCTATTTCTCCTAGGGGCAATGCTGGCAAACGCAGGGTACCTCGTCATTCTCCTTGCCTCCCTCCTTTCAAGGGGAGTACTGGCCTCTCCCTGCTCGCTCCCTGTTGCAAGGCAGGAAGTTTCCCCTTGCTTTCCTCTGCTAGTGGTTTAGAGGCTTCTCCTGCCTCTTGTGCTGGTACGGCACAGCCTAGCTGGTGCCTTTCCCCAGCAGGAGCCTCAGCACACCAGACGTGCTGCCTGCTCTCTCTCCCTCTCTCTGGCTCCCCCTCCCCGTGGGTGCTGTTGGGGGTTTTAAACTTTCCCACAGCGGCCATATCAGCCGCTGCAATTGGCCCAGCTGTCTCCCTTACTGGGACCAGCTGCTTAAATAGCCAGCGTAATGCCGGCTTGCGCGGCTGTAGCTGTGGCTGCAGCTGCGGTCTCGTCTCCGACACCGCCAGGTCTCCCAGAGGTAAGTTACCCCCTCCGGGGTTCTGTTCCAGGGTTTTGTCTGCCCCGCAGCCTTTCCTCGCCCCTCCTTGCGCCCGTGACAGCAGTGCGCCACCGTCACACCGTGCAAGCAGAGAACCCTTTCTGAACACTCCTTCCTTGTCATCTCCCCTGAAACACGGTCTGATACTTTCTGGTAACTGTGGACACATGCAAACTCTATAACCACCTCTACATATCCTTTGGTATAATCTTCTTGATTTGCAGTTCACATGCACACCAGCCCCTGTTTCCTGAGATGCAATAGAAACAAGTAAAAGCAGGCAGTTTCCTCAGTCAGAAATCTCCCAGTTCCGCCTAGCACTCTACCAGAGACTCTAGAGTGTTGTATCCATTTTCTCTTGGAGTCATACTAACAATTTCTTCTAGTCCTCACTCCATGGCTTGGAAAACAATAGTGTAGCCTCTGCATCTGTAACTGGGGAAAACCCCTCAAAGCACATAGTTCAGCCCAGACCTTTTATGCTTGCATCTGCACCCCCCCATCACGGAGCAGGAGGGTATTCCACAGCCGCCGATTGGTGAGCGGGGAGCAGGTGGGTGGCAGCCAATGACTGAGCCCAGAAATGCTGGCAGCAAAACCAGAAGTGCCACCGGGGACTGAGTAGGACCCAGCCGGCACCCCCCACCCCAGGCCAGCACCTGGGGGCATGCCCCCTCCATCGGTACGCTGCTGCCTTTCATATGGCTGGTTACCTTGGGCAGTGGCTCTCGCAGTATGTAGTCTTCATGGCTTTAGGGAGCTTAACTGCTGCCTCCACGAGCCTCTAAAAAGACAACTAATGTATGCATAGCCAGTGCCGGATTATGACATGCTGAGGCCCTAAGCCATGTCCAGTTTAAGAGGCCTTATACAATAAAATAATCCACGAAATCCATGAAAATGGATTTTTATGAAATGTTAAGGTGAATTATTGTTATTTCTGCAGCAATGTATGAACTCAATATGAATAATAAATGTGGAGCCATATACATGTATATTTTTGTCATATTAGAATGAAAATGTCCATTTTTTTTCTTATTTAGAGGCCCCTCATATTGTGAGGCCCTAAACTGTAGCTTAAGTAGTTTAATCTTAAATCCGGCACTGCCCATAGCCTTTAATAAGGTCTGCCGTTGGATCATGACCTACACCCTTCCAATGGCCACCATTAGCACCTTTCAGTGAAACAGGCCTGAGTCCCTAGCTCTGACATTAAATTGCTGTATGTCAATAGGCAAGTCACCTCACCACTCTGTGCCTCAGTTTCCCAACTGTAAAACAGCTAATGATACTTACTTTTTCCCAGATACTTTTAAGTATCCAAAAAAGGGGCTATTTAAGAGCCAAGCTCTCTTACTGAGCACAGGGCAAGACTGAACAGCTCTGAAAGAAGTCCATCATAGCAAGAACAATATCAATTAATACATTTTTAATGATAACTACTTCACAGAATTGTGAAGGTATGTACCACACCATGAAGACATGAAAAGATATGTAAGTGCTAATTATTAATAGTCAAGAGAAGGAAATTAAACTGAATTGCTGCTTGACTTTCTAGTGGACAAGTAATTGGTTTTTATACATGGCTAACAGCTAAATTCTTCAGGCTGTAAACAATTGGATTAAGTACAGACAGTGAAAAATCCCAAGGCTGAATCAATTCAGTCTTAGCAGATTAGTCTAAACTGTGTAGATTAAACCAAGAAGCAAGTGAACAGGCATTCACTTTTGATTCCAGAAATGCAGCCACATGCCTGCAGTGGCTCTAGAGCACACCTCTCTTCTCAACTGGAACAGCTGGGCTAAGGCTAGCCCACCCACCCTGCAAAGGGAGAGAGGAGTGCAGGGAAGGTGCAAAGCATAATGAGATGTTGGGGGTGTGAGGCAGTGAAGGAGCAACCCAAGCTGGCAGGAGAAGTGGCAGGCCAAGAGACTCCCCTACCTGCAAGCCCCGCTCCATCGCAGCTGGAAGCTGCACCAGAGTGAAATTTTTCTAGCTGATACTCCCTGCAGATTGGAGGAGGGAGCCTGGTGCCAGCACTGAAAACCCCAAACGCAGACACTCAGGGAAGAGTGAGAACCCAGAAGGCTTGGGGAACCAGAAGCAGCCGACCCAACAGAGGCCCCTCATATTCTTCTTGATTTGCAGTTTGCCAGGCAGCAGACCTGGCAGACACAGCTGTCAAAGAGAAGTTGCCGGCCGGCAAGGAGGCTGGGCAGGGCAGCCGGATTGGAACTGGCCCTCTGTAAGGCAGTCTGACCCTCCAGCCCAAGGGCTGCACAAGGAGCTTGGATCTTCCAACTCCATAACCAGACACCCTGACAGGAGGACTGTAAGTTAACTTGAATCTGGAGGGGATCTAGGACAGAAGTTCAATAAACTGATTAACCAGAATCAGTTAAGTTTGATACTGCATCCATCCAGGTTTCTCTTGAACCAGTTTTGGCCCTTTTGAAAGTGGTTTATGGGCTCCTATATACGTGCCAGACACCTGCTCCAACACCTGCTAATTAGCATGCATCAGAACAGACTCAATTAACCAAGTCTGCTGGAACGTGTTAGTTAATGTGCTCCAGCAGCCTCCATGTCATGTATTTTCAGCATCCCTGCACTTCAAAATGGTGGTAGGAGCACTTGAACTAAGGCTCATTGAACAAACTTTAGTTCAAGTGCCCCAGCCACCATTTTGAAGCACAGGATGCTGAATATACATGATGCTGCTGGCACTTTAAAAAGAGCAGCTCTCAGAGCCACTCTAATTAAAGTGCCCCACCTCCACCCTGGAGCATGTGTCTAGACACCCCACATGCCTGAACTTCTGTTGTGCTACAGATTTGAACCAGTTTCTGATCACTTACACCAGTTTATGGTATAAGTGCCCCACCCCCCCTTGCCATTTGCTGCTCAAGCCGGGATCCCCTGTCCCCTCCCTCCCTGCTCCCAGAGCATGGACCCCATTCCCATGAACCGTAGGCATGCGCTATGCTATCTAAAACTGAGAGGGGTGTGTGTGTGTGTGTGTGTAATTTCACTGGGACAGGACAAAGGCAGACAGGACAGTGTCTGCTTAGGGCTTTTTGGAGCTAATTAACAGGTTAGCTGGTAATGTCCCTCCATTTCTTCCTTGGAAAAGGCTGTTTAAGAAGAGCTTGAACTAATGAGAGAGGCTTTTGTTGTCTTGATGGGCTGCTAAAAGGTGTGTTATCAGCTCCCTGCTGGCTCCCCACTCTGTCAGGTTTGCAGACAGTATGAAGTAGCAGGGAGAGGGAGATTGAAAAGCTCAGTATCATCAACAGATGCATGCACTGCACACACCCCATCCCCATTTGCCTCAGTGCTAGCCCGGGGCTGGGAGCTGGGAACACTCCTTCCCTAGAGAAGTGAACGGAGAAAAGCCTGAAACAGTGCAGGCAGGGTAGGGGTTTAAACCCTTCCCTAATCAGAACATCCTGCCAGGGCCTGGTCATACCCCACCTCAGCCCAGCAATGTGGAAGGGAAGGGAAGGCTGCTCTAGCGCCCCCCCCCCCATCTTCTAGCCTGAGCCACTGCAGGCATGTGCCTGCATTTCCTCAGTCCAGAGGGAATGTCTGTACATTTGCAAACTGGTTCAACCTAGGCAGGTTAGACTAGCCTGCAAAGATGGAATCAATTCAGGCTTTTTGAACATCTGTCCCTAGCACTGGTGAATATTGTCTGTATTGCTGACTGAAATGGTGTGGGTCTGCAAAGGAGGGAGTGAGGGTAGGGTCAAGGAGTGCTATGCATATTCTATGTGTTTCTTTGATGAGAGTCCTGCTGCACAGCAAAGCGGTTGCTGTGTTCTGTCAGCAGTGACTTCCTCCCCTGAGGGTACCCAGGAGAGCCTGCTAGCCACAGCAGGGGGGAGTACAAGACTGATTCCTTTACAGAACGCCTGCTTCCCAAAGTCTCCTTCCTTATCAGTGTCACCAATACATAGCTGCATCCTTAAGGCACACTGTAGCTCTTGATATCTACATTTCTTTAATATTCTTTCTCCTGATCATGAAGTCAATTGTAGAAACAACAACTGAATGTAATGGTATCAAAGCCACTGATTCCATAAAAGCAGAAAGGAACTCAATGCAGTTTGCACTGTTTCCAACAGCCTCTCTTTCTGCCTGTATTTGTCTTGCAGAAGGATGCTGGGAGAGTGCCCTTAATCTCCCTTCCAGTCAGTACAGTTTTACTATCACATTTTCTTACATTTTGAAGTTTTCATTCTTCTGTTGTTGAAAGACTTGAATGCAGCGTACCCAGCTGATGCAGCCACATGACCCCCTGACTATAGAGCACTGCTAATTTGCACTCACTGTCAGTTGACTATATCTTGGGCAGCCATACCTCTCAGTGGGTTTTTCCGAGGGTATGTCTGCACTGCAATCTGAGCTGTGTAGCAATGAATGTAAACTCCAGGGGTGCTCAACCTCCAGCCCATGGCACTGTCATCTAGCTCAGCATTTCTCAACCTGTGCATCATGATCCAAAAGTGGGTCTGTGAGAGGGGGCCCATCAGGACCAGGTCTTAATATCAGCCTGTCCCTCTGTGTAGGGCAGTCTGCCGTCTCACCTGCCATGACTTGATGGTTAATACACTTGATGTAAATATGCGGGAGGCTGCCCATTTAACGCCCTGATGCCTGGGGCAATATACACCGCTCTGACCTACCGTACATCATGTCCCATGCCTCACAGATGGCATCATAAGTCATTTATAACTCCAGCCTAAAGTCGGGCCAAACTCTGCCTGTTGCTGGGCCTCTCACATTCTACTTTCGCACTCTGCCCCCTCTCACAGGTCCTTATTCACTCTTCCCCTCACTGAGCCACTCTCAACTCACACTGCTCCATGAGCAGCTAGCTTGGGCCATCAGGCTTACCTTCTTGCACTCTGGCTGGTCCCCATGCAGCCCTTCAGGTCGCTTGATCAACCCTACTCTACACGGCACAGGCCTTATGCCTCACACTGGGCTGAGCTCCGCCCACAGCCCCTCACCGAGCAACTCATCCAAGTTCTCATTCCAGTTGGGTTAGCCCCTGTGCAGCCTTTCAGGTTGCCCAAGCAACCCTACTGTGCACACGCCCAGTGCAGCCCTTTAGGTCCGCCTCTGCAGACCCTACTCTACACTAGGCCTGTGCGCAGTGGCAAGTATTTGCTTTGGATCCAGCCAATTCGGAGGACAGTGATTCAATTCGGAGACTTCAATCACTGTCCCAATTCAATTCAGCCAAATCAGACAGTACTCAGGGAGGGGGGAAGGGGGCATGGGATGCCAGTGCAGCAGCTCTGGAAGCAGGGGCTCTGTCCTGCTGCCAGTTGTCCAGTTGGCGCCGGGGGGGGGGGGGGGACAGGGGGAGGCACAATGCAGGCACAGCTCACTCCAGGAGGAGGAGGGCAAGTGGCAGCAGGGCATATCCCCTGCTCCCGGTGCTGCTGTGCCTGCATGCCATGTCCCCCCCGCCCCTGTGCCAGCTGGCAAGTGGTGGCAGGGCAGAGTCCCCGCTCCCAGCGCTGATGTTGGTATAGCAGTGCTGGGACCAGGGGCTTTGACATGCAGAGTGGGGGCTCTGAGGGGAACAGGGGCTCTGCCACTGCTTGCCAGCCAGTGCGGGGGAGCAGGGGATGTAGGCGTGGCAGTACTGGGAATGGGAGCTGTGCCCTACTGCCACTTGCCCCCTTCTGCCCTGAGCAAGCTGTACCTGCATCTTGCCCTCCCACCCCACTCCCGGGGTTGCTGTGCCCACACCCCACACCCCGCTGCCCCCCTCTCTGAGTCTCGCACCCCCCGCCCTGGCTGAGCAGCTTGTCCCAACCCCAATCCCTCTCCCCCCCCCCCCCCCCCAGCCCCAATAGACTTACCAGCTGGAGATAGTTGTGTCAGCTGCCTGTTTAGTTTATGGCCAAATCACCAAATCTTTTCCAAAATGATTCAGATGCCTTGAATTAATTCAAAGTTTTTAATTGGTCTGCTGATTCAATTTGGATTTGGAAATTCAGTCCCAAAATTGGGCCAAATTTCCTCCGAATCAAATCAGCTACTGAAGCTTTGCATGGCCCTACTTTATACCCACACACACAGCCATCATGCACCCTACTCTGTGTGGGCCTCTGTACACTCTTCTGCTCCTCACTGGGGCCAACTCATGCCCCCTCACTGGGGCTCAGGGTCTTATACCCCACAGGCTCAGGTGTCTGCACATGTTCTGATCTCATGTCCTGATCTTAAAATATCCACTGGCTAGTGGGAGCTGGGGTTATAAGGCACCCCTACCTGCCTTTCACTTGGGAGGCAACTGGCCTGGCATTTCTGGGGAACTAGCCTACCTCGGGCAGTCCCACCAGGCCATCCTTCCCCAGCAGGGTGTAGTTTTCGGTCATATGTAAGACCAGGAGCCTTCTGCCATCCCCGTAGCTTCTGCTCTTACCTCCAAGGATGTTCTGAGCAGCTCCAGCCAGGTGGTGTTCCTGCCGCGGCTGCTTGCAGCAACTGCTAGCTCAGCCCTGAGAGCCTGAG
The DNA here is from genome assembly GCF_030867095.1 of Alligator mississippiensis. Lineage (NCBI taxonomy): Eukaryota > Metazoa > Chordata > Crocodylia > Alligatoridae > Alligator > Alligator mississippiensis. The sequence goes on along the minus strand of NC_081836.1, from coordinate 44,868,780 downwards.
CTAACATGGAGGCCACTTAGCCCTCTCCTTTGATCATATGGCTCTCCTGTAGTCATGTGACTGCACCTGCTGGCAGCTCTTAGCCCTTAAAGTGGCAGGCACCAAAGGTTTTCTGCCACAGGGCCGCAAGAATATATGAAAGGGTTATAAACAAACTAAAACTGGATCAACAAACTTAAAAAAATGACTTTTCCTTAAAAACGTGGGAAATCATGGCTTTTGACAGAGTTCCAGCCTGCAAGGGGCTGCCCCCCCCTCCCGTGTCCCGCACCGCTCTCACCCCATATATCCACCCCTGTGCCATGCAGTGTGGGGCTGGGGCCTGGGGATGGAGGGCATTGGGTCAGAACTGGCCATTGATGCTTACAAATGGGTCCTGGTACAAGAAAGATTGAGAACCACTGATCTAGTCTGTGAGGCTTCCTATAGGTCCACAAATTTGGTGGCAGGAGAGCAGTGCCTCTGCTCCCCTGCTACAAAATCTCCAGATCCATGGGGAGCCCTGAGCCCTACATACTGGATCCAGAGCTTGATCCCAGTGCACAGAGCAATCCCAGCACAAGGGGACAGGAGGGGGTGGTGCTGTGTTTTTGAGACACAATCCTGGCACAACGGGGTGGTGCCAGTCTCCTGGGACCCAATCCTGGTGCACAGAGGGTGGGGGGAGGTGGCACTGGGCTCCCAGGGCCCAATCGTGGTGTGCAAGGCTGGGAGGGGTTGGTGCTGAGCCCCAGAGCCTGATCCAGCTCGCCGATAGCCCAATCTGGCAGACGGACTCTGTGCCACTCATGTGGCTAGTGGAGTCAAAAGACTGAGCACCACTGATGTAGGCAGTTGTAACCAAACAGTGAAGCCACAGCAGTGTGGGCTCAGCCATTGAATAAGATTAGGCGATCTGTACAGCCCACACTAAAGCTTGTGCTGCTAAGTGGTTATCTTTCTAGCTAGATTAGAGCCAGCTAGGGCAGGTCAATAGTCCGACCTCTGGTTGCAGTGTAGAGACAGCTTGAGAATGATAATGTAAAGCCTATGCTAACATATTTGCAGGTGATGTTTTGGCTGAAGTCTCCTTGGGACTCAGCTGTACTGGGGCTTGTGAGCTGTGCGATCGAAGACATGGCTGCTGCCTTGAGTTTTCAATTCAATCTCTGTCAGAAACACTTCTCTTTAAGTTGTGTATCACCTGCATTAAATTATCATTCTGCTTGTTTCACTTCCCAGAGGCTTCTGCAAAAATGTATAAGCCTCCGTTTGCTATTTGTTTTCACCAGCTACGCCTTCCACAGCAATATTTAGAAAAGATTAGAATTTTGTCCTTGAGCTGCAATGCAAACAAAGCAACTGAAGAACACTATTATAGTAATTGCCATATAATAGCATAGATAACAGGTGCGCATATGAGACAAGCCACTGTCATGGTTGGTGCACTTACTTGCAACCTCATTTAAAAGGTCAAAAGTTGGAATGGCACTGAAAATGATTCCCAAGGTAGTCCCTCTTGGTGTCAGTTAAGGCATGTTAGTAAGGGAGTGTGGGGAAGCTGGCAGTACTACTCACTGTGCCATGGCTGTTCCTGTGCTGTGCATCTACATTAGAGTTACAGCCTGTTTGCTTTGAACCTACTTGGTAGTGATGAAAATATGTCCATCTACAATTGATCCAAAAGTTGGAGGGAAAACATTTCATTGAAAAAGTTAAAAAATAAGTAAAATGTTTTTGAAAGCATATTAATTTTTAGAAATGTCTTGTTTTACAAAAATCAAAACTTTTGTAGAAAAGTTTAAAGCTTTTTGAAACTCCGAGGTTACTTTATGTTTCACAACAGCTTTTAACTTTGCCAGCCTGTAATTAGTGATTCAGTGACTGCTTTACGTCGCAGTTTGCTGAGTGGGCAAGAGTACCCTGAAGTAGTGAGAGCATGTTGTGAACTCAATCAGCTCTCAGGTTGCAGAACGGATTTCCAAGAAGAAAGTTTTCAGAACTTTAGCTACTATGAACTTCCTTAGTTCAGTATTTCAATTTTTTTTTTTGGCCTGATTCAGATTGAAAACAAAATTCAAAACATTCTAATTTCTGACTTTTGGACCACCTCCAAAAATATGACCCAAGCATTAAGAATATCTGGCTAAACGCAAGCATTTGGAGGCAGTTAGGGGGAGGTTAGAGTGCATTAAAAATAGCTGTCTGATGTAAGGTAAGTTGGGATGGGGAGGCTAGCAGGGGGGGTTAAGGGTATAGTGGGGCAAGCAGGCTTGAGGGGAACAGGGGTCCATGAAGGGATGGGGAGGCAGGTGCAGTCTGCTGGAGTGATGGGGCATCAGGCAAGATGTGCAGGGGAATGGGAGGCAGATGCAATCTGCAGGGGGGTGGAAGGGCAGGTAGAGGGATGGAGAGGCAAGTGCAATCCACGGGGAGTTGCTGTAGTCTAGGAGGGTTTGGAGGGATAAGGAGGGCTTGCAAGGTCCATGAGGGGGCTTCGTGGGGGGACCAGGGGTTATTTTTAGCCCCCAACCCCCTGACAAACCTACCCCCATCCCTCCCACCCTTCTGCTCATTGCTAATTATTTCTTCATCAGCTCCAAGCACAGGCAAACACTGATAAAACTGGCACTGGTAGCAGCTTGCTGGGGGTGAGGGGAGAGCTGGCTGGTCCACAGAGGAGAGGCTGAGGGGTGGGGGTGAGAGGCTAAAAATAGTGTGGTGCCAGGGGGGTGGGTAGGAACAGTGCAGCCCCAGGACTGAGGCCAGCGACTGGGCTTTCCCACTCTCGGAGCTGGATAGGTACCTATATGTTGAGGTTCAATGTACCAGTCCAACCTAGATCAATTAAGTTTGAGTGTACGTTGATCTAGATGCATCTTAGATTGGGTTTGGTCATTTTCAGACCGGTTTGTGTGCACAGAACTTCTGTACAGTTATGGATTTAGATTGATTTCCAGCCACTGAGACAGGGTCTAAGTGCAAGGTCCACACTGAGGATGAACTATGTTAGATGGTGTAGCCATTTTTTACCTGATTTAACCTCCCCGTGAATGTCTGCACTTAGCCTCTAACTCTGGTACTGCTATTTGGTGCATTAATTTGCAGATATGAGTGACTGATGACTTCTGAATGTGGGGGGGCACTCACAAAAGCCACTGATCTTGTCAGAGGGGGCACCAGCCCTACCGACAGCATCAGTGTTGGCCCTCAGGGGGGACAACAGCCCCGTGCACCCCCTACCAGTCATCCATGTTTGCAGATATTCTGTACTCAAGTCTTTCCTTTCAGAAAGTTTTGAGAGACCTACTTTAAACATAGACCCAAATATAATGGCATTTCTAGCCTAGTTATTTCATTGCTAAACGGAAGGGATTGAAGCAAAATCCTTTAGAGTCATTCAAACTTCTCCTTTAAAATCTGTGATGAGTCACAAGTATGTTGACACATACACACTTTACTAAAATCTGGTATTGGCTTCACTAACAGTGTCTATACATAAAAGTTATTGGAATTAAGTACTGCACATTAAAGCTCAATTATTTTTTATATCCACTGAAAATGGGGCTGGTATTTTAATGCCATACATGAGCCCACATCTTTGCCTGTGCACTTGGAGAAATGTAAGACCCTCCACACAGCGTCTTACAGGCTACTTGTTCTGTAATGAACATTAAAATTTAATTTCCAGTTTCTGTTTTCTTCATCTGAGCAAGTTTGTGTGTTTTCTCAAAAAGAAATTAATGGAATAAAGAGAGGATATCTCTGCCCTGCAGTTGGTTATGTATTACGAAGAGACGTTCTGTTAAAAAAAACTATACGGTTCTATAAGGACAGGAAGACTACAGCTCACAACCTCTGTGGGTGTAATTGTTCAAGCTCTATTGAAATGATATATCCCAAGGGCTGTCAACTGGGGGCATGCGTACCCCCAGGGGTACTTAGAAAGATCGTAGGGGTACGCGCAAATGGGTGGGCAGAGATGGAGCACGCCCCAGGCCATGGTGGCAGCACCTCCCCTGGTATGTTCCTATACTTCACCTCTTACCCGGGGGAGGGGGAGGGACGTGCCAGGTGCTGCCAGCCCCACGCGGCACACGGCAACACCTGCCCGCCCCCCACCCCAGCTTGTTCTCCTGATTGGCCACTACCACCTTACAGCAGAGCTGCAAGGGTCTGAATGGTGGGGGTGGGGGTGAGAGTGTGTGTTTTGTGCCCTCCCTTGGCAGTGCATGATTGGCTGGGTGCAAAGCCCATCAGCACTCCGCAGAGCCACACATGCAACCAGCTGTGGGGAAGCAGCGTGGGTGCGGTGGCAGTGGCGAGGGCAAATGTCTGTGCAGGTTCCTGAAAGTGGTTGTTGTAAATCAGTGGTCTCCAGCCTTTTTAAGGTGAAGATCACTTTTTGAAGTAAAGGGCAATCTGGGATCTACTGGCAGCAGGGGGTGCGGCTCAACCCAGCCACGTGCGTCCCACCGCTCCTGATGGTGGAGCCTCTGATAGTTGATCTCAGTCGGGGGGGGCTAGCCAGAGCATTGCTTGGCTTTCAGGGCAGTGGCAGCAGGGGGCAGAGTCCAGCCTGCAGCAGCAGCTGCCTCCACTCTGCACATAGATCTGGGGGGCAAATGGCCCCCAGGCCTCTGCCAGGGTGTGCATAGTGGAGGGAGCTGCCCCCCCCCCCCCTTCCATGTGCCCCGGATAAGCTGCTCTTATGGCTCCGTCCCGTGCTCCACCCCAGCTGTGCAGCACCTGCCCCTGCCCCAGCCCCACTCCCTCCCTCACCATGGGGGCCTTGATCTGCCCACCCCCCGTCCCTTAAAAAAAAGAAAAAAACATAAAGGGATACACGAGCTGAAACTTTGAGGCAGAAGGAGCACACTTGTTTAAAAAGGTTGAAAACCCCTGATATATCCTATTACCTGAGGTCATTCTGGTTCCGTTAACCTTTATGTAAATCAGCCTGCTTCCATCAAAATTGTTCCCGTGTAACGTCACCATGAAATCAGAATCAGGCTCACGGTAAGAAGGGTGACAAATACGTTATAAAAATTCTAATATATGTGGTCAGCAGGGACTCCACCCAGGAAGTGTAGGATATGAGCAAGTTTTCCCTGGTCACCAGGAGTGGCTTGTGAGCTCTGGGCTTTGCTGTGTAAACAGCATCAGCTTGAAGACTGTTCTTGCCTTCTCTCTAGACTCAGAGCTCCCACTGATGTCAATGGGAGTTCCCTTGGCTAGAATTACAGTAGGATCATAAATTTCTTCTTTGTATTTTTTCTCTTCATTTTCTTCCTCCATTTACTCAAGAAGTTCAAATAGGAAGAACTTCTGCCAGAACGTTCAAACTCAACAGTCATATTTAAAGGTTGCCTGTCATCACTGTCACCTTTTAAAAAATAAAAATATTTAATATTGCTAGAAAAGCCAATTTTGTTCTTTTGGAAACAGTCATTTTAAAGCCACGTGCTCCTTTTTACATCTGGTGCAGCACCTGCCCCTGAATCTCTGTGGGTGCTCACAGAAGTGACAATTTGTTGCACAATTGGCTACTGAAAGTGCTCGACAGCCATGCAATGACAGCAGTGCACGGCTGCAGAGCACTTTAAAAAGTACCTTATTGTGTGACAAATGAATCCTCATCACACAAGGGTTCAGATGAAGGTGCTCTGAAGAGGAGAGCCTTCATTAACTTCTGTCGCTACATGCCAGGAGCAGGGTTGGGCTGAAGCAGCTCACCCCTGTCCCCAGTGCTGTGTTCAGGATGAGAGTGGGGGAAGGGAGTTTCATTTGGGGTTTGCCTGGCCTGCGCTGGAACTGCGGGGAGGGGGTTTGGAACTCTTACCCCAAGGTGGGGGACCCCTATCCACCCCCCGCCCCAACTCCAGTGCAGACTTGGCGAACCCCAGAATGGACTTCTCTCCCCTGCTTTGTCCCCCTCCCATAGGTGGCAGAAGGGGGGACTAATGGGGCTTGTCCCCCCGAAATGTTAGACAGTGGTAAGGCCACAAGGCAGCCTGGCCGAGGGCTTCCGGTGGCTGCAGCAGGGGTGGGGAGGGAGCGGGGCTGGGATTGGGCTGGGGCTAGAGGAGGTGCTTTCTGTGAAGCTCCATGAGTTAGACGTGGGAGCTGCATGTCTGTCAGCGCCCTGTGTCAACTTATGGAGCTTTACTATTGGAAGATGGCAGGGGAACGCTGAGGCAATAATACCTATACCTGTTATCCTTCCCTTCTTCCGTGCACCTTGGCTTAATTTTTTGCTGAAGCTCAGGTCAGCATTTTGCCTTTCCAGGACTTTTCAGGAAGTGTTACATATAGTTAAACCTCAGGACTGTTATAGGTAGAAATCTGGTTAGTAGGCGTTAATGGTTCCCAGTCAGTTCTCAAAGAGAAAGGAAGCTGGTGGGGAGTGAGCTGGCATGCAGCAGGCTCACAGTGAAAATTAACTGTACAGCTAAAAAACAGATAATGAGTGTGTCTGGTAGATTGCCACATCCTATTCTCAGATGTTTCTGAGCCCTTTTAGTTGAGTTGGCCATTCCTGCAAGCATGCAGAGATGCAACTAAAATCCACATTTCCTCCCCACAACTTTGCTCCCTTTTCTTGGGGCAAACATGATAAAGCCTGTGAGCTATGCACTCGCATTTTCCTGCAAATTATAATTTTTTCTCCTTTCTGCTGCTGTATGTGAAATATCCAAACATGGGAAACAGTTAAGATACAGAGTTCTGCCACACGCTCAAAGCAAACAAACTGGGCAAAAGAGAGGAAACCATCTCTTTGCTGCAATCACACTTATCAGGATTTTAGCTGTCACTTGTAGGTGAACAGTTCTTAGTGGGAGGTGGGATCTCCTGTACAGTGATACAGTCCCTTTCAGTTTAGCTTTTGGTGCAGCCTATGCCTTTCTCCCTGTTTGCAGGAGGAAGGTTCTGTGCCGGTGAAGGTACCTAGTACTGCCTCCAGAGAGGGATCAGCCAGGTATTGCTCCGGCCAAAGGACTCTATGGGGGGAAGGGGCTCCTGTGTATCTGGTATGGTGAGGAATATCTCAGGCTGACGCTTGATCCCAGCTCAGGAGGGAAGATGGACAAGTGGAGCAGTCCTGGGGAACACAAATGTCAGCATGGAATGAATCTAACTCAGATAGACGAGCTCAGCTCCTAAGCTGCCTGCCCTCAGCTCTGCTCTTGTCTCTTGCCCAGGTGACCTTCATGGTGCTGCCAGGTGGATCGGGAAAGGACATGGAATGCAGTTGCTGCAGCTATCCCCTCAAAGAGTAGGCAAATTATTGGAGAAAAAGAAAACTCCCCTCCCCTGCTCTCCTGCCCCCCAGGATTAGTATAATCCTCTGGTCAGGATTTTGATGTACCTTATCCAGAGAGGAGGTAGGCACACCAGCAAATGACCTCCCCCATCACCTGCAGTCAACCAAGCTGTCCCTGAGCTCTTCATGGCCAGCTCTGCATGGGTCACCCAGATAAGAAAGCCTAAGTCCTAGCAGCTGTGTTACCATTCAGCATTTTTGAAACGGCTGCAAAAAAATCAGCCAGTGACGCCACACTACACACGTCTGCTGAAGCATCCCATCTCCCTTGTCATGTGTCTATTTTTAGTATTATCTCAGAAGTGACTCTTCTCCTGGGTTTAGTTGCTTAGCAGCAACCTCTTGACTTGTGTGATTAGTTTGGGAGCAGGCAGCGATTTAATACGCTCAGGCAGAGATTACCTTGCAATTTCCAACTAGTGACAGCTTGGAAATCTAACGGCTTTTCGATATGCTGGGTCTTTGGTGTGTTTGTTTTCTAGTGGTGAAGCCACAAGCTAGGTTTTGAGGAATGCAAATAAGTGCATTCAATACAAATGATAAATAGGAACTGGCACCTGGGATCAGTCTGCTTAGTCCAGACTTCAGACTGCATCAGTGGTCAGATTTCTAATGACAGTAACATTGACACCTCCCTCATCCCCCCGCCCCATTTCTGCCTCTCTGCGTCATGCATCATCTTTGCAGATTGACCACTCCAGCACCGCAGCACACAGGAGGAGCTGCAAGTAAATAAGCAGCACTGATTCACCAATCATTCCCTGTGAGTGTAAAAATTATAGGATTAGGACCAAACCCAGTTTGTGCAGAGTGCAGCACAGGTGTGACGCACAGGACTGAGCATTAGGGATGGGAATCAGGTCACAAAGGGCAATAACCTTGTTATATGACAAGTCATCATCCACTTGGCTCCACTGTGACTTTGAATACCTCCCAAAGACTCAGAATCTGACTCTGGGTTCAATAGAAACTGAGGGTCTTTGTGGGATGGGCCTATTGTAGTAAAAGTCATTGGTATCATTGTCAAGTCTGCCTGGGAGAGTCTCTTGAAAGTGCATATAGTCATTTTCAAATGAAATATAAAGAACAGTTGAAGTGACTAATCCTATATATTTATTCATTTTACATCTGTACACGTTATTCATGTGTGTGTATGTGTGTGTGTATGTAAAAGGAATTTGTCAGTCATTAGCAGGTTTTCTGTTATACGCATTGTATAAATAAGCCTGCACCATAATAAAAAATCAATTTCTTTGTTGATCATCAAAGTGTCCTCATCACAGGGGCTGAAAGAAGGAAGGTCCCTGCAGAATCCTTATTGCTTTCAGAATTAGGGGAGGCTGCATGGGCCAAGTGGGCCCCTCATTTCTACTGGCACAGCCCTGGTTAGCTTGAGTTCATCTGTGCTAAGTGGGATTGTGCTGCTGAGACTGAAAGGAGGATTTGGTCTGATATGTTTTAGCTGAAGTGCATTTTGTCTCTGGGTTCTGGTATATTTGAGAACCAGCACCAGTAGCTGTTAGGGATCAAAATATCCTTCTGTGGAAGCTCAAGGACAAGAAAATGCAGTGCATAACGATTGGCAGTGCACTTTGTTTATTCTTCAGTGAGCCATTTCATTTTTAAATGATCTGTTTTCTCTGACATATATAGAATTGTATGTTTCAAAAACCGCCTACAAGGGCTGTTAGGGCCTCAATGTGGAATTATATTTGTGAAAAAGACAGCAATATTCTTAGTCATAACAGGGCTTCCAGAAAACAGAGGGAGTTCTTTTCTGAATTTGAAAAGTTTAGTACTTAAATTATAGCCACTCAAATTGATCAAATCAAATTGTTGAGCTACATATAGTTTTATAAATAAATTAGGCTGAATAACAATTATTTTGTGTCTCCATCCCCTGACAAACTTCTTTTAAATCTGGAAAAGATTTATATGAATTACTGTGCACACAAATATGATACCTAGGGTAACTTTCTCAGGAATGATTTCCAAACCACAACCCCAACTGGTACATGCTAGTGTCATAGCTATGAATGCAGAAGATGCACATATTTACACCTGCAAGTAACCAACTAGGTATCTGGACCTTTCCTGCCATGCAACTAGGTCTGTTTATTGTAATCTACTGTTTCAATTAGTATTAACTTGCAAGCCTGTCAGAGTTGGGGTTGCCTTTCACCCTGTGTTTGTACAGTATCTTCCCCAACCCAGGTGTGACTTAAGTCTCTGATTAATACCATAATACAAATAAATAGTGATCATTCTGGCCCCAAAGATACTGAACTCAAGATACTGACAATGGGTGTCATACTTTTTGGAGCTTAGTGTACTCATAGGCAAAAGGGGGTTACTGTATGACATATATCACATTGGCAATTCCTTCAGAGAATGCTTTAATTCCTTCATTGATCACAAGGAGCTTTCCTCTTCTCTGGTACCTGATCTATTTTTTGATAATCCTTGCTATGTTACACTAGAATTCTTCAACCATCTCCAAAATCCAGTGTGACACAGACAATATTATTTGGGGGCAAGCAAGAATCTGCACTGTGTTCAGTGTTCAAAACTGCGGTCTAGGAGTTACAGGGAAAAAAATGTTGTTAGACAATGAGCTCTGTTCTAATACACCAAAGATATAGGGTAGTAGTTTAGTAGTAAAACAAATCCTGAGGTGCCTGTGAGATTCAACCTCGGAGTATACTGTGTACTATGGGTGGGAAGCGATAGAGCATATGAATGTCTGTCAGGGGAGGGAATGTTGCTTGTTCCATCTGGCTAAGGGGACTATTGAGGAATGCAAGGCTGCAAGTGTTGACTGTGATAATCCAGGCAAATTGGTGTCTGGCTGTCACTGCTGGATTAGTTATTACCATGCTGGATATTTTCTCATAAAAGTTTATTTTTGTGAAGCAGAATGTGATCTGTAGGCACCCAGCCGAGTTTGGATGTGGTGTAAGAAGTTATACGCTCTGCTGATTAGTTCCATTGTCTTCTAAGTGCCAAGATAAGTTTGGCAGCTACAAGAATGGTGGCCTGGATTTGGTTCCTTCTCTGGTCATAGGAAATGATCTCCAAGGTTCCCTTCCTGGGTTCCCTCCGCAGCCAGAGAGCTGAGGGTGAGTTTTGCCTTTGTGCTGTAGAAGCAAAATGTAGTCTGAGGACAGCTCCTACGTTGGCAGGATCCACCTGGGCCCTTGTTGGTTCTGAGGCATGAATTGGATGCTGAGATCATCGGGGCTCTGACCCCACACACTAGTCCTTGGCCCCTGGTGGCCTGCCCAGCTCCCCAGAAGCATCGAGACTAGAGCATACACATGGTGTGTGTTATTGCATGTCTTTAGTCTGATGATGTGAAGGTGGAAGGTGGAGCGCTACTATGAATTCTGCCTTTTTCTCCACCTTGATTCCACATAATTGAGCCCATGAACTTTTAAGGGTTATCATAATCTTCATGGTAACCAGTCTTGATTAAATGAATGCCCATGAACTCCTCTGATAGTGTGTGAGTAATGATTCTGCATTTCTTCCGTATCACTGAGTTGCATCCGAAGCTTTAGAGTTGAACTAGGTAATTAATATTATTCGGCTAGCTGGCAAACTGCAGCTAAGATTAAGTGGCCTGATGCACTGTGAAACAAAATATTAAACTAAAAATGGAAGTTTTCCTGACTACTGGTGTCTGGCTTTACAGTCTGATTTTAAATCTCCTGGAGGTTGAATGCTAAGCCCTAAGCTATTGGTAAATTGTTCACAAATCTGAGGCAAGAGAGACTGGTTCTGGAGTGAGCTGTCCACAAAGCCATTTGTTCCTTGCTTCCCCCTCCTCAATAATCTATAGCAGTAGAGATAGAAGCAGAGTTGCTTAATTGCTGTTTCTGGCTGACCTGGGCGCATGAATCTGCCAGCTGGAGCAGGCCACGTTCCCAGACTTCTGCCCGCTGGAGCAATTTGCAGCTATGAGTTCCTCTCATGTTACTGGAAAGCAATTGCCAGAGAAGTGTCTTTATGAAAGACAGATGAGTGACATGGCAGAACCATTCCTAATGATTTACCTATTGATCATGTTCATGTGGCAGTGTATTATATAAACTAATTTAGCCAAACACTTAAGTGTCTGCTCAACTTTAAGCTCAGGCTTACCTCCTATGGGGCCTAAATAACTTTCAACAAAGCAGAGTCTTTTTATAATCAATAAGGAGATTTTCAAAAGCACTTAATGGATTTAGGAGCACATGCCTTTTGGAACGTCAATGGGAATTAATCTTTTTCACTGGCAGAGCTAATAGGGCCTGTGCTGCTGAATTCTTCCCATGTGTTTGAAGTCCTCCCCTTAGACTACCAAATGAATCTCTGCCTCCTTGAGTTATCAGGAGATGGGGATGCTGATTGCAAACCACCTGCTCATAGTTGGGGGAGAAAAAAGATATTTGCAAGGACAAGGCTCTGAAGTGCTATTGAAATCTTCTCCAGCTGTTTGTCATGTTTCCAGAACCTTTCAACTCTGGTAGGACTTTTATCTGCTCCATTCTTCCTCTCTGGGTATTTTCTTATTCATTTTATTCCTAGCAGAGCAAGCCTTAGGGGTGGGCAACATGGGCGACTGCCCAGGATGCTGTGGTCAGGGGGGCACCACACACACACAAATACACACACGCATGTGCACATGCACGCCTTGATCAGCAGGTAGCAGTGCTGGCCTAAGGTGTTGCTCAGGCCCTGCACAACCCCAGGGTGGGGCAGAGTGAAGCTGGGAGGGGCAGGCTGCCTGGGAATCCACATGCAGTGGCAGCAGCAGCAGTGGCACCTACTCCTGCCCAGGTGTGGTGATGCATGCAGAGAGCCCTGGGCTGGGGCCAGTGGCCCACAGAAGGGAGCAGGGGAGGTTTCTGCTTGAGCTGAGCCTGTATGCAGCCGGTTGCATGTCAGGCCATGAAGGAGCCCTATGGCAGCCACAGGGCACCATAGCCTCCGTGCCAGCACTCGCTGGCCACAGACTCCTGCTTCCTCCACTTTGGCTCCACAGGGCTGCAGGCCCTGCCCAGCTCCCCAGCCTGTCAGACAGGGCCCCCCCTGCGACAGGGCAGCAGTACTGGTGACTCAGGAGGGCATTGAGTGGGGAGGCACCAAAATATAAGTTTTCCCAGGGTGCCATTTTCCCTAAGGCTGGCTCTGAGTCCTAGTTCAGAGTGTTGTTCAGAAATCACTCCAAGCCAAGAAGCACAGCAGAGGCCTACTGGGTTCAGTGTCTGAGCTGTAACCAATCAGCACTGCATTAACACGAGACCCTGCACGATACAACAGCTAGTTCCAATGACCCTTGCAGAAACTCTGATAGATACAGTAACCTACAGGGATCATCAGTGCAGTAACATTCTAGCTCTGTCTTCAACATGCTCCCAAACTTGGGGTACAGTATCTGGGTCCTCTCTGTGCTACCCACAGATTCTTCAGGTTGAGGGAAACCCCAGTGGGTTGGGTAAACCATTATTACAGATCTTGTGCATAGCTAGCATGGCGCAAAGGACCAATTGCAGACTTGTTACCATATCCAGTTCTACCCCTTACTAGAAAGGAAGTGCTTTCTTTCATCCCTCACTCTGTGACATGTTTGCTTAATGAAACGTGTCTTTGTTTCTTAGGTAGTAAAATCCACTGGAGCTGAATGGCTACAGGGAACACATCTTCTCTGTGACTCTTTGAGACTTAGTGCTCTAGTTTCCTATTTTCATGGGATGATTTGTATATCAGTTGTTCTGTTCTTTCTGCAGCGCCTAAATTTCATGCGTCTTACCGAGAAGTTTGATTTTGGAAGGATAAACAAATTAAAGAGGGGGAGAAAAGGCATGCCAAGGACTTTCAAAGGAATTAGTATGTCTTGTGCAAATGTGGCATCATTCATCCCACATGTATAAAATCCAGAAATTATTTCATACATCACTGGTAGGCAGCTACTTCTGGAACAGCACACAGGAACAGGCAACAATGCACAGTCATGTACAAAGAACTTGAAAAAGAGCTGAGAGACTCTTGAATTAGCCACTTGAATTTGCAAGGAGAATTTAGATGCATAGAATGTCATCCAACACTTTATGAAAAATGCAAGAGTAGCATGGAGTAGCATAGGGTCCTCCTGTAATACAATAAAGTTGCAAGACTAAGTCCTTACACTTTGATCCAAACTTACCGAATCCAGTAGAAGTCTGGTGGCTTGAATACATATTGAGATGAAAATGTACTCTCATGACTAGTGCATGCTGAAGTGTGTGCCGCCTCATCTTCACTGCTATACAAACTACAGCTATACAAAACTAGCACCCAGTATATGAGTACAAGCTACCCTCACACCCTGATTTTTCCTGTGTAGCCAGTCTTTCATGCACTTTTGAGAATGCTAATTCTTGGCTTGGCTATTAGGCACATTCAGTACTGTGTCTGTATCTATTATTATAAGACATTTTGCAACATTAAAACAGAAAATCAGAAAATTCAGCCCTCAAATTCTGTGCAGTGAAAGCTGGAAAGATATTTAGGCAGAAAGGGCAAATATATAAAACTGAGTAGGAGTATGAGGACAATAATGCTGGGTATGTTCAACCTTTTAATGAAATATAGCATGAATTAAATTCTTTTCTTCTGTCTACCAAGTCTGAACTGGAAGAACTTGCTTTCTGTGCTGCCACCTACTGGCAGTAATGAGAATATCAACTTGCTTACATGTAAGTAGATATTTTGTGTTTTCTGGGGGTTTTATGGGTTTCTATTTTTGAAATCAGAACTTACCTCCTTAAAAATATAGCTATAATAAACCAAATCCTGGGTCAATAGATTGAGCTATATTTCAATTAGAATGCATTTTTTTTTACTGAAAAGGAATGAGTGTTATCATTCTTCACACATTTTTGCAGTATTGTGTATAAAAAAAAGTAAGAGCCGGGTAGATGTATGCCATTTCTTAAAGATATTTCTGACAATGATTGGGAATTTTCTCTCATGCTGTATAGACTTTTATCTGTAAATATTTAAAATAACAACGCTTCAGAATGATCCTGTCCTTCCATTATCAGGTTTTTACTGCATCTCTCTTGTCTGTTGATAACATCTTCTAATTCTTTTATTTCCTGTATTTATTTACATATGGAGTTTTACACAAGCTTTTGCTTCATCGGCTACTTAGCTCTGCTGTATCTGCTTCTCTCCCAGAGGCCCAAAGAATGGTAATGTGATACCCGAAAGCTTGTCTAGGTCTATCCCAACTGTACAATTAGTCCATGAAGGTAGTAGTGATGTGTAGGGGGTACACGGGGGGTGCACATACACCCCCTGAGAGCGCTGGTGCACACCCTAACCAGCTGTGCTCACCGCTTAGGTGATGGGAAAGGGGGGCAGGCAAGAGCGCTGGTGCCCCCACTCCAAGTGCCAGCCGATCGCTGCAACCACTCCCGGTCAGTGGGATTGACTGCGGGGTGACCCCCCCCCCCCCAGTCGGCGGGACTGGTCACAGGAGGGGCACGTACCCCCCCTGACTAAGGCAGCACCAGTTACCCATGAAAAAAGGTATAACCTACAAAAATCCTTGCCTCTTGCACATTTCCTGGATCATTTCAACACTATAAATACATGGTAATATTTGGCCATCTGCTGGTAATGATTAGAATTGCATTGTACTTACAAAATAGTCAAGGGGAGCCCAATTCTTTCATGTCCCTTCATTGTGCTAGCATAGTTTAAAAAAAGATTCCTTCAACTGGGCCTTGACCCTCTAATTGGTTCCATATAGGGAGACCCCCCCCTCCTCCCAAGGGTCCCACTGAAGTCCATGTAGTTCTCTGTCTGCATGCATTCAAGTTACAAGACTTGGGCCTTGCAGTCTGATCCAAAAACTTCTGGAGCTAATAGGAGTCTGTTGACATAAGTAGGTTTTGGGATAAGAACTTAAATCAGCAGTAATAACAAGTGCATGGAGCAGGCTTTTAATCCAAGTTTCTTTCAAAGATTTTGGTCATTGGCAGCTGTTACACATTGTCTAATGTTTTCCCTGTGCTTTACCAAAGGATCCTCCTAATTATAGAACAGTTAAGTTACTGTCTGCTTTTTGCAACGCAATTAGGCTGTGAAGAATGACTGGGAGAGTAAGAAATAAGAGGCAAGGGGGGGAGACTGTAAAAGATGAGAAGAGGGATGAAGACCAGATAAGGAGAGATGCTGAGGGGAGAGAAGAGAAGACTATTTAGTTTGGAGAAGAGAAGACTGATCTGGGATTTAATAGCAGCCCTTAACTCCCTGCAGGGTGTTTCCAAAAAGGAACAGCTGGACTGTTCTCAGTGGTGACATGACAGAACAAGGAGCAATGGTCTCAAGTTGGAGCAAGGAGCATTTAGGTTAGATATTAGGAAAAACTCTGTCATGTGGAGGGTAGTAAAGCACTGGAATGGGTTGCCCAGAGAGGTTGTGGAGTCTCCATCCTTGGAGCTTTTTAGGCCCTGGCTAGACAAATCCTTAGCTGGGATGATCTAGTTCAGGGTGATCCTGCTTTGAGCATGGAGTTAGACTAGGTGATTTCCTGAGGTTCATTCTGACCCTAATTTTCTATGATTCTATGATAAGAAATGGGATGAGAGGGCCTCTGTTCAGAGGATCAAGGGGAACTGCAAAGAGAAAAGGCAATTTGAAAGAATAATGGAAAATAAATGCTGGAAAGAAAGGGGAGATATGGAAAAAGGGGAAAGACAGGAAACTAAAGGAACAGGAGAAGGGAGTAGAAATGATCAGACCTCCCTTGAGGAGGAGAGAGACTGGGAGCTGCAGGGCAATACCATGTTGTCATGAAACTTTGTTTTGGAAAGTTATTCAAGAGCCAGTGCTCCCCTCTGTTACCACGCAGCAGACCTGGGGCTCCATGTTGGGACATGGACTTGGTGGCATGTCCTCCCTTTCTTTAGCCCCCCAAAAACTGTTCTGCGAGCACACCATGGGGAGAGGACAATTTGGGTTAAGAAAAAGTACGGCTGAGAGGGTGGCTTCACGTAGCCAAATTGTCTTCCTACAAAGCACACCATGCCAGCAAAGATTCTTATATTCCTGCTGCCCACACCATATACTGAAAACTACACAGTAGGAGGGGGTTGGGATGGCCCCCATTCAGGGTAGAGTAGGAGAAGGAAGCACAGAGTGGGTCTACAGGTTGAAACCAGCTGCCCAAGACCTTGATGAGAGAACAGGAGGGAACGGTGTGAGGAAGAGCTCAGAGAGAGCATCCAGTGGAATGGCATTTCCTACTGTCGACACCCTTCAGAAAGTGATGGCAGAGGTGCAAGGAGGCAGAGCAAACCTTCATTGCTATGCTCTGCTTGGGATCTAAATGGGCCATGGAGTCCATTCACCCTGCTCGTTTGTTTTCTCCCCCTACGCCAGCCAGTTGGAGGAGCAACATAAAAATGTGCAGCAGGAAGTGCCTCATTTCAAGTTCTGTTTTTACTTTTAATACAGAAAGAGAATTGCCATGTGCGTGGCTGCTTGGCCAAGGTCTAGCCAAACAGCAGTCCCAATGTCATTTGGCAGCAGCAGACCTAGGAGTGGGCAAGTCAGGCACCAGCCATCTTAGAGGGGGGTGCAAGGACAGCAACAGCTGCTGCTGCCCATGGTGCAAAACCTTCTTGTGATATCTATCAAGAGAGGTTGGTAAAATCTTTCCTATGTGTGCTTAGTTCTCATGACCCCCTCCTTAGTTTCTAATTGCAACATAAGCTAGGGACACCAGAACTCCAGTAGCAATGCTATTTTGGGGCATTACACTATGGCTGATCCCACAAAGTATGTGGATTATGCAGTTAAGTCTGAAATGGCAAGTTCCCCAGCCCAAAGGGGTCAAATGAGCTTTGATAAGAACCTATATTTTGTATCTATTCTCCAGTCAAGCTATAAAGGTGGGGCGGGGAGGGAGTAAGGGACTTGGAGTAGAGATAAATGGGGATGCACTTTTTAAACTGTCAAAATACAAGAGAATTAAGAAAGCTTCATCTGAGGCAGAGAAGATGTATTAAAAGGCAGAGGGTGAAATCCTGTCCCTTCTGAAGTCAATCTGAACTTCCTCCTCAATTTCAGTGAGGTCAGGGACTCTGCCTGCCATGTATGGTCAACTTTCAAATATGGGGCATAGGATGGGAAACAAAGTGTCATATAACAGATAGCTGAAAATGATGAGAGATGAGAATAAATGTGTGCAGTGGAAGTAAATGAACAGGAAACTCATCAGCAAACTGAGAGAACTTGCTCATAATGAAGGATGGTCAGATGATCTTTATCTGTCCTAGGCAGATTATTGTCTGATCAGAGCACCTCAGTCTTCAATGTATTTATCTTCACAACTGCCCTGTGAGGTAAAATAATGCTGTTACCTTGAATGTTACAGGTGGAGAGGTAAGACAAACAGTAGATCCTCAGAGGTTGAAATGTTCAACCACTAGGCCACCTAGGCATGGGCAGATCCAGGGTGAGCACACTGGGGTGGTTGCAACTCCCAGAGGCTCCTATTACTTTAAGGGAAGACCGCGGCAAGCCAAGATTGCTGCTTGGGGCTGGCAGCTGGGCAGAATTTCACTGCTGGAAAGCAAGCAAGCCAGAAACAACAGGGATTGGAGCTACCACTTAGGGAATGACTGTCAAGTGGAGTGCCCTAGAGGCTGGCCCTGGGACTGGTTTTGTTCAATATCTTCATCAACGACTTGGAAGATGACAGGGAGTGCACCCTCAGCAAGTTTGTGGATGACACCAAGCTGGGGGGAGTAGCAGATATGCTGGAGGGTAGGGCTAGCATTCAGAGATATTGGCACATTGACATTGACACATTGGAGGACTGAACCAAAGAAACCTCATGAGGTTCAATAAGAACAAGTGCAAAGTCCTGCGTTTCAGACAGGACAATCCCACGCACTGGTACAGGCTGGGGACCAACAGGCTAAACATCAGCTCTGCAGAAGAGGACTTGGGAATTACAGTGGACAATATGTTGAATATAAACCAACAGTGGGTGCTTGTTGCCAAGAAGGCTAACGGCATCCTGGGCTGCATTGGTAGAAGTGTTGTCAGCAGATCAAGGGAAGTGATTCCAAGGGAAGTGATTGGAGGGCAATACAGGAGTGCGCAGGCAATCCAGGAAGTTTTTGAAGAGGGTTGGGGACAACTTCCTGGTGCAAATGCTGGAGTGGACCCATGCTCTTCTTGACCTGCTGCTCACAAACACGGATGAATTGGTGGGAAATATAGTAGTGGGTAGCAACTTGGGCAGCAGTGCCCATGAGATGATTGAGCTCAGGATCCTGAGGAAAGGAAGGATGGAGAGCAGCAAACTAAGGACCCTGGACTTAAAAAAAGCAGACTTGGATTCACTCAGGGAACTATGAGCAGGATCCCCTGGGAGGCCAGTCTGAGGGGAAGAGGAGTCCAGGAAAGCTGGTTGTATTTTAAAGAAACCTTACTGATGGCACAGGAACAAACCATCCTGATGTGCAGGAAGACTAGCAAGTATGGCAGAAGACCAGCTTGGCTTAGCAGAGAACCCTTCAATAAACTAAATCAGAAAAAAGAAGCTTATAAGAAGTAGAAATGTGGACAAATAACCAGGGAGGAGTATAAGAGGCATGCAGGTATGAAGTCAGGAAGTCCAAAGTGCAATTGGAGTTGCAGCTAGCAATGTGTCGTGGGCTTGCAGAGGGTGCTTCTGCGCTGAGCCACCCACCTCACTGCACCCGACCAACTTCCAGGCTCCGAGTGCCTCCCTGGGGGCACCTCACGTCTGGCCTACCCCCTTCCTGGAGCACATCCGCTAGCCTGTGGGTAACACCGCCACCACCCAGGTCTGGAGTGATCCTGGCCCCTGGCCCCTGGAAAACACAGGCCTAGTAGCTCTTGAGGGTACTCAACCCACTTCAAGAACTTGGGGTGCTTCCCTCAGTGTGAAGCACAAATAGTGGTCTCCCTTAGTCAGCTGAACCAAGGGGACCCCAAGGCATAATTTAGACCCACTCCCAATAAGTCTCCCATGCTATTTTATTGGTTACAAGGAATAGGTTTGGAATAGGGTACAAGGTAGAGCAATATCAGATAAATCCCATAGAGCAAACAGGGTGGCTGGGTAGCCTTTGATCATGCATCAGAGTTACTGCAAGCTATATATCTAGTTAGATTTCAGGTAGCTTACTCACAAGTATCATCCAGAGGCAAATGGAGATTCCCTCTGGAGGCAGGCAGTTCATTGATCATGAGTTTCAAGAAAGAGCAAGTTTCAGATGGTCCAGCTCTTCTCTCTCTGAGTTTTCATCATGGCTACCGTCCCTCCTCCTGAGGAGTCCTTAACTCATATAGACCTTATGACCTCATTTACCTGGTCCAATGGAGGGCAGCACCTGTTGGCTGCCAGCCAACCAATTTGAAATGCGTCACTGGTTGCCGGGTAGACTGGCAGGGTCTCTAGCCCCCTCCCAGTCAGGGTGGCATTGCTTAGAACAATAGGGAGCGTTAAGCCCCTCACCCAGGTATGTGATGCCAGTCACGTAGGCAGAGGGAGCAGGTTTCCCCCCTCCCTCAGGAATGTGTCCAGCTCAGGTACAACTCAGGGTCACCTGAGAGAGGGGGCAGAGGAGTCTGCCCTTTGCAGTGACCATGTTAACCAAATTGTCACTTAGCAGAGTTTTTGGGGAGAGACAGAGGTCGCATTCTGCCACACAAGGGATGTGAAGAGTAACAAGAAGGGTTTCTACAAGTATGTCAGTAGCAAGAAGAAGATCCAGAAAAGTGTGGGTCCTTTACTGAATGGAGGAGACAACCTTGTGACAGGATGCAGGAAAGGCTGAAGTGCTCAATGCCTTTTTCACCTCACTCTTCACAGGCAAGGTCAGCTCCCAATCTACCACACTAAGCAACACAGTTTGGGGAGAAAGTGAGCAGCCAACAGTTGTGAAAGAACAAGTTAGGGACTATTTAGAAAATCTGGACATATACAAGTCCATGGGGCTGGATGGGATGCACCCAAGGGTGCTGAGGGAGTTGGCTGATAAGATTACAGAGCCACTGGCCATAAACTTTGAAAATTCATGGTTATCAGGAGAGATCCTGGATGATTGGAGAAGGGCAAAGATAGTGCCAATATTTAAGAAAGGGAAAAAGGAGGATCCAGGGAACTACAAACCAGTCAGCCTCACCTCAGTCACTGGAAAAAATCATGAAGCAGATCCTCAAGGAATCCACTAAGCACTTGGAGGAGAAGAATCTGATTAGGAACAGTCAGCATGGATTCACCAAGGGCAAGTCATACCTTACCAACCTGATTGCCTTCTATGATTAGGTGACTGGCTCTGTGGATATGGAGAGACCAGTGGATGTGGCCTTGATTTTAGCAAGGCTTTTGATATGGTCTCCCACAACATTCTCACAGGCAAGCTAAGGAAGTATGGCCTGGATGAATGGACTGTAAGGTGGATAGAAACTGGCCGGAGCATCAGGCTCAGCGGGTAGTAATCAGTGGCTCGATGTCTAGTTGGCAGCTGGTATCAAGTGGAGTGCCCCAAGGGTCAGTCCTGGGGCTGCTTTTGTTCAATGTCTTTATCAACGACTTGGAAAATGGCATAGAGTGCACTCTCAGCAAGTTTGCCGTTGACACCTAGCTGGAGGGGGATTAATTGATAAGCTGGAGAGTAGGGCTGGGATTCAAAGTGACCTAGACAAATTGGAGGATTGGGCCAAAAGAAATCTCATGAGGTTCAATAAGGACAATTGCAAAGACCTGCACTTAGGAAGGAGCAATCCCAGGCACCAGTAGAGGCTGGGGGCTGACTGGCTAGGCAGCAGCTCTGCAGAAAAGGACCTGTGGCTTACAGTGGACAATAAGCTGAATATGAGCTGACAGTGTGCCCTTGTTTCCAAGAAGGCTAACAGTATATTGGGCTGCATTGGTAGATGTGTTGCCAGCCGGGTAAGGGAAGTGATTACTCTCCTCTATTCAGCACTGGTGAGGCCACATCTGGAGTATTGTGTTCAGTTTCCCCTCCCTCCTTTATTTAAACTAAATAAGGGGGTGAGCTTATTTAGTTTAAAGAGGAGAAGACTGAGAGGGGATCTAACAGAAGGGAGGTTTGAAGGAGGATGGAGTTAGACTGTTCCTAGTGATGGCAGATGACAGAACAAGGAGCAATGGTCTCAAGTTGCAGCAAGGGAATTTTAGGTTGTGTATTAGGAAAAACATTTTCATTAGGAGGGTGGTGAAGCACTGGAACATGTTACCCAAAGAGGTTGTTGAATCTCTATCCTTGGAGGTTTTTAAGAGCCGACTAGACAAAGCCTTGGCTGGGATGATCTAGTTGGGGATGGTCCTGCTTTGAGCAGGAGGTTGGACTAGATGATTCCTTATGTTCCTTCCAACCCTAATTTTCTACAATTCTATAATTCTATCCTGGAGCAAACTGCTGTACCATAAGCAGCCAAGCGGCAGGCAGTGCAGATGTAAAGGCTGCAAGCAGCTGGGTGAAGCTGCAGCAGAAGCAGACAGGCTGGCCACTAAGCTAAAGTGGAAACCCCTGTGTATGTCTGGGAGGCCACGTGAGAGGAAGGGGTTGGGCTTTGGCACACCTAAACCTAGTGCTTAAGACCAAGCATGTGGCAGGGAGAGGATCTCCAGAGGGAGATGGCTTGCTGTGAGACAGTGACCCACAGTGGGATGGATTTTCATTTTGCAGCAGTTTGCTTGTGTTTATATTGAGATTAGGTTTCAAACTGGAGCACTGCATTGTGTCTATAGGGGAGGACAGAAGCCATGGAGGGGTTTCTGGTGGGGCACTCTGGGACAGGCAGTCTAGCCTGGGGTCAGGGACTCAGAGGGCTGATGGGGCAGTATTACAGCAGTTATGCTGAGGCCCAAAGGGCTGGAGGAACTTGGCCAAGGCTGGGAGGGCTAAGACCATGGTAGAGAGACTAAAGCCAGGGAGGGGCTGAAGCTAGATCAGTCTTAAGCCAAGAGGATTAAAGCCTGGGGAAAGGAGCTGAAGCCCAAGAGGAACAGAAGCTGAACTAGGGCCAGGGGCCCATGGAGAAGTGAGAACCTTGCCAGGGACAGGGGCCCAGCAGACTGAGTGACTGCAGAACAGACAGGGCCAGAGGACCTAGTGGATGAACTCAGAGTAACACCTGCAAGGCATGGGCTTGGCTGTAGGGAAGGATGGAGGCCACAAATACAGCCCGTAAGGCAACTGGTGCATTGATAGGCCCATAAGGGCACAGGAAGTACCAGCTGGCTATGGTGAACTGGGACTCACTCTGGGATCCTGGGGTCTCCCTAAACACTATAAAAGTTCCATAAGGCATGGCAGGAGAGGGTACTCCAAGGGGACAGAGTGGGGCAGGAATCACTTGGCCACCAGGGCACTGAGTCCTGCTCCACTTCTCCACTCAAAGTTTAAAACAGCATTTCCCAGCCTTTTCCATCCCAAGGCACACTTACATGAATTTAAAAAACCGTGGCACACTGGACGTGGAGCGGTGGGGGGCAGGGAGGGAGGCGCAATCCTTGAATCACTGGCTGGAACCATGCCCCCTGCCTGCTGCTGTTACAGATGGACAGACAGACAAACAGGGGGCGTGACTCCCCAAAATTCTGTGGCACACCTGCTCATGCCTGATGGTACAGCCTTAGCACACTGGTTGGAAAACCCTGGTTTAAAATGAACTTCCTGGTTGTGGCAGTAACATTTCTGTTCAGAGCATCAATTGAATTCATGGCTCATTAAAATCCACCTGATTCCATCTAAACTCTTCATTCCACGGGTGTTAATGACAATCTCTCTTTTTTAATGATCTTGATGTTTCACTAATCAACTTAGCCTTTCTTCTGCAGTTCTGCTGTTTGCTAGCTGCTGCCAGTAATGTAAATCCTACTGTAACTCCTAATGTAACGCCCAAGCTGCAGTCCTCCAGCATCCCAGAATGCAGTGTCCCCTCTGCCATCCTTCTGTTCTGTATGGACAAACTTTCAATCCCCTGACCCCCAGGGGCCAGTTCTGGCACCAAGATAACTCCCACTGTCACCCCTCAAGGGTATGATCTTCCCACCCCCCGGGGTGCAACTCCATGCAAACAGCCTGCAGAGCACATGCCAGTTAGCCAGGTCACATGGCATGGATGGGTCTAGGAGTACAGCCTAGGAGGAGTGGGGTGAACAAGGTAGGTGGCCAGATCAGGGCCCCATGAGCTGGAGTTTCCTTCCTGGGGTGGGGGCAATAGCTCCCCCAAAAGTGCCTTCCCACACCACTCCCCCCTCCCAGTCACCCTGGGAAGCATGACCAGCACCACCACCCCAATCCCAAATCCCAATTTATTAAAACATGGGCCCTTCTTTAATTTACTTCTTCTTTAGTTCTTTAAAAAAATTACTACTTTTTATTTTATCCTTCAATGGCTAGCTTCCTTCAATTCACCATTCATCCACCACTCCCATTTCCCTTCCACCTCCCATTTCATTACCTACCCAACCCATCCAAATAACAGTCTGCCTTACAGCTTCATGCTCCCTCACAACCCCAACATCAACCCATCTCTCACATACCCACACCTAGAGCAGGGATAGAAGCCTGGCTTACCAGTCAATTAGTGGTAATTGACAGTTGTAGCTCCCAGTCATACCCTGCTCACCAGGCCTCTAGTGGCAAGTCACAGCTATGCAAGTGGGGAGCAATCAGAGGGGGTTTTAGCCTTAGGGTGTGACTGCTCCAAACTTGATCTAGCACTAACACCAATGAACATCTGAGCAGCTCAAAGTGCAATATGTAACACAGCCCCTAGGCAGTGAAGGAAGAAAGCCTTAGAAACTAGCTGAGCTGGTATCTGCCTAAGCTACCCAGTGGTCTGATGCAAAGAAAGGGTGTGGGGCTGAAGCACCAAAGGAGCTGACCTGGAGTAACAGCCAAGATACACACTCGCACGTCTTTGTACCAACCTGTCTTGGTGATCCGTGGCTGACCTACATCAGGTGCTTTCAAAGCACACTTAAAGGGTCAAACCCCTCCAGCAACATGGGCAGGAAATCATATACTTTCAGAACCTGCTTTAGAGGTTTGGCCCAAATTGGAGCTTGGAGTATTTTGTTAGCTGCTTGGCAGCATCAGTGCTTAGTTGTCTTCATGAGTGTCAAGAGGTGGGAACTCAGGCATGTCCACAGTAGGGCAGCAGCTGAGCAGTGAAGAATGTCAGTAGTGGCTAAACATAGATTCATAGATTCATAGATGTTAGGGTCGGAAGGGACCTCAATAGATCATTGAGTCCGACCCCCTGCACAGGCAGGAAAGAGTGCTGGGTCTAGATGACCCCAGCTAGATGCTTATCTAACCTCCTCTTGAAGACCCCCAGGGTAGGGGAGAGCACCACCTCCCTTGGGAGCCCGTTCCAGACCCTGGCCACTCGAACTGTGAAGAAGTTCTTCCTAATGTCCAATCTAAATCTGCTCTCTGCTAGCTTGTGGCCATTATTTCTTGTAACCCCCGGGGGCGCCTTGGTGAATAAAACCTCACCAATTCCCTTCTGTGCCCCCGTGATGAACTTATAGGCAGCCACAAGGTTGCCTCTCAACCGTCTCTTGCGCAGGCTGAAAAGGTCCAGTTTCTTTAGTCTCTCCTCATAGGGCTTGGTCTGCAGGCCCTTAACCATACGAGTGGCCCTTCTCTGGACTCTCTCCAGGTTATCCACATCCCTCTTGAAGTGCGGCATCCAGAATTGCACGCAGTACTCCAACTGCAGTTTGACCAACGCCCGATAGAGGGGAAGTATCACCTCCTTGGATCTATTCGTCATGCATCTGCTGATGCACGATAAAGTGCCATTGGCTTTTTTGATGGCTTCGTCACACTGCCGACTCATGTTCATCTTGGAGTCCACTAGGACTCCAAGATCTCTTTCCACTTTCGTGCTACCCAGCAGGTCATTCCCTAGGCTGTAGGTGTGCTGGACATTTTTCCTCCCTAGGTGCAGCACTTTGCATTTCTCCTTGTTGAACTGCATTCTGTTGTTTTCTGCCCACTTGTCTAACCTGTCCAGGTCTGCCTACAGCTGTTCCCTGCCCTCCGGCATGTCCACTTCTCCCCATAGCTTTGTGTCACCTGCAAACTTGCACAGAGTACATTTCACTCCCTTGTCCAAGTCACTGATGAAGACATTAAAGAGTATCGGTCCAAAGACCGAGCCCTGCAGGACCCCACTGCCCACCCCCTTCCAGGTCGAAACCGACCCATCCACCACGACTCTCTGGGTGCGACCCTCTATCCAATTCGCCACCCACCAGACTGTGTAGTCATCCAAGTCACAGCCTCTTAACTTGTTCACCAGTATGGGGTGGGATACCGTATCGAAGGCCTTCCTGAAGTCTAAGTATATGACATCCATCCCTCCTTCTGTGTCCAGGCGTTTTGTAACCTGGTCATAAAAGGAGACTAGATTAGTTGGGCACGATCTGCCTGCTACAAACCCGTGCTGGTTTCCCCTCAGCATAATTTGTCCTGCTGGGCTCTTGCAAATGTGAGCCTTGGTAATTTTTTCAAAGATTTTGCCAAGGATGGAGGTGAGACTGACTGGCCTATAGTTGCCCGGGTCCTCCTTCCTCCCCTTCTTGAAACAGTGGATGTATGGACCTAAAGAGGCAGATACATGTCTGATTTATGGACTTAAAGAGGCAGAGAACGTTTGTGGATCTAACACTAATGACTTCCCATGGTCACACAGAAGCTGACCTTGGGTATCCCAATACCCAGGCTAACTTCTTAACCAGTGAAATGTTCTTCTTCCTTATGAACTGACTCTGAGGGACATCACAAGAAGTTAAACTATGTACTTAAAACTTTGGAGTAGCGTGCTTAGTTTAATGAGGGAGGAATGAACTTTCAGGCTTTTAACGAGCAACTCCCACCGTCTTGGCATGTTCACTAAACCAGTTTAAGTTTGTGAAACAGAATTTTGTCATAGTTCAAAGCTGGGTTTGTGTGTTTTATTTTTACAACGAACATATAAAAATGCCTTGTTCAGCTCACTGAAGAAGTCTGCACAAATTATTAGGGAAGAATTGCCCAAAAGCTATAGTGACACAACTAGGTGTCCCGTGTCAACAATACTGCATCAGTAGTATGAGAGGAACAGAAATAAGTCACATATAAAGAGCACGGTTCTCACTGAAAGAAAGGCAAAATATTGCTTGATGTAATTTGCTGCTGCCCAAGTAATGTAGTAATCAGTGCCCAAGAAATGCATAGATATGGAGACAGAGCATGAGCAATAGCAAAAGATTATTCATGCTGCTTCATCTCCGCTCTGTTTTCCCCTGTAACAGGGAACCCTAGCCCTGTTACTAGGAGACAGGGTGGTCCCTTTAAATCCAGAACCTTCCAGTCATGGCTGGTCAGTCAAGTAGGGGTTAAGGCTCAAGCCCTGCCAGCCGGTCAGGTGATAGGGAGAGGAAGGCCAGGATCCTACAAATGGCAAGTGGAGAAGGCCAGAGGGGCAGCAGGGACGGGGACTCCCAATGACCACGGTGCTGTGGCCGCAGTTTCTGTCGAAAGACTACACCATGCTGTGAGCCATCCTCATGATCATCTGAAGTAAGCAGGCATGTTGCCGCTCTAGTTTCTGTATCATCATTTTTTCATTATATGGCCATAGAAGCCTGTATTTTGTGTTGAATGTTAAGATAGGTGGTTTGGGTGAGGCTATTTGGGGAGGGAGGAGGCCTCACTGGGGGCCCACTGCAGTGTGAGGAACCCAGCGCCAGAGAGGGCATGGCATTTGGGGTGCACAGACCCCAGCGCCAGAGAGGGCACAGTATTTGGAGGTGAGCTGACCCCAGCACCACAGAGGGTGCAGTATCCAGGGGTGAGCAGACCCCAGTGCCACAGAGGGTGCAGGAGCCCAAGTGAGAGCTAGCTCTTTTTTTGAGAGCTAGAGCCCGGGAGTCAAACCCTGATTAATGAGTCTTTGACTGAAAGGCCTAGCTAGAGAGAGAAGGGGTAGCCCTACAGCGGCCGAGACCTCAACATAAAGAGGAATTTGCAAATATCATCTGCGAGGTTTGGGCTGCGGTGTAGGGGAGGAACAGAGTCGCAGATAGCACCCCCTGGCATCGGGGCATAAAATGGGCACCCTCCCGCTTAATTTAACAACAATTAATTAACAACAAGGTATGGCAGGAGAGAAGGTAGGCAGTTGGTCCATAACAGGTGGGCGGGGCCACCAGTAGATGGACCCTGAGCAAGCCCCCCTGTTACACCCCCCTAACTCTTTCTGTGTTTTGAATCCTTTTCATTCCTCAAACTGCTCATTTCCTGCTCTTTGTTTTCCTGTTAATCAGCTTTTCAGTGGAAACAAATCCAGTGATATTCAGGTTGGAGCTGACCTTCTGAACCCACTGAGTCCTGGTGAGTTTATAGCTGGGGGATAAGCCTAGTTTAAATGCAAATTGGTCTGGGAAGACTGGGCCAACATTGGGGTGGAAACACGCCAGTTAATATTGGTTCAGATCAACCACCATTTCTCAGTATCTGTGCTCCCTAATACTACATTTTCATTGATCCAGCCTTGTCTGTACTATTGCTCAAAATTTTCTGCTATGGTTGACACCAGATCGGGTCTACCGATGCAAGTGCTAGCATAGACTAGGTGACAGCAGCCTTCAGCATTTTAAACACAGTTTTACAGACCTGACCTGAGTTGAGTGGAATGGTTCTGTACTTAAAACGGCACAGCCCTGCCTATATGAACATGGTCCCTCATGCTACTTTGAGGGCAGTTGGACAAATTGGAGCACTGGTATAAAGAGCCTAATGTAAGCATCTTGTTGATGAAGGTCATTGTTCATTTCCAACGGTCACAAAGATTCCCATCGTGCGTGGATGACCTCTACCTGACTCAAGAAGTCTACAGACCAACGAGAGATAAAGCGCTGCTGGACCTGGTACTGGCTACTGGGGATGACCTAATTGGTGACCTAGTGATCGATGGGAAGCTGGGTGACAGCGATCACCTTCACCATCCACCGTAAAGCTGGCAAGTCAGTCAGAAACACTGAAGTCCTTGACTTCAGGAAAGCCAACTTTGACAAGCTCAGGAGGCTTGTCAGTGAGGCCCTAAGGGACCACGACCTCAGGGGGAGGGGAGTTGAGGAAGAGTGGTTGCTCCTCAAGGGAGCAATCCTCAATACACAAGCTAATTCTATTCCATCTCGGAGGAAAGGCAGCAAGCGGGCACAGCACCCCCCTGGCTTTCCAGGGATCTAGCAGAACTCCTGAGGCTAAAAAGAAAGGCCTACAAAGGATGGAGGATGGGATTCACCTCCAAGGAGGAATATTCTGCACTGGTCCGGTCCTGCAGGGAGCAAGCAAACCAAGAAAGCCAAGGCTGCAACTGAACTCCAACTAGCTTTGAGCATCAAGGACAATAAAAAATCCTTTTTCAAATATGTGGGGAGCCGAAGGAAAAGCAAGGGCAACATTGGACCCCTGCTGAACCAGATGGGACAACTGACGCCCAGGAAAAAGCCAACCTACTAAATGGGTACTTTGTGTCTGTCTTTCATCAGTCCCATGGGACGCCCATGTCCACAGGGACGTCTGGATGAGGGAGATCCCCTGCCCTCCATCAATGCTGACCTCATGAAGGAACACCTTGAGAGGCTGGATACCTTCAAGTCAGCTGGCCCTTGCAATCTACACCCCAGTGTACTCAAGGAGCTGGCAAACATCATAGCCCAGCCTCTAGCACGGATCTTTGAGAACTCCTGGTGCTCTGGTGTAGTGCCCAAAGCCTGGAAGAAGGCCAATGTGGTGCCTATCTTCAAGAAAGGGAGGAAAGTGGATCCGGCTAACTATAGACCCATCAGCCTGACCTCTATCCTGGGGAAGATTTTAGAAAAGTTTTTAAAGAGGCCATCCTTAATGGACTGGCCGATGCCAACATCCTGAGGTATAGCCAGCACGGGTTTGTTGCAAGTAGGTCTTGCTTGACCAATCTCATTTCCTTCTATGACCAGGTGACCTATCACCTGAACAAGGGAGAAGAGATTGATGTCATATATCTTGACTTCAAAAAAGCCTTCGATTTGGTATCCCATGATCACCTCTTGGCAAAACTGGCCAATTGTGGCCTTGGGTCCTCCACGATCCACTGGCTGGGAAATTGGCTCCGTGGTCAGACCCAGAGGATGGTAATTGATGGAGGTCACTCATCATGGTGTCCTGTGACCAGTGGGGTCCCCCAAGGTTCTGTCCTTGGACCCATACTGTTCAACATCTTCATTAATGATGTGGACACTGGAGTCAGAAGCAGACTGGCCAAGTTCACCGATGACACCAAACTTTGGGGCAAAGCATCCACACCAGAAGACAGGAGGGCGATCCAGGCTGACCTGGACAGGCTCAGCAAATGGGCGGACGAGAATCTGATTGTGTTTAACAGTGAAAAATGCAAGGTTCTCCACCTTGGGAGGAAAAACCTGCAGCATGCTTATAGGCTCAGCAGTGCTACGCTGGCTAGTACTACAGAAGAAAGAGACTTGGGGGTCATCACTGACCACAAGATGAACATGAGCCTGCAATGTGATGCTGCAGCTAGTAAAGCAGCCAAAACGCTGGCTTGCATCCATAGATGCTTCTCAAGCAAATCCCAGGAGATCATTCTCCTGTTGTACTTGGCCTTGGTGAGGCTGCAGCTGGAGTACTGCATCCACATTTTGGGCTCCACAATTCAAAAAGGATGTGGAGAAGCTTGAGAGAGTCCAGAGAAGAGCCACGCGCATGATCAGAGGTCAGGGAAGCAGACCCTACGATGACAGGCTGAGAGCCCTGGGGCTCTTTAGCCTGGAAAAGCGCAGACTCAGGGGTGATCTGATGGCCACCTACAAGTTTATCAGGGGTGACCACCAGGATCTGGGGGAACAATTATTCACCAGAGCACCCCAAGGGATGACAAGTTTGAACGGTTATAAACTCTAGCAAGACCGTTTCAAGCTGGACATAAGAAAGAATTTCTTTACTGTCCGAGCCCCCAAGGTCTGGAATAGCCACCATTGGAGGTGGTTCAAGCACCTACACTGAACACCTTCAAGAGAAATTTGGATGGATGCTTTTCTTGCTGGGATCCTACGACCCCAGCCGACTTCCTGCCCTTTGGGTAGGGGGCTGGACTCGATGATCTTCCGAGGTCCCTTCCAGCCCTAATGTCTATGAAATCTATGAAACTAGGAAACAGCCTCAGGGGTAAAAGCCCAGTTTTAGGATACCCCTCATAACATTGAGGATTTATAAGGACCATATTCTCAATACATATACTATCTCTCAGTATGTTAGTCAGCACCCTCAGAATTCATGCTCTAATGGCAGTAATGTCAGAAGGAAAAGAAGTCTTGAATCCTGGGAAATTACTAGACACAAGCATCTCCAGTTATCATATGCTGCAACCCCCATTGGTCCTCATTCATCCCCAGAATAACTCCACTGATGTCAGGGAATTTTTACTAGTGACAAATCTTCATGACCGAGCATGCAAAATTGTTTTTGTTCACTTGAAACTGCCATCAATTAAAAATTTGCATTAGTATTTGACAGCCAAGATATTGATTAACTTCTGCCCATTCTGTTTCGCAGCCCAAAGCTCAAAGACAAAAAAACTTTTGTATAGCCTTTATTTTTTTAAGTTATCCCATAGACCAAATTTTCATTGAAGGTTTCCATCATTTTACCAGAAAATGGTAGTCAGCATACTGCTTTAACTACAGATGTGCCAGGCTGCACCTCCAGAATAGAATGAAAATGAAATTTCATGCTCTGATACCAAGGATGGGTTTTTTCTGGTGTTTTAGCATGGTTTATTATAAAGAAGAGCAATTTATAAATTTTGAAACCAGATCTCCTATGAAATGAATGTAGCTGAAGCTGTTTTTATTCACAGCCTTCTCTAAAAACAATCACTGCTGAATACAAAGTATTAGCCATTTAGTTATAGTGCATGATTTTTATTATGTGCCAGAAAGCCCACCACAGAAACATGTCACAAATCCAAGTAATTGCTAAAGCTGTCACAGAGAAGAGAATGAACTATAGGAAAATAACATGGCTGTTAAACAGATCTGCCAATAGTAGATACGTTGTTAAAGAAAAATTATGACAATCTATTGAGCCTGTAGTTTCTTCTGCTAAGACTACTGGACGTGTACTTCCCAAATGGGAAAATGGGAAAACATGCTTCTCTCCTTCATGTCAAAACTTGCTGTGCCTAAAAGAAGACGATACATGGTACCTTAACAATACCATTTGCAATGAAAAAGTCAATTGATTGAATCTCCAACCTATGTGAAATCCAGACTAGAAAACACTGCTCTGTCATAGCGGGCCACAGTCTATTTTTGGCTTCCTCAGCAAACAGCAGTAGAAGTCTTTTTACATGTAACTGAGATCTGGCTCAGTGGCATAAACTCTGAATATATTCCAGTTCACTTCCCAAGGTGAAAGCTTAATGAAACCCGCAAGAGCATGTAAAACTTTAGGGTGGTGCTGCCTGCCTTTTACTATGATCACCTAGCAGTTCAAGCGCTGCATGTTTGATTTTTAGTGTCTTAACAATTTGAGTCCCTGTTCATAATGTATGTATTTAGCTCACCCTCCTCCCATCTTTCTTTCTTTTTAAAGAACATAAAGGTATTTACAACTGAAAAAACAGGGAGTTGAAGAAAGACAATGTTTCTGGGTGTCTAACTGGATGATGAATTCTGTTAATTTAAAATTCCCTGGGCCCTGTCTGCCTGCTGTGCTGTGTATAGCCTGAACCCATACCACTGCAGCCAGCAGATGTGTGGTCACTGCTGGGCCATATCTGACTAACTCTCACTGACTTCAGTGGGGATTATTTGGCTCCTCTGGTGAATGAACATCATCTCCTGCAGTTCTGACTGGAAATGGTATTCCTTCTGCCCCATGGGGTACTGCCATATAATATTTAAGGGGTGTCGTTTTCCATTGCAGAGGTAGCTGTATTTTAGTAATCTATTAAGCGAGCCCATTATTAGAAGACAGACAGGTTAAACAGACACATTGCTTTACTTATAAAGGATTGCTTTACTTATAAATGACAAGCGGGACAATTTAAGGCAAAACAAGTGAGATACAGTATAGAGTTTGTGAAGTTTGCCAGGTTTGGATGGGTAAATGAAAGGCACAATAGAAACCTGGGTTGTTATTATTACCTTTGCAGTGAGTTGCCTCACCCAGCTTGCCTACTTGCTGTGTTTGTGTTCTCATATGACATGCATTTTGAAACCCTCTCCAAGTGGTGCACACATTCATTGGCATCACAGGCAGGCACCCCATGTAATACAGTCTGTCTTCTTGGCAGTCTGCAAAATATTCAGTTGGGCTTTTTTATTTGGTGCATACGTGTCTGCACTTACCTTCCAGAATAATGATGTATGACTTACCTATGACATCATGGGCATTACAGAAGAAAAACTTCCTTCCAAGCAGGGACTTCCAGGCTTATAATGACTACAGAATAAATCTTATTTCTTGTGTGAGGGAAGAACATGAATAAAAGTATAAACAGGTTTAATAACATTGTTCACTCCAGAAAGTAATGCAAACTGGAACCTCGGATGAAGTAAAAAGCAATGTCAACATCACTGGTTTACATGGGTAGAGGTCCTTTCCAGCCTTATGATTTCTATGTCCTATGTTCCTAATTCATGTCTGGTAAATACATTTAGATCTATTGGCCTCAATGGATGCTAGCTTACACCGGAGCTGAATTTGACCCACTGTCTTTCTTGAACTGAATTATATGGAATCTTTTTCTGTCAGTCCCAATGAAGTTTGGCAGGGTGCCTTTCTAACAGTACCACTGATATACTGGGGCATCCTTTCTCATTCACACATCAGGAAATCTATATCTCAATGGGGGCTCTGTTTGAGTGATGAATTTGGTTCAGAATTTTCAGATGAATCCATCCATCCTCCCTGTGAGATTTGCATATTTGAAATAATAAGTAAAACAATATAATTACAGTGTAATTAGTCTTAAGTTTCATAAGCAAGCAAAGGGCAATCACATTTTTACTAATAAACTCATAGGAATTTAGAAAATGTGCAGTTTGAGATTTTATTCTGTTAGATAGGGTTTTTATTTATTGCAAAAATGACTGAGCTCCCTGCTTTGATTTACTTTAAGTGCCTGAAAATGCTGTGCTTTATTTATCTTTGCCATTAAGATGATAAATGATGGTACAGTATTTATTTACAGCACAGCCGTCCTGCTCTGTACCTGGCGGGAGAACAAGAACGGAGACTCAGCTCCATTACTTAACAGCCCCAGTTCTGCAGGTGTTTCATGCTACTCAGCACTATGCAGTATCAAACCCTATTTGCATTATTTATAATTTGTACATTTCCTACAGCCCCCAAATGTCCTTGTTGCTTGACAGAACGTACAGAAAAGCCAGTCCCTGCCTGAGTGACAAACTGCATTATTGACACAGATAGTGCAAATAAGGTCATGACATCATGATACCACAAATGAATTTAAGAAAAACAAGAAAAAAAAGTGTTCAGATCCCACAGCAATGGAGTGATCTTGTAAAAACCTATGTGAGTAGACAGTGAAATGCAAAACAAGGAAGAGAGTAAAACTGTCTGCATTAAAGTAATGTGTACAACTTGAGTTATTACAGTGTAGAGTGTTTCAGTTTATCTGTAGGTAGTTATGCACTTGTATTACAGTATGTTTTCAGCTAATATTTTTGGGCCACATTCTGATAGCATTTTTATAGTTTAGTAGCAGTTTAATGCATACATAGTCTAAATTACTTCTCTGTGATTATACTTGGAATTAGCCTTACACTTATTGAATACAACCAATCAGCATCTGGCCAATTTTAAACGCTGGCAGTGGGAGAGGGGTATATTATTACAAAACCTGAAATGATTTAGAAAGTATGTTTAGCATGTGACTTGTTAGTTCCAAAGAGCTCTTTTTTTTTCTTTTTTTTTCTTTTGGTCCAGTTGCATTTTGTGTCAAAAAATACAAGTGAACTTTAAAGACTGATGAGTTATGCTATATAAAAACAGGGTTGGCTGGTTTGTAATAGTCAGCCAAAGGAAATGAGCTTTTAGAAAGCTCCTGAAGGGGGGTGGCTTAGCCAATTACTTAATATTTCACCCATACTTGGAAGACAATATGACAACAATTCTGAAAAGCAGAAGTGTCTTCTTATCCCTAGTTTTACAAAAAAAGAAATGGAGGCAGAGACAGTGAACTGAAATCAGTGTTGGGGGGAAGGGAGTTCATATTTTAACAATTTTTAAACAGCATTAATATTGGCCTCCATTTAGATAGTGCAGTTTGTCTGAAAAGCCTGCACCTATGTTTTTATATATAAGCAAATGTAAGTCCCTGTTGCATTTTTACCTGACTGAACATGAGAGACAGATACTTACATATGCAGTCCATGTTCAAATGGGCAAATGTGTGGGACTCAACCTGTTCCTAGAAAAAGGAAAATGGAACCAATCTCAGCTAAATATACAATGCCTCAAACAATCTGACTGGTTCCATATAATTTAATTAAGCCAAATTAAATGGCTGAATGATTTGTCTGAGAGCCTCCAATACAAATATTACCTCCCTCCAGCCCTTCCAGAAGTAGTTGCTAAGATATCTATGCCATGGCTCCCACCATTTTTCAGTGCAATTAAGTTTTCACATTGGCAACACGTAGCGGGTGCACATGGGTGCACGTGCACCCCCTGAGATTGGCCGTGCGCCCCCTGGAAGTGCCAGCTGTGAAACTGGAAGTGCTGGAGGAAGTGCACTTCTGGTCTCACTGGTTTTGCCGCAGGTCATTCCAGGTTTGGTGATCGGCCACTGGGGTCCCCCCACCCTCCACCCCGTTGGTGATCTGGTTTCCCCCCAGACTCGGGAGGCACCAATCACCCATGAGTTTTGGCTTTCTGTTCTTACATGTAAGATCCTTTTCTCCTACCTACTTGTCTGCTTCTCTGTATTGTGATCCCTCCCTCCTACCTCTGCTCTGACAGACCCCTGCTTCACCTGGTTTGTCATTTCCTTCTACCCAATGCTTGAGTCTAAAGCATGGAGCTCTGAGCTGATCTAAAGAGCCACTACAGACAGGGGCCATAAGCAAGGAATAGTCAGGGCTACAACAGGGATAAAGGATGGAGTGATGAAAGAGTAGAAAGGTTCAGGGAAATGGGTAAGAGCTTATGATCCCCTCCAGAGAATGGGACATGGTTTTTGTGTCATAATATTGTACCATGTACCTATCTATGCGCACACAGATTTTCCAGTTCATTTAAATGGTTTGTAGTTTCAGGCTTAGTAATAGAGTTTAGTTTCATGTTGTTTATTATTTGTTTTAGAGTGGTCGCTTTATGATATTTAAAGTGACCTTAGCTGTGGAGGATGTGTGGGATCTACCTTCAGTTTGTTACGCAGCTCTTCTTGTCCTATGCCCCTGCTGTTGTCAAGGAGATGTATCTCTGGCATATATCTTCTATGTGGTTTCTCGTCTTGGTATGCTTTTCCATTGCTATGGAGACTATCAGAAACTCGTTTAGCAAGTCCCAGTGCCCCACTATGAATGCGTATTTCCTATCCCATTGCCCCAGAATGATGCATGCTGGTTTACCTCTGCTCTCACACCTGCACTGACTGTTATGAATATAAGAGGCTTTGTTTGCATTGGGGGATTTTTGAGCTGATTTAGCTGTACGGATGCAACCCCTTTATGCTAGAAGGACTGTACTGATAGAGTAAGTGATTTCACTGAGAGTAACTTCTAAGCTAAGGTAAACCACACCTTCATATTGGTGCAGCACATCTACCATAAGGGTTTGCACTAATGCAGCCACATGGTGTGAAATTAAAAAAAAAAATAGGGTAGGCAAGCCATTAATTTACAAGTCTTCAGCTTATTTTTTGCTGAGTTTTTTAGTAACATTCACTGGTTGGCATGGTTGATGCATCAGCTAAAAAATAAGAGTTTCTTGAAAACACACAAGCAAGATCAGCACTGATTAGAATGAATTCCATTTTAGAACAGTGTTAGTTTTATGATCATGCCAGCCATTAGGGGATCTATGTCCTCCTGAGGATAACTAGAATATGTGCCTGAGTCATCTGGGACTGCTGTTAATTCAAAGATAGAGGGCCAGATATGGGACCCACAAAAACAGAGCACCATTTTCAGAGCTGGTCTGAGAGCCATCCTGACACTGGATGGGGCTCCATGGAATTGTTTCAGGGTTTGTTTCCTTTCTAGGTGTCATCCTGTGGTCCAAGTGAGCGTGATATCACTTCTCCTGTACCAAGGCAATGCAGACAGAGCACTCCTTACTCCTTTTGTCCACGGTGCAGCAGTGATAGCAAACCCTTATCTTTCCCTGGTGGAGGAGTGAGATCTGTGTGGTCAGCCTACTCTGTGCATGGATCCTGAGTGTATTGACCTGCATGGAGGGTAGAAGAAGGAGTGCAACCTGCAGGAAGCTAAAGGGACCCCAGAAATAGGACAGAGACAGACCCACAGAGAATGCTGGCATGATGGCCCTGTGCACATACTGTAGAAAGTAGCACAAAAGAGAAAGAGAAAAATACCCAGCCTATGGCCCATGGTACCAAGATATATGGAGAAACAGAACCACTTTCTTCCGAGCTGTAGCTACCCCTGGAAGGGGGAAAAAAAACATTAAGTGCAGTGACTGAGGACATAGGGACTTACAGCAAAGAGGGGGATACCTGCAATATGATTCTACCATATCCAAGGTCTTTCAGTGTACCGATCATCCTACTGCCAAATTTGCAACTATGCTATCGAGATCCATAACTAATTTGCTTCCTGCTAGACTGTGAAGCAAGCTGCATTGTAATCCCAGCCCCACTGATAAGCAGCAATAGCAGGCTAGAGACATGTGACCAAATGCTGGTGATGTGGGCAAGTGCAGACTATTGATAAGAAATCCAAAAACTGAGAGCATTTAGAGTAGTTGACACAGATGTGCCAGTCACTGCTGGGCAGCAGGGGAAGGGAAGCCATAGATCTACTTTCAGTACAACACTAGAGTGTCAGTGAGAGACAGAAAGGAGAACAGAAAAATAAAAGTAAAGAAAATCATGAGTGAGGCACCAGCCCTAAAGTATTACAATCCCACAGAGCAGTGGCAGATAGGGCTGTGCAAAGCTTTGGGTGCTGATTCGATTTGGCCTGATTCGGTGGTTGAATCTCTGAATCCAAATCAAATCAGGAGGCCAATAAAAAGGTCCAAATCTATTCGAAGCTCTCTGAATCAATTCGGAAAAGATCCACTGCAGGGAACTGGACCCTACTCTGTGCTGGTAAGTAGGGGGCAGGGAAGGGGGGACTGGAAGTGGGGGGGGACCCCCACTAGGCCCCATCCCCTGCCTGCTTCCCCAGCCCCTCTAAGTGCTCCTGACCCCCATCCGCTCTCTCAGCCCCCACTATGGCTGCCCTGCCAACCCCAGCTCCTGGCTCTTAAAAAAAAAAAAAAAAAAAAAAAGCCCCCACTCACCAGCTGATGCTGGCGGGGGGGGGGGGGGGGAGGTCAATCCCCATTGCCCCCCGCTGTCCTGCACTGCATGTGGGGCTCTGCCATGAGCTCCTCACCCCCATGGCTGCCCTGCCTACCCCAGCTCCTGGTGCTTTAAAAAAAAAAGCCCTGACTCACTGGCTGCTGCAGCAGCCTCAGGGCTTCTGGGGACTCATGGCAGAGCGCTCCCATGCAGTGCAGGGCAGTAGGAGGCAGTGGGGATCGCCCCCCCACCTGGCAGGATCTGGTAAGTTGGTGCTTTTTTTTTTTTTTTTTTAAGTGTCAGGAGCTGGGGCAGGCAGGGTATGGAGGCTCATGACAGAGCCCCCCATACAGCGCAGGGCAGTGGGGGGCAGCAGGGATTGCCCTTCCTCCTGGCAGCAGCTAGTGAGTGCTGGACTTTTTTTTAAAGAGCTGGAAGGTGGGGGGGGGGGGGCGGAGCAGCTGTTGGCAGGGCAGGGGATGGGGCCTATCTGATTTGGAGATTGGGCCAATTTGGCTGCGGCCAAATCTCCAAACCAGATTTGGCTGAATTGATTTGGGACAGTGGCTCGAATCACCAAATCGAATCACTGTCCCCTGAATCAGCCAAATCCAAAGCAAATACTAGCTGCTTTGCACAGGCCTAGTGGCAGATAACACCGAGGAGGGCAAGCCTTCCACAGTTCAGGACAGATGGCTCTGTAGGGCATGAGATGGAGTATGCTGATAAACCCTAATATTTTTTGCATCTCTGATGGGAATAGCAAATAATCCAATAAAGCATTGGCAGGGTGCTGCTGCAAGCAGTTAAATGATACAGACACCAGAGTTGGACAGTTCACAAAGAGCAAGTATCATGTGAGGGCTGACTGTGTGTGCACAAAATAGGATTGTATTTAAAAGGGACAGGGTAGGAAATCTTGCAGATCTAACAGCTGAGATCATGGCTAGGGACAGGCATTACACATAAACTGGTTTAGTTGATCAGAAACTGGTTTAAACCTGTAAGAGAACAGATGTTCAGTGCACATAAAATAGTTTTAAAATGCCTGAAACCAGTTTGAGATAAACCTGGTTGAATGTAGTATCAGACTTAACTGATCTGGTTCAAATCAGTTTATGCAATGTCTGTCTCAGACCCTTTCCTGGTTTAAGATAAATCAGACTCCCCCAGCATCCCAGCATGCTCTTTGGGCTGGGCAGGGTTCTCTGCTCCACAGTAGGGCTGGCCCCTCCCTTCTGTTCCATGACTGGATCTCCTGCACAGACTGGAAGCTGCTCCCCCACCCCAACCTCCCCTCTGCCTTGTGGACAGGTGTCTGTGTATTAGCTAACAGACCACATGCTGGCTACGGTCTCTGTTGAATCAACAGGTAGCTGGTAATGTCTCTCTGTTTTCTAAATGGGGTGATAAACACTGAGTTAGGGGTGATAAACACTGGGTTATCAATTTCCTGCTGGGCTAATCAGAGTGTCCTGCCAGGGCCTGGCCACACCCCGCTCCCTCAGCTCAGTGCTGTGGAAGTAAGGGAGGGCTGCTCTAGCACCTCCCGGCTTCTAGCCTGAGCCACTGCAGGCATGTGCCTGCATTTCTGGGATGTCTGTCTGGTTACAAAACTGATTTAGCCTAGCCAGGTTAGGCTAACCTGCAAATATTGAATCAATTCAGGCTCAGGCTTTTTGAATGTCTGTCCCTAGCCCATGAGATAGAAGCCTGCTTCATACCTATGCACAGCCTTAGTTGAGGTAAGCCAAGGAGAATACCTACTGGCCAGGCATGAATGTTTGACTGAGTGGATATGGAATAGTGTGAGATATGCAAAAGGCATAGTGATCAGCAGCAGAAGAACACAGCTGGCAGTGAAGACAGCCAAGGGACTGACAGCAACAGCAAAGCAGGCAGGGAGGGATCTTAACTGGAAATGCTAGACTATCACTGAGCACTAGCCCAAGGACTATCACTGTGCACTAGCCCAAGGCCCAGCAGAGGCTGCAATCCAGCGGAATTGCAGACAGGACATGGAAGCCTTTATGGGAGAGCCAATTCTGCTTGCTGTTGCAAAGGAGCCAAGGACTTGAGGCAACAGTCAAATAGCTGCACAAAGCAGCAATAACAAAAGGCACTGGCCCAAATGGTAATGGGACAGAGGTAAAAGGAATTGGTCACAGCTTCAGAAAAGTGGTGGAAATGAAAGTGAATATAACTGGGGAGTAGAAGAAATCACTGTCACACCCGGGCAGAGAGATCTAGGACAAGGATGACTTAGACAATGTCAGCTGCTCTCACAGAAAAATCAGAAGAAATTAAACATATGAGCAAAACGAAGTACCAGCAGGACCACCAGACTGAAGGGAACAATGGGATGGAGGTAAGTCCCTATAAACAGTGATAACACAAACAGGAAGTGAGAGCCCAGGATGCCTGAAGGCCCTTGAACCTTAAGAGGCTGTAAAGGACTAGCATAAATGTTCATGTTCTCATGGAGAGCTCTGTTCAAACAAGCCCTGGCTTCAATGTGTCTAAAATGCTGGCACAACAGACTCCAAACAGCACAACTTGGCTAAATGGGAAACAGTGGCAACCTGCAGGGGACTTGGAGGGAAGAGTTTGGAAGAAACAGCTTGCGGTTGTTCTGTCTGCACAGAGCCAGAACGCTCACTGCAGGTGCCACACCTCTGT
This sequence comes from Alligator mississippiensis, assembly GCF_030867095.1. Lineage (NCBI taxonomy): Eukaryota > Metazoa > Chordata > Crocodylia > Alligatoridae > Alligator > Alligator mississippiensis. The sequence goes on along the minus strand of NC_081836.1, from coordinate 44,828,192 downwards.
GCACAGTTCTGGAATTAATGAGCAGTTTTGTTTTAGAAACAAGGATTCATCTCATATTGAGGCAGAGAAACTGCCTGAATAAGGGTTTTGGCAGAGCATAAACATTCATTGTCTTAAATGAGGCACGTGTTGAAAAGTTGTGAAATTAGTTCTTTGGTTTTAGGTCAGAAGTTGCTGAACATAAGTTATGAAATTGTACTTGCTGGAGCCCCATAGTTACTTACCTAATTTTCTTGATCAGTGCAATGATGTAGCAACTGTCACAAGTTAAAGAGGATGTATGAGTGACTCTGTTAATAGCTACTAGCTATTTTTAAAGACGTGCTAGGCCTAATACACATTGCCCTGAAAAGTGGGCCATTAGTTCACTTCCCACATAGAAGAAGATAGGTACCAGCATCTTAACAGTAGGCTCAAACATGCCTTTTCTGTAGCCATGAGAGAATAAAAAACATGCAAAAAAACCTATAAAACTATGAATTCTCCTCCTTGTGTGGAGTTTTCCATAGAAACTTCAGCCCTGAAGGCTGACCTCTGCAAATGGATCGGATTGTGTTGACTGCATCAAGGGATATGGACCACCTACTTGGCCCCAAAGCTTCAAAAGTGATGCTTGAAGAAGTCAGAGTCACCTCCCATAAAGGCCAGGATCATGTTAAAGAGAACTATCCTTTCTTGGGTCACTAGGATCTAAGAGAAGTAGCCCTCGTAGTTTCCTTGGGCAAGCTTCCAAGTATAAGAGACGGTGAAGACTTTGGTCACTTACTATGTCAACCCAACTGGTCTGCTACTGCATGTTACAGGGGTCCCCTACCCATGTTACTGGAAAGGAGAGAGCAAAGCAACTACTGCTGGCAGGAAACCTAGCTGCAGGGGACAGCAGGTGTGAGGAGCCTAGATAAATGGGCTTCAGGACCCAGCCTGTGGACTGCAGGCAACAGCGCTGGGCTGCTGATTAGAGTGAGCAGCACCTGGGTCCTGTTAACAGAGCTGGGTCAGATGGCCAGAAAAGGGTGGAGCAAGGAGCCCTGTAAGCTTCCTCCTACAAAGAGGAAGTTGCTGCACAAAGATAAGATAGCCTATGTGAGGCATGGTGGACAAAGTTGGCTGTCAGAACACATGACAGGTATCCTGAAGTCTGGGAGAGGCCAGTGGTTGGAACAAAGCTGTTCAATGGCTCAAGAGCCCAGTCTGAAGCAGGGTTTGAACCTTTTTAGTTTACGGAGGTTTGGTGCTCTTTGCATTTGACCAGAGGCCTGGGTTGTGGCTGTGGGGGTTTGGAGGCCATGTAGCAGGGTGCCAGGGGCTACTCTGTGTTTTAAAACCTGCTCTACACAGGGGCTGAGACCAATGAGCTGAGGTCTGCAGCAGCGGACCAGGGCAGAGGGTTTCTTCCAGAAGAAAAGGACCGAAGCTGGTGTAACAGCTGCAGAGGCTTGCTTGGCTGCGAGCTGAGTGGGTGAGCTGTGCCTAAGAACTTTGCAGGAAAGGCAGCCAAAAGTCTGCAGAGGGTGAAAAAGCTTTTCCAGATGGAGGGTATGTTGTGCACAATGCGTGCTTTTTATTGGAGTGCTTAAACTGTGACCAGGGCCCCCATTGCAAACCCTGGGCTCTGATTGGCTACTATGGAGTCATAAAAAGCTGAGGGTGGGGGAGAAGCCAACACCAGCCTGGAGGGAGGGACAGAGGCTCAGCTCCCACCTAGGTAGAGGGAATGGAGCTGAGGCTTGCTGGGGAGCAGACTGAGGAGAGCCTGAGTCATCCCAAGAGAAGCTGATTTCCCCATCTGGGGTGGAGCTGTGCAATCGGGGATGCAGGTACCCAGGGAAAGCATGGGGAGGGGTTGGTAAGCTAGCTGGGAGAAGCTGCCTGGTCAGGGACCTGCAGAGGGAAGTCCTCTGTTTGGGCTGGAAAGGCTTGTACTGCAGGTACGGAGACCTGAAGAGGGAATCCCCTGTCTGCATGTGGAGGTGCTGGGGGAGAGAGACAGCCCAGAGAGAAGCGGGCTGTGAGAATCCCAAGTCTGCATGGGTGTGTGAGGGGACACGTAATGCCTAGTGTTTGCAGGAGGTGTATTTTTTCAGAAGGAAACTAAAGAAAAGAAACCTATTACCTGCAGTGACTGGTTGGAGACTTATTTTTGCCGAGTTACCAAGAAAGTTATTTACATTTCTGCAAAGCAAAATTGTATATGTGATTAATCAAGAGAAGAAAAAAGATTTCTTTTCTGTATATAGTTTTGTATAATAAAGAAACCCATTTGTTTATTGGACTTAAAGTAAATTCTTGAGCGGTGAGGGTGAGGGACACACCTCTCCATGGGACACCTCGGTTGGCAGACCTGCCTGAGGGCATTCCCAGGGCTTCTGGCACCCTGAGGATCCAGGATATCACCTGGCCAAGTGTGCCAGTGAGGGTTGTGCTGGGAAGGTGGAAACCTGAACTAACTGTGGCTATGGAGATGGTTGGAGGCCATGATTATAGCCCCTAAAGCATGATTAGGGCCAGGGGTCTGTGCTCAGGTCCATATGGCCCTGATGGTCTGAGAAGAGAGAGAAGCCCTGGGGACTGTCTCAAAGGGAAAGCATATGCTATAGGGTTTCGGCATGGAGAAGTCCCAAGGACTTGTCTAATAAGGAAGCTACCAAAGAAGATGCTACTCTGGCCTCTTGAGGCCTGCTCCCCAGGTAATCGTATTAAAATCACGGTGTGGCAAATGAGACAAGAAGTGGTGGAGGCCACAGAGTGCAACAGGAGAGTCTGATCAGCAGAGTGTGTCAGATGCTGGGGCTGGACACCTGAGCCTGTCATATTCCCCTACTAGAAACCTTTGCCAGAACAGCTCTGAGCAAGATCCTCCATTACCCGGCTCTAGCAGCTGTAGCCGCAGGAGTCAAAGGGCACAAGACACGGAACAAGAAATTCAAATTCTTTATATCTTTAAAACGGTGAAAGATGGCAACCTTCATGCAGTCTTCTCTCTGAGTTGCTTCAGCACACCCACTTCCACCAAAATGGTGACTGAGTGCTAAAGAGAAGCCTTATGGGATTGTGAGGTAACTTAAGCAGTAACTTCAAGGGAAGGGCCAAAAGTTTTCAACTTCAATTTAGAAGGGTTGCCATCTGCCAAATGTGACTTCAAAGTATTAAATGCACCCAAGATTGATGTCTTCACACGATAAAGTTCTTATGTAAATGACAACCACAAACCTCAAACTGCTGCGCTTCAGGATACCAAGGAGGGTTGAGGCAACACTAGCCAAAACATGGACTGCAGGACTTGTAAACCAGGAGCTCTGGAAAACCAGTTCCAGGGACCTGAACTTTTTCAATCCCAGATGTTAAAGATGGAATGCTATACTGCTCTCTTGTAGTGTGCATGTGAGGACTGTGTATGTGTGAGCTTGTGTATGCCAGTGTGAGGAATGGAGCCATTAACAATTCCCTAAAATCAAATGACAAGCGTGTCAAGAACTGAGCGGTGTTTGCTAGTTGCTCTTGTCTTATAAACATACAGGAAACTCTCATGCTCTTAAAGGTGAAAGGAATAGGAGAAGTAGACCTATAGCTACTATCACAAGAGGGAGATCTAGGAGGATGCGAGTAATAGCATTGAAGGAAGGGTTAAAAAAATGATCTCTTTACTTCCTTAAAACTGTCGGAATCTGAAACCAAAACAGACAGTCACTTCCTGCACTAGCTAATGTTTCACCGTTGAGGCGGGATCTCTTATTTGTGGCTTAGGTTAAAACAAAAAACAATTCCTTCCATGTCCTGATGCAGAATTGACAAAATATGCATCTCTCTTGCATCGGCTCATGATTTAATTGGATTATTGCAGAAACTGATGATTAAGACAACATCCTACTTGTTAAGCGATTTGAGTTATTGAGTTTAGCTTCAGTTGTGACTTTAATTTGACCTTTGCATTATATTACTTTTGGTTTACTTAAAGGATTTTTAGTCTTTGTGATTTTTTTTTTTTTAGTAAGCATATCTAAATATTAACCTTATTCTTCTTAGTAAAATGCCTAAAAGGTAAAGCAAACTGGTTTATCCTTTTAAGCTGCTACCTGGGTCCTAGGGTGAAGTGGTAGCAGCAGCAACAGCCATGGAGGCAGAGTGCACCAGGGATTTTGAGCCCTCTGGGCAGGTAAGACAAATGCTGCTGCTCTGCTCCCCACCCCCAGCCTGCTCTATAGCATGGTTTTGCCCTGAATTCAAAACTTGCTAGTTATATTCTGGGCATGCAGTGCGAGGTGTGGGGCCCTGGCTCAGGGTTGAATTTCACATAACTATGAACATTTCTAACAGTACCTTTCTCTGCACTTTTAGAAATGTTCTTAACAGTACCTGAATTTGTTATTCAGGATGAACTCCCTTGAAGCTAATAGAGTTACTGGCCTGATTCTTCTTTCACGGATTTAAAATGGGTGTAATTCTACTGACTTCAGTGGGGCTACTCCTAACTCGCACTGGATGTGAGAGGAGGATCAATCCATTCCAATAATGACTGTTTGAAGATGAGAATCGGATCTTATGGGGCTGTTTCTCCATTATGTTGTGTGAGCTTCATGGCAGGTGCAACTCCCCTGGCTTCATGTGTCTTATTTTTGTGTGACTTGCATCTTATGCAGAGCGGTGGAAGATCAAGGTGTGTATCTTTAAGGTGACATCCTCCAGAAGGGTGGCTAACTAGAATAATTGCTGGTACAAGCTTTTTTTACACACAAGATCTAATGTAGTACTTTGAGCGATCCTGAGACTGAAGTGAACAGAACAGTGTAAAAAACAGAGGGCAGCAGCAGAAGCAGGCCTTCACCAGCATTTCATTCAGTAGTTCAATACTTACATATGTTATAGGTGCTAGATCTGGTTCTTTTCCTTTTTCCCTTCTTGGTCTCTTTTTTTTGTAAGGTCCAATGGACAAAGGGATGGTAGGGATTTACTTTATATATACAGTCCACAGTTGTGAAGTAAAGACCTACTTCTAGCCTGCTGAGAGTGGAGAAATATTTTACTATTTATTGACTATTTCTGGTTGGCACCATCTGCTTCACTATATAATTTAAATGATCAGTGCATATTTTGCATTGTTTTTTGCAGTGATAAATGTTCCTATAAAAGTGAAGGGCAAAACCTTCACTAACATTCTTGGGGGCAGGTGTTTATTATTAAATGTGGATCCTGATACTTCTTGTTTACACCACTGTGAAAGGAGAAGCTACAATGAAACCACACTGCTGACTTAATCACCATTAAAACTGCTGTTGCAAAGAAAAAAAATCAGTTTAAAAGAATGTTGCCTTTTATTAAAGTAAACATTTGTAGAAGTGATTTTGGTGAGAGATCCTTTTTAATAACCTCTGTACCCCTTTGTCGGCTCCCTCCCTTTGAAAACTTGTTAGAGCCCTCTTTGATTATCTGAAGGGGCAATCAAAGTCTCCCATCAGTAGGTTGTTACTTCCACCTTCCACTTCAGATATGAAAATCTGGTTTTCCCTGTTGGGTAGAGAAATCTTTTGCCTAAAGATGTCCCATCTGACAGAGAAATATGAACATATAACAGCTCTCAGTGTTAGCCCTTTGCTAGATGCAAGGCTTTTTCCTAACAGCTTCTGAAGGTATTGGTTCAATATACAGAAGGAGATGGAAGAGAAGGCAATTAAATCCCACATTTAACACAGAGATTGCAGTCTGACACAGAGTTGGCAACAACAAACAGAATCTGTAAATGATATATAGACAGATTCACCATATTTCACAGTAATGCAAACAAAAGACAGGTCATTAAATATTTAGCAGGTACTGAAAACAACTAGCTGCAGGTAAAGAAGAATGAAGCAATTAATCACTGTAAGTTTTTAATCTAATTTACATATTTTACCAAAGCACAAGTTTTGCAGTGTGTTGGAAAACCACAAGAAATTTAAATATGGCTTGCCATTTACATAAATAATTTTGGGTTCACTGTTAAAGAAATTTATTAATTACATGTGAGGCTTACTTAATCTGATGCATCTCTCCCAAGCATTTATTTACCGTTAGTTGCATGGACTAGATTGTACCAGTTAGTCTAGAAAGGTGCAGTGATTTATTGCTGCAGGAGACATGTCTCCTTAAATGACTTTGAGCGCTAAGAAGCTTGCATACCTGAACTGGGTAAAATTTTTCAACTGAAACTCTTTTTTTTTTGCGGGGGGGGATACCTGCTAAAAACCTCTAAAGGTTGAAACATTGTTTTGACATTTAAATGCTTTTATTCAAAAGGATTTTTTTTTAAGTTTATCTTGGAATCAAAAACAAAAGTTTTATAAAGCTTAAAAATGAAATGAAAGGTTTCATTCAACTCCAAAAGGCTTTTTATAAACTTTTTATTTGTCTGCAAACATTATTTAAAAAAAAAAAAAAAAAAAAGGGTTTCAGCTGGACCCCAAACTACCATTTTTTTTTTTCTTAAACATTTTTTAAGAACTGTAACTGAAATGGAAAATGAATTATTTGCACAGATCTAGTATAGGCTATTACATATTAGGAATGCAGTCTGCTGCTTCCTCTGGGATAGCTTCACTCCTCTGTCCCCATAAGAGCACTCCAGGGCAGTAATCCTTCCTGTCCTTGTATTCACAGAAGTTTAGAGCTGGAAGGGACCTCGTGAGATCATTGGGTCCAGGCCCCCTGCTCCAGGCAAGAAAGACTGATGGGGTCAAATAAGCCCAGCAATTCACAGATGGGAAGGAAGGTTCACTGCATTCTCTGCCCCTGGATAGATATAATGTTTACTCTGGCATGGATCATCATTACATTATATGTGTGGGGTGGGGGAGGGGGCATGTGTACTGGATAGCTCACGTAAATACCTATGCTGGGCTAACTTTACCAATCTGGAGAATTACCCCTGAAAGAACAGAGGTAATATTCTACCAATGTTAAACTATACTAGGTTTTATTTGACTGCTTTCATCTCAAGGTAGCTATTTGTTAAAGGCAAAGTCTATCAGCTGCTCCCTCACCAGCTAGCAGCAAGGTACAATAATAGGGCTGTGCGAAACAGCACCATTTTGTTTTGACTTCTGTTTCGAAGGGATGGTGTTTCATTTTGCTGTTGCAAAGCACTGTTCTGTTTCATTTCGTTGAAGCTGTTTCGATGCATTTCAACGTTTTGCCCACAGGCTATAATAGAGAATCACGAAAATGCCTGTAACGTTTAATTTCTTGCCTGATTCAGATGAAAATTGCAGGGTTGGTTTCCCCTTCTGAGGGCATGAAGCCTGCCAAATTTCAAGGAGAAGGGTGTGGGGAGTTTTGTGAAACTGCACCTCAAACTGTTCAAAGCAAAACTAGTATCGCTTGCCGGCAGCAACAGCCTGCTGTCATCTCACAAGCAGATCCAGGGGCCTTTTCCCCCAGGAGGAGTCTGGCACAGTCCTGCAGCCCTCCTGGGGGGGGGGGGGGGGGGGGGGGGGTTGCACGCCCCCAGATCTGCATATGGGATGGCAGCAGGCTGCCGGCTAAGGCCAGTGCCAGCACTGGGTTCTTCCCAGCCCTCGGCACAGGCTACGCTGGATAGACTCAGGTGCTGGTGTTGGCAGCAGCAGCCTGTTGTCATCCATATGCTCTGTAGCTGGTGGGTGCAGTGTTTTAAAAAGAAAAAAAAAAAAGGCCCTGCACTTCCTCTCAAAAAAAAGCCCAATTGGTGCTGCCAGAGGCCTCTGGGCACTCATGGCAGAGCCCCCCCCAGCACCCGCACAGCAGCTGCACCATTGTGCGGGAGTAGCACAGCTTGGCAGGGTACCATGCACTGTCCCAGAACTGGGGCAGCTGTACCTGTCAGCCGGAGTTCCCAGTTCAGTTCTCAGCTCTGATCATTCCCCTAGCTCTTCCGGGGGGGCGCGGCCCTCGGATCTGCCCACGGGGTTTTAGCAGCGTGCTGCTGCCAGCTGGGGAAATAACCCAGAGCAGCCGCCATCCCCAGCTGGCAGCAGCAGCCTGCTGTCATCCCACATCATTCAGGGGCCTGCGCCCCCAGGAAGAAGAGCTGGGGGAAGTGATCAGGGAGCTAGGGAATTGAACCAGGACGTAGATGTCAATATGAGAGCAGTCCTTCCTCCTCCCTCTCCTTAGTTTCTGTTTTGAAACTTTCGAGATGTTTCAAGTGCCCTCATTTCATTTCGAAGCTGTTTCAAAGCTTTTTGGTTTGTTTCGATGTCATGGTTTTGAGCTCAAAACACATCGAAACAGCTTTGAAACGAAATACCCATCAAAATTTCACACAGCCCTATTGCATATGGTATGAGCTGCCCTCAGAGCTGGAGCAGCATGGTGCATCAGGCAGGTGGGCAGAGAGACACCACTGCTGCTGCATGGTAGCAAGGCAGGTGGACTGGAGCAGGTGTCATCCCACTTACCACATGCCTGGCCTGGCTCCTCCTGAGCAGTGGCTGAAGGCAGAAGATGGGTTGGGCTGGGTACTTTTTCTCCTGCCAAAGCAGGATGAGAAGAGTGTTGCTGTGAGTGTAGGCTCATGGGCGCACACGTGTGTGTGTTTGGCACACCCCTGACCACAGTGTCCTGGGTGGTGGCTTTCATCTCCCACTCCTAAGGCTGGCTTTGCTATCTTGGGATAACTACATACCTGTCTGTTCCTGTTTTCAATATAGTTCACACTGGTGTACAAAAGCAATGTAAACTACACCAGTGTATGTGATTTGTCGAGGGCCTCCTTGGCTCTGAGCTGTTATTCATAAAAGCCATAAAATCTGATTCTATCTTATGACTTTACTGTTAACTTTTTAAAATACTGCTCTTCACCATGTGTGGGGGTGTGTATATAGGGTTTATAGACTTGTGAGTGTGCCAGTATGGGCTGGGAGATGGGTCCAAACATTTTAGGCTGAAGCCAATTTTATTCAGAAAATAGGTTTTGTACTAATGCAATGCAGCTTTATGGTGGCAGTGCTTCACAAAAACACTTGAATTAATGGGGAGAGAACAAAACATTGTTTCTTGTCTCATGCTTAGTAAACGGAGATGGCAAGAAAATAAAATATGATGAAAGAAACAGCTTGTGAAGTATAAATTAGTTCAAGGTTAATTTTATTTGTGCTGAACGATTTCTGTAACTGCAAGACAGAAGAATGGTGAGGATGTGGAACTGAGGAAAATTAAGTGATTCTATGACATAATCTAAAAACAATCTAATTTGTGTTACCAGTAAGTATTTAGTATAATTTACATGAAGAAGGGTAGTCAGTATGTGTCAGCAGTATAACTAAAGGGGAGTGAGAGGGCACCAGCCTTGGCCACTGATTTAGGGGGTTGCAAAAATTGCAGCCACTATTGCCAAGCTTGGTATAGACACTGGTGATGATAAACCAGCCACTTGTCTCAATCAGATTGTTCCAATCAAAGTCTTTACCCCTTGCCAGCTTCTACCTCCCAAAGGTCAAAGTAGGGCTTCTGTTCCTACTAGAAGACACTCCCCTCCAGAGCCTGAAATGCAACCCCTGGTCTGTGAGTCTTACTATTCCTCTGATGTCAGCAAGTATCTTTAAAACTCACTGGTGAAGTGTCCTTCCTGCCACTAGAGCTTGTTCACATTCAGCTTACTAGTGCTATCCTTTACTCCAGGGGTGTCACATAGGGTGACCACCTTTTCACAATACAAAAGTGGGAAACGTGCCCTTTCCACACCCCTGGATGAGCTGCCTGTGGCTCTATCCCGCTCCCCAGCCAGGCCCCATAGCTGTGCATTCCTGCCCGGGCTCTGGGGCCCTATACACCACCTCAGCTGGGCAGTACTTCTACCCCAGCTCCAGCTACCAACTCTGCCCCACTCCCTCCTTCATCATAAGGGCCTCAATCTGCAAGCCCCCACCCCAGACTTACTTGCAGCAGCTGGGGGAGCTGCATTCCACTACTGCCTGGGGCTATATTCCTAGCTACATGCAGGTGTATGCATGCACACATGCATGTGGCACCCCCTACACGTTGCTCCCCCAGCCCCTTGCAGCCTGGAACTCTGCCAGCCTGGAAGAGGAAACCTGTGATTTCCCATGGTTTTTTTTACAGCAAACAGAAAACCCAGATCCCAGCACAACATGCTGGAAAGATAATTGACTATGTCCAGGGGAATCTGGGACAAATGCTGTCACAGAGTCATTCAACCTGGGACCAGGACTTGAAGTTTACATTTTGGAACTATCCCACTGTATTAGGGACAGGTAGTCACCCTAGTGACCAATATGCCTGGGTGGAGGATCCAGCCCACAGAACCTCCTTATCTGGTCCCTAGTGTTACCTTGGGTCTGATAGCTGACCCACGCAGCACCTGATACCCAGTCTGGCTGGTCTGGGATGCATGCTGCACACAGCACCTTCTCCAGCCAGTTTGGGATCTCGTTGCATGCAGCACCCCAGTGAGCTCTGCATGCAACGTGTGTCCCAGGCTGGCCAGAGTGTGTAACATGAAGGGTGCATCCTGGACCAGCTGGAACAGGCGCTGCATGCAGCGAAGTGGGTGGATCTGGCATGCTGGGGAGGGTGGGGTAAAGAAAGGGGGGGTTAGGGGGAGGTCCATAGGCCCAAGCCAACCTGTGGATGGGCTCTGCACTATCCAGCTGGTGGGGACAGATGAGTTTGACATTCCTGCTTTATTCTATTAGCTGGAGAGGCAGAGGCCTATGGGGCGTCTAAAGATTCCAAAGCTCTTGTTGACCCATGCGGTGCCAATTCCACATGATGGAACTTCTGGTTTTTCAGTTTGCTTTTATCAAATCCTTGGAAATTGCAACCTTAAAAATGTATCATTTCAAGTCAAGCATTCAAAAATTGGGAACTAGTGGAATTAAAAATGCTTTTGTGTTAAGGGTTACACATGCATCAGGATGCAACCTTTAGTTGCATGATCACATACAGGTTTTTTTCATTTCTTTGCTTCATGACGAATCACAGCTGTGTGCTGAAGGAAGCTGCGGTTGAGAGAACTGGTGCTTCATTTGTTGCAGAGGTGGAAAGCAGTGTATGTCAGTTGCTGCAACTAGATTGCTTTCAGTACACAACCTAGCTTGTTTAAAGCTACCTCTGGTATCTTTAACTCCATGTTGTCTGCAAAGAAAATATACCCTGTATTTCATAGTAATGTAATTATAGCTTTGGTAAAACTATACAGTAAACTTAATGATAAATTATATACAATTATGTAAATTTCAATTTTTTGCTAAAAGCATACACTAAGGTTATACATTGTACCAGTTCAAACAACATTATAACAGAACATAGTATATGATGCTACAAAAAATAGATAAAATGAAGCAATATACAATAATAAAGTAAAACCAAAAATAGGACAATTCTATTTGATTTCGGCCTTTATTTATGCAAGTAATGCAGATGCACCCAGGGAGCACAGGACAGTTTGCAAGTTGTTAGAGAGGAGCCAAATTGTTTTTCTTCATTAGCCCAGGATTTGAAAAGTTTCCACTAATGGACATATTCATTTTCTTCTTCTTTCTTCAAAGTATGCTCTGTGTAGTGAACTATATATGCACAAGGGAGCCAAGTTAAGCTTGTGCAAGCAGCCTTACTTTTGGGATTCTCCTGATTTTTTTGAGCGCTTGATTTTTTTTTTGCTACCTCAGTAATATTCCTGTAAAGTAGCTTTTGTATACAATTAGATGGAAACAATATAGCACAGCCTAGAAATAGCACAACTCCTGTTCTGGGCTACTCCGTAGACTTAGAGAAGAGATTCTTAACCAGGGTGCTAGGGTGTACCCTGGGGCAGGATCCTTTGAAGGGTCACTTGGAGAATGTGAGGAGATAATCAGATAAGGGCAGGCCACTGCCTGGCCACTCCCAGACATCCACTGTCTGCCCCTTTGCAATGAGGTAAGCCCCGTAAGTTAACTAGTTTTTGAATTGGGGTGTAGCTCAATTCACAAAAATTATGGAGGGGTGCCTTGAGTCTACAAAAGGCTGAAAACTACTGACTTAAGGGAAAAGTCTTTGGGTTACTTCCATGGCATGCAAGACCATCACTCTGCCCACACTCCTCAAACCTGGAAATAGGTGGTGAAGCTACCCTGAGGTGCCTATTCCCTGCTACCTTTGAAGATCCCTGTTTCCAGTATTTCCAGGTAAGACATAAGAGCAGGGGCAAGCAAAATATGGCCTGTGGTCTGGATCTGGCCCACCAGGCCCTTCTATCTGGCCCGTGGGGCCCATAAAAATTTAGAAAATATTTATCTGCTCTTGGCTGCCTGTCAAAGATGAAAGCGGTCAGGGGCAGTAAGACCCAGGGGAAGCCAGAAGGACTCAGCAGCAAGGCCAGCCTGGCCCTGCCCCATCCCCAACCCCCTCCCACCCCCCAGAACCAGAAACCTCTTCCTGCTGCAGCTTTCACCGCTTCCCTGATGCCCGCCAGCGGCTTCAGCACCATGTGCTGTCCAGTGATGCAGCTGGGGTCCATGTGGCCTGTGCTAGTACCCCAGGGCCAGGACCAGGAGGGTATATGTGTGCATGCACGCATATGTTGGTGTGTGCGCACGTGTCCCTGCAATGAAGGAAGGGGAGACTGTGCGTGTGTGTGTGTGTGAGGGAGGGAGGGAGGGAGGGAGGGAGGGACAGAGAGAGAAGTGAGCGTGTATGGGTCTGTGCATGTCCAGTGAAGGAGAGAGATAGAGTATATGTGTGTTCATAGAGCAAGTACCACATGCACACCCCACCATACACATGCATCCACACCCCCCCCCGCCCTGAACTGCCAGCTAGGGCAGTGTCTACATGTGCGCTGCTGCGGAGTAAAAAATTCTGCAGCAGAGTAATTACTTGTAGGTACAAGTACTACCTTGCTGTGGAGTTTTTTTACTGTACAATAGCACACATGTAGATGCTGCCCTGGCTGGCTGGGACACAAGGGTGCTTCAGTGCTTTATGAGTTTACTCCAGCCTAATAGCCTGCACATGTAGATGCTGAGATGTTTACTACAGAGCTAATTAGTCTACTCTGCAGTAACTGTCCATGTAGACGTGCCCAGTGTGGAAAGCTTTAGTTCTTATTGGAGCTGTTCTAATTTATGCCAGCTGGCTATGGTCCCAAGAAATAATCTACTCACCATGTTTACCCAAGTATATCAACATCTATGCATTTACCTTCCTAATGCCCCTATCTACAATATCACTCCCATGTTTCTGCCATTGAATCAATGATGCAATCCCATGATAACAGTTCAGACACAATTCATAATGTCCTGTGATAAACTGTTAGTACTTATCTTGTGAACCTTTTTAGGATTTATCCTGGACATGAAAGTCTTAGCTCTGCTCCATTCCAGCATAAAATGGTTTATCTGGGACAAATGTGACATCTATTTGTAGCCACACACACACGCACACATGCATGCATACTGTGGCAAAAACATTGGTCTTGCTGAGTCAATACCCGCTGGGGATACAGGGCCAGTTTTTGCCCCTGGGCCTCAATAATCTGGTCTGATGTTTATGCCTATAAGGAATGCAAAACATGTTCTTGTGTAGGGGTCATTCTGCAGGACCATTATTTGTTTTAACTCATTAATTATTTCACACTCCTCCTTAGGCAATTTCATTGTTTGACTAAATGCTACTAAGCAGGCTATAAATATATTATGCACTCCTTATTTGCATTGGGTGTACACTATACAAACAAGAGAGTCAAACTGTGGTTTTTTTTATCCATGAATTGTTTCATTCAGACTGAATAAATCTACATATAAATCAATTTCCTGTGTGGTCTTGTTTTAAAAAAAATCTAAATTCCCATTAATAACTTCAGGCCTAGGGATAATTGTCAGACTCTCCTCAAACTAGGTCCCATCTTCAGTTCCAGATCCTTTCACCTGAATCTACCAACATTTGATCCCATCCTTTGCCATAGAAGATTAGTTCATTCATTAAACTGAAGAAAGAAAATAAACAAATGATTTCATTAGTAGGGACCTACTCATATAGCAATTTTGTAGATGTTGTGGAAATTGCAAAATCAGACGATGTCCACGGGGGGCAGAAAAGGAAAAACTTACTAAAAATAAAATGCTGGCCCCCCAGTAGCAGCCAGCAGTCCACTGCAACCCAACCCACAGGCCTATCTCTCTCCGCCAATGGCAAGGGGCAGGGACACACAATGGACAACCCTCAGATCCAATCAGTGGGGGGGGGGGGCAGGGCCACTGGGGCCCTCAGCCAATCAGAGGCATGGGGGGCCCCACCATGATAAGTGCAAATGATAGTGGGGACGGCCACCTTCCCATGAAATCAGCTACCTGCTTCCTAAATTTAGGTGGACCCCTATTCATTAGTAAGAGCCTGATGGAAAGCTTCTGGCATTCAGTTGGGGTCTTTCTATTGACTTTAAAGACCTATAGCCAGAATCCTGGCTTCTTGTAGACATGATGAAACAAAAGGGTCTCTAGCAGTATACGAATGCAGAAAATAATTGGCAACCACCTCAGGAAGGGAGAGAAAAGAGAGGGGAAGATGACTGTGATTACTAGTATTACTGGCAGATTGGAGAGGGTGGGTTGCAGCATAAGAGACATGTCACATGGAAATAATTCTTAAAAGATGCTCTTGTATGGTCCTGTTGCTTCTAGGAATATGGAAAAGGTTATTCCTTTGTTGTCCCTTGTTTTCCGTATTGTTCCCACTCAATAGTTAATGTTCCCTAGAAGTCTGCATAAAGCACTCAAATGTTTGATTAAAGTCCATAAAGAAATTCTCAGAATTTTACAAACTGGGATTGTCCTCACAGTGCAGTTTGAAGATGCAGTTTGAAGACCACTGTGTCTTGGGAGGAGGTCATCCCAAGCCGTGAGTTCAATAAATGACATCTCTTCTTTTTTCTTCTTAGTCTTTGACATTGCCAAAGTGTTAATTTTTTTGAGCATTTTGTAAACATTAAAATTTTTCAGATTTCATGGAAGATTAGGACTCCAAATTCCTGCATTATCCATTAGATTATAGCTCCTTACTGTTCATATTAAAATAGCACAGTGGTCCAAATGGTCTAGGCCTTATGGAACTACATAGTAAGAGACACCCCCTTCGTAAGAGAACTTAAAATTGAATTAGACAAGGTAGATTAAAGGTTTATCTAAAGGGAAACAGAAGTGAAAGGAAGCACAGTAATTTGCACACTTGAGTGATAGAGCTAGGAAAAAACTCAGCTCTCCTGAGTCCTAGGTTCCAGCTCAGTTCCTTATGCTACAGTTGTCTTGTCAGTGTCCTTATTTTTACATAGTTACTAGCCTTTGAGTGAAAAGCCCATGTTTTTAGACTTCCTCTCACACAATTTGCCTGTACAATTATCACCAGCTGCACACACAAACAATGGGCTATGGTATTTAGCATGCAATTGCAGTGACTATACATGAATATGCAGATAGAGTAAATCTAAATTCAGTAGCGCATGCACAAATCTGAAAACTTATTGAAGCTCCATTGTCACTACCTTTACATATGTAGGCCTTGAATCTTGACCACATTCCAGTTTCCTTGCATTTCTCTAGTGGCACAAAATGGTCCTAACCCTGGTGTATCCAACCCACTGATGATCTCTGGTGCACAGGGAGATCATCTTATACTTCAGTGCCATCATAGTGACTTCACTGTAGAGGGGTATCAGACTTACACCACTAATTCTCAGATGCCAAATGGCCTCACAGGGCTGCTAACAGCTGGTAGAGGAAGAGCTGATTCTGAGCTGTCTTCTTCCTCAGCTGTTCCACATGTCAGCTACAGCTGAAGTTCTGGCTGGAGGCTTTTTGGTGTTGGCTAAATCCCTAAATTGATTAAATAGCAATATTGTAAGTAGTCTGCAAGTAAAGGAAGATGCATACAATGAGTGAATAAAGAAAAAAAACAACACAAGAAAAAGGAATCAAAGAGCAAATAAAGGTCATCGATTGTGGAGGAACAAATACAGAGGTATACATTTTAGGGCATGTTGTAGGTGATTTTATTGGTTAGACCATTCTTGTAGGACAATGGTTGTCAACTGGGGGTACACATACCTCTATGGTGTACTTAAAAAGGTTGTACAAGGTACAGGGGAGGGAGGGGCTCCCACAGCTGTGTGCACCCCGGCAGAGGCTTGGGGGGGCACATGCCCCCCCTTGATCTGTGCACAGGGTGGAGGTGGCTGCTGCTGCGCACTAGGCTTTGTACGCTGCTGCAGCTGCCCCAGGAGTGGTGTGATGCCATGTGCCTGCCGCCACCAGGCTGTGCCAAGCCCCCTGCCCGCCCAGTGGTGGGACACATGGCATCACACTAGTCCTAAGGCAGCTGCAGTGGCATGCAAAGCCCAGCACACAACGGCAGCCACCTCCACCCCCTGCACAGACTGGGGAGGCACGTGACCCCCGGGCCTCTGCCAGAGTGCGCACAGTGGCGGGAGCCCCTCCCACATCACCGTGCCCCTGGACGAGCCACCCAGGCTCCAACTATCTCACGACTGCAACTGACTGGCACCCCATTCACCCTGGCCCCTGACCCTGTCTGTGCCCTCCCTCACTGCAGGGGCCTCGTTATGCCCCCACCTCCCAACAGCCCTTTCCCCTCCCCCACAGCCTTACCTTCTGGGGAGATGGGGGGTGCATGTGCACACGCACTCAGCACCCCCAAATAATTTTAATATAAAGGAGTACATGAGCTAAAACTTTGAGACAGAAGGCGAACACTTGTTAAAAAAGGTTGAAAACCCCTGGTTTAAGGTGTAGGAAACCTGACTTCAGTTCCTTCTTTTGTATAAGGAAATTCAAACCACCTCTCCCCAGCTTCTAGGAGAGCACCCTAACCACCAGGCAGTCAGCTCCACTGGGATCCCATAACTGTCTCAGTCACGCCTGTTATTACATTTTGTATGGAACAATGTTGGCACAGAGAAGAAGAGATGGAGAGAATGGGCATGACTCCTAAGCCTAGTGATTTGGATGCTCATATTGTAGGGGGAAACAGGTTGCAGTCTCTGCTCCTTTGAATACTTAATTATAAAATAGTGAAATATCTAGTGGCACAAGGAGTAGACCTCTCATTTTCCCCCATCACAGGTACATATCCCAACAGGTAGGCTATAATGCAGGTGTGGGCAATTATTTGGTTCTACAGGCCACATAGGGAGTTTTGGTGAGTTGTTACAGGCCTGATCAACATCTGTTTCCCTCTTCCCCCCCCACCTACACAGCAGCTCACCAAAAATTCCTAAGCACCCCCATCCTGGTGATGACCTGGTGATGACTTAAATATAGAAGGAAGTCTGGGTGACATCAACCATAAAATCATCATGTTCTTTGTCCCACATAAGGCAGACATATCTGATAGCAGGACTGAAGTCTTGAACGTCAACAGTGCAAATTTCAACAAGCTTAGGTCACTAGTAGGGGAAGTGCTGTGGGGCCAGGGACCAAAGGCAAAAGGTGTGCATGAAGAGTGGTTGTTCTTTAAGGACATGTTCCTTGAAGCACAAAGAAAATCTATTCCCATGCAGAGAAAAGGTAACAGAGGGCTGGGAAGGGAGGGAGGACCCAGGTAACTATAGGCCAATCAGCCTAACTTCTATCCTAGGGAAAATCCTAGAAAAGTTCATCAAGGAGTCTATCTGTGATAAGCTTGCAGAAGGTAAGACTCTGAATGACAGCCAGCATGGCTTTGTCATGGGCAAATCTTGCCTTACCAACCTCATCTGCTTCTCTGACCAGGTAACTCGCCACATGGACACAAGAGAGCAGGCTGACATTGTATACCTTGACTTCCAAAAGGCCTTTGATCTAGTACCTCATAATGTCCTCGCGAGAAAATTGGAGGATTGTGGGCTTAACTCCGAGAGAGGTGGGTGAGAACCTGGCTGCAGGATGGGACCCAGAGAATCATAGTTAGCAGATCTGTATCATCCTGGCGAGAAGTGGGCAGCAGTCCCCCGCAGGGGTGAGTGCTCGGTCCAGTACTTTTCAACTTCTTTATTAATGATTTGGATGTGGGGGTGAAGAGCTCAATGGCCAAGTTCACAGACAACACCAAGTTATGGGGAAGTGTGTTCACACTTGAAGATAGGCTACAGATACAGGCAGACCTAGACAGGCTAGCAAGTTGGGCAGATCGAAATCTGATGAAGTTCAACATTGAGAAATGTAAAGTGCTCCACCTTGGGATGAGCAACCCCCAACACACCTACAGGCTTGACAGCACCAAACTGGCCAGCACCATGAATGAAAGGGACCTGAGGGTAATAATAGATCACAGTATGAATATGAGCCAGCAGTGTGATGCTGTAGCCAGTAGGGCAAATAATATTCTGGCATGCATCAACTGATGCATCTCCAGCAAAACCAAGGAGGTGATTCTTCCACTCTACTCAGCACTGGTGAGACCGCAGCTGGAGTATTGTGTTCAGTTCTGGGCACCACACTTTAACAAGGACATGGACAAGCTTGAAAGAGTCCAAAGAAGGGCCACCTGTATAATCAGAGTCTTACACAACAAGCCATACGAGGAAAGGCTGAGGGATCTGGGACTCTTCAGCCTGAAGAAAAGAAGGCTGAGAGGGGACCTGGTAGCAGCTTACCACTACACTGGGGGAGTACATCAAGGGCTCAGTGAGCAACTGTTCACCAGGGCACCCAAGGGGAAAACTAGGATTAATGGCCACAAACTCCTGGAAAATCGATTCAGGCTCAACATTAGGAAAAACTCCTTCACAGCCAGGGTGTCCAGACTGTGGAATAAGCTCCCTCCAGAGGTGGTGCAGTCACCTACCCTGGAAATCTTCAAGAGTAGACTAGACAGCCACCTTGCTGGTGTCACCTGACCCCCAATTATCTTTCCTTCTTGGTGCAGGGGGCTGGACCCAATGATCTTCCAAGGTCCCTTCTGGCCTTACAATCTATGGATCCTGTCCATCTCCCTGTGCAGGTACCAGCTGGTCTCCGCAGAGACCCTGGGATTGTGAGGCAGTGCCAGCACAGGGCCAGGGCTGGGATCATGGAGTGGTGACAGCTCAGCGCTGGCGCCCTGTAACCCTAAACCCACCCACCCATCCCCATCCCCATCCCAGATGAGCTCAGCCCCATCCCAGCCTAGCGTGGAGCAAAGCTGTGATACACTGCCTGCTTGTCCCTCCAGTTCTGCAGGCACAGGCGTACAGGGAGCGGTCTGTCCTGAGGGAGCTCTGTCCTGAGCCTTGGCCCCATGCTATCACCACCCCAAATGCTGGCCCACAATCCCAGTATTACCTGCCCATCCTGTTCCCAAACACCACTCCCCACTTGCTGCTGGCCCCATCCCATCTGCCTGGCTGTATACCCTGCCTGTGCATGTCCTGCCCCTGGAGGTGGGTGTAGAGCGGATGGGCTGGGGTGCTCAGGCAGCAGAGCCAGGTCCAGTGGTCGCAGCAGATGGAAGGAGCCGCCACTGCTGGCAAGCAAGTCTGGCCACCGTGTTGCCCTAGCTCCACTGTACACCCAGTGGTGTTGGGACTGGTTGTACGTGCCACAGCCCCCTGTGTCTGGGCTGGGCAAGACTGAAGGACCCTCCACAAGCTGGACACAGTCTTGCCTACAGGCTGTATTTTGCCCACCCCTTATATAATGTTTTGGTCTCTCATATTCTGGCCCAGTGAATTAATCTGTTTGAAGTGGAATAGCTTCAACAGAAGAGATTGTATTTCCACCAGAGTAACCAACAGACCTGGTTAGTGCACTCTCTTGGAAGGCAGGAAATATGAGGTTAAAATCCTCATAGGCAAAGAAAGGAAGTAAATCTGAATCTCCCACATCTGAGAGAGTGCTCTGACTGCTGGAATGGAGAAAAGGGCCTGCCACTCCACTTCTGAAAAAAAGTGACTGATCTTTATGAAAAAAGAGTGAGGGTGCCCAACTGGAGAGGAGGCCAAAGGGCTGTGGATCCTGGGTGAAGGGAGGTGCCCTCTGTAAATCAGACTAAAATGGCCCAAATTCTGGAGAGTGGTGGGATTTTAGAAATGCCCTTCACTTCATTGTTTCCTATTATCAATATTAGGGACCTCCCTGATCAGCATGCTAGCTTCTAAAATCCCTTTCTTAGGGACTGTGAAATATTTTAAAACTCTTTTTATTTGTTGTACACCTATGCATCTAACACTAAGTGGGGCAACCACCTAAATTGAGGCAAGCCCAGTGATTCTCAACCAGGGTGACATGGCACCATGTGGTGCCTTGAGGTGCTTTAAAGGGTGCCATTAGGTACAATACAATGTTAGCACTGTTAGGTTAACAAACATGATTCACAAGATAAATCCAAAGATTTCAAATAGCAATCCATAGTTGTGGTCTTTCTGAGTACTTTGTAACAGAAAAACTGTCCTGTTATTTTTCTGTAGTCAAAAAGCGAGTGAAAACTAAGAGCTGGCATTTTCTGAGGGGTGCCTAGAGTCTATCCAGAGATGCCTCAGGTCTAAAAGGGTTGAGAACCACTGGTCTAGCCCCATGACTCTTTAAGTTTGTGTTCAGACCTGGGATATCTTCCCAGTCCATAAGATGTGGGGGGAGAGCTGCCATGCAAGTTATGAAGTCATGTTATCAGAGTTCTTGCTAAAGACTTCCAGAAAGGACTGGAAAACAAGGATCTAGTCTTATTGAGATATGAAACATTTTGAAAATAAGAAGGAAGAAAAAAAGAATTTTTAGGAGTTTTATGGGAGGCTTTTAAAGGTATTTCTCTCATATTTTATCTTTGAATCATGCAAATTGGATATTTTGAGTTTCCCCAGAATTCCACCTCCAGCAGAAACCAAGAAATACTACACTGAATTAACTGAATGAGTTACAATCATTACATTGCCAGAACAATCTGAGGGTTTGACACTTGTCCTGGAAGTGTCAAATTAACCCTTACACAAATATGATATAAATGATGGTCTGATTTTGCAGAGGATAAAAACATATGTGGAAATACAGTTAAAATAATTGAAAATATTACCAGTACCTGCATCTCCAGAACTAACAATGTGCATAACTTAAGACAGTGTCCCTCCACTATTGGCATTCATGGCAAAATAAATATATCAGTTTCTTGTTTCAAATTTGCTGCTTTTCTGCAGTGCAGAACAGTCAATGCCAGCTGCTGTTCCAATGTTTTGCAGCAGTTCCATATTATGCAGTTTCTCATAAACCCTGATTCAGCTTTTTACTCCTCCAAGGTCCACTGTTTTTCACTAGGCTCTAGCTCAGACTTTCCAGAAATAATGCAAAAAGTACAAATGTGACTACAAATTCCAAACAAAACATCCAGCTTTGACAGCATCATTAACTGTGTTCTTTCAATACCTTGTTTGGCTTAGAGACAACAGAGTCTCTTACACAAGACCTTGGTATGGTATTTTGAAAGGAAAATCTGACTGGGTGTGTCTACATGTGTACTTTAATATGCAGTAGCCTATTTTACTGTGCATTAAAGCATCATATAAGAAAACCATGCAGTTACACTAATGCGCAGTAAAATAGGCTACTGTGCATTTGGCATCACTTAAAAATGTGTGCTTTCGATACTACGCATTGAGGCAGCCTAATACGCATTTATTTAGTACCTCACACTGGAGGTACTAAATTTAATGTGCATTAGGAAAAGCACATTGCTTCATGTGTAAATGCATCCACTGGGAACTGCTGCTTGTTACAGTTTTTTCATAGGCTTATTTGGCATAAGCAAAACCATACCCAGTTCCCAACTGGTGCTGCAAACCACGGAAATGAGACTGCTTTACAAAAGCAAAATACTGTGCAATTAATTAAGTATATAATACTTTAAATGGCTATAATGTCTTTCATCCAAGCATTTCATGATGCTTTGCAAATAACTGTAAAAGGATTTCAGAGTGTGTGCGCTGTCCTGAAGATCCTGTTGAAATCCTTGAGAAATCTGATGGTATAGGGCCTCTTTCCTGTCTCAAACTATACTTATAGGGAGCTAAACAGTTTTATACTATAACGTAAAATATTAACTCTAATTTCACTTCAGAATATATTTTTCTCAGAGATTTAAAACAATTTCCTACCTATTTAAATCTATTTTTGTTTATATTGTTGTCAGGTCAAAGTAACACCACTGACTAACTTTTTCAGAAAGTTTGCTTTAATAGAATTATTTAGCTTTATCAGGTATAATGGCTGACTATAGTCCCAAATCTTTGTGTGATATCTTATAGGTTTATGTACACATGCATAATTTATTAAACAAATAATCTGGAAGTGGAATTTATACCCATAGCAAGAGTCCTAAATAATCCATTGGAATAATGAGCCCCACCCAAATCCTGTGGCAAGAAACCATATACGGCACATATATTTAAATTTAAGCACAGGATGATGATTTATCCTGGAGACCTATAATACTCATCTTGTAATGGAATAGTTGTGAAAAAGATCAAGTGAAAAATCCCAAATTATAAGACAGCTAATGGATTTTTTCCTCACACTGAACCAAGGAATGGTGCTCAATATAGGTTGTCCTCTAAAAGACCTTGATGCTGTAGGTAGCTTTTGAAATAAGTGAAGAACTCGTTAGTTGTTAGAACAGATGTGTGAGGAGGTAAAATTATGTTTCTTTTTTCGTCTGCCCAAACAGAGGAGGCTCTACAGTTACTAGAGTTCAAATAACAGGATATTTACCATAATACTCAAAGAATCTATTGTAATATTTGGATGCATTAAATAATCATTCACAATAGAACAGAACAGACTACACTATGAGTTTGTCTTTTTACAATTTTTATGTTTCTGATAAGAAGTCTTTGTGAACATCAGTATTTAAGATAAAATGCAGGTAGGCCTTGCTGCAGGTTGTACCATTTGCACATGATACAGACTTATCTTTAGCTAGCTTTGCAATGTTCATAAGGAATCCCTAGTATATGTATCATGTCCCATCTTTAGGAGGCAACTACTATACTCAAGTCTACAAAATCTTGAGGCGTTGTGTTTTTTGTTCTAGCGGTGTTTTTCTCCATGGCTTCAGCCCTATTGTCAGAACAGGTTAGCAACTCTTTCCAGCGTTCAACTGGTTACTGTTGTTTCTCTTTCAATATTTGGCTTTGCGATTAATATACACAAAGCCTTTGGATCTCCCTCTGCTCCTGTAACTTATTTTTTTGTATTCCTTAGCATGCCCAGATTTTCTAGATACATGATGGGTAATGATGGGATAACTGTTGAGGATTAAAATATATTTGTAACAAAAAAAAAATCAATACATCTGAGACTTGATTTTTTCCAAAGCACTTGAGCACCTGCTGTTCTCACTGACCTCAGTGCTGGGCTCTAAGTACTTAAAGCTGGAATCCAAAAACTAAGAATAGCTAACTACCACACAGTAAATTGTTGATGTGCCCCTAGCCTTGGAAGCTGGTTTTGAAAATGTGAGCCTCACATTCTCTGTGCCTCATTTATCTCCTATATAAAATGAGGACTAAATGTCTTTATACACCTTTCTAAAGTACCATGAGATCTATGTTGCTATGCAAGCGAATTATTATAACATATTACATACTATGAGAATTTTAATTATTGTCTATAATACTATTAAGATTTTACTATGTAGACACTCAAATAGAAACAGATTGACTGCATATTTAATAGAACTTGGGACTTATATAGCATTTTACATTTTGAAATTGTTTAATTAATACATTCAAGACTGAACAAGTTGATATTATCCACTTTTTACAAAGGCAGAAAATGAGACTCAAAGAGGTTAAGTGATTTGCAGAAGTGCACATAGTGAGGAGTAAATTCATAACTAGAATCCAGGATTTCTGACACCAGGTTCCCTGCTCTAATCACCAAATCAACTGTTCTCAAACAGTAGTTGTCAACAGCCAGCTATTGGTCATTTGCAGGGTCACTAAAATATATTCTTAATATTATCTAGTGTTATAAACAATTGCTGTAGCTGCCACTATGACATTATGCTACCATTAACAGGGGGTAAAATATTTCCTTTCAGCACCAGGGGGAGGTGATATAATCCTTGTGATTCTCTTTGAGAACACTTGCCTTAGATCAGTGGCTCTTAACCTTGTTAGATACAAGGTACTCCTCAGAAAATTGCAGGTCTTAGCTATCACTCTTTTACTGACTACAGAAATACAGTAGAGCAGGGCTGCCAAAGATACAGTCCATGGGCCAGATCTGGTCCGTGGAGCTCCATCATGTGGCCCCCAATACTGGTCCCGGCTGGATTATTTCTCACTGAGAAATTTGCAAACCTTCTTAGTGAGGGTTGGATTAGCTCATAAGCAAACTAGGCACATGCCTAGGGGGCCTGAGCTGGGGGGCTGGCCCTTCCCTCCGCAGTGATGTGAGTGGTTCCATTTGCCTCTCTTCCTTTCCTTTCCCTTCCCCTCCCTTCCTCTGACCTTGCTACCACCATACACCTGGTGGTATGGCAAGTGGTGGCAGCGGTAGTTAGTTTCTGTGCCTCTGGCAGCTGTGGCAGTTGATGCTTCTGCTTATTTTGCCACTGAATTTCCAAATGCAAGGGGAGCACTGTGGGCCAGATGCAGAGTTTGGATTTGGCCTGTGGGACTGGGAACTTGGTGGTAGGAGGAATGGCAGCTGCAGTGGGTATGGGAGCTATACATTGCCACCACTCACCACAACATCAAATTTCCAGACCGGGCAGGGATGGGGTGGGGTAGGAGTAACAGACTGGATCCAATCCACAGGCCATAGCTCTTGCTGTAAATCAGGGGTAACCAAGGTATGTACCAGACTTTACATCACTGAAATTGTTTCATATTTACTGAAGCATGTACTATAAAAGGATGTCCCACTGAGAAATTTGCCAACCTTCTTAGTGAGGGCTGGATTAATGCATAAGCAAACTAGGCACATACCTAGAGCTCTATTGTAGGGGTGGCCTGGTCCTTTCCTCCATGGCGGCGTTAATGGCCCTCTCCATGTCCTTTCCTTTCCCCTCCTCTCCCCTCCTCTGGCCTTGCTGCTACAGCGGCTGCTTCCTAGCAGCGGCTCCAAGCTCCACTTCCCGTGGGCAGCAGCGCCAGGGTGGAGAGGGGGGCCTCGACCAGCCCAGGGCCTGCAAGTTTGTTTGCCTAAGGCCCACTGAAGGGTTAATCTAGCCCTGGGCCCTGAGTTGGCCCACATGCCACATGCAGCGTGTGCTGAACCAGCCCTGCACATAGTGCCCAGGATGGAAGCTGAATGTAGTGCCCACCTCAGGACCTCCACTGCATGGAGCACCCACACAGGTCATCTGGGATCCTGCACAATGGATCCAGTGCCTGCGGCACCTGCTGTGGCCAGTGCTGAACTGCACCTGCATGTAGTGCCCGCTTTGGCTGGTCCAGGACTTGAGCCACATACAGCACCTGCTCTGGTCCATTCAAGACATGAACCATGCACAGCCTCCACTCCAGGTGGTCTGGAGCATGCACCATATGCAGCGCAGTCCTGGAAGAGCCAAAGCAGGTGCTGGATACTGCTGCTGCTCCAAGGAAATCTGACTTTGTCTCTTTTATACTGTTTTAAGTTTCTTCAGCTTCTTGAAAATCAAATGCTACTGGATGTTTTTCTCATTTACAAATAAGAAGTAGAAATAAGCCGGCAAGTAAAAGGGTTTCAATTCCATGTCCAATAGATTATTTCTGTAAAATTGATTTGCATATTTAAGATTTGCGATTTTACCAACATGCTCACAGTACTGCTTCAGTATGCCAAGTACTTGAAATCTATTAAGCAGAAAGATGTATACAGACAACCCAGGGCTACTTCCGGTGACATCGTGTCAGTGTGTTAAAGTGCATTTTGATGACACTGGGTCATGTCCCATTAAAATGTAATCGTGTTGCAACGCTGCCTGGCGATGCTGCGTTTCTGAAACTGGGACCTGCTTTTGGGACCTGTTAATATCCTGCACGCTGCGTTCGCGGGACGCGGGATCGCCAACGCGACCCGAGCTGTCCTGAAAAGTCCAGGCAAGGTGGCAATATGCCAGCTGACTCCGCTGATTCACCAGTACAACCGCAGTGCATTCGACGGCATATTACGAAGGCCCCTAGGGGTGCTGCTGTGATGTTCAATCTAGGATACAGCATTTTCAAATGAGCAGTTACGTTCACCTGCCTCTTTTTTGCTGACTCTCCGACAGGAGCGTGATCGATTTCACTGTAACTTGAGGACCTGTCGGCAATAACGAGGAAGGGCCAAAAGCATATTCAAGCAGCAGGGTTACCAGATAAGCTCAACCAGAAAGAAACCGCCTAAAAACACACCAGCTTTGCAGCAGGAGAAGAGCTTGTTAATTTATTTTATAGCGCAGACCTAATAGGAAGGAAAAAAATTTTTGGAGGGGAGGTCGATTTGCTTCCTCTCTAACGTGCTGTCACATCCATCCCCCCACCCCACCCCACCCCACCCCGCTATTGCCACCAGGCATCCCTTGTCTCCATGCAAAAGGGTTGTGTTGGAAAAACAAGGCGTGCCGTTTATCTGTCCTTAAAATGACAAGCAGCAGCAGCAGCACGCGGGGGGACACCGACCCACGCACCCGCCCCCGGGCTCAACCCGCCGCGTGGCTGGGGGACTCCGGGTGGGGAGCACCCTCCCTCCGCCACCGTCCCGGCATGCCCCGCGGCGAGCGGGCGGGCGGGGGGGCCCATGGCCTGCGATCCCAGCATGCCGCGCGGCCGGGCACCAGCCGGAGCGCAGCAGTAGCCGGAGCGGGCGGAGCCGCCGCCTCCTCCTCCTCCCCGCGCTGACACAGCCGCCGCCCCCGCCCCGCCCGCCCTCCCGCCGCTGCCCCCGCCCGGCCGGCCATGCCGTCTCGGGCAAGGTAATGAGCCGCAGAGCCCCGGGGTCTCGGCTGAGCGGCACCGGCACCAGGCAGCACTTCCCGCAGCGGGGCTGGAATGACTGGCAACCCAGGTGGGCCGGGCGCGGGGGGCGCGGCCTAGGCGGCCTCCGGGTGCGGGGCAGCCCGTGGCTAGGCCCGGCCGCGCCTCGCGGGGCCTAGGGAGCCGCTTCCGGACTGTTGGGACCGGGGCCTAGCGGGCGGGCGGGGGGCTGCCCCGCGGCCGGCGCCGGGGCCTGGGTAGGGCAGCGGGAAGGCCCGCGGGCGGAGGGCACTTCCTGCTCCGGCGCGGCCCGCGTGTGCTGCCCGCCGGGGTTGCGCCGAGCCCGGGCGCGGGGTGACACCCCCTCCCCCACCCAGCACCGCCTGGGCACTGCCCGGGCCTCCGCCACTGGCAACTTTGTTACCCGGCTGGGGGCACCTCCCGGGCTGAGTTGCGGAGGTGGGGGGGGGGGGGTCACTAATAGTGAGTCTTGTTCCCTCTGTTAACTGGTACTTAGTGGGAGTGGGGTAGATTGGCTCCTTATAGACTACCCTAGGTGCAAGCACGCATGTGCACGCACACACATATGTCATTCATGAGTTTCATGAAGAAGGTTTGCCAGTTTCTCAAGGGGACGTCTTTTTCTGGTGTGCTTGGGTAGATGTGAAAAGCTTCTAGTGAGGGAAAGTCTGGTATTTAGCTTATCCCCCTAAATCAGAGTTGACCATGCGATGGCCCACGCGGGGTGGGGCTGGTCCACAGAAATCTGGCGGTGTGGCAGCGGTAGTTAGTTTCTGTGCTCTGGCAGCTGTGGCAGTTGATGTTTCTGCTTATTTTGTGGCTGAATTTCCAGTCCCAAGGGGAGCGCTGTAGGCCAGATGCAGAGTCTGGATTTGGCCCGTGGGACTGGAAACTTGGTGGTAGGAGGAATGGCAGCTGCAGCAGTTAACGTTGCCACCGCTCACCACAGCGCCAAATTTCCAGGCCTGGCAGGGATGGGGTGGTGGGGGAGGAGTAACGGACTGGATCCAATCCACAGGCCATATCTCTTGCCGTAAATCAGGGGTGACCAAGATATGTACCAGACTTTACGTCACTGAAAGCTTTTCATGTCTACTGGAGCATATACCATAAAAGGATGTCCCACTAAGATATTTGCCAGTCTTCTTAGTGAAACTGATTTGATTCATTTTCTCAGCAGTCAACAGCAACTGAATTTACAGACATGTGATCATGCTGTTAATTTTG
This sequence comes from Alligator mississippiensis, assembly GCF_030867095.1. NCBI lineage: Eukaryota > Metazoa > Chordata > Crocodylia > Alligatoridae > Alligator > Alligator mississippiensis. The sequence continues at coordinate 44,800,090 of NC_081836.1, read as the reverse complement.
AGTACTTAACCTAATTCTTACATTTGGTGGTGTCACCTATTAAACCAAAAGGCAAGTTTGTTTTTTTTCTGACCCTGGGTCACTCATTCAGCCTATAGGGCAGTGGCTCAAAATTCATCTAGCCCTAAATGATTACTTATAGCGGTGTGGATTAACCTGTTTGGAAAGTGTCACACCAATCCCCTTCTCCTGCCCACTCTGCTGTGCCACTTCTGGCACTTGTGCCGTAGGTTGGCCACCCTTTACAGGACAGTGTTCATATTTCTGGGCCCCATGCTAGAAGTCAGATGCTTGTAAATTCCTGACCCAGAAGTCTCTCCGCCACCACCATGGCATTACATATGTAGTTTATGTCCTTCCTGACACTGACAGCTGTAACTGCTTGTAGGTAGGACTTCAGCTGCCTCTAAAACATACTTTGTCTATGCTGAAAATAAGACTTGTCACAATTTAACATACCCTGTCTAGGCTAGAAAATAGATTTGTTGCTGTAAACCATTTAAAGGGGACACATCACTGGCACTTAAGGTAAAAAGAGTCAGGACTGAGCTGTATGTAATAACATTACAAAAAATGTCTTGAGAGGAGGTGAGCCATTGTCATGGGCAAGCCAGTTAACTATCCTGAACGGGGCCTGATCCTCTGCCTTAAGGGAATTATGTAACTAGGACACTTGTAGAAAAATATTCAGATCTGTTCACTAAACTTGGGAGAAACCTGAACTCATAGCAATTAACTTCACTTCTTAGGTTCTCTGTCACTAGGGACCTACTTAATTCGCAGTTTTGTGGAAACTGCAAAATCCAGGATTGTCCTCAAAATCCATTAAATCAAACAGAAATTAATACATATGTAAATAAATAAAGTGCTGCTTCCCCAGTGGAAGTCAGTGGTCCTTGCTGCCAGGACAGAAAGGCATTGGCTGGTGGGGTGACCTGAAGGGCACCAGACAAGATAGCAGCTGCCCCCTCGCTCCTCCCCCCTGCCAGGGTCTCTCTACCAATCAGCGCTAAGGGGTGGGGTTGCATGAAGGACAGCCAGCTGTCAAGATGGTGGCTGTGCCCTGGTCCCTCTTCTACCTTGGGCCTCTCTGCCAATTAGTGCCAGGGGGTAGGGCTTCTCCGCCAATTCGTTTCAAGGAGTGGGGCCACTGTCAAATGCCTGTGAAACCGGCTGTGTGCACTGTGAAAACCCCTTTGCCTTGCTGTCATTTAGGCAGTTCCCTATCTGTCAGTATCTCCTGACTAGGCACCCCAAAGACTGAAAATGCACATAGAGCTGCTAATTCTCTCTGCAGACTCATGCTAAAGTCCATAGACTTTATAAAGAATGTCGACTGTATGAATCAATGCATAATTATTATCTTATCTGCACCAAGAAAAAATGAAATGCAGAGTTTCAGTTCTGAATCTTTGTTGTAAAGGTAGATTACCAACTTGATATTTTTCCCTTAAAATAGATAATTTGAGTAGTTTCTGGTAGACTTTCCTTAGATATTATGTCCTGATATTTTTTTAATGGTCTTTTGGACTAGACTTGACACTTGAGTCATAAAATATGATTACATCTACTTTCTCTTTCCTTTTTGTCATATGCCTCTGTGCGGATTGCTACCTTTTCAGTTCGTGGGGTTTGATGAGAGGACAAAATAGCTAAAACTGATACATACAGTTGTCTCAAATTATCGGAGCAAAAATGGTAGAACTTTTATTAAAATGATAGAATGAGTATTTTCAGCACTGAGATGGAAATGATTTTTCCCCTCCCGAGTTTATTGTATTTCTAAGTGTCTGCAAAAAATTGTTGCTATTACCAAACATGCAAATGGAATGTCAAAAACCTCCTGAACTTCTAGTGTGAGAAATCTGGATCTGAATTTTTCAGCTTAAGTTCATCTCTAATAAAGTTTAGTTGTTAAATTAGAATTAGAATGTTGAGCCTGTATGAATGCAGCCCTGCCTGTCAGATGCCTGCAGGCTGGTTTGCACATGTTTCTTTTTTTACTAGTATAATTGTGATCATACAGGAATAAGCAGTATTAATGTAAGTTTCTTTGAATCTAGAAAGAATTGTACCAGTTTAACTATATATGTTTCTAAATCTATCTAATTAGAGTACTACAAAAACTGTAAACACGGCTGAGGGCGTGTGATAGGGAGGTGCTAGGTTTAAGAGATCTGCTCAACCCTTACTATCTGGAGTTTTGTCTCCTAGTTTTGTTTTTAAGTTTGATGAGTCCTGCCTTATTTCCCTTGTCTCTGGCTTCTGGAAATAGTGGGGGGAGGGGAAGTAATACCACGCTGCAGCTCTTACTAACTTCAGGCTATTGTCAATCTTTGGCTCTGTTACTAAATTCACTTGGTTACACTCAACACTTTTACACTAACAGGAAATGCTCTGTGTGGTAGAGCTGGTTTCATGCAACACATTAGCATTAAGTAGGCTAATGTTTTTAGGTACAGCATAGTAGTTAGGATTAGAACAGTAATTTTAAGAATATTCTTTTCAGGCCAAGGTGAGAAAGGAGTGGGAGTGGATTTTTAAATGGCTCAGTATATTGCTATGAAAATTGGAAGCCACTTTGTAGAATGCCTTGCCTTGTTATAAACGTAGAGTAGCAGGGGATTTACAGGGAGATGAAAGAGAGAACTTACAGATCTGATGGAACAGCCAGAAACATCCTGTAAAATACAAAGTTAGTCTTGATTTCAGTTCTTGGAAATGGAATTAGTCCTTTTCACGCAAAGTCAGTGTCCCTAATTACAGGTACTCCTCGTGAAACTCCTTAATGTCATCCCAGTTAATGTTGTTTCGTTATTACATCGCTGATCCACTGGAGAACATACTCATTTAAAGTCACATAATATATGCACTGTATAACTAGAGAACAAAAATCTTAGAACTGGGTAAGTATAGAATAAGACATCCTAAGAATGCAAGACTGATGGCATAGCACAAGGAAACCTTGAGACACAATATTAGATGTTGCTTTCATCACATAAGTTACCTAAATACTGTCATTTTTTTTGTGAAAATCATGGAAGAAGGAGGCTTTGAAGGGGATAAGGAGGTAGGTTTGTCTGTTTATAGGGGGATGATCCCAAGCATGAGGGGTGGCATGAGAGAAACTATGAAGGTTCTTGTTTGAAAGCCTAAATGTAGTGGCTAGCACCAGGGGCTGGTCAGAAGTGAGACTTGATGCTTTGATAGTGAAGAGGAGATATCGGCGTAGGGGGGAAATAGGGTGTTGGAAAGGCTTGCATTCCCAGGAGCAGGGAGAAGAATGTTGCCGTAATAGTTGGGCAGCACGGTGAAAGCATAGACAAGGTAGGAAAGATAGTATTACAGATGTTATGCAGAAAGAATAAGCAAAATTTAGATGTGGCTTGGATTTGAAGAGCTAAAGAGAGGTCTGAGTGAAAGACATCTCTTGGGTTATGGACTTAGCGATGGTATGGGATATTGGTTCAGTCTATCTCTGTCGGAAAAGGAAAGAGTTTGGGATGGGAGAGAATAACAACTTTGTTTTATCAGTGTTAAATTGACACCTAGACACCTATAGGGAGACGGCTTAACCTGCATGGACGGAGACGTGTGGAGGGTGATAGGTTTTTAAGTAACAAGTACGGAGAGAGTGGCTGAATTTGAGCTTGCATGTGAGATTCTCCCAGCGGGAAGATGTAAAGAGGAGGAAGAGACCATTGTCAGATTCCTTTGTAACCTTCAAAGAAAACAGATTCTTCCTCAGTTCTTGCCCTGGAGTTGAGAAGTAGCTGTTGAGGATGAGGGAGGGCTTGAGGTGGTTGGACATTGTGGTAGTAAAATGTGGCAAAAGTGTCCACCGTGAAAAAACAATTGTAGAGGGTGTGTAGGCAGTTCTTTCAATGAAAGACGTAAGAGGAGACGAGAAACAGTCATCACTGGAAGTCTCAGGATAAGCTGACGTTTCAAAGTTATGGACTTTGAATGAAGGTATGTTATAGCCAATGAAACAAGTGGGATATGCCATTTGGTAGACATCTTGTAATATGGCTGGAGAGAACTCTTTCAGGAGGGCTATAAACAATGTTTGTATTTTTGCAAGTTGAACGCTTTTGTCCTCTTGTTTTGTTTCCCTTTGGTCCATAGAGTTTAGATTTTTATTTTATTTTTTTAACTTCTGGGATTTCCAGGCTTTGTGTTCTGATACAGGATATTGGATATTTAGCTAATTTGTCAAGATTAAAATCTTCATAGAGGTAAACTAACTATCAGTATGTTATAGAGCACTATCTGCACACCTCTGTTTACTCTGTGTGTTTACAGAGTTGATGTTGGTTTGGGACCTTTGCTTTGAGAGACCTTATTGCAGCAAAAGCTGGTGATTGTGGTTCATGTTGCCAGTAGAAATACCATTTCTGCCAGAAGGGTTTCTGAACTACTGAAAACCTTTTATTTATTTTATCATTGAAAAAGAGTGGCTCTTTTTTCAAATTCATACAGGCTCCTTTTTAATTTTATATGGCACAAAAGAGCAATAAAACTTGATACGCAAGAAGAAGTTGGAAAGAATAGAGGTGGCAAGAAGGGACTGTGTGAAAACTAAGAAAATTAAAGTGAAATGGCTTAAATATCTTTCATATAATGACTATTTAATTTGGTTATTATGGTTGCGTTTTAATAGTTTTTCAGATGCTTCTTATAAACTTGAAATTATTCTTTCTGATACTTTATTCACTGAACAGATCCATGTGCAAGTTTTGTTCTTATTTGCCAGAACAGTATCGTTTGGGTATGCATGAAAATTATTTTGCATAACTTTCTTTGTGAGTCTATGGGGCTCATCTTTAAAAGTAACAATTAGGGTTTGTTTTTTTTTAGTTTATACTCTTAAGGACACTTTTTTTACTTCTCAGATTATCAAAAATATAGTTGGAAAATGTCAAGCCTTAACTTTGCTGGCTTTGCTGTTTGAGAGTGAATAGGATTTTTTTCATGTTTGGACTTAGTAGTCAGAGGTGGTTTTTCTTCTAACCTCCCTCCTTTCTTCAGAAAAGGGTAGCTCTGACTTGTCACTTATCATTGCATCAGATCTGAACACCTTCTCACCAGGGCCACCCCATAGGGGAATACTAGATCATGATCAGGTAACATTCTTATATAGACTTTAAGAGATTGAACTTCAATAGGGCCTCAGTCTGATCCCCCAGAAGTGCAAGCACCTACTCTATTTTATGATTACTTGCTGATTTTTTGTTTTATATGTGGGGTCCAGCCCCCTGCCCAAAGGGTAGGAAGTCAGCTGGGGCCAGATGACCCCAGCAAGATAATCATTCAAACACTCTTGAATGTGTCCAGAGTAGGTGCTTGCACCACTTCTGGGAGGAATTCCAGACTCTGGAGGCTCAGATGGTATTGACGTTTTTCCTTATGTCCAGTCTAAAATGGTCTTCCAGCAGTTTGTGATCATTGGATCTTGTTTTCCCTTGGGGTGCCCTGGTGAACAGGTGTTCTCCCAGATCCTGATGCACACTCCTGATATAAGCTGCTACCAAGTCCCCCCTGAGCCTACCCTTTTCCAAGCTGAAGAGTCCCATGACTCTCAGCCTTTCCTCATGAGGCCTGCTCTCTTGACCTCTGATCATGCACGTGGCTTTCCTCTGGACTCTCTCAAGCTTCTCTACATCCTTCCTAAAGTGCAGAGCCCAGAACTGAACACAGTATTCCAGCTGCAGCCTCACCAAGGCTGAGTAAAGCAGGAGGATGACATCTTGGGTCTTTCTTGAGATGCATCGGTAGATGCAAGCCAGGTTGTTATTTGCTTTACTGGCTGCAGCATTACACTGGTGGCTCATGTTCATCTTGTGGTCAGTCATGAACCCCAAGTCTTGTTTGGTCGTAGTGCTAGTTTGTGTAGCACTGCTGAGCCTGTAAGTATGATGTGGGTTCTTTCTCCCGAGGTGGAACACCTTGCATTTCTCTATGTTGAAGGTCATCAGGTTTTGATCCTCTCACTTCTTGTGAAGTCGTAATTGGAAGATAGTGTTTTCCTTTAAATGTTGAAAGGGAATTGAGAAAAATTAGTAGGAAGGTATTGGACTTTTATTCAGTTTTTATGAATTTTTGGGGGCATCTGGAAACTTGCTTTGATAAGCAGTCTAGGCAAACAGGGAACAGAAACTTGGAGCAGGGTCTGTCATGCTTTTTTCCCCAACCTGAATTTTATTGCTAGTTTGATTTCCCCATATTTTGGAGGAAATAGAGGTCCAAAGGGATTAATTCTTTATTTCAGGAATTTACATCAACTTTAAATTGTAGAAACGTATTCTTTAAATTAATATATTCCCTTTTGGTAGAGTACATAGCAGGTAGAGCCTAGCTAATTTGTTCATGGTGTTCCCATCTTTCATTATGTATGTGTTGATGTTCTGAATGAGGCGAGCTGTATTATTGCATTGGTTGTTGCTTCTTTGACCCAAGGCAGCATAGGAAAATGAGCCTATTCTCAAGCATAATATTGCTTTCCAGCAGTATTCATGGATGTAGAATGAAACTTTTTTCATTCTAGTATTACTGGTCCTGGGGAAATGCTGTTATTAAGGATATAGACAGTATTATTGTATGCTGTGGGGAGGGTTGTATAGATCTGTTTGACTGTCATCATGCCAAGAATGTTTCAATTCCTGATATTTATTGTTTCTTGATTAAACTCAAAACCAGAAATATCTTGGATCAATCAGTTATAATTATTCATTTAAGCTATCTCAGATCACAAAAGCTCTGATGAGAAGGAGAATTTTAAAAGCACATTTTCCATGGGAGAAGTGTCTACTTTGAGCCTGCCCTTACTACATGTTTGCCTAATGGAGCAACCGGCAATGCTATTGCAGAAAAACAGTAACTCCCCTGTGTGGATGTTCTCTTTGGAAATTAGAGATTTTTCAAATAATTATTCTCTAAAGTGATTTGATTCCAGAATCTTATCCGTATGAGGAATTTATTTTGAAATAGTTTAGTCCAGAATAATTATATTCTAGAATACACATGCTAAATTAAATAAATGAGCTAAATTGAATAATAATAGGGGTGATCTTGCCTCAGGCAGGGGGTTGGACTAGACGACCTATGGAGGTCCCTTCCAGCCCTACTTTAGTATGATTTCTATGATGAACGTTTCCATGTGGTATCGCATGGAAGTGAATTTCTCTTAATACAAACCGGTTACATTCCAAATCCAAGATAACCAACACCTCAGTTATTGATCTTCAGTAGGCTGAAGATTGTTTCATTTGTGCCTACTTAGATGAGGAGCTTCAGCTCACTCTTGATTGCTTCTGTGAAGTGTGTGAAATGCTTGGACTCGCTGTCAACTTCATGAAAATCAAGGTACTTTACCAACCAGCTGTCCTGCACATATTAAATTTAAAAGGCAGTCCTTGGCGAACGTTGAGCATTTCCTCTACATGGGTAGCCACCTTTCTTAAAAAGTTAACATAGACAATGAGATATAACGCCAAATAAAATCTACTAGTGCTGCTGGTGGATGTCTCTGAAATTGTATTTTCGATGATAATTATATCAGGACCCAAATCAGACTTGTTGTCTACCAAGCTGTTGTCAACTCTACCCTGTTGTTTGGGTTTGAAACTTGGACAGTTTATCGGAAATATCTGAAAGCCTTGGAATATAACCATCAGCAATGTCTTCAGAAAATCCTCCAAATCATTATCCAGTCCCTCAATCAAATTTCTTAGGTGAGGAGATAATGGCTGTACTCATTTCTGATTCCTTGTGTATCACTTGAAACACAACACAAATAAAATAACTTTTTTTGAAAGAATTGCAATGGCTATTTCTGAATATGAAGGTGGACTATTCTGTTTTGATGGGTAAAGAACTTAAAGATAGGAAAGAATACCAAAATCTCTGTTGCAGAACAGTCTGCTCTAGCAAGTTGCTCAGCAGGAAACTTAATCAGTTTTTTTGACTGATTCTGGATGGAAGGTTCAGGTTCGCTTTCTTGCTCATGATCAAGATTTGTTTGAGGGGAAATAAAAACTTTGAAGGTAGCTAAGTAGTACTGCTTCTTGAAGGTTCATCTAGGATCTTTTATAGTGTTTAGGGTTAGAATTTTTCATTCAGTTTTCCATTCCACCTATACAATTTTTATTCTAATAAATTTTGTATTTGTAATTGAAGTTGCCTCTATACCACAGTGTAATGGTTTTGGCAGCACACAGTATGTGCTTTGTGTGTATTCTCTTAGGTGATCATCTCAGCTTATGGTATGATCTCGTGTTTACAAACTGCTACCTCTAGCAATCCCAACATCAGGGACCAGTTGTTTCTTCATTCTTATGATGTGGCAAATTGCTTAACCCAGTTACAGTGAACACCTTTTCATAAATCTTTGGTTCTGCGAAGATTTATTATAATGAGCTTGTACTTTATTTGACTGGCTTAAAATTGGTGCTGTCCAGGACTTTGGAAGAAAGTATTAGCGCAGTTAAGACAGACAAGGTTCCTTGGGTGAATTTGATATCTTTTATTAGACCAACCCAAATGGTTGGAGAATAGTTATTAAGCAAGCTTTCGGGTTCAAAAACCCTTCGTCAGGCTAAGGAAGCTGCAGCAGTTGGTGTGTGCTCTTCCTGGATGGAATGAAAAGTCCAGGAAGAGCACACACCAACTGCTGCAGCTTCCTTAGCCTGACGAAGGGTTTTTGAACCCGAAAGCTTGCTTAATAACTATTCTCCAACCATTTGGGTTGGTCTAATAAAAGATATCAAATTCACCCAAGGAACCTTGTCTGCCTATATCCTTTGACCAACATGGCTACAGCCTAAACCTTAGCACAGTTAAGTGTGTCTTCCAAAATATCTGCCTGTCGCAAGTTATTTCAAGTAGAAATATTACCTTATCAGGAAAAATGTCATCTTGTGTGTTTTCTGGCCTGGCTATACTGTCTCTTTAAAAGAGGTGTAAAGCAGAGATAAGAGAAATAACTTCCTATACCTTTCCTTTTAAACATGAGTCTATATGTAATTTTTTTATGTACAGGCTGTTTCCTGAGTTAAGACTTCAAGAAGTTGTGTGTGGTCTCTAAAATAACCCTTTGAATTGGTTCTGAACTTTAAAAGCAAACCTGTTTTCAACTGCGAAGTCTTTCTCTCAGTATTCATTGATTTGCGGAACACATTTAGATAAGCACAAATAAGTTATGATTTTAAGCACTCTTTGTTTGTTCCTTCAGTGAAATGTGAACTTTAAACTTTCATAGTGACACGTGGGAGACTAATAAATATAACTAAAAGAGAATATGTATTCTGTCACTGTTATTCAGGCACATGTTTCTGAATAAGTTGCAGTAATACAGGTAATCGTTGTCAAATAAAATGCTTAATCTTCTTATTCCAAGCTTGCTTTAGTTGGAAATCCTCACTGCAAAGCCTTACTGATCATAGAAACCTGTTGGATCTTAAAGTCTTAACCAGGAAACTAGTAGTTTTTACCAAAGGATCTTTTTTTTTTTTTTTTACAGTGTCTGTTGGGAAATGAATATAAATTGCTGTTTTTTTTCTAATATGCACATTGATTGTAGTGAAAAGAGAGAGTTTCTCAGGCAAGTATTATTGTCTATTAGAAGAGTATATGAGGACAGATCAGGGTTTGTTGTTGTTGTTTTATTTTTTTTTTAATGCTACTTCTTTTGTTAATGGATTGACACGCACTGTCTTTTGAGTCTGTCTGCTAGAGGTGTGCTGATACATTGGTCCTATATCGGATCAGCACCGATATAGGAAAAAATTGACAGTATTGGCAATTGCCTTTTTTTGCCTGATGCGGCTGATAATATGGCTGATAAATGTCCCATGCACGAGCACAGCAGCAGCCGCGAGTGCAGGCTCTGCTGCCAGCTGTGGCCAGGGCAGTGTCGGGCACTTTGTAGTGGGATGGCAGGGTGGGCCAGGTTGTGTTTGCAGTGGGCAGTGGCAGTGCTGGGATGAGGGCTTCGGTGAATTTGGGGAGGGCTGCAGTCCCTCCCTCCGCAGCCCCCTTTCTGAGCACAGCCTGGCCCAGCCCCCTGCCAGGAAGAGCCCAGTGCTGCCTCCAGCCCGCAGCAGCAGCCCACCCTCACCCCGTGCACAGATCTGGGGGCATACTACCCCCTGTGCCCCTCTCCCCACCCCTTCCCCGAAAACAGACTTACCAGCTGATGCTCCAAGCTGCCCAGCTGCATATTGGAATTGGATCGGTATCAGCTGATATGGCTCCTTAAAAATTGGCCACCAGTACTGGCCCATAAAATCTCTATCAGTCTACCCTTACCATTTGCAGAACTTTTCCCCCAGTCACAGAGCCCATTCAAGATTTCTTTTTCTTTCTCAAAAAACTACAGGCCTATAGGACTTCTGGGCTTCACCTTGATAAAACAATACTTCCAACAGTATATGAAGTGAGGTTATTCAAATATTTTCAAAGTACGGTGCTTAAAATTCACATTCTTAATCAACTACTTCTTGAAGTACATTTGACAGCTCCCTGTTTTGAAGGTATGAGTTAATACTGTATTGTTTTTGAAGGCTATATTAGTCTCAGAATCAAACTGTTAAGAACTTATTTGGTATTCAAACTCAAAACAATTGAGTGGAATACCAAAGCAGCAGAAACCCTATATATCCTGCAACTTTGTGCTTGAACTGGAAGTTTCTTCTGCTCGTCATGGAGGGAGAAAATGTACATGGGCTGTGTAAGTGACCAGTGAATTGAAACACAAGATGCATCTTGTCTTCCACAAGCAAAATGGGCCTTATTTGCTTTTCAACAACATATAAAATAATAGTGACTGTAGATCTGGAAAAGGGTGCGGGTTAGTAAGGTGGCCAAATTTGTAGAGACACAGAATTAAGCACCTTGGTAAAGACCAAGGTGGAGTGCGTAGAAGTACAGAAGGAGCCGGCACTACTGAGAGAATGGGCAACTAAATGGCAGATTAAATTCAATGTAAGTAAGTATATAGAGATGCACATGGGCAAAAATAACCCAAACTATATGTACATTATGATGGGCTCCACATTAGCTGTTACTACACACAGGAAAGAGGTCTTGGAGTCATTGTGGACCATTCATGGCTAGAATGTCAGCTCAGTGCTCAGCAGCCATCAAAAAGGCAAACAAAATGTTACAGGGGTATAGCTTGTAGCCATGTGGGTCTGAGGACACTGTCAGACAAGGTTTTTTGAGTAAATCCGATATCTTTTATTAGACCAACTGAGGTAGTTGGAAAAATTCTTCTTTTCAAGCTTTCGGGTACAAATACCCTTCATCAGGCTGAGGAAGCATCTGCAGTTGGTCTGTTAGGAATTTTATTAAGAAGGAAACGAAACAATACAAAGTATCATCATGTCCTTTTATAAATCCATGGTGTGTCCGCACCTTGAATACTGTACCCCGTAGAATATAGAAGAGCTAGGGAAGGTATGGAGAATGGTAACAGTGCAAGAACTAGGAATCATAAAAAGATACAAATAGGTGGTGAGTTTAAAATTAACAAAACGAAGTTTTTTCACACAGCAGGTAATCAGTGTGTGGAAATTATTGCCACCTGAGGTTGTGGAAGCTGACAGTTTAGCCAGAAGGGACTGGACAGATTTGTGGAGGAAAGGGGCAGCAGTAGCTATTGAGCATGGGAGTGAGGGAGACGGCCTCTGAATCAGAACTTCCTGGACCTTAAATGCTGGAGGCTGCAAGAGAGTGAGGAACAGTGGTGGGAGGGGGAAACCCGGGTCATACCCAGTTCACTCTCCCTTTCAGTATCTGCTCTCTGCCACTGTGATTCACATCTATTTGTTGCCTTAAAAAATCATGGGGCAGTGCCTGCCAAGTAAACTATTAGCCTCCCTTAAACGTGGAGACTACTGGGAAGGTAGCAACTGATTTCTGGGGACAACTAAAGACATAACAGGGACAGGAGTGACGGTCAAAGGTTAATAACTAGTGTGCCATGGGGGGGACACCAAGCGGAGCACATCAGACAGCACCTACTGGCCCTCAGACAAGTTCAAGGAGCCAGTGGACACTGTCCAGTGATACTCTGCCAGGAGATGAGATTGCACTAAGGAAAGGAAAGGGGCCCTGCAGTCCCTGGGCGTCTTTCCGACCAGAGTCTTCTTCCTGATGAGGTATATTGCTGGTTGGCTAGGGCCAGGAGGAAGTTGACCAAGACGTGCTGGGATTTGGGGGGCCACAGACGTAGAGTCCATAAATAAACAGGTGAGGGGAAGGGAATAGCGCAGCCAGTGCACTCCAGGTATGTGTGCGCCAGGGTCTCCCTCTGCTCACAGAAGGGGCAGGTTGGGGGTGTCTGTGAACTGCACCAGATACATGCTTGTGGCAATGGCCCCGTGCAGGAGCTGCAATCTCTGGTCCCCAGTGGCTTGTGAGATCAAGGTGGAGTACAATCTTGTCTGCTGTGGCCCTGTGACACATGAGATACTGGGCAAGATGGACCTATGGTCCAACCCAGTAAGGTTGTTTCTTTTGTAGTTCACTCAAGAATAGGGTGAAGGAAAAGAGTGTTGTGATCTTTTAATTTCTCAGTTGCCTTAAATAGGCAATTTTGCATTTTGCTAATGCATTTTGCTAATCCTTATAAGATTATTTTTTCTGTTTTACGGATGAGGAAGCTGATCTTTGAGATCAAGTATGTGTTAAGAGATGATTAAGTTCCCTCTTCAATTTATTTATAGACTTAGTTTTGTTCTGTTTTTACCTTCTTGCCTATGGAGTGTATTTGACTCTTGAATTTACTTGTTGGCTTTTACTGTAGTAACTTTTTTCTTCCTTTTTTATGAAGGAATCAACCAAGGGTTAATAGTGGCAGGGGGGTTTTGTCCTTGTTTGTTTGTTTGTTGGTGGGGGGAGCGCATTTTGAGGGGGGCTGTGCATTTATCCTTGATGTTTAAGTGGGAAGTGGTGAAGGATAATTTTCTTTTAGCAGAAAATAGGTGTAATCACTTGTTTTTGTAAAATGTCGGGGCCTTCCAAAGCTCATAGCAATGAGGAGAGACCTTTAGGACTTGATGAACAGTTACCCATGGTCGGTACTTTAATCAGTGTGAATTTTAGTTATTTTTTAATGTCAATGTTTTCATTTTGCTTAGGTATGTTAAAGCCAAGAAAATACAACCTCCAATGTTCTTTATAAGGATGCATTTAAAAGTCTGTTTTAATTAACATAAGGTACTAGAGTTAGATGAACAGAAGTCTTCAGAAATTTAAAAAATGTAATTTATTAAAATTAGTCAAATTAATATGCATCCAGAGAAGAAAATAAAAGAAGTACCTTATCACTGTTGCCCTCTTGCTCATTTTTCCTATTTTGCACTTAATTACCCTGGGATATAAAGTAAATCTCCAATACCTAGACATTATTGCATAAACATAATATTAGAAAGGGATTTCATGGAAAAAAAATCTTAACTTCCTGACCTTTGAAAGGATACAACTTTGTAGCTTTTTCCCTCACAGGAAAGCTTTGTTTCTTACATTTCTATTATTATGCTGTAAAAACATCATAATTACTAACAGTCTATATTAGAACCTTTGACCGCTGGTGACACCTGTACATTGGAAGTTACCTTGCATTTGTTGCCGTATTCTTGTGGCACGCTACGTAAGTGTTGATATTTATGTTACTTGTCTCATTTTTAGTGTTTCAGTTCTTGTGAGAAGTAGATCATACATTTCCTGATTCTATGCTTATGTTTTATTTTTTTTTCTCTTACGTTCAGTCAAATTCCCTTAAATCTCAGCTCAAAAGATCTATTTACTGGCAGACAGGAGTTGTGTTGGAGAAGTAGTAAATTCGTTCAGGGTGAACTGCTTAGGGTTTGTTCTTGAGCAATAATGCATAGATACAAAATAACATCCCCTCACACTTTTTCCCTTTTAGAGCATCCATTCTTTGTTTCCAAGAGTTAACTTGATCAAAACATCAATGTTCTGCGCAGTCAAAGTGTCCATCCAAATCCAAGCACTTAACCAGACAATGCATATGAGAGAGCACTGACACATTGAGACACACGTCCTTGGTGTTCTGTTACAGTTAATTCAGTTTTTGTTCAAGGCATGAGCTTAAATTGCTTTATCTAAAAGCAGCTTGGATATATAAGATGTTGGGTTTGGTTTTTAAATATATTCATAAATGCATTCATAAGTGTGAATCCCACTCTTAGTATACTATATAAAAATATTTTTCTTTTTATAGAACTGACAGTGCATCTACTGACCAAGACAATTTAAAATATTCTGCATCCAGAGACCGGGGCAGTTCTGCCTCCTATGGATTACAACCCTCAAATTCAGCTGTGGTGTCTCGACAAAGACACGATGATATCAGAGTCCACACTGACATACAGAATGAAGAAAAAGGTATATGGATTGCTCTGTTATATATAAAGTAAAAAGGGGACTTCCAAGGACAATGAAAGGCGACAAAATTAAAAGTACTGAAAGTTTGTTATTGTTTTAATAAAAAGCAATATTTGTACAGTTCATTGCCACAGTATATCATGGAGTCCAAAAATTTAGTAGGGATTATGAGAGATTTTCATCCAGAGTTCCTTTTTTGGGGAGGGGGGAGATCAAACCTAATAATCAGCGGACAGAGAATAGAAAGAAATTTTCCATTATTCCAGAATGGCTTACTTTGGGATGCAAAACCTTCCTTAAAAAAACCCCTAATGTTGGTTGCTGTTGGAGGTAGGCTACTGGAGTAGATGGATCTGTGATCTGACCTGATCTGGTAAAGAAATGATTGTATTTATATCAGTTGACTTTGAACTAGCCTATATTTTGCCTCCCTCTATAGCGTTGAGTAAATCATTTCTCTTCTGTCTGCTTCAGTCTAACTTTATAAATTAGTTGTGATACATATATATCCCACAGGAGTGTTGTGAAGGTCGTTTGTAAAGTTATTTGGTTTGGGGGAAGGGGAATATGTTGCTCTTTTGCACAGCTGGAAGTGGCCTGGTTTAATTCACGCTTCCAACTATTGTCTGATGGAGTAACTTCTTGCTTCTGAATATTTAAAGTAGTGCTGATAAGAATAGACATGTAAAGGGCGGTGGAAATTTATCTTGCAAAATCACTGTCTTTGAGAAAGTTAACTTCCTTTAGATCTGGCTTAAAAGTGAAAAATGTCAAGCATTCATAAAAACACTTATTTGATTCTGAAGCTTATAAAAAACCACTTGCAATTTGTTTTCCTTTCAAAGGTATGAATAGGATAAAAATACCCCAACTGATGTATCTTTTCAATCAATAGATATGGTTAGCAGGAAGGAACATGGTGTGAAATCAGTAGTTGTTTAAGATTCCAAAATTATTTAGACAAGGATTGCATTACCTTAAAAAAACCCAACTTTTTTTTCTATTAATTAGTCCTTCAGTATTAAATGCTAGAATTATGGCATTTTTGAGCACCCAAAAGAGTGCTAGGTATTATTAATATAATACCTGGAGTATGTTCAAATATTAAGGTTCATACATCCAGGAAGTTACTGTTTTGGGAAATACACCTTTAAAGTTTGCTCGGTGCTCTTAGTTGTTCATAGCTGCTGGAATTTATAGGATTTATTTTCCTTTCAGGAGAGAAGCGTGATTGGTCAGCTGTGTTTGAATTCTGCTAGATCAGCCGTTTCAACTCATTTATTTTGATCAGACTATCTTCATTTTCAACCTGTTTTAATCAAGAAAGAGATGATGATACTCTTTACTCCAGGCATTCTTAGTTAATTGTCATACCTGTAATTACTAGCAAGTGTGAGATACTGAACAGTATATTCTTCTTAAAACAGCTGGGTTAGGTTTGTACTATTCACCAGACTGTCTAGGTCAAAATAGTTCATTTTGAGAACTTGGCCTCTTTTTCTGTTGTAGATAAATCTACCTGGGATACATTTTTTAAGTTACAGTAAACATTTTGAGTTGCCAGTGCTTAGTGTTGATACTAGAAACTAACAAAATAGAAATCATTTCCAGAAGCTGGCTCATACCTGTTGCGTTTCAGAACAAGACATCTGGTTCCAGGGGTGGAATAGGAAAAATTAAATTGGATTTTTTTTTTTCTAGGTTTGAAAGTGTCAGTTCTAGGACCTTCTTTATGAAATTCTGTAGGGTGGAAATGACCAAGTAAAATTTCAAGTAGCTGGCCTGGTTAATCTTTCTTTTCATTTAGATGTAAGGGATCTGCAGCTCCACATTCAAATCTGATTCACTAACTGGGTTTTAACTTTTCCAGTGAGAGGAAGTCTGTATTTCTGCATAGCTTTCTGTTCTTTGCTCTTATTGCTGCACCAGTGTTTATAGTCTCGGAAAGAAATCTGTACTTTTCTTTAAAGGTCTGGGTACAGGTGATAGATATGTGTGCTGTAGATAAATGCAGATATTTAACCTGTTTGACACACTGCTTCAATTATAACCTAAACTAATGGCCAGGAGGCTGTGTAGATAATTTTCACAGATGGAGTGCGAACACAATTGGATGAGGTTCTGTAGGGACAAGTGCTGGGTCCTTCATCTGGGTATGAAGAACCCTCATCATAAGTATATGATGAGTGGTTGTCCACGGGCTGACATTGCATCTGAAAGGGATCTGGGGGTGACAATTGACCAGAGGATGAACATGAGCCAACAGTGCGGTGAAGTTGCCAGCAGGGCAAATAGAGCTCTGGCGTGTATCAGCCAATGTATTGCCAATGGATCCACGGAGGGTGCTTCTCCCTCTCTATTCAGCGTTGGTGAGGTCACAGCTGGAGTGCTGCGTTCGGTTTTGGGCACCACACTTCAGGAAGGGTGTGGATAAGCTTGAAAGGGTACAGAGAAGGGCCACCCATATAATTAGGGGCCTGGAGGACAGGTCTTATGAGGTGAGACTCCAGGAACTGGGTTTGTTCAGTCTGAACAAGAGAAGACTGAGAGGTGACTTGATAGCCTCTTGCGAGTATGTCGGGGCGAACACCAAGACATAGGGGAGTAACTCTTCAGAAAGACGCATCTCGAGAGGATGAGGTCCAATGGGCACAAGGTAGTTGAAGAAAAATTTAGGCTGGACGTAAGGAAAAACTCCGTTTCCGTAAGGGTATCTAGAATCTGGAACATACTTCCAGCAGAGGTGGTGCAATCGCCAAGAGGAGTCTGGACAAGCACCTCATTGAGCTTATTTGAGCGCAGCTTCCTCCTGCCCATGGCAGAGGACCAAACTTGATGGTCTTACAGGTCCCTTCTGGTCCTTTTATTCAGTGATTCTGTGATTGTGTTTTCTGTACACTCACATTCAGTCTTGGCCCAGTAGTGGTCATTGGACACTTGGTGGAGTACTTCAACACTGCCAAGGAAAAATGTTTACTCCTGTAGCAACAGATATGACATGAAGGTTATCTAGGCTATTTCAAGACAAATTATCCTGCATGTTAAGACACAGTTAATAGTTGAAGTTCCTTCAGGGAGAGGGTGCTACATCTCCTATTTTTCTTCCTGTAGTTAGGTAACTACATTTGATTATGGGGTTGTTTGAGGTTGTTATTTTACACTTAATTATGAAATATGGCAATGTGGATTTTGTTGTAGAAGGTGAAAGTTTGTGGGATGAGTGTGATTTGAATGCATGATTAGCTGACACCCTCAGTGATATTAGTCTTGAATTTTTGCAGTGGTATGTGATCTTTTGACCTCAAGATATCACAGTTAGAAGTAATTTTCTTTTAAGGAGTGATTTGCACCAGTACAGCAAAATAGCTTTAGTGGTCTCTTAGTTGGACCATTGTAGAGTCCTATGGAAATTTCATAATTTCCTGTATTGTCCAAAGAAGAAGCTGTTACAGTAGCTTTTTGGGATCACTACAGCTCCATGTTACCCTGTTTATCATTTGGACTTTAGTAGTTGAAACTTCCTAAATTCTATAGTCTTGCAGACTAATCCCTTTTACAGAGCAACTAATGTAGCTGCTAAAAGATAGTCTGAACAATACTCAGATTTCTTTTTCTCCAATATCTTCATAGTCTCTAAGAGATGGGGTCACGTGAGTTATGTTGCTGGAGGAAAGCCTCATCAATCCTCTAGATGCCTTGACCCAAATCCTGTTCTTTCCTGCATGATTCTGGTGGGTCAGGTAGGAAAGATGCTTTTAAAAGGCTGCCTGCATGGCTTGAAACTTTCTCTCCTTGTTTAAACCTCAAAATTGAGTTCTTGCAAGTTGCACAAAGAATCATGCACAATCAGTAAAACGTTTGGCAGCCCTGTAAGAAAAAGGGGCACAAGAAGCTCCAACACCACAAACTGCTGTAATAGATATGACAAAACAGAAAGATTGGGCTTCTCACTATGTGAATTCTTGGGGAGCTTGGTTCTTTGAGGATGGTTTTGTATGTGGCTGTCATCCTGAGATGTTTTGAACTCCCGGAGGTAGTTCACTACTAAGAAAAGTATTTGCAGCAAATTGGGACCATTGTCTTCTAAAAGAGGCTATTATTTCTTCTGGGTAGACTGGCCTGCTGTCAGTGAAGCACCTAGTTAATTTTTTAGGATGTGCATCAGATGTTTAATGTGTTTATGTAAATATTCCTTAAAATGACCATAATTGACTTCTGAGGATATTGATTGGACATATGTTCAAAGGGACCCATTCTATTTTTAAATTGCACTTCATTTGAATGTTTTGCCATCTGTCATAGCAAACGTAGATGTTATTTGTAAAAACAGAGACTGTAGATTTTCTTCGTTTGATAATCTCTGCCGTTTTGTATGCTCTGTAGGCTGGTGTTTGTAGCAGCAGTAGAATTGAAACAAAGTGGACAGGTAAGGAAGGCACACGCAGAGTCTGTAGATGGGCCTAGGTATTTTTACTTTCCAGCCAACTCAAAGGACCCCTCTGTATATAAATTGAGAACTAGGGTCTTTTCATCCTTTTTTAAAAAGCAACACTATTTTTTCCTTTTATTGCATTTTTTTAAAATAGGGATTTTGCAATTGGTCAGTTTAAAAAAATACCATAGTGTAGTATTCTTCTGATTTTAACATGAGCTATTTGCAAGTCACCATTTAGCATAAAGACAAGTACATGATTAAAATAATTCAAAGATGATAAATTTAATAATTAAGAACAAAACTAAAAGACTTCCTAACATAGATACGGCAAAATGATAAATAGGCATCAGCATATTTTGATTTTCAAATCAATGTTTCAACAGGTGGCTACAATGTCAATGGAGGATCTGGGGAAAATACTTATGGTCGGAAGTCGTTGGGGCAAGAGCTGAGAGTTAACAATGTGACCAATCCTGATTTTACCAGTGTTCAGCATGGGAATCGTGCTTTAGCCACAAAAGACATGAGGAAATCACAGGGTAAGAAAGTTGTTTTTCAAAAATACCCATTAATTTTCAGCAATCTCTGTCATGTTTAGTGAGTAAAAGATAAAAAGATTTTCTTTTTTCCTCTTCCCCCCCCCCTTTTTTATGAGTAAGCAATATGTATTGGTTGTTACAATTGAACTGCAAATCTTTAAATATGTGTTGGCTGCAAGTGGAAAACATCCTCTTTTAGAAACAACTATTTTGATTACTAATACTATGCTGGTACTATTACTACGGACAGGCCTGTACGTGAAGTTACTTTGGAATAGCTATTCCTTAATTTACTTCAAAAGGCAAGAAGGACGAGGTGTACCTACAGTGGAAAAGGGCGGTCTAAACTATTCTCAAACCTATTTAAAGGACTTTTCTGGTCATAAATAAAAGAACAGAAGTCCTTTAATCATGATAAAGGTGGTTTTGTTTTTTTTAATTAATTTTTAAAAGAACTGTGGTGGAAAGTAGAACTTTTGGAATTGGACAGATAAAGAGATCTCGGAAAAAGAACTGTGCCTGTTTAATCTGAAATTAGATTTGAAAGAGTAAGTGGAGCTATACAGAAGTAGAATATAAATTTAAGTGCAATTGCTGTCTTAAGCAAAAATTAATTTTCAAATGTAGACTATCTTAAAATATTTGCATTCCTTAGTGCCCGTTTTGGCTTCTAACCATTTCATTTGATGTGAATTTCAGAAACATAATTTCTTAGAGGCTCACTTGTGACCTGTACGGTTCAGCCCAGGTACCACAGAAAATTGCCACGCCGTGGAGCACAGTTTTATATTTATTCTGTTCTCTTCTTTCCTCCAGAGATGACCATAGAATTGATTTTTTTTTTTGCTGCATTTCCTATGAGTCCATGCAATGCACCTGTGCTCCAGTTTCCTATCTTTGGAGCTTAATGATGTATGGAGCATTGGCAGGCAACCTTCAGAGTGCAGCTGCTAGCTCAGCTCAACAGCTAGAGGGTAAAATGGAGTTTCACAGATCTGAGTGGTCAACTCTATAGCAAGGGTTTCTAGTTCTTACTGTAGGGGTGGGCAAAATATGGCCCACAGGTCAGATCTGGCCCGCCAAGGGACTTTGTTTAACCTGCAGTGGGTTTCTCAGTCTCACCTGGCCCGTGGTACGTGTGTGTGTGTGTGTGTGTGTGTGTGTGTGTGTGTGTGTGTGTGTGTGTGTGTGAGAGAGAGAGAGACAGGACCGGGGCAGTATGGTGGCTGGACTCAACTTTCCAGTGTCTCCGCCACTGTCAAACTTTGCCCCACTGTCCAAGCATGCCAGCCCATCTGCCCTGTATCCACCACAGGGGGCACTGGACAGAGCATCTAGGCAGCCAGGTTCTTCATGGAGACTGGCCTGAGACCCCTGTGGGCAGGCCATGCTTGGCTGATGAATGGGGTGGGATGGCAGGTGCTGGTTCTCTGGGCAGGGAACGGATCACGGCTCTGCTCCAGGCCCTGGCCCCGTGCTGTCGTCTCCTTGTGATCCCGGCTCCACCCACCTATCCTGTTCCCAGAAGCCACGCCCCACCTGCCTGCAACCTCATGCCATCTGCCTGGCCAAGCACGCCCATGCCCTGCCCGCAAGAGTCTCAGGCAGGTCTTCATGGAGGTCCTGCCCCACCACGCAGCCGTACCTAGTCCATAACCGCTTACCACAGTTCCTTAAGCCCAAATAATTGCTCACCAGCCCAAATAATTGCCCACCATCTTAGTGACTCAGAGACTTCATATCTTCTGGCTGTAATATCTCCTGCTGTGACCTAGGTTCCTTCAATGTTCCTCACAGAATATGTGGTCTTTCCCACTTCTTAAGAGCATGGTTTGTAAATAACCAAGAGAAAAGGAAAATCCTGTGCAGCTTCAAAGGAAGACATAACTACAAATCTTTGTGCATTTTGCTTAATTAATGTTTTGTGAGGCCATCCTGGTCAGGAACAGAATGCATGTTAGACCCCTGCAATATTGGAGAAATTGGAGCAAAACAGGAGTGGTAGTCTTTTTGGAGGAAATGGCCATTCTGTAGCCAGTCAAAACAAAGCGATCTCCATTGTTCTTTGACTCTGAATCCATTAGAAGAAAATATGAAGCAGTATCCACATGACTCTGACTAAGGCATCTCTTGTTCACAGTCTTAGTTTTTCTTCAGAATCGGGACCATGCTGGAGATCAGAAGGGGAGGACGAACGGTCGTCTTTTTGTGCTGAGCTAAAAAGGGAACTAAGTTTTGCTTTTGCAGCAAACAGCTCTCTGGAAAATAATCTGGTTCTTCCATTCAGGAAGAACTTGCCCTTATAGGAGTTGCCCTATCAAGATTTTACTAAAATCTAGGAGGACTTCTTGTTGGTGGTATTCTTATGGGATATTCCAAGAGTATCTTATTGGTGTCTTTTCTGTTCGTTGGAAGATACCAATAAGATACTTGGGGAACATAATTTACAAAATTTTCAGTTCAAAATAAAAATGAAGGTTTAGCGTACTGGTAAGGCTCAAATACTATATTAATATCAATCAGAACCACTTAATAAGATTTTACAAATGCAAGGTTTTCACTAAGATGAGCTGGATGAAGATGGATCTTCTTGGAGAGCACATTTCTACTAATCATATCCTCATATTAACGAGATAAACACTTTCTTAAAATGCAGGTGTCAAGACACTTGGGTAAGCAGACTCCCAATTATTTGGTAGATTAGCAGTTTGGTTATCCAGTGTTGTTTTAATGCAATAGTGAAGGCATATGCTGAAAATTCATGTTATAATGTGACTTGTGGAAGTCTTGCTGCAAACTCACCTCCCCTATTCACTTCTGCATAAAGAGACCCAAGAGGGTTTATTTCCAAAGTGACTCAATATTTCATAATTCCACTGTCTTTTTGGCACTGCCAGTCAAACACTGTGCAAATCCTTCTTATCCAAAAAGAAATATGTGACCTATTTTAGGTACTGGTAGGGTAGTTATGAGTTCAGATCTTAAGGCTAGGGACAGATGTTACACATAAATGGGTATAAGTGATTGGAAACAGGTTCAAATTTGTAATGCAACAAAAGTTCAGTGCATATAAACCACTTTCAAAATGGCTGAAGCCAGTTTAAGATACACCTGAATGGATGTAGAATCAGACTTAACTGATTTAGGTTAAATCAGTTTATTGAACTTCTGTTCCAGATCTCCTCCAGATTAAAGCTAACCCACAGTCCCCCAACATCCCAGGTTGCTTTCTACCTCCTCTGCAACAACCCCCCCCCCCTCAGAAGGTGGGTGGGTAGCTTTGGACCAAGCTGCCTGCTTCAGGCAAGCAAAGAGGTGTGCTTTAGTACCCCCAAACTTCTGGCCTGGGCTACTGCAGGCATATGGCTGCATTTCTGGAATCAAAAGTGATTGTCTGTTCACTTGCTTATTGGCTCAATCTGTGCAGCTTAGACCAACCTGCAAAGACTGAATCCATTCAGCCTTGGGCTATTTGACTGTCTGTACTTAGCATGTAAATCAACCATTTTATTTAGGGTCTTTAAAAACAGAATTTTTGCTGAGGTTTTATGCTGTATGTATGCATAAGTAATAGCTTCTGTCCAAAAAATTGTATCCTAATTAGACAAAACAAAAAAGATCAGAAAAAGAACTGGGGTGAACTCTATTTTATAGATTACAAACTTGTTATTGTTCTTAATTATTAAAACAGTTAATCATTCCATTCCAAACCAGCTGCTAAAATTTGATTGGTAAGCTCTTTGCATCTTAATGTATTGCAGAATAGATAGGTTTTAGATACCTGAAAACTAGGGCTGTGTGAAGCTTTAGTCACTGACTTGGTTCGGCTTGATTCGGTGGGCGAATCTGAATTGAATCAGGAAACCTTTTAACCTCCTGAATTGAATTGGAACCCTCTGAATTGATTCAGAGAGATTCGTAAAGATTCGGCGATTCAGACATAGACACGGCTTTAAATGTTTTTTCTACATACCTCAAGGTACCAGGCAGCTTGTGAATGCTGCAATGGTGGGTGGATGGAGCGTCCCACAGGAGCGTGGGCTTCCCAGTGCGCTCAGCAGCAGACCTGGAAGTGGACTAGAAGCAGTTCCGGTCCACTTCCAGGTCCGCCGGGGAATGCGCTGAGGGCCTTACCCTTCACCCCCCCCACTCGGCAACTGTGCCTCTTGGGTCTGGGGAGGCACCCAGGGTCACCCTGCAGCCAAGCCAGAGGGGCACGGGGGAGCTCCCCAGCGTGCTCCCTGACAGACCTAGAAGTGGACCGGAAATAGTTCCGGTCTACTTCCAGGCTTACCACTGAGCATGTGGGGGGGGCCCCCCTGCGCTCCTGTGGGACACTTCATCTGCCCCAGCATTTCAGCATTCACAAGCTGCACCTGGTACCTCGAGGTATGTAGAAAATACATTTAAAGCTGTGTCTATGTCCAAATCGCTGATTCTCTGTATCAGCATCGAATCTTTAGACTTGGATTCGGCTGAATCGAATTGGGGACAGTCAATGAATTGAATCACTGTCCCTGATTCGGGTCGAATCGAATAGGGCCAGTTTCGCACATCCTTACTGAAAACTTCTTTAATTTAGTAGATAGACTCTCCCTTAACATCTAGCATCTGTATCCAAAGTGAAGATGTTTTATAGTAAAGGTATTTTATGTTGAAGAACTCTGTTTTCCTGTCCCTGCAGAAGGATCTTCCATTTACAAATCAGAACAGTTAACTTTTGTTTCTGTTGTTAACCCAGTATACATACAATTAAGTTTATTTCAGCCTTGGGAGTTAAATTGGCGGGCTGTTCAATGGCAGGTTTAATCTAATGCTTTAATCCAATGTTCAGCTTCAAAGCAACAAGAATGTGAAAGATCCATTATAGGATCCACTGGAAGAGAAGAAACTGTCAGTTAGTTTAACCCATTTTCCTATTTAGATTGTTTTGAGTTATGGGTTAATTTTGAAATAAAAATTGCTTGTGTTTTTCCCCCAAGAAAAAGCTGTGCTTTTAAATGTAACTATACATTTGAAATTAGTTTTCTTTATGAAACCAAAAATGCATATGTAGATGATAAACTTATTTTTCAGAGCGATCGTTGTCTTATTCTGACGAGTCTCGACTGTCAAATCTTCTTCGGAGGATTACTCGGGAAGACGACAGAGACCGAAGACTGGCTACTGTAAAGCAATTGAAAGAATTCATTCAGCAACCAGAAAACAAACTGGTTAGTGATGTTATGTTGTCTCTTGATGCTGAAATGTGTGCCTATGTATTTGTTTGTTTGTTTTTTTTAATCTGTTCTTTTTGAAAAGGTTTGACTATTGAGATTGTGGGTAGGCAAAATTTCCTAGTTGATTCTTCCTATGGGAATTATTTCTAGGTCATGGTTTTTGTGGCATTTAGGAAATGATTTATTGTTTGATTTACTTAAGACATTTGCCTCAAAGCAGAATCACTGAATGCCCAAACTCTGGATATAAATGTGATATTGATTGTGCAGTAGACAGTTTACTTTTTCTCTTGACTGCTCCCAGAAATATCTTCTAGGTATACTTAAGTGCAGTTTTTACTTGAATTTAAACTGTCCTGTTGCTCAAATTGGCTATATTTTCAACTGTATCTTTAATCTATACGGACTGCATAGCCATAGCATGGACCAGGTCTTTCAAGTTGCCTAGAAAAAGCTGAACTGTAGATGGGGGGAGTACTGCCTATAAAGAGCACCATGCAGGGATCCAGAAGCACCTTCCTTGACTGAATTTGTGAACCAGCTTGACACAAACGTTGTCTCCTTCAAGCTTCCAAGATGTCATGCACAAGGATCGTGAGCTAGAGTCATGTGAAATCTGTGCAGTGGATTTTTTTTTTTTTTTCAAAAGATGGGCATTTCCTCAACATCCGCCTCTTATTATTTTTTAGAGGAAAGGTGTAACCACAGAAGGACCTTCCCTTTCCCACTTCCACGGCTCACGGACAAGTTAACAATCTTATCACTAGTTTTGTAATCTCATTTGTACTTCATGAACCTATCCATCACTGGAAATAGATAGTTAATGACTTGTGCAGTCTCTGCTACAAACCAGGCTGAAAGCCAGATATACGGGGTGAGGTCATAAGAAAGTTCTAGATGGAAAGTTATTTTGCTGCAATGTCTTTAGTAACTTTGTCCAATTAGGAAAGAAGGTTATAGCAAGGTATATTTGATTCTGTCTGCAGCTGACTAACTTTACTCTTAACCCTGGCTGTAGACTAATAGTATTTCAGTACCTCTCCTGCAGTTGTTAAATGGATGATGTCCCAGCAGTAGCCCAAGTTAAGGTCATGTTTGTGGTTATTTAGGTCAGCAGCCAGAACAGGCAGATTTCCAGTTTGCATGTGGGAAGTCGGAGCTCTGTCAGTACAACCAGTGTTTTAATCTGGAAAAAAAACCTGAGCTCTGATAGAGACGACACAGGAATACTGTTTGTCACAACAGGAATAATGTTTTCTGTAGAGTGTAGCCTGGATTCATCAGAATGACCACTGGTAAAAGCAGTTCTGGTTTGGGCTTCATGAATGTTGTGCCGGAAGCAGCAAATGTTTTGCTTCCACTGACTAACTGGTAGACACAATAATAACTCTACAGTTTCACTTTGCAGTTTATAAAGGTACAGCACTTGACCTCATGTGTGAGACTCAGCAAACTTGTAAATATTTACTTATTGGTGAGAGATTGAACCTTTGAGAGGGAAAGCATATAAAGAGGATATTTTGCAGTCCTCGGTCTCCATAGTAATCAATGCTCAAAAACAGCACCAGAAACAGTCTCATAAATATCTCCCTTTTAAAGTTAAAACCAAAATAGTAATGTGGGACACCCTCTTTAGTAAGGATGTCACAAATTAGCCCCACAACTTTTTCCCATGCAGATAAGGCCTAAATCAGTCGCACTTAAGCAGAAATCAAAAGTTTTGTAGATACTGTTGTTAAATATTTTTCTTGCAAAATAAATCATGTTTTATCTTGTTAGTCCTCTGAACTTCAGGTGTAAGTTTAGTTTGCTGAGCTTTTCTGGGCTATCTTATGGATACTTCATGTCATTAACCTTTTGAATAATGTGTACGTTTTTTCTAGATGTGTGAGAGGTTAACACTTCACCAGTATACCAATTTGAGGAGCATGGAATGGAAATTAAGAACAGTAGCTATGTAGTTTGCTAGCAGCACTGTCCGATTTTGGAGCTAAGGTTTAATAGTTTTAGAAAGATGAGGATCTCGTAAGGTCTTCGTACACAGAATATTGGTTCAAGCTCCCATTGGATATTAAAGAGTACTCCTGTACTTTTTTTCTAAAAGCTATGCTGCCTTAAAATCCTGAGAAAGTTGTGACGTATTCTGTTTCCATGTGTAATTTCCTAATGAGAAAATTCGGATAACAAACTGTCCTATAACAAGGACGGAGGCATAATAGAATAAAGTCAGTGTCTTCCGTCTCTCGCTTCAACCCAACCCAAGTTTCTTCTGTCATGCCATGCAAAGTTTACATTAACATGAAACTTTGAGAATATACTTGAGTGCAGTATTTCTCACAACATCCTGGCAGTGCCATTCTGATGCGTCCTTGCACCAGTCACAATCCTATGCGTCTAGCATCAAGAAACTCTTTCTTCTTGTAACTGGCTCGTGAGAGTCCTTTCAGTCCCTCTCCACAGTGTCAAACCATTAATATTTTAAAGGGAAATACTTTTTTCTTCTTCTTAGAGGCAGAATCTGTCTAAGCAATTTGAGGATGACTATGTGGTATTTTGAGGGAACAGATCACAGTAACTCTGGTCATTTTATGAAAGGGAATGGTACTGGTCAGAATGTAAGATTTTTTATTTTTTTTTTAAATGGCCCAAAAGCATGTTGGAAGGTAATCACTGAGTCTCAAAAAAAAAAAAAGAAAAAAGAAAAAGTGAGTCTGTATTAGGGGTGCACCAATAGAGATTTTGGTGACTGATACTGATAACTGATTTTTAAGGAGCATATCTGCCGATATGATCCAATTTCTGATATGGCTGCATGCAGCTGCTAAGTCTGTGGTAAAAGGGGGTGGGGGAGGGAAGGGGCTTGGGGGTGCAAAGATCAAGCCTCATGCAAAGATCAAGGTGAGGGAGGGAGTGAGGCTGGGGTAGGTGCTGCCCTGCTGGGGTGGAGCAGGTGCTGGACGGAGCTGTGGCTCGTCTAGGGGGTGTGGAGGGGGCGGCGCCCACCGCTTGTCCAGGAGGGGTGGGGGGGTGCCTCCAGATCTGCACTGGGCAGGCTGTGGCACTGCGCTTAGGGTGGGCAGCGGCAGTGTTTGGAGGTGGGCTATTGGGGGGGGCTGCAGCCAACCCAAATTTGGCCATAGCCACCCCCTCCCAGCACTGCTGTCGCCCACCTCGAGCACAGCGTGGTCCCCCAGCCCACAGCTGCAGCCTGCCTGGCCCACCCTGCACAGATCCAGGGGCACTTCTGGCACATCCCTCCTGGATAAGCAGCATGCCGCAGCAGCCCCCCTGTACCCCCCTGATGAGCCACAGCACAGTGCCTACCCCAGCCCTATTCCTTCCCCTCTCCCCTTTTACCACAACAGAGTTACCAGCTGTATGCTGCCAGGCTCTGCTTTCTGCCTGTGTGCTGTGCTGCGCCTGCGCATGCACACAGGCATTTATCAGCCAAATTATTGGCCACATCAGGCCGATTTCCAATATAGTAATTTTTCTTCATATCGGTGCCAATCCGATATTGGGCCGATCAGTGCACTTCTAATCTGTATTCTTTTTTTAAAAACCTGCCAGGAAGGTAGTTTTGCTAGATAATATCTAACAGTATTCTAGTTAGAGCACTTTTGTTTGCATCTTTGTTTGTACCAAAAATGTTTGGTGGTGTGTCACGCTGAAAACTTGTTGTGGTCAATATGGATGATTCCTGTTTTATTGCTATGTGGAAGGAATATCTATAGCAGGTTTGGCCTTTCAGCAGATCCTTCAAAATTTGGGCTTATCTATAGGAAAACCAAGTATTTGGGGTATGGATTAGGAAATGAGGAATTAGTCCCTTCATTGACAAAGTGAAGGCCTTGGTAGGATCCCCTGTACCTAAGACGAAAAGGCAACTAAAGTCAGTCTTGGGATTGGCAAGCTATTACTGGTACTGTATTCCACTGTTCTTGGCAGTTACAGCTCCACTAAGAGAGAAGCTGTGCAAGCCAGCACCCAGGGAAGTGGTGTGGTTCAGCATGTTCAGATGCCTTTTGAGAGATAAAATGAATACTATGCATTATTTCAGTGCTGTGCAATCTGGGTTTTAGTTGGAGGTTTGTTCTATAAACAGCAGCCTTGAAGTGAAGCCTTGGGACTGTTCTGTCTCCAGACTTTGAGGATGGAGAACACCCAATCTCATATATGAGTATAAAGCTCCTTCCCCAAGAACAATAATGCACAGTAAGAGGAGTGTCTTGCCATAAAGTGGGGGTTGAGACCCTCTGATATTATCTCTTTGGGTTCCCCTTTTTTCTGGTTACAGATTATGCCTCCTTAACAAGGTTAAATGTAATGCAAAAAGCCAATGCCAGACTGATGCAGAGGTACCTGGCATTACAACCCTACTCGTTTGACAACTGCCACCAGTCAGAAGCTGCATGTGCCATTGTGGACTTCTTGTGGGATGGAGTGGGGATTAGATATGGAAGAATGGGTTGCAGACTCCACTCTTGGGGAAGTGGCAGGGGGAAGATGTGTAATGGGGCGGTCTGTCCCTTTACGATGGAGTAGGCAGCCTCCTTGAGAGCCTAGCTGCAGTGCATGTGGGTCCAGAGAGAGTGTCCTGCTAGGAGCTATGGAAAGCTCCCAGGAGAGTAAGCAGGAGAGGGGAAAGCAAATGGTGAGTTCAGCTTCCTTCTGCCAGAAGAATCCAGGCTGCTGGGCCGAGAGCCAGAGCCAAAGGGTTCCTTGTCCAGGGCCTGAGAGGAGAAGAAGGGTTTCATTTTGTTTTCTATTTGTTTGCTTTTGTGTAATTTAAGGCAGGGCTGATTTATTTCAAGGACTAGCTGAGGAGCTGGTCAAGGGGCAGAGCCAGTCTGCAAGGGCCAGCAGGTGAACCAGACTGCTTTCATACATATGTTCCCAGCTTTTAAATTCAGTAGGCTTATAAATAGCCTTTTCTTACAGAAAAAGATATTGCTTAATCCATTTTAAAGTTAGGGCCATCTAAGGAAATGTATTTATTTATTTACCTGAGAGTTTTTAACTAATCAATGAATTGTTTTACTGATTATCTCTTATGCTTAGTACAGTAATGTGTGTGCTGTAGAAGACAATGTTGGAGAAAATGATGGAAGACAATGAGTGCGAACTGTTTAGCACAGTGCTTCATAGCAGTTTGCTAATATGCTTGACTAGTATGAAGCACAATCATGTAGCACAATATTGTATAGCTGCCAAATATAGTTTGTGCCTCTCTATAGTGGCCAGCAGAAGCAGCGTAGCATCCTGTTAGCAAACGTAGGTGCTAACAGTATTTTAATGCAAGTGTAGTTGGGATTGTATTGGCAATCGTGACGGTATTAAATATGTATTCTTTAACTTATAGGTTCTAGTTAAACAACTGGATAATATCCTGACTGCCATACATGATGTGCTTAATGAAAGGTAAGTTGAAATAAGATAGAAAAATTTAGTCCCTGAGACACTGTCAACTTCAGTTTTTCAAAGTGAACTACTTCCCAAACAACCATTTCCTGGTAGTGCGTTAAATGTTCTGTCTCGCTTTAAAATCATTAAAAAAGTAAGTTTTTTTTCTACCTCTGATTATAAGAATTAACAAGATCTACTTTTATAAAAATTTCTATTTGGTAGCATTTCATTGGCATGATAATATTGTAATAAGGTTGGATTAAAAAAAATGCTTCAGGCAGTTGAATGTCAAATCTCAGTGAGGCCTATCAAAAAATCCCACTGTATTGCTAAAGTATGAAAGTGACAGATGCCTTGGGTGTCTGTCAGAAGGGAAAAAAAATGGTTATCTTGGTATTTTGTTAACAATAATACAGATTTTCATGCAAAGACAAGACTTCTGTATTCCAGTTGTGCCCCTTTGACTAAACAGCTATACAAAGTCATTGACATACTTTTTTCATGTGCAGTGTAGGAAGTGTTAGTTAAAATAAGTTTTAGCATGAATATCCATTGGCAACTAGAAGTAGCCTCACTTTTTTTTTTTGTGGTGGTCATCACAACAAAGTGTTGCTTTGGGGGCTTACCAACATGGTATATCTTGCATATTGATAGTACTACTTCTAATCTGTCCGATCTGTCAAAGGTATTTTCATATAGCAATTCACTTCCATCATTCCTAATTTCTCCATGTATATTGGACTGACTAACATCTAGTAAAAGTCACCCATGACCCTATTCACAGTGGGTGTTTTAAATAAGCCTTCAGTTAACATCATGTTTCAAATGTGAGATCTTCCAGCAGACCACGTGAACATATTCCACAAAATCAAAACAACAGATGTTTAGTTGGCTTCTAACAAGATTGCAGACTTTCCTGTTTTATCCGTCTCTACCTTGCAGTTTTTCAACTTTTTGCCCCACAACTTTATATAGTAGTTCTTTGCACAGTTTCTGTAGACACCCTGATTCACATTTTACCTCTGTCACAAAGAAAGACAGCAGAACTGCAGAAAGGAAGTATATTTTTACTTGTTAAAATCTGAAGAATTAATTGAAATGATAGATTATTGATTTGAAGAATTTATGTAGCACTTGAAAGAAATATCTGTTTGTTGTGAGCATTGGGAAGTCCATATTTGCATTAGGTAGTATTCAAATATCTTTTTACAAGGGATATAAAACTTCAAGGTTTCTGGGTTTATGAAACAAGTATGTGCTGATTGTTGGGAAAAAAAAATTCTGTGACTAATTTATTCAGTCATTGGCCATGATGGATCATCCTTTGGGATACTTAACTGCTGTTAGAAGCAGAATACTGAAGTAAATGGAAGTACTGAAGTAAGTGGATTTATCCACTCTGGTAAATTCTCTGCTTGTAAAGAATTAAAATACTTTGTACCTTTTAGATGCAGCGCATTTAACTTCTATACAGTAGTTTCTGGATCAGTCACTTCTATTGTACTGTGCTTTTAGCTGTCAGAATTAATTAGCTGAACTCTATTAAGTTTTTTAATTTGCACATAAAGTACTGGAACTTCATTATCACCTCAAAGCAATAATTATTCCTTAGAAGGGTGAATAACGAAGAGTGAGATAGGAGAAACCCAAGATTTGTTCACCTGAGTATCTATATATATTAATGTACAGATTACAGAAAACAAGCTTGGTACCTGTGTACTATTATATGAAGTAAAATATATACTATTTATGGACATAATTTGAAATAAGTTATTGTCCGAAGGCCCCCCCCCCCCCCCCCCCCGACCAACAGGCAACATACATTCAAGGAAAAGCTAAATTTAAAACAATGGCCAGCTGTAAACTCTCATGCTTTTGTCAGAGAAAGCAACTTCCAGAACAGATCTCCCAT
Source organism: Alligator mississippiensis (assembly GCF_030867095.1). Lineage (NCBI taxonomy): Eukaryota > Metazoa > Chordata > Crocodylia > Alligatoridae > Alligator > Alligator mississippiensis. The sequence goes on along the minus strand of NC_081836.1, from coordinate 44,768,167 downwards.
TGAGGAGATGGAGCCACAGATGAGAGCGAGCTTGCTTTGCAAGGCATCTAGATGAGAACTGAAATCAATTAAGCCTGACGTATGTGGAGCATGTAGTAGGATTGTTTCAGATGACTAGACCCTGAAATATTTCTTGCTTGTGCCTGTACTTATATTCACTGATCTGTCTGAAAGGCATTATGTTTGTCTGGGACCCAAACTAAACTTATATATGGACCTGTTTAGTGAAAACCCATTTCAAATTTCTATGTAAACCTAGTGGCAGCTGTAGCTGTTTACTGGAGGAAATACAAAGGCTTCATGCATGTATGGGTTTCTGCTTTGGAAGCAAATTGCTCACACAAAACTTACACTGAATGTGTTCAGGATCTTTTCTGTTTTACTTCTTATTTGTTATTAAAAAGATCTAACTGGTCATCTCTGAAAGTGTAAATTTACTTCTTGTTATAAATACAGTAGCAAATTGCTTCAAGAACTGAGACAGGAAGGAGCTTGCTGTCTTGGCCTTCTTTGTGCTGCTTTGAGCTATGAAGCTGAGAAGATCTTTAAATGGATTTTTAGCAAATTTACCCCATCCACGAAAGATGAAGTTAAACTTCTTTATTTGTGTGCAACCTACAAAGCACTAGAGACTGTGGGAGAAAAGAAAGCCTTTTCATCTGTAATGCAGGTAAGAAGGAGAAGAGTTTAAATGGTGATTGTATTGTTATTCAGTATAGTGCTTAACTTGGCTTAACATTTGCTCATTTCACTGAAGAGATTAATGTGAGTAATCAAACAATATATTGGCACAACAGGCATATATTTTTAGAGCTGGTTTGGCATTTTTCACTGGATGCATGTTCCTCCAGAAGGGCTCATTTTTATCAGAATTGAGGTTTTGTGGGAATTTTTCAGTTTTTGTAGAACTTCCTTCGGGAGGGAGTTTAGAGCTCCAAAATGGAGTATGTGGTCCAAAGCAGCAATGTATCTAAACCAAACAAAAGCATTTGGCAGTAGGGTACTGCACTTGATTAGGATGTGGGAAACCCTGGTTCAAATCTCTCTGTCTAACCAGGGAGTCGTGGAAAAACTTAGGTCACTCCCCTGAGATGAATCGAGCAGGCTTTCTGAATATTTAAAAATACTTGTGATCAGTGAAGCTTATTTTTGATAACTCATTGGCCTCAGTGAGTACTTCCACATCTGAAATGTTCCATTCTGTTCTGGTGTGGCTGTCACGTTGGTATATTTACAACTATTCCATCGAATACCAGATTTTTTCTGGTATTCAGTGGGATATTCTCTCTACCTGATTTGGAAGTAAGAAACAAGTGCCTCTTTTTAGAGAACTAGAGATCAGAATTACTTTCCTAGAGCTGCAAGAAAGGTAACTTTGATTTAAAAAAGCAGTTTAGATGTGCACAGGAGCAAAGATTAGTGTTCATTTAAAAAAAAAAATATTAAGTAGTGATTTCTGAGTGACTTGTGAACTTTGAGGTCTGGCATCATAAAATGTAGAAATGTAAGCTTGCATTTTGAAATGTCTAGTCTTTTTCCCAGCAGAGCACTCAAAGTGTAAACCAGTTACAAGGGTGCCTTGATAATGGACAAGATAGCCACCAAAAATTTGAAATTAATCAGCTAAGCTATTTGTAAATTCCTTGGCTGCAAGTAGGAAATACCCTCCTCTTTTCCCATTACTCACTCTGAGTTGAAAACTTCTCTGGTTTACCCTAGGCCCCAGCCTACAGTAAACCAGTAGAGCGGCAGTTCTTGACCTTGAGGTCTTTTCAGGGATGCTTCAGGGTGTTGTGACATTTTAGCACTGCTAGGTATGCAAACATCATTCACAAGATAAACCCAGAACTTTCAAGTGGAAATCCAGAGTGTTAAAATCACTGATCTCTTGTGCTTTTTCTTAGCTTTTGGCAATGGAAGAATTGCTCTATTATCTTTCTGTAGTGAAAAATCAGGTTAAAGCTAGGAGTTGACATTTTCTGAGCAGTGCCTTGAGTCTGAAAAGATTGAGAATCACTGCACTAAATTTTTGGTATGTAGTATTCAAACTAGCCTTTTACAAGAATGTTAGCAACAATCAGATATTTTGAGGACATGTCCTTAGTGTTTGGGAAAGGCAAAGCCGCTCTATAGGAGAAACCATAAATGCTTGTAGCCCGGGTTCAACGTTGGGGAGTTAGAAAAGTTTATACAAATGTTAAATATATTGTAAGTCAAGACAAGGCTTTAAACCTCAGTCATTTTGGAGAGCCTTGAGCGTATATTCTAGCCCATGTGGATTGTAGGCATTTGTTAGGAGTGCTACTCCTTCCACTTCAAGTTTTTAAGTAGTTCACTGGAACACCTAGCAGCTGCCAACTCCTCCCTAATGGTTGCAGTTCCTAGTAAGTTAAATTTATTGTTCTCCACTTACCATTTCACACCACAGGCCACATCTAGGGATTCTCATTTTTCATTGGGAGACAAGATAAGTAGCATTTGTTGACACTGTTGCGATTCAAACCATTACCTACAGGTTTACAGCAGTATCATTGTGAGCAGTCATCCATTTTTCAGCACGCCTTTCTTATGCCTGTGTGTTTAACAAAACTCATGACTTTTTAAAATCTGTTTTGGAATACACTGAAATAACTAGCCCTTTAAATATGCTATTGTTTTTAAGCTTGTAATGACCAGCCTGCAGTCTATTCTGGAAAATGTGGATACACCAGAGTTACTTTGCATATGTGTTAAATGCATCCTTCTTGTGTCCAGATGTTACCCACATATTTTCAGCACCAATTTTAGGGTAAGCCTTTGCCTGATTTTTACCTTCTAATATGCTGTATCAATGTTTCACACAATTAAAGAAGACTGATTTGCTATTTTTGTTGTTTTCAAGGACACGGTTGATATATTGGTTGGGTGGCATATAGATCATACTCAGAAACCTTCTTTGACACAACAGGTGTCTGGTAAGTCTGGCCATAAAAATGTGAGAGATCAAAATGTAATATATGTGATCAATATTTAACAGTGGTTTACTGTATGCTTTGGACTGTTTGGATTCATTTCTAAGTTATTTCACTGTCATGGCATACAGAACTGTACAGGCCTCCCTTAGTCCCTAGCAAAGGTGTTTTGTATGTCATTGAGAACAGCTTCAGTTAATTGTCATGAATTAATAAAAGTCTCAGCTCCTCTTTACTTAGAGTTAGTGAATTGATACCAAAAAGCAAATGTTTCTGGTCTGATTAATCCATAACATTTTCTGTTTTATTAAAAAAAAAAATAGAAAATCCAGTAAAAGGATGTATTATTTATCAACTCTCAGAAACTAACTTCTAAAAGGATAAGCTCCTTATTAATACCAAAAATAATATTGTGTAAAGAAGGAGAGAAAGATGTATGGTTAAAGCACTGGATTGGAAATCAGAAGATAAAGGCTTATCTTCTGGCTCATGCCACAGACTTTCATAAGAACTTTGGGCAAATAACTTTAAATTCTCTTAATTCCTCCCCTGTAACCTCTTCAAGCAAGATGTAAACATACTTCTTTATAATATATTTATTCAGTGCTTGACATGTGACATCTAATAGTGCTATAATGCCAATAATTATTAACAAAAAATGTTAATTTGAAATTCTAGCATGAACATCATTTACTTTCTTTGTTAATACCCAAGTCAATGTACTAATATAGAGGTGGCCAGCCTGCTGCACATGTGCCCCAAGTAGCATGGGTGTGTGGGGGTGTGTGGCAGCAGCAGATGGGGGAAGGGGCAGGCAGCTGAGCCACAGATAAGGTAGGGAGCTGAAAGGAGAGCAGCACATTTGTTGGGGGAAGGTGATGGGATTGGCATTCAGGGAGGGTGTGGGGCTGATTTGTGGCATACCTACTAAAAAGGTTGGCCCACACAACTCATTCTATTTCTTTTGACTTGAATTTTATTCAGGGTGGCTACAGAGCTTGGAGCCATTTTGGGTAGCTGATCTTGCTTTTTCCACCACGCTGTTGGGACAGTTTCTAGAGGACATGGAAGCATATGCTGAGGTAAACAGTTATTGTATAGCAGCACTAGCAGTTTATAAAATAGAGTATGTCATAGTTACACGGTACTATTCGAAATACTTCCTTTTTCAAGTTCATGGAAAGCATGCAGAGATTAATACGTGAGGTTGATGGGAGGGAGCTCAAAGTGCAGAATGTAAAAGGAAACTGCACGTTTGCTTCTTAGATTTGTGTGAAATCTTGGTGTCACTGAAGTTGTCTTCGAGAAGGGAGGAGAGGGAAGGGACTTTCATCTGGGGTTTGCCCGGCCTGTGCTGAAGGGTGAGGCTGGTGGATTGGAGCCTCCAACCTTGGAGGGGCTCCAATCCACTCACCCCACCTCTAGCGCAGGCTGGGCAAACCCCATACAGCCCTCTTCCCCCCCATCCTGAAGACAACACCAGAGCTGGGGGTGGGGCTAGGGGAGAGACGGGCAGCCTCTCGCTCGTGGTTTGGCTCCAAAGTGAAGCTCAATTGTGTCCCTATCCTCCTTGATCAAACAGAGAATGGTGAGGGGGAGTGGGATCTCTGTAACTCATAGCTCTTTTTCTGCAAAGCTCCATGAGTTACAGCAGGGAGCTGCATCTCTGTCAGCACCCATCGAGTTCACTGCAGACAAGCTTTTACCCCCTTGTTTTTGAGGGGCATAATACAAAGATGGGAACTGTAGGAACAGTTGTCTGAAACATTTGCAGGTAGCTCTGTTAATCATTCTTTATAAATGAATCCCAGTGAGACATAAGGGGACACAGTGTTTTGTTTTTTCCCCTTAGTATTTTCCCTACTTTGTAATCCTGTCTTTGTGGTTTCCTGTTGGGATAGATGAGAGGATTTTGAATTGTCATAGTGATTTTAAGAAAACGTGTTCCCTATTTAACAGGGTGACCGTTGCATGGTTATAACCTGCATGAATAAGAATTGTAATTTGTACACCAGTATATGTCAGTATAACTTATTCTACCCCAAAAAGTTTCCTGGTAAAAGCAGAGCTTCATAGGTGCTCTCTGTTAGAGAGAAATGTTGTTACCTCCTTACCATTACAGCTGTGTTAGCAGAAGTCTGTAGTATTTTTTTTCTTTTCTTTTTTATTTTGTTCTGAAATGGGATGGGATACCTTTTAACGGATAGTAAAACCACATTTTTTAGGTAGCTGTTTTGTTATATATGTGAAAGCTGCTTTTGCTTATCGTATAATAACATTTGAAACTTCCATGCCTAGGACCTCGGCCATGTGGCTTCTGGGGAGTCAGTAGATGAAGATATTCCTCCTCCTTCTGTATCACTACCAAAATTGGCTGCACTTCTTCGGGTTTTCAGTACTGTGGTGAGAAGTATTGGGGAGCGCTTCAGCCCAATTAGAGGACCACCAATTACTGAGGCATATGTAACTGATGTAAGATTTCAGTATCTGCTTCACATTACTTACTGAGAAAGATTTGTCTCTTCTGACTAGGTGCCTGGTTTTTATCATCTGTGGTTGTGCCTATTTATTCAAGCTGTGTTGCTATAGAAATAATTATGAACACAATCTAACATTAGCATTGGAATTTATACCGTGTATTTTTTTTTTTTTGTACTAGAGTATTTTAAGGAATAGTTTAAACTCAGTCTAAATATTACAAAGTATGACTCTGACTTTTGTGGTATAACAATATTGTAAGTGGCTGGGATTTGTCAGTAAAACAAGGATTTGGTCTAAACAAGGCCAGCACATTCAAGATACAAGACTACTTGCACATACAAAATTTGGGTGCTCAGATTTCATGGTTAAGGCCCAAGACAATCTTTGATTCACTTGAACATTGACTGAAAAGGGGCTCTTCTGGCACAAATGAAAAAAAGAAGCCAAACCCTGTTTCTGTTGAACGCAGTTAGATTTTTCTGCTGTGGATTTCAGTTGGGGCTGACTAGGACCCAGAATAATTAACTTGCAGTTCCTGTGTGCTTGCGGGTTTCTTAGGTTTCCAGCTTTTAGATTTGACTGTTGTTTGTTCATTTAATTAAAATATAAATGTTTGTATGTGCATTGTCAATTTATAGTAACTAAATACTCATTCCACTGTCGGTTAGTGTGGTAGATGTAGTTTCAAATGGATGCAGATTTTTGGCTCTGTTTAAATGACATGCAATGCTTGGTTTGTTTAGATGGAAATGAATTTACTTTCTCTCTCTTCCAGGTTCTGTATCGAGTAATGAGATGTGTGACTGCAGCAAACCAGGTGTTCTTTTCTGAAGCTGTGCTGACGGCTGCCAATGAGTGTGTTGGTGTTTTACTTGGTAGCTTGGACCCCAGTATGACTATACATTGTGACATGGTCATCACATATGGATTAGATCAACTGGAGAATTGCCAGACTTGTGGTACTGATTATATCATCTCAGTCTTGAATCTGTTGACACTGGTACATACAAATTCTCATTTTTGTGGGGTTTTTCTAATTAGAAAATGTTATATATCAGACTTTTATTAAGGTATCTGAATTTCAAACTGATTTAACGGTAAATTGAGACCGTTGTTCCATTTTAGTCCATTTAGGTTGTGTAATCACTGCTTCATCTCCCTCCTTCCCTTTTCAAATACAGATATTTGAATTTGTCTCTGTAGAACCTGAATTATATGTTGAGTAGTTTTTAATTTAGCCAAGGTAACTGCTCTTTCATTTAACCTATTTAACCAGAGCCATTTCTTTAGGTTAACTTAACTTCTTCTCTGAAATTGATAAAAACATTTGGATTGCCAGAGGGCCAGGAATGTAGTAAGTTTATGCAGCCACATCTGTTGTGGTTAACTAGTGCTGAAACATCAGTGTATGAAGAGTATCTGCCTATGAAAGCTCATGCCTCTCTGAAACAGCTAGTCTCTATAATGTGCCACCCTGCACTACCTTCTGCCTGATCCAACAACAAGACCATTGGCTAAATTACTCTTCAGTCTTGGGTTGGGGTAGGAGGGTAACCATTTTAGCCTGCTACCATGGAAATTATGTCCAGCAACCTATATCATCTGTGTGCTTGAGTACAATTGGGTTGAAAAGGAAGTATTAAAACAGCATGTCCTCTGAATAGTGAATCTAGGGAAAGTGAATTTAAGTTATCAAAAAAACCCAAAACCCATGCACGTTGTGAAATTGTTTCTGAGACTGATTTCCAGACTTTGATATAAGCAAACAACCACATGTATCTTTAATGGAGTACTGAATATTTGAAGAAAATAATTTTTACATAAAAAGACACAAATTCAGGCCATTGAAAATGTTTATTATCCATGCTTCATTTTTTTTTCTTTCTTGTCCCAGATTGTTGAACAAATAAATACAAAACTGCCATCTTCATTTGTAGAGAAATTGTTTATACCAGAATCTAAGCTACTTGTACTTCGTTACCATAAAGAGAAAGAGGTAAGCAGCTGATACCTGTTTAACAAATATACTGTATTGTAGTTTTATGCATTTTTAGAGTATTCCGGGGATAGAGTTTTTAGCTGTTGTTAGTCTAAAAAGCAGAGGTAGACAAAACTCTTGGTGTAGAAGCGATATCACCCAACTTGGCTACAACCTATATCCCTGAAACATGGAAGATATCTTCATTACCCATTTGGAAATGTAATCTTCATTGCTAAACAGGAAAGAAGCAAAATTCAACTCCCTGCCTGACATCTGACACCTTCAGGGAAGAAGCCTGATGGAGCCTTGTCTCTGCCTAATTTTCAGTCACAGAGTAACTTTTTCACAAAGGGACTTTGAAACCCAAGGGAACCCTACCATTCTTTACCTCCTCTGTACAAGATGAAGTTTCTTTTCTGCCTGGGAGAACTTTTACAATCTTTGAATTCTCCTCTGCTTGATGAAGGGTGTTTGGGCCCAAAAGCTTGCAAAGAGAGAGAATTTTTTGCTACTATTTAGTTGGTCTAATAAAGGATTCCACTTCTTCACTAAGAGTTTTGTTTGCCTTTTTAGAGTATTGACTTCTTAGGTTACAGCATTCTGCTCCATAAGAAACAATGTTGCATTATAGAAAGCTGAACTGTGACATACTATAAACATAACAATTAAAGTTGGGCAAAAAGTCTAAAAATCCAGGGTTGTGGGAGGCTTTTTTTTGTACATGGTATTTTTGTGTGCTAAGTATGCCCTTGTCCCAAATGAATTTAGTTGTTTTTAACTGTATTTCCATGTAATTTTTAGAGTTTTTTTCAGTTGATATTTTTGTTTATCATAGAATTCATACAAAATTAGGGTTAGAACAGACCTCAGGAGGTCATCTAGTCCAACCCCCTGCTCAAAGCAGGACCAGCCCCAACTAGATCATCCCAGCCAGGGTTTTGTCTAGCCGTGTCTTAAAGACCTCCAAGGATGAAGCATCCACAACCTCTCTGGGTAACCTGTTCTAGTGCTTTATGATCTTCCTCAAGAGTTTTTCCCCCCTAATATCTAACCTAAACTTCCCTTACTGCAATTTGAGACCATTGCTCTTTGTTCTGTCACTTGAACACCTTTAATAGAAGTTCAATTGTCTAAAATGTAATTCTTACATAGTCATTTTGAATGATATCCTAAAATCTACTTTGGGTAGGTGAACTGAAAGAGTTAACTATCGAAGACTGAAAGCTTAAATAAGCACCGTATTATACTGGACTTATTCTTGTGTCATTAATTGGCCAGCAAGAAACCGTCCAAAATGATGTCTCTTAATTATATTTTTAATCTTTCAATTCTCAAGGTTGTTGCAGCAGCCCATTCTGTATATCAAGCAGTATTGAGCCTGAAGAACATTCCGGTTTTGGAGACGGCTTACAGGTTGATTTTGGGAGAAATGACCTGTGCTCTGAACAGTCTCCTCTGTAGCCTGCAACTTCCTGAGGCCTGTTCTGAAATCCAGCACGATGCCTTCAAGAACCACGTATTCAGTGTGGCTAATGCAAAGTTTGTAGTTATATTTGACCTCAGTGCCCTAAGTACCATTGGAAATGCTAAAAACTCATTGATTGGGGTGAGTATTGAATTTGGTTATAAAAATAAAAAAGGCTTTTGATTTTTCTTGAGAATCGGTATTTTTGGCTTTTATTGACAGAGTAAGCACAATTTTCTGTGGCCTCACTTTAATATTATAAAACTTCATTTCAACATAGTATGCATTTGTACGTGAGGTGACTCTGTTTTTCTTTGTCTCCTACATAAAACTTTCATGGGGAAAGCAGTTTTAGTAATTTCAGTGCTCCATAATTCACCAAGATTATTGTAGTTCTTGTTTAAAAATGTTCAGTGAATTCCGAAATATAATTCCCAGGTCGTAGTTCCTTTATTGGGGTAATAACGCATTGCTTCTGATGCTGTCAGGGAATTCTTTTTTATGTAAAAATACAGAGCAGTTTTAGCCAGTCATAGTAGTAGTATACATTGACAGTAGGCTGCACATTTTGATGTTATAGTCTCTATTTTTTTTCCAAGTGAATACAAGTTCTTTAAAGCACGATACCATATGCTGTTCTAAAAAGTGGTGTTGGGGGCAGAATAATTACAAGAAAGATCATATTAAATAAATTCACATAAAAAGTACTGCAGAACAATGCATTGAACAAAGGGTTTGGGAAATTCCCCTGCAGGAAAGCAAAATGTGCAAACCTGCAGTGTCAGTTTCCACATTATTTACCCAATCTACTCTTGCATCCCTTTTAAGCCTGAAAAGACCCAGGTGGGCTTCCTTAGCTAAGGGCAGGAATGTGTATTCATTTACATTTGAAAATGTATATGTAGAAAAAAGGTTGAGTCCCAGTAAAAAAGTACTGACTCCAAGTTCTTAGTATTGTATTTTTTTGTTTAAACAGAACTCATGACTTTTTTCCTTCATAATTCAGATACATGTAAACGTGGCTAATAGCTGTTTCCTTTCTGTAAACTTCTACACTTGCTTGACAATTGTTTTACAGATGTGGGCCCTTTCTCCAACTGTATTTGCATTACTCAGTAAAAATCTGATGATCGTACATGATGACATAGCGGTGCATTTCCCTGCTGTTCAGTATGCAGTTCTTTATACTTTATATTCACATTGTTCCAGGTATGACAGTTATTTAATCATGAATGATTAAGTGAGAATTTAAAAATGCTAATATGATTTTTTGGTGAGGTTTCTTATACTATTTAATCCTTATTTTCAGTCATTGTTTATATTTGAAATTGAAATATACAGTATTATTTCCTGCACAGTATTCTTCTGAAACAAATGAATGCCCATTTGCTAACTAAACCTAGATTTCTTGGTTGAGCTAGTAATCAGCTATGAAAAAAATACTCTCAATTTTTCTCTATAACTTCTAGTTCAAGTATTCTATAAATGATGTGGACCAAAAAAAATTAGGAAAAAAAGAAACTGGTATTTTCTTTTTAAACTCATATCTAGTTTATTCTTTTAGTTCCACATTGTAGAGCACTTCGTTCTGTACATCTTTCTTGTAAATCTGGCACAACATTGTATCCTTAAATGCAACTGCAGAAGTTAAAGTAAATTTTGTTGTATTGGGTAAAGTATCCAGAAATAATAAACTTTTAGATTTGCACCGTAAGACTCTAAGGTGTGATATAAAAACTCTAGCTTGAAATAAATTTAGGGAGGAACAGATTGCTGATATGCAGCTTAATTCTAAAATGGCACAAGAGTGACTATATGAATAATCACTCATTTTTAAGATATTTTGCATGTATTGTGGTTGAATCCAGTGTTCTTGGTGGCAAGGAAGAACAACAGCACTTTTAAGCTGGATAAAATGCACGTAAGGCTGGTGCTAGACTCCCCAGTCAGTGTTGCAAATATATGTTGTTGGTTTTTTTCATATCTCTCTATTTAATTTAGTAATTGTATTTTCAGTGCTTCAACAAGACTTGGAGTCGCAACATGAAACAAATTACAGCATAATTATATTTAACCCCTGCCTGTTTATTCAGTTATTAATGCCACATCGAAATTTATCTGTGGAGAGGATGTTTGCCAGCATAGAAAATACTTGATGAAGTTTTACTGTTAGAAAGTCGTGTGATTGTTATATTTAAACTAATTTCTGAATATGTCTGGATGTGATGCACACTTTTTTTTTTTCTAGTTTTGAGATGTATTAAAAGGAATCTTTTGATGTTTTCCTTCAGGCATGATCACTTCATATCTAGTAGCCTCAGTTCCTCTTCACCCTCTTTGTTTGATGGAGCGGTAATTAGTACTGTGACAACAGCTACAAAAAAACATTTCTCTATCATACTAAACCTTCTAGGATTATTGCTTAAGAAAGATAATCTCACTCAAGATACCAGGTAACTACTAGTTATTTCTGATTATTGACTTCACAGGATTTCTCTTTCCACTAGCATTACTGGCTTGAATTTTAGAAGCAAGAAAATGTCTACAGCCGTGGGTAGATTCGTGGTGAGAGAAAGCAATTGTCGTGTCTTGGTCATGGCCCAGTTTTGTGGTCATTTCACAGCAGCCCATCCCTTGGTGCTGATTGGCAAAGAGGCCCGATCCCTTGGCGCTGATTAGCAGAGGCGCCCCAGGGAGAGGAGGGACGAGGGGGCAGCTGCCATCTTGACTGCTGGCTGCCCTTCTGAGGCCCAGCTCCTTGGCACTGATTGGCGGAGAGATGTGAGGGGGCAACCGCCATCTTATAGATTCATAGATGTTAGGGTCGGAAGGGACCTCAATAGATCATCAAGTCCGACCCCCTGCATAAGCAGGAAAGAGTGCTGGGTCTAGATGACCCCAGCTAGATACTCGTCTAACCTCCTCTTGAAGACCCCCAGGGTAGGGGAGAGCACCACCTCCCTTGGGAGCCCGTTCCAGACCTTGGCCACTCGAACTGTGAAGAAGTTCTTCCTAATGTCCAGTCTAAATCTGCTCTCTGCTAGCTTGTGGCCATTGTTTCTTGTAACCCCCGGGGGCGCCTTGGTGAATAAATCCTCACCAATTCCCTTCTGTGCCCCCGTGATGAACTTATAGGCAGCCACAAGGTCGCCTCTCAACCTTCTCTTGTGGAGGCTGAAAAGGTCCAGTTTCTCTAGTCTCTCCTTGTAGGGCTTGGTCTGCAGGCCCTTGACCATACGAGTTGCCCTTCGCTGTACCCTCTCCAGGTTATCCGCATCCTTCTTGAAGTGTGGCGCCCAGAATTGCACGCAGTACTCCAACTGCGGTCTGACCAACGCCCTATAGAGGGGAAGTATCACCTCCCTGGACCTATTTGTCACGCATCTGCTGATGCACGATAAAGTGCCATTGGCTTTTCTGATGGCTTCGTCACACTGCCGGCTCATGTTCATCTTGGAGTCCACTAGGACTCCAAGATCCCTTTCCACCTCTGTGCCACCCAGCAGGTCATTCCCTAGGCTGTAGGTGTGCTGGACATTTTTCCTCCCTAGGTGCAGCACTTTGCATTTCTCCTTGTTGAACTGCATCCTGTTGTTTTCTGCCCACTTGTCCAGCCTATCCAGGTCTGCCTGCAGCTGTTCCCTGCCCTCCGGCGTGTCCACTTCTCCCCATAGCTTTGTGTCATCTGCAAACTTGGACAGAGTACATTTCACTCCCACGTCCAAGTCGCTGATGAAGACATTAAAGAGTATCGGTCCAAGGACCGAACCCTGCGGGACCCCACTGCCCACACCCTTCCAGGTCGAGACCGACCCATCTACCACGACTCTTTGGGTGCGACCCTCTAGCCAATTCGCCACCCACCGGACTGTGCAGTCATCCACATCACAGCCTCTTAACTTGTTCACCAGTATGGGGTGGGATACCGTATCGAAGGCCTTCCTGAAGTCCAAGTATACGACATCCACCCCTCCTCCTGTGTCCAGGCGTTTCGTAATCTGGTCATAGAAAGAGACTAGGTTGGTCAGGCACGATCTGCCCGCCACAAACCCGTGCTGGTTTCCCCTCAGCATAATTTGTCCTGCCGGGCTCTCACAAATGTGAGCCTTGATAATTTTTTCAAATACTTTACCAAGGATGGAGGTGAGACTGACCGGCCTATAGTTGCCTGGGTCCTCCTTCCTCCCCTTTTTGAAAATGGGGACCACGTTAGCCCTTTTCCAGTCCTCCGGGACTTGGCCTGTGCGCCACGAGCATTCGAATATTCCCGCCAGTGGCTCTGCAATGACGTCGGCCAGTGCCTTCAGCACCCTCGGATGGAGCCCATCCGGGCCTGCCGACTTAAAGGCATCCAGTTCTTCCAAGTGACTCTGCACCACCTCAGGATCTACGCATGGAAGTCTGGCGCCTTGCTGCTGCCTCTCTACAACCCCAGTGAGAGACTTGTCGTGCCCCTTGCTTAGGAACACTGAGGCAAAGAACTCGTTGAGGAGTTCAGCCTTGTCCCCTCTATCTGTCACCAATTGCTTCTGCCCATTTAGCAGGGGTCCTATTCCTCCCTGGGCCTTCCTTTTACTCCCAATATATCTAAAAAACAATTTCTTGTTGTCCTTTACTTGGGTTGCCATCCTCAGCTCCACGGTAGCTTTGGCCCGCCTAACTGCCTCCCTACAAGCACGAGCAGAGGAGGTATATTCATCTTTAGCGATCTCACCCTGTTTCCACTTTTTATGTGCTCCCCTTTTGGCCCTTAGGCTGCCCTGGATTTCTCTGGTCAGCCATGGAAGCCTCCTGGCCCCTTTCCCTCTTTTGCCTCGCTCGGGGATCGTCTTGCTTTGTGCCCAAAGGATCGTTTCCTTTAGGCACAGCCACCCTTCTTGTGCACCCATCCCATCAAAACTCCTACTCTGCAGTGCTTCCTTGACTAATCGCCTGAGTGCAATGAGATCAGCTTTCCTAAAGTCTAGCACTTTTACCCTACCTTACCCACTCGCCGTCTTATGTTGAATTCTATTATAAGGTGATCACTGTCTCCCAAATGGCTACCGATCTGGAGGTCCCCTATCATGTCATCTCCCGTTGCCAATACCAGATCCAGTATGGCATTCCCCCTAGTGGGACCATGCACCTCCTGTGTCAGGTGGAGGTCCTGTACACAGGTTAGAAACCTGCGTGAGCGATGGGACCTTGCTGTCTGCGTCTCCCAGCAGATGTCTGGGTAGTTTAGGTCCCCCATGACTACCGCCTCTTTAGCTTTTAGCTTTTTTTTCTTGGCTGCTGTCCTTTGTGCTGCCCTGCCAACCAGTGCCTTTGCTCTCAGGTGGGCTGTGAAGGTGGGCATCAGCAGCAGTGAGGACCACTGGTTCCCACTGGGGAGCCAGCATTTTAATTTTTTCAAGGATTTTTTTTTTTTGGTTGGTTTCCTGGGAGATCATGGCCAATGCCATTTTTTGTAGAGATCAGTTTTTTTTTGTGGTTTCTGCAAGAAGTGTGAAACAGCAATTAAACTAGGTCCCTAGCTATGAGTAACCTTGTTTCAGAATTTAGCCTAAGGTGCCAATGGGCAACTTGAAATAACAATTTAGGATATAATATACATCATGAGATGAGTATATAGAATTGACTGTTCTTTTAACGTCTTTTTAGGAAACTGCTGATGACTTGGGCTTTGGAAGTGGCTGTTCTGATGAAAAAATCGGAAACATACGCACCATTATTCTCTCTTCCATCTTTCCATAAGTTTTGTAAAGGACTCCTAGCTAACAGTAAGATTTCACAAAATTGTTTCTTCTTATTACTTACCTTTTTATAAGCTGCTATTTGCCATTTAGTTATGTCCTTTGTAAGCACAACTGGTAGATATAACTAGGGCCACCTCCTGACTTGCATTTTTGATGGTTCTAATAGCAGCTGTGTAACCATTTCCTTGCCTCTTCCCCCTACCCCATAATGTTGTCTGGTGTTCAGAGAGGAAAACTATTCTTGCGTGAAGTAATTGAGGTCCCAGAATAGGTTTATTGATATTCTCAGTGCTACACCTGATTTTTGGCAGTGCAGGGGATTTAGAAACCATTTGCCAAATGTTTCCATAATTTGACCTGCTGGATTGCAAAATTAAGTGCAGATCGAGATGTGGGAACACGCATATCCCCTAGTCTAATCCTAGCCTAGGTCTTAACTCCTGACCTTGGGCATTTAGCTTGGTAAGACGGGGATAACGCATTTGTTTATTGCATAGAGGGCATACGAGGATCGGCTTCTTGGTGCTATTTTGAAAGTCGTTAAGGACTACATAGTATCAAGGTATCTATTATATTTTTAAAAATGTACAAATTTTGTTGAATCTGCATGACTAGGATATAGCTTCCTCTTTCATAATCTTGAGCATCCGTTAGTGTTAATGAAACACAGGGAGCTAAATCAGAATAAAATATAATACTTAATGTTCTGTGCCTTTTTAAAATATATATATACACACACAAGTATATAATAGTCCCTAAAATTTCAGATAACTTGCTGTAGTAATGAATGGATTATTTAATTATTGATAATATAACATTGTTAATTTTTACCCATAATGCAGCCCTTCTTGAGGATGTGAATATTTGTCTTCAAGCATGTAGCAGCCTTCATGCCCTGTCAGCTTCCCTGCCAGATGATCTTTTACAAAGGTATTTACTTTTCCAAAGGGGCTGTATATTTTCTAATATGTTTTTGCTTTACAATTGTTATTATTTGTTTTTTTTTAATCTTTTTGATACAGGTGTGTTGATGTGTGCCGAGTTCAACTAGTTCATAGTGGTGCCCGTGTAAGACAAGCTTTTGGAAGGCTATTGAAGTCAGTTCCTTTGGCTGTGGTGTTGAGGTAAGTTCTTTAAATAAAATTATGTCTAAAAATGTTTAAAAATTAATTTAGATTTTAAATTCAAGAAAATACACTATTTCAAATACATTCAAAGGGCTTAACTTCTCAGTTGATTATTCTTTAAAAAGTCATAACCCTTTCTACTGGGTCATGGAGTTACAGGAAGAAATTAGTGTGCAATGACAATTTATGACAAACTAGAGCAAAATTTAAAATTAATAAGAAGCTTACTAATCTCAGCATCACAGTATTGCTTGGTCTTTGGGACACTGAAACCTGGCTTTAAAAAAAAATGCATTTTATATACTCATTGTCAGAAAGCATGCTTATTTCTAACTATTGCATCTTAACATGAATGAATATTGCTGCTTCAGTGTACATATAATGAAATCAGAATTTAATTTGTCAGATAGCTTCCTTAAGATGACAAATTTATGTGCTCCTGGCTTAACAGTTGTTGAGTTGCTGAAGTTTCTTAGGGATCAAAGCGATTAGTAATGTTTGACAACAGTTAATACCTCTCCTTAATATTTTGATTACACTCTAGTTCAGTAGAATAGTTCAGTTTACATAGGCAAAAAAATTAAATGAGGAACTGCTTCTAGTATCTGGTAAATCATCCAGCCCACCAGTCTTGAGCCTGAGTCTACATTAAGTTGTATTTGTCATCTGTTTTCTTGGAGACTAATACATGTCCTTAAAAAATCACCTAAATGTTGAGAACCTGTTCATCAGAGACTATCATGTTTCAGATGTTAAATTAGTTTTTGTATCTCAGGAAGTCTCAACTTTTGTGTTCATTAGTTTAACATATTTTGAAGTAATTGGCGTGATTATATCCGCAATACAAATAATTGAAAAAGTATAAGTTATAATTTAAGAGTTAATTTATAATTAATTATACTTTAAGAATGAGAAAACGTAAATAATTGTCTAGGTCTGTCCCAACCCTGCAGTTGGTCCAACAAAAGATACCATCTACAAAAGTCCCTTTCATAAATAATTTCAATAATTCTTGGTAATAGTCTTCCACCACATGTTACTGAAGCTTAAAAAGTAGATTTGATTTAAGAATAATCAAATATATATGATATTTTATTTATACACTTTCTTCTGTCAGCAGTAACCACAGCCACACAGAAATACAAGAAATTTCTTTGGCTATAAGAAGTCACATGAGCAAAGCTCCAAGTAACACATTCCACCCACAGGATTTTTCTGATGTCATCAGTTTTATTTTGTATGGAAGCTCTCACAGAACTGGGTAAGAACTGTTTTTAAAGTTGATAAAAGTATGAAAAATACATGCAATTCATTACTAAATGTAGACCCTATATATGTATTGAACAGGTCCATGTATTTGGTTCATGTCAGTTACCTAGAATCCTTCAATAGGTAGTACAGCTCATCAGCAAACCTAGATCAAAGGGAGTTGCTAATATTAACATTGTTTTGCTGCTTTATTGTTTTGCAGCCCTCTAATTTGTATACGTATATGCATGTGTGCATAAATACAGGGGGCATACTCAATTAGAGTTATGATTATAAGAGTAATCATATACTAGCTAACATACCTTACAGCTGGATATATGTAGATATGAACTGCTATTTATGTCTCAGCTTTTCGTTTCAGGAAAGACAATTGGTTAGAAAGACTGTTCTACAGCTGCCAGAGACTAGATAAGCGTGATCAATCAACCATTCCACGCAATCTGTTGAAGACTGATGCTGTTCTTTGGCAGTGGGCTGTTTGGGAAGCAGCACAGTTTACTGTCCTTTCCAAGTTAAGAACTCCTCTAGGCAGAGCCCAAGACACATTTCAGACAATTGAAGGTAATATAAAGATGTAGTAATTTTTTTATTTGATATTTGCTAAGAAATTTTGCAAAATGTTTC
Organism: Alligator mississippiensis; assembly: GCF_030867095.1. NCBI lineage: Eukaryota > Metazoa > Chordata > Crocodylia > Alligatoridae > Alligator > Alligator mississippiensis. The sequence continues at coordinate 44,750,528 of NC_081836.1, read as the reverse complement.
TAAACAACTTTGTGTCCAAGATGTTAAAATATGATGATTTAATTTTAAAGTAGTTTTTCATGTATTTGGCATGTCCCAGATGTTAATAATTGGACTGATATGAAATAATACTTGAGGAGGCTCTTTACGTAGTTGTATTAATTGCAGTATATCTCAATGATTTTTAGACTCTGAATAGAACTTCAGGATGTTATGTAACTAATAACCTGAGTCTGGTATGTTCTGATTAATTGTTCATAGGTATCATTAGAAGTCTTGCAGCCCACACATTAAACCCTGATCAAGATGTTAGCCAGTGGACTACAGCAGACAATGATGAGGGACACAGCAGCAACCAGCTTAGGCTTGTTCTCCTTTTACAATACTTGGAGAACCTGGAGAAACTGATGTACAATGCTTATGAAGGATGTGCTAATGCACTCACATCTCCACCCAAGGTTTGTGTCCTATACAATGCAAACGTTACTTCAAGTGTCCCACAAATATAGGGATATTTTAATGAGGTGATGCAATTGTTGATTCTCAACATGCATAAAATTTATAATTCACAGTAATATTAACTATCTGTAGAAATCTAAAGATGATAAGTTTGCTCTGGTATAAGCCAGAAAAGAAAAAGCTCGAGGTAGCCCATCTCTTCTTCTCCTTGTTGTGATCTTTTGAAAAAGATCAATTTTGGTCAGACTTGTTTTCCAACATATAGGTTCATGTTCTTATTTTCATAAAGTTTTATTTATTGAAGTATTTTTTGTAAAGAACATGAACTATTCCCACCCATTCTTGTTTTGTCTGTATTTAATGTAACTCATTATAGTTGCTTAACAGTTCATAGTTTAAGAAAAATATCTTGCACCACAGCACAGTATCAGTCAGGGCACAGAGAATTTACAAGTGAATAACTCTTTGGTGTGAATTTAAAGGTACTATGCCCATCTGTATATTAAATGGTTATCAAAACTTCTGTTGTAAAATATATGTAGTATAAGGGACTCCAGACTCATTTCTGAGGCATTTGAAACAAATAGATCTGTTCACAATTGAATTTGTGAAGCTTCTAGCCATGGGAATGAATTACCTTAAAAAACCAAAAAAACCTTGAGGGAACAACTTTACTATTTGCCACTTGTATTTAAATTGTAAAAATGACCTGTCTGACATTTGTAAATATTAAGGGATCATAATTAATTTTCTATAGGAATATGTTTGTTTGCTACCTTGCCTGTTCAATTATATAATTAAAACAGGATGGACTAGATGTAAATCAAATCGATGTAAATCACAATTTAAATCGCTGGTCAGGAAGCCTTGATTTTAATCATTGTGTCATGGTGTGGGGTCCCTGGGGATGGCCATGATGCCCCTAAGGCTCCGTGACCATGTCAGTTATGCCCTGCAGGTGCCTTCTTTTCTTGTCTGCCATGTCTTGTTGGTATAAATAAATATATATCATGGGAGGCTGCCCATGAATTTCTGCAGTCACAGTCATGTTGGACCCTGCTAAACCCTGCAAGTTCTTGGACCCCTTGCTGGGTTCTGCTCTAATTTGGTGCTTCACGGAACACCCCAAGCCTTATGGGATAAATCCATGACTCCAAAACCTCCCCTTTACCATGCCCTATGCCTTGCAAGGTGGTATATAAATATTGTCTCACTGATAAGGTCTTGTCCTGACTCAGCCTCCTGTTATCACTGGGCCCCTGTGACTGCACCCCTTTGGTGCTGGGCTCTGCGGCCCCTGCGAATGCACCCCTCTGCTGGGCTCTACACAATCGTGTGCCCCAATGAGGCCACCTCCTCCCCTATTAGCCTCTTACTGATCCACCGTTATAAAAGACAACAGAAAAATAAGCCCCTGGGCTGCAACATAATAATAATGGAGGCCACATTCTGCCCCTTTAAAGAGAGAAACTTCTCCTTACTGTGTTCCTCCTAGCCCCAGGTACCTTCTGAGCTCTGTTAATCTTGCAGGCAGCAACCCAGGCCATCAAACATCTCTAAATAATTATTTCCTACAAGGGCTCCTTCCCCTGGCAGCTACCAGAGAACTAACTCCTTGCCAGCCCCAGCCCTGGGGCTTATACCTGCCCAGGGCCTGCCTCCTTCCGGTCAGCTGACTGCCTGCAGGTGCTGGCTAATTCCCTCATTAGCCTGCTTCCCAACCTGCAGCGGGCTCTCTAGCCAGGCTGTTTCTGTTCTTAAAGGAGCAGGATTGCTTTAACACCCTGCGAGACATTGTTTTCTACAAAAAGTGTGTTCTTGTTGTTTGATATAACCGTAATACATGTTATTCACAACTCAGAGCTTGATGTAGGTTTCATTTTTAGAAGGTACGCACTATACTATACATAACGCGATGATTTATCTTGATACTATTTCAGATCAATTTTGCAGCTACATCAGAAAGCTGAATTATGATTTGATTATTTTATTTGCCAAAGCTGATTGAAGCAAATACTTGTGAAGTCCTTGGGAGATGACCTGTCTCCCATTCACTAGATTAATCATGGATATTTGGGGGGTATTTTTGCCACGCTGTATTAGAAGGACATCAAACGAGCGCTGCAGCCATACGTTGTTAGCTTGGGACTTTCTTCACTTCCTTCTAGATTTTTTCTCGTCTTTGATTTCTTTTCTTTTACAGCCTGGCAAGCCTGCTGCCATCGTAGGTTTTCCTTTGTACCATACTAATCCTTCACTAGATCTCAAATCAGTGAACAGGCTATACTCAGAAACGTATCCCTCAAGACTTCTGGAATATTCTGCTCAAAATGTTTCTCTTTTGTTTCTACTGCCCCTCCCTCCTTGCATTTATTTCCAGACTCCTCCTCCTTGTCCAGATTTACTCCACCCCCAACAATCCTCTATTCATTTAACTTCTTGAAACTTTGCACTTTTAGAGAAAGGTAAGGGCTTGACTCTGTGTACACAAACTTGCAGAGACAATAGGGCTGATGGTCTGTTCAGGTCTGTTATGTCTCATCTCCGTATACTGCTGTTGACAAGGATGTTATCTCTGGAGACACCAGTCCACAGGTTTGAGAACTAAAATTAAGCATCACGGTGATACTTAATGAGATCTTCTAGACCAGGGCTAGGCAACCCCTAGCATGGATACCAGTGTGGCACGCATGCCTCTGGGCAGATGGCAGGGAAGGGGCCAGGTCTATAGTACTGCAGCAAGGATTTGGATCCCTCATGGCTCCCATCTGCCCCTGGCACACCAACATCTCATGAGTTGAGGTTGCAGGTGATTTTGGCACTCTGCCCAAACATGTTGCCTATCCCTGTTCTAGATTGAGCACTGAATCCTGTTGGGTAGAGTTTCTTTAATCTTTACTAATCTATAGAGAAGTCTCTGGGAACCTATAAGATTGGGCCCCTAATATAGTTTGTGGCCTGTTGTGACCAATTTATAAAACTTTTCTAAAAAGGTTGCATGAATATATTGTCTCAAATAGTATATTATTAAACATTATAATCCCTGTTCCATGATGATATCTTTGAGCTTTAATTTATCTTAAATTTAAAACTATCTTTATATAGGATTTTTTTAAAGGCATCTTAACAAAAAAAACCACGATTAAATAAAAAAATTCTGATTGAAATAAAAAAAAATCTGTTTTTTTCAAATCGTTGATTTTTATGCACCCCAATTAGAAAGCTTTCCATCAATTTCTGAACAAATGTACCAGATTGATTATAATATTTAGATACCACCTAATGTCCTTTTGAATCCTTGTCATTTTTATTCATGTTCTGATTGTCCAGTGTCAGAACTAACAGATTTTTGAAAGCAGAATGAGCATATTCTGCATGTCAGCAAGTGAGTGGTGTCTAAGAAATGGACCTTCCGTCCCTTCTTCCCCTTCCTTACCTCCCAGACTCTCTCACCTAGGGGAATATAACCCTCCAAACAGGTGTTAGAAGGGTGGGTTAGACAGAACAAAAATGGCAGCGATCTGCTGTGAATAGGGAATGTTAATACTGTACAGCTTTTTAATAATGGAATTATTGATAGAACTTTCATACAATAGTGTTGGTGTTTTGTTTCTTTTCTTTCTGTATTTAAATGAATTGAACTATTTGGGAATTGAATCGAAGAGGGGAAAACTCTTCCTGTGTTGTAGATATCATTACATATTTTAACATTAATTTACACAAAAAGGGTATTTGCAATATAAAACTCAGGATCTTTCTTCCTATTCTAAAGGTTATTAGGACGTTCTTTTATACTAACCGCCAGACCTGCCAAGACTGGCTAACTCGTATTAGACTTTCCATTATGCGCGTTGGATTATTGGCTGGCCAACCTGCTGTGACTGTTAGACATGGTTTTGATTTACTCACAGAAATGAAGACCAATAACAGTCTCTCTCAGGTACTGTAACTTTCATACATTTGTAAGCTGTTGAGAGAAATTTTTCACAATTCTTGAGTTGTTGTGTTCTAGCATTGTTTTTGAACTCTTCTATTTTGGGGAAGTGATTAGTCAAAAACCTTTTTAGAAGATGGAAATTTTGTTTCTTTTATGCATTTAGTCAGAAAATTATGGAAAATAAATGGACACTAAGTTCATATTTGACCAGTAATTCCAACTGTTTAAATGAGAGCTTGTCTAAAACTTGTGGTATAGTTTTTCATATCTCTATTAGACCAATCTGTGGTGGAATTTTTCCTGGAATTGTGAAAATGCTTTTTTTTTTTTTCTCTCCGTCTCTTTACCAGCCTCTAGGGCTGGGAAAAGATGTCTAAAAGATTGTTTCTTTCCTACAAATGCTAAGTACAGCAGTTCAGGGAGGTTAGATCATGCTTGGCTACCTGATTTAACTTAGTTTGCCCAGGTACGAATGTAGTTTCCAGTTAGATTGATTTAACTAGAGATGTAAGTGCAAATTGTACAGAAGCTCAGGAAGTTAACTTGGTTTGAAAATCGACCTGATCCTAGTTAACCTGACTTCGGTGGTAGTCTAATTTAGTTTGGGTCCAGGTGAGACCAGTCTAACTGAACTTCTGTACGATTCCCAGCACAGCCCTGTGACTGGGAAAGCCCAGCTACTGGCCCCGGCGCCGGCCCCGGGACTTCACTTTTCCTACCTGCTCCCTTGGCACTGGGCTATTTTTTTTATGACCCCTGGCCCCTTAACCCCACCCACAGGCAAGCAACAACCTCCCCCACTCAAGCCTGCCAAACCCCACACCCCACAAGCCAAACTCGGTGCCTGTGTCACTGGTGCTTGCCAGTGCTGGCAGCCAATCAAAGTAAGTTTGAGTGGGGAGGAAGGGGGCAGGCAGGATGTGAGGGGGTAGGTTCACCAGGGGGGAGGGGCATTGTTCATTTGGGGGTGGGAGATGGCGTGGCGGGGGGGGCAGCTAAAAATAGCCCCTGATCTTCGGGGGGATGGGGGGCATAGAACTGCCAATCCCACCGATCCTGCCAAACCCTCCCAGGCCCCATCAACCTTCCCACCCAATCCTCCTGGATCCCCCGCTCCACTTACCCTCCCATCCTGACTTACTTTGGATCAGGTGGTCATTTTTAACTCAATCTAACCTCCGCTAACCTCCCTGAATGTTTATATGTACTCATAGTGGTTGACAACGAATATATATAATAGGTAAAAAGCTGAAGGGCGCACTGATAACTTGTCAAGGTAACAATTTGAACTACTTAATGGGCAGAGGTGGTTTTTTTTCCTAGATCAGTGCCTGTTAACTATTTGTGATTTTTTTATCTTTTCATTAACCCCCGCAAAATATTTTTTACCCAAGTACAGTCAATAAGCAAGAAAGAGCAGTGCTTAATAGTCTTGCCAGAGTATGTCATACACAGAACCTGGCTTTGAAAGATCCTAAGGGAGGAGTGTGGAAACAAAATGGCTTTTCAGAACATTCATTGTGGGATGTGTGTACAAATTGTTCTCATTGTTTTACTTGTTTTAAGCATTGAACAGTGTACATAGCTTTTTACTGCAAACAGTAGCTGTTACATTCAATTGAAATTTAATTTCAGGGAAATGAATTGGAAGTGACGATTATGATGTTGGTGGAAGCACTATGTGAGCTTCATTGCCCGGAAGCTATCCAGGGAATAGCTGTTTGGTGTTTCAATGTACTTGGGAAGAGTCTTGCTTGGATTAATTCTGTAGCCCAGCAAGCAGAAGGAAGGTGAGTTTGCACAAGGGCTAGATGGTGTGAATGTGGGCTTATTTCCTAATCACATGAGGCTTCACCTTCTTATATTTGATGAAAAAAATTGCTCTGTGTATCAAGGTGCTTGGTCTGTTTCTTTTGTTTGAAGAATTGTATTTAATGTGTTTTTGGGCGTTGGCTTGCATGTCCTAGAATTTCTTATATGTGTAAATTTTCAAACAAATATGCAAGGGTGTAGTTCAGTTGTCACAGATTAAGCATCAAGGCTAAAGACAGACATTCAGAAAGCCTGAGGGTGAATTGATTCAGTCTTTGCAGATTTCTCTAACTGTCTAGATTGAACCAATGAGCAAGTGAACTAATGTTCACTTTGCAAACTGGAAAGGAAGCCAAACCCTACCAGTTGCCCATACCAGTAGCCAGGGGATGCTAGAGCAGGCCTCTCACCCTGTCAGCCACTGCAGAGAACCTAGCGATCCCCGATTTCAACCCCCCTCCCCCCCCCCCAAAAAAAAACAACAAAAAAACCACACCCTCTTCTCAGCCTTTGGCCAGCTGAGAAACAGGTATGGAAGAATTCCCCGTCCCACCTCCCACACTCCACTGGACCCCCCCAACCGGGGTTTCCCCAACATGGTGGGAAGGGAGAAGCCCCCAACGGGGTGTTTCTCCCCTGAGCGTGGAGCTGGGCAAGTCTCCTAACCACACTCCCTGCTCAGCCCTGGGCATACTGAGGAGTGGGGGGAGGGGGACACCCCCCCCCCCCCCCCCCCGCATCAGACCACCAGCCAGGGTCTCCCTGGCATGGGGAGAAGGCCCCAGTAGGGCATTTCTCCATCCCTCTTCCCCTGTCCATGCACCTGGAGCCAGGAGCCAGCTGAGTCTCCTAGCCACAACCCCTTCTTGGCTGGCTGGAGTGGGGGGAGGGAGAAACGCGCCCCCCCCCCCCCCCCCAGCCTGGCTCTGTAACCCATCTGGGCTGTGCCGAGCTGAGATGGGGAGGAAAGCACCCACCGTGGGCTTTTCCCCTGCCTGAGCTGTAAGCCGGGAGCCAAGCTGAGGAGGGAGTGGGGGGCACAACCCCCACCCCCCTGGCCCTATCTGTGCTGGTCACAGCCTAGCTGGGGGTCTGGAGCAGGGCGAGGCAGGGGTGGCATTTCACCCCCAACACTCCCTCTTCAGCCAGCCTGCCAGCCAAGGAGGGTGTGTGGATGGTGGGGAAAGCCCACAGCGGGAACTTTACTACCCCCACCCAAGTTCTGTGCTGTGGGGGATGGAAAAACCTCTGCGACAGCTGTGGGTGGGGCCCGCCCTACTCTTCTGGAGCAGAGAGCACAGCCCAGGGCTGCACAGCATCCTGGGACACTGGGGTGGCGGGGTTGTGAATGAACTTGAATCGGGAGGGGATCTGGGACAGAAGTTCTATAAACCAATTTGACCCAAGTCTGAGACTACATCCATCCTGATTTATCTTAAACCAGTTTCAGCCATTTGGAAAGTGGTTAAGTGTGCACTGAACTTCTGTTCTGTTACAGGTTTTAAACTAGTTCCTGATCACTTAAACTGGTTTATGTGTAACTTCTGTCCCTAGCCCAACAGTCCTGTTAGACTTCTGAAAACCTGAAAAGGAAGTTAGTAATCTGAAGGGTCACTAGCAACACTATGCCAAAGTTTCTGACCTTACTTTTAACTCTTCCTGGAAGCACTGATAATTACTGAAAAAGTCTTAGCTGCTTGTTTGATATTCAGAAAGCTGTCCAACATGATAATTTTTCTTGTACAACTTGGATTCTGTCAGTACTTTTCTGTTAGGGGCCCTGAAATTGAAGAGGTCCTGGAATTCCAAGCAAGATGCTTTGAGTAGTATAATATGAGCCTTGATGTGCAAACAACTGAGCGGAAGCTGAGTTCAGTGCCTGAACATTAATGATGGGTGAAAAACGGAGAGTAGGCTGTCCTGCATGAATTAGAAGGCATGCTTAAATGAGCTGGGACCTTTAATGTTGAAATCAGTGGCATTTGAAAAATGTCAAGTGCAGTGGCGTCCAACTTTCTTGGCATGCTTGCCACGAGGAAGATGCAGAGCTTATCTTAAATGCCACTCCAATTCCCTTCCTATGCCCAATCTGTTGCTCTACTTTCTGTCTCTTCCCAGTCTGCTGTCTGTTCCCAGTCTGCTGTGTGCAACATACCCAGGCTGCCTAGACCAGCTTTTAATTAAATGTCTGCCTGTTTACCTATTGGCAGCTTACTGGCTTGTATTATAGTGGATAGTTGATATAAAATGGTGGATCAATAAGATGAAGTATAGTTTCATTCCTCCCTTTGTTGTGGAAAGTACACATTGAATCTCAGAAAGGAAATGGTACAGGTTTCCCTCGCTTTATGCTGTACATGCATTTGTGGAAAACAGCGCGTAACTCAAATTTGCATAAAGGGAACCCACTTTACAATGTAACAAATATGGATACGTTCCAAATCCTTAACTGTACTGACCCCCAAACCCATTTCTACCACTTATGTAAGAGTTTTGGTACTCACCAACAGCAGACAGTACACACAAGCACAGGGCACTATCATAATGCGGAAGGCAACTATAGAAACACGTGTCACAGACCATGAGTGAGGAGCACAGATCCACACAGGAGGCTGTATTTTGGTGCGTGTCACTCCCACAATGCACCGCACAAGGCAGCTGACTGCGACCTTCCACCACACCAATCACGTGAGAGTGAATTTGCCTTGCATATAATGATTTTCTGGTATAAAAAGTGTCATCACATAAGAGCAAATTCGCACATACAGAACCTGCATAAAGCGAGGGAAACATATCTAAGTTTTAAGTGTAAAAAGACAAAACTTCTAATTGGGCAAAACTTACAGGACATCACATGCATTCAGTGTCGCTGTAGAATGTTCTTTTTTTCTGGTATACAGGGGAGACACCATTCTTGGGGACAAATCCAGTTTCAGCTATATGTGCCTATGTTGCACTTTTGTAGTTGTGCAAGTGCAGTTTTTGGGACTTGAACAGCTTTTAGATTACATTTTCACCTGTGTTGGAATAGGATCATCTGGGTATGCACATAACTACTTGAAATAAAACTGTGTATGAGGACCTTCCCACCTGTGGGCCCAGTAGCTTAATGGTTAGGGCACTTGCCCAGTGGGAGGAGATCTGGGTTTTGGACTCTTTCACCCAAAGGGAGTTTGTATCTGCATCTCCCTCCCTGTTCAACTCAGATTGTGGACACTTGAACAGTTTTGTATGTACCTGAGCAGTGCTTTTTTGCTCTGGAGCTCTAGTGCAATAGTCTCATCCTGCTTAGAAGGTAAGTGCTCAATAAGGGTTGGTATGTGAGTGAAAATATAATCTAACCTTTATAAAAGTGTCCAAAAAATTGCATATATGTGGCTAAGTGCCACTTAGGTGCATTAAGATGAACTAGGGGTGGGGAAGAATGATTAAGAACCAAATCTTTGTCTGTCACAGGCACTACCTTTACATTTTTCTTAGTTTGGTCTTCATGGAAGTAGTTTCCTGCATTTTCTCCCCTTCCTGTTAACATTTCACCACTCTTTTCTCTGCTGCCAGTAATTTCTTTTGAAGGGCAACATGCCTTTGCATTACACATACTTGATGCTTTCTGAAAAAGGAATTAAATAGAGGTACAACCATTGCATAGTTTCTGGTCACAGGCAAAGTGGAGGCAAACTGCACCTGAAGGGATTCTGCATGCTGAGGATTGCACCAGCACCCAAGAATTCCCCACCACAGGTGATGGGCACAGGGGATGATGACACAGGATGGCTCCATTGGGGCTCAACCTGCTTTTTCCTTCCCCTGTCTCTTGTGGAAGAGGGAGTGAAAATGAAAATCAAATAAAAAACCCACTCATCCAAAATACTGCATATCTTTTTTTTTTTAGCTCCTGGTTATTCGAAGGTGACATGATATTTTAAAAGGCTTGATACTATTGTGCATGTGTGACATGATCATGTCTCAGCTGGCAATCAGCCATTTTCCATCTTGAACAATGTGGGTTTTTTTTCTAAAGGCATAGTTGATGAGTTTGGACTGAAGAAATGTTGTTCATATGCTATACAAAAAGGTAGAAAATCACTGCTGTGTAATAGTAACTAAAACTTTACGTCTTAATTTTAAGGTTTGAAAAAGCAACTGTTGAATATCAGGAGCACTTGTTTTCCATGACAGGAGTAGACTGTTGCATAGCAGGCTTTGATAAATCTGTTCTGAAGTTAGCCAACTCAACTAGTGGCAATAATGCCAGCCCAAAGCATGCTTTGAATGGTGAGTAGCATTCATTTCTTTTTCAGATTTTTCACAAGCTATATATAAATGTTAATTTTAAAGTAAATAATGTATTGCTTATAATATTAACATTTAAACAGGACTAGTGATTCCTTGCTAATTTACCACATAAGGTACCTGGATCTTGCAAACATTTGTGCAGGTTTTAACTGTCCACACATTTAATCTTATAGAAATGAATAGCACTTATGCATAGGTAAGCAAGTTCATAAGGGTTTGCAGGATTGGGGACTAAGTGAGTAGACTTTATAAAAGGTAGGCTAATGTTCTAAAATGTACTTGGCATTTTAAATGGTCACATTGCATTATGAATATTATGGCCTAAATAGTTCTGTTTATTTTTATCCTTCATGGATGAATTTTTGTACTATAGTAAAGAACTCCCAATGTGAGACCTTGTCACAAATATTTAATAGAATACTGAGAACTAAGGTGAGCTTTTTGTATGCTCCTTTGAGTGCATTACTTGGTTATATGTATTAAATCAGTTTGTGTGTGTTGACTAAGTATTTTACATCTTTAAATCTCTTCATTAGTTTTACATAATTCAAAACTGCTTAATCTCAAAAAAACAAACTTTTTGCCTAAATGTAATTTCAAATGCCTTAAGTCAGGAGTTTTCAACCTTGTTTTGGTTGGTGTATCCCTGGTGGGTAGTTGAGAAGCAAGGAGTCCCCCAGTGGCCGATCGAGTGGGGAGGGTGGGTCTCCTGGTGGCTGGTCCACGAGTGAAACTGGAATTGCCGGCAGCTTCTCTGCATTGCTGCCATGTACCCACTGGGGTCTTCCAAAATACCCCCAGGGGTACGTGTACCCCTGGTTGACAGCCCTTGCCTTAAGTAATACTGATTTTTAATATTGACTTTTCTTATTTTTCACAGGTGAAGCTAGAAAAACTGTTCTTACAAAACCAAGTGACTCTTCACCTGAAGTTATAAATTACCTGGGTAACAAAGCATGTGAATGTTACATTTCAATTGCTGATTGGTCTGCAGTACAAGAATGGCAGAATGCAGTCCATGACTTGAAAAAAAGTACAAGCAATGTTTCAGTCAATTTAAAAGCAGACTTTAACTACATAAAGTAAGATTTTTATTAATTTATTCAATGGTACATTAGTGAACTTTGAAATTAAACTTCCCCTAAACTAGGGGCAGGCAAAATATGGCCTGTGGGCCAGATTCAGCCCATCGGGCAATTTCATCTGGCCTGCAGGTGCCCACCAATTAACTGTACCACACCCAGGCCATGCACCTTACTCCCACCCTCTGGCACAGAAAGGCCCGGCCCAGCCAGCACGTACTTCTTCCAAGCAGGGTTGCAGCTGCCACTGCTGAAGCTGCTGGAGGACCTGCTCAGCTTCCCCAGGCTTCAGTGGTTCCTCCTTTTGTCCCTGCTGCAGCCCTTGCTGTGGGCAGCTGTTAAGGAAGCAGTGGGGGCAGGGTGGGTGCTGCTGGGTGGCAGCACAGAGCCCACACCTGGGGGGCACCAAGAGCACAGAGCTCGGGTGGGCAGGGTGTGGGTGTGGGGTTTCTGTCATGTAAGGAAGGGTGGTGGGGTTGTAGGGACTCCACCGCTGCTGGTGGTAGCAGCAGATGGCAGGCCCTAGGGGTGCTTATGGCCTGTGCAGGTGCTGCTGCCTGGCAGCATATGGCTTCAGCCAGTTCTAGGAGATGCACATGGCGGCAAGGAGCAGAACCCCGTTATGCGGGGGCTCCATGTTGCGCATGTGCAGCTCCTGGCACTCGCATACCACCAGGGGGAAGCCCCGCACAATGGAGCCAGCAGCCTGGCCCCACTCCCTGCCACCATATACAGCTCACGGGACTGTGCCTGGAAGCAAGGGGCAGGGCTTCCCTCCACTTTCAGTGGAGTCCTAGGACCTGCACGTGGTGGCAGGGAGCGGGGAAGGCAGCCAGCTCGATTGTTCAGGGCTTCCCTCCAGTGGCACATGAGTGCCAGGAGCTGCACATGTGCCATGGGGAAGTCCACATGATAGAGGTGGGCCTGTGTGGTCCTGCTCCTTGCCACCATGTGCAGCCTCCAGAACTGTCCGGAGCTACGTGCTGCCAAGTGGCAGTGCTTGTGTGGGCCATAATCACCCCAAGGGCCCACTGCCTGCTGCTGCTGCCAGTGGCAGGGGCTATGCGCCATAGGGGAGAGTGTGCAGGGGGACACTCACCCCCACCCTCCCTCCCACCCCACACACCCACACCCTGGTCCCACAACCCCCCCCATATATACACACACCCCGCAACACCCCAGCTGAAATAATTGCCCACCCTTGCCCTAAACAGTCATGTCAGTGACATCCAATTGCTAAGATATTTTGTGTTTTATGATGCAAAAACTAGTAATGATTTTAGAAGCAAGACTTGTTCTTGATGTATAGCAAATACATCAGAGAATTCACATGATCCTAAATAATTGTTATAGCTTCCTGATTATTAAGCATGATTTTTGGGGGGAAAGACATTTTAAATTGTTGCTTTGGAAGCAAAGATATTAAATTTGTGTCAGTTATTTCACTAGAAGGGGTGAATCCACTTGTATCTTTTTTGTATTCTTTAGAGTAAAATATGTTAATAAGAATTTTTTTTTCTAATACTAAAGTTGGCAATTTTTTTCTCTTCTATACTCTCATAACAAATAGTTTGCTTTGGAGTAACAGTTAATAGTTATCATGTAGTTGGTCCCTAATGTTAATCCATGCTTGGCTTAGTTCCGAATGTTTCATTCTTATCCTTTTTAGAGAAGTAGCCACAGATTTTTTTTGTGTGTATTTGCAGAGATTTGATCATTTGACTAGGATGTGAGGCAGTGTCCTACAGGTGGACTATCCAACTCGCAGCTTTTTCTGGTTGCTAGGCACCAAATACATACAGCTTTTTAAAATATTCATCCCTTGCATAGGATTGACTTTACAAAATCTAGTAGAAAGGAACAACCCTGTCATTAAAAAAAAAAAAAAAAAATGGATAAATTGAAAGCAGCAATAGGGCTATAAATGCTTTATAACCAGTACTTTCCCCCCTTTGTCAGTCCAGATACTCCAGTATAATTCTTCTCTTGCCAGGAGATGGTAAGAGAGTACTTGAACTCTTTGAGTTATCATATTCCTCTATATTTGGGCCAGCAAGCCTCTTGCTCTTCAATGACTAATTAGTAGGGTTCTGGAAAGAATCTCACATGCTTAGCAGATTTTGTCAACTGGATAGGAGGAGAAAGTTCATATTTTGGCTGCTGTTGATGTATGTCTGTGTAAAGCAGGCCCAGCACAAGACTTCAGCACTTACTAGAGCTCCTTGTTGTCATGTGAATCAAATAGCTAATACTGGCCAAGAAATTTTCATGTGAAAGCTTAGACTTATGGCAGTCCAATGGTGAAACTTGCATGGAGTTCAGTTGATGAGGATTTTACTCCTTATGCATAAAGAAAAGCTCTTTTTCTGCTTGATTCCCCTGAAAGAATTTCACAGTAATTTGCCAGTATTTTTTCATATTGGAAGAACATTAAGTATGTGGACTAATGATAATTTTTTTATAAACAAAGCTTTGTTATATTTACACGTTTTTATTTTGATCAATAGGTTTTTTTTAGTTTTTCTAGAATGGCAAAAAGTGATGCAAGTTTTTCATGACATGTTTTAATGTACATTTTAATTTTTAATTAAAACTTTAAAATGGAAATCCTTTGCATACAGTTATAATGATACAGAATATGATTTTAATTTTATCTTATTAAAATGCTTGGATAAAATATCAGTTTTCTTCTACTTGAAGAAATGTGTCAAAGGGTGATTTGTTTTACTAGCTCTGTTTTGCTTTTCTTGCTGTAGAGTTGTAGGATATTTACCAGCTAAGATAAAGTAGGAGTGCTATAAAAATTAAAAATGTAAAAATTGAATTGCAGATCTTTAAGCAGCTTTGAATCTGGAGAACTCACAGAATGTACAGAACAGCTAGAATTGCTGCCAGGAGAAAACATCAACCTTCTTACTGGAGGATCCAAAGAAAAAATAGGTACAAATAACATTTAAAATTAATAATGGAAATGTTAATTACTTAATAAGAGGACATTCATCTAAACTGTGCCTGTTAAAAGGAAAAATACTGTCTTAGATTTTATCAGAACTACTGTAATGTTATGAGCCAAGTTCAGAAATAGTTGGCAATCAGTTCTGAATGCCATTGAAGCTTTTTTGGATCTAATTTTTGTGTTAATTACCAATACTTATTTTACAGATTTTTTTTTTTCTCAAGCCTTCTTGTTTTTAAGATTTCATTGTAAGAATAACATTTGGAACACACTTTTACCTTTTGTAGACTGTATTACATCTGTGTTATGATCTTTGTAGATATGAAGAAGCTCCTTCCTAACATGCTAAGTCCTGATCCGAAAGAACTTCAAAAAGCAATTGAAGTACAATTATTGAGAAGTTCAGTGTGTTTGGCCACAGCTATAAATCATATTGAACAGGAACAAAAGTGGCAATCTATAACTGAGTAAGTTTAAAGAATATTTAAGTGAATGCAGTGATTATGGGGAAAAGCTGTTTCAACCTATGAACATGACTTTGTTGAAAGCATGCTCTTCTTCATACTTCAAGTATCATGCTTTGTTTGGATTTTTTTTATGAGACTGTAGTTGCTTTTTCTGTCTTGAGATATAGAATATAAACCTATTCGGAAAGAAAGAACAACTCTAGATTTCAATTTGGAGATCATCTAATGTTTTTATTCACTTGCTTATTTGGCACTGCGCTCGACTTTGAAGTAGAAAGTCATATAATAGAACATACTGTGCATTATAAAGTATGGAAGAGGCTGAACTTGTTGCCTGTTCAGGGTTTTGTCCTAATAAATAATGCTATCTTGTTAAAGAGATAATGAAAATAAGTAAATAGCAGATTGTATTGCTCTATAGTCTCTTAAATCTTTTATTTCAGAAATATTATAAAATACCTGAAGCAGACTTCACGAATAGCCATTGGACCTTTAAGGCTTTCCACCCTGACTGTATCTCAGTCACTGCCGGTGTTGAGCACCGTGCAGTTATATTGTTCGTCTGCTTTGGAAAATACAGTTTCTAACAGGCTTTCATCAGAGGTATGTGTTTTTTTTTGTATTTGTGTATGCATGCAGACATTCAGGTTCTTTTTAAAAACAATATTTATAAAATGTAAATGATTCAGGCACTGTCACTACTTAAATAGTGTTGAAGAGAGAGGTTCTTTGCTCAAACTTGCCTGAGATCACATTGTAGTAAAACATCATTTAGTTTTTTACAGAGTCAGGGTAACTCTGTTAATGAAGCATAAACATGGTAAAAATATCTGTTTTACTTTTATTTATAAAAATATATATATATTTGTGAGAACATCCAGTTGAACAACAGAAGTTTGACATTGATCCTTTCTAGTTGATCCAGGGGTGGGCAAAATACAGCCTACAGACCAAATCTGGCCTGCAGAGGGTCTTTGTCTGGCCTGCAGTGGGACCCTTAGTCCCGCCTGGCCCAGGCATCATCCAGCTATGGCATGTCCTGCTGCCTCCTGGGTATGCAGTAGGGCCGGGGCAGCTCCACAGCTGGACTGACTTTCTAGGCAGCCCAGGTGGCGGTGGCTCCTGGCTGCTGCTGCTTCTGGCTCCAGTCCTGTGATACCAGTGCAGACCACGTACATAGCTCCAACCTGGCCTGCTGACCGGCTCGGGGGCGTATGTGGGGGGGGGCTCCCATATACACCCCACCATACCCACAAACCCTCTCCCACAAACCCCACAACCATGTCCTCCTTGAGATGCAATCACAAACCCCACAAACACCGCAGCCACCTACACTCTCCCCCATACCTCCCCCCCCCAACATACCCACGTGCCCTTGGAGGTGGGGCACTTACACACCCCACACCCACCCTCCCCCTCCACATATCCCACAGCCCCCCACAAACCCCATACCCACACATCCCCACAAACACACCTCTACTAACCCTCATACCCATGCATCCACATTTACACCCACACCCTCCTTCATACTCCACATCCAAACACACATACCCACAGTCCCCACAGACTCCATGCTCACCCACACCTCTGCACACCCCCACAATATACAAGAGTAAGACTTCATTTTGAGCTGTTATGCAGTCGCCTCTGTATACACCATGCAAACGCACACAAAACAGAACAAAAAAATATATTTTTTAAAATATAATTAAAATACGATATTGTTAATGTTTGATTTTTAGTATATAATTTGTTTCTTTTGCAGTTCCAAGATGGCAAACCCCCTTCTCAGAAGGAGTGCTTCTGGGGGAAAGGGGTGGGACTTTGGGTGGCAAAGATCAGGGGTTGGGGGAGGGGGGAGGGGGGACTTTCAGTCCCAAGATGGCTACCAGGGAATGGGGCACCTGTCAAGGGGTGGGTTTACCCTTGCGGCACTCGACAGGTAACCAAAACTTGTTAAGCAGCCCTCCAGCAGAAATAATTGCCCACCCCTGTGTTAATCTGTTTGGTTCAATAATATAACAATTATGCTTGAGTTGAAACCTTCCTTTTTCATAATCTTATTTTCAGGTGTCTTATGTATTAAATCAGTTTGTTAAACATTTTGTATTTTACAGACTAACTGGGTAAATAAAATGGGTACTAACACAGATTGTACCCTATTTCCCTCTAAAATCTTCTTTACATATCAAAAAAATCAAAATCTGAAAATATTTTCAAAAACTGTTCTGTGACAAACATGCAATTTTTATATTTTTTGCAGGACTGCCTTATCCCTCTTCTTAGTGATGCTTTACGGTCATGCAAACAGCATGATGTAAGACCATGGATGCATGCCCTAAGATACACAGTGTACCAGAATCAATTGATAGAAAAACTTAAAGGTATAGAAATTAAATTTTACTGAAGAGTAATTATGCAATTAACTTAAAACTTTTTGTAGAGAAGCACTTGCTTTTGCTTGAGTAGTTCAAACCAACCTGATATACTTGAGCTAGTTTGAATCCCTTGTAAGCAAAAACAAAAATACGTAGACAAGGCTCACTGCACCAGGTTACAAAAACAACAATTGGAAAATTTTAACAGGTTTTCAGCATAATACTAGATCAGAAAGACTGGCTTCTTTTGTTTCAACTTAATGCAAAGAAAACTTTGGTAGAATGGAACTGCATGTCAGAGTCCTGTCCTGGGTTGAAGTGCTCTTTGACTCAACCCCAAGCTGCTGTTTAAGTTGGTGGGGTTAAACGGTTCCTTTTGGACTTGTGTAAGGGAACTAGCAGAAGATGTTCCCCTTCTTTATTTTCATGTTGACTAACAAACACAGAGGGTAAGGCTAAGGAATAAAGAATTTATTATGAGAACAAAATTTGCTGAAACACCTCAGAAAGTAGTTTTGCATGCAGTTGACTGTAGTAGCTATAATGTTTACCATGGCTATTTCTCTGAAATTAATACCTTTTAAAAAGATCCTTCACACCACAGAAGCTTTTGACTTTAAACTATGCAAAATCTGAAATGCTAGCTACATAAATATGAAGTCATCCCTCCAGAAACACTTGGGTATGAAGGACAACAGATTCTTTAAGAAACTTGGGAATTAAAATTTAAAACTAAAAGCAGTTAATAATGGGGTGTGCAAAGTGGGCCCTATTAGATTTGGATTTGGCCTGAATTGGAGACGGCAATTTATTTCATTGATTCGGATCACTGTCCCTGATTCGATTCAGCCAAATCCGAATCTGAAGATTCGATGCTGATTCGGAGAATCAGTGATTCAGACATAGATACAGCTTTAAATGTTTTTTCTATATATCTCAAGGTAGGTACCAGTGTAGCTCATGATCGCTGTGATGCTGGGGTGCATGGGGTGTCCCACAGGAGTGCAGGGAGGCCCTCCATGTGCTCGGCAGTGAACCCAGAAGTGGACCGGAAATACTTCTGGTCCACTTCTGGGTCTGCCGGGGAACGCGCTGGGGAGCTCCCCTGCGCCCCTCTGACTCAGCTGTGGGGGGACCCCAGGTGCCCCCCTAGACCTAGGAGGCACCAGTTGCTGAGCTGGGGTGGGGGGCCCTCAGTGCACTCCCCAGTGGACTGGAAGTGCTTCTGGTCCACTTCCAGGTCTGTTGCTGAGCACACTGGGGAGCCCCCTCATGCTCCTGTGGGATGCACCATGTGCCCCACCACTGCAGCATTCACAAGCCCCTGCTACCTACAGGTATGTAGAAAAAACATTTAAAGCTGTGTCTATGTCCGAATTGATTTGGATAATTCCGATTCGATTCAGAGAGATTAAAGGGTCCTCTGATTCGATTCAGATTCAGAGATTCGGCCCCTAAATTGGGACGAATCTCTTTTGAATCGAATTGGGGATCGAAGCTTTGCACAGCCCTAGTGAATAATTCATATGTCAAAGTAGTACATCAGCAAATTGAAAGAGGTTTGGAGCCTGGTGGAAATCATGCAGTTTCTTGATAGGGAAGAAGAGTCTTGTTTAATTTTTTGCCAGGGATATCTGTCTTGTTTAAAAAATCTTCTGTTATTCATCCCAATTCTTATAGATTAAGAACTGTGAGAATCATTTTTTTTCTTTTTTTGAAACTGGATTCTGTAATGTATCTAGCATAAGGCAAAGCTCTGCTGTATGCCTTAAATACATGGGCTGATCTTAAAAGCAAACTTTTTTTGTTTGTTCGTTTGTTTGTTTTCCCCAGAACAAACTGTCCCAGTAAGAAGTCATCTAATGGAACTGGGCCTCACAGCAGCAAAATTTGCTCGAAAACGAGGGAATGTTGCCCTAGCCACACGATTGCTTGCTCAGTGCAGTGAAGTTCAGCTGGGAAAAACCACTACTGCACAAGAGTTAGTTCAGCACTTCAAAAAACTCTCAACACCAGGTCAAATGGATGAAAAGTGGGGACCTGAATTGGATATTGAGAAAACAAAATTGTTATATGCAGCAGGTTAGTGTTTGATAACTAACACTATGATTATGTGATGTTATAATATAGTCAAGTATTTCTAGCTAAGAAGTTTTCTTAAGAAATCATGATTGCACAGTAAACTTAAGCTGCTTTCTGCCTAGTAAATAACATGTAAAATTTCAGAGTATTTTAAATTATTTTTTAATTATGCTGCTTAAATTTGAAACAAATTCCCAATTACTCGTGCTACATGACAATTTATAGCAGGTCTGTATTTCAAGTGCAGTTGTCACACACATTTAGGCCTTTAGCATAGAATCTTATAAATTGCTCATGTAAGTGAGAGAGTCAGTCACTCATTTCTGTTCATAATGTATTAAAGCTATATCTGAAGTATGCTGTATTTTTAATAAAATTAACATTCAATAAACATATCTGGTTAATAACATGCAGGTCAGTCAACGCACGCTATGGAAATGCTGAGTTCTTGTGCCATATGCTTCTGTAAATCTGCCAAAGCTGAATATGCAGTAGCTAAGTCCATTCTTACTCTGGCTAAGTGGATTCAAGCTGAATGGAAAGAGATTTCAGGACAGCTGAAGCAAGTGTATAGAGCACGACAACAGCAGAATCTCACTGGCCTTTCTACTTTATCTAAGAACATCTATACTTTGATTGACCTACCACCTGTTAATACACTAGAGGAGGAATATCCCAGGATTGAAAGTGAATCTACAGGTAGAAGAAGTTCTTTCGTCTAGTTTATGCTTTGCCAAACTCTTTGGAACCATCAAATCTGATTCTTTCCTATAGAAGTGATTTTTCATGGTGAATGAGCTTAATAGGTTGGAGATTGTCCAATACTCAAATGGTACACAAAAATAATAGTGAAAAATACAAGGACTTGAAATGAATTCTCAGAGGATAGTAGTTTGCTTTACTTTGGTGTCCTCTCTCAACTCAGATTCTATATAACCTTGGGCCCTTATACACATTCAGATTATAGTTGGATAGTCATTTTTATGGTGTAATCAATTACTTTGCATTTGTGGCTGCTCTAAATTTATTGCACAATTGACTAGTTAATTGTGTAACATATGTAACATGTAGCAGGGGCCTTACACAAAGTATTGTAGATCTGGCATTCAAGATGTGGCTATAAAAGATCAATGTGTAAAGCTCGTTAATAGATTTGAGAAACAGTCATAAGGCTTTTCCTTGACATGTAATTTAGTGCAACTTTTTAATTTCTCTTACAGTTGTAATGTGTTTTGCAGTTAATAAAACTGGCTGTCTTGAGCAACCTTCCTGTATTCGGAATAACCAAATTAGAATTGATTGTGCACTGAAAAATCTAGTATTACTGGTTAAAAATGCCTTAATTTTTTATCTGGTTTGGCTATATAGTCTTTCCTTTTCCTTGGGATACATAGAAGTCTGTCTTTGAAGTATGGTGCCTGGTAGACACAGAGATAAGGTTTCTTAATCATTATTTTGAATTTTTTTTTGAGAGTGGTAGTAAGAGTGTGTGCAGCTTCCAAAGTTTGGTGGTGATATAGTCATGGAAGCTATTAATTGTTAGTTTTCATTTTATTGCCAACAGTAAGCATCCACATTCTCCTTTTTAGAATAGTAGTTGAGAAATGTAAGAAACCTAGTGCATTACGGAGTATGTTTAATAAGAGTATGCCCTGCCTTGCTGATTTTGAGGGGGGCAGTATGTTTTTGTCTCGGGTGCTTGAATTAAGTTAACTCACAAAAATGAATCTATGTTGCTTTATTTTGATCACTACAGTAAATATTGGAGTTGGAGAACCAGACTTCATTTTAGGACAGCTGTACCACTTGTCTTCAGTACAAGCACCAGAAGTAGCCAAGTCTTGGGCTGCATTGGCTAGTTGGGCTTACAGATGGGGCCGGAAAGTAGTTGACAATGCCAGGTAAAGCCATTCCTAACGTTTAATTTGATCATATTTAAAAATAAAAAGGGAAAAAATAAGAAGCTTCACTTTTGTTAAGAGTATCTCAGTTCTTATAGTCTCTTATCTACCCTTCCTGTATCTCTTTTTGTCCTACTGATGCATAGAACTTTGTCCCTGAAGCACAGTCCACTTTTGGACAGTAAGAGCAGATTAGACGAGCACTTGGATGAGATCGATTGGACAAAGATGGTCCTGCCTTAAGCCAGGGGATTAGACTAGGTGACTCCCCAATCCCCCTGTCAGCCCTGTTTTTCTATGCTTCTATGAAATTCATCTCTGAGTAAACAGCGAGAGCAATAGCAAACTGTTGCTTAATTGTTTTTTGATTGCTTACCCTATTTTACCTAACTCTACAATATTATTTACAGAATTACAAAGCTAAGTAGCTCTATAAGTATTTGGCTGTATTTTGGAGAGTGATGATTTATTAAATGTTACAGTCAGGGAGAAGGAGTCCGTCTGCTGCCAAGAGAGAAGTCTGAGGTTCAGAGCTTGCTTCCAGACAATATTACAGAAGAAGACAAAGAGAAGATCTATGGAATTCTTGGGCAGGCAGTATGTCGTCCCGCTGGGATTCAGGTATGGAGGAACTTTGAATTTTCAAAAAGTGTACTGTTCATTTGCTTGACAACCTTACTTTTCCCCTCTATTACTTGGGTAACACCTTAAAATCAAGTTCAACCCACCACTGGCAGTACAAAAATAAACTTAAGCTCTAAAAGAAATGTGATTAGATTAGTGAATGTGGCAGTGTGTTTTCTCAACCTTATGGCTATATTAATGACAGATAATTGTGAACTGAATTATGTACTCATTTCAGATACCTAACTCCCTTTCTTGGGATCAGCAACTACTATATTAAAGAAATGGGTTGTGGACTTGATTAAACAAATTATTGTATTGTTTTTCCAATTAATATTCTTACACTATTTTAATTTAGGATGAAGATATGACCCTACAGATCCCTGAAAATGAGGACAATGAAGAAGATGACATGGTGGATGTTATATGGCGGCAGTTGTTGACAAGTTGCGCCTGGCTTTCAGATCTTGATGAAAATGCCACAGAGGGGTTAATTAAAGTGTGGAGAAAAGTTGTAGACAGAATCTTCAGTCTCTATAAACTATCCTGCAGTGCATATTTTACCTTTCTTAAACTCAATGCTGGCCAGGTACGCATTATAGCCTATGCTAGTAATGAAACCTACTTTCAAAACATTTAAACCTTGAGTCCTGACACTAAAAAAGTAAGGTCAGTTAAGAGTACTATCTTAACTGTGTATGGTATGTTAGGTACCTCTGGATGAAGATGATCCCAGGCTGCATTTAAGAAATACTTCTGAACAGAGTACTGATGATGTTATTGTAATGGCAACTTTGAGATTGCTGAGATTGCTTGTGAAACATGCTGGAGAACTTCGACAGTATCTAGAGCATGGACTAGAAACCACACCTACTGCTCCATGGAGAGGTAAAGTTCTTTTAGCTGAATTTTGACAAGCTTCTAAATAGAAACAATCAGCCCCTGAACTTATCTTTAGATACCTCTGTCTTTAGACTAAATTAAGGCCAGACCTTAATTTACAAGTTGTGATTTTACAAAATTCTTGTATTCAAACTGGCTGTTCCTCAGCCTATTAGCACACTGCTGTATACTCTTGATCTTAGACTTAGGAAGCATAATTTTGGTATTTCCAGGTCTCATGCAAAACTGAAATTTACCAGTATTCAAATTTGAATGTTACATTAATTTTTTGGAAAGAGGAATGACTCTTCCACAGCTAAGCCAGATTGAAACAAAAATGAGGGGTGGGGTTCCCCACCCCGAAGTTATCATGGTAACTGTTGGTGAAAGGCAACTGTCCTAGTATTGAATTCCTGCCACTTGTTTCCTGTGCTAGGAATGGATATCAGGATGTTGGGGCTAGCCCGTGAAGCACTGATAGCGAGTAAAAGTTAGTTTCCTGGTTAGAATAAGTACATACTACTTAGTGTATAGCTTTGCAATATTCAATGGTTAAAAACCAATGAGACTCTTCTCCTCCCTTTAAGGTATTATTCCTCAGCTCTTCTCCCGTCTGAACCACCCTGAAGTTTATGTTCGTCAAAGCATTTGTAATTTACTCTGTCGAGTAGCTCAAGATTCTCCTCATCTTATACTGTACCCAGCAATAGTGGGTACCATTTCACTTAGCAGTGAATCCCAGTCTTCGGGTATGGAAACTTTAATGTTGTAACTTTTATGCTAAAGTTATTTAATCTTATATTTGTCAATTTTTTAACATTAAAATTGGGACATTCAGAAGGTCTATGTTAATGATAGTTTAAACTAGTTACTCAGAATTGCCAAATCTGTACTAGTTAATGTGCATTTTAAAACTTTTTTTTACAATATACCATTATTAATACTGTTCTGATATAATGTCATTATGATGTGTGTGTGTGTGTGTGTGTGTAGATTTTTTTAAAATAAAAACAGTCCTGAAAATGAGAGGCAGCATGGACAGTGAACTGTCTAGTTCCAGTACTTTGATTGGAAACAATTTGTCATTTTTTTTTATGATGATTCCTTATATTTAAGCTTTTTGTGTTGCACATATTTGTGCACCATTGGGGTGCTGATTCCAATTTAACGCTCTTTTTAATTTTTAGGGAACAAACTGCCATCTTCGATCCCTACTTTGCTAGGTAATATCCAAGGTGAAGAACTGTTAGGTGGTGAGTGTGAGGGAGGAAGTCCTCCAGCTTCTCAGGAAAGTAATAAGGATGAACCAAAAACTGGATTAAATGAAGACCAAGCAATGATGCAGGACTGCTACAGCAAAATTGTAGAGAAACTTTCTACTGCAAATCCAACAATGGTATTGCAGGTAAAGCAAATTGGATTTGTAGTTTAATCAACATAATCTCACTTGCAGCCAGAAATATACAGTTTATGAATCCCTGCATTTGATGAAGAGGGATGTTAAAGATATAAGTATAACTTTGACCTTTCTGTGGAGATGTCATTCTTTCAAGTCATGGAACTACAAAAATTAAATCCTGTTGTGAGCACTTTAAAGATAAGTGTATTTTTATTTACTTTACAAAGGTTCAGATGCTGGTAGCAGAGCTGCGAAGAGTAACTGTTCTTTGGGATGAACTTTGGTTAGGAGTTTTGCTGCAGCAACACATGTATGTACTCAGACGGATTCAGCAATTGGAAGATGAAGTCAAGAGGGTCCAAAACAACAATACTCTACGGAAGTAAGATTTTTTTTAATAGTTATTTAAGTCAAGTTTGGTTAGATAAGACTACTTGTTGTACACTAGAATGATCCGACTATCTAGTCATGCTGTCTGTTCTAAGTCCATATTGCTCCAGCTGCTTTGGCCTGAGAGCCAGGTACCTCATTTTGAAAATTTGCTGGTATCACAAGTCATACTTTGGCCCACTTGGGAGTAGTAAAAGGAAGAGATACCACCCAGGGCTTTCTTACCAAAGATTCCTCCAGCTTTAGAGTGCCTAGAGATTGGTAACCTGCCCTACACCACCTTTTCTCCCCAGAGTTTCTGGTGCAGGATCATGTTGGGGTGTAGACAGACATGTCAAAGAGGGAGGAGTAGCCTGAGTGTGCTTTACCACAGCTGTCAGCATTTGGTGCATGGTCTTTTGGGGATTTACAGCTTATGCTAAGCTGGCTCCGGAAGCCTTTATTGTTTTTGGTTTGCAATTTGCCTTTTCCTATTTATTGAATGGCTAAGCTGAGTGAAGAAGCCACTGATTGCAAGATGATTCTTTTTAAGCCTAACAAAGTATTTTAAAGGTCTGCTTCCACTCAAATGTAGTATTTGAAGCCTGACATAGAACAAGGCCATGAAGCAGCTGAAACAAAGTTCCCTCTTTTGAATGCGGTGTGGAGGTGCTGACCTCTTGTTAGCAGAGAAGGGGGAAGTAGTTGCTTGGGGCCCTACCAGCTCACAGGAGAGCTTCCTCTGAGACTGTAGAGGAAGCTGTGGGAGGCTGTGCCTCTTGAAGCTGATTTCCGGTGTTGCTATTAAAAAAAAAAAAAATTAAATTAAGAAAAGAGCTTTAAACAGTGATAACTGTAGTTTTCTATTGGCTTCATCTACATTTGTAATATAATATAGAAATACTGTTTGTACATTTTTTGGTGTGTCTGTAGGTTAGCTGCTTTTTTAAGCTGAAGAGAAAGCTATTAAACTTTAGTTTGGCTTTGGGATTTTAAATTGCTTGTTCGTGATATTTTATTCTTTATTTACCTACTTGAAAAGCTGTCTTTGACTTCTTATAAGAAATATGTTAAAGTATTTCATTCATGGAGCCAAAATGGATTTTTTTTCTATTCTTTATAGGGAGGAAAAGATTGCAATTATGCGTGAAAAACATACTGCACTAATGAAACCCATTGTATTTGCTTTGGAACATGTACGGAGCATCACTGCAGCTCCTGCAGAAACTCCTCATGAGAAATGGTTTCAGGACAGCTATGGAGATGCAATTGAAAGTGCATTAGAAAAACTTAAGAACCCTTCCAATCCTGCTAAACCTGGAAGCAGCTGGATCCCATTTAAAGAGGTACTGTATCTTCAACCTACTAATAAATTAATATAAGATTTGATCACTTTTTCTGCTATATGTGATTGACTTCTGACTTCCTAGAATAACTAATTATACCAATTAGTTTCTCCTTTTGTTTCAGGCATGAGTTTTGTTCATCGTTATTTTAGGGTTGCATCATAGCTGGTTGATTCTGGGGAATCAGAAGAGCTCTTTTGGTAACTCTGGGTCGTAGTTGGGTTTGGTTTTTGCCCTTGTATCAAATAGAACTTGAACCCTTGTTGAAGGGTATTACTCACTTTTCAACAAACAGGATATTACGTTCCTTTTCTAATCTTCTGTATCTAGGTTTCTTGAAAGTGACAGGAACAAGCGGCTGTTCTTTTCATCCCATCTCTCTCAACTTTTTTCCGTCTCCATCTCCTTGAGCTCAGTGGACACACCTCCTTCTGCCTAATGTTCCTCACTTAGCTTGGCTGTTCACTCTTAGTACTCCAGTCAGTTTTAATAGCAGTCCTCAGGCTCTCAAGCTCTCTTTACATGGCCTATCTTCTGCCACCTGACAGTCTCTCTCTTGGTCCCCCAGTTACTGAAGCCTCCCTGATTCCTTTGGGGTGAGGCTTCATCATGTTAGTACTTGTAGCTTTGGGTTGCTGGATCAAGATGACAAATACGGAGCTTTCTTGAAGGTTTCTTGGATATGACTCTAGTTAATAGGGTTTTGTACTCCTCCAGCTAATACCTTTTGGGTGACATTTTACATAGTCGTGAGCTTGACCTTGAGCTCAGACCTGTTGCATGTGCCAGTAACTGACATGCAAGAATTTCTTGTAAATGGTTTCATTCTTATGTTAGCATCCCATATATACATTGTTGGAAGAACTTCCCCCCTTCCTACCTTCTGTTAAGTTTTAAGACCTGTCTTGTGATGCCTTTTAGTCCTCTCCAGTGCTGTTTTTTTGCTGATACTTTAAAATTTTTTTAGTGAGGTTATAGCAAGAGAGCTCTTATAAGCCTGAAAAGGGGAAAAGAGGCATGTTATCAGCAGGGATTCTGGTTTTCTCTGATTTAAAAAAATCTCGAGTTTTCTCATTAAAAAAGTAACCCCCAATCCACATTTTCCACGATTAAAATGAAACACTTTGTGTGTGTGTGTGTGTGTGTGTGTGTGTGTGTGTGTGTATTAGTGGTGTTTCATTTTAATCGTGGAAAAATGTGGATTGGGGGTTATTTTTTTAATGCAAAAATTGGGGATTTCTTTAAACCAGGATCCCTGGTTGTCGGAGAGTCAGAGGTAATCAGGCAACTAAAACTGGAGCAGCAGACAAATGTTTGGTTTGATCTTGCACTCTTCTGTGTGAGCTGCCTCCCTAAACCAGAAGCAGAATAGCAAGGTGGTGTGCAGTATTGCAAGTGGCCTAATTAGCAATAAATTGCCAAATTGGCAATGTTGCTGCTTCTGGCGCAGGAGGAAGGCTGCGTGGAGTAGTGTGGTGTTTGCCTGGCATGGTAACCTTATATAAACATACCCAGTCTTGATAAGTGCAGGGACCAAGGTCAACAATTTTAGATATTTGCTACATAAAAAAATGGTGGAAAGGATGTTACTGCCCTTTGTTTTTTGTTGCCAGTAATTAAATAATCTAGTTATGTTGACAAATTGGTAATGTGTAAAGCAAACAAAAAAAGCCACACAGGAATTGCTGTTTCTTAATGCTCATAAGTGTATCAGCTTAAATCTGGGCTTTTCAACCATTTCTTTTAAATAGATTATGCTAAGTTTGCAGCAAAGAGCACAGAAGCGTGCTAGTTACCTCTTACGCCTTGAAGAAATTAGTCCTTGGCTGGCTGCCATGACAAACACTGAAATAGCACTCCCTGGAGAAGTATCTACCAGAGACACAGTCACAATTCATAGCGTGGGAAGCACTATCACAATTTTACCTACTAAAACCAAACCTAAGAAATTGCTTTTCTTGGGTTCAGATGGGAAAAACTACCCATATCTTTTCAAAGGTAAGTGGAAATTTCTTCTCAAAACTTATTTATACTCACGTTGATACTTTAAATTAAATAGTAAAATATAAGATCTGTCTGTTACAGGTGTCAGGGTACTGTTACAATTCTAAGTGATATACTGACCAAAAAAATCTTTCAGGCAGTCCTTAAAATTCTATCTGAAAAATATTGTTTGTGTCCGTATTCAGAAATTTCTGTCATCCTTCTGCCTTTCTTTCTGCTAATGCATACTGACTGTAATATATATATTGTTTTTTTTGCTGAGCAGGGAGTTGCAAGTTACGTTGACTTAATTTTAAGTGTACATTTAAGAAATGCTACTTCTCAAAATTTATTTGAGAAGAATTTTGAAAGTTAGCTTCCAAAATTAAGACAGATCTTCTTATTCTATTCTTAAAATATTTTAACGCAGGCTTGGAAGACTTGCATCTAGATGAGAGGATTATGCAGTTCTTATCAATTGTGAATACTATGTTTGCCACAATCAATCGTCAAGAGACTCCACGGTTTCATGCTAGACACTATTCTGTGACACCATTGGGAACAAGATCAGGCTTGATTCAGTGGGTGGATGGAGCAACACCTTTATTTGGTCTTTACAAGCGGTGGCAACAAAGAGAGGCTGCATTGCAAGCACAGAAGGTAATGCCTGTGTTTGATACTAATTAGCAGCAGTGTAACTAGGGATGGGCAAACAGGGCACAGCCCTGGGCACCAACCTGGCAGGGGCACCAGAATTTCTCCCACTCTTGCAGAGTCCACACCTAGCAGCAAAAGCAGCTCCAAGGTATTATTCTTGCAGCAGCAGCTGGGTGCACGGTCATGGTGCTGCTACTATAAGAGCCGTAGCCAGAGCAAACAGACTATGCTGCAGCTTCCCCCTACCAGACTTCCCAGGGCACAAATGCTGCTTGTTACTCCCTCATCCAAGGTGCTCTAATTAGCAGAAGAAATGTCATTTGTTTTAAATTCCTAATACGATTTCTTATAGGCCCAAGATTCCTACCAGACTGCTCAAAATCCTGGCATAGTACCTAGACCCAGTGAGCTTTACTACAGTAAAATTGGACCTGCTTTAAAAGCAGTTGGGCTTAGTCTAGATGTGTCTCGTCGTGACTGGCCTTTGAATGTGATGAAAGCTGTTTTAGAGGAGCTTATGGAAGCAACTCCACCAAATCTTCTAGCTAAAGAATTGTGGTCATCATGTACTACACCTGATGAATGGTGGAGAGTTACACAGGTAAGTTAATGTGTATATTTGAAGCAGATTTCTAACTGAAATGTTCAGCAGATGTTTGGGATACTTAGTGATGGCACTGCTGCTGGAGCAAGTGAACTAGCACTGATAAAGCATCGTTTAATTAGTGTTTTTTTTATAAATGAGGACAGCTAAAACTGCACAGACATGGGGAGTAAAATGAGGAAAATGGTAGAAAGAAACTGGGCGCATCTACATGAGATGCTTAATGTGCAGAAGACTAATTCTAGCGGGCAAAACCCGTGCTAATGCACAGTAAATTTAGTCTAGCGTTCATCTGTGCAAATGTGCAATTGTGCTAATTATGGCGCATAAAGTTAGCGCCTGTTATTACAGGCACTAACTTAATGCGCCATAATTACAGCTCATTAATGAACGTGTAGATACATCCACTGGTAACCTAATACGACCTGTATCTGTATTAGCCTAGCTGAAGTTCCCAACCTAAGGAAATGAGCAGTCTGTTGGTAGCTCTCAAGAGTGAAAGAGAACTTGCAGCTGGCTAGTGTACTTTATCTTGTAAAATAAATGCATAAGAGTCCTTTTAAGAATTAATAAATCTAATGTACTGTAAGGGTTTCTGAAATGCAACTGAGATTCTGAATTTCTCTCTTTAAGTTATATGCAAGATCCACTGCAGTTATGTCCATGGTTGGCTACATAATTGGTCTTGGAGACAGACATCTGGATAATGTTCTTATAGATATGACTACAGGAGAAGTTGTTCACATAGATTACAATGTGTGCTTTGAAAAAGGTAAAAACAAAAATACATCATGTTTATACAGTGTTTCAATATAAGGTTGTGTTTATTACTGTAAGAGAAATCCTTTTTTTCTTACAGGAAAAAGCCTTAGAGTACCAGAAAAAGTTCCATTCCGAATGACGCACAATATTGAAACTGCACTTGGAGTAACAGGAGTAGAAGGGGTATTCAGACTTTCATGTGAACAGGTAAGCTACTTGCCTTCTACCAACATGGGGCTCCATTGTATTGCTTATTGTTTTGGAAATATTCCCTTTCTCCCTCCTGACATTCAGAGCCTCTAGTTTGTGTTTGACAATGGGAGAAATAATGGATAGTATCTTAGTTAACATTACTTTGGGGACGCGTTTAAGTATATTAAACATTTAAGAAAGTAAGTACAAAAGTACAAGCGCATACAGTTTAGATCCAGACTTTGCTTTTGGATTGCTAGGCAATTTTAGATTACTTCTAAAGTAGGGGTGTCAGACTCGCTCCAGGTTAAATCCAGAGCATCAGAGCTCCTCCCAGGCCAGACCAGTGGGGCTAGTAGCAGTAGTGCAGCTCTGGTTGAGGGGAGGGAAGTGTAGGGGAGTGACAACTGTTTTTCCATAGCCCTCACTCACCCTCGCCCCTGTTCCCCCCTTCCCTCCCCTTTTGCTGCCAAAGGCCATGTCTATCAGAGCCTAGGGGCCTGAATTCTTCTATAGCCCACGTCTCTCAACTCCTGGTAACCTCTTGAACTACCAGCTGGCTGGCTGGAACAGTTCCATTGGTCATACATTTGATACCAGTATTAACAGATTAACAGTGTAGGCATATCAGTCTTACACTTCAGACTTTGGTCTTTTTTTCTTATTTTTGGTGTATTCTTTGGTGCACCTGATACAATCACCAAAACAAACTGTGGCTAATATATATTCTTTACAATAGGGAAATAGGGTTGTTTATTTCTTTTTTACATAACTTGGATTTTATTACTTTCCCTTTTCTTCTCTAAAATCTTCCAGCTGGCTCCTTTCCTCATCCACATGTTGCTCTACAGAAAGTAAAATCCACTTTAATTTGCCAAAATTGAGCTCCCAAACTGAACGATTTCAAGGGTTGCGTTTGTCAGAGGATAGACTGCAAACCTCTATGCAACTGTTCCGTGAGCAAGTGCTACTATACACTTGTAGATATTGCAGTGTTACTTACATTTTCAGGAAAAACCTATGGATAGCTTTCTTTTGGCTATTCAGATATTTTCTGTATTGCACTTAAATTGTATGAATTAACAACAGGATGAACTTTATTTTAAAATATGTATAGGTTCTACATATTATGCGGCGTGGGAGGGAGACTTTGCTTACCTTGCTTGAGGCCTTTGTTTATGATCCCCTTGTGGACTGGACAGCAGGAGGGGAAGCAGGATTTGCTGGGGCAGTGTATGGTGGTGGCGGCCAGCAGGCTGAAAACAAACAGAGCAAGAGAGAAATGGAAAGAGACATCACACGAAGCCTCTTTTCTTCTAGAGTGGCTGAAATTAAGGTGAAGTATTTCAACTAGAGTAACATTTTCCCTTTTGCTATCACTTTTTTTTTCTTCTGTCTAGTATCTAAAAGTATTGAATGCAGATTATTTTACATTCTGAATTTACATTTTCAGCTTTTTATTGTGCTAAATGGGTATAAAGTGCTAGCAAAAATATTCCTATTTAGGGAGGGTAACTTAGCATGTACTTAACCTCTATATAAAATATACCAATATGTTTGTTTATATAATATGCTTAAGAGTCTAAAATTATTCTTTTTTTCTTCCCCTTGAATTGGGACCAGAGGGTGAAAAATTATTCATCTGCTTCAAAAGTTTCTCAGGGATCCCAGCTGAGCAACAGCTCACAGCTATGAATTGCTATCTTTGTGGCCTACCCCCTCTTCCACCATTTTTAAATAACTGTCAGGTCTGGTTTTCTGATTTTCTATTTCTTTGTTATAGGTGAACTGGTTTAAGAACAGAGATGAAATGATGGCTGTGCTTCCTAAGCTGGACAGCAGTTTGGAAGAGTATCTCAACTTGCAAGAACAGTTGACAGATGTTGAAAAACTGCAGGGTAAATTATTGGAGGAAATTGATTTTCTGGAAGGAGCAGAGGGAGCAGATCATCCATCTCATACATTGCAGCACAGGTATAGAAATAACTGCATTTATAGTAATTTTTGAAGATCTTGAAGGTATAATATATTTCAGATTTTTTTTGTTAAAAACATGTTCATTCCAAACCAGAGACTGACGGTCATATTATTAGAGTAGAAAATCTGTAAAAATTATCAGAGTATTGTTTTATAGTTTTATAACATAATCTATGTGAAGTATATAAAACATTTTAGGCAATAAGTTAGTGCTGTTTGGGGTCAACAGAGTTAAGTGTATTAGGTTTAATTTATGATCATTAATGGAGTTTAACTTTCATAATTCAGGTATTCTGAACACACACAACTGCAGTCACAACAAAGAGCAGTTCAGGAGGCAATCCAGGTGAAGCTGAATGAATTTGAGCAGTGGATAACACATTACCAGGCTGCTTTTAATAATTTAGAGGCAACACAACTCGCAAGTCTACTGCAGGAAATTAGCACCCAAATGGACCTTGGTATGAAATAAATAGTATATTATCCCATTCCTAATAGTTTTAATCTGTGAAAAATCAGTTAAATCAGTTGAGAGACAGTATTTATAATTTACTGAAAAGAAAGCCTTCCAGTAAGAATTAGACTTAAATAGCATACTACTGGACGGCTCTCTGTATCTAAAACTTCTATATAATGTACCTATCATTTAATTACAATCTCATCACAAATACTTGCAGTACTATAGTTAAATCTTAATCTGCTTTTCCTTGAAAGGTCCCCCAAGTTATGTACCAGCAACAGCCTTTCTGCAGAATGCCGGCCAGGCCCACTTGATCAGTCAGTGTGAGCAGTTAGAAGGAGAGGTTGGTGCTTTTCTTCAGCAGAGACGTTCTGTTTTACGTGGCTGTCTAGAACAGTTGCACAACTATGCAACAGTAGCTCTTCAGTACCCAAAAGCTGTGTTTCAGAAACACCGAATTGAACAGTGGAAGACATGGATGGACGATCTTGTTTGTAACATGACAGTTGAGCGTTGCCAGGATATCTACAGGAAGTAAGTTGACAAAACAATGGCGTTCCCAAACTCTTTA
Organism: Alligator mississippiensis; assembly: GCF_030867095.1. Classification (NCBI taxonomy): domain Eukaryota; kingdom Metazoa; phylum Chordata; order Crocodylia; family Alligatoridae; genus Alligator; species Alligator mississippiensis. The sequence continues at coordinate 44,717,353 of NC_081836.1, read as the reverse complement.
ATTCTAGTTTTGTATTAGAGTGCCAGAGACACTTCAAACATGACTATGTTACGTTTTTAAAAGAAAGGAGAGCATTTAACATATAATGTCACAGCTGGATCTTTGTAGTGCTAAAATAAAGCTAAATATTGTTGCCCTGTAATGAGGGCAACACTAGTATTTATTAATGGTAGGTCACAATTTTAGGATCTTGACCAGCATGGTTTAAAAAAAAAAAAGGAGAACTTCACCTGTAACAAATAGTTTTATCTGAAAAAGCAGCACTGTAGACTCAAATCACTGGAAATCCTATAGTGATTGACAGTTTAAAACTCTTAAATTTGTATAAAAAATAAAGTGTGGTTAGCATGGTCTTAACTATAAGTGAACTTTTGAAAAAGTAGATTTCTTTGTGAGCAATTCTTCATGGGTAGGTGTCTCTAGTTCAATGGAATAGTACTGTCTTCTGTTCTTCCTTTGCCTTAATGTATTCTCTCCATGCTTCCTCCTCCTCTTCCCTATACAAATTGCATGGGTATGTTGACTGGAGAGTTAGGGTCTACTGTATTGGATTAGAGGACTGTGCTAAGAAAGGCCGTTTCAATTGCTCTTGCTTCATGACCCATGTATCTATTGTGTTCCTGTCTAGGCTTTAGTCCAGCGTATTTGATGAGATTAACTGTTTAAATGAATATATGGACTGTTTCTCCTACAGAGCAATGCAATTTGTGAGGGCTTGTAAAAAAGAGAATTTTGTCACTTTTTGTCATTCTGCTTTCATTTTAAAGGTATGAAATGCAGTATGCTCCTCAGCCACCTCCAGCTGTGTGTCAGTTCATAACAGCTACAGAAATGACCCTTCAGCGTTATGCAGCCGATATCAATAGCAGACTCATCAGACAGGTGGAACGTCTGAAACAAGAAGCAGTTACTGTGCCTGTGTGCGAGGAACAGTTGAAAGAAATTGAACGTTGCATAAAGGTTTTCCTTCATGAAAATGGAGAGGAGGGATCACTGAGCCTAGCAAGTGTTATAATCTCTGCTCTTTGCACACTTACAAGGTGAGCAGCCTGTTGCAAAACATACTGCTGATTAATTTAGATTAATTTTTGGCGATTTTTTTTTTTTTTTTTTAACATTTTGACTTTTGGCGCACAAGCAGTGAAAATATCCATCTGTTAATGTTAGTAGTGGATATCTAAATGACTTTTGTTTAGAATACCCTGTGTAATGTATGTCTGCTTTCTCAGATGATCTGTTCTATTTTATGTGTTGATAGCTATTTTATCAATTTTTAAAAGAGCAAAGTAAGCTCAGAGTATATTAACAAATTAATCTAACTGAAATAATTTATTTAGGCGTAATCTGATGATGGAAGGTGCAGCATCTAGTGCTGGAGAGCAGCTGGTTGACCTGACCTCAAGGGATGGAGCCTGGTTTCTAGAAGAGCTTTGTAGCATGAGTGGGAACGTTACGTGCCTTGTGCAGTTACTGAAGCAGTGTCACCTTGTCCCCCAAGATTTAGATATTCCTAACCCAATTGAAGCTTCGGAAGCAGTTCACTTGGCTAATGGAGTTTACATTTCACTTCAGGTAAAGTTTACATTTGTGGTATTTTCCCAAAGGCTTCAGTTAAGCCATGTATTTGAATCAAGTGCTTCAAGATTTTTTTTCCTCCTAAAATAATAGCTAATTTTAAATACTCCATTTTCCCCCTGACTCAATGGGTTACTTACATTTTTGCTTAATTGTTAAGTGATTCCCAGTGTTTTATTGTTTACTATTATTCTATAATCCTGTTGCTTGGAGTCCCAATACATGCTCAAATTGTACTGAATATTTTCTGCTTCCAGCAAAAACTAGTTTTCACCCAAAACAAGTAATTTGAAGCGGAATTCTTAATGCATCCTTTACAAGCTAAAGTCCCAAGAGTGGGAGGGAAAACCTTATTCTTAATTTTGAAGAATATTCATTCAAAGACATTTGTAACTTTTAAAGGCAACTTTGAATAATAAAGAGCAACTACTTTGTCTTCACTAGATGCCTAGGTATCTGATGAAGTAGGACAAGTGTAACACTTTCAAAAAAACACCCTTACCCATCTTTATGAAAGTGTTCTGAGTATATCTGGACAAGGTGCAAAGTGTTAACCTGTGCTCCTGAAGCAAGCCTATAGCTTGCAGTGTGCTCCACTTGAAATTTGCATGTATATATGGCCATATCTCCTTTTGAGCTATTAGACGGGATTTGAGAAGCTCACTAAATTTAGCTAAGGTAACTAACCTTTCTTTTGGTGCATCTTGTGTTTTGGAGATGGAGGGCAGTGGTTGGTCCCTTCTACTGCCCACTTCAGCCCTCTGATGCATTCTGCTTAGTGAAAATTGTCTTACTTCACTTTAAGGTACTCGTCTTTTTACCTGAATTGATTTCTGTGGCATGAGTAGGTATCTGGCTAATTTGGTGGGTCTTTGATTTTTTTCCCCCCTTTCTTAGTCCAGGACATAATGCATTGTAATTATAGTAAATAAATATTAAGTTTAGGTTTTCTTTTACATAATATAATTTAGCACAGAAATAGTGAAAATATCTGTTGGTGAATATCACTAGTAGAAATCTAAACTGCCTTTTTGTCCAGAATGCCCTGATCCAGTAGTTCCCAAAAGAAAGCCTTTACACCCTTAGTTGCCTTCAGGTCATTTTCTTGTCAGTCTGTCCAGAGTTGATTGTGGGTCATCTGGTGTTGGGTAGCCTCATTTCCAGCTGCTAAACAGCATTAAAATAAGCTAAAACCCAGTATTTTCTCATTACTCTTCCACAAAAGAGATTTTTGTTACTACAGGTATCACTTACCAGGTGTTCTACATAAATCGCAGGGAAACAAGGTGGTCCTCAATATACTTCTTCTGTTAAGGATTGCTTATACTGTGTAAATGTTTGAGAGCTTTTGATTACTTTTCATTTTACACAATATGCTTCTTTGTACAGTTTTAAAAACTGAAATCTACAGGGATTCATATTCTGTATTTATATGATAAAATACTGTATTTTCTCACATACAACATTCACTTCTTTCTCCCACCGTCCTCCAAAATTGGGGCTCATATAATAAAAAAGAGAGCTTATTTTTCTGCCTGGGATAGAAACACTCTGTTCTGATTCCTGATTCCCACTGCAGCAGTTCTTACATTACTGTTGAAACAGCTGAGGGAGTCAGTTGACTTAATGGCTGCTTGTTCTTCTGTCTAGAGATGTTAACAATCATCCCTCTTTTTAATGGTCTTTGGTGTTCTATTAATCAAGCTAACCTTTCTTAGCTTAATTTTGATCTCTCTGATAGCTGCTCCAGGTCTCTCTTCTCCTACTTCACAGCCTTGTGAGGACTTTCAGCTCTTTTCAGAATCATAGATCCACCCATGGAGACCAGTCTTCAGGAGCACCTGTGTTTTCAGCTTTAGCCAAGAAGGAAAGGGAGGGTGAGTCAGCTGAAGATTAGGCTCTGTCCCTGTTCTCTGCAGCCATAACTCTGGAATAACCGTTTTTTCTTCATTCTGCTTTTCAAAAACAAATGTGTATTCCGGGTGTGTTGTATGTGAGGAAATATGGTACTATTAGGCCACTTCCTGGCTATGTCCTTACTGTAGGTGGCACAATAAAACGATAGGCATTCTATGTGACTCAAAATAACTTTTTGCTTTTTTACCTAATCTTCCATATTTAACTTCTGACAGGAATTGAACTCAAATTTCCGCCAGATCATTTTTCCAGAAGCTCTCAGGTGCTTAATGAAAGGAGAATACACTTTAGAAAGCATGCTTCATGAACTAGACAGCCTTATTGAACAAACTACTGATGGAGTCCCTTTGCAAACACTAGTTGAATCTCTTCAAGCCTATTTAAGAAATGCAGCAATGGGGCTGGAAGAAGAAACGCACACCCATTATATTGATGTTGCAAGGTAAATAACTTGCATGTGTTTCCTTTAGTACAGTTTTGGTGTGTTTTCCCATCTTCTTGCTTGCCACTTCTGATTCTTGATTTGTCTCTTAAATTGTTATACAAAAGACGATAGTTGATAATGCTTAACTTCTTATGCTGAAATCAATGTAAATGCGAGCTGCTGGGAACTTGTATTTTTTGAGCTGCCTAATTAGGCTTTAAATTGCATGTATGGTGATTGGGCTAGCTGTAAGAGTTGTAGACAACACAAAAGTGGGGGTAGGGTGTATTCATTTCATCTTACAGATTTAAAAAGAAAAGTGTAGGAAATTGACAAAGAGAGACTATTTTTAGGAGAGCAAGCTTCCAAGGAATCTGGAGTCATTTTTACACATGTTCCTGGGATGGGAGGGTGCTTTAATTAGACTGGCTTTGAGAGCCGCTCTAATGAAAGTGCCTGCAGCGTCTTGTGTATCAGTGTCCCTGCTCTTCAAAATGGTGGGAGAAGTGTTGTAACTAAGGCTTGTCTAACAAGCTTTAGTTAAAGTGCTCCTGCCACCATTTTGAAGCACAGGGACACTGGGACATGAGATGTAGAGGCTGACAAGCATGCTAATTAGCATGCTCAGGCAGACTCGATTAATCAAGTCTACTCTGACACTGTTATTACAGTGCATCAGAGCAGCCTCCTGGCGTGTCTACAGGCACCCTGGGGTATTTAAATGATACTTAATATTGCTTCATGTCTATCCTATTCAATACAAAACTGTTTTGTTTTTTTAACGCTTCCTTCCTATTTAACGTTAATAAAGCAAAAAACGTTTAAACTTCCTAACTTTTTTCTTAGAATGCTTCATACTCAGTATGGCGAGCTGATTCAGCCAAGAAATGGTTCAGTTGATGAAACTCCCAAAATGTCAGCTGGCCAGATGCTTTTGGTGGCATTTGATGGAATGTTTGCCCAAGTGGAAACTGCATTTGGTTTGTTAATTGAAAAGGTATGGCTTTATTTTTCAGCATGCTCTTCAGGAGTAACATGTTTACACAAGAGAACTAATTCTTTTTTGCCTTCATTCAGCTAAACAAGATGGAAATACCTGTTGCTTGGCGGAAGATTGACATAATCAGGGAAGCCCGTAGCACACAAGTTAATTTTTTTGATGACGATAATAACAGACAAGTACTAGAGGAGATTTTCTTTTTGAAGAGACTACAGACCATTAAAGAATTTTTCAGACTATGTGGTACCTTTTCTAAAACTTTGTCAGGTAAATATGCATCCTACAAAACAAACTGTTTGTTTTAGTTTCGCTGCAGTAGGAGAATTTACCCCCTTCTCCCAGCCTTTTACACCGAATATGAGCGCAGAATAAGACTCTGTCTAACAATGTACCTTATTCAGCTAATATCCAAAAATATATTTCAGCCTATTTGGATATTACTGTCTGTGTAGAAGTGATTTTTATTCTAGAAATAACAAATATTCATATGAAATACTGTTTCTTTTGAAGGAGCAAGTTCACTGGAAGATCAGAACACAGTAAATGGACCTGTTCAGATTGTCACTGTAAAAGCCCTTTATAGAAATTCTTGCTTTAGTGAAGACCAAATGGCCAAACCAATAAAAGCATTCACAGCAGACTTTGTGAGACAACTTTTAATTGGACTTCCAAATCAAGCTTTGGGGCTTACTCTGTGCAGTTTCATCAGTGCTTTGGGTGTGGATATCATTGCTCAAGTAGAGGCTAAGGACTTTGGAGCAGAAAGCAAAGTTTCTGTGGATGATCTCTGTAAGAAAGCTGTAGAACACAATATTCAAATCGGCAAGTTTTCACAGTTGGTCATGAATAGGGCAACAGTATTGGCAAGTTCATATGACACAGCATGGAAGAAGCATGATTTGGTGCGCAGACTTGAAACCAGTATTTCTTCTTGCAAGACTAGCCTTCAGAGGGTGCAGCTGCATATTGCTATGTTCCAGGTAATATGTTGTTTGTATAAAGAATACACTTCAGTTATCATCCATTTTTATGGGTTTTAATGGAGTTAGTGTTTTCTTTTTTTTTACACAATTGGAAAAATGGTAATGGCAGTTTGGTAGCTTGTGGAGTCCAGCTGCCTTCAGAGCTGTAAATGTTAACATTTATAACCCAAGCTTTTGTTGAAACTATATAAGTCATACTTCAGTTAACCAAATTGCTGCTTACTAGCAAAAAGTGTATGACATTTGCTGCCTTTTGCACCAATAATAGCTTTTTTGGCCTTTATAATACAGCTGTACTTGAAAGGAAATTCTAATCCTAGTGTGCTGTGTGTGTCCATGGCTGGATCTTTCCTCAAGTCCCTTCCTCATGATTTTAGTATCTTAACTGTTTCTCCTTTTGAATAATTGAACATTCCCTAAATATCTGCAATATTGATTCTAAAACAATAGAATCAATTGAACGACAGTGCTACTTAATGATTTCCGTATTTGGTGCTTGAGCATGTAGCTCCAGCAAATAGCTCCATGGAACTGCTGAGGTGCTTCACCTCTTTGCTGTGCCTTTTATTTCAAAGGACAGTGCTGCTCCAGTCAGCTTCATGGACCAGTGATGTGCTGCATCTAAATGCAGAAGCAGCGCCCTTTGAAGGAAAAGGTGCAATAAGAGTTGTATGGCATATCCTTTACTCACCTGTTTGTTCTGAATTAAGCAGGTTGTGAACTACCTTGATAGAAATTATCTCAGTCAGGGTGATATGTTAGGTTGATGTAATAGGAAGGTTTATTTGATTTAAGTGCTAATTTTGGCAGGGGGGTAAAATGAACAATAACCATTTAAAATATTAATTACTAAACTGTTTCATAGATAGGCATTTTACAGTTTTGGCATGAATCCAAGATTACTTTGAATTTAAGATGACCTCCCAAAAATTAGAGTCTAGACATAAAATATATATATATTTTTTTTACCATTTTCCATGTGTAAAATCTAATTTATTTGGGGGTGTTGTCTTAAATTTGTGTGCCCCTTCCCTCCCCCTCTCCCCACAGCTGTGTCAAGGAAAGCAGTGGTGGGGGGCCAGACTGCTGCCCTCCCCACCATGCTACTTATGCCTGTCCCCACTTCTCCTGCCCCCACACGCCTCCCACCTCCACCCCCCGCGGTCGCTTACCTTTGGGGTGGCTTTTCCTCCTGTGGAGACAGTAGTGGTGGTCTAGGCCCAGCCCAGCCAAGCCAGCAGAAACGGTAGCAGCAGCTCCAGGCCTGACCAGGTTAGCGCAAGAGACCAAAATGAGGGGGTGGAGGTAGATAGGGGGCAGGCTATGAGGTCTGCCCTGTGTGTCCCTATCCTACCCCACCCCATGCTCCCACTGCGCAAGCCACCCTGGCCTGGGGCAAGTGACAGTTCAAGCCCAAGTTTAAAGTTGGAGCTGAGCTGCCATCCGCCCGCCTACCCTGGGCCAACACTTGAATTTAGGTTCCCACCCCCCGTAGTGATTGTGGTGGGGGGGAAGCTTTGTCTTGGATTCAAGTAAATATGGTAAATATTCTGTTTTGGTTTTAACCAATTACAAGTGGTCCTGCCTTTCAGTTCAGTCTTCCCTTTGATGAAGGAAATTTTTTATAAAAACAAATATTCTAGAATGTCAAACAGTGATAGTTGTTATAAAAATAGTTAATAAATTATTCTTTGTACAGCACATTGTTTAACAGTGTTGTATGAATATCTGTAATATCTTTTTATTGAGGTTTCTGTCTATGGCACAGTACCCCTTTCTCTATTGTGCCTCTCAACCATTGTTTGTCATTATTTTTTAAAACATACCCTCACTGTGAACTGTAACCAGAGTGCTAGAAATACTATTTATTCTGCTAGCTTAACATTAGTATAAGCAGCAATATACATTACGATTTTTCTTTTCCCGTAAAAGTGGCAACACGAAGATCTTCTTATAAGTCGCCCTCAAGCCATGTCTGTTACTCCTCCTCCTCGGTCTGCAATTTTAGCCAACATGAAAAAGAAGCTGCATACACTCAGCCAGATTGAAGCATCAATTGGAACAGTTCAGGTAGCTTCTTTTATTGGGTGTGTGTATAACTTACTGTACTACCCCCAGTCACGTGTTCCAAGATCATCTGCCTCCTCCAAACCAGCATTCTAGTTATTAGCCAGTCTGAATTCAGTTTTCTTTGAACTTCACCTAGTCCTTTCTGTCAATGTTGTCTTTCCTTGCTCAATCTGTAAAGGCTAAAGATGTCATAGCGGGTGTTCTGTATGCAATTAGATCCATTTTAAAAAATATTGAGTACTTTTTTTTCTCCCCCTCCCCTTCCCCCTCCTGTCCTTCCCTTCATTTTATTCTTGATAATGTAGTGAGCCAATTTATCTTATTTTTATAAAATCTTGACCATTACTTTGGCTAGGAACAGATGATGCATCTTGTCCATGGGCAAATTGTGTCTGTACTTGTCCTGGAACAAAAATATCCTGTGATTGTCATGTACACACATCACCCTTTTAATTGAGGTTAAGCAGCCAGCTGAATCATAGAATCATAAAAAATTAGGATTGGAAGGGACCTCAGGAGGTCATCTAGTCCAACCCCTGCTTAAAGCAGGACCACCCTCAGCCAAGGCATTGTCTATCTGGTTCTTAAAAACCTCCAAGGATGGAAATTCCACAACTTTTCTGGGTAACCCATTCCAGTGCTTTACTACCCCCTTCGTGAGAGTTTTTCCTAATGTGGTGCCATTTTTCTGTCACTGATTCAATGGTGCAGTCTTGGGATAAACCATTACTACCTGGCTAAAAACACATTGGATTTCTCTTGGGAGAGAGCTTTTTATTTTGGGATTCTACAGATTTACAAGCCTATTGCCTCCCTTTTTACGTACCTATAAATTATCCTTGAACACTTTTCCTAGGACAATCAGAGCTATTTCAAGTTAATTGCTATTCAAGCCTCATATGTAAAGACTCCTGTACCTGTTTCAGTGCAAGTCTAAGTCTGGGACAGTCAGACCCAGGATAAACTCAACAGCTGTTTTTATTCCACGTTTTCTGGGAAACTTTTTCAGGATATATCCTGGGACAGTGGGTGTGGATGTCTGTATGCTTGCACTTTGTCCCAGGATTGGGTGATTTATTCTTGGATGAATGAAATGGCTGTTTATAGCTTTTGATACCATTATAAGATAACTGCAATTATGGCCTCTGCTAAAAATCTGAATAGCACTATGGTAATATCCATCTTTCATAAGAACTACATGGGAAAAGAATTGCGTTTTTGGTATGTTTCGTCTCAGATTTGTTTTCTCAACACAGGAGAAGTTAGCAGCGCTTGAAGCAAGTATTGAGCAGCGTTTGAAATGGGCAGGAGGAGCTAATCCTGCGTTGGCACCAGTTCTACAGGATTTTGATGCCACCATTGCTGAAAGAAGAAACCTTGTCCTTAAAGAAAGTCAAAGAGCAAATCAGGTATTTCTTACTTCAGTAATTTAGGGTTGATTTATTTGATAACTTAGGGAAACTTTGTTTAGTTCTTCTAGGAGCAGTACAGTAGACTTTGTTTTCCCCTCGATACTTGCAAATAAGCATAAGTCTCTTTTGGAACAAGGGCTAGCAAGGGCAGTCAGATATTTCTGTGAATTTTACATTTAAAAACAGTTTGGAACAACTACTATAGTGTTTACAGTCCAGGAAATGCTACCATTACCCTAGCAGGCTGCTTTAATGCTCTTATCTCAACAAAGCTTTCCAGACAAGAATTTTAAGCTGCCTATACTTGTGTTTTCTATATTATGTAATTTAATGGGGAGCCTTTCATTTTCTTTTGCTTTTGTAGGTTACTTTCCTTTGCAGCAACATCATTCATTTTGAAAGTTTGCGTACTAGAACAGCAGAAGCCTTAAACCTTGATGCATCTTTGTTTGAACTTATCAAACGTTGTCAGCAAATGTGCTCATTTGCATCACAGTTCAATAGTTCAGTCTCTGAACTGGAGCTTCGTTTACTTCAGAGAGTGGTGAGTAAAATCGAAGGGGGCGGTGATGTAAAGCTTAAGTTAACAAAGTTATTATTACAGACACTCGGCTTTATTTTTAATGCTAAGTAGTTTTGTATGTTTTTTCTAGCAAGGCATAGATGTACAAAGTTTATTCTATTAACGGTAAACAAAATGGAAGGAAAATAATTGTTTGTAACAGAATAGATACAATGTCTTTTCTTTTTCTCTTTAGGGCACTAATCTTGAACATACTATTGGTAGTTCTGAATGGCTTCTTTCAGCTCATAAACAATTGACCCAGGACATGTCTACGCAGAGAACAGTGCAAACAGAGAAAGAACAGCAGACAGAAACAGTTTGTGAAACAATTCAGAATCTGGTTGACACCATAAAAACTGTTCTGACTGGTCACAATAGACAACTTGGAGATGTCAAGCATCTGCTGAAAGCTATGGCCAAGGTATGACTGAACCTTGCCTCATTCTGTTTCTGAGGAACCAAACTAGTCATGTCCAGGAAAATATATATAATTGGTAGGATGTTCATGTTAGGCAATATTGTGTATATATTGAAATGAGCAGAAATTAACCAGTGCGTCAAGTTGAACAGACAAACATTTTGAGATCAAAGAAATTTTACCCAGGGATCTATTGCAGAGGTCCTGTACCATTGTGCAGTTTTTATGTTAATCTGACATTGGTTAAAGTAAAGCCTTTCTTTTTTTGTATATACATATCTATTTTGGATTAAGTTAAACAAGAATTCTTAATGTATTTTTGTATAGGTTGTTAAAATTTGACACTTGTTTTCTTTGTGTGTTAATTTTCTTGAGATGATACTCTTGAAATGTATCAACTCTGGGAAACCATCATAGGCGGCAGAGGTTAGGGCAGTTGCTAATCATTTCTGCAGTATATAATAAAGCAAACTTTTATTTTTTAACACACAATTTCTTTGTTATAGGATGAAGAAGCAGCACTGGCAGATGGTGAAGATGTTCCCTATGAGAATAGTGTTAGGCAGTTCTTGGGTGAATATAAATCATGGCAAGACAATATTCAGACAGTTTTGTTTACATTAGTTCAGGCTATGGGTCAGGTCCGCAGTCAAGAGCATGTTGAAATGCTGCAGGAAATAACTCCCACCCTGAAAGAACTGAAAACACAGAGTCAGAGGTAAAACAGTCTTTTGTTTGGTTGAAGGAAATATTCTTTCTTGCATTCTAATATACTAGAAGTCTCTGTCTGTCTGTCTGTCTGTCTGTCTGTCTGTCTGTCTGTCTGTCTGTCTGTCTGTCTGTCTGTCTGTCTGTCCATAATGCTGTATTCACACTCTGATTGGTTGTCTCAGCAGCCAATCATAATGCTGACTGTAACAACCAATTGGAGTACTCCAAGAGTGTTTTGGACACTAGGCGGTGGTGACAGAGCTCTGCCATGATGGGGGGGGTCAAGGCCAGTGTTACTGGCCTCACTGCCCTACCCCACCCTGGTTCCTGTTCCCTGGAGGAGGTGGCAACAGAGCAGAGCTGCACCCCCCCCCCCCCCCCCCCCGGGCCCTGCTTCCTGGAGGCAGCAGTGACTGTACAGATAGAGTGGGGGGGGTTTTCCTTCCCTCCCCCACCCCACCCCCCGGAGGTGGCAGTGGCACAGGGTACTGGCCGAGGGGGACAGCAAGGCAAGCTTTCCCCCCCACCACACCCTGTATCCTGCTCCTGGAAGGCAGTGGCAGCATGGGGTGGTGGATGGCAGTGCTCTGTCTGCACCTGTCCCCTCCCCTCCCATCATTTCTGATGGGTAGTTGGCTAGTATGGAAATAAAGCTTGAAGTAGAAAACAACATGCAAACACTCAAGTGTCTCAGTACGCCAAAATAATTTCATAAAATTTCATTTCATTTCAATTGTTTACTCATTTTCATATGAGATTTTCAAGTAATTTTACTATAAATTGAAAAACTTTACCGACTATTATGTTTTGTAGTGTCTACAATAATCTAGTGAGCTTTGCGTCACCGTTAGTCACAGATGCATCAAATGAGTGTTCAAGCCCAACATCAGCTGCAACTTACCAGCCAACCTTTGCTGCAGGTAACACTGGATCTCAAATTTTAAACTTTGAATAGTTATGCTTTTCTAAAACAAGCTCACTGATTCTCTTTATACAGTCAACTGTGCAGATGTAACTAGGCTATTAGCAGTTAATAAATACTTTCAGTTGAAAGTTCTTGTAGCATCTAATATTTGGCTTCAACACACAAATCCAAGAATATTTAGCTAAGAATGTGTAACAGTTTTAACACTTGTTCTTTCTGTGCTGTGTCAAATATATCCTGAACACACTAGAACCTGTTACTGTAGAACCGTCTAGATATCTTATTGGGAATAAAGAATTGAACTATCGATACCACTTATTACATTTTAGTGGGAAAGGATTAATTTTAAATTAAACTCATAATGTTCACATGGCATAAAAGCGTGGTATGAAAGATCCCATAAACAATCTCCATACAAACTTGTATTCCAATTTAAGAACATTCTACTATCCGTACTTGGGTTAAGCTTACATTCTTAACTCCTTTCAGTTGATAGGAATTATTTGTGCAAATTCCATGCAGGGGGATTAAACTTGGAAACAAATCCTCTAACCTTTTATAAAAAACATGGTTTACAATTAAAAAAAAAAAAATCTGGGTTGTTTTTTTTTAAATTGGGTAATGGGTTTTTTATACAAAGAAAATGAGAGCAGAAATAATGAGGCTGGGAAGCAGGAGAGAAGATCAGGTAATGGAATCCTTCACTTAAGTATACTGAAATGCTCATATTCATTTTCTCATATATGAGCATATATCTATAGCACACTGGTTCTGCAAACATAATATGTGTATTTTACAAGGTTAAATTGCTTATTATACCCTGGCTATCATAATCCCTTTGAAGAACTAGTGAATTAACATACTATTTTTTATATATAAAAGTGTGTGCTTGGTGGTTCAGAATTTTTGTTTCCACTTAAATGTATTTTGGGTTTAGTCATCTTTCTAAATTGTATTGTCCAACTTAAATTACTAAACTTTATTTTTACAGCGGTACGGAACAATACAGGGCAGAAGACCCAGCCAGAGGTCATGTCACAGAATGCCAGAAAGCTAATTCAGAAGAATCTTGCTACATCAGCAGATACACCTCCAAGCACAGTTCCAGGAACTGGCAAAAGTGTTGCTTGTAGTCCTAAAAAGGCTGTCAGGGACCCGAAAACAGGAAAAGGTAAATAAGAGAATAAAAACTGCTATAAAAAGCCTTCATTTGATTATGCCCCAGTACAAAATGCAGCTAATCAGTTGAATTTATACGTTTAGCTGTGCAAGAAAGAAATTCGTATGCAGTTAGTGTGTGGAAACGAGTCAAAGCCAAGTTAGAGGGCCGAGATGTGGATCTCAACAGGAGAATGTCTGTTGCTGAACAGGTGAGTTAAAAACTTAGTGTTTACCAAGTTAACCATCTTGGCTAAGTTAGTTATTATTTTTTAAAGCACAACTTTGGAACTGCAGCCCTGGTGTTGAGCGGTCTCTAGCTTTCATCTGTTAATATAAACACTGAAGTAGCATATTTTTTATGATCAGTCAAGTTTATTTAAACTACCCTAGCACTGTATGAAGAGGTATATGAGAATATTGTGCTCTGTCCCAATTATTTTAATTAAAATAAATGCGTTTATATCAGGGAGAAACCTGGGAAACTGGTACTGCTAATTAGAGCGTGCTAGAGTGGGGAGGCAGGAAGAGTAGCATACACTGCAAGATCTTTAATGTGCTAGAGAAGTAAAAAATCCCAGTGTGAGTTAAATTTTTGTGTGCAGTCACATGACAAAGCAGGGAGACACTGGTGTAAAATGCACTAGTGATGCATTTAGTTTGTTCCATACTTTCCTAATCCCAATGTCACATTTACTTTAATGATCTTTCTTCCTGTGAGCCATGGAGATCTAGCGCAACTAATCATGCATTTCTTTCATGCATCAGAACTGGTACTGAACTTTCCAAGTAACATAATTGTGCACAGCCACTGAAGACAAGGTTGCACAGGTCCTGGAGAGCATGATTGGTCTGTGTCGTACGGACTTGCAAGGAAGTGCTTGGTTTTTATACCCAAGCAGCCCTATTAACAGTAGTGAAGCTCTCTTCACTTTTACATGTTTGTAGGGTTTAGGCTTTACATGGGATATGTGGTCCTTTCATCCCTACAAGTTTCTGTTCCTTGGGTAGACTTAATGAAATAATTAATTGAATAATCTTATTTCTGGAAACTTCTAAATTATAACCCCTTGTTAATTTATTGATCATTCTTGCTGTCTATTTGTATATTTGAAAATATATTCAGAATACCCTAATATTAAAAGTGTTTTTGGCTTTTTAATAGGTTGACTATGTGATTAAGGAAGCAACTAATCTAGATAACTTGGCTCAGCTGTATGAAGGTTGGACAGCCTGGGTATGAATAGGAAGGAAGCAGATCAGTCTGGTTCAGCGAGGTCAGACATCCACCAGAATCAACTCGGCCTCAGGCATCCATAGCTGCACCACAGCCGGTGGTGATGCATACTGGGGCTTATTCTGAGGAAACCTAGGAAATCTCGGTGCACTGGGAAGTGAATCCTGCAGGATAGCTGCACTCAGGGATACGCTAAACACAATGGTCTGCAACCCCCTAGGGTCAAGGGTGAACGCTCACCGCTTGAGCAACACGGTTGTCTTTCTGCTACAGAAGAACTGCAAACGTGTCCGGGGGTGAGCTGCAGAAAGAAATCAGAATGCTACAAACCGCAGAGTGATTTGGAACTCAATTCCACCTCAATTCCCCTGTGAACAATTCAGGAAACATCGAACCCTGTTCAAGCAAAACAGAAAAAAAGGGGCCACGAAGAAATCACAGCAAAGGAAGATTTGATGCATTCAGATTCTTGTGTTACTCTTGTTGCTTGGCAACAAAGCTGGTTGAGTTGACCAGTTAGTACAAAAGAGGCTATAAAATATGAACTTCAGAAATGGACTGAAAGCAAAGAGCTGTACATCGGATACACACTACATTGGAAGAACTTCTGAGATAGAAGAAAAAGCCTTTGTGTCTACCCCCACACACCTTACACACACGCACCCTTTTTGGCTTGTTCTTGTAGTTTAGGTGTACTTCCAATATACTTTTTATTTCACTCCTTGTACTTCACAGTTTAGTCAAATTAACAATTTAAATTTTTTGTTTGATAAACAAGAAATTTTCCAAAAACACTGAAAACATCAAACATTCAATGATTATCTGAGTTGGATGGTCAAATACAAAAAGTAATTTTGGTTATTTTAAAGTCACTTCTGTGATTCTATCATGTACAGTTTCTCAGATTGTCACTGTGCATTTAAAAGTAATGAATCTAACAGGCATTTGATTTAATGTGCACTTCCCTCTGCTTGCAGTGTACACTTTTTTGTACTTCAAAATTGTCCCTCCAATCTCATTCTACTGTGATTGCTGTAGTTTCTTTTGTAATACATAGCTAATCCAATGTAATCTTTACCTTTTTAAAACCAGGATAGAATATCTAGTAGAGTTTTACATTGTTGATGACAGATAAACAATAAAGTGATGTTCTGGTGGAGGTAGAGTGATATGCTTTTTAATTCACTTTCTTAAGATTTTTAATTTACGTTTGTAAATTAGAGTGCTTCACTTCCTGGGGGTTATACATGGAAAATAAATGAAGGACTCTCCACTTTTCGTTCAACAGGATTTGTAAAGATATAGGCAAAGTAACTTTGCTTTACCATATGGCTTCAGTAGACATTTGTTTAATAATGCATTCAGAATGAAATTCTTACCACCAAATTTTTATTTTTTAAGTTCAGCTTTGTGCTCAGAGTATGATCATGATCAGAAAGTCTCTCTAAAAATGGCATATTCTTACTCAGATCTACTTCCTATGTGTGCTCTGTGTCAGTCTGTCTGTTGACCGAAATATTTTCCCACTTTTTTCCCACCATTTTAACCTCTTTGGGCTGCATTAGCTCTAGCATACTATGGAAGAAGGTTACTTTTTTTATTATTAATATTTTTTGCTCTCACGCGTAATAGTCACAATTACAAATCTGTTACTGGTGGGGATGTCCAAAACAGACAGCTCAGCTTTCAGATTCCAGATGAATTTGCAGGACTGGTACAGATACAAACAAAAAAAACCAAAAGCAAAAACATTTGTAAACTTGGCAAGTTTAATGTAAAAGCAATTGAAAGAGAAACTTGGAATTCCATCATACTAGTCAGTTTTCAGAGTCAAAACACACAACTGTTGAGCAGTTCAATTAAATGATATACTTAAATTAAAAGTTAAGTATTAAAGATATTGAGCCAAATTTACTACTGGCATGAGCTGACACAATTTCATTGAAATTAATGGAGTTGCATCTGCCTGTGTGAGTAGAGAGCTTTTGTCCTTTGGCTAGCAATTCTCAAATAAAATGAATCAACACCAAGCAAAAGTACTGGCAAAACTTATATTTGAAACATTTGCACTATGGTAACTGCTCTGCATTCTCAGTAGGTTATAGACAATTCAGTCTCCCCTTTTGCCAGAGTTTCACAGAAATACACGTTGTGTAAGATTTTTTTTTTTTTAAATTCTGATGGCCTCACTAGGTGTAGGGAAGGCACCAGCTATATATTTAATGATTTTCATGAGCAAATGCATTCCAATGTCATTGCTTTCTAAACCCTCTGCCATGCCATGTATTGCAAGAAAGACAGTGTTTGATTGTTACAAGAAAAGTCATAAGACGGCACTCACACTGTTAGTCCATTTTACTTTTCCTCCACTTACAAATAACCTTATCTGTATTGGAGTACCATAGTAATAAGAGTGTATTATACATGTTTTATTTCTTGGAAGCTGGGGGAGGGGGAGGGTTAATGCACTCACCTGTGGTTCATGTATTATACCTCTGCTATCCAGAAATGAAACGCTTGTGTGGAGATGGGTTCTTTACTGCAAAACTGAATAAAGTTTAAAAACAATACCCCAAAACTTGTATTCTTAATTTCCTTATATAATATTGAAAATTATTTTCATTTCTGTAAGTTACAAAATGAGGGGGAGAAAATGGCTGTAATAGTACCAAACTGAGACCCAGATTTTGCCAATAATTAAATATAAACACACATCTTGTTTTAGTGTGACCATTTTGTTTTAGTGTGACTGCTCGTATGCTTCAGCTTTTGAGGGGTTTAAGTCAAAGATACTGTTTAGCTGTGCTAAGTGAGAATATAATTTCAGAATTAAATTCTGTACTCTTGCATTAGCTGAGGAATATACATTTGTTTAAGTTATACCTGTGTAATTAACGGCAGAAAGTTGTCAGTGGTGCAAGCTGGTCACAAATCACCATCTTCATGTACTTATAAATTCAATCACAGGAGTTAAATTCCAAGTAGCCTTGAAGTTTTCAGTTGTAACATATAATAGTGATTTAGTAGCAGTTGGATTTTAAGATAAGAAAAATAGCTATTGTAACAGTTACATTCATTGGGAGAAGCATAATCTAGTAGTTAGGATACTATCTTTAGATTGGGGAAGCCCTGATTCAATCAAATTGCCTTTTCTGCCCATGTGACCATGGACAAGTTTGTGTCTTTGCCTCCGGTTTTCCTTTCTAGAACTGGGATAACAGCACTTCCCTCCCTCACACAGATGGGAGAATAAATACATTAGAGGCTCTGAGGGACTCAGTTGCCATGTAATAAGCCACGCAAGCATCCCAAAGGGACTTTTTAAAAACAATGGTGACATAAACTTGTAAAACTATGATGTTTCAAACATGTTTTTGTAGTAATTACATTTGACTTTTGCAAAGCCAGACTTCTTTTTTAATACTGCTGTATTAACAATTTTAATACAGATTTAATAAAATAGTCTTCTGTGTTCAACCAGTAGTTTAAAAGGTGGTCCAGTTACTATCTGTTTCCCATTGCCTGGTTGTCCTGTACTGCTCTGATAAGCTAATAATTTAAGAGCCATTTCATTATTGCCAATCTGCTCCCTTCTTCAGTTGTATCATGTAAATGTCAGAAAACATTACAAGCAGCTTTGCAATCTGATTAGTGGTTGCACAAAAGTTTTGCAATATCAAATTCTGAGGTACTACAGTAATTTCTCAACTTGCCTAGAAATCTAGTCAACATTTTAAAATTAGTTTTTTGTCATTAGAGTGCTTTTGTATTCATGCTGTAATAAAGTAAGGAGAGCAGGCTCCATTGGGAGCCAGCACATAGAAGTTGGGAAGCCTGAGTTCTACAGGCCTCAGCACTTCCACCAGTTCATTATGGTGTCTTTGGGCAAGTTGCTGAAGTTCTCTCTTGCATTTGCACAATAATATGTGTGTGTTCTCAGTGTGAAATCCTTTGGAATGGACAAACGCATCCCACTACTTGAGTGTTAGGATGCTTTTTGAATGCTGTAAGAGTAGGGAGAGCTGAAATGCAAACTAACTAGACAGTTGCCCATTTCCCCTCTCAGCATACACAAGTTTTGTTCCTAGTAGATCTGGCTTTGAAGTCATTTGATTTCACTGCTTTCATGCCTTCCCCAATCTCCTGCGCACAATCTAGTGTAAGTATTCACAGTATAACGAAACAACTTGTATAAATGTTACATGTTTTATTAATACAAACATTTAAATCTCCCAGCTCCCCAAGCTTGGCCTTTATATTACCATCCAACAAAGAACTACCTCTTCTGAGATGATAGAAGCACAGAAAATGAGGGTTGGAAGGGACCTCAGGAGGTTATCTAGTCCAATCCTCCACTCAAAGCAGGACCATCCCCAACTAGATCATTCCAGCCAAGGCCTTGTCTAGCCAGGTCTTAAAAACCTCCAAGGATGGAGATTCTACCACCTCTCTGGGTAGCCTGTTTCAGTGCTTCACTGCCCTCCTCATGAGAGAATTTTTCCTAATATCTAACCTAACCTTCCCTTGCTGCAGCTTGACACTATTGCTCCTTGTTTTACCATCTACCACCACTGAAAGTAGTCTAGCTCCATCCCTTTTGGAACCACCTTTGAGGCTGCTATTAAATCCTACCCCCTTCAGTCTTCTCCAGACTAAATAAACCCATCTCAGCCTCTCCTCAGAAGTCATGTGCCCCAGACTCCTAACCATTTGTCTGCATCCTTTCTTCAGTGGGGGGGCCCAAAACTAGCCCCAGTACTCCAGATCTGGCCTCATCAGTGCTGAATAGAGAGGAATGATCACTTCCCTTGACCTGCTGGCAACACGTCTACCAATGCAGCCCAGGATTCCATTAGCCTTCTTGGCAACAAGGGCACGCTCTTAGCTCATATTCAGCTTATTGTCCACTGTAACCCCCAGGTCCTTTTCTGTAGAGCTGCTGCTCAGCCAGTTGGTCCCCAACTTGTATCTGTGCACGGGATTGCTTAGTCTAATCCTCCAATTTGTCTCGGTCTCTGAATCCTAGCTGTACCCTCCAGCATATCTACTACTTCCCCCAGCTTGGTGTTGTTCAATAAATCATGGGTCCTGTATAGGCAGTGCCTACCATATAGCATTTACTGAGACTCATTTCTGTGTCTTTCCCCTTCCTTAAGTCCCGAGAGAGAGAGAGGCTACCGTCAGAGAGCTGATGCTCTCTTAGCATGGTTTAAATGCAGTTGTGGCACACATTTAAGTCTGTCTTTAAAATTCAGCTTGGAGCACATCTACAGTGTGAAATGTGATACAGGTTTCCCTCGTTTTATGTGGGTTCTGTATGTGTGAATTTGCTCTTATGTGATGGCCCTTTTTATACCAAAAAATTGTTATATGAGAGGTAAATTCACTCTTATGTGATTGGTGTGGTGGAAGCTCACAGTCAGGTGCTTTGTGTGGTGCATTGTGGGAGTGACACGCACCAAAATATATTCTCCTGTGTGGCTCCTTGCTCGTCTGCGACATGTTTCTGTAGTTGCCATCCCCATTATGCTAGTGCCCTGTGCTTGTGTGTACTGTCTCTGTTGTTGAGTACCAAAACTGTCTTGTAAAAGTGGTAGAAATAGGTCTGGGGTCAGTACAGTTGAGGTTTTGGAACATATCCCTATTTGTTACGTTGTAAAGTGGATTCCCTTTATGCGAATTCGAGTTATGTGCCGTTTTCTAGAACACATGTACAACATAAAACAAGGGAAACCTGTACTGGTTTTGTGTATCCATTTTAAGAGATCTGCAGTAACTAATGAATGGAACAGAATATCCTCCTCACACTCTACTGCAGCGATCGAGTTATTTTACCCTTGTATAACTGAGGACACCTGGCAGCGTGATGTTTTGAAATAAACACTCGGTGTTGTGGTACGCATCCTGAAGCATGTTGTGCTACACCATTATAGGATTTTGACTGGAAGGCAGCGGGATTCCAAGGCTTGTTATCAAAGAAAATTCTTGTGGTTCCTCTTGTTTCATCCTCTAACTGTTCCTATGATGCAAGGTAGGAGGGCTTTAAAAATACGGTCTTACAATATAAAGGAAGTATTGCCAACAGATCCTGTCTACACAGTAATGAACATAAACTAGCTCTTGCAAGCATATCTAATGTTTATGCAATATCTTCACAACTGGGGTAATTAATAAGAGCCCCTGAGGAGCATGAAACAGAACAGGCACTTCTAGATTCTGATCTAAAGCAGCTTCAATCACCTGCCACTTTTGTGACTCAGCCAACTAGTATTAGGTAATGGGATAGGATAATGTTGCAGGCTTCTGATGACCAAAACCCATTAAACCTGTTCAGTGCATGGAGCTGCAGCAACAGAACAATACATGTGAATTCTCTGTACGGAGAACTCTTTGGAAGATGGCCATCCATGACTGCTACCAGGCTATAGCTACCAATCTTGATGTTGGTAGATCAGCTGCTGGATCTGTTGTAACAGGTGAGTACTTTATCAAGGAGGTATTGTCTCCTAAGCAGTAATGGGTAGTGCAGGTCAGGGGATCCCAAAGTGTTGGTTTTTGCACTAGACCTAGGAGTTCACCAACAGATTAGAATTTTCTATGGTGAGGCAAGGCCTGATTGCTGACTATGGGAACTGCACCATTAGTTATATAAGGTGGTCTGGAAAGGCTCAGGAGGAAGTGTTTAACTACGCCCTGGCTGTGTCTACATGAGACACTAACTGTTCAGTAGCTTGCTACTACTGTGCAGTAATGTCACGTGGCACAAAGTGTGACATGATGCTACTGTGCAGTAGTAATGAGCTACTGTGCAGTTGGCATCACCTAAAAGCCATTTGGCAGCACTACTGCACAGGTACTCCAGTTACTGCGCAGTCATTTAGTACTTGTCTACAGTCATTTAGTACTTGAGGGGTAAAGGAAGAAATCTGATGTTGGGAGCTGGAGGCTGATGAGAAACATCTACCTTTTATTGAAAGCTCCTTGCCATTTTGGCACAACCTTCGTGAAACTAAGGGAGACAGCCTCATGAATGGATAGGAGAAGGAGCTGGGCAGGTTTCCTGAGTGTTTTGAATAACATCTACAAAGTGCTACTGTTCTTCTGAGGGACAGAAACATAGATACAACATGCTCCTGATGCTTCATGTTGTGTTGTGGGGATTTTTATCTTATTTTGTGTATATTTCCTGTTTAAAGAATATTGTGCAAAGCTCTGCAGCTGAGTGCAGACAAGGTTGCACTTTTACAATGTTTCCTATCATCCCTACTGCTGTCTATGAGGTGGTAGCCTGCTCCAGTCCCTTCTCTCCCTTCTCTATACTAGTGCTATCATGGAAAAAAAACAAGTGGTTACTGTATCCAGGCCAATAGTGGTAAAACAGTGCCCTTTCCTCAGGGCATAGGCTCTTCATCTCAGTTCTATGAGATTATGCAGATGACAAAACTCCACAACCTTCCCAGTCCCTGGGACTCCTGGGTCTATGATAGGTGAGTGACAAGTGGCAGGGGGCTGTTGTTAGAAAAGATTAACAACTACAATAGGCTCTCGATGTAGGGGCAGTTGTGGCAGCTCACTTAAGGTGCAATCCCACTCACCTCAGCAGCTGACCGGTTTCATTCATGTAAAGCTAAGGCACTTTGCCAGCTGAGGCATCTAAGTCAATGGGGAAAAGTGCAGTTCCACAGGTAATGTGTAGGAGGGGCATGTGGGGGCATGTACCCTCCTGAAATTGGCCACTGCCGAAGCCACTGTTGGCTTCTGCGGGTAGTTGCTGCCTGCACCTGCCCACCCCCACCTTGCTGCTGACACAACCGGCAGTGCCACCCCCCGCCACTGACGGTCCCTGCTTGCTGCCATGGTGCCCCCCAGTCTTGGGAGGCACCAGTTGTTCATGTGCCAGTGTTCATAGGGGCATTTTAGATTACAAGTTAGTAAGATCTTATCTTCCACAAGAAAAAATCCAATGTATAACGAATCTCTCACCAACCTATTTCTACTTCACCCAGTAACATCAGTAAGAGCATGGTTCAGCTTTTGGAATGCGGCCTTTGACGCCTACGTAATGGTTTCCCAGGCTTAGCACATGCACGTAGGCAAAGGTAGTTTAAATCAGTCGAAATCCAGGTGAATGAGCATGTGCAGTATCTGGTGCTGCAGATTCTTCTGCAGCGCCATACATGCAGGTATTCGCTGCACGGCTAATTTGCAGCATGGGCAGAGGGGAGGGATTCTGACACTGAGAGATCCCAGTGACAAAAAAACCCTGCACCTAAAAAAAGCAGAGTGGTGCATGTGGTGGCAGCATGCACCACCCGAAACTGGAGCCTAACTGGCTGGAGCCACACTCTGGCTGCCAGCCCAGCCTCCCTGCTGCTGGATTGGCGCGACTGCAGCCCCTGGAGGCCCATGGGACCCCAGGTAAGGCTGCTGGGATGAGTCCAGGTGCTGGCCCCAGCCTCCCTTACCTCAGCCAGGGCAACTTGCTGCCTGCCACAGCATGCGTGCACAGGCGCTCCCCAGGGACAAGCAGCAGCAGCGCAACTGTGTCACTGCTATTTTCTTCCCGGGAAAATTCACGTGCACGCTCTTCTGGATGTGCCCAGTGTGTCTATTCAGCAGGCACCTCATGGACATGATGTGCATAGCCCCTTAAGGTGTCTTTTCTTCAGTCAGGTGTGCAAGAGAACACCTTTCTCTGCAACGGACCTCCCAGAAATAGTGATGAGAGATGCCTGCATTCAGGAATTACCTCTACATCACCTTTTTCATGGCTGCATGTAACTTCTACAGCAATTTGATTCCCTAAGGCTTCCATTCGTGTGTTCCCCCTCTCCCAATTTGAGAGGGATCTCTATCTGGGGAATCTATATAATATTATCAGTATTGCTAGTTTGTGCCTTGAGCCCTTAGCGACCTGTTCTCTATTCTAAGAGTCAGGGAAGAGGCCTTTTTGTTCCTCAATATTACATCTCCTCCAAGTGTAAGATTCAGGTTCTCAGAGCTGATCCCCTTCCACGGTGCTGTTTTGAAGACAGGATCTCACACAGCACTCTGCACAAATTCCTGTCCTGAGTTGTACGAGGTGTATGTGAACCTATGTATTCATTTCCCAGTTTTCTTCACTGACCACAGTGCGAACTTTGTACTTCATACACTGGTGGTAGGAAGGGTCTGGTTACTTTAACAGGACAAAATCCTATGGGAACATACCTAGACTGTCTTTGCTAATAGGATAGAAAGTTAGGCAACAGTCTCACAGAGATTATTAAAATGCGTCTCTAAGCATATAACATGCAGTGAACTTGCTGAGTCAGATTCCTGCAGCCATTATAGAGCCTATTTCAGTAGAGATCCAGCACTGTTTTCCCCTGCTTGAAAAACATCGAGCAGTTAATATACTGTGGTCCACGTCCATATTTAAGGATCCCAGGTACGACCAGAATATAAGTAACACCATATTCAGCATAGGTAGGATAGGTGAATATGGTAGCAGTCCACATTCGCAGGACCTTGCTGTCTGGGAAAGGCTTCAGATTGTACACTTATATGGCTATCCTCTCATCCTTGTTTAAATAGGACTCTTGCTGTTGACAGCCAAGGTGACCATCGACTGTTTTAGTCACAACACTGGTATCTATGTGGGAGCCCCATCAACCACCGTGCACTCAAAGGAGGGAGCCTTAAAGTTGCTTGTTTAACTGCAGGGGTTTTTTAACCTCACAGGAGGTATAATTCACAAGATGCATCCTCCATGCAGATTGCCTCTCTAGTGCTGCAGCGTCTTACCGGGCCAGGCGTTCATCGGGGCTGCCTGGGGCCGCCCAACCTTTCAGCCCTGTGGGCCAGATGCTGGCGCGGGTGTCAGGCTGGGGTCTGGCGTGTCGGCCCAACCCTGCGTGCCAGCCCCGTCCGGTGCGCCGTGGCACGGCATCCAGCCCGCAGGCCCGGCCATTTGGCGTCAGGGAAGCAGCAATTAACACTGATGTGGCCGGAGATGGGGCACCACTCGTTAAGCTAAGGAGCTGAGGCACAGCGGGACCTGCTCTGAACCGCGTGCGCTGGGCGAGGGCCACGATGCCGCGAGGGCCCCGGCGCCGCGGGGAAAGACAACAGGCGCGAGCAGACATGGATGCAGGGCAGCACCGGACGGCAACAGGCTGCTCCTGGCTTCCCCTCCTTCCCGGGGCACGGAAGATTAGCAGACTGTCGGTCGTTGGTCTGAGGGCACGGGCAGACGAGACTCTCTGAGTAAATGGGAGGTTTTTTATTAGACCCACTGAAAAGTTGGAAAAATTGTTCTGTGCAAGCTTTGGGAGACACACTTTTTTTTAATTATTAAAATGATCTATCTATCCATATACATATATGTGTGTGTGTGTGTGTGTGTGTGTGTGTGTACACGTACGTGTATATTTGTTCAGACCAGGCGAACACGCGGGGGCAAGTGTCGCGGGGGGAGGAGCTCGGGCCGTGGGCCGCACTGGAACGAGGCTGTGGCCCCGCCCCCCGCGCTCGTCGCTCGAGACCGAGACAGTTGGCCGTTGACACCGCCCCAGGGCAGAGGCGCAGACAGAAGAGAGCCACGCCCCGATTGGCAGCTGCCCGCTTTCAAATAGCGACGCTCTGGGATTGGTCCGGCCACTCGTTCAAGTCGACCAATCGTTGCGTAGACTTCAGCGGACCCCGCCCCCACGCCGTGTCCATAAAGGGCGGCGCCGCCAACCCGGCGCAGTGCTCGGCGAGCAGCTAGCTGGGGCGGGCGCAGTGTTTGGCTGGTGGGAGCGTGCGGACCCGCACAAGATGGCGGACGGAGACAACAAGAGCACCAACCAGCTGGTGAGCGGCCGGGCCGGGCGGGGCTGCTTCCGCCTCCGTTCTCCTCCTCGCCCTCAGCTGCTGCACCCGAGCCGGGCGAGGCCTACCCCAGCTCCTGCGCCGCAGTCTCCCCGGGCTGTGCCGCAGCAATGGCCCGCGCCTTCGCTCTCCCCTGGCTCGGCTCCCCTGGGCCCGTGCCCTGGTGCGCCCTTGCCCTTCCCCTAGGCAGCGGGGAGGCCTCTGCGGCTTGGGGCCCGGCTGCCTCCCCGCCCCACATCGGGCTCTGCGCTTTCTCCTCTCGGCTTTCGACTCCTAGCGCTTGGCTTGGCCCCTGCCCCAGGCTCTGTGTCTCCCCTAAAGGGCTGGGCTGCTTTCTCCTTAGTCTGGATTCGGGACAGAGCAGCTGACACTGCAGCTCCATCTCCACCCCTGTCTCACATAAGCCTGTGGCATCTCTGATTCAGTTAGTCTGTAAGGTGCACCTCTTCTCACTCCAGGGTTTTTATGCTTTTGCTTCGGAGAGACAGGAAGGCTTGAAACAGCCAGGTGTAGGGGCCTTGCTCTGGACGAAGTGGGGAATACGCAGATGGCTTTAAACACAGGTTCAGGCAGGAACTGAAAATGAGGGCTGGGGAGTCAGAGGTAGTAGCAGAAATAATCGTGGGAGGAAGGGGGAGGGCGGCTTTGAAGGGTGACATTGAGGAACGAAAGGAGTGATATTTTGTCTGCAGTTTCAGATTGGACTTGATGGCCCAGGAGGTCCCTTCCAGTTCCTTGTTTTTGAAAAGTGAGGCACTCAAACGGTGTTGAGAGCTGAAAGAAGCTCCTAGAAGGAGCTTTGAAAAAGTAGTAGAAAGGAGGAAGCAGCAGCAGATGAGAGTGAGACTCAGGCACTCGGCTAGAAAGGGTCTCTTGGAAGCTGGGAGGTGCTGCATGCGGCATAACTACAATACCTGGGCTAGGGAGGGGAGGTGGCTGAAATTGCCTGACTTAATGGGAGAGAAGGCTTGGGAGGGGCAAGCATTTGAATGAAGGTTGAGGAGGTGATGGACAGGAGGAGTTGGCACCTGTTCTCTGCCTATTTGCATGGGAGAACAAGTACACTTGCTACCTGCTTTGTGTGCTGGCAGAAGTCAGGCTGTTATTCCTGACAGCTGTATTCTAACCTTTGTCCTGCTAAAGTGCCTCTTGTGTAATGGGTAACTTAAGATGAGTTCCCTTTTCTGAGTGATTGCTGGTGGCCCCAGATACTGAAGTAACACAAACATAGACTTGTCTGTTGACAGCAGGCTTTTGTCTCCTAGTTTGGAAAATGAGAAATTGAGGCTATTTCTAGAAAGTGTGAAGTAGATATACTTATTGTTGGTACAGTTATCTTTAATGTGGAAGGTAGATAGGGCAGGACATATAGATATAACTGATCTGATAATTGCATCTAGGTTTTGATCATCACATGCAGATTTTACACTGACTACTTTGGGTTTTTTGTTTTAAGTTATTTCTACCTTCCCTCTCCCTAGGAAAATAGTCCCTTTTTGTGATACCAGCAATCTTTCCTATTTTCCCCATGGACAGCAAGCTTATCAGCTATATTTAATGTGTTACATATGACCTGAGGCAACGGTAAAGAGGCTGGCGTAGGCATTTTTTTTAAGTTGGATTGCCGTGTGACTAGTCAGATGTGAAACTACCTTTTTTTTTTTCTATTTTTGACCATTTCTGAGTTAACATCACCTTTTGTCATTCATACATATAATTTAAAAGAATGCAAGCCAAAAATTGTTCAGTTTATGGTATCTCATAAATAAATGTACTAAGTACATTGTACTAGTGTACCCAAGTACTTTTGGGTGCTACTCTTGGAAATGTGTGTTTTAATTCTTTGATTTTTTTTTTTTTTTTTCCCACTATTAAAAAAATTCCAAATAGGTTTTTCTGCTTTTTGTCTAACTCAAAATGGAGTGAGAAGCAGTGAAACGGACTGGATGTAAGGGCAGTAAAATACATGTACTAAATACTGGATAGGGTGGGGGACTTGAATTCAGTTTTAGTTTTTAAAAAAGAGGACACTTTGAATTCCTTACAAATGCTTTCTCTATGCTGGAGAATCTTATGATTGGCAGACTAGTTAATCTCCCAAACAAAAGTCTTCCTCCCTCCCTTTCTTTTTCTGAAGGGATGAGCTTCAGGTTGGGATGCAGAATAGCTTAGGAGATCTAAAGACACCTTATCTTGGAGGACATGTTACTACATAATCTGCTGTGAAAATCTTAACCTTACTGTCTTCATTAAAACCACAGAGTTACAGTGCCAAGTTGTATGACTGAGGAAAAACTGGTGGAAGAACATTTAACTGAAAAGGATTGACTGTGTCCTGTACCTATAGAAGAATAATTTATTTTAGTGTGGCTTTGCAAGCACAAATACTTAATGAAAAATTTAGTGCATGTAGTAAATAATTCATATGTAAGTACCCATGTGACTTTCTAATTAGTGACAACTTTAAATGTCTTTTTATGCAGGCTGCAGAGACTGCCAGCTTGGAAGAGCAGTTACAAGGATGGGGAGAAGTAATTCTGGTAACTGACAAAATCCTTCGTTGGGAAAAAGTATGGTTTCCACTTGCAGTAATGGGTACTGTTACCTTTGCTTTCCTGTAAGTAGTCTGCATTATTTTTGCCAGAAAATCAACTGAAGCTTTCTCCTTAAAAATACCACCTGGGAAAGTTTTGCTCCAGTATCTCTTGCTTAATATAGACAGTAAGGTCTAAGATTTTTTTGTAAGAGCAGTAGTAACAGGAGGGTGCACAAGACCTCTTGCTCTGAGGCCAGCAGTGATTGCATGTTTCACTGATCCTTTTATTTATCCTTTCTGACCTTGGTTGTTAAAAATGTCCTTTATGAGTTGCTGTTGCTCTAGCTTTTTACTGCATTCTGACTTCACTCAGTTTCATGTGCATCTTGTCCTTTTGTATCTCTCGCTTTCTAGTCAGATTTGATACTCTTGTTCTTAATTTAGGTTGCGTTGCTGTTTGGCTTGATAGCACTGACAGTTTGTGGTCTTGAGCCTTGGAGGAGCCTTGCTTCTCTTGGCTGAGTCTATAAGACTAACAATTTAGGTGCCTTATCCAAGAAACTTACAGTATGTGGCATTCAGAATATAAACTTTTTATGCTGCTGCTTGTGTTCTCTTGGTCTCTTTGTCCTTAGTTGGAGAGTAAATAAAGCTGGTTTGGGGTTTGTCCTTGTGGACAGGATTCTGTTCATGAAGTAACAGATTTACACGCACACACTGTAGGAGTTTGGGATGTGCCTACAGATGTAGAGTAATTGTGGAAGCCTAGGGATACAAATGTTGCAAAGTTCTCCCCCCAAGCATTCACAAGGACAGGGGAGGACAGGGGACTCGTTTATAAATCTAAACAGGATGTTCCACCAAATAGTTCTTGAGGTCTGAAGTCAGCTGGAAGCATGCAGAAAGAAGATCCTAAAAGTTGTCTTGCCCACCTCACCTCCCTACATAGAGGGACTGACCCATCCCAAATTGTACCAGTTCAGTTTGATTGCTGAGTTGTCTGTGATAGCAAGCTGATCTGTTGTAGTAGAGCAAAAACCGAGACAAAATGATAACTTGAGTTCAGTGCTTTAGCAAGGTAGGGGAGGGGGGCAAGCGGGTTGACTGCCCCAGGTGCTGAACTGAAGAGCTGCCAATAGGCACTGCCCAGCCAGGGGGGTGGGGCAGAGCCACAAGTGGTTCATTGTGGGAGGGGCAACTCCCACTGCGACTTGCACTCCTGGGTAAGCATGGGGGGTTGTGTGCTCCCTGGATCTGTGTAAAGGGTGAGGGTGGGCTGCTACTGAGGGCTTTGTCCCAGGTGTCAGACTTCCTTGTGACAGTACTGCTTCAGCTAGTCTCAAGGGTCTGAACATTATGGTGTCAAACATGAACCAAAGGTACTTGCCCTGAGAGAACATTCTGTTCCTGTAGAAAGGCAGTGAGCTGTGATGTGTACATGGCTTGGTTTACCTGCACAGAGTAATACTTCCCAAGCATTAAGGTTGGACACTTTGTAGGGATCAAATGCTACCAGTTATTTTGCTTCCAGGGCTAGTATCCACATCTTGTCCTCTGATGCAAGATCCTTGGTGAACAACTGCTTGCAGGGGTGCAAGTTAAATAATTTGGTAATGACTACTTCAGTAGCAAGTTTTTATGCTAAACATACACAAAGCATTGTTTTGCTGCAGGTTTTAGTGTTAACATTGTATTGGCAGCTGTTCAGCCATGTGCCTTAAGCGGTTGCTGTTATCTTAAACTTAACTATCACATGGCCATTAACTTCTCAAAACTGGTGTTTTCCATATTGTGCCATTCTGCTTTCCTTTAGTGTAGGCAATAAATGTGCTTTTGCATTCCTTCTTTTCACTTACCCCTGCAATACATCTGCGTTGATGGTATAGTCCTACATGTGTTGCCACTGATAATGAGAACAACTTTGAAAGACTTGTTTTAATTTTTGTTCCAAGGTGGGGAGGTGTTCCTTTTAAAGGTAGGGAATAGGGGTGCACTGATAAAGATTGTTTTGGCCAATGCTGATGGCTAGTTATCAGCTGTTTTATAGGCAATTGGATCAGTATTAACTAGCCATATACAGCCCAGCAGCTTGGAGAGCAGTGTCTGGCCAGTAAGTTTTGGGGGGGTGGGGGTAGGAAGGGACATGGGGGAGGACAAGCTGAGGCCCCCACAGGGAGGGATGGAGTAGGGCAGGGGCAGGTGGTACCCAGGCAGGGCAGGGTGCAGGACGGAGCTGTGGGCAGCTTGTCAGGAGCAAGGGAGACTGCTGCTGCTGTGTGTACTCTGGAGGAGTGGGGGGGCATGTGCCCCCAGTTCTGTACTTGGGGTGAGGGCAGGCTGCCTGCTGGGGGATGGCTGCTCTGGCCTCTTCCCAGTGGGGAGGTTGTGCCAGGGCTATGCTTGGGGTGGGTGGTGGTGTTGGGAGGGGGGGCTATGGCCATCCCAAAATTCACTGTAGCCCCCTCCCCCGGCACTGCTGCCTATCCTGGGAAGAGGCTGGCACAGCCCTTGGGCCCCAAGCTTGCAGCAGGCAGCCCTCCCTCACCCAGCACACATCTGGGGAACACATGCCTTCACTGGGGTGCATGTGGCAGTGGGAGCTGCCCCCCCCTCCCCCGACAAGCTGCCCACAGCTCTGTCCTCTGCCCCTCCCTGCCTGGCCTGGGCAGCACCTGCCCCAGCACCACTCGCTCACCGTGGGATCCTCAGTCCGACTCCACGTCCCTTCCAAACTTCCCACCTGTGCAGACAGCACTTACTGGTGACATTACCAGCTTCATTAGCCAAAAAAAGCTGATTGCTGATAATGTCAGTTTTCCTTTTATCACTGCCAGTGCAATATGGACCAATGTATTGGTGCACCTCTAGTAGGGAAGTATAAGTCTCTCTGGAAAGCTACAGCCCAGCAGTCATGCTGTATTTGAGTTTTGTTTGTTTTTTTTACAGGATGATCTACTACTTGGATCCATCTGTTCTTTCAGGCGTTTCTTGTTTTGTCATGTTCCTCTGTCTGGCTGACTATCTTGTTCCTGCTCTTGCTCCCAGAATTTTTGGCTCTAACAAATGGTATGTAAAGGCAAAACTAGCAAAAGAATTATCTCGGATTTCTTTTCTAAAAACTAAGTATCAAATGAGGAACATGGTGGTGAATATCAGGTTAATGGTCTTAAGGATATGAAGGTTGGAGTAAAAAACTTGCTAACTAAAGCCTCCCAAAAATAGACTAGTGGGTCTATTAAGGAGTCCAGCATGCCTCTTCAGAACACAGAGAATGTGTGTTGTTGCAGCTATAGCTTTCATGCTCCCTGTCTCTTAAGCTAAAGAGGCTTTTAGGATTTGGTCCAAGTTGCTTTAATGTACTTCAAGAAATTGCCATTGTAGTCTCTTTAAACCTAATGCTTTGGGCCTTATCAGACAGTAGTAAGAGTTAGATTTTTAGTCGGGAATGATATCTAGTGAAGACTTAGATACACAGGGATTGAGAACAGAAATATGGTGGGAAATAATAAAACACTTAAACCTGGTAGGTTACTTCTGGAAGTAAAACAATGGATGTTTGTAGAAGGAGAAACATGAGGTCTCCCACCCCATTCTTATTAAAAAGTGAGGGGACTGGCATTGATGCCTACACAGTCAGATGGATTGCAAATTGGCTGAGGGGTCGTACTCAGTGGTGGTGGATGCGTCATATTCGACCTGGAGGGAAGTGGGCAGTGGGGTCCCCCAGGGCTTGGTCCTTGGGCCTGCTGTTCAGTTTCTTTATTAGCGACTTGGACAACAGGGTGAAATGCACCCTGTTTAAATTTGCAGATGACACCAAGATTTGAGGTGAGGTGGGCATGCTAGAAGGGAAAGATGGATTACAGTGGGACCTGGACAGGTCACAGGCGTGGGCAAATGAAAATAGGATGGAGTTCAATACTGAAAAGTGCAGGGTGTTGCACTTAAGCAGTAGGAACCGGCAGCATACCTATAAGCTGGAGAACTTCCTTCTCGAAAGCACGGTGGCAGAAAGCATCTTGGAGTCATTATTGACTCCGCCAATGTGAGGACACAGTCAGTAGGGCTAACCATACCTTGTTGTGCACCCATAGATGAATTGCAAGCAGGGCCAAGGGGGTGATCCTCCCCTTCTATGCGACACTGGTAGGCCGCAGCTGGAGTACTGTGTCCAGTTCTGGGCGCCGTGTTTCAGGAAGGATGTGGACAGTATTGAGAGGGTCCAAAGGAGGGCCACTCGCATGATCCAGGGACAGCAGGGCAGACCCTACGAGGAGAGCTACGGGACCTGAACCTGTTCAGCCTTCGCAAGAGAAGGCTGAGGGAGGGAGGACCTGGTGGCCATCTATAAACTTACTAGGGGGGACCAGCGGGGATTGGGAGAGACCTTGTTACTCTGGGAGGCACTCTGGGGAACAAGGAATAACAGCCATAAGTGTTAGAGTAGGTTTAGACTAGACATTAGAAGGCACTACTTCACAGTCGGGGCGGCTAGGATCTGGAACCAACTTCCAAGAGAAGTGGTGCTGACTCCTACCTTGGGGGTCTTTAAGAGGAGGCTTGATGTTTACCTAGCTGGGGTCATTTGAGCCCAGTTTTCTCTCCTGCCCAGGGCAGGGGGACGGACTAGAAGATCTACAGGTCCCTTACGACCCTACATCTATGAATCCTATGAGAAGGGATTAAATTTGAGTTTAAAAAAAGATGGACACTAACATGGGTTCCTCTTGGTGCTCAGTGTCAGGTAACAGCTTATACAAGCTAAGTAACAATACTTTGGCCTCAAATTTTTAATGTAGCCTGACTTGGATAACTATTTTCAGGTAGTCATGTACATATTTATGTAGTGATAGATGCTATTTAAATAGATTTCTTTACAAAAATGATATGCTGACTTCAAGTTCTTCACTCCTCTTAGGGGCAAGTATGAAGTTGATCAAATATAGTACTTCACATCTAAGAAAATATAGAAGCAAACAAAACTAAGACAGTTTACTTGTAGGTCACTTTACAACAGCAACAAAATATTGGCTGCTTTGTCTTTGCTGAAAAAGCAGTGAAATTTTAAATGACTCTTGAAAATCCAAACTCTGGATGTTTGCTGCATTATAGAACACTTCAAATATTTCTTTTTTTTTTTTTCCTTTTCCTCCAATCCCCTCTCTAAAGGACCACTGAACAGCAGCAAAGATTCCATGAAATTTGCAGCAACTTGGTAAAAACACGTCGCAGAGTTGTTGGCTGGTGGAAACGACTCTTCACGCTGAAGGAAGAAAAACCTAAAATGGTAGCGTGTCTGTCTCCTCAGTTAAGCAAACTTCAGTTGAACTTTATATCTTAAGGCATAAAATGGCATCCTGCTTTAGTGTGACCATTGTGATTTGCAGCTTATAATGCCTGTGATTTGTGTACCTTGCCACTTAAGGTTTAAACAACTTTTAAATTTGTAGCCATCTCTTTTAAAATGTGAAATTTTGTAAATGTAAGGAAAACAACCTGGAAACCCAGATTCTGAATTGCCCTTAAGGCAGATGCTGCTTTTGGGACATACTGTATTGTGTAGACCCCTTAAGGTGTTGTGTAGGTGCATTTCTGAAATTCTAGCTTAAAAAACAGTTTTGACTAGAAACCCTCAGTTCTCAAATATTATGTTAACCAAAATTAGTATTTGGACATATTTTTATGAAAGCACCCTGAGTGAAATGGGACAGCTGACATAAAGAGAAACAGTCAGATTACCAATTTTGAAATCAAAAAGCCTTTTCAGTTTGTCCACATGAAATAGCTTGTTTAAAGGTGTAAATCATGGGCATGTCAAACATTTTTTCTTTTTTAAATTTGAATTAATTTTTACCATATCAGGTAGGCTGTTTGAGGATTTCCAAAAAGCTCTTGGTAACCTAATGTTTATTTTCTCTTTCTCTCTCATTCATAGTACTTCATGACTATGCTTTGTTCTCTTGCTGTGCTTGCTTGGGTAGGGCAGCAAGTTCACAATCTCTTCCTCACCTACCTTGTTGGTAAGTATATCTTGCAACATAGTTGCAAGAAAGCATTGTGTGAAAACAGTTTAGTGCAGTGGTTTTCAGACTGAGGGGCTTGCCTTCCTGGGGGGGTGGGGTGGTATGTGGAGAAACTTTGGGGGATGTGCAGTACAGGGGGGTGCAGGCAAGAAGTTTTCAAGGAGCTGGTGCCTCTGCAGCCTGGCAGAGGCATGTGGGGATGGGGAGCCCTGGGCAGGTGGCTGCACCTCCAGGAGTTTGGTGCATGAGGCACGCAGCCTAGCAGCTACAGCAGGGCTGAGGCAGGAGGTGCTGGAGATGTGGTGAGTGGACTGAGTTGAGCTGCAGTGGCTGCTAGGATGAGAGACGGGGCACCCTGTGCCTGGCTGTGCTGCTGCTCTGGGGTGGGGGCAAACAAAACTGAAACTCAAAGGGAAGGATGTGGGGAAGGGGTTCAGCTCAAAGTTTGAAAACTGCTGGTCTAGTGGAAAACTTTCTCCTCGCCTCTTAAACAATTTATTGTTCTATAATTGGGGTGAACATAATTTTAGGGAAATTTGGGAAGGGGCAAGTAAATCCAGGATGGGACCTACACATGCATTCATCATGCCTTTGCATTGCCCTTCCTGTACAGATTTGTGTATTCACACAGATATTGTTATGACCCAATGGCTTCCAGGATCCTTGATGGCAGAGCAAGGCCAGATGGGACAGTGGGAGGCCTGTGGCTGGGCTTCATCCTATGCATGCAGAGGCTGGACCCAACTGGGAGTGGCACCCCTTGCCCCTGCCACTGGCAGCTGCCTAGGGCTGCCATGTGCAGCCTGGGCCTTGGCAATAGCTGCAGCAGTGGGGCATGAGGCTGCTGGCAGCAGGGGAAGAGGTGCTGTGTGGCTGCACAGTATAGGCTGGTGTAGCTGCACAGGGTCTGCTTCCAATTGGGTTCAGCCTCTGCGCACTGGCAATGAAGCGTGTTTGTGGGCCTCTGTGCTGTCCTGCTCAGCCTTGTTCCACCATCCTTGCTTGCCCACATGGGTGCACAAATCCTGACCTTGGCTCCCTCCCCCAGCCTGATTTGCTCTAGGCTGGAGAAACCTTGTTTAGCCCAGCCCCCTGACTCCAGCCTGCTTAGGAGGAGCCAGACCGAGCATGTGCTGTCAGGGTGGCACCAATCCAGGATTTCCATTTCAATTCTCACCATTTGACTGGGACAGCCTGTGAAGTCTGGGACTGTCCTGGCCAAACCAGGACATATGGTCACACAGCCTATAACCGGACCTAATTCTTTGATCATTTTATGGAAACTTTTTCCAGTGGGGAAAAAAAGGGTGGGGAGGGGGCCAATATAAAGTATGGTTACTAAAGTTTAATGAGAGCTTGGGGATACAAAGTGAAGGGAGCTTTTAAAGAACGCTGTTAAATAACTTCAGCCATTTTTTTTTTTTTAAATCTTTTCCTAGTGAGTGTTTTGTTGCTGTTTCCTGGATTAAACCAACATGGAATCATTACAAAGTATGTTGGAATGGCAAAAAGGGAGATAAACAAACTTCTCAAGCAAAAGGAAAAGAAAAATGAATGAAGCCTTGCTTGCTACTTCCACAGCATAAGGTCTCCTGGGGAACAGCTTCTAGAATGCTTATGTATATTTCAGATATATTAGAATAAGTTGTTCTGTTTATTGGCTTTAAATTTAAAATTGGCTCCCTGTTCAGCAGAAATATCACTCTTGCAACAGCTGTGGGTTTGTCTCACTCCCGCACTGTTGGTCACACATCACCTATAGTCTCCTAATGATCGTATAGGGGGAAATGGCCATCCTGTACCTGAGGAGCTGCACTGAACTTACTCAACATCTACACCAAGTAAGACGTCCCTCTATCAGATACTGAAGAAAAACAAGAAATGGCAGTATTGTAATACAAGTAGCATCCTTATAAAGAAGTTAGTTTTGACCTGCTGGCATAGCAAGTACTGTTTAAGTATATGCTTAAAGAACTGATTCTGCTGGTGTGGAGATTTTTGTTACTACTAATTGTGGGGAGAAGAGAACAATTAACATTCTTCATTCCTGTTCAGGTCTTTCTGTGGCTATTTTCACAGACATGAGCTGAAGATGATTCCATGGCCTTGCTAAAGTTTTCGTACTTAATTTCTGTTCAGCTTAGTTGCATAGACCTAGATTATTTCTGCCAAATTGGGCTCCAGAAGACTTAAATTTGAGCTTAGTCATTAGTTGTATAACATTCAATCATTGCACTGACACTGTAGCGACTGAGTTAGGGGGGTGTGCTCTTAACAGTCAGTTGTTCTGAAAACTGCTGTAGTTGTGGAACCATGTCTGGTTTTATCAATGTTTTTCTAGATACAGAATCACTTTGGAGGTATCAGATTTGTTTGTCTTGTAAATATGCCTGTCTCCTAAATTACTTGTGCTTTAATGGTAAACTCTTGTTCTAAAAACTGCTTTTTCTTTTTA
Source organism: Alligator mississippiensis (assembly GCF_030867095.1). NCBI lineage: Eukaryota > Metazoa > Chordata > Crocodylia > Alligatoridae > Alligator > Alligator mississippiensis. The sequence continues at coordinate 44,681,090 of NC_081836.1, read as the reverse complement.
GTAAAGCAAAAAGCTGATATGTATTAATGCATAATGGTGTTTTAAAAGTTGAGTATTTGTTTTAAAATAAGTTTTCTTCCATGTCTGTATTAATTGTAAAACAGATAAATATAGACTTCATGTTCTTTGAGGATTCTCTTTAATATCCCTGCTGTTTGGTCTTTGCTAGGTTGGGGGCAGGAGTCATGACACTATCTATGCCTCAGTGTCACAGAGAATAGCTCTGTGCACCAAAACTGTCAGTTCATTAATACATAGTTTCTTAAATGAGAGGCTGTCTTCCATTAACTACTGACTTTTTTTTTTTTTAATGCTAATAGAAGCTTGAAAAAATGGTGAGTCTTTCTCTTAAAAAGGAGTACTTGTCTAACTCTGAGAAATAGTGGCTATGCCAAAGAGCATGTGAGCAAGTGCTCTTACTGTCTAATTTACTCCACAGTAGAGGTTGGAATTGTTTGACTTTAAGTAGCTGCTGATGAAGTTGATCCTGGCCAGTTTATGGGACTTGTGAGTAATTTGTCAAGAGGTGGCTTATGAAGATGACAAATCAGTATGTGTCCTGTTGCTACAATGTTAGAGACTACAGAAAAAATGAATTGCTGCAATACTGAAACTTGCAAACTTTGAAACATTAGCAATATTAGGATTGTTGCAAGTACCAAGACAAGCAGAATACTCGCAGTGGCTTTTTCTTGGAAGCTGTTACTGTGAAGAAAAGATTCTTAAGACTAAACTCACTCTGTAGACCAGTAGTGCTCAACTTCTTGGCTCTGCAGGACAGATGAGTGGCATGAGGTTCATCCACCAGCTGGATCTGGCCCTGGAGCCTGGCACCACTATTTCTCTCCCCCCCTCCCCCCCCAAATATGCTGGAATTGGGCATCCCATTCAGTGTGCAAGGTCCTGGAACTCCTGGTGCCAAATTTCTGGACCCATAGGGAGAGCAGTGGCACCATTTCCCCCACCACCACATTTCTGGACCCATAGGGAGCCCCACAGGCCAGATAACACAGTGCTGCAGGGTGGGCCTGGCCTGTGGGCCAGGGATTGAGCACCCCTGCTGTACACAACAATAGGTTGGGGTGGCTTGAGCCTTCAATTGCCTAATCTGAAAATTGTGCTGATAACCAGACTTCTAAAGGTTTATTGCAAAACTGTCTCTGCAGGGGGAACTCTGGGCACATCTACAAGTGCACATTTACTGCACAGTAACCAAAATTACTGTGCAGTATGTGCATGTATGCCCATACTATGCAGTAAATATAGCAGCTTATGTTTACTTGAGCATACCTGCATGATGCAAGTATCAAAGTTATCAGATTTTACACCCAATTAGTTGCTGTGCAGTAATGCACATGCTGCACAGTAATGTAGATGCCTTGCTGCACAGTAATGCTGTGTGGACTGATTTGGGATTAATTTTTATTCCCAAATCGGTCCACACAGCGTTAATGCGCTTTAACACCTGCATGTGCAGATGCTGGCCTATTCCCATTTACTGCACAGTAAATTTTAAGCCAGAGTAAATGCAAGTGTAGACTTGTTCTCTGAAGGAAATCTAGTAATAGAAGCAACAATCATATTTTGAGCCCAAACTTGTGAAGTAGCAGAGCTGTGTTTTAAATTCTCTGTAGCAGTGGTTTTCAACCTGTGGTCTGTGGACCTCTGGGAATCTGCAGACTGTCTAAGGAGTTCATGAAAGATGACTTCAATCAAAAGTATGTGAATACTTGTACTTACAATTCAAAGGGGTCCGTACCTCCATTTGAAAATTTTTAGGGATCTGCAAATGAAGAGTTGAAAACCACTGCTCTTTTAGCACAGCTTTGGAAAAGATGTTTTTTATATATCACCATCTCTCACTGAACCCTGCCTAACACCCCCCCCCCCCCCCCCCCCATAGCCATGAGATAGTGAAATGACTTAAAGGATATGTATGTTTGTGGGTGGTGTATGTGTTTTTTCTTCGTGGCTTGTTTGTTTGTTTTTTTTGTGGTTTTTCTTGTTTTTTTTTTGTTTTGTTTTTGGTGGATGTTTCCCTTCTGTCATCCAAGGTGGTGTTTGTGTAAGGAAGGAGTGTGGTACCGCTTAAAGGTGGTATAGTATTCCTACTAAACCATTGGTCCTTTAAATACTAGTGTATGGTATAAGCTAATTGTGTTCATGATGTTGGGGAGACTTGAGTTGAGGTAAAAATGTTATGCCTTGCAAATGAGTAACCACCTCCAAAAAAAAATCCACATTCCAGATTCTACTGTTACAATTCCACACCATATAGCTAAATAAAGTATTCTTACCCTGCTCTGCCTTGAGTTTATTTTACAGTGCCTGTTTCTCTTCTGTTAATATCAGATTTTTGTTTTCTCTCTAGGTTTTGAGTGCAAGTAAACTTTAGGGAATGTTGCATAAAACAAACAGGAGTAAACTGTGGTTTCTGAAATGTGCAAAATTAAGTGTTTGGGTAATCATTCTGGTTAGCTCACTTAATACCTTTTATCAGTTTTCATGTAGGATTGAATCACTTTCCTCACTGAGCACTCTCAAATTTAGTCAGTTATTTGTTAGTATATTTATAAGAATACACATACATATTCTTTCAGGATCTACTTTATAGCTGAAATCCAGTGTTGCTGAGAGCAGTAGAAGTCTTGACTTGAAAGAGCCAAGATTTTATTTCATATTGGTAATTCTGTGTAGCAGATCTATAAAGTCCTGTGATGGTTCATGAGTTGATAAAGGACTGCAGCCCTTTGTGTCTATTTAGATTTTAGAACAATGTTTAGTCATGATTGACTGAACTGCTGAGTCATCTCTAAAATATTCCACTGAAGGGTAGCAGAATGCAAGCTTCACTTTCATTATTAAAAACAAAGCCTTGCATGATGCAGTCAACTTCACAATGAGATTTGTAGTCTTAATATAAACAAAAAATTGAGTTGGAGTATGAAGTCTCTTCAAAACACTAGAGATTAGAATGAATTATTTCTGGGGAAACTATAAACTGAACAGAAGAAAAAAAGATTTGCCCTTAATTCTGGACCTCTGCCTTTTTTGCCTGTGTAAGGTAGTTACTTGTACTTTGTTTCTTCATGTGTATAGCTGGGCTCCCAGTTTTAATAAGACATCTACTTAACTTGACTGAAATTTCTATCTAAAGATAAAGCTGCTGGCTGCTGAAAGAATTTGGGGGGGTATTTTTGTTTTGTTTTTTTCCAAGTTAACACTTGCATTACTGTGCTTCAAGTGTACCAACTGAATGACAAAGTGGTTAAGATTTTTGTTGTTGTTGTTTTAACATGGTGATCAGTTCCTTCCAAGTTTTTTGTATTAAATTCTACTGCTACATTCTTTGTATATCTTAGATGTGAAGACTAGTTGGTAGGCCTGCGCAAAGCGGCAAGTATTCGGTGTTTTGTTTTGGGTTTTTATTTTTTGCTTTGGATTTGGACGGATGGTGATTCGATTTAGTGATTTTGTTTGTTTGTTTATTTTATTTTTAATCGTCCAATTCTGATTCGGAGGTTTGGCTGCTGAATCGGGTTGTATCTCCTCTGAATCAAACAGGTGCAGGCAGCAGTGTCGGTGGTTAGGGCGTGGTGGTGGCCCCCATGCAGTGAGGATTGGCCTTCCCTGCCTGGCACCTTCATGGCAGCTGTTGCATTGCATGGGTGCAGTGCAGTTCAGTAAGGCACCATGCACTGTCCCAGAGCTGGGGCAGCTCCAGCAGGCATCCAAAGCCCAGCAGTGCTGAGCCTGAGTGGTCCTGGCTCCCAGACAGCATGTAGAGCCCCAAGCTGTGCTGCACCCATGTGATGTGACTGCTGCTGTGTGTGGAGGGTGGCTCTGTCACAAGTCCCCAGAGGCCCTGATCACTGCTGCTGCAGCCAGTGAGTGTGGTGGGGAGGGATCTTCTTAAAATTTTTTGAAGTGCTATGATTCTGGGGGGGAGTGGGCAGGGGATGGGCTGGGGGGGAGGGGCTAGGAGAGCCAGCAGGGAATGGGACTGGGTGGGGTTCCCCTCCATGGTCCCTTCCCCCTCCTCTGGCACCCTCTCCCCTGTCCACTACTTATTAGCACAGAGCCTGGATCTAGCTCTGTGGCAGCAAGCAGGGACCACTTGAATCTCCAAATCCATTTGGAGGCTTCTGAATGAATTTGAACCTTGTAATGGGTGTCGCGATTTCTCAGTTTGGATTCAGGGATTCCGCCCTTGAATTGGGCTGAATCTCCTCCTGAAATGAATCTGCTACCAAAGCTTCACACAGCTGTACTAGCTGGTCACCCATGGAAAAACTAGTTTGCTGTCTGTCTTTTAATTTCTAGCTATTAAGTTGCATTACCAGTTAGCTATTAAACCCTTCTTATAATTATTGGGACAGATGCTTACAGTGATGTTGGATGGAGCCACATTATCCTCTTGGAACACACTGCAAGACTCTGTGTAGGTAGCCCTTTACATCTATGTGGAGCTTGTTCTGCAGGAGTTGGTACAATTTAAGCAGTATTAGAGTAGGCTTGTGATTGAAGAAGGCCTGGGGGTTTCACACTGTATTAGTCTAAGAGCTAAAATGTATTTGAGTAATTTCTAAAATCAGAAAAAACAGATCAAACTCTTACCTTAATAGGCATATGCTTCATGGACATACCTAAAGTAACAACCTAAAGAAGAATTGTGTGTCTGTGCTACTAAAATTAAAATCAATATTAATACTGAATACATTTTTTTTTTTTTTTTTCCTAGGGTAAAACCTTTTCAAGCTTGTTTACACAGGTAAACTTACTAACATAACTAGATTATTATAATGCCATAACAACTTTGGGATAACTCCACATGGATACAGTGCTGGAGTAAGGTTGCCCATCCAAACACACGAAGTGGTATAGCTCAAGTGGGATAAACTTCCAGGGGAACAAATCCTGTTTGTAAAGTGTTTTTGAGCCACAATACCAAATCCAAACATCTTGGGTGAAGCAGCTGAAATCTGATTTATTTTTTTTCGGCTTCTAGATGTCAAACTCCCACACTTCTGGGACCTGTTGACAGCATGAAGTGTTTAATACCATTGATTGCATAAAGGTTTCAAGACGGGAGTAATTAAGTACATTGTAATGTCAGCTATAAATTACAGTACCTTTTAGTACTAGTCATGCTACAAACCCAAGAATAGAAATAGCCTCTGGCCTAAATGGCTTATAAATTATGCAACTGATCAAAGCATATTTTCCAAAAACTTACTTAGATGTGTTCTGAAAATAGCAAGAGAGAGGAACCTAACAGTTGTGCCTTATTTTAAATGTGTCACTCCAGAATGGGGCAGCATATTCCAGTATCCATTTTCCCAGTGTTGCTCACAAAATTACCTCGGTGAGTACACTGTTGTTCATCCAGCTAAGAATCGCATTAGCTCTTCTGACCATAACAGTACTGAAAGCTTATGTTAGTAACTTATCTATTGTGACTCTTAAACCTCTGAGTTGCTGCTTTCCAGGTAGTGCCCCACTTTGCATTCTTTGATCCTTAATGTATAATTTTGCATTTGGCTATATTAAAATGGTTTGGGCCCAGGTAGGGAGTGGGATGGAGCCATGGGTGGCTCATCCAGAGGCAGGGGGGCAGGCAGGGCCTGATATGGCAGGGCAGAGCAGGATGGGGAGGCTCAGTGCTGCTGCTGCAAGCCCTATGCTGCCATGACAGTGCCCCCTGCTTGCCTGGCTGTAGTGGGAATGGTGGTGCAGTTGTGCCCCTCACTACTGCTGGGTGGCCAGGGAGTGCCCACCCAGCCCTGATTTTCCATGAACTCTGATTTTCTATAATAAACGCCAAATCATATGCCAAAATTTATAGGTATTTAGAATTTAATATAGTGATTTGAAGCACTGGTAGGCTTCCAACTTGCTTTAAAATTGTAAACATATCAATAAAATGTGTTCAACTGATACTTAAATATATAGTGACATTTCATTTTAATCACGGAAAAATGTGAACTCTGAGCGTTTTAACAGAATTTGTAATTTTTAAACGGACAAAACCATGATCCCTATTAATTACAGCTGTGCTCTGCTGTTCCTAATCTGCAACTTCTATCAACAGTGGTTTCATGTACTTTCAGATTTTTTTTTAACAAAAATGTTCACTCCCACTGTTGGCTAATTCTTTATGTAATATATTTTATTACTATTATAGTGAAAGGCTTCAATCTGAATTTCCTGTGGTGCTTAGTCAAACACCTGAGAATCTGAGCATATTACTTTTATGCACTTTGTCAATTTTTTAAAATTTTCAAAAAGCTGTTTTTTCCTTCAGCATTGGGGACTGATATCAGCTTTATTCCCATTCTTTAAATCTTCATCCAGGTGATCCTCAACCAGCTCTTCCATTCTCTTGTCCAGCATTGATATTGGGCCAAGTTGCTTTCCACTGCCTGGATCAACCCCTATTTACCCCTCCCCCCCCCCTTTTTTTTTTTTAAATGTTGGCACTATTTAAATTCTCCTTTTTTCTGGAACTTCCCTTTCATGCTAAGATTTATTTAGCATAAGGAGGATGTAGCCCTGAAGGTCCAGAAATAATGTGAGGGGCAAGGACTTCTCACAGTGAGATTTTTTGTTTGTTTGTTTTTAATGATGGTGGTTCTCAACTTTTTTTTTTTTTTTTTGGTACCAGGACCCACTTGTAAACATCCGGGGCCAGTCTCACGTAGTGCCTCCACCCCCAGACAGTAGCAGGTGAGGCAGGATGGGGGGTGTGGAGCTGTTCGGCCCCTCTGGCTGGAACTCTGCAAGGGAAGAGCTCCCATTTTCAATGTTTGTTTTTTTTTCCTTTAAGGGAGAAACCATTTCTAAAGTTTATTCACAATCCTTTTGTATATTGTCATGAGCCCCTTTGGGCCATGACTCGCAGCTGAGAAATGCTGTTTTCTAGGACCCCCTGTATATCTGGGAGTGTTACTGGGTTTCTGGTCGTAGCATTGGTGTAAGGATATAGGTAGGCGTGGTTCTTTGGGTAGATGGGATATCTTTCATTAGACCAACTGCGTAGGTGGAACAAAGTTCTTTGTAAGCTTCCAGGTGCAACCACCCTTCTCCAGGCACAGGGAGTCTGTGCTGGTCTGAGACTCCAAGGACTGAGATGTGCTAAATAAAAGTGCACCAGCGTGTCAGTGAGAATGTAAATGGGTAGAAATTAGGAAAACATTTTTTAATCACATTCTATTTCTACATATTTACTTGTTATAAGTCCCTTTATACTAAGCGCAGTATGTATAAACACTTCTGAGAGTGAACTCCAGTCCTGCTATCGGACAGCGGTGGGAGAGGACGCAGCCAACTCTGCCTGGACAAGAGACAGTTGCCCCAGGCGGGTCAAAACCTCTGCGGGAAGGGAAGTGGGCGAGGGAAAGAAGAGCACAGCGACGCAACTGGACCTGGAGGCGGCGAGAAGGGCAGCAACAGGGTCAGCAGCACCCACAGCGACGAGGAGCGTGAATGAACAGAGAAACTAGGGGGGGGGGGCCGCCTCGCGGACGGAGCTCATCCCGCCACGCAGCCGGCCCCGGGCACCCCCTGGCTCCCGCGAGTCGTGTTTCCAGGTGGAGTGAGCCAGGAGCTGCCTCCTGGGGCGCACAAAGGGCGGGTGTTGCGCCGCTGCCCTCGGCGGCCGAGCTCCTAGCCGAGAGCGCGACGGACGCTAAGTTTGCCCCTCCGCCTTGCCATCGCGGCCCCGCTTCCCGGAAGTGTCCGGGTCGCTATAGTTACCAGGCGGCGCGCGTGACGCACTTCCCGGAACTGCCCCGAGGCGGTTATAGCTCTCGGCCAGTCACAGGAGGGAAAACCTGTTCCCGCGTTTCTCCGACTGCGAAGACGGGTCTCGCGAGATCTCCGCGAGCCTCCTCAGCGAGCGCCAGCCGACCAGAATTCCCATAAGCCCTTGCGTACGCCCAACCTCTTCCTTTTTCCGCCATCTTGCTGCACCGGTGAGTAGCGGCGCCTGGCGGGCCCCGGACCATCCGCTGCGCAGCGACCGCATCCCAGTGCCGCGGGGGCCCTCGCTCGGCTCCCCGGGGCCGCCAGGCCGCCCCCCACCGGCGCGGCCGCCTTTGAGCGGCCTCCTCTCGCCCCGGCCAGCGCTGGGGCCGCCCGAGGAGGGCGGGGGGGGGGAGCGCTTCCCGGCCGTGCCCCGCAGTCCGGGGCGGGAGGAGCGGGCCCTGCCCGCCGAGCTGCTCTGCTCTCTGCGCGGGGCCTGCCCTGGGTCCGGGGCCGCCGTGGCGCGGGTGTGGGGAGATGGAGCGAGGCTTTGCACGAGGGGCGCCTCTTCCTGGTCGCCAGATCCCTGCTCGGACAGTGCCCGAGTCCTTCTTGCAAGTGGATTTCGGCGGGGTGCACTGGGCAGGGCTGAAAGCCCCTCCCTGGGCCCGGATCCGTCCTTGTTCTAGGTAGGAGATAACGCGGCGGGGGGGAAGGGACCCTGCCGCCCTCCGCCAACACGCGTAAAAGTAGCGGCGCTCGAGCGCTCTGTTAGTTGTGGCTGGATAACAGCATCGTCGTGCGCGCGCCACGGGTACTGGCCTTTCTGCGGGGCGCTGGGTTGCAGGCTCAAACTGTAGATGTGAGTGGAGCCGGCGTGCGATTTAAGGCTGTGAAACGGGACGGTTGGCCCGAACTGGCGATTGTCAGGAAGGGGTGTCTGGTTTAGGATGTCTGGAAAAAGTGCAGTTGGGCCTTGGGTATTGGGTCCCCTTCCAATTGAGCTCTGTTCTCAGGAATGAGAGATCTCGACCAGGATGTTTTTCCCATGCTTTTAGGTGGGTAATACCTGTATTACATAAAGCAATGCACGTTTCTTTTTATGGCATGAAATCCTAAATGTTGAACGTGGCTGTGATAAGTTGGAATCATCCTGGGTTCTTAATTTGATTTGCTTGTTTGCAGAACAGCCTCTTCACGGTCTGATTGGGTCCCTTGCCTAGCTCTGTCAAAACACTAACTTTTGTTCTGAGTCCAGCAAATTTGGGGGGGAATCAGGTGCTTCTAAAAGTATCTGTAGTTAAATGGGACACAGCTGGTGTATGTAACTTAATCTTTTTTCCCACAGGCATCATGGTGCGCATGAATGTTCTGGCTGATGCTCTTAAAAGCATCAACAATGCAGAGAAACGAGGAAAACGCCAAGTTCTCATTAGACCGTGCTCAAAAGTTATCGTACGGTTCTTAACCGTGATGATGAAGCATGGTAAGTCCTTGAGATCTGTTTTTATTTTTTTGTAGAAAATCCTACAATAGGGTGTTACTAGTATATAGTAGTAATCTCAGATATCTCCTATAGCTTAAGATTTGTCATCTCTGATATTTCCAGCTAAGGTTTATAATGATGGTGATAGTAAAAACTTGTTTAGGTTAAACACCTTTGAAAGGAAGAGTGCTGGGAAAGCTTGGGTCTGCTGCCACAGTTGAAAGCAGCAATGTAAATACTGGGAAGATACTGATATAATTCATTGGTCAGTATTTAATACATATATTGTTTTTCCAAATGAATTTAAGTTGCATTTATTCTGTTTCTTTTTGCACAAGTGAACTGTACAGATCTGCTCTGATTGAGCTAATTGACCAAATTTTGGTTTTTCCAAGTTAATCTACATGGACAAATCTTGCACAGTTCATGATACCGCAAATGTTGCTGGGTTTCAGGTCTTATCTAGTTTAGTGTTTAAAACATAGGGGGAGTCCTAGTTTTATATTCAGTGTAAGTTAAGTATAGGGGCTTTCTGTAAGAAAATTTGAAGTAGTGTTAAACAGTTGCACAGATAAAGGAAGGCCTTAGACAAAACCAAATGAAAGTATTCCTAAGTTGATTGGGTATTTTGGTTTGGTTTTCATGATTTCCTAAACAATATTTTTTGCCATATATAATTGCTTCTGTACCTGTTGCACCAGTGTAACTTAGTGGAGGAGTGGGGGTTGTGTGTTGCTTTGTTTTCAATCAGCTTCCATGAGTAATCTGCTTTATTTATTTATTCATTCATAGGTTACATTGGCGAATTTGAGATCATTGATGATCACAGAGCTGGGAAAATTGTTGTCAATCTCACAGGCAGACTTAACAAGGTAGGATTTTAATTTAGCACTGGAATATTTTTATTTTCTAAATTATTCTAATCCGGCACAAGATACTTTTTCCAAATGCATCTGGGCTGCCAATCTCCCCTTGAGGTGATCTTCCTTTAAGTTATGATGGATGTATGCTTTGTATGGCTTCGTAAGTGGGGGTTGATTTAGATGTTGGTGGCTTCCTTCCTTCTTTCTGCCTGTGAATGAATAAAAGTGCATTTGAACAACTGCTGTAATGGTGCATATTCTTGCATAAGCTTTAGTTTATGGAATGTGTCTTGTTAGCTCTTTTCTCTTTTACTTTTCCTGAGAGGTTTTTTTCTAGTCGAGTGCTGGCTAGTTGCACACACTTCTGCCCTGAAAAGTGATATCTGCCTTTGAGGCAGCAACATGATAATGAAACAGCTAATGAGGCTAGAAGTCTAATGTGCTGACATTTCAGGAACATTTGTCATGAAGAAGAAAAGTGCGCTTATCCAGGTGATGCATAACGACAGTGAATCTGTAGAGGAGAACAGAAGTGTAGAACCCAATCCCTTCTGCTAATCGGTCTTGGCTTTGATTGAGGTTTTGAGCTGTTCATCCTTTAGTCATGTCAGTGTTTCTCCTTTTCTATCAGGATACTATTGGCTTTGTGCAAGACATTCATGTAGTATCAGGTTGTCAGGATTTTTTTTATAACCTGTTTGGAAATCCTCTGGATTGGATAAACTCATGATGTCTTTGACATGTGCCATAATAATGATAGATCCTTTCATTGTTTCAGAACTCTCACTTGAAACAGTTTAACTAGAAACAAAGCACTCTTTGTCCTATAGGAACTGTAGGAAACTAGGGCTGTAAGGGACCTTGCAAGGTCATCTAGTCCAGTCCCCAGCTCAAGGTAGGATTATACCTGACTGGACCATCTTTGCCAGGTGTCCGTCTACCCTGCTTTTCAAAGTTTCCAAAGATGGCGATTCCACAACTTCTCTAGATTGCCCGTTCCATTGCTTGACCACCATCATAGAAAGTTTCTCCAATTCTCTTTTCTAAACTTCCCTTGCTGCAGCTTGAGGACATTGCATTGTCCCTCTACAGCCACAGAGAAAAGCCCATCTCCATCCTCTCTGTAATCGCCCTTCAGGTATTTGAAGGTTGTTGTAAAATCCCCCCTCTGTCTTCTCTTATTTAGATTAAATAACGTTAGCTCTTTGAGCTTTCCTTATAAGTCTAGTCTCCCAGGCCCCTGATCATTTTTGTTGCTCAGTGCTGGACTTCCCAAACTGTCCATGTACCATCTGGAAGTGTGGGGCCCAAAACTAGACACAGTTCTCCAGGTGAGGCCTTAGCAGTGTTGAATAGAGCAGAAGAATGACTTCCTTGATTTGCAAGTTATGCTCCTGTTAGTACAACCCTGCATACTGTTACCCTTTTTTTACAAGAGCACAATGTTGACTCATATTCAGCTTATGATCGACAATAGCCCCATGGTCATTCTCTGCACTGCTGAAGCCTGTCAGTTATTTCCCAGTCTGTACTTGTGCATGTGCTTATTCTGTCCCAGTTGCAGGACTACGCATTTGTCCTTGTAGAATTTCATCTGATACATTGCAGACCATTTCTTCTGTCTGTCCAGGTCATACTGGTTCCTCGCCCTATCCTTCAGAGTGTCTGCATTTCCACCAAACTTGGTGTCAGGTGCAGATCTTCTGAGTATGCACTCAGTCCTATCATCCAAATCATCAGTTAAATTATTAATACTGGGCCCAGGACAGCCCCCCTGTTAACATATTTATGCAGGCTTGGGAGCAGAACAAAAACATTTATATGGGAGGGTAGAAACATGCTCTCATAAACGTGTCTTACAGCTAGAAGTTACCAGGGTAGGGTGAAAACAGTCAAACTAAATATCGGGATTTGACAAGATGAAACCTTTTAACAGTTTTCTGTGCTAACTAGTAAGTCGGTGGGTCTTATTTTCTACTTTGGAATATGCTATTGCCACACTGCTTTGTAGTTGGCTTTTTGAATGGTGTTTGACTTGGCCCTACATGACATGCTTCTAACAGTTCTTTGATTTGGTGAAACATTCAGCAATGCAGTGAGACATACTGTTTGCCCCAGGAATTGCTGTTTGATCCATGTTAAATGTCTGACTTCTAGAATTGCTGGGGAGCTTTAACATGACAGTAAGCCAAGAAATTGGCATGGTTTCAAACTGCACTAATCAAAGCTTAATTTTTTTTAATTTCTATTTTTTTTTTGAGTTCTTGCATTGGACTGTTTTGAGCAAGTTGCTTTATTTGTTTCTTTCCCTCCCTTAGTTTCTCAAACAAATTGAAAACCTAAAAGCTTGAGGGCATCTAATTCTTTGTTTTTTATTTATTTTTTTGGTCATGATTCTGGGGTGATTTTAGTTTGGGTGAGAATATTATCAAGGCAGTGTTTACTCTCTAGTAGCAGGCAGCATGCTCTTGCATTCTCCTACAGTACAGTCCTCTGAGTTTAGCTGCAGCAGCAACTTAGTTTCATTCTTTGCAACTGAAAGGAAGAGAGCAGACAAAGCAGGTCAGGCCTGAATAATTAGGTTCTTTATTCTCATCTAACTTCATGAGAGCATGTACAGAGGATGGAGTGATGCAAGGCCATGCTTGGATATCTTATATTCTGCTGCCTAAAAAAGTTGGTTTCTTGGTTGCACGGTTAATTCCCTTGGAGTCAGAAATTTGAAGGAGAGCTAAAGACTGAAATGCCGTATCTCTAGCACCATTGAGCCTTGTCAGTATTCAGCCTGTATTGGGCTTTTGTTTTGTAGTGTGGTGTGATCAGTCCCAGATTTGATGTTCAACTGAAGGATCTGGAAAAATGGCAGAATAACCTGCTGCCCTCACGTCAGTTTGGGTAAGTGTCAGGCTCAAATTGTTGAAGTTCATGGTGCAAATTTTTATGAATTGTTCTAAGTGAAATAACTGCACAAAAAAACTAGTTTTCATGAGAGTTCTGTCTCCTCGCCTCCCCTAGTGTCTTTTGTTAGGCTAACTTTGAGTTTCAAACTTTTCTCCCTGAGATTTGTTTTAATCGCTTCTTCTGGCGCTTAAACCAGTTTAAATGTACACAAGTATGCTTTTATCTACTGCTAGAAGTAGCAATAATATCACTATAGACAGTGGCTTTAGTGCAATTTTTAAAGGATCTTCAATGTGATGAATGAGTGGTGGTCTCTAATTTGGTAATAGAGGGATGCTGAAGGAAAATAATGCAAATCATCAGGTACTTACAGGAGCCAATATTTTAACCCACACAGTTTTGAACTTCTAGTACTAATCCAGTGTGATTATTTTAAGTGGGCTTTGATTATTTATGTTGATGTAGGAAAAATCTTGTTTTCAGGTTTGTGAAAAAAATCTTTTGTAGGTGAACACTGCAGTTCCAGTGCATATCCATTGACTAGTTTCATTTTAACTAGAAGCTAATATATGGCAGTATACTGAGATTGATACACACTTGGTGACATTAATCCATTTACTAATATTCACAAACTGGCAGTGTTAACGTATGAATAAAGTATGTTGATTACCATAAGTAGATATCAAATACCTAAAGTTAATTCAGTTGTCTGCAGATCAGGCAGTTCTAACTTCCTGATATTCAGCTATGTCAGTGTGAATAGTGTTGCAAAGCCTGTTGAGTATCAGAGCCCCCAAAATGTTACTAGCTATATTTCTGATGCAGGTATACCCTCCACCACCAAGTGTGGGAATATAAAGAGAAAATTACTGGCATAAATAAGGTTCACTTATCCTTAAACATTTCAAAATAGTATCTTTATGAGGGACTCGTCTTTGGTAGTTCAGAATTGTTGCAGTATGCATTTCCATGGGTTGGGCATTGGCAAAAGAGTCTGTTGCCTTTTTACACCACAAAAATAGAGGACAAGATGCATGACTGGAAGACAAAGTTATCATAATATGCTATTGAGATTATTTTCTTTTCCTTATTAGGTACATAGTGCTGACAACCTCAGCTGGCATCATGGACCACGAGGAAGCTAGGCGAAAACACACAGGAGGCAAAATCCTGGGATTCTTTTTCTAAAACTTGTAAACCAGGCATACTAATAAATTGTTCAAATGGACTCTGGTGTTTGTAGTCAATATTTTAGTGGTTTAGAATGGTTTACATGGGAGCACATTAATGCTAAACCCTTCAGTATGCTCTGTGCAGTTCAAGTAATGGAAGATATTACATTGTAGCTGAATCACTTCTACAAGACTTGGCTTCAGCTTGATTCTACTTGCACCTTCAATGTTACAAACAGTATGATAATATTCATAACCTGTTCCTTCCAGTTCAAGAAGAAACTACTTGCAGCCAGTTACTCCACAAGCCAGAGTATCCTCATTATTGGAAGTCTGTTGAGCTGTACACCACTAGAGCCTGTCACCAGGTCACCTCTTGGAAGCATGCATACCTACTGTCTACATTGGATTATTGCATCTTCAGGTTAGGTACTATAAGGTGGCTTGCCGGAACAGTATGTTAAGGTTGTCAGGAAGACTATGCTTGAGGGAGTAGCAATAGGTTTTATGCTTTGAAATCTGAAATGTGATTCTCTGAAGTTTCTGCTCCTCCAGGAAATAAAGTAGTGGTCTAAATTTATTCCTTGTTTTTCTTACTTTGGGTCTAATTGTTTAATTTTGGAAGGAGGAGGAAATGAGGGAAGCAGCATCTTTGCTAATTTCTGTACCTTTTTGAGAATGCAGCTCTACAGATTCTGGGTATGTTGAACTTGCTCCAAAATTCTAGGATTTTTTTTTAGATTTTTTTTTTTTTTTCTTCTACTGATAATACATCAGCTAGCAGCAAAAATTTGTTTAGCATCTAGCTATCACATTTTTAGAGTTCATGGACCCTAATATGCTAGGCATTGAAAAGCCATGCAGGACAAATGACCAATAAGTTAATTTGAGACTAGCAAAGAATAGGAAAGAGGCATTAACATCTCAGAAGTTACTTGCTAATTTGTTCATGTTATCTGTCCAGAACCATTGTTAGACTCTTAAATTGAGCCAGAAGGGGTGTATTCAGTTTCATCTTGAAATGGTTACATAAGTATTTCTTTGGTATAATCAGGTATAACATTTACCTCCTGGACACGCATTCATTTTACTGTAAATTAGATTGAGATCTTCCACTACAAAATTTTCTTGCATCTTGTATAGGATGGAAACTAATATTGAGCGCTAACCTAGTAGTAGATTGCAATTGCTTACAGTGAGTTGCACAAGAAAATGGACTTCCATTAAATGTTCCTAGAAGGAGAAAACAGGATAGTAGTATGTACTCCTAAATGAGTTGTATTCAAGAGTGTGTGTGTGTGTTCTTAAATATGCGTAGCTGCTTTTGTTTAATCTTTTGTTTAAGCTGCCTTGTTTAACCAAACCCATGTTGGTTACCCTTCCACATCACAGTAGCCAGTGGGCTCCCACAGATGTGCTCCTTTAAGTTTTTGTTGTTGTTGTTGTTGTTTTTTTTTTCCCCTAGGATTTTCCCAGGGATAGAGGTAATACTGACTGGGTTCCCTGGGTCCTCCTTCCTCCCCTTCTCAAAGATTGGGATGCAGTTAACCCTCTTTCAATCCTCTGGAACCTGACCTGAGCACCATGAGCGCTCATATATCCTTGCCAGTGGATCGGCTATGATCCCCACTAATTCCTTCATTGCCCATGGGTGGAGTCCCTCCGGTCCCAGTGATTTGAATACGTCCAGTCCCTCCAAGTGTCTTTTTACCGTGTCAGCACTGACAGTTTGGCTGATGTTCCCTTTGTTGGTGTCCATGATGTATGTTGAGGGCTCGCCTAGATTCCCATTTAAGACTCATTGAAGAGCTCTGCCTCGTCCCTGCTGTCCGTCACTAAGCCCCCCTGCCTGTCCTGTATGGGTCCTATGCTACCCCGCACCCTCTTTTTGCTCCCAATGTACCTAAAGAAGGACTTTTTATTGTCCTTAATCTGTGACGCTAGTCTGAGTTTTGGAGTTGCCTTGGCCTTCCTGACTGACTCCCTGCAGGTGTGGGCCAAAGAAGTATACTCCTCTTTGCTAGCTACCCCCTGCTTCCACTTCCTGTACGCCTCTTTTTTTTTTTTTTTTTTGCCCTTAAGGTATCTTGGATGCCCCTGGTTAGCCAAAGGGGCTTCCTGGCCCCCTTGCCTCCTTTCCTCTGCCATGGAATTGACTCACTCTGAGTGGTTAGCTTGAGGAATGTCCACCCATCTTGGACCCTCAATGCATCTAAGTTCTTAGCTCCTAGCACCCTGCTAACCAATCCCCTGAGTCTATTAAAGTCAGCTTTTTTAAAGTTTAGCACCCATGCCCTGCTGGGTATAATGCCTGCTCTTTGTTGGATAATGAATTTTATCATTTGGTGGTCGCTGTCCCCTAAGTTGCCTTGAATCCGCAGGTCCCCCACCAGGTCATCCCCTGTGGCCAACACCAAGTCGAGCAAGGTGCTGCCTCTGGTGGGACACCTTACCTCCTGTGGAGGTCCTGAATACAGGTTAAGAACCTGCGAGAGCGGTTAGATCTAGCTGACTGCTCCTCCAAGCATATCTGGGTAGTTAAGGTCCCCCATGACTACCATATCTCTAGACCTCACAGCCTCTTTGAGCTGCTTGGAAAATTCCTGGTTTAGCTCATCGTCCTAGTGCGGTGGCCTGTAGTGGACCCCCACCACCAGATCCCTTTCACCCTGAGCCCCTTGGATCCTAACCCACAGAGTCTGCTTGACCACCCTCTGCCCCTAATTTGATTAGGGAAGATGTGTACTGTTCTTTGACAGAGCAGCTCCCCCACCTTTTTCCCTACTCTATCTCCCCTATACAACCTATAGCCCTCTATTCCCACCACTCAGTCGTGAGAAGAGTCCCACCAGGTTTCAGTTCGTCCCACTAGGTCAAAGTTGTCGCTCGCTAGCAAGAGCTCTAGGTCCCCCTGCTTGTTTCCCATGCTTCTGGCATTTGTGGATATACACCTAATTCCTCTGGTGGCTGTCCCTGGTCCCCCCTTAAACTGCTGTCTAGTAGGATCTTTGCTACAAAGCTGGGCTGATCTTGTGGGTGTCTCTTGGTTTGGCGTTCTGTGGCTCCCTCCATACTCATCCTCCCCTTCTCCTGGTGAACCTAGTTTAAAGCCCGCTGGAGGAGATCAGCCAACCTGAAAGAGAACACATGCTTACTTTTGGGGGAGAGGTGAAGCCCACCCCACCTGAGCATGAGGGTAACCAACATGGGTTTTTAGCAGGTAGGTCCTGCCTGACTAACCTAGTTTCCTTTTATGACAAGGCCACCAATTGTTTAGATGCAGGAGTCAAGGTGGATGTTATCTATCTGGACTTCAAGAAGGCCTTTTGACAAGGTATTCCGTACCATCCTTATAAATAAACTGAGGGGATTTGCCTTGGATGATTACACGGTAGACTGGGTAGCAAACTGGCTCAAGGGTCGCACTCAGAGGGTGGTAGTGGACCAGTTGGTGTCAACCTGGAAAGATGCGGGCAGTGGAGTCCCTCAGGGCTCAGTTCTGGGGCCGGTGCTATTCAACATCTTCATCAGTGATCTGGATGAGGGGGTGGGAAGCACCCTGTCCAAATTCACAGACGACACAAAATTATGGCATGCAGCTAACACCCTGGAGAGGAGGAACCAGATCCAGGCTGACCTAGACAGGTTGGAGAAGTGGACAGAGAGCATGAGGATGCAATTCAATAAGGACAAGTACAAGGTGCTGCATCTAGGGAGGAAGAACTGCCATCATACCTACAGGCTGGGGGGTGACCTCAGCACCACTGAAGCAGAAAAAGATCTTGGAGTCACTGTTGACTCCAGGATGAACATGAGTCGTCAATGTGATGAAGCAGTTGGCAGAGCCAATTGCGACTTGTGCGTCTGTAGGTGCTTCACAAACCGGTCCAGGGAAGTGATTCTTCCCCTCTGTGGCATTGGTCAGACCGCAGCTGGAGTACTGTGTCCAGTTCTGGATGCTGCAGTTCAAGTGGGATGAGGACAACCTGGAGAGGGTCCAAAGAAGAGCCACTTGCCTGATTAGAGGCCTGCAGGGCAGGCCCTACAAGGAAAGGCTAAGGGACCTTAACTTCTTCAGCCTCTCCAAGAGAAGGCTGAGAAAGGACCTTGTGACAGTGTACAAATTCATAAGGGGAGAGCAACATGAAGTAGGTGATCTGTTCACCAGGGCACCCCCTGGAACAACAAGAAACAATGGCCATTAGCTACTAGAGAGATGGTTTAGGTTGGACATTAGGAAGAAGTTCTTCACTGTCAGGGTTGCCAGAATCTGGAATGGGCTTCTGAGGCAGGTGGTGCTTGCCCCATCCTTGGGGGGGTCTTCAAGAGGAGGCTGGACAGGTACCTGGCTGGGATCACATGACCCCAGGGTTGGTGACTCTCTTTTTGCCTGCTAGGGGCAGGGAGTCAGACCAGAGGGTCCCCTGAGGTCCCTTCCAACCCTGGAATCTATGAATCTAGGGGTGATGGTTGAAGTTTGCATTCTGAGAATGAGGTAAATAACTAGTAACAGTTGTTTAAATGCAACAGTGTTTTATAAAGGGGTTCATTTGGGGTAGTGACCAAGTGCAAGTGATTTACACAGAGAAGAGTTGAGAGTAATCCAGAAGCAGACCACTTAGCTTTGAGAAATTTATTTGAAGATCATCTTCAGGCTCTATTCTCTTTAAACCCTTGATTTGTGCCTGCTCCCTCCAGACTAAATGGTTCTAATACAATACCTAAGCTATGGCAATAGGCTTTCCCTTGATTTGAAGCTACCACTGTGCTTTCAGGCTTGTTAACTGGAGAACTGTTTTTTTCTTAAAGTGGTTTCTGCAAGCAAAGACACTCCTCAGGCACCTCTCCATTCAGTATCTACTACTTGACCTGCCTTAGAAATTAATATTCTCTAAAGATGTTGTTGTGTCCCTTTTTCAAATTTCTGATGTAGAAAAATATCATTGACTCTTCAGTTTCAGGTAGAGCTGGTTCAACGTATTGGAGCATATTTGTGTTTTTATAATGCAATCCTGCTGATGCTAGTTGCGCAGCACATGGCTTCCTTTCCAGTCAATTGTTTCTCCATCAGATGCAATGGAAGGACATATAGGCAAGCTGTTGGCACCTCAGGCACCAGTCCCTAGTAGATACTATCATTGACTATTTCAGGCATGGGTGTCTACTAGTAGGAGGACTCGGGTGCCTATATGCTGATGCCAGGAGCATAGGGAACAAGCAGGAGGTCTTTCACTGGATCAAGGGGAAAACTATGCCAGGCAGAGTAGAGGATCAACACAGTAGGAATAATCGCCTTCCTACTATTGCTGTAGAATTGGTGTATGACCAATTAATAAAATTAAATGCATCCAAGTCAGCAGGACCAGATGATCTTCATGTGAGAGTGCTGAAGGAGCTGGCCGATTTCATTGCAGAACCCCTAATGAAACTCTTCCACAACTCATGGAGCTCTGGAGAAGTCCCTGAGGACTGGAAGAGGGCCAATGTGCCCATCCACAAGAAGGGCAGGAAGAAGGACCTGGGTACCTATAGGCCAATCAGCCTAACTTTCCATCCTAGGTAAAATCCTAGAAAAGTTCATCAAAGTATCTATCTGCGATAAGCTTGCAGAAGGTAAGATTCTGAATGACAGCCAGCATGGCTTTTTGTCATGGGCAGGTCTTGTCTTACCAACCTCATCTCCTATGACTAGGTAACTTGCCATCTGGACACGAGAGAGCAGGTTGACATTGTATACCTAGACTTCCAGAAGTATTTAGTATCCCATGATGTCCTCATGAGAAAATTGGAGGATTGTGGGCTTAACTTTGAGACAGGTGGGTGAGAACCTGGCTGCAGGATAGGACCCAGAGAGTAGTAGTTAGCAGATCTGTATCATCCTGGCGAGAAGTGGGCAGCAGTGTCCCGCAGGGGTCAGTGCTCGGTCCAGTACTTTTCATCATCTTTATTAGCGGTTTGGATATGGGGATGAAGAGCTCATTGACTAAGTTTGTGGATGACACCAAGTTATGGGGAAGCATGGTCACGCTTGAAGATTAGGTCTGCCTTTATCTGCAACCTGACAGGCTTGGAAGTTGAGCGGATCGAAATGTGATTAAGTTCAACGTCGAGAAATGTTAAGTGCTCCACCTCGGGACGAACACCCCCCAACACACCTACAGGTTTGGTGGCACCAAACTGACCAGCACCATGAATGAAAGGGACCTGGGGGTAATAATAGACTACACTATGTATATGAGCTGGGCAGTGCAATGCTGTATCCAGTAGGGCAAGTAATACTCTGGCATGCATCAACTGTAGCATCTCCAGCAGAGCCAAGGAGGTGATTCTTCTACTCTACTCAGCACTGGTGAGACCGCAGCTGGAGTACTGTGTTCAGTTCTGGGCAAAACATTTTAACAAGAACGTGGACAAGGTTGATAAGCGTCCAGAGAAGAGCCACCCATATGATCAGCATCTTAAAAGGCAAGCCATACAAGGAAAGGCTGAGGGATCTGGGACTCTTCAGCCTGAGGAAAAGAAGGCTGAGAGGGGACTTGGTAGCAGCTTGCCGCTACACTAGGGGAGTACAGCAAGGGCTTGGTGAGCAACTGTTCACCAGGGCACCCAAGGGGAAAACCAGGAATAATGGCCACAAACTCCTGGAAGACGATTGAGGCTCAACATTAGGAAAAACTTCACAGTCAGGGTGTCCAGATTGTGGAGTAAGTTCCCTCCAGAGGCGGTACAATCACCTACCCTGGAAATCTTCAAGAGGAGACTAGACAGTCACCTTGCTGGGGTCACCTGACCCCAGTTATCTTTCCTGCTTGGTGCAGGGGGCTGGACCCGATGATCTTCTGAGGTCTCTTCTGGTTTTACAATCTATGAATACTACAGACCACATTCTAATAGAATGTTTTTTGGCTTTTCTCTATCCATTAACACAAATCCATGCAGCAATTCCTTATGTAGGAACATATCAAATATATTGTGGATTTTTTACAAAATGTTAAGGGAGTGCTGCACTATTTAATCAGCCAGCTGATGGAATGAGCCATGAATTGTAAAGCCCTCTGATATGTTGAAACTTCCACGTGCACCAGAGATTTCCAAGGGAAAGAGTAGCTTTGGTTCCTTCAAAGGAGCTCTTGTGCTTGTTCAAAAGCTTGAGAGACTTCATGTGCACAAGTAGTTTGCTAGTAATTTTCTAGATTTCTTCCCTAGAAGCTGTTTGTAAGTCAGGCTCCCCTGTTCATCCCTTATTAGCTGACGTTGTTTTACACACCTGACTGTGAACGGAGATGTTGTAACACCCAGTTTCATACACCTTAAGCTAATACATTCATGTTCAGTTTCTAATGTGATCTTAGGTTCAGTAAATGTTGCAATTTAAAGCTGTCTAACATTAATATATTTATTGGATGGTTACAGATTCGGTTAACAATTTCTGAAGCAAGATTTGGTAATTAGTACATTAGATTATTGCAACCAGTGAAATGCCCTAAAATAGATCGGCCTTAAATGGCATTGTAGAAAGTCCTTTCAGCTCTAAACCAGAGAGTGAAATGGGAATGGATGGATGCTGAAAAAACCAGTGTCCTTATCCGTTGCTGTGCTCAGAAATTGTAGGTGTTTTGCAAGCTTGCTAGCAAAGCATCATTAACAGCCAGAGGAGTCCTGAAGCTGGGTATGCCTTTTCTCTAGGTTAGACCTTTCCATCTTCTAAGTGGTGCGGGGATGAGGGGGGAGAGGGCAATGCTCCAGGAGCCCCCTGTCCCAGGCAAGCCACTGGCTGCATGGATTTTCCCTTTTCTTTGCAGTGCACCAGCCCTCCCCCCGGCTGTGCTGTGGGCCACTTACTGCTGCTTTGCGTGGCCCCCGACTGCTGCACTCTGCATGTGTTCCCCCCCTCCCTGTTCAAAAGCTTTCTTCTGGTTAATTTGTAGGTCTGTATCTATTTGGGAGCAGAGAGTGAAACCTGTTTTGCTAGAAAATCCATATTCATAATCAGTTTACATATGCCAGTCCTTACTACACTTATATTCCAGTGTCATAAGTATATCAAAACAATTTATGAATGTGACCAGTGTAATTAGCCCTATGGTACAGGGAGTGTAGTGAACTCCAAGATCTCTCCAGCTCCTTAAATCTAGAGTAAGTAGCCAGGAAATGCATGATTTTCCTTTCTACTCTGAGGCACCTTGTCTTTGCTCCTCTGTAGGGATCAGTGTCTCCTGTTTCTTCATGCTGACTCTAGTTCTTTGGAGTTTAAATTATAAAAATGGAGATGTCTTTATAACTGATTTTCTATATGTGAGGGGAGATTATTTTTTCTTTATGGCAGTGGGAGATGCTGCCAGCAGGTGGTAGCATATGATTTTGAAATGCCTTTGTTTCTGAGCAATAATAGGTAATATTGTGATACTGCTGCTGATCTCATTGGCCAAATTGAACCAAAGTATGAGTCCCCGTGTTTAGTACGTCGCACCAAAGATTCTGTTTCTCCTCGTTTAGGTGTGGTGAACTTGGTTGCAGTCGTTCCTGACTTGCACAAGGTTATGTGAACTGACAAGAGGCACTGAAAAATCTTCCTCTTCAAGGTAGTGAGCAAATTATCACTTGGTGTGACCTGGTGATTTCAATGGAGCAACATAAAAAAATGAGCCTTGATTCCTTTTATTTCAATTTTTTGGAAGGAAGCCATCAAAGCAGCTTTTTGAGTGCTTTCCCCCCAGTTTCCTTCAGCTTCAGGCTTAAGTTTCAGTTTACTTTTACCAGACATTCAGGTGGTAATTTATATTTTTAATCTCTAGCGTCTCAAGCTGAGCAGTGTTATCTGACTGGCTTTGTTTTTTTTTTATCCCTTTTAAATCCTAGGAGAGAGACTCAGTAGTGACGACTGATGGTGTGCTTTCTCCTTTGAGCACCTGTCCATGCATGTGCTCCCACTGGGGGGGTGGGTCCAGATACTTTGAGCTTTGATCAGAGACTTCACACTCACAGTGAAAATTAGTACAAGCATGATGCATCTCAAAAAGGTTCATTCACTGGTAAGTAACTTTTTCCTTCCAGATCTAGAGCAGTGGTTCTCAACTTTTTTAGACTCAAGGTGCTCCTTGGAAAATGCCAGCTCTGAGCTCTCATTGCTTTTTGGCTGTGGAAAAATAATCGAGGTGAAGTGGTGCTCATCCTTCCTTTCTCTTATACTTTCCTCTTAATTATCTCTCAATAAAGCACTTCTACCAAACCAATGCAAATACTTGTCTCTGACATGACTGCATAAGAAAGGCGGGGAGATGCCAGTAGAGGGAAGCAGAGAGACATTGTTAGATGTCCTAGCACTTCCAAGAGTTTTTCTGGAACAAGACAAAGGTCTGGGGGCTTTCCTGCACATTGCGCTTTGAACTGCTCAAACGTTGATTGGTGTTGGTGCTAACTCAAGTTTGGAACAGTTGCACCTTAAACACCTTCTCTGACTGTCCCCCATCTGCACAGCTGTGACTTGCCACTGAGGAGCAGGGGTTTACCTGTGAGCCAGGACAGGTGTCTATCCCTGCTCTAGATGAGGGACTGAGATAGATTTGGGGGGGGGGGGGAGCAGAGAATTAATGGGATGGAGCAGGGGAAGGGTGATGAAATAAAGGAAGTCGGCCACTGAAGGATAAAATAAAAAGAAGTACTAAAAAAAAAGTTTTAAAACAAAGAGGAAGTAAATTAAAGAAGGCCTTATGTTTTAATCAATTAGAATTTGGGATTGGGCTGCTGGGGGCCTGGTTGTGCTTCCCCAGGGCGGCTAGGAGGTGGGAGTGGTGAGGGAAGGGAAGGTGCTTCTGGGGAAGCTACTGTCCCTGCCCTGGGAAGGTAGCTCCAGCTCATGGGGGACATGATTTGGCCCCCTACTTCTGTTTTCTCCTCCTCCTTCCTCCTCCCCGCTCCCCGCCCCATCTAGACCCCAGTTAGTTCTGGGCCTGTCTGTGACCTGGTTAGGTGGCATGTGCTCTGCATGCTGTTTGCAATGGGTTGCATACTTGGGAGGGGGAGTTGGCTTAGTGCCAGACCCCCTGCTCCCCCAAGGCAGTAGAATTAAGGGGCTGGAAAGCTGGGGAGCAGGAGCTGGGGGGTGATGGGGATGCTGGATGAGTGCAACTTGGGTAGCTCATCTGTGGGGAGAGGTCACACATTAATGGAACATGAGCTG
This sequence comes from Alligator mississippiensis, assembly GCF_030867095.1. Classification (NCBI taxonomy): domain Eukaryota; kingdom Metazoa; phylum Chordata; order Crocodylia; family Alligatoridae; genus Alligator; species Alligator mississippiensis. The sequence goes on along the minus strand of NC_081836.1, from coordinate 44,656,745 downwards.
GGTAGTTTGGATCAGAGATAAACCTGCCCTGGAATGGTATAAATTTAAGCTACCTAAAGTATGCTTAAAACTAGTTTCAGGTGTTAATATGTGGACAATCCAGGGTTCAAGAGCTCTAGAAGCCACTAAAAATGAATGTGTACCTAAGCCCTAAGAGTCTCAGTTGTCATTACCAAAGTTGACAGGGCATTTTGGCTTTGAGGAAAGGAATTTGTCCAGAGAGAACATATCTACAGGACTGTACAAGTCTCTTCCCAATCCTTTTTGCCAGAAGGTCAAAGAGGTTTTCAGTTACTAGTGGACACCTGATAGACTAATAAAGGCATCCTAATTCTGCTAGGTAATATAGGAGAGAGGCCTAATATAGGAGAGAGGCAATTATTTGGGCCTGGGGGTAACATGGGGAGTTTTGCTGAGCTGTTGCAGGCCAGGTCAGCAGCCCTCCCCCTGTGCAAAAACTCACCACAACTGTCTATGCGGGATGGGACCATGGGTGGCTGGGCAGGGAGCAGTATTCTGGAGCGGGATGGGCAGGCAAAGCCAGGCTCATGGGGCAGGGTTGCAGGGTGATGACAGCGTGGGGCTCTGGGCAGAGCTGCTGTCTGCTGCCTGTACGCCCTGTGACAGGGGAAGGTTCTGCGGGCAGAGGCATGCAGGAAGCAGATCACAGCTCTGCCTCAGCCTGGGCCCTATGCTGTCACTGCCCCAAGATCCTGGTCTCAACCCACCCATGGCCCCATCCAGTCCACCTGCCTGCACAATTTTTGGCCAATCTCCATGGAGACTCTGGGATCCTGGGGCAGTGACAGTGTGGGGCTGGGGTCAGAGATGGGGCAGAGCTAGCTGCAATGCACTCCCTGCATGTCCCTGTCCACATAACTAGGGCTCTGCCCTAGTCCTGGCCCTGGCCCCAGCCCCGTGCTGTTACCACCTTGTGATCCCTGGGGCCTCCATGGAAACCACCGGGAGCTGCATGGACATGCTGCTCTGCTGGGAGGATGTGATGGGGCTGTGGGCACATGGGGAGCTACGTCCAGGCCTGGGGCTGAGGCAGTGACAGTGTAAGGTTGGGGCAGAGCTGCTATCTACTCCCTGCATGCCCCTGCCCCTGAAACGTGTCCGTCAGGGGTGTGCAGGCAGTGGATTCTGGCTCTGCCCTGGCCCGGTTTCGTGCTTTCATTGTGCCAAGATCCTGAGGTCTCCCTGGCCCCGCCTGACCGCTTTGCTCCCAGATGCTGCTCCCCACCAGCCTGTGGCCCCATCCCAGCTGCCTGGCCACGTGCTCTGCCCGCATGCCTCCTGCCCCTGGCGGTGGGTGCAGGGTGGGTGGGCCAGGGTGCCCGGGCAGCGGGCCCGAGTCTGGTGGCAGCAGTCAGAAGGAGTTGCTATTGTTGGGGCTGCCGAGAAATGGAGTCTGGCTGTCGTGCCGCTCCAGCTCTGCTGTATGCCTGAGCACATGCCACTTGCCAGGCTGCTCCTTGTACCTGGGCTGCATAAAATACCTCAGTGGGCCGTATTTTGCCCACCGCTGCTTTGTGTTCTCTGGATCGGATGTGGTGCGTGGTAGCTTTGCTACCAAGATGGAATTTTCTAGCTATCAATTTTGGGGCCCCAAACTCTGCAGTTATGTCTGGTTAGTGTCTTGCTGATCTGAGCATGGCATGACTTAAAATCTGTTTCTATATATCTGTGGTGGGGTAAGGAGGAGCTTGGCATGTTCTAACTGCTTGCAGAAGAAGAGAGGAAAGGGAGTCTTTTATTTTTAATTGAAAGATCACCAATTTCCCATTTTGGTCCCATGGGCCCCTCCCTCCCCCCCAAAAGGTTCAGTCATCCTGTGGCAGTACTCTTGGCCACCTTGTCTCTCATTTAGGAAAACCGGTCTCCTGCCGAAAGCTAACACAATCAGCAAAAGAACAGAAGGTGCTAATTGGGGTCTGCTTACAACTGAGCCTCATGTGACCAGATTTCTTCCCTTTGGAAAGGGTTAATGCCATTTACCTGAAACACCTCCCAGGAAAATTCACTGTTATCATTTTGGTTGGAAGCTTAATACATTGTTTCAGCAGGTTTGACCCAGGACCTCATTTTTGATTTAGAAGAATGAGCTGTTAATGGCAAGAAATTTCAAAAGCAGCAGGCGTGTAGTGGTAGTCACCTATTCAGGTGCTTTCTTGTCTGAATCGGATGCGCCCCACAGTTCCTTCTTAGATCTATTGTTGTTCTATTTAGGTTTAAATTTTGACCTAGTAGTCCTGCTATTATCTTCCATTATCTGCTATGATGGACAGCATCAGGCTCTACTTTAGTAGTGTCTCATGGCTCTGCTTTAACTAGAAAGTGTGTATTAATGTAAATTAAGATTAAATGGCATCTTTGTTATTTTGGGCCTATCAAATCTGATATGTTAGAGGGCTCAGTGACATTTATTTGACTCCCAGTCTATCCCTTCTGTTGAAGAAAACACAACCAATGATAAGGGAAGGGGAAAATCTGAATATGCTACAAGCAACAAAACTGTTTTCCAGGGCAGACTGGTGGGCAGGCATGCAAATGAGCTCTACCTTCGGTGAAATGCAAAAAGCAAAGGAGAACTTTCCAAAGGTTTTCCATTGGTATCTGCACTACCTGGCAATGTATAAATGTAACTACTGGTTCTGTAAAGGTTGTTCTATAATTTAGATTTGACCTGACTAGATAATAACAGGCAATTGTCAGGGTTTCCATTCCTGTGTCTGCCAGGAGCTTCTTGTGGCACTTGTAATTTGACTTCTTGTTGACACGGTTTGCTTATATGTAAAGCATGGATAAAATGCTTCATCAGCGACTTGGACGAGGGAGTGAAATGTACTCTGTCCAAGTTTGCGGATGACACAAAGCTATGGGGAGAAGTGGACACGCCGGAGGGCAGGGAACAGCTGCAGGCAGACCTGGACAGGTTGGACAAGTGGGCAGAAAACAACAGGATGCAGTTCAACAAGGAGAAATGCAAAGTGCTGCACCTAGGGAGGAAAAATGTCCAGCACACCTACAGCCTAGGGAATGACCTGCTGGGTGGCACAGAGGTGGAAAGGGATCTTGGAGTCCTAGTGGACTCCAAGATGAACATGAGTCAGCAGTGTGACGAAGCCATCAGAAAAGCCAATGGCACTTTATCGTGCATCAGCAGATGCATGACGAATAGGTCCAAGGAGGTGATACTTCCCCTCTATCGGGCGCTGGTCAGACTGCAGTTGGAGTACTGCGTGCAATTCTGGGCGCCACACTTCAAGAGGGATGCGGATAACCTGGAGAGGGTCCAGAGAAGGGCCACTCGTATGGTTAAGGGCCTGCAGACCAAGCCCTATGAGGAGAGACTAGAGAAACTGGATCTTTTCAGTCTCCGCAAGAGAAGGTTGAGAGGCGACCTTGTGGCTGCCTATAAGTTCATCACGGGGGCACAGAAGGGAATTGGTGAGGTTTTATTCACCAAGGTGCCCCTGGGGGTTACAAGAAATAATGGCCACAAGCTAGCAGAGAGCAGATTTAGACTGGACATTAGGAAGAACTTCTTCACAGTTCGAGTGGCCAAGGTCTGGAACGGGCTCCCAAGGGAGGTGGTGCTCTCCCCTTCCCTGGGGGTCTTCAAGAGGAGGTTAGATGAGTATCTAACTGGGGTCATCTAGACCCAGCACTCTTTCCTGCCTATGCAGTGGGTCGGACTCGATGATCTATTGAGGTCCCTTCCGACCCTAACATCTATGAGTCTATAAAAATACCTACTTTCTAGGGGCATTATGATCAGGCAAGCAAACAAGGGTGTAAAGTGTGTAATTAAGCAGCATTGGCAGATAATAACTCGACTAACATGAAATCTACTGCACTCAGAGTTAAAACTATCCATGTGGAGGAAAAATGACTATAGACCTGCATGTCCACCTGCTCAACCCCCCTTATTAATAATATGATGATACTGTTTATAAAAGGAATCCAATTTTATTGTAAGGCTGTGAGAGATGATTGTTGCCAGAAGATGGTGATGCATTCAAACAAAAAAGGGTTTAAACTCTTGTTTTTAGGGATAAATGTGATACTTGTGTATTGGAAGCAGATGGCACTTCCTTGTTCATTCTGCGTAAGTGTTATTTCTAACGCTGTTCTAGTTGCATGTTCCCTAATTAGAATGGCTTCCAAAAATAACAAAAAATACACATTTCAGGAATTCATTTTTCCTTGTGCAGTGCTCAAAAAAAGAATGGAAGGATTAGCAGAGGCCTAATTAATAACTAAATTGCAACCTTTTAAAATGTGATACTTTTGCTTTGATACGGTAATGTATTAGTCACACTCACTTTGTGTAACCCAGGACTCAACTGGAATGTTAATGCCTCTAACATGTCAACCATCCTCAAGCTGTTAAACATTGTATAGCTATTTTAACTGATCTCTCAGTAGGGCAAAGGCATATATGTATAGTGTCAGCACGGGGAGAGAAATTGTGCTTGTGCTATTCTGACAATATTGCTCCACCTAGTAATTTTCAGTTCACTGACGTTGAGGCAAAAGAGACTGATCTTCTGTATAAAATCTTGTCTGACCTACTCTGTAACACAGGCCATCAAATTCCACCCAGCTACTCCCACATGAAGTGCAAAATTGAACTGGATCAAATTCCTAAACAGCTTTAGAGAGGAGACTTTGAACGAACGTAAGCTGGACACCATTCTAGCGATGAAAACTGCAGCACTAACAGTTATCTTTGCAACAGTTTCCTGCCTCAGACTTCACTTCTTAACAGACCTGGGATCTGTAACACTAGTTTAGTGAGGTCAGAATCTGTTCTGCAGACACCCTTCTGAGTTACTTGGCTTTGGAACAAGAACATCTAATTGACACATTAGGAACACAAAATCTGACCAAATGATAGTACACTACAATACAACAGACACATGGTGCGAACTGAACTAGATATACCACATTAAAGACAGAAGATGTCCATCCCCTGATGCAACTGTCTAAGAAGGTTGCTTATAAGGGCCGTATATCTGAACTACCTCTCTTCTTTTCTTCCTGATGCTACCTGTATGTCACACAATGCTCCTGTGAGGTACGTAGGTAAGAATCATCCCTCTCATTTTGCAGAAAGTAAACAGACTAATAGTTCAGGGACTTACCTAACTTTACATAGCAAGTCACTGGCTGCTCTGTCCCCTGTACCTAATCACTAGACTGCTTCCTCCCTCATTTACCTCTTGCAATGCTAATGTCTTGAAGAGTCTATCCAAGATCAAGGTCCTATTGTACAAGGCACTGTGCATTTGTCTTGTATAGGACACATCTGCCCCAGGGCTCTTACGGTCTAAATAAAGAAGACATGCACAAGGTGAGAGAAGAAAGGACCCTGAAGCAAAGGAGGATAAAGTTACTTGGCCAAGGACATGCAAGAAGGCTGATTTCCTGAATCTCAAACCTGTCCCTTATTTGAAAGCTCTAACGCAACTTCAGTTTGAGAGTCATGGCATTAGGAGTTTGGTTGGGGCTTCAGATGCAGGAAGTTGAGAGAGATACTTTTTCAGGTTCAATCTTTTAGTCCCTAGGAGTCATCTAGGAGATTAAGAATATTAGTGCCATCAGGTTGAATTATTTGAAGGGATCAGCTAATTTGGCTAAATACAGTGCTCTAAGAAGTTCCACCTAGGTGTAGACCCCATTGCAGACTTGGTTTCAGGCAAAAAAAAGGTTCCTTCTGTTTTTGCTTGCTGGAAAGGCCTCATGAGATGCACTCTGAATGAGCTGGCCAAAAACAAATGTAAATATGTTGGTGTCAAGGTACAAACTATACTAGAATAAAGTATTGTAAGTTCAACCTCCTGTTAAGTCTTGTGATATATCCCAGCATTGCAATGTGGATACTGTTTTCTGGATTTGCTTGTATTCCTTATGCTATAGGGTGACTTTGCTCTTTCATCAGTGTGAGCTCTTGTGGAACAGAATGTGCCAATGTGACCCTCATTGCTCACCTAGAAATGCTGATACTGTATTTAACAAAGGGTTTATGAAATGTCCTTTAGAGAGATGATCATTTGTGCTTTTCTCTCTGGACCAGGCTTTTGCAGGACTAGACTGTGAACATGGATGTAGCAAAGCAGGCCTGTCATACAAGTTTCAGACCTGACAGCTATTGGCAGGATTCTGATCATTGCCTTCATAGGGCATTTAAAGAGCTGCAGAATATAAAATAATGAGTGGCTTATTCAGTTGGACCTGGCTGTCTTGTGATGGCATATACTGACAGGACACTACTGCAATGGCCAGACAGTAAGAAGTTATCAGGACATTTGTAACAGGCCCTGTTAAAAGCCCTGCCAAACGCATCTATCTGCTGGTTTAAGAAGTTGCTAGATGGGGTTTTTTTGAGAAGACATTACAAAAGCTGGTTGTTCTTCTGAGGGCTCATTGTGGAAGGAGTAAAGTCTTTTGTTGTTATCAGAGCAGTTGCAGGGAGAAATTATTGCCACTGCCCAAAGAACAAAAAATCAAATTTTGTTTCTGGAGATAGCAATGATAGAATTTTGGAAATGTGAGAGGGACAATATGGCAGAGTACATTTGCTTTGTGAATATGCCTGGGTGAACAGCGTTGCCTTCCAGTGGCTAGAAGGATAATGGACCTATTACTCGTGTAACCTGGGGGAACTGTCTGTCAGTTGAGTCATAAAGGATAGTGTGTTTGACGTGGAAGGAGAAGGGTTCCAGTGCCAGCTCATCAAAAGAAGATGCATCATTTATCTAGTTATTATCTAGTTAGCAATGCCTGGATTCACTGCTGCTTAATGCCTGGTTTTTGCTGTTATGCTTGGTTCAATATAGGCCACCAAATGGGAAATGCGCGCTGAATAAACCACCCATTATTTTATATTTTGAAAGAAGATAATTGGTCTGAAAGCTCATGGGGCAGGGGGGAATAGCTCGTCTGATGGCAAATGTATGTAAATTACAGAAAGTATTTAAGAGCATCCGTATCACATCATAATAAAGAATTTCCTATTCAGCAGCTGGTCCCTGATCTAATAATACCTTCTTTAGTTCCTGGTTGTAATACTGATTTCTTCCTCAAATTCCATCCTGAAGAGTACTTTCATTTATTATACTGTGTATTTAATCACATTTTGCTACTCATCCTGAGGAGGATTGAATTCTTCAGGAATCTTGTAATGGCCTCTGTGATCCCTAGGTGTCTCTATTGCCTTAGTAGATGAAATTTTGGAAGAGGCAGAAATATGTTAGACAGGTCAACATATTACCTTGAATAGGCATGTATTATTCGAAGGTGCCATAGTGTTCTGTCCTGCTGGTTAAAATAGAGTGAGGTTAGTCCGTCCTGTCATGGGGATGGTGGGGGAATTGTGTGAAACGTTCTCATTGCTTACCACCAATGCAAGAAGATTGCATGTTCACATGGAGCTGGGAAGAAGCAGAAAGAGGGAAGGATTAAATCTGGAAACAGAAAGTAAAAAGCAGGTGACTGGTGGTTAGGCTTTTGAGAATGATTCCAGCCTCACCATTTTAATGTCATTTGCTCTGTGGAGGGAGTCTACTTGGTCCTTCAGTCTCTTCCCCGTTTGCCTTGAGGTGCTTCGGCTGATCGTTTGTATACCCAGGTTCTGTGCTGCTTGCTAATGAAGCCCAGCACAGCTGATGGAAGCTGCAGCTTATCAGGACATTAACATCTCATCCATGGACATTGCAAGTCACGTGGATGGTCAGTAACTGGCCTCAAAGGCAAGATAAGCTGTCCTTGGCCGAAATAGGATCAGCAAAGTGTAATCCTTTGGTCTTTGTGTGGGCCAGCAGTTAGGAGTTCTGGCTTCAGTCCACAGCTCAGTTGCGCACCAGCCTTGCGGCCAGCGGCCACACTGTCTCCCTGAGCTCAAAGACGGGTTGTGGACTTGGGTGCTGCCTGTGCAGCCCTCATGCACTTTTTTTATTCCCTTGGATTTTGCCAGGAACATTTAAAGATGCAAGAGCTGCGTGCCAAGCCTGTCGTGTTTGTAAAAATCTATTTAGATCTTCGCATGAAAGGTGTGATTATGTATATGTGAAGGGTGGTGTGGGGGGATATTAATGCCTATCTGCTCTTTTCCTTTCAGAGTCAGACACTGTTCACAATGAGGAGAACACCTGGAATTTGGAGCACCAGGTACTGGCAGATTACCTAAATCTGAAATGCTTTCTCTGAGTGACATTTAGACCTTGTCAACCATTGAGAAGAGACGAGCTGATCCCTTTACTCCTGCGGGAAGTTAAGGGAGGCAGGGACATGTCTAAGGGAACTGCCGAGGTGGCTTTCCAGAGCTCTGAGGTAGAACTTGCCTCCTTGGGCTCCCAGTAACTTCCAGGAGGAGTTTGCTGGACTGGCTGCCCAGGAGAGCACCTGCTAACAGAGCTCATGCAATGATATCATCGTGAGCCAGAGTCTGAGCTGGTCTGCATGGTCATAATAGTCATAGCGGGACCACCATCAGCTCAAGGTATGATTTTTAAGACGGTCTGTTGTGTGGTACCTGCTAGCTTACAGCCCCAAGGAGCTGTTGGGAGGGGTGCCCAAGCCCTATCTTGTCCTCTCCAAACATGCCCGAAGGTGTAGAAGAGGTGCCCCGAGTCATGCCTATGCTGCCTCCTGACCATGCTGTGAAGTTCAAGACCCTTGTTCCATGCGCACTACATCTCAAAAATAATATCCTGCAGCCACTCTTATCATGGTGTTGTGTGTTGGCTGTTACTATGGCACATGCCCAGCTCTTCTCAGCACATCAATAAGGCTTTTTTTTCCAGTGTCTAGCATGTACAGATGTACTGTATTCCCCTGCGCAGTCAGGAGGTGGAATAAACAAGTCCATCCCTATGGAGACTGCCACCAAAAGGTTCCTGCACAAGGGAAGCTCTCAGCAAGCCAGGCTGTTAGCCTTCAGGTGCTTTATACTGTTAGGAAGCAGATGCAGTGCACCGAGTTCGGGGCCCTGCCTGTAGACTCTCTCTGGTGCTATGACAAAGAAGCCATTTGATATCCACGATCTTGCTCATTCCAAAGCACAGGTGTTGGAGCTTGCCTCACAAATTAGTGCAAGATGAAGCCATCCCTGGGAGGTGAATGCTACAAAAATAGAACAGTGTTGCTACAGTGGGTAACATGATCCCTGGTAGCTGAAGTAAAAAAAACAACCCAAACAACTAATAAAAACTATTCTTTAATTGCAAACTGTCTTCTATCTGCTTAATTCACAGCAAATAAAGGTCATCTTTTTTTCCTAATGCACAGAGCAGGCTGAGCAGCCGTGACAGAGCAAGAAACATGTTTGGAATAAATAGTGACGTGAATGACACTTATTAGCTACAGTGTGGCATATTTATCTCTCCTTAGTTAGCAGAAAAGCACAGGTTGACATGACAAGGGTTCTTCACTTCTGTATCATTATTATAGAAATGTAAAAAACCCGAACAATAGATCATTAAGTAGGAAAATGCAGATGTTAGCGGACTATTTTTTAAAAAGTCTCTATAATTAGCACCGGCATTAGGATGGCATTGTTTGTTGTGAGATCTACTGAGCAGATGACATAAGCACAGGTGTGATTGGAGAAGGTTTTCTCCTTCTGTGTCAAAAAGTTACTCGGCTTGCTTCAAACATATGGGATACAATTGAGTTGTACACAGCATATGGTTTAGGCCATTATGCTTCTTCCTATGGCCAGCAAAAATTTGTATAATAGGTGCTGGTTCACACACAGCCATACTATACATCTGTCTATACTAAGCCCTAGACTGTGATGAGGAGGAATGAGGAGTAGAGTCTACAAGGTACCTTGCTTTCTGTATCTGCTTACCCAGGCAAGCAGAATTTGTAGTTACAACTAGTGTCCCTGAAGACACACGGGAAGGGAGAGGAGGTAGCAATGGCTCCGTCTTTTCAGCCCCAGAGAACAGAGATGCACAAGGCACAGGGATGGAAGGCCTGCGCCCTCACACAGCATCATGTGTTGGCTCTACTTCCACAGCACAGTGTCCTGTGGAGCTGCCCAGGGTCTAATAGGCACAGTCTGCCCCTAACCTTGGCTTGAGGATGCATGGGGTGGAAAGGACCAGTGCTCCATTTATTACAAGCACACTTTAATCGAAAGGATTGTAAATGATTAATGTGATTATCTCTTGACAAGCCAAGCTGATTTCCAGTGACTCACTGGTTTGGCTGCTCTACTGTTAACCTAGTATGAAAAGATCCTTGATGGGAATCAAGATGCTTGGATAGGAAGTGGATAGGATCAGGTGCTTGGATAGGAAGTGTACGTGGACAAGGCATGGCCTGGCTATCTCCTGCTTCACCTCATTACATGATTCTTGTTGTTTTTTACTTTACATGAGCTAGCTGCTTCCCAGAGAATCGTCCTTTCTTGAACTCTTTCCTAAGCAGTTCATGAGAAGGGAGAGCTGAGCAGAGAGGATTTGGAAGAAAAGCAGGAAGTAGGGGGTTTTGTTATGCATCAGTTTTATTTACTGTATTCAGCAATCACAGCAGATGTTGATCTGCTAAAAACTTGATCCCAAGCCCCCTGAAAAGCTTAGGTTCTTTGGAGGCACAGCCCAGTTGCTTGACAGATTTACTGCTTTTTTTCAGTCTCTATTATCTTTTTCCCTCAACCCTTCTATTTCTTTTCAAATGTGTTGGGAGACCCTGTTGAATTCTTACCTAGGACTTGGCTGTTGATGTGGGCTGTAAGCTCTGCTTGTTGCTGTATGATGTCTCTATATTACATTTATGATAATCCTTAGGTCCTGTCTGCAGGCACTCATATAGCCATGTCTGAGGTACCTTTTAAACTGACTGCTAGCGCATAAGTGGGGCAGCACAGAACTCTTTCCAGTCTGCAAAACCTCCCCAGAAGCTGTGTGTGCGCTTAGGTGGGTAGGTTACACTGAGCTACACTACTATTGCTGCCTGAGCTAGCTAGCCTGGAGCCAGGTCTGGTATGTCTACATGAACTGTGGTCATTTTAGCCATTGAATGTACCCTTAATCCAGAGCAAGAGAAGGGGCTTCCCACTGAAACTTTCCAGATGCTTAGGAGGTTTAGGTACATGTATTCTAGCTAGTTAATATAGTGTTCTTGCTTTGAGAATTGCTTTGAGTGAGAACAGTCTGAAGTCTTGCAAAGGGAGACTGATAACTTGGAGCCACATAGAATGGGATCCTATCTCTAGATAAGACCTGGTAAAGGATAGTCTGTGGTTTTGCACATACCACGTTAGAGGTGACTGTGCGCCACGCCGCTAGGTTATAGGACAAAAATCCCTGAGAAACATGCCCAGGAGTAACAAACTTTCCATTCTTTCTGAGTTCATTTGACTGAGTGCTTGGTTCAGAAATACTTCAAGCTATGGCTGGGCATTTTTATAACATCTCATTACCACGTGCCAGGCCTCATAACTTTCATTCAGGGGTTGTCATGGCTTTTTTTCCCCTGTTGATCTTCTAATGAAAATGCCAAAGGGAAGAAAACTATTACGAAAAAAAATGCTGCTTTGATTGAAAATAAAAATGCTGACCTAGCAGGGGCTTAAAACAATGCTTACTCTGTTGTGTGGTTCTGACTATATATTATCTCAAAAGCCTTTGGGATGTTGTTTGCTATGAAAGGCCTTGTACAAATATGAACAAGCTGCTTTTAGCATGCTGTAAAGTAACCCAGGTCTTCCCCAGAGACAAAGGAGACATGAGCAGGTAGGTTATGCTGATAACTCTGCCTGTAAGAATCTCCTTGCAGGAGAGGAGCTCGACACGTAGGCAGAAGGTGGGGGGGGGGGGGGGGGGATATGAAATAGGCCTCATCATCAGTGACTCTCTACTCTCAGGAAATTGGAAATGCTTATTTGAAATTCAGAGTCAGCATAGGCTAGCAGATGGGGATGAATTTAAGGAAGCCCTTTCACTTTTCTTTTCTTCCCATACTCGCTGTGCCTTTTATAAATGGACTTGGGGCCACAATAGTTTCTTATATGTTTTTGTGATGCCTGATAGCAGGGTCTTATTCCCAGTTAGGATCTCTACTTGTTACTTTGAATGATAATGACATTCCCAAAGAGATCAGGAGGGCATTGAGGAGGAGTTAAGATAAACAGGCAGCCACCACAAGTGTGAACAGGAAGGAAGCACAAGGTCCCTTGTGCCCACGCAAGTAGGGTTGTTCTCTGCAGGGCTTTGGAGGTTCTCCTTGTGAGTGCCCTCTGAATTCTTTTGCCAGGGAAGAAAGCAGGGCATGGTAAAGACATAGGCAATGCATGTCTGTAGATATTGGGTTTGTCCCACCACCGATTGCCTTGGAACCTCAAGTTTTGGGGTTTTTTGTTTGTTCTTTCAAAAAGGAAAAAAAAAAGTTCTTACCCCTCAGTTGAGGATGCGACCTATGTCACCTTCCCTGGTCAGTGCTACCATGCATGCTGAAGTCTGTAAGCTGACTAGAACCATAGCTTGGAAGGGAATGAGTTTCACTACCTTCTCAAGGGGCTATTAACTCCTAAACTCATTGCTGTAAGGTGTCTTGCCTATACCAGTCCATCACAGGACAGTGCATGTGGCAGGAAGAGAAGAGATTAGCAGGCTTGTCCCACCCACGTAGAACATGTCAGCTGCTGGAGAAAGTCCCACAGTGAAACTCCAAGGGATGCTGTTGTTTGGAGGCGGGCAAAAAGGAGCTGCCAATCCAGGCATGAGGGATGGTGTTCTTATGCCATGGTGTGCTAGGGTGCTGTATTGTTTGGTTTTTATCCCTGGGAAAAGAGGTTTCTCCTTCCTATCAAAGAAGTGGGGTGTTGGCCTAAAGATTCTTTGCGACTCATAAGTCTAGGGTATTTGTACTGATTCTCCAATATCCACAGAGGTTTTTTGCGGCATGGAAAGGGAAATTCAGAACTGTGGTAGCCAATTTGCAAATAATAAAACAAAAACCCATGAAGCACATCTTCCATGGAAAACTGGGCTACGCAGGAAAAACAGCCCTCAACTCCAGCAGAACAGTGTGGCAACAACTGAGTTTTATAGATGATGATCCCTGGCTCCAGCAGTTGGAATCAAGGACAAAAACTGAAAGAGAAGGTACAAAGGTGTAGTTGTAGAAGTTGATCTTAGGGAAGCACATACTAAAACCAAACAAAGGCATAGAATTGCTTTATGCAGACACGAGCCTAGAGCCATATTGGGGAATACATAGGAATTACATGGCAGGACAGAGAATCAAGTTGAAGATCAGGATGAGGAGACAGCTTCTGGTGGAGAGCAGGCAGATGAGGCAGCACTTATATTCTTCCAGTTCAGGTTCAGTGGTCTTCCTGGACCAGAGGTAGGTTCTAGGGTACTTATTGCAGGTGGTTGTAGGTATCATTTTGTAAGAAACATGGAGAAATGTGCTATATCCAGATTTGGATCTGGATTTCACATATCCCGAAGTTTGTTGAAGTGCTCAGCTCCTGGGTTTTACTGCCATATAAAGAGAATGGAATTACTTATCAGATTTTAAACCATCTAAGGGTAAAGGCAAATATAGCAGAAGCTAATGCTACCTGATGGAGCCAGATATAGTGTCACAAACCATTGACCTTTTATGAAGCCATGTGCGTTGCACTTTTCAGTGAATTTCTTTGCCAAGCTTGTTACGTTCACGGACCATTGTGAAGCATTAAGGTCAAGATGCAAAGCTCATGAAAGTTAATAGGAAGATCCACATTGACGTCAATTGGTTTGAACCAGGGCAGAGGGCCCAAATATGAAATCTATTTGGAATGGTGTTTACTCTTATGAATATCTCACTGATTTCAGAAATAGGATAGCTCGTGGGAGTTTGAACGGCTTAATAGTATGATCCCTTACTATGCATTTTAAATAATCAGGTATTAGGGAGACAAAGCTAGATCTATTTTTAAACATAGGTGCTAGGGAGGTAATACATGTAATTTAGTTTAACTAGTTTATTGCCAAAAGATAGTAAGGTGACCAACTTTAAGGGAACCAACATATGGGACATGCCATAGACCTGAGGCTTGCTACAGCCTTCTGGAAGCAGGACTGTGATAGCTGAACCTCTGCCAAGAGGGAGAGTTAATTATCCTGTGAGGAGTGACTGTGCATCTTAGTCTGATCCTGCTGCTGTTGCATGAATGTTAAGAGGTAAGTGCAACTATGCAGCCCGAACCCTGCTACTATACCACCTTTGTGACCTACCCATAGTGCTTCTGCCTGGCTGAGAACCCTGCTGTCGTGAAAGGGGGTTATATGCATCCTGCATGGCTTGTAAAGATTCAGTACTGACTTTCCAATTTGAGACAAAACTTTGGGACGGTGGGACATGGCCCCGAAATTCAGGACTGTCCCAGAACATTTGGGATAGTTGGTTGTCATAGGTAATAGCGAAGGGCAGACACCATTCTTATGCATATGCATTTATACTGATAAATCTGGTCTGAAATATGCACAGTTATCCCAAGAATATCAGTGAACCAAATAGCTTGATAATTCATGTTCTGTTTTGTACAAGTGCAAGAGAAACAACAGGGGCCATTCTAGTTGAAACTAAGTCTTGGTAGACAATAGGACTTTTAGGCTTATGTAACTCTTATTCACCTGATAACTGTGCTGTAGAAGACAGAATGATATTTTTAGGCAGAAAGAAGTCTGTCTTAACTATATGCTAATAATGTATTTTCAGAGCTTCAGTTAAGTTTTTTTCTCAGACTTTTGAATTGCTGTACTGCATACCGTTGCAGTACTACGTGTTCCAATTTCTTCTGAATATGGCGTTTCTAAACTTACCAAATGTAAATGCCCCCATAAAAGTAAACTGATGTGCTGATAAATCATCCTTAGCAGAGATTGTTTTGTAGGTGTGTACACACACACACACATGCACACACACACACACACACACACGATGAAACAGCATTTCATTTTTGTACGTGGTACATTGCAATTAATTAAAAAAAGAGTTCAAGAAATTTCCATTAGTTAATTAAGGTTACATACATTGGACAGCCCATTGTTTTGAGTCTGAAACTAAGCAAGCTTTCTTCCCAAATGACATCCTAGTCTATTCCAGAATAAACATACCATGCAGGTAAATAAATCAAACATCAAACATTTGCTTTATGATTTTCCTTTCCTGGATTACAGGCCTTTGCTATTAACCAGCACATATAGTGCAGAATACTTCTCATTTTGCTATGATGTAGATGGGGATTCCCAAAGTTGTTACAGGTTGGGGATGAATGTGTATGGAGGTTAAGGGATTTGTCTGAGGCCACAGGGGGACTCGGTGTCAGAGCAGAGCTTAAAATCCAGTTACTGCTGACCCCTAGATTTCTGCTCACACCACATCCTAGGGGTCAACATGGGAAGGTCCTGCCAGGAGCAAAGCTAGGAGAATCTTACTGAAGCGATGGACAAGTTTTGGGGAGCTCACATGGGAATCTGCATTTCCACATGTTGTACCGCCTTATGCAGCTTTTATTCTCTTTTTTCTGCATGAGTTAGCAGTTGAGCCAAAGCCTGAGGATCCTGAGAGAGTATTGGACAGCAGTTTTATTCCCTTGCAATAATCCCAGGTCTCGTTCCCTGAGCTGATACATTTTAAATACAGATCTCCCTCTTACACCTTCAAACTTTTGATGCCAATCAATGCCCACAGCAGCCCTTTTGGTTTCTGCTTTGGGAAAAGCAATATAAAAATTCTGGGATTTCTGAACTCCTGTGGCCTGTAGGATTCCCTGGGCAGCCATAGTAACAGTATTGGTGACAGTCTTCTTTTCTTCGGGCAGTGGGCTGATAGAGATGAATTCTAAGTAATCGGGAAGAGGGAGTGCTTTGCTAGGTCTGTGAGTGACTCCAATATGTAGATGCAGGGGACCCTTTGCTGCAGTGAGCTGAATGACAGAACATCCCTGGTCTCTTGAAATTGCTTGATATGTTTCATTATAAGTCTCATAAGCAATTTTTGTTGAACCTTATTTTTGGTGTTGCAGAGCTCCCAAGTGTCCCTGAAGCAAGAATGATTCCAGCCAACCTGGAAAAGCAGCAGTCAGACACACAATGTAATGAATACGGCATGCTCAGAAGTACTTGATCACTCTAGCAAGGCATCTATACTGTGCTCATCATTGTGATAGGTAACCCAGGGCACTAAACTATCTCCTGTAGGGGGTAGCCTCCCTGAAAGGTTGGTATTCATATTCCTATATGGTCCTTATCAAGACTCTGTTTCTCTGTTAGATAATCTCTCCCAGACTCAGAACTTTCTCCTATTTTGTGTAATTTCTGTAGGACCGAGAGCATCGCTTAAATTAAGAGGAGTGCCTGTCCAGAGGAAGAGTTTCAGCTGAAATGTGGACCGTGAGTGATCTCTGACATGAAAGCTCTTGTGCTTGAGGAATTTTTCAAAGGGGCAGAAATGCAAGCTATGAGAATATTGTCTGTATCCAGCTGCAAATCTGTATTTCAGATCACAAATGGTGGCTTTAGTGTAGCAGAGCCAGGAGCACAGTTGGGAAGCAAGGCCAAGCTGATCCTTCTGCCAAACCAGGCACTGAATAAATCCTATCCATTCTTTCTTTTGAGTTTTATTCTATTCAGGTTGTCATCTCCTCTTCACCTTATCTTCTTCTGAGTTTTCACTGGGCCTGAAATGGAAAAGCTATGTGAATTATTTTCAGACTCCTCTAGTGCCAGAAATGATTGGAAAATCTTGTGAAATGTCCAGGTCAGTTGTTAGAGCAGAAAAGGCCAGATAAAGTGCTTGTAGGTGCTTCACTGCATAGAGGATTGGTGCTGGGCAGATGGAGACTCCACACTATATTGTTTCCTGTCGTGAAGAACGCAACCTCGCATGCACGTTTTCTGCCTGATGGTGAACAGTTATGCAGTGTCCACCTGCAATACACTGACAGAGGCTAATGTCATAATGCTTCTCAGATGTTTCAAAACCAGCCAGATTATTAAGGGCTCAGAATTCACATTTGGGGCAGATTTCCAAACAGCTCGGCTCCTATTTAAGGCACCCCAGTAAGAACCAGATTTTCAGAACTGTTCCCTGAGCTGTGGAGTGCTTTGAAAATCTAGCCAGTCTCACTTTGGTGCCGAAATGGGAGCTGAGCTTTCTATAATTGCTAGTCCCCAGTGTGTCTGCTTAATCCTTCTGAAAATTACAGCCATAACGCACCTGAGGCTCCAAACACAAAGACCTGGGTGATGTCCTGCAACCAGATCCCTTGCTTACCTTAAATACGAGACTTCATGTCTTTCCCAGCAGGTGCCTTTCTTTATGACTACCTGCTTGCTTCTCAGGCCAGCCTTTTGTAAGGATCTTGCCCAGCTCAGCATGCCTTTCCAGCAGCTGGCACTTTGAAATTTGGCTGTGCTCAGCAGCTGAAACCCTAAAGCAACCATTTGGCAGCTGCTTTGCATGTCTCCTGTCCTTCCAGCTGGTAAATACTCCTGATTTGATTTCCCCTTTCTCTCATGACTGTGATGGCAGGTTCTTGGAGCCACATAAACAGCAATGCAAAATTGTCAAACAGGTACTCATTTCCTGTCAAGCCTCTTCTGCTCCCTCCCTGCCACACCCTGAATTAACTGGATCGAAGCTAAGCACCAATTTGGCGCCATTTAATATCACAGCAATAGCATGAACTTGCTTGCTTTTGATCTGATCCAGATGGTTAGAGCGGACACGTTGTGAGCAGCCCATAATTCAGGATTAAAGGGAAGAAATAAAATAAAGGTAGGTTTGTGTTCAGTAAACAGTCATATGGAGGGACTCTCAACAGTCTCAACATGTCTCTCAACATGTCTGTGAGCTACCTGCTGTCAAAGGAGGTCTTAGCATATGCAACCATTTTAGGGGAAAACAGGTATCTCAGATCAGTAGTAACTGGAAAAGGGGAAGGGGAAATCCTTTACTTCCAGGTCACCAGTTCAGATCTAGACCAACCTGAGAGGGACCAGAACGCATTATTCCTTGAATCTCTGATCTGTAGAACATCCCTGAGAGGGCAAAGCAGTGAAGGAAGCCCTGGCAGCACGACTTCAGTTGAGTCATGTTACCAAGAGCCAGAAGGAGCCTGGTGTGTATGTGGAGGCCTAAGGACTCTCCAGCAGATCCTCTCGGACAGTGGTGCTCAACTTTTTTGCCCAGCGGGCCAGATGGGCAGTGCTGGATCGTCCACAGGCTGGATCTGTCCAGTGGTCCAGGGTAGGTGCAATAGAGCCCCATCCAACTATGTGGGGAAAGGGGACGTGGCCCACCCCTGACCTGGTCCTGCAGTGGGGAAGGGGCATGCTCTGGTCCCAATCCAGTCACACAAGAGGGATGGAGGCATGCCCAGCCCTGATCCAGCTGTGCAGGGCTTAGCAGTTTGGTGAGGGGAAGGTGGCGGTATTAATTGCCAATGCTCCCCTACCACCAAATTTCTCAACCCAGGGGGAGCCCCATGGGCCAGGTGCCATGGCTCCACAGGCCAGAAGTTGAACATCCCGCTCTAGGAGATCATCTGTGAGATCTTTTGACAGAATTCCCTGTTTGCCGCATAGGGAATGCACCTGCCAGCCCCTGTGATATTTGATGCTGTAATGAAAATGCTGTGGAGCTTTCCTTGCCCAAATGCCAGCTATTGTGGGGGTGAACGGGTCCAGTGAGACTGTCTCACTGATGGGGTATGCCACAAGTTGGGGTCAGTTTGTTTGCTATCTATCCACCTCATCTATGTACATCTCTACCCCGTACCAGTCACCGCAGTGTCAGAGCATACCGGGTGCACTACAGTATCTCTCTGTCTGGAAACAGTGCCCAAACCCCAGGCCTTTCTCTCTCACCCTGAAAGGCAGAAATTGGCTTGGCATTG
Source organism: Alligator mississippiensis (assembly GCF_030867095.1). NCBI lineage: Eukaryota > Metazoa > Chordata > Crocodylia > Alligatoridae > Alligator > Alligator mississippiensis. The sequence continues at coordinate 44,637,832 of NC_081836.1, read as the reverse complement.
AGTCAGCAATGTTGCTGATTAATTCACCATCCTCAGCTGGAGGTGTAATTACAGAGCATCCTTTCACGTCGAGGCACCTGCACATGCTGAAGTAGGAATGCTGTTGCCACATCCCACAGGATACAGGGCAGTTCATGCACTGGAGACCCTGAGGCCAAGTCTAGCTGCGATCTGCTCCTTATGTCCCACTCTGGTTGCCCTTAAGGCCTGTAAAAGAGGACAAAGGGAGAGAATTCCTTCATGGCAGCAGTGCCAGGCTGAGGCATGTGATCCTTTGCTCTCTACCTGCTTTGCAAGGCTTGAATTGGGACACAGGGGTGGCAGGCTGGAAAGTTGAAGGGAAGTAGCCATCAAACAAAGTGCTGTGAAGATCCTGGCCTGCAGTGCCACTTGCATGCAGTGTGGAAAACATTATTTGGAGTTAAAGTAGCTCTTGGGGAATCTGGACTTCAGTGGAGACTTTAATTCATTTTTACTGTGCTTTGAAAGTAAGCCTTGCTTAATGTGACTTGTTAGCCCCACCTTTGGATCATACTTGCTCCTGGGCATGTCTACACAAGACGCTTAATGAACAGTAGCCTAATAACACTGCGCAGTAATGCGTCACAGCACAGACAGTGCTAATACTCTATTGCGCAGTGCTCAGTAGCGTCAATAAAAAGGTGTTCTCCTGTGCTACTGCTCAGTAGCTCTAGTTACTGCACATTTAGTTAGTACTTCATTAAGCAAGTACTAAATTAAATGCTCAGGAACTACTGCGCATTAATGAACATGTACATGCACCCCCTGAGATGGAAATTGGCTTGCCCTCCTCTTCCTACTCCATGCACCTGGGTGGAAGTCCTAGGAGGAGGACAGAGCAAAGAGTTTACTGAATCCATTTTGTTTTTTTAAGGTTTCAGTAGGGGAACTAACCTTTGACTGATCTGAGGACTTGCCTTTCTGGTGACGGCAGTGAGAACGTGTCTGTCTAGCTAGGAGTGCCAAGGATCTCAAAGCTGTCTGGCAAAATGTTGAATGGTGTATGTAGCAGACTTCCCTGGCTCTTGTTTCTCAGAAGGGGTCAAATCTTTGGCCAACATAGCTCTGTTGATTTCAGCTGAATGAATGTTCCTCTAATAAGGGGTGGAGTGGGAGGTGGTCTTTGAGAATAGCTCAGAATACGTGCATGAGGTGTAAAGGTTTGGCTTCAGGGTAGGGTGGTTAAGGCATCTTGTTGGAGCAGTCACAGGTGAGATGAGTTTGAACCGTGCTCCAGTCTTATGCCAAAGGCCTTTGATCTAGCTCATCCTTTAGGCTGGGGAGCTGCTGCCGGCTAAATGTGCTGCTGCCTACATCACTCCCCTGTGTGCTGCTGGATTCAGAGACTGGCTTGCCTTAACTGTGAAGATCAATGTGCTGCTAAGATCTGGGATGGATCTAACTGTTTGAGGATGCCTGTAGCTTTCATGAAGGTAAACTGGAATGTCCCCCTCCATACCCCAGGTTCCCAGGCTCTGTGCCTGGACAGGTGTCTGTCCAGGCAGAACCACTCTGTGTCGAGGCTTCCACCGAGGTCCTGGTTCGGCGCTGTGGAGACTGCAACTTGCAGATTCCTTCCAGTGACAGCCAGGTGGGGAGACTGCCTGTGATGTGAGTGGTGCCTTCTCATGGTGTCCCTCAGGGAGTGTGCAAAAGAGCTACAGGAGGAGGTGGCAAGGCTCCAAGGCATCCTCCACCATGAGGACTTCATTGATTTAATGCTGAAGGAGACCTCTAGGACTGTGGAGAGGAAAGACTGCTAAAGGCAGCACTAGAGAAGGGGGAGGACATGCACTCCCAGAAACGTGGAAGCTGGAAGTTTGTGACCTGTGGCAGCAAGCAGAAATCTTCACCTCCACCTGCAGCAGTTTGCCTGGAGAACAGATATGGAGCCCTAGCAACAGAGGAGAAGGAGCAAGTTCCCTTGGTGGAAAAGGCCAAGCCACGTCAGGCCTCCCCAAGGTTGGAAAGGTTGAGACCACTGCCACCAAGAAGAAGCGATGGGTGGTGGTGGATGGAGACTCCCTTTTGAGAGGGATGGAGGCATCCATCTACCAGTCTGACCTGTTGTCTCAGGAGGTCTGTGCTTGCCTGGATTTGAGATGTCATGGAGGGATTTGCTGAGACTCATCTGGCCCTTTGACTACCACCCCATGCTGCTCATCCATGTGGGCATGAATGATACTGCCAGGGGAGCCCCTAAGCAGATAAAAAAGTGACTACAAGGCTCTGGGTGCAAGGGATGGGAGCAGAGGTGATGTTCCCCTCAATCCTACCAGCAAGGGGAAGGGCCCAGGCAGGAGTGGACGCATCCTGCAGATCAATGCATGGCTGTGCAGCTGGTGTTGCCAGCAGGGCTTTGGCTTCTTTGACAATGGGATGTTGTTCCAAGAGAAGGGTTGCTAAGATCCACCTGACAAAGAGAGGGAAGAGCATGTTCACAGACAGGCTTGCTAACCTAGTGAGGAGGGATTCAAACTAGGTTCACTGGAAGATGGAGACCAAAACCCTGAGGTAAATGGGAAAATGGGAGACCTGAAGGAAGCACAAGGGTGGGGGGGGGGGGCAACAGGGGAGACCTCCTCATTCTTCCTGAGAAAGTAGGACAATTAGCTAGCTACCTCAGGTGTCTATACACAACTGCACAGAGCCTGGGTAACAAGCAAGAAGAACTGGAAGTCCTCGCATAGTCAAGGAACTATGATGTGATTGGAGTAACAGAGACTTGTGGGATAGCTCGCATGAGTGGAGCACTACCATCTGCTTCTACACCTCCTCCCCCAATCTTCCCTGTTTGTGAGCAGCAGGTCAAGAAGAGCATGGCCCCTAGTTAGTCAGAAGTGACCATGAGATGGTCAAGTTCAGGATCCTGACAAAAGATAGACAGGAGAGTAGCAGAGTAAGGGCCCTGGACTTCAGAAAAGCAGACTTTGACTCCACTCCCTTGGGGAACTGATGAGCAGGATCCCTTGGAAGGCCAGTCTGAGGGGGAGAGGAGTTCAAGAGAGCTGGTTGTATTTTAAAGAAACCTTACTGATGGCACAGGAACAAGCCATCCTGATGTGCTTGAAGCCTAACAAGTATGACAGAAGACAAGCTTGGCTTATCAGCAGGGATCCTGGTTTTCCCTGATAAAAAATTGGAGATTCTCTGATAAAAAACTGCATTCTCTGATAAGCCCAAAATCCGTGATTAAAATTAAAGCTCCACCCTACTGCCCTCCTGGCCTTGCTGGCGCCCTTCGCTCCTCCCACAACAGCCCCTCAGGCATGCGTACACCCCTCCCCCCGCCAAGGTAAGTGTGTATGGGGGGAAGGGAAGGGGCTGGGGGGTGCAGATCGAGAATGGGGGGGAAGGGGAATTTGTGTCTGTGCCTGCTCCCAGGAGCAGGGCTGGGGGGGCAAGGGCAGAGGTGCTCCTCTGCAGGCCACACACAAGCTGCCTGGTTGGGGGGGGAGGGCAGGGGACTTTGCACATGATGGCAGCAACCGCCACCACCATGCCCGCTGCTGCCATGCTGCTTGCCAATGGAGCCATGCGGCCAGCTGTGGGAAGGCAGCATGGGGCGTGGCAATGGCAGTGGCAGTGACATGGTGGTGGCTCCGTAGGCAAGTAGCGCAGCTGGCTGCAGGGGAAGCGGCCTCGCACATGGCAGCCACCACAACCACCACCGTGCTGCTGCCATGCCCCAGGCTGCCTTCCCACAGCAGGCTGCGTGGCTCCGCAGGTACAGCTCTGTGGCCTCACAACTCCATAGGTGAGCAGCACAGGGTGCACCAGTGGCAGCGGTGGTCTGGTGGTGGGGACCGCATGCAAGCCCCCTTTCCCTGGCCAACCAGCCAGGCAGTTTGTGTGCAGCCCGCGGAGCTGTGTGGCCAGCTGCAGGGAGGCAGAATGGGGTGCGGCAGTGGCAGTGCAGTGGTGGTGGCAGCCGCTGCATGCGAAGCTCCCTCCCCCCCAGCTGGCTGCACTGTTTGCCTGCGGAGCCAACAGTACCTCACTGCCACTGACGCCGTTGCGCCCCGAGTTGTTTTCTTGTGGCTGGCCACGCAGCTCCATAGGCAAGTGATGCAAGGTGCGGCAGTGGTGTACGGGGTGTTGGGGGTGGTGGCCACTCCAGGGTTGCTTCGGTTTTATGTGCCACTGGCCAGGCGGCCTCTCTAGGGCTTCCCCCAACACCTCCCTGCTCCCTGCCTGAGTGCCTGGCTGGTTGCACGTGGAACACGAGCCACTTGATTGGCCCAACCAGGCTCGGCGCCTCCATGTGCAGCTTCCCTTAAGGGCATGGAGGCACTGAGCCCAGTCACGCTGATCAAGCCACTCACATTGCACATGCAGCTGGCCGGGCACTCTGGCGGGGAGGGGGATGTGTTGGGGAAAGACTCAGTTGGCTTACCGGTCACGCCCAGAGAGCGGTAGTAGACAGGTCGATATCGACCCAGAAGGATGTGGGTAGTGGGGTCCCGGAGGATTTGGTCCTTGGACCTGTACTCTAAAGTAAGGCTGTGTGAAATTTCACTGGCAGTTTCATTTTGATGCTGTTTCAACTCCTTTTGAGCTCAAAACAGCAAAATCAAAATGAAACAGAGAGCTTCGAAACAGCCTTGAAATGAAACAAGGCAAGTCAAAACATTTTGAAATTTTCAAAACATTTTGAGTTTCAAATCTCAAGCTGGGCTTGCTTGCAGGGAAACAGAAACTAAAGTAAGGAGAGGGAGGAGGGAGTGGGGGGAAGGGGTGCTCTCATTATTGAAAGCTGGCAGGATTCGTGGCCTCAGCAGGGGCTAGCAGGCCTGCAGGTTTCACGCTGCTGAGGCTTAACACACACACAGTGTCACCCATGTCACGAGTTTTGCTTGTCCGCAGCTTGAGGTGCAGCTTCCTCCAATCCCCTGCACCTATCTTCTTGAAACTTGGCTGGCTTTGTGGCCTCATCAGGGGCTAGCATGCCTGCAGTTTTGACCCCACTGTAGCTTAACACGTACATGTGACATGAGTTTTTGCTTTCAAGACTTTGAGGTCCCGTTTCCCTGAAACCCCTGTACCTATCTCCTTGAAACTTGGCAGACTTCATGCCCTCAGAAGGGGATACCATTCCTATAATATTCATCCAAATCAGGACAGAAATGACAAAGTTATAGGCTGTTTTGAGCGTCCCCATTATAGCCTATGGGTGAAACGTCGAAACAGCGAAACTGTTTCGACGAAACGAAACAGAACAGCAGTTTCAAATCTAAACAAAATTCAAAATGAAAAGCTGTTCTGTTGAAATGCAAGTCAAAATGAAATGGTACCATTTTGCACAGCCCTACTCTTCAATGTCTTCTTCAGTGATGTGGATGTGGGTGTGAAGTGTACTCTGTTCAAGTTTGCCGATGATACTAAATTGTGGGGTGAAGTGCACATTCTGGAGGGTAGGGAACAATTGCAGGCAGACCTGGACAGGTTAGAAAAGTGGGCAGAACACAATAGGATGCAGAACAACAAGGACAAATGCAGAGTGCTGCACCCAGGGCACAAAAATATCCAGCACACCTACTGGCTAGGAAGTGACCCTCTCAGCAGCACAGAAGCGGAAAGGGATCTCGGAGTCATAGCGGACTCCAAGATGAACATGAGTTGTCAGCATGATGAAATCATCAGCAAAGCTAACCACACTTTATCATGCATCAGCAGATGCATGGCAAATAGATCCAAGGGGGTGATACTATAAATCTATAACATGGAGTGCCCGGCCAGCAGCATATGGAATGTGAGAGGCTTGATTGGCCCAACCCGGCTTGGCTCCTCCATGCCCTTAAGGAAAGCCACATGTGGAGGCGCTGAGCCCTGCCAGGCCGATCAAGCCACTTGTGTTCCATGTGCAGTCAGCCAGACACTGCATGTCTTTCCCCAACACCTCCCTGATCCCTCAGCCCACAGCCAGCTTCCCTCCATCCCTGCCCCGCAACCTCTCAGCCCCCTCCAAGCCACACTTACCTTACAGGCTCCAGTAGGAAAGTGAGCCTGACCCAACCCTTAGGACTGACTAAAAGCCTCAGGCCCTGCCCTTCCCCTTCCCCCTCCATCTCCTCCTCCAGGTAGAGCTGGGGCTTTCTGCCCTTTTTGCAATCAGCTCTTGCAGGCTGGAACTCTGCTCACCTGCAGAGCTATTTGCAAAAGCGGGAAATCTGTGGGTTTCTCTGCTAAAAGGGGAAATCCACAATTTCTCTGATAAAAATGGGTAATCCATGGTTTTCTCCATTTTTTCCATGGAAAATGGGAAACCCGGATCCCTGCTTATCAGGGATCTCTTCAGTAAGCTAAAACACTAAAAGGCAACTTATAAGAAATGGAAACTTGGACAAATTACTAGGGAGGAGTACAAGAGTGTTGTCTGGGAATGCAGAGATGGAATTGGGAAGGCCAAAGTGCAATTGGAGTTGCAAGTAGGTTAGCAACAATACAGGGTTCAGGGGAAATGTGAGTCCTTTACCAAATGGGGGAGGCAACCTAGTGACAGAGGATGCAGAAAAGGTTGAAGTACTCAGTGCTTTTTTCACCTCAGTCTTCACAGCAAGGTCAGCTTAAAGACTACTGCACCTGGCAGCACGGTCTGGGGAAGAGATGAGCAGCCAACAGTGGCAAAAGAACAGGTTAGAGACTACTTAGAAAAGCTGGACATATACAAGTACGTGGGGCCAGACAGGATGCAAGTGAGGGTACCAAGGGAGTAGGCCAATGTGACTGAAGAGTCACTGGCTGTCATCTTTGGAAATTTGTGGTGATCTGGGGAGGTCCTGGACACTTGGAAAAGGGCAAATATACTGCCCATCTTTAACAAAGGGAAGAAGAAGGATCTGGGGAACAACAGACCAATCAGCCTCATCTCAGTTCCTGGAAAAATCATGGGGCAGGTCCTCACAAAAACCATTTGTAAGCGCTTGGAGGAGAAGAAGGTGATTAGGAACAGTCAGCATGGATTCACCAAGGGCAAGTCATGCCTGAGCAATGTGATGGCCTTCTATGACGAGATGACTGGCTCTGTGGATGCAGGGAGAGCAGTGGATGTGGCGCACCTTGACTTTAGCAAGGTTTTTGATACAGTCTCCCACAACATCCTTGCAAGCAACCTAAGGAAGTATGGGTTGAATGAGTGGACAGGAAAGTGGAAAAGTGGATAGTAAACTAGTTGGTCATTGGACTCACAGGGTAGTAGTCTATGGCTCCATGTCTAGCTGGCAGCTGGTATCAAGTAGAGTGCCCCAGGGGTCAGTCCTGGGGCCAGTCTGTTGAAAACATCAGACATTGATGTTTTCATCAATGATCTGGAAGATGTGATGAAGTGCACCCTCACAAAGTTTGCAGATGACAACAACCTGGGGGGAGTAATAGATACATTGGAGGGTAGGGCTAGGATTCAGAGAGACCTCGACAAATTGGAGGACTGGACCAAAAGAAATCTCATGAGGTTTAGTAAGGAGAAGTGCAAAATCCTTATTTGGGACAGAACGATCCCATGCATCGGTACAAGCTGGGGACTGACTGGTTGGGCAGCAGCTCTGCAGAAAAGGACCTGCAGGTTACAGTGGACAATAAGCTGAATATGAGCCAACAGTGTGTCCTTTTGCCAAGAAGGCTAATGGCATGCTGAACTGTGTTAGTAGGAGCAGATCAAGGGAAATTATTCTTCCTTGCTATTTGGCACTGGTGAGGCCACATCTGGAGTACTGTGTCCAGTTTTGGGCCCCCCACTACAGAAAGGATGTGGACAACTTGGAGAGAGTTTAGCAGAGAGCAATGAAAATGGTTAGGTGAAGCTTAGGTTAGATACTAGGAAAAAAACTTCCTCACTTGGAGGGTAGTAAAACACTGGAACAGGTTACCCAGAGAAGTTGTGGACTCTCTGTGCTTGCATGTTTTGAAGACCCAGCTAGACAAAGCCTCAGCTGGGATGATCTACTTGGGGATGGTCCTGCTTTGAGCAGGGGGGCAGACTAAATGACCTCCTGAGGTCCCTTCCAACCCTCATTTTCTATGATTCTGTGATATCCTGGGTGTCTAATGATTTTCCTTCTGGGCCTTGCAATCAGTGAGCACGGGGATGGGGGAGGAGCGGTTCTGTCATACTGTGTCCCCTTATCCAAACTAGATAATGACCCTGGCTGTTCTTCCACTTGCACACAGCCCTCCCATGCTTCACAGTTCTAAAACTCCACTAAGATGTATGTTTTTAAAGGAAGGACAGGCATCTTATTCTCAAGTGCAGGCAACTGAACAGCTCTGGACCTGCCTCTTAGTTTTGCAGCTGCTCTTCCCCTTGAGTTCTCCCAGTAGCAGTTTAGTGTGTCAAGGTGAAATTGTAGACTGTAGATTAGTTCTCTGAAGATGAATCAGACCTAGAATTTATGTCAGTCAAACACCACCAGAACCTGTACCAATGCCAATTAATATTAGCAAAGGATCTGGTCCAGATTTTCTTTCTATCCTCATGTAACTCTGCTAACTTCCTCCTCCTCTTCAGAGACCAAAACGAAATACCCACAAACCTTTCCTGCAGTTGAATCAGCAGGACGTTTTAAATATGTTTTGATTTAAGGGTTGAGCTAAAAACAGGAGGAGATGAGCAAAAAGTTGGAAAAAGGAAGATGGGCGTGTGTGGGGAGACAGATACGCACATGCGCGTGCAGGTCTGCAGAGAAAATGAAATCCCTATCTTAAATGAAGAAGCAGCCAGGTTGAAAGCTCAGCTTTGCTTTTGTTGTAATCTCAGGCACCCTGTGATTAGTGGGGAGAAATTTTTCCCATCAGTACTGTGGGAAGGGAAGTAGATAACTAATTGGCATCTGCCACCTACTGTTTTTAATGCAACTTCTCTTAAATATTTTCTATGTGGAGTTCAGCTGTCAAAAAAGCAGGGTTTTTTTTTTCATGGTCTGTGAAACACATTTCAGTATGAGCACAGCTCAATGCAAAGGTCACCCCATCAAAAATGTTTTTCCTCAGTAGCAAGTATAATGCCAGAAGAGGCATTTTGCAGTATACTCTCCTCATTTTGTTTGGTATTTCTTAAATGGTAGACAGCTGGAGATTGTAATTTTTCTTTGATGAGCAGGATTTGAGGGAGACTCTTTTCTTTTCTAGCTGGAATATGGGCTCCTTAATAGCTACTTATGACAGGTAATTTTCTTCTGTCTCTTCCTTCTTTTATGGTTCTTATTACCTATTGTTTTTCAAATTGGCTATTGTTCCTTATCATATTAGTATGTGTTTCAGTATAAGGCAGTGTTTAATGGTTGTTAGACTCTCAGATGCTAAATTTACATTCCCCATCAACCTTTCTATTTACCTAATGCATTTCAAACATGAAAAGACTTGGGGAACTTGCATGAAAAATAAGAAAAACACATTAACTGTAAATGACATTTTAGGGTACAGCCAAGGTCAAACAATAGCATTAAATAGTTCCTAATGCTATTTCTTGATGCGCAGCACTTCCAAGTACTCAGAATAAGGCATATTTTTGAAATTGTAAGCAAATGTGAATGCAACACATTTGATTTTAATCTTCCAAGAATATAGGAACCATCACTATGCTTGGGAGGTTTTACCTGGTGCATATTTCACCAGGTGTTTGGCAGACTGTGTTAATGCTGTTTTGGGAGGTTGAAGAGGGCTTCATTGACTCAACGAGGGAAACTGGTCTTCTCTGTGCTGACTGAATTAACCAGGAGACACTTTCCTGAAGAAGTGTTTGACAGTCAGGGGAAACAATGAATCCTGATTAGCTCTTACCATGGAAATGTCAAGTGATCTTTTTAAAAAAAATGTCAAGATTATTTAAAAACACAACAGCAGGTGCTTTCCTTCTCATAAAAGTAATGGTTTGTTTTTGTGGGAAAACATTGTATCTCAAGAAGAAATTATTATAATTCTGTCTGTAATTACTGTAAATGTATTGACTTTAAGCCTACCTATGTTTGGATAACCACAATCTGAAATAGCAGCATGCACAAATAATCATGAACCTTAGAGCTTAAACTGTCCCATTATATGGGACCTCCTGAAGTAATGTATTTTGGCAGCTGTTTGCCAATGAATGCCACTATGTGGTTGGTCAGATCTTCAGTGCTATCAGTAGCAATAGGCATAGAGAGAACAGCCACCTAAGACTGCCTTAAGGACCTAACTATAGATTGATTTGGGAGGCATTCAATCCACCTTGATGGCAATGATGAAAGCAGTAAAGCTCCATAACAGAACTCTTTTTGGGTAATGGGGACAAAACCTGTTACCTAATTGTGTGAATACAATGCAGGTGATACCGGCAGCCTTGCCATCTTAACATTTTCAGTTGGTGCCTAACTGGGGGTTGAATCTGGAGTCTGTGTGTTTAAAAGCATGAAGCAATGCTATTTGAACTAAAGAAATGGTTCCAGTAATGTAAAGGCAACCAGAGACTCAAATGCCTTATGAGGGCCAACAACCACAGGGGAACAAGTGCTCACTCCGGGTTTGTGCAGGTTACAATTCCATCTGCCCGATGTTTCTGGCAGGACGAGAACATTTTATATCTGCTGGGGCCTGATCTTCATCTTAAATATTTGGCTCCATTTTTTTTAAAGGGAAATAGCAGTGGCACAAATGGCATGCAAAATTCAGTTTCTCAGACAGGCAAAATGTTGTTGGATACAATGAAACCTGCTTTGTACAGTAATTCCCCTCCCAACCAGTGTTAGTGAAGGTCTTCTGCTACAAATAAAACTACTAGAAATAGCCTGGAGATACTGTAAAATGATTGCATCAACCAGCACATTGCTGCCGGGTGTGGTCCAGCCTATTGTCGGCTTTACTTAGCAATTTCTATCTTCTCTTGCTTCCAGAGTGTGCTGTATGTTAGAAACAGAATTTCATTGCTGCTTGTATTTCCAGCATGATGTACCTGGTGACCTTAGCTTCTGATTTCTGGAACGTTAGTATGAGCATACCAGCCTATGGATAAACAATCGGTGCTATTACTATGCTACTAGTGACCCTCCCTGCTCTTCACTGGCTCCAAGTTCCCTCCAACCCTGTGAAGAATTTCCACATGTTGGACATGTCTACATGAGACACTTTACTGTGCCTTAGACTAATCTAACACTCAGTAAAGCATCACCATCTACATGTGTACGGGACTTTTACTGCACAGTAAATTAGGCTAATGCGCTGCTTGCTAGTACCAGGAAATACAGGTACTAGATTAATGGCACATTACGCTACTGCGCAGTAGGGCTGCGTGAAATTTCACCAGCTGTTTCATTCTGACGCTGTTTCCACTCGTTTCGAGCTCAAAACAGTGAAATTGAAACAAAATGAAGGACTTCAAAACAGCCTCGAAATGAAATGAGGGCAGTTGAATCATTTTGAAAGTTTTAAAACGTTTCAAGGTTTGAAGCTGAAGCTGGGCTTGCCTGCAGGGAAACAGAAACTAAGGAGAGGGAGGGGGAAGGACTGCTCTAATGTTGACTGTCATAGTTTGGCTGCCTGAGATGCTGCTGGTGCTACTGTGCTGCTTACTAAGTTGTCACCTGTAGTCATTTAAAGTGGTGGACTGAGCTGAGGCTGGAGGGGAAGAAGAAACCTCATTGGGGCACACTACTGTGTCATGTAGAAGCCCCAGCGCCAGGGAGGGCCCACCTTAACGCACACACAGTCACACGTGTCATGAGTTTGGCTTGTCAGCAGCTTGAGGTGCAGTTTCCCAGAAACCTCTGCACCTATCTCCTTGAAACCTGGCAGGTTCATGGCCTCGGCAGGGGCTAGCGTGCCTGCAGTTTTCACCCTGCTATGCCATAACACACACACTTGACGTGAGTTTTGCTTGTCAGCAGCTTGAGGTGCAGTTTCCCAGAACCCCCAGCACCTATCTCCTTGAAACATGGCAAACTTTGTGGCCTCAGCAGGGACTACCTGCTGTTTTCACTCAAATCTGGCAAAAAATAACAAAGTTATAGGCAGTTTTGTAGATAGCTTATGGGTGAAACATCAGAACAGCGTCAACAGTGAAACAGTTTCGACGAAATGAAATTAAACTCGAAACAAAACACTGTCAAAACGGTGAAACAAGTCAAAATGAAGTGGTGCTGTTTTGCACAGCCCTACTGAGCAGTAGCACTGTATAGACACAACAGGGGGCTTGCTGCTAGCTGGCTAAACCCTGATGCGGCGGGGACCTCTGTTGGCTTCAGGGGCAGCTGTCTCCCCGCTGTGTGGAGGACTGGGATGTGTCCCGATCTCTGTGTGGCTAGGAGAGCTATCCCAGCAGCCGGGACTTCTGTATCCCAGCCATGTGGAGATCAGGTCAGGACCAGATCCCCACATGGTTGGGAGGGCTGTCCCCACTTGACTCCAACCCCACTCAGCTGGAGCCACCTCCGCACATGGCTAGGGTGCAGCAGTCCCAGCTGATGGGACAGCTCTACCAGCCATGTGGGGATTGCATTGGGACCTGATCTCCGTGTGGCTGGGATGCAGCAGTCGTGGTTGCCCTGCTCAGTGGGGATAGCTCTCCTGGCCATGTGGGGATTGGGAACCTCCCGATCCATACACGACTGGCAGGCAGTGTCCCCACTGAGTGGAGGCAGCTCTCTCAGCCATGCGGGGATTGGGACTGGGCCCCATGCTCCCTGCCAGCCCCAGAGCTGGCACCCAGGGGAGCATGGAGTTCCCCCTGGCTGCTGCAGGAGGACAGAGCAGGGCAGGAGCAGCTTTGGACTGGGATACTCCTATAGGTTGCAATTTGCTTCTGACAGGGGCACATGTATAGACATGTGTACTGGTGAGCTTTAATGAGCCTAAATGTTTTGCAAAGAAAATTCAGATGCACTAATTGCACATGTAGACACACCCACTGTGTAGCATGGTCTGTTCTGCTTCTGCTAGCAGGGATGTTCTGAGACTTATTAGAAGAGTGCAGCACTTTTTCTTTAGGTCCCAACATGATGGCTTTTGGATTAGGAGGTTGACTACACACACATCAGGTAGGATAAATTGTCAGAGAGCTCTCTCTTCTATTCCCACTTCAGCTGACAGGCCAGAAGAAAGGTTTCCTGCAGTTCATTCCCATTAAAGCCTTGGCTGTAGGCATACTGGAACAGCCACTGCAGGAGCTGGTAGCACAGCTCAAATAGTGCTGAGAAAAGTCAGAATATGAGCTGATTAAGGGGACTCAGAATGAGAGTGCTGCTATTACTGCCTTTCAGTAATGATGCACTAAATTGCTAATTTGCCTTTAACTTAAGTAACTGAGATTAAATCGTACTGGAACTTGTCTGTTCCTGGGATTTCAAACCATTTTTTGAGCTTTTTAAAAAAAGCCATTCCTTTGGCTTGCCCTTCCGGCTGAGGCACACCTGAATACAGGGCAATACAGTCAGTAGATGGCAGTCGATGACAATTAATACTGAGGCTGAAGCAAAACAGCCCTGTGCAACGTATTCCTTGTTTTATCCCAGAATGGCATTAGCAAATGGTAAGACAAGTATAATTGCAGCAGGTGAACCTGTAGTAAAGCACCAGTTTAGTTTGAAATATGTAGTTTTAGACTTTCAAACAGATCAAATCCTGATCTGTCCATCCCCATCTTCCCAGAATGCTTTAGATATGGTGAGACCTGACTGAATTTCCACTCAAAAAGAATATACTTATGTAGATGTGCATTACTTTATGCACAGGCTTTAGGGCACAAATACAAACCGTCCCTTGAAGATTCCTCAGAAAAGAGACTGAACCTTTTTGTTGACATTTCAGAAGTGCCTTATTTCAACAGCCTCTTCTCTCAATAGCCAACTGTTTGAGGGCAGCATGGGATAGGCTTTGGTCTCTCTGTGAAGCAGCCAGTTGGGTGCATAATGCAAGTCAACATATAAAGCCCTGTGAAAACACTCATAAAAGGTTATTTTTACAAATCTTTTGATAAAACGTTTGTGTGTCTCTAGCCTGTGTGAAGAGATCTGGTAGCTAGTGTACAAGGATTCTTTGTTGCTGAGTCTCTTTATAGTGGATGTACATGGGAAAGAGTTGTACTAAATGCAGAATCCAGCATAACTTGTTTCTGAATTAGAAGGATGATCCGTCATGCCATGGGTGTTCTTTCCACAATCTGTGGAGTCCTTTGGTCTTTTTGAAGTGCCGTCAGCAACTATCTGAAACGCTGTCTTCCTGTGAGGATTTAGAGCTCCAGAAAAGGTGTGTTAGACCCTTAATCAATGGCACATTCCCTCTAATAAGCATCCCACCACTCTCCATGTGTTCAACCTGAGCCCTCATTAAACCGTGGTGTCAAATGATGAATCACCGAATTCACAGTCCATGCTGAAGGCCTGCATCAAAGAGCTTTGCTAATAGCAGGTGCTGGTCATTGAACAGTCATTCTAGTGTACAGCCACTTCATTTCAACTGACATGAAGCTGTGCCAAACCCACTCTTATGGTTGTGTCGCGAGTCTCCTCATAGCCCCAGCTTGGCAGTTATCTTATGCCATGAAAATTTCAGCTTTTGTTTCAAAGAAGAGATCCCAGTTCTCTTGCTTGTGTAGAAAAAGTTGAGTATGGGGTTGGAGGATAGTCTGGAGTGGTGTTTCTCAACCCCTGGGTCGAGAAAAAGTGGATCGGAAGAATATTTGATATTTGCAAAATTTGCAACCAAAAGTGGATTGCAAGAATATTTGAAAGGGTCACAAGCAGTCTCAGAAAAAATGTGTGAAATCACAGGTTTCCCCTTGCAGGCTGGCAGCCTTCCAGCATGCAATGAGCTGCTTGGGATATTTGGAGGCAGGGGGTGCCACGCTCACACACGTGGCCGGCATGCAGCCAGCCCCAGCAGCTAGATGCAGGTAAGTCTATGGGGAGTGGGAGTTGGAGGGCCAAGGCTTGGAGACGGTTTGGGGGCAGTGGGGGGGGGGTATGTGCTTGTGTCACAGGGGTGTGTGGAGGGGGATGGGTGTGTTGTGAGGGGTTGCCTGCCAATGCTGGGGGAAGATGTCCAGAAGCTGGGGCTGTGGCAGGGCAGGGGAGAGGTGCCGACCCCTCCAGTGAGGGAGGGGGCCGGGAGGGCCCTTTGGGGGTGGTGGGGAGCTGCATGGCCGGGCTGGCGCCTGTGCTCGCAGGAGCGGGGCAGTTGGGAGATGGTGCCTGGTGTGGGGGTGGAGTGGGGGGGCATGGCTGGGTTGCCTGGTCTGGTGTGGGAGACTCAGTCCAGGGTGGGGAGTGCCACAGGCCTCCCCTCCTCCTCCCTCCAGCCTCTCAGGGCCGGACTTGCTCCACTGCCACCGGCATGACCCGCAGCCACTGCCACTGTGCTTCAGCCCAGGCAGGTCGGGGCAGCTGGGGGCCCCCTCCATCAGGCCTGGGGAGTGGGGCAAGGGGGCTGCTGGTCGGGAGTGAGGGGCCATGGGGGCAAGGGACTGTAGGTCAGGATTGAGGGGCACTGGCAGGGCCAGGAAACTGTGGTTCAGGTGTGAGGGGCACCAGCAGAGCCAAGGGGCTTTGGCTTGGGAGTGAGGGGCACTGGTAGGTCAGAGGGCTGTGAGTCCGGAGTGAGGGTCACTAGCAATTTGCATTGTGCAGATTGTACCATGACGAATGTCACTTGGAGTTATGGAGGGCCACGTGTTGAAATTGCTGTTAATTTTTTTCTGTTGATGTTGATTTCTGTCTTTAAAATTAAGACTGTTGAGCTGCTTTAACTTGTAGTGTGTAATAAGGATTTGGGGGCCAACATATTTGTGTGTTTTCTACTTAAACTATTTACTGGGTTGGGACTGGCCATGGATGCTTACAAATGGGTCCTGGTACCCATTAAAAAAAAAAGGTTGAGTTGAGAATCACAGGTCTAGAGCAGGGGCGCTCAACCCCCAGCCTGTGGGCCTGATCTAACGCCTGGTCTTCTGTCTTCTGGCCCGTGAAGCTCCCTGCAGGTCCGAACATTTTGGTGGCAGGGCAGTGGTGGCACCGACCACCCCCTTGCGGCCAAATTTCTGGACCCTTGAGGGGACCCTCAAGCCAGATAGCATAACCTGGTATGCTAGATTGCGTGGGGTGGGGTGAGGCCTAATCTCAGTGGGCAGGGTCGGTGCAGGGCCTGAACCCGGAGGGCAGGGGCTGAGGAATTGAGCACTTCTGTTCTAGAGACTTGGAGGTTGGAAGAAATTAAAAGAACCTCCACCGCTCCACCTTTAAAAATTTGGGTTTTTTAAATCTCAGTCTTGTGATTTTTTTGAAACCTGAATCATGGTTGTTGAATAGTTAGATTTGGCAACTAAAACTGGGTGAAATTTTCCATTAAAAACCCTTTTTAAGCAAAAAAAAAAAAAAAAAGGGGGGGGGGGGATTCCGCAGCACAGAAATGTTACACAGCACCTCATTTATTTCACCAAATTCTTTGGTTTAAAAGTGTTTGAACCAGAGATTTTTTAAAAAGGTCAGTGTTGATATTTTTCTAAATTGAAGTTTTTATTTTTTGCCTGTTTTTCCTCAGAATCTCTCTCTAATTTAATTTTTTATAAAGACATAAAACCAGAACAACACATTTCAATTTTGTTGCAATAAAATATCTGCATCAACCTAAAATGTTGTTTCCTCCCAAAATTGTTATTCAAAATGTCAGTGGGTTTTTTCATTTTTTTTTCATTCTGAATCTAACATGACTTCCCTCCACCCCCTGCAAATAACCCTCAATGCTGGTGACCCAGGTTACTACCCCAAAACGTTTTCTGCCAGGTCAGTAGAGTTGGACTCGCAGGGTTGCTACAGACTTCCATTGTGGCCTTGGAAAAGGTATGAAACCTCTTGTGTGCCCTAGTTTATCAGCTGTATAAACAGGTTTTTAAATGTTCGCTATCTCACAAGATAGACTTGTGCAAAGGGCTCAGACATTCAGTTAAGGAGGATTATGAAGAGCACATAGCCCTTTGGTTGAAGCACAGTAACAACATTGTATCAATGTTTTCCTTCCTGAAGGGGGGATTTTTTTGTCTTTAACCTTGACAGAACGAGTGTGTGCCAGAACAGCCTGCACAATGCGCTTCGGTGCATCAGTAGAGGAAGGTGGACACCTGGTGTCTGCAGAGGGAGACTATTTAAGGGGAAACAATAGCTGCATTGGGACTTTCCTATGGAAATAAAAGCCAGCAAACACCATTTGTGTAGTATTTGAAAGAGCACCAGCATCTGAGATGGCAGCACAGGTGTATCTGACATATGGCAGGAGACATTGCAAAACTGTGGCCATGAAAAGCAGATATGCTACGAGTTGGCCAGGTGCTTAGATGGGTAATAAGGACGCTGCATGAATACCTCTGGACTTCTAGTGCTACTCCTGTTGCAACCACCTGAGCCTCAGCCTGGCTGCCACGCTACGTAATGGGGGTGGTTCCCTAGAGAAACAATTCCACTACCAGGTGCAACAGCGAGTGCGGCAGTAAGGTGGGATATCAGGCAACACTTCTGTCGCCACCAGTTTGTGGGTCAAATGGAAAATTACACGTGTTGCTGCACAACAGGATGTGTGATGAGTGCTAATGTCATTATGTGGATGAAGTGGGAAAATGTCCCCCTGTAGACAACCTGCCTCAGGAAGGGGAATAGTTTGGAGCAGGGTGAAGCTTGGAGCAATGAGCCAGACCGAGCAGTGAGTGACTAAATGATGTAAAATCCGTGTGGACTTCCCTCAAGTGCCAAAGCCAGCAAATCCTGACCCAGCTGGAGGAAAACAGCCACTTGGAGAGAGATTGGAAAGAGAGACAGGATGCTCCAGCTTCTTAACATGCCATTTGCTACATGCTTGAGAGGCTTCTGCAGTGCATAAAAGGAATCTGCATAGGCGGGCACCGGGAAATGTGAAGTTGAACACACAGATCTTGTCCTCACTTCTTCACACTGGAAAAATATCACTACTTAAATTAACATTTGCCAATGTCTGAAAGCAGTTACTTATGGAGTCAGCAGTATGAATCCAGGTGTGAGTTTGGTACAGTTGTTTGCTTGGTAACACCAGAATCTCTTGGCTGGAAACATGCAAAATGAATGTTTAAGCAAATGATATTTTCTCTGAACAAGCAGCACTTGAAGCAATCCCCCTCTGGTGTCCACACTTAACTTCCCAAGTGCCTGGAATGCTCAAAGGTGAAAAATAAAAGCCAGCTCTGTTGTTTGGCTCTTGTCTGAAAGACAGACTTGGCACCGTGGGCTGTAGTACGGATTGCCGGGAGGATGTTTTGCATGCAAGGGCTGGAAGTGTCCTCACAGCACTCTGCTGCAGCTTTGCCTGAGGAAGCCAAGCCTGGTTCAGGACACGCACAAATATTTAAGGTTCTGGAATGGCCCAAACAGGCGAGTGACAGATTGACACCCTCAGTGCCATCTGCACAAACTGTTAGTCTCTTAGTGCCATATCTGAGCAATGTGGAGCATATGGAGACCACTGGGCTTTTGCAGTGAGCACAGAGCAGGGCAGACTTATTCAGGCAAGCTCAGTTGTGATGCTTATTCATTGGCTATGTACTACTGTATGGTACAACACTGTATAGCTGGCTCATGCTGTAGATGATAATACTCTCTGCATGCTGGTAGAAACCTGTTTTATCAAGAATAGTCATGTTCCAGGGGAGAGAAACTCTGGGACAGTTAATTTCGCTGCTATATTGTACAGGCTGTAGGATCCAGGTTTCTCTGGATACAGGAACTACCTTAATTTGCAAGAGTTCATAAGAAGAAAGAAGTTGCTAAAAGCACAAGTTAATGGTATCTGGGCTAGCCAGTGTCTTAATGACAAAGTTGTCACTAGAACTGGTAGCAAGTCAAAATTTCCTCCTGGCAGGAAATTCCAAAAGTCTAAAAAATATATATTTGTTTTGGATCAAACAATAGAATTTTGGAATTCTGGAAGAAAATATAGAAATAAATGAACTCTTTAATTTTGAAAGTTTTGCAAATGTTGCAATTAAATTGAGTCTCAGGGCCCAGTGCTATTGCTCCCAGCAGGACTAGGCTGAGGATCCTAGGGACCCTTGAAGCTGTGGTTGAGCAAGGGAATCCTGGTATGAACTAATATTTAGGGTTTCCAGGATCCCTGTCATGGAGCTGGAAGCCGAATCCTGGCTAGAGACAAAGCTCTCGGGGATTCCAGACTTCTGACTTCCTGGCAGGGAGCCTGAACACCTGAAGGTCCCTTACTTTGAGACAGTCCATGTAAGTACGTGGTCCCTAAGGCTAGGAAGATCCATCCTGGTGATCTAGTGTGAGCTCCTGAATACAAAGGACACAATTTTTTTTCTCAGGAGTCTTGGGAAAGATATCAAATCTCACTTTAATGTCTCCAAGCAAGGGCAAGTCCATGACCTCCACTTGTAAAATGTTCCAATGGTTAATTACCTTTTCTGGTTGAAAACGTTGAAGTTGAACTTTTCTAGCATCATCCTACAGACACTGGATCATATTATGTCTTTGTCAGCAAGGCAGAAAAGCCTCTCCCCCCACCACTCCCAGCTATCAGATCTCTTTCATCTGCTAAATCCCTCTCAACCTTTGTTCAAGAAGTTCAATCATCTGAGTTCCTTAAACCACATCATAAGGAGTGTTTTCCAACCTCTGGATCATTTTATGTAGCCTGCATTCTAGTGGGCCCTGATATTTCTACACCCCTCTTGAACTGTGGACACTAAAACTGGCCACAGTATTCTAGTAGTGGGCTTGCCAAGGTAGTGTACAAAGGTATGATAGTAATCCTGCTTCTACATATAGTCCTATTGTTCTGCATCCCAGGTTTGTGTTTTAGCAGCAGTGTTGCATTAAAAGCAATGCGAAGGCAATTGTCTATCATGGTCCCCAGGTTCTTTCCCATAGTCACTACTTTCCAACACCTAGCTTTTCATGCCATTGGTATAACCTGTGTTCTTTGTCCCCAGATACATTACCTTGCATTTGGCTGCTTTAAAACACGTTGTGTGGATTATGATCATTTAAACAGGCAACTCTAACAAAAATTTGGGGGTTTCTCTGAAGCTATCAGCCTGGTGGCCCAGATTCTTCCACAGCCCAGCAAGAAACCAGCATCCTCCATCTTGTCAAAAATTCATTGAAACAGCCAGGCTTCCATGAAGCATGACGTTTGGTTGCGACTTATCTGCATTGGGAAGTTTCTATTGAGCACTGATTCACATAGCTCCGGCTCTACTGAGCACTGGTTCACATAGCTCTAGCTCTACTCAGCATTGGTTCACATAGCTCCAGCTTCCCCAGCTCTCTTGAAATTCCTGATGTTTCTCGCAGGCTTTATTTAGTTATCACTACCTAATAAGGGGGAGGTAGTTAGCCTGAAGTTAAGCAGAAGGCAGGGCAGGGTGGTAGTTGCTGATTCAGAGAGCGGCATAAACTTTATGTAGCAGACAAATACAGCATCTGACAAAGTCAGCTGCCACCTACAAAAGCTTATACCTCTTTGAACCACTTATTTTCTAAGATGCCACCCTGCCCTGCCTTCTGTCTAATAAAGGAAAGCTTGGTGACAAGACTATGGGAAAAATAGATGGAAGCTTGGTCTGGCACCCCTCACCAAGGCATTTAGTGACAACTGACCAGTTTGTTCCAGGCAACTGAACATTGGATAATGAGCAACTGGTTTTTATGGGCAGTTTCAGAAAAGTGGGTTGTAAGGAAGAGATACTGAGAGCAAATCCAAGTGACCATCTGCTATGAGCAATCTGTACTGTTGTCCAAAACAGACAGTTCTGATCAGAATAAATTATTGTTTTTTTTCTGTGGTCTCTTTTATGATGAGGGACAAAAAGGATGACAAAAAAAGAAAGTTAAGCCCTATAGACAATCTGAGGGGAGTAGGCAAGGTTGGTGTTAGGTTACTGCTCAGTTAATATCCAGGATCTAATGAAAGGCAGCAGGGCTGTTCATCACTCACTATGATTTCCCTCCTACCAGAAACTGAAAAATTAAATTAAAATCCAAGTTCATTTTTTTATGCAGCATCTCCATCCCAGGCAAAATCCGGGTAGCTGGAGGGAGAATGGGCCATGTGCCATGGAGGAGAGCTGCCCTAGACATCAAAGGAGTAATGACTTTTCTAAGTTTGCAGTCAACTTGTTCTAATCAAATGCTTTATTCTCGTTCATCTCAGT
The DNA here is from genome assembly GCF_030867095.1 of Alligator mississippiensis. Taxonomy (NCBI): domain Eukaryota; kingdom Metazoa; phylum Chordata; order Crocodylia; family Alligatoridae; genus Alligator; species Alligator mississippiensis. Next base: position 44,616,663 of record NC_081836.1, on the reverse strand, counting down.
CTTGCCTCTTTCCTGTCTGTCTAAGTGTATCATCAGTGTAAAGCCAACACACTTCACTCCCAAGCATCTCTGCTCTGAGATATGTTTGTATCTCATTGAAACCAATGGGATTTAGGCAAGTACTTCAAGTTAAGCACATGCTTGGTTTCTTTCATGAACAAGGGTGGGCTTAAGCACACGCTTTGATGCTTTCCTGAATGGAAATATTTATGAATGAGAACAAAGTAATACAAACTGTTGCTGAAATATTACTGGAAAACAATTTCTTAAACACAAATATTTCCCCTTGCCCTAGCAGGTTGCAAACAATAACCCAGATACTGCTTATGACCATGCAGGTGTCCTCACTTCAGTCATCTGCTGCTATCATGTGCAGCGATCTAAGGAAAATGGAAGGCAGTTGGGTGGAGCTGAAATGTTAAACATTGCAGAGAGTGTGGAAATTGTGTGTCAGCTCAAAGCTCGTGACGGAGAAATCGTCCCTCAGTGCAGACAGCTTAATAGGCTCATAAAAGCTGGCACCATCAAAACCATGATTTTGGCTTTATCAAAGTATGCCAGGGAAACCTTGAGAAATGACAGCTGTATTATCCCCAGATCATCCTGAAGGGAACATCAGGAGCAGGCTGGAAACAGTTCAGGAAATAATTTCATAGTGAGGGTTTGCTCAGGAAAAAAAGCAACAAAAAGAATTAATAACAATATCAATAGTACTTCCCTACAGCCTCTCCTAGAAGTGACAGGAAAATGATTTGAAAGTTGTAATCTATTGTGTATACTATTATCATCACGATGGGCTGGGAGCCGGAAAGAGAATTCAAACAAGGTAATTAAAAGGCTACCCTGGCATGCATTAGGAATAAAACCTAATGTTTAAAGGCTATGTAACCAAAACACTGGGCTGCCCATCAGACACAGGTGCAGGATCCAATTCTGGTCTTGTACTTGGTGGAATGACACCTGTGGAACGAGCAATTGAATATGCAGCAAATAAGAGCATACTTGAGACTAGAGGTGAAGCCACACCAGCAAAGAGTATAATGCACCTTTGCTCTTAAAAGAAACTGTAGGCAATAGGGGTGCAAGAACTCATCACCCTGAGTTATTATGAACTTTGAGCATGATCCGAAGCCCACTAAAGTCAATACAGAGATTTCCATTAAATCAACTGAATTAAGTCCTACTGATTCCAGCTCTCTACGTGGCTGAGTTTTTGTGGAGGAGTGTCACATCATATGGAGCTTGGGGCAGCAGGGGACAGTAGATGCAGCCCACTTATTCCCCCTGGGATGTGTTTGCCGCATGTGAATCTGCACTTCTTGCCTCCTCTCTGGGGTGTGGGAACAGTGCTGTGTGTTTCCTGTGTTTGGCCCTGGTGGGCAATCAGGCCTAGTAACTGCACCTTGAGGCAAAATCTGCTTAGTACAGGTGGAAAGCAATAGTCTTTAGCACTTAGGCACTTTTAAAAGCTTTATCCTAAGTGACTAGGGAATCCCCAGCCTATTTTTCAAAAGCAGCTTAGTCACTTCAGAGTCTGTACCTCACTGAAAATTTTACACATTGTGTTTTCTAATTTCAGAAGGCTGTATGCATGGTACAGAAATACTCCTCTGTGATGCAGGGAAACATTATGATCCCCTTTTGACAGTTGGAGCCATTAAAGTAGAGAGGTGATGAAACATGCCCAAGGCTAAGGAGTGAGCCAAGAGCAAAGCTGGGACTTGAATTTGGCAGCTCCTGGCTTCCAATACTCTGCTTACCCTGTGCTGTGCCATCTCTTAGCAATGGGAACATCATTCACAAACCAGGGTGGCATGCAGATGGATTTCTTTGCAGTGCAGGAATGCATTGAGCAAAAAGGGTTCCCATTCCCTGTGCTTCTTTTGGATACCTAAGCAGTCTCAGGTTTTGCCTTTTGTTAGCGAGGCCATAACGTAGTATATGCTCTAGCCAGCGGTGTACTACCAGAGTCTGTGACCTTCACAGCTGTGGCACCAGCAAGATCTGGGCAGCTGCCATTCTTGTATCCCTTCCCCCTTTAAGTGGAAGCCCAGGACAGGTGTCTCAGCCATCCACCCCTCGGTATGATACTGATTCTAGCACACTTCTCAGCAAAAAAAAAAAAGCCAGCAAGAAATATTTGTAGCATGTGTGTACAGTTAAGGTTCTAGTGACGGAGAACTTGGCTGGTGTCGGGTTCAAACTTCATGTTAAATTTAATTTAATTTGATCGTTGCAGTGTAGGTAGAAAAGAAATGTCCTAAGTCTTTTGTTCTGAAGGCCAAATCCATGATATTTTATAACAGAATCATAGAAAATTAGGGTTGGAAGGGACCTCAGGAGGTCATCTAGTTCAACCCCCTGCTCAAAGTAGGACCAGCCCCAACTAGATCATCCCAGCCAAGGCTTTGTCTAGCTGGGTCTTAAAAACCACCAAGGATGCAGATTTCACAACTTTCATGGGTAACCTATTCCAGTACTTTATTACTCTCCTTGTGAGAGAGTTTTTCCTAATATCTAACTTAAACTTCCCTTGCTGCAACTTGAGACCATTACTCCTTGTTCTGTTATCTGCCAACACTGAGGACAGTCTAGCTTCATCTTCTCTGGAACCACCCTGCAGGGAGTTGAAGTCTGCTATTAAATCCCCATCACTCTTCTCCTCTCCAAGCTAAATAAGCCTGGTTTCTTCAGCCTCTCCTCGGAAGTCATGTGTCCCAGCCCCTGAACCATTTTCACTGCCATTTGCTGGACAGTTTGTCCACATTCTTTCTGTAGTGGGGACCCAAAACTGGACACAGTACTCCAGATGTGGCCTCACCAGTGCCAAATAGAGAGGAAGAATAACTTCCCTTGATCTGCTGGCAACACTCCTACCAATGCAGCCCAGTATGCTGTTAGGTTTCTTGGTAACAAGGCCACACTGTTGGCTCCTGTTCACCTTATTATCCACTACAACCCCTGGTCTTTTCTGCAGAGCTGCTGCCCAGCCAGTCGGTCCCCAGCCTGTACTGGTGCATGGGACTGTTCTATCCTAAGTGCAGGATGTTAGACCCCAACTCCATGCAGTGCCCAACGACTAGGGAGATGACGGTTCAGTTGTCCATGGATCCTCGTACTAATTAGCTAGAGATGGAAGGGAGCAAACACCAGCACACATTGCTCGCAACAGCTTTATTCAGAATGGAGACAGCTTCGGGCGGGCTCCCTCACAGACACAGCCTGTGAAACCAGGGGACCTGCACGGACCAATAGTTTTTTCCCATATTTATACACTTTGGTTTATACTCATTAACATTTACTCTACCCTCACTCCTCCTTTTGTTCCACCCATCTCTCTTCCTTTCTCAAGCTCTGCCTCTGCTTACCGTTTGCTTCATTAGCATGGAATTTCCTATGCATTTTACTCATTTATATGTCTTTTTGCTATGAGCACATGTCCAAGGCCATGAACTTACTTCTTCGGTCATTGGGCGGACTTTGACTAAAACCTGGAAGCTTCTGGAGGCTTCTTTACCAATCACCATTCACCCTTTCACATATGTTCATCTCAGATTCTGTTACCAATTACATGTGGTTTTTCACATTCCAATCTCTTTTTCTGTCCCAGGTTGTACCATCTTCCACATTCCTAAAACTTTACCTCATTCACAGCACACAGACTCACACAGACTTGCTGCTTTTTTAGAAAATGGTTGACACAATTAAGATGGTTACTTAACATAAGCAAATGGCTAGCTTAGCATAAGCAAAATCTGTTTGCCTAAGCATCTTGAAATATTACTTTTAATATATCTTTTTGCCTTGTGGTTAGCAGCTTTTGCTAGGCCACAGGTCATGCCGTCATTCAGCTGCAAATCCAGTGCTCCCCAAGATCCAAATATTGTCACCCTAACACAGGACTTTGCACTTCTCCTTATTGGACCTTAAAAATGTTCTCAGGAAAAAAAAAGAACAAACATTGCTAGCTGACTAGATTTCTAACTTAAGCTTGTTTGTCTTGGTGTGCTACAGTGAAGGGTCAGTATAACTAGTGAATCAGAGAAATCATATTCCCATAAGCACATTATGCATGGAGACAAAGATGAGGTCAAATGACTCTGGAAGCATTGCTAGGTTTATGTCAGAAGGGAAAACTGAAAGAATGGAACAAAATATAGCTGGTTATTTCAGCAGTGAATCAGGTATTATTTCCTATATTGTTCTCAAAGAGAAGGAGAGCCTTTGAAATTGGTTGACACTAAGCTGATTGGTGGCTTCTCTGAATTGGAACATTTTAGCAGATAAGTAAGAAGTAAAAAGGCTTGTGTTTTCAAATGGAGCAAGGACACAAAGGAAAAAAGGTAAGCACTTACCTGGGTGCTGGGGAAGAAGGATTGTGGTTTTCTTAGTGGCCAAAACTTGGAAATAAAATTCCCTAGGGGCTGCTCTGATCCAGCTATTGCTAAGTAGCTTCTGCATCCTTTAATCCTCCATTTTCCTGCTATAGTTGGAAATATACATAGCATCAAATCCCTGAATCTCTCTCATCCTTCTTCTTGGCCTGCCCATATCTTGTCCTCTTCCACCACTTGGGGAATTCTCCCAGAGAAACAGGCACAGATAGTAGGAATCCTGGTCCATGACCTGCTGCTGCAACAGAAATTGCTCATTTCAAAGCCGAAGAGATTTCTAACCCTAGGGTTTGGCCGTGTCTGCTATTTCTATCCTGGGCATCATCAGTGCAGGGAAGGTCACTGTTCTAAGGCAGAACAGTGTTGGAGGTTTGCTTGCCTCACTTTCTTGCCAGCCTTTTTATAGCAGAAAAGTGTGCTAGAGTTCCCCTTATTTATTCACTCTGGGCAAAGTTCAGGTTTACCTTTTATGATTCACTGAACTGTATCGCTAGGAGAAATTATGATACAGAACCTGCTGAGAAGCTGCAGAAGTACTTGCAGAAGTCACCATCCTCTTTCTATCTGCTTCCATCTCAGCATTCTTGACAAGCTGAGAAAAAAGAGAGCATGTTAAAGGGTGGAAAAGTAAATCTGTTCCCACAATGTTGAACTAAGTGGAGCAAATCAGTGTGCATGCATTTGAAGAAAAAATATTCTTGCATAGTACTAAAAGTTTCTGATTCTAGGTTATTTTTCTTTGGAATGCTTGTTTTTGCCTCAATATGTAGCTGATTTGGCTGGGAGTTTTTGGAGGTAGCTTCACAAGATCAAAGCCAGAACCAGCTTTGATAACACGCTATTTATGCCTCTGCCATTCAGTCCATGCAGATAGTAATGAGATTCATTTTATGTGGCCTGACATTCATGTTTACTCTAATGAGATGACTCTGCTGTCCTCCTACATTTTAATAAGCCACAGAGAATCTGGGACCATGTTTTACAAAGATTTTCCACAGTAGGATTAACAGCAGCAAAACTAGAAACGTGTCTGCTCCATCATAGGTGTTGAATATATTGGCTCATAAAATGTCAGAATCTTGCATCGGAACCTTTCAAAGTGATGCCTTCTCTGCTGCCTCGCTTCATCTGCATTATCACAGATTTAAAGCCAGCACACACATTTCTTGCCCTTTTATGTCTCTAATTGTTTTCACAAGTTCATTAATGATTTTGCCAATGTCGTAGTGAAACTAAATGACATGCTCACAATCCTTTAAAGGGAGACAGACCCTGTCAGTGATGGGGAAAGTCTCATTAGTCTTTTCAAATCGCTCCCAGCAGGTTTTTTCTGCAGATCCAAACTTGTTAGGTGCATAAAAACGCTGTCCTAATTTAATCAGCTGCCAGGCTGGTGCAATGATTCTTGTGCTTTGCTTTCAAATGGACAGCTAAAGATGCCTTTTTAAGGCAATAGCAAGAGACAGAGCTGGGCTGAATCCTGAGAATTAGCTGGGATCTGTGGCCATCTTGGGCTATTGATGCTGTCTCAGTTATTTCCCAGAAAAACCTGCGGTGAAGGTTACTAGATATAGGATTTATCTGCAACCTCCTCCCCCATCCTCCCTCCCACACCAAATATGCAGGCATTTATGCTCCAAAAATTGTGAAATATTGTCAGGAGTCTGTCTGTTTGCTGCCCACACAAGCCCCAACTGTCCTTGAGAGCCTGGATAGGACCGGTTGTCAGCTGCTGGCTGCCTTAGTGCCCTCACAGTGTTTGGTGTGGCTACGTATAAGCGGTAACCCTCTCAGTACGTTGGGGCTTTGTAACAAGACAGGTTCCCAGTCTGCTCCCTCTGTCTTGACCCCTCAGCTCTAACTCCCAGCTTGTGGCTACTGTAGCACCGTGCCCATAACCACCCCCACCCCACATCTGGGTTGCACCTGGGACAAATATGCACTTAAAATAATAGAAATATGCTCTTTAAAGTTCATTATATTATCTTTTAACTTTATGGAAAATGAAAAAAACCCATAGCATTTAAATGTTAAAGTTTTCACTTCGGTAATCATTCATGTAACTAGGAAAAAATTCATTCAGAACACGTTTTGTGTCCACTTTAGGGTATGCCTATATCATGACCTTCTACTTGCTTACCCAATAATTTGATTCACAGTATATAGCAGGGGTGGCCAACCTGCAACTCCGGAGCCACATGCAGCTCTTCAGAAGTAAATGTGTATCTCCTTGAATCAGTGGCAATGCATAGGGAGTGCATGGGGGTGCACGTGCACCCCCTGAGAGTGCCAGTCCACCCCCTGATGGCCATGCTCGCCACTTAGGTGATGGGCTGGGGGGGCAAGCGGGAACTCTGGTGCCCCCCTGCAAGTACCGGCTGATCACTGCACTCACTGCAGCCACTTTCAGGAATTGCTGCAGCCACTTCTGGGAGTGGCTGCAGCAATTGGCCGGTGCTTGCTCACAGAAGTGGCTGCAGCAAGCGCAGTGATTGGCTATTGTGGGATCACCTGGGGTGGACCCACTTGGTCCGCAGGATTGCCCACGGTTGGTGGGACTGGTTGCAGGGGGGGCATGTGCCCCCCTGACTAAGGCAGCACCAGTTGTTCATGCCTTGAATCTTTGCACAAGCACACGGTGACCAGCTTCCATTTGGACTATTTGGAAGCTGGTCACTGTGTGCTAGTGCAAAGATTCAAGGAGACACATATTAACTTCTGAAGAGCTGCATGTGGCTCCGGAGCTGCAGGTTGGCCACCCCCGCTTGGGGGGGGGGGAGGGGGTTTCCAAGCTTGTGGTGCTTCTTAGTCAGGATGGATTTGTGAGAGGTGAGAGAGATTTCTCAGCATCCACAGGTATAACAGGGCAAAACTTGAAAACAGGAGACAGTATAGCTGGTGCTTGTTCTGATCATTCCATGCCAATACCATCAAGTAACTCTTACAGTTAACAGTGGTCTGGATCTGGGGTTCAGCTTCAGAAGTTTTTGCAGCTTCTCTCTCACTCATAGACTTACATGGAGTAGAGTTGATTTGGTCTAGGGAGTCATATATTGAGAGGCCTCACATCCCAAATTGCTTGATCTTTCTAGAACAGAAAAACATGCTTCAGTCATGCTAAGATCCCTTATGACTGTAGGGTTGCCAAAGGCCAGTTGTGCAGTGCTGCTGGAGGCTTCCTCAGTAGCATAAAAAAAAAAAAATGGTATTTGTTTCTAGAGCCTCGAAATGTTGACTACAAAATAGGGCTGCATTTAGTTGCATTCCCAACATATCCAAAAAGGCTCTGGTGGTAAGGACATGTCATGCAGAACTTTGTAATGCTGAACCTTCAGGTACACCTTTACAAACACTATTTTGATATCTGGAAACACAAGTTTTATTTGTTCAGCAACCCAGTTGAGACCACACAGCAACTGGCTGAAGTACAGCAGGTATGGACACATCGCTTGCAGTGTTGTTGCCACTTTCAAAAGTATAAGCTCTAGCATCTACAGATTTCCCTTGCCAACCACGGTTTTGCCAAACATGGTTTTGAGTATCCACGCTTCAGAGAAGGGTGGATACAGTTGGAAAATCCCCCCCAGGCCCTGCTTGTGCCTCTCACTCCCCCCACCCCCACAGCCTTGCTGGTGCCCTTCACCCCCCACCCACAGCCCCTGCTCCCCCAGCCCTGCCGCTTTTGCCAACCACAGGAACTTTTAGGAACCTAACCCAGTGGTTGGTGAGGGAAATCTGTAAAAGGAAAAGACACAATTTGTCTTCATTGCAGGCAGTAAAGATGGACTACAGTGGGCACGTCTACATGAGACATTTACTGTGGAGCTGCCTAATTAGCTCCATGGTAGAGTCTCAGTGTCTACATATGTGCCCCTATTAGATCACAGGAAATTAATGAACTCCACCATAGATGAATACTTGTAAATAGAAATATTATCCTGTAGCAGCATTCTTTAGTGCACAGCAATGTGTGTAGATGCTGATGGGGCTGCCTGGGGCACAAGGGTTACTTCAGTGTGGGGCTGCCTGCCAGCTCACTGTGTTGCAATCATGTTCATATGTGGCACCTAGGAGCAATAAACTCCAGCTTGATATGCACTGGAGTTTATTGCTCTGGTCGAATAGCACATGTAGATGCACTCAGTAAACATCAAATGTGTTGCTTTTGTATGACTGGTCCTCTTCAACAATTTTGAAGTCTACAAGGAAAGTTTGCCAGGTTTAACAGTGAGTTTCCCAACTATCAAATGGACAGATTATGGTCCCAAGTCATCTGTAGTTTCATCTATAGCAATCCAGATGTAATTTTTCCCAAGATCACTATTAATCTACTCAATTGTAGAATTATAAACTATATCAAGAAAGAGGCCTCTCCCTCTGAGAGCACTAACTGGATGGAAGCCCAGAAGGCTAATGGCCCTGTTGACACCTGCTGGGGAGCAACAGGATAACCTGGAGATTTTGGTGAACCATAAACTGAACATAGGCCAACAGTGTGTTCTTGTTGCAAAAATAGCATTCTGGGTTATGTTAACAGGAGTGTCATTTGCAAAACAAGGGAAGTAATTCTTCCACTCTATTCAGCACGGGTGAGGCCTCACCTGGAGTACTATGTCCAGGTTTGGGTCCCACACTTCCAAAAAGATGTGGCAGTTTGGGAAGAGTCCAGTCTAGGGCAAAAACATGATCAAGATCCTGGGGAGCAAGACATATCAGGAAAGGCTGAAAGAGCTAGGGTTATTTAGTCTGCAGAAGAGAAGACTGAGTGGGGATTTGATAACAGTCATCAAATACCTGAAGGATGATTATAGAGAAGATGGAGATGGGCTTTTCTTTGTGGCTGTAAGGGATAGGACTAGAACCAATGGCCTCAAGCTGAAGCAAGGAAAATTTAGATTGGAGATTAGGAGGAACTTTCTGACTCTGAAGGTGGTCAGGCATTGCAACAGGAGAAGTTGCGGAATCTCCATCCTTGGAAATGTTCAGAGTAGGCTGGATAGACACTTGGAAGGGATCGTTTAGTCAGAAATGATCCTGCCTTGAGCAGGGGGCTAGACTAGATAACCCTATGAGGTCCCTTCCAGCCCTACTTTCCTATGATCCTATGAGTGGAAGGGAACAATGGGCAACCCTAAACAGGCTTAACCTGCATTAAATCCTGTACACTATTTTGGGGGTTTTCTGCTAAAAAGTGACTATATTGTAAAGTTTGGGAAAATATAATTTATGTAGCCAGGCAGGGTCATGTACATGGTAGAAGCCAATCTAGAAGTGCAAGTCACTTTTTTCTTTGACAACTTGAAGAATAATACATGTTCTTTCAAAAAGCAAATCTGTGCTTTTTTATGCATTCACAGTATTGTTATACACTAATCAAGCGGTGGGTAAAATGGCGGACCTGGCTGAAGGCTGGACTCCATTTCCCAGCAGCCCCTGCCTGCGTTGCTGCAGCTGGTTTCCATGGAGACCCCAACAGCAGTGGCATGGGACAGTGTGGAGCTGGGGTTTGCATAGAGACCTGCCCCAGCAGCACTGGTAGGGCACGCGGCTGGGTGGGGAGCTGCTCTGGGCCCAGGGCTGGGATCTTGGGGTGGTGACAGCGTGATCCAGATTGCGGCTGTGCCCCAGCTCTGGACCATGCTGACGGTGCCACAAGATCCCAGCCCTGGAGCATCTCCCCGTCCAGCTGCATGTCCTGCTGGTGCTACTGGGGCTGGTCTCCATGGAAACACTGGCCCTGCTCTGTCATGGTGCTGCTGCTGCTGGGGTCTCTATGGAGACCAGCCACAGCGACATGGGCAGGGGCTGCTGGGAAATAGTCAGCTGTGGACCTGATCCCACCTGCAGGCTGGACTTTGCCCACCCCTGCTAATTCCTCAAATAAGTATCTATATAGGCATCTATACACTCTTGGAGCTGTGTTGATACAACTAGTGTTTTAGTCAAGTTTCTGGTAGCCTGCACACCTAAGAAAAGAATATGCATTTGCATATAAATTTGATGTCTTGCCATTACACCTATTAAAAATATATATATTAAAGGAAAAGGGCTAATATACTCTCTCACTCTTATACAGACACTCTAGTTCGGGGGGAAAAAAACATTGATTAAAGACAATCTGGTACCTGATGGAACATATGCAGCAAAGCTGTACTTTGAAGCAATGAAGTATCTGTCTCAAGAGTTCATCTATCCCTCCTGCTTTCACAACACCAGAAACCATAAACAGCTGCAGTATCAAAATTATTTTCACAGAAACCATTTGTAGTGTCATAAGTAGAGAGTTTATTATGCTTTCTGTTAGAGAACGATCAAAAGTCAGGAACAGATGAATGAGTAAAAATGACAATTGCATGGGGTGTATACAATGAGTGTAAAGCAGCACAGCCCTGCTGCTTTTAACAAAGCTATGCCAGTTTCCATAATTTGAGAGACTGATACTATTTTTTTCCCATGGCCTTTAGTAATAATAAGGGAAAGAGGAGAAATATAGCAGAAAATACAGAAGATGATTGGATGTATTTATCTGTGAATAATGTATTTAGATGAATCTTATAGAGTCTGACTCAGTAGAATTTACTCAAAGGCCCCAAGTGGGTTCAGTTGGAGTTGTGGTGGATGGATCACAGAGTAAGCAAGTCCTGTAAGGTTGGTCTTTCAGTGGTAAGTCATCTCCCTCAATGGTCTCTGCAGAAATTAAGCTCTAGTTGAGAGCACAATACAGGAAGTTTTGGGAGAAGAAGAGTGTGTGGAGTCTTCAGGGACACAAGGATTTACCCAGCTCACAGTGGAGTAAGTTCCAGGATGAACCACTGGTTCTCAGATAATCACGATGTAGGATTCATAGCGAGTGTCTAAGGCTTGATTAGCCTTTCTACCACTGCCTGTGGGATGGAGACAGTTTGGGGTGGGCAGCAAAAAGAAGGGCAGAGGCTTTGGTCTTATTTTCCAGTTCTCATAAGAGCTTATTCTTTAGGGATGTTGTTAGGGTAGTTTCCTGCAGGTCATCGGGGAGAGCCGCAATGCCTGCTCTATCAGCATTGTGCTGGTCCATCCCACTCCCTCCCCATGCCCCCCTGAGTGCTACTCAATTATGTGACTTGCCAGTCTGCCCAGAGACCCCTCCCATGTACACCGGGGCACCAAGTGGAGGGCTGAAGACAACGAAGAAGCAGGCCTTCTGTGGAGTTGCTGTTGCAGTGAATGGCAGGTGTACTGGGCCTTCATGAGGATGGCCTTGACCTTATTCCATCTCCCTGAGAGTCTTGAATTTGGAGGGCTAAAACCTAGGAGGACACCCTCTCTACTTAGGGAAGCTCAGGTAATTTCTGCTCTGGTATCAGTTTGGCTGCATTTTTTAACACACGAAGAATGTGATCTGAGCAACGTAGAGACAGAGAGAAATTAAACAGGAATAGCATCAGCAGCAACACGCAGGAAAATATGAAGCATGCAGCATCTGAGCTGTTCCAAAGCCAGCGTTCAAGCAATGCCAGATTCACCACCAGGCATGAAGAAAGACACTCTCTCTCCCTCTTAGTCTCTTTATTCAGCAGCATTTTGGACACAAAGCAGTGCTGGAGTGGATGGCCTGAAATAAACTGCCACTCAAAATAAGCGATACGCAAGAGGAGAATCAGAGGATTGGCAAGTGGAATGGAGCAACAGTATGCAGGATGAAGTGGGGTAGAAAGCAAATGGGGTGACCGTGTCACAGGTGCAGGCTGTGCTGAGAGGAAAGAAAACAAAAAAAAAAAAAAAACCCAAACCGCTTCATCACTTCCACAAAAGTGTTAGGCCATCATGAACCATCGGAGCAGCAAATTATCCCACTGTTTCTAAGATGTTGTTACTGTGTTGAGATAAAGAATGGAAATGATTTCCAAAGTCTTGGAAGTATATTCTTTTGCACGCATCTAGATGAGGACACTTCTACCACAAAGCCTTAATTAAAGTATTTGATTTCCCTTTGTACATGGAGTTAATTTATGTGACATAATTAAGTCCCTCTTGTGTAAATATAATGCATTTTTTAAATTGAAGTAGGTAATTAAAACAACCAAACAAAATCTCTTCTTCTGAAATTTTAACTCTAAAATCTCAAATTATTTTTTCAATTTAGCTTTGTTTTATTTGAGCACTTTTGAAAGGGAGTGAGTTAAACGTAAGGAAGCATTTCAAATAATTTTTTCTTCCTTCTTGGTTTTTCTCCTCCACACAATCTGGATTTTATACACAGCATTTGAGACGTTTAAAAGTTTTTGAAAAGATTTAATTGTACCAAATAATGGATCTCAATATTTTTGGACTGTATTAGTTCAAGTAGCCTGACTGAAGTGAATTGTTATGTAGTGTCAGTGACAATACAGGAGAAAAGACACAGTTCTTTCCTTCTGTGCATTTGAAATAAGAGCACATCTGACTGTACTAATACTTTTATGAATGTAATTCTCAACCTTATCTATATAAAAGTAAGAAATCTGGGTACTTCCTTAAAGCAGCAACCAATATGTAATAGTAAAGAGAATCATAGGGACGTAGGGCAGTAAGGGACCTCCATCTAGTCCAGGGGTGGGCAGAATAAGGCCCATGGGCTGGATGTGGCCTGAAATAGGTCTTTGTCCAGCCTGTGGCGGGTCCCTCAGTCCCCTGACCCAGACACCATCTGGCCATGGCATGAACTGGTGCCCCCTGGGTATGCAGCAGGGGAGGGGTGGCTCCACAGCTGGATTACCTTTCTAGGCAGCCCATGTGGAGGCAGCTCCTTCCAGCTGCTGCCACCACCGGCCCCAGCCCCATGGTACTGGTGGGGACCCGTACTGCACAGCCCTGACCCTGTGCACCCCACACCTGCTCCAGACTCATCTGCCCAGGCTCAGCAGCAGTGGTGTGGGACAGAAGCTGCTGCTCAGTGTGGGGCAGAAAGCAGCCTCTCCCCCTCACCATTGCTGGCGCTTCCTGGTGTAGCCTCTCAGAGCCCATGTTGCACTGGGCTGCCCTGTGTCTGTTCTGTGCTGCCACCACTGCCCCACTGGGCAGCTCAGAGGTGGCAGTGCCAGCAGTGGAGCTGCAGGGCAGCCCTGCACAGGCTCCAGGCAGCTACAGCAGGAAGCACTGGTGGTGCCGAGGGGGAGGGGCTGCTTTCACTCTGCATTGAGCAGCAGCTTCTGTCCTGTGTTGCCGTTGCTGAGCCTAGGAGGATGAGTGTGGGGTATGCAGGGTTGGAGCTGTGCAGCATGGGTCCCCACCAGTACTGTGGGGTTAGGGTCGGTGGTGGTGGCAGCTGAAAGGAGCTGCTGCCACCTGGGCTGCCTAGAAAGGCAGTCCAGCTGTGGAGCCACCCCAGCTCTGCTGCATGCTCAAGGGGCGGCAGGATGTGCCACAGGTGGGTGGAGCAGATGGGGCTGGGGCGGGGCTGTGCGTGGGTTGAGTCCAGAGCAGGTGCAGGGTTGTGCACTGTTGATGGTGGCAAGGAGGCGTCTCAGGGTGTGCAGGCTCCAGGCTGTTGTGGAGTGGGGGCTGAATGGTTCAGGGGTGCATGCGCGAGGGGCTCCCATGCACACCCCACCATATACACACAAACCCTTCCCCACACACAATCACACACCCCACAAGCACCACACCCTCCCCCCACACACCTCTGGAGGGAGCCCCATGCACTGCTACACTCACATACCCCGCCACACATGCACCCCCTCCATGCACATCCCCAGCCACCCTCCCCTCCACACAACCCACAACTCCCCACAAACCCCATACCCACCCACACCCCACATCCCCACAAATATCTCCCACAAACCCCCATACCCACCCACACCCCACATACACACACATCCACCCACACACACTCCTACAGCCCCACCCATACCCACCCATCCTTACCCCGCCACACAACCCTATAAAATACTGGAGTAAGACTGCATTTTGAGCTATTATGCAATTATCACCTCTATATACACAACAAAACACACACAAGTCAGGACAAAATCTTAAAAAAAAAAAATTATGCTATTGTCAATGTTTGATTTTTAGTATATAATTTGTTTTTTTCTGGTTCCAAGATGGCAAATTCCTTTCCCAAAAGGAGTACTTCTGGGGGACTTCCAGTAGCAAAGGTCAGGGGTTAGGGGCAGGACTTCCAGTCCCAAGATGGCAACCAGGGGGTGGGGCACCTGTCAAGGGGTGGGGCTACACTTGTGTCCCTCAACAGTTTGCCAAAACTCTTTAAGTGGCCCTCCAGGCAAAGTAATTGCCCACCCTGATCTAGTCTAACCCCTTGCCTGAGGCAATAATGACATCTGAAATACAAGGTAAAGCAAAACCAAGCAATAGAGACCATACGGCACCTGGCCAATTTTGTAATTTAGTGAATGACTGAAAAAACACCCTCTGAGCTGCGAAGTGATGTGACCCTAGAAACATGACATGTGAGTGCCCCACCTTAACACGTCCAGTTTTGAGATCTTGGGGGAAGGACTCACATGGGCAGGGCAAGAAAACTTTAGTCCAGTACATGGTTAGTACTAAAGACTCTTCTTTAGGTGGGAGCTTAGCTGTGAATTTTTTTTTACGGTCAGTTTGCTTGAGTGTTCACTGAGGATATAAACGGCTGTCTTTAGATATCTAGCTTGTTATAAACCAAGGCAGCCCTACCCTGAAGCTTCACACTTCTTTAGTGCTGAACATATAACAAAGTGTAAATTTCAATGCTTCTGGCTGTCTCAGCAAATTTGTTAAGCCCTACTCCCACCAGCTGGCATTTTGCTTTATTGCTTATTAGCACTGAAAACCTTGACTGAATCAGAAAAGAGAAGCAAAAACAAAGTCCTTTTCCAAGATAAAAGTGCATCCAAAAACATTCAGAGACTTGACTTCTACGCATTCAAAGCACCCATGGAGCTCTTGCATAGGAAGGGCTGCAGCATTATGGCTGCTCGCACACTAAATGCAATCTCTCCCCTAATTTGAAGATCATGTGGAACAGACAGCTTGTTAGGCTGGTTGTTCTTGTGAGCTGTGTTCTCTCTGTTTCCCATAATTCCTCTGTTTAGTCTCTTACCTCCTTTTGTTTGTGCTGCTGTACTGGTTTCTGAGTAAGGAGGAATGGCTGTAAGTATTCTCATACCTGCATATCCAGTAGGCAAATCAGTTCTGTGGGCTGGATGCTTTCACAAGCTTTGGTCTCCCATCTCCCCAGTTCTTAGTGGTTCTGATGGATCACTCTTCTCTTTCTGGCACATTGATAAATGGAGAAAGCACAGGCTTTAGATTTTCATTTGCAGCTTGGCTAGTCATACCTGGACAGCAAACTTGCCATGGAGTTTAGATTATCTGTGCTCCTGCCCTGCAGTCTGAAATCACATTTAAAGCTGACACAGTCTGGAGAAAAAAAAAAAAGACTACCCCCTGTCCCATGAAACTTCAATTCAGGGTTAAATTACAGTCCTTTTTTGGGTGGGGGCGGTGCAGAAATGGAGGAATGGTGCTGTGTGCACAGCTGTGTTCAGGGCTATAGTGTTTTAGGCCAGCAATTCATCAACCATCTGTATAGTGATTAAAACTCTTTTGGGGTAGGTGTATCAGCCCTCTCAGAAGGAACCTGTGTAGCTACATCCCTACAATCTCATGGTGCTGTGTAGCGCCATCCCATGAATATGAGTAGCTGTCTATCTGCCTCCACCGTGCCTTTTCTGTCCACTTCTGATCTGTGCGTATTGCGTGGAATTGGGAGGTAATGCTTTCTTTAACAATTCCAAGTTGCCCTGATGCAGTGAGACAATGGATGTTTCTAGGGAAAGCAGCGGAAGTCATCGAAATATTATTGCTACAGTATGAAGCGCCCCAATCGGCCTTCCTTTCTACTCTGCTTAGAGCACCATTTACATTTGCCTTGCTTGACTCCCTCCTTCCCCCTGCCCCCCTTGCCTCTCCCAGAGTTGGGAAGAGGCAGAGGTTTAGGCTGAATAGTCATTACTCTGCCAAGCACTGGTACAATACTACCAACTCATTATGTTCCTCTTGAAGCAGGTAGCAAGTAAAAGAAGAGGAAAGACTTTGCTTTGTGAAACCCCCTTTCCCTTGGTAACATGCTGCAATCAGTAGAAATGAGCTGGGTGCTTCTGCTGTGACTGAGCAGTAAAGGGTCTTGGAAGTACTATGTATTGCTATGCATCCCTGATGGTTGGGAACTTGATTTCTTTAGTTTGCATATAAATAAGTAGAGTGGATTGAAAGAGCTTTACTGTTTTCTGTTTGTTTGTTTATTTTTTGTGTATGTGGAAAAGTGCCAAGCCACGTCTGTCATGCAAGACTGGGGAGCGAAGAACAAAGGTTTATCTGAGGACTTCTAAACAAAAAAATGTAAAATGTTTAAGGTTGTAGCGGTATTGGTCTAGAGGTAAAGGGAATTAGAACTCGTGGTGGAGATGAGATCTTTTATTAAAACAATTAGATTTTTGCAAAAAATTGTTTACTTATTTTTAATTTTAAAGCATTTAAGGAATTTTGATATTTTTCTATTTTCAGGGAGTTTTCTCCTCTCTCTTCCCTTTCCTCCTTGGCCTGCTTTTCCAATTTGCTGCTGAAAAGCTAGCAGGAGGATACCATGGAGTAAAGGGAGGAGGAGCAGGGAGAAAGAGGAAAATAATTTACTTCTGGGTTCATTTAATTAAATATAAATTTTCCCAAACCCATCGATCACAAACGTTTTCATGTTGTATAAGGTCTCCTTTTTCCCCACCAAGCAATGAAAATTAATTTGGAAAAAAAATTAATTCCTTCTAGTGAGAAGTTGAAGCCTTCAGTCTCTTGCTCTTAGGTTCATTTGGTTGGTTTAAAAAAATACTTAGGCCAGGTACAGACATTAACACACTTACCAGTATAAATAATCAGAAACCAGTCTATGCCAGTAATAGAACAGGAGTTCGGCACACAAAACTGATCTATACCCATGACAGAACAGAAGCTCAGCACACATAGACTGGTTTAAAAATGGCAGAACCCAGTCTGAGATTTACAGCCCCCACCCCAAAGGGTGAATGTGGCTCTGTTTGCTATCAATCTTGCTATGCCCCTCATAGGAAACTGCATAACCTACATCGATTCCTCAGGCTTTCTGAATGTCTGTACCTAGCCCTACTGTTCACCATTCAAAGTGCTACAATGGATAGAGAGCAGAAGCAAACCTACTTTCTCCAGTGCTACAGGCCTGCTCGAGACAAAACAGTCTCCATAGGCAAGTTTTCTGACTCTTCTCTTGGACTCATTCATTTATTCTCTTCTTCCTGGTGCAGTGGATTAAGGGGAAGCATAGTCGAAGTGTAAAAGAGAAGATAAACATCTGGTGCCCTTCTGGGCCTTATGAGAAACAGAAACATGGAGGCCTGTTCTCAACCCTTCTGTAATTCCCAGTCCATGAAAATTGTTTGGATCTTCTCATTTTGTCCTGATTCAAAATGATTGAAAAAACACCTCTGAATCTGATACTTTTAAGGGAATATAAACCCTTTTTTGTGCAGAGCTGCCTTGGCTTTCAGTGAGATATCAAGCTCCTTAGAAGTATCTGAAGTGAGGCCCCACAATTACTTGAAATCCCCATTGCTGCTTTCTTTTCTAGGATCTACCATAGATCATGGTTGACTTCTGAGCAGAAAGGAGGTAACTTTCTCCCATTATGTAACATTGTGCTGCTGCATTACTGTCTGTGAAGTATTTACAAGCCTTTGCATGGAAGGTGCAGTTCAGTATGAAGTACTGTTAAACAAGAGAAAATAATTTGCAGTTATTAAGTTACCTGGATGAATTTCACCTTTATTCTACTTCAAAATTGCTTGTGAACAGACTGTTAGATACTCAAGTATACTCGTTATTGCAAATGATTTGTGAATTTGTGATTGCTGGTGAGTTATGCATGTCATATGGCTTTTGTTCCCTGATTGGAAACTTTCTGTAGAGCAGTAACCCAACAGGGCATGAATATTTCTGCAAATAGACTAAGCATTAGAACCAAAGTCCTTGTGATGGAGAAGTTGGGGGGGGAAGGGAGCAGGGGGTTAGTTTTTTTTCAGTACTTTGCAGGACTGAAGCTGAAGAGCAGATCCTTTGCTTATTTGGGTCATTGAAAATCTTTCTGTGTACTTCAACAGATGCTTGGTCCAACCTAAAAAATTCTTTATCCTGTAAGTTTCTGGGTGGGTGCTTGCTGTCCGTGGAAAACAAACATATAAGGGCTGTGAATGTAGATGAATCAAATGTTGTTCTTTAAATATATATGTGCAGAGGGAAAAACAAACAACAAAAAACAAAGCCTTTCTGCTTTCTCTGCTTTGATTATTTTAACATATTATTAAAGAGAGCCCATGTCTCTTCCTACCATTTGATACACGAATTAGGACTTAATATGAACAGTAGTAAATCAGGTTCTGAGATACTGGAAGTAGGTTGATCCTAGTTGGCAGCCTCTTTCATAAACACATGCTGCTTGCCAGGGCTTTGCGTGAGAATAGCAATGGATTTCATAGATTTCATAGACATTAGGGCTGGAAGGGACCTCGGAAGATCATCGAGTCCAGCCCCCTGCCCAAAGGGCAGGAAGTCAGCTGGGGTCATAGGATCCCAGCAAGATAAGCATCCAATTTTCTCTGGAAGGTGTTCAATGTAGGCGCTTGAACCACCTCCGGTAGCAGGCTGTTCCAGACCTTGGGGGCTCGGACAGTAAAGAAATTCTTCCTTATGTCCAGCCTGAAACGGTCTTGTAGTAGTTTATGACCGTTCGACCTAGTCGTCATCCCTTGGGGCGCTCTGGTGAACAAATGTTCCCCCAGATACTGGTGGTCACCCCTGATAAACTTATAGGTGGCCATCAGATCACCCCTGAGTCTGAGCTTTTCCAGGCTAAAGAGCCCCAGGGCTCTCAGCCTGTTGTCGTAGGGTCTGCTTCCCTGACCTCTGATCATGTGCATGGCTCTTCTCTGGACTCTCTCAAGCTTCTCCACATCCTTTTTGAATTGGGGAGCCCAAAACTGGACGCAGTACTCCAGCTGCAGCCTCACTAAGGCTGAGTACAGGGGGAGAATGACGTCCTGGGATTTGCTTGAGAAACATCTATGGGTGCAAGCCAGCGTTTTGGTTGCTTTACTAGCCGCAGCATCGCATTGCAGGCTCATGTTCATCTTGTGGTCAATGATGACCCCCAAGTCTCTTTCTTCCATAGTGCTAGCCAGCGTAGCACTGCCGAGCCTATAAGGATGCTGCGGGTTTTTCTTCCCAAGGTGGAGAACCTTGCATTTATTGGCGTTGAACACCATCAGATTCTCATCCGCCCACTTGCTGAGCCTGTCCAGGTCAGCCTGGATCACCCGCCTGTCTTCTGGTGTGGATGCTTTGCCCCAAAGTTTGGTGTCGTCGGCGAACTTGGCCAGTCCGCTTCTGACTCCAGTGTCCACATCATTAATGAAGATGTTGAACAATATGGGTCCAAGGACAGAGCCTTGGGGGACCCCACTGGTCACAGGACACCATGATGTGTGACTTCCATCAATTACTATCCTCTGGGTCCGACCACGGAGCCAGTTTTCCAGCCAGTGGATCATGGTAGACCCAAGGTGACAATTGGCCAGTTTCACCAAGAGGTGATCATGGGATACCAGATTGAAGGCTTTTTTGAAGTCAAGATATATGACATCAATCTCTTCTCCCTTGTACAGGTGATGGGTCACCTGGTCGTAGAAGGAAATGAGATTGGTCAAGCAAGACCTACCCGCGACAAACCCGTGCTGGCTATCCCTTAAGATGTTGGCGTTGGCCAGTCCATTAAGGATGGCCTCTTTAATAAACTTTTCTAAGATCTTCCCTGGGATAGAAGTCAGGCTGATGGGCCTATAGTTAGCCGGATCCACTTTCCTCCCTTTCTTGAAGATAGGCACCACACTGGCCTTCTTCCAGTCTTTGGGCACTACACCAGAGCACCAAGAGTTTTCAAAGATCTGTGCTAGATGGAAAGCATCTATACTGAGTTTGAAGCTGGAGGGTTAGCTAAAAAAACTGATGAAGTACTTTACAGGAGGAGATGGAGGGCCATATTCATATGAAGAAATCTCCATCCTTAAAAGTTTTGGAGAGCAGGTCAGTCCAGCACTTGGCTGGGATGGTCTTGGTAGGGAGTGACCTGTCCTGAGCGGAGGTTGGATTAGATGTCTTCTAGAGATCCCTCCAGCCTTGTTTCTCTGTGACGAATAGTCGGGCACTGAGTATATGGTGCGGGCTGTTCTCAATATGGGATGTGGAAGACTTAAACAAGAAAAAAATAAGTCTTGGTTCACATGAGGGGAGGAGATGACCTCAGGCACATTTCTTGAGCCATATGGTCTTCCAAGTTGGTGGAGAAGTGCAGTGAGATTGTCCTATAAGTATGGTGCGAGTTGTGGATGAGAAATTAGACATGATGTAGGCAGGGACTAGAGGATTGTGAAAGGGCTGTGTAGGGTTTATTGATTGGACCCTGATAGACTTGGGTGGTAGTTTCACATGACCAAGGTCCTGAATGCTGACTCCTCTCCCAGTCTATTACCCACCCAAGAACAAAAAAGAAAAAAAATTAATAAATAAAATGAGTGACTTTTAAAATGGCAAAGCCTGAAGACCCCCAGTCATGTAAAGAGACCAAAGACTGGAATCACTGGTGTGACATTGGTAACCATTTGCTTCTGCCCTGCAATAACATATCGGTGTAATTAAACCTTAGCTGCAGACAGCTGTCAAACAGCTCCTTATACGTTCCTCCCTGTACAACTACTTTGCTTTGGAAACGGCTTGAGCTGTGACAAAATGGACCCGAGTTTCTGTTTGTTGTGTTCTGCTCCTTCCTGCCTGTGACAATATTGTTATGTGTCTTGTTATAAAAGCATGGCGGGTTGTTTTCCCCTGGTTTGTAATTTACATTATAGTCCTCTGTCTAATTTTCATGCCATTTTTCTGCTTCAGTTTGGAGGTTTGCATGTGGCATTACTAACAGTTGCTTCTTTTGGCTTGTGATTGGCAATGAGAACAGAACTGCTGTATTCATGCTAATGAAGGTGGAAATGCCGGCACCCTCAGTATCACTAATACGTCGCTCTCAGTGTGCTGTATGAATATTTTTGCCCAGCTGGTGAGAGTGACTTGCTAGCATATGCAACAACGTTCACTTTGTCA
This sequence comes from Alligator mississippiensis, assembly GCF_030867095.1. Taxonomy (NCBI): domain Eukaryota; kingdom Metazoa; phylum Chordata; order Crocodylia; family Alligatoridae; genus Alligator; species Alligator mississippiensis. The sequence goes on along the minus strand of NC_081836.1, from coordinate 44,595,079 downwards.
GACTTCTGGCTGTCCTTCTAGACTAGTGCAGATCCCAACTGCACTGACATCAACAATTAGTTCATTCTGCTTGGGTTAATTAAAATAAGCTAAGAGTATCACTTGTTATCATGGTTTTTAAAGGCATACAAGTGTCTTTCTTGTCTATTGTCCCATTCCCATGGCTGATCATTGCTGATTGCTTCATGTTGCAGCTGTGTAATGGCTACTAAATCTATAGTGATACAGAAACAACAGCCAGCGAAAACTAGAAGACTTCTTGCTTTTGTAGCTGTCTTCGGCTCAGTGACATGTTTTAGCACTATCATCTCTATTACGTGGCTACTGAAACTGAACATTGCCCTTTGATAGCTGGGTAGCGTTGGTACCTATGGCTGTTATGGCAGGAGTCACCAGACAATGCTCTTACATATTGTTTTGCAGAGCTTTGGACATGTAACCTTTGCAGAACTGCTGCCTTCCTGTTTGACTGTTTTAGTCTCTTTAGGGAGTTGTTGCAAGAAGTAGGAGAAATTGCATTCTGCCAAAATGTCCTTAACGAGTCAGTTCTTGAAGCAGTGATTCCCTTGGAGTCAGGAATTGGAGATCCCGGAAAGAAGGAATTGCTTGCTTGCTGGGGGTGACTGCCCACCTCTGTTCAAGGTCTGTTGCAGAAATAAAATAATATACTCACATAGCTCAACTCTACTGCACCAACTTCTTCAGAAGGAACTTGGCCTTCACAGCCCCATAACATGCTGTAATGGGGCTGAGGAGCTACATCATCATGGTTCAGATTTGTATACCTCACCTTTCTAGAAATCTAAAGGAGCTGCTAAGGAGACCAGCACTGTTCTTTCCCATGGAGATCTTGCTTTTGTTCATTTGAAGGGAAAATTCATTCTGATAATACATGGCTGGCTTTTAGGTACATCTAGATGACTTCCACTATGCTCTCATGCAGAGATGCACCTGAGCACACCAAACTGGAAATGCAGTGGGGAGATTGCTTATGGGTATCCATTATGGCTGCTCCCAGGACTTCCATCATTGGTTTACTCCTGTGGAGTAGAAGCATAATCATATCTACCACTTTCAGTCAGGTGATATTACTGTTCCTTTTAAAGACAGCCTGCTGAAAACTAAAATTGATAGGCTGCTATTTATGTTACAGGCACAGCTGCAGGATTTGGATCTTGCCCTGCTTAGGGGTCATACAAAGGCATGGTTCTTTTTAGCCTAGTTTCTTTTACCTTTGCTTCACATTGAGTTAGATTGTCTCTACTGCAGCCTTTGGAGCAGGGATGTTAGCTCGGCATCATGTTCATTTTGTGTTTCTCCATGCACCAAAATATCATCAATGATATTCAGTCCTACAGAGGTTCCTGGTTGCTGACTTGCAGTGATATTCTGAAAGATGTTTGCTGCTGATGGGAGGGAGTCCTCTGTCCTAAAGGGCATAAAAGACAACATTGCATTTAATATATTGGCATCCCTGAGTCACGGCAGCAGTTTACATGATTTATCTGTAAGACAGTGGTGCAGCATAGCATGTTCTATAGATGAAAGCACAAACAAATCATGCTATAACCAGTTGTAAATTTCCTTTATTGCTAAAGTGTCTAAGTTAATAAATGCAGCAGCAGCATATTCAATAATTGAATCATTTGAACAATATGTTAAATAACAGGCTGTTCACCCATTAAAACCAAAGCCCGTTCAGCATCTCCAGCAAGGATGCAGGAATTCAGTAGAAGGAAGATGGGGAATTTGCAGACAAAACAAGGTGCCACATGTTGTGTCCCTTCATGCTGATAGGAATGGTGCTGTGGTAAGCCCTGGGGTGAGGAGGAAATGGACAACATGTACCATGCTACTGTGTGTAACAACTTCAGTTCCATTGCATTTGCATTAATAGTTTGAACCCAACCTAGAACAATTGCTCATAATCAGGGATCCTGGTTTTGCTTTGTTAAAAAAATCACAAATTCTCTGCTACCCCCCCCCCCAATCCATGATTAAAATTAAAGCCCCTGCTCCCCCAGCCCTGCTGAAGGAGGCCCCCAGCTACTAGGGGTATGGACCCGGGGCTGCAGCCCCCTGCCCCCACTCCCCCCCCCCCGCTGTGGGCTTGGGCGAGGCAGCTCCCCACTGCTGCATGAACTCCCAGGGGGTAGGGGAGACCCGCATCCCCCACCTCTGTACCTGGGACAGGCACAGGCTAAGGCTGCTGCCCGGCAGGGTGGGGCTTGGGGTCCAGGGTTGCAATGCACAGCTGCAGGGCCCCAGCCAGGAACAGGACTGGCTCCGGTGCAAATTCCTGCACTTAGGACAGAAGAATCCCATGCACTGCTGCAGGCTTGGGATTAACTGGCTAAGCAGAAGCTCTGTAGAAAAGGACCTGTGGGTTTCAGTGAACAATAAGCTAGATATGAGTCAACAATGTGCCTTTGTGGACAAGAAGGCTAACAGCAGACTGGGCTTCATTAGAAGGAGTGTTGCCAGCAGCTTGAGGGAAATAGTTATTCTCCCTCTATTCTGCACTAGTGAAGCCACATCTGGAGTACTGCACCCAGTTTCTAGCCCCCTACTATAGAAAGGATGTGGACACATTAGAGAGAGTCCAGCAGAAAGCAGTGAAAATGGTTAGGGGGCTGGGGCACATGACTTATGAGGAGAGGCTGAGGGAACTGGGCTTATTTAGTCTGCAGAAGAGAAGACTGAGGTTGGATTTAATAGCAGCCATTAACTACCTGAAGAGTGGTTCCAAAAAGGATGCAGCTAGACCAGGGGCAGGCCAAGTAAGGCTCACAGGCTGGATGCAGCCTGCCAGGCCAATCTATTTGGCTGGCGGGGCCCCTAAAAAAATTAGAAAATTAATATTTATCTGCCCCTGGCTGCCTGTCAAAGATGACAGGATACAGGGGCAGTAGGACCCAGGGGGAACAAGCAGCAAAAGCAAACAGCTGCAGCAGCAAAAGCAAACAGCTGCAGCAGCAAAGCCTGCTCAGCTACACCCCAGCCCTGGCCAAAGCCTGTGCCTAGCAAGGGCTTCTGAGGCAGGGGCTTCTGGCCTGTGGCTGTTCCTGCCTCCCTGCACAGGAGGGAAATACTGGTAACAAAGAGGGGGGAAGGGAGGCAGGGGAGAACCACAAGTGCTTGCCCCAGCCCTCAGGGCTGGTCTGGGGTGGCTCCTGTGGTCCCAGTGCTGCAGCTGGGAACCATATGGTGCCCGAGCAACTGGTGGGGGGGGGAGGGGAGTCGGGAAATGACTATGGAAGGCAGAGGGAAGGAGCAGTGAGTGGCAGGGGTCTATGGAGCAGGGCAGGCTGCCTCATCTTCCTCCTGGCACAGCACAGCCCAGCCCAGCCCAGCCCAGCCCAGCTCCATAGAGCCACTGCTGGCCCGAACCTCGTGCTCCTGCCACCCTGCTCTGGGTGGCTGGCACTGGCTCCAGTGCACTGACATGGGCTCTGTGCTCCCACCCAGCTGTTGCTGTGCTCTGCATGCCTGCACGCTACCCTTTCCCTCCGCCTTCGCAGCTATGTCCCCACTCCCCACCCCACCTGCTAGCTGGATGCTCCAACACTACATGGTTCCCAGGTGCAATCCAGGAGCAGCTGGGATGTGGTGCATGAGTGGGGTGGGGCTGTAGGAGAAGGGCAGTGGTGGCAGATTGGGGGGAAGTGGCAGTGAGCAGGAGCATAGGACCTATGCCGGTGCCTTGGGGCCAGGAGCAGCAGGAGTGCAGAGCCTGGGCTTGCAGGAGCGCTGGTGGGGGCTCTGCCTGCTGCTGGGGGGTGGGGTACTGTGGGCAAACCCTCCCCCTCCACACAAGCCACATCTCTCCCCAGCCACCCTCCCCCCATACACTCACAGCCCCCCACAAACCACGTACCCCCCACCCCCCATGCCTATCCACCCCCCACAAATCCTACCCTCCCACAATATACAAGAGTAAGACTTCATTTTGAGCTATTATACTATAACCTCTATGTAGACTACACAAACACGTGTAAATTGAGACAAAAATATTTTTTGAAATGAAATTAATGAATGTTGTAGTACGTTTGATTTTTAGAAAATATAATTTGGTATTTTTCTGGTTCTGAGATGGCAAACCCCCTTGCTGAAAAGAGTACTCCCAGAGGAAGAGGGGAGGGACTTCTGGTGGCAAGGGTTAGAGGGCAGGACTTCTGGTCCCAAGGTGGCGACCAGAGGGCGGGGCACCTGTCAAGGGGTGGGGCTATCCATATGGCCCTAGGTGGCTTGCCAAAACTCGGTAAGCAGTCCTCCACCCAAAATAATTGCCCGCCCCTGGGCTAGACTGTTTTCAGTGGTGGCAGATGACAGAACAAGGAGCAACGGGCTCAAGTTGCAGCAAGGGAACTTTAGGTTAGATATTAAGAAAAACTTTTTCACTAGGAAGGTGGTGAAGCACTGGAACAGGTCACCTAGAGAGGTGTTGGACTCTCCATCCTTGGAGGTCTTTAAGGTCCAGGTCAGCAAAGCCCTGGCTGGAATGCTCTAGTTGGATGGTCCTGCTTTGAGCAGGGGGTTGGACTAGATGACCTCCTGAGGTCCCTTCCAACCCTGGTTTTCTATGATTCTATGAACTTGTATGTTATAGTAAAGCAGATGTGTTTAGCTTCACAGTCACTCTTGCAAGATGTAACCTAATTTTCTGAGACAGCTGAAAGGTTGGTCGAAGGGAGTAGTAAATGGAGAGATGACTCTCAGGCTGTTTGTAGAGATTCCCTAAAATGAAGGGTGTGAATATTTTTTTTTGAATAGTATTTAATTTTTATGACTGTAGTGATACCAACAGAAAAGAAGAGATTGTTAATAACAGGTGCTAAGTGATGTTTGTCAAAGTATAAAATATAGCTCTCGTAGCTCTCCTTTGTTATAGAAGCAAAGTTGGGGAAACTGGCATAAGATTTTTGAATGAGATGCTGTTTCTTGTTCTTCCTTCATCAGTAAGGTTTATTTGTTAATTTAGCCAAAGTAATCTGATAAGAGTGGTTTGGAAGACGATCGTAATTTGAGACCATTTCCCAGATAACGTTTGATGAGAGCGGAAAAAGGTCAGGTATAGCCTGTTTTCTAGTAGTAGTTTATCTGCAGCTTTTGCTAAAACAATGCAATACAATTACATAATATAATAATAACATTTATATCATTTATCATTTTTGCTAAATGCATACCATGAGATTGCACATTTTCCACATTAAACATAATTTAAGCAGAACTTAGTATATGACAATACAAAAACTAGATAATATAAAGCGTGAACAAAGAAGTAAAGCAGGGGTATCATATTTCAGTCTGGCTCATTCTTTGCACAAGTAACGTGAATACGCCTAGGGAGTATAGTGGAGACCATTTGTTTTTTCTTTTTTAAGAATTTAAAATCGCTACTGGAGAGAGCCATTTTCCTCTTAATTCTTCAAAGAATGAACAAGACTGTAACTAGTGATTTAAGTCCTCTGTCTGAATATAGACTCCAGCCACACCTGCCCATGATGGCTCCGGATCTCATTAGAGTGAATTACAGTCTGGTAATGGCCTCTTGTTTGTAGTTTTGTACCACAGTAGGTAGGTTTCCATGCCAAAAGAGTGCTTTATCAGTCTCACAAAACGACAAGTTTGAGAACATCTCACTTCCTGCATATCATATCTGTCTGCATACTGGCATCTTTAAATCTTAAATTTACATCTTGTTTTAAATATAGGGGAAACATTGGGTCAGTGACTCTCAGTACATTTCCTACGCCATTTGTCTGGAGGAGAACATAGACATTATTTATCCACTCAAACAAGGATTGATTTGGAAAAGGAGAGACTTCTAAAATGCACTTCTCAGAGGATCTGAAAAGCATAAAAGATCTGTTTTTCATCCAATAATTTAGCATTCTTAATTAAGCTAAGGTGCTAACATTAATTAGACCTGTTTCGGAGTGCATAACCCCCTTTCTTCCTCCCTTCCCATTGTAGAATTAAAGAGACTCTATTTTCTAACAAAATACTAATTCTAAAAAATCATGTATGCAAGTTAGTCATTGAGAATAGTTTTAAAATCTTTGCCTTGCCTAGGTCTACAAGACATGTGCTTTAAAAATTCAGACTATTTATATAACTGTTTAAGCAGAGTAATGTTGTGACAAATGTAAAAGATGCAGCAAATTTGTTGTTTGTACAGTGCCAGAATAGATAAATACAGGTTTTTCTGTTGACATATTTTTCTGTAACTTTAGTCTCTTATATTTGAACCTGGAAACTTATGTTCAGTTTCACAGAAATATCCAAATGTCATCAAACAGTCTGATTGTTCCCTTGCCTGCATATGGGCTGTGTTTACAGAGATGACTCCTTATCATGTATACTGCAGCTTCACTCTGTTTGGTAAAATAATTCCTTAATTTAGAATGTACCTCTAAGGGAAGTCAACAAAACTGTTGGAGGAGAGCATGCCACAGGAATCCCACACAGGACAGATTTGGCTTTTCATAGCATTTTGAACTCCCACTAAAGCATGCAGGGGTTGAAGATTCTCTGTGTACTAGACCCTTGGTATAATATTTAACAAATTGAATATCTGAAATGAGAGAAATGCTGAATAATCCTGAATTATTCAGTGTAGTAAGGACACACACCACAGATTTTATATTGGCAAGAGCTGGAGGCCAGGGGCTCCCTGTACCTAAACACTGTACAGTGTAAGAAAGATAGCCCTTGCCCCAAGGGGCTGGCATATGTTACAGCTATAATTAGGGATCTACCCTATTCGCAATTCCGTGTTTTTCATGGAAATTGCAAAAAAAATTGGTTTCCGTGAAAATGGCAATCATTGTGATTTTTGGCACGGAATCACCAGGAAAAGAAAACTTACTAAAAATAAAATGCTGGCTCCTCAGCAGGAGCCAGTGGTCTTCAGGGCCAATGAGGCCTGGCCCTGTAGCCTACCACAGCGGGGAGGGGGCGGAGCTGCCAGCATGAAGGGGAGCAGCAAAAATGGTGGGCCTCTCACCTCCTCACTGCTTATTGGCTGAGAGGGCTGCCCGTTGTCCAGCGCTGCCACTCTCCACTAATCAGCGGCAAAGGATGGGACTGCATGATGGGCAGCCCTCTTGGCCAAAAAGCAGCAAGGGACGGGGCTGCTAGGGCCCTTTGGTCAATTGGTGATGGGGGGAGGAGAGGGCATCATGAAAAGACCACAAAAATGGTGCTGAAGGCTGCAAGTGGACTGCAATTTTTCTTTTGCCTTAGCGTGATTTGGATAGATCCCTAGCTATAATTGTAGGTTTGATGGTTCCTGGTGGGTATCTGGCTCAGAAGTCTGTAATTTAATTTAATTAAACTTACATGGCAGGGAAGATCCCATTATCCTCTCAGCCCATCAAGTGTAGTTATAGGGTGAGGTCTGTCCCTTGTACTCTGGGCAGGCTGACCCCAGCGAGTTTCCTCAATGCAGGTAACTCAACTACACAATTTTGTGGTAATAGGGGACTTCATTCTCACTTTCCCCATGGCTTGCTTCTTAGCTAGGAACAAGTAAGACTAGTGGGGCATCAGAGCTCCAAGGCCCCCAGGCTTGGGGCTTGAACACTGGATGCCTGCCATGGATTTGGGGAGTGTCTGAAGCCCCAGACCCATGAGTCTGGGACAGTGGATACTTTCCTGGTGGTAGAGATGCACAGACTTGAACGATTGATCTCTGCTCAGTCAAAATTTGGAACTTGACTATTGGACTTTGCCCAATAGGATTTAGGACTAATTTTTAGGGCAGTGTGAAATTTCGCTGTTTTGTTTCGATGCTGTGTTGACTTGTTTCGAGCTTGAAACAGTGAAATCAAAATGAAATGAAGGGCTTTGAAACAGCTTTGAAATGAAACGAGGGCAGTCAAAAGGTTTTAAAGCTCAAGCTGGGCTTGCCTGGAGGGAAACAGGAAGTAAGGAGAGGGAGGGGGAACAGAGGGGAAGGACTGCTCTCATATTGACTGTGTACCTAGCCTGTGACTGTGATCCTTCTCTGAGGTCCCTTCCAATCCCAGTGCTCTGGGGGAGGGATAGAAAAACAGCATAAAAGGCAGCATTGTTTGAACTGGCCTGCTTTCTGCCTTGGGATCTGACTGTTACTGAGCTATCTTCCAGCAGCTCAGGAGCGTTAGACAACAAAGATGACCACTACCATTGATTTGATTTCCTACTTGCTAGCCTAGCAAGTGGGATTCTGCAATACCATTTGCTTTCTTTCTAGATCCTTTTATTATATTACTATATTCATTGATTTATTCTTTTCAATTTCATAATTATATTGGATATTTTAATATAGAATTTATATAGGAAGGCATATACATTTATATATTTTTATTTTTCTATATATATATCTTGTGGCATATTATACTATAGAATTTATATAGGAAGGCAGATGCATTTATATATTTTTATAAAGGTAAGACACTATGAAACATACCATGAAGCATGGTGGAAAGACAGCTGGCAAGCCTTCAGGGATGGGCATGTAGGAGAGGTGTAAGTTTCCCCTGTGAGATGCAGCCTCTTTCCTACAATGAGCAGGGATGAGGCTTACAGTTCTACAGGCAGCAAGGAGAGAGGAGCAGTGCCAGTGCTACTGCCTGTTCCTGAGTCTGCATCCCCGTCAAGGGCACCAGCCATAACCTGCCCTGCCCCCACCACTACTATAACAACAAGTAGCAGCACCAGCACCAGCGTGACAGTCTCCTCCACCCCCATTTCATTTCCCATGCTGAGCCTTCCAGTGCTAGAGGAAGAGCTGGAGCTGGATCTGGATCTGAGTGCCATAGCAAGGGAAATTCTGGGGAAGGAGAGGGAATCAGCTGAGTTGGTGCTCCACACCTCTCAAGTTTCCCCTAGAGCCAGGTCTTCTTCCCCAGAAGGCATTTCGGAGGAGGTTGAGGTAGAGGTTGCAGAGGCAAGCAGCTCAGCTGAGTCTGCTCCTCCTGCTGCTGTGCCTCTGCCTGCTGAGGAGGGGGAAATTGCAGCATCCACACATGCACCCGCACCCCAGAAGCAAGCAGGTAGTGTGGTCTGGGATCATTTTGAGCTGACAGATGATCCCACATACGCTATCTGCCTGCATTGCCAAGCCAAAACCAGCTGTGGCAAGGGAACAAAACACACGAGCACCACAGGGATTCTGATGTATCTCCTCAGGCACTACCCACTTGCCCTTGCTCTTCCTCAGCCTGGCACTAGTGGGAGGATGCCCAAAGGGAAGTCCCCCTCTCACTCCAAAGCCCCTATCTCCCAAAAGCAGAGGCAGGCCACCCTGGAACAGTGGGGGAAGGGTGGACAGAAAGTAGGGCGAGTTGCAAGGGCGAGCAAAATCACCCAGAGCATTGGGGAGATGCTTGCTGTTGATGGCCAGCCCTTCTTAGTTGAGCAGCCAGGGTTCAGGCGGCTCATGGCGCTCGTGGTCCCATCCTACCAAGTGCCCACATGCACCACCTTCAGCAGGACGGTGGTGCCCTCCCTGTGAGGCATGCAGGGAGTACTTGAAGGAGGGGCTGCACATTACAGGTCTGCAGGTGGCCTTACAATTCACCTTGGACATCTGGAGCAGCCGGGGTGGAGATCACGCCTACCTCTCCCTCACAGGGCACTGGTGTGACCAGTCAGGCTTGTCAGTGGGCTTTCCTTCAAGCCAAGGTAATGGATGAGTCGCACATGGCAACAGAGATCATGGGGGCCATGAACCGCTTGGTGCAAGAGTGGCTCATTGGGCAGGGCAAGCTCACCTGTAGGTTCATGATCACTGACAATTGGGTCAATATGGTCAAGGCAGTTCATGATGTGAACTGTGTGGCACACAAGTTCCACCTCATAGTCAGGGGACAGGGCTGCCGGTGATGGCACTAGCACCACCAGCAAGCTCATTTCCAAATGCAGGAAGGTGGCAGTCTACTTCCGTTGGAGCATCAAGGAAGGCAAGATGCTGTGGGACAAACAAACAGAACTGAACATCCTGCAGCACAAAATCATACAGGATGTGGAGATTCAGTGGAATTCCATGTACCTGATGCTCGAGAGGCTGGTGGAGCAACAGAAAGCCATCCATGAGATAACTTTCCTCTGGGAGATTGGGATCAGTGGCCCCTTAACAGAGCTGAGTGGGATATAATTTCCCAGATCTTGGTGGTCCTCAAGGCCACCAAGACCCTCAGTGCTGCCGATGCCCTCCTCAGCTAGGTGATCCCTGTAGTGAGGGAACTTCAGAGCCAAATGGAGAGCTTCCAGGGGATCAGCGTTCCTGGCTGGGGCAAGCCGCTGTCACCAGATGTGCGGGCACTAGTGAGGTGGCTGAAGGAGAGCATCAGGAAATGACTTCATCCCTTGTGGTCCAGTACAGTCCATGTGCTGGCTGTCATGGTGACCTGAGAGTGAAGGGCAGCATATGCAGCAACCAAACCCTGGATCAGTGGATGGAGGTGCTGGTGAAGAGAGTTGGCCTACTGGGCAAGCCACATCCAGATGTGTCCAGATCTGGCCACAGTTGCCCAGGAACACCTGTCCTGTCTACCAACTAATGTTCCAAGTGAGAGGGTGTTCAGCATTGCTAGGGATGTAGTGACACCCCACTGCACCTGCTTGGATCCTGGTTTGGTGGAGAAGTTGGTGTTCCTGAAGGTGAACCTCCCGTTGCTGGGGTTTTCCAAGCTCCAGGTATAGATGAAGTGAATGCCACCCTTCTCACTCTGTCCGCACCTATTTCATTTTTTCATTTTTTAAAAGCCATTTAATGCCCCACTTTCAGAGCTGGAGGGGGCACTCACTGCATCACCAGCCATCAGGGGAAGAATATGTCCCTGATGAGCTTCCGTGCCAGGATGAACTTGGAGGTAGCTGGGGCTATGGGGAAGGAGAAGGCCCCAGGTCCTGGGCATGACCACAAAAATTGCACTCTGCCAGGGATGGGGAGGCCTAGTGGGACTGCTAGTGGTGTGGCAGCCCCAGGAAATGCCAGGACCGAGGATCCCCCTGGTGAAAGGTGGGTTGGAGACACCAGAACCTTCAGCCACCACATGCACGCACACAGTCCTGGCTGGGGAAAGCCCAGACCTGTCACATCATTGACAGGTCTGACGCTTGCTTATTGCAGTGAAGTTGTGAGGCTCCCAGTGAGTTCAGCTTAGCTGCCTGGGATGCCAGCTTTTGCATTGGAAAACCCTTCATCAGGCTGAGGAAGCACCTGCAGTTGGCGTGTGTGCTGGTCCTGGATGGAAGGAATAGTAAAGAAGCCAGAGGCTGGCATGCAGTGCAGGCAAGGAATTCAGTCAGTGAAAATGGAAATGGAGGCAATAAGGTGTGAGGGGCAGGCTGGGGTGGGAAAGGGAGGGGAAGGGGGATGTAGCAGTACAGGTAAAAGTGGAAAGGTACCTAGGGAGTCAGATGTCCGACAGGTTGTAGTGTGAAAGCTTGCTAAGATATATTTCTGTAACTATTCAGTTGTTCTGTTAAAAGGTACCAGATTAGATTGACCCAAAGGACCTTGTCTGCCAATGCCATGTCTGTGGACCAACACCCCTAGCACCTGACCAGAAGGACATGGGGTCCTGGGCACATCTACACCCCAGGGCTGGGGCTGGCAGGGAGAGTTCTCTGGCAGTTGCTGGAGAAGAAGCTCCTGCAGAGGAGGAAAGAAAGGCTCAGTCACAGTTTGGCTGCCTTAGATGCTGCTGGTGCTACTATGCTGCTTACTAAGTTATTACCTGTTGTAATTTAAAGCTGTGGACTGGACTGAGGGTATAGGGGAGGAGGAGACCTCATTGGGGCACACTACCATGTTGTGTAGAGGCCCCAGCTCCAGTGAGGGTGCGCCTTAACACACACACACAGTCTCACATGTCATGAGTTTTGCTTATTAGCAGCCTGAGGTGCAGTTTCCTAGAAACCCATGCACCTATCTCCTTGAAACATGGCAGGCTTCATGGCCCCACAAGGGGCTATTTTTCCTGCAAGTTTCATCTGAAGCAGGCAAGAAATGACTAAGTTATAGGCAGATTTGTGCTTCCCCCTTATAGCCTATGGATGAAACGTCAAAACAGCAAAAGTTTCAACGAAACAAAACAGAACAGTGGTTTTGAAATGAAATGAAACTCGAAATGAAATACTGTCCTGTTGAAACTGCAAAACAGAACTTGAAATGAAACAGTGCTGTTTCACATAGGCCTATGACCCTTGAAACAATTTTTTTAAAAAAAAGGCTGTCATTCAATTGGACATGGAGTTGGGGCCTTCGTTGATGAAAACAGAATCTAGGGACAGGAAAACTTCTAAAGACATCCACTGAGTCTCTGTCACTGCAGGGCTGTAATGTATCTACCCTGGACCCCACACCCCAAAATCTATCCCTCTCCACAACCAGCACTGTACCTGGACTCCTGGTGGCCCTGGGTGAACTTTCAGTATCGGGCCCCTCTTTGCTAGAGATAATGATAATAAAAAAATTACCATTTTTGGGCCCCAAGCAGCTACCCTGTTCACCCATGCCTGTGTCCAGCCCTGTCCATGACCAAAATACAGTATACTGTCTCCCACTGTATTACTTTCCTGTGAGTTGCAATATATTTGTTAACTTCATCCTGCCGCTGCAAGACACAGCCCATTGTTTCACCATAAGCACCTCATCCTCAATGTTTGACATATGTGAAAATATAGGGGCCACCCTGCCTTGCCTATATATGTATAAATGGTTAGCAATGCGAGAAAGTGGTGCTCAAGAGAGTGTAGCACAGTTCTGGGGTTTTATAGGACCAGTGAATTTTACTACAAACTCTGACTTCCTCTGGCTGGTTGTAAAGCATATTTGTTTTGCACCTGCTTTTCTAATGCCGGAAGATTGTTACCAAGTGCTTCACACCATTGAAGTCCTCATTGAAGCTTGTCTAGTTTTCCAGGTTAGCTGCTCCTGGCTTCCCAGGATATGATTTTTATAGCTTTTATTTGAACTCCCTCTAGGTTTCAGTGTCTTGGCAGATGCTCTAAATTGGATGCAGTGGTTATAGCAAGGAATTTGTCAGGTTCCCCATTTGGAACAATGTAACTTACCCTGTCTCAACCCTGTGCCACATTTCTGGCAGCCCAAGTTCATGTGCTGGATTTCTGGCAAATGAAGCAGCTTCACAAGTATTGATTCTTTGCACTGGAGTGGCTGAACTTCCTACTTCTAGCTGCGAACTAGGATACAGTTACTGAATAAAACGCATCATGCTTCATTAACTGAAAACCTTAATTTGTTTTGTATAACTTGATTACTTCACAATCTTTTCTGTTATTTATGACTATTGTTTTTGTGGTGCCATATATAGGGATGATTCAAATGAGAGAATAACTTGTGATTGAACAAACAGTTGCTGTATTCATATGACGCTCTACTAAATAACATGGTGTGGACAGAAAGGTTAAGATTATTTTTAAATCATGCTGAACAGAAGCATAGACATTAAAAGTGCGATGAATCTATGTTGTGCTTTGAAAGTCATCAATATAATAGTGTTACAAACATGGGTAGATAACACAAAGCTTTTAGGACAGGTGTGGTTTGTTCTAGGCTGCTTTGACCATTCAGCTTTTTGTAGAAACTAAAGTCACTATGGCAGTAACACTCGGACTTCGATTCCCAAGATATATGTGACTCAACATATCGTGTCCGTAGGCACTGATTTTAATTTTTGCGGGGGAGCAAGGAACCTAAGATGATTCCTCCTCCCCCTTGAGTTAAAAAGTGGGGGGCACAACTTCATGCCATTGCCCCTGCCCCTACAGTTGCCAGGTGGGCAAGGGGTGCCTGGCCATGGTGGTGTGGCTGGCACGGGGCTCATGAGGGAAGGGTAACAGGGCAGGGAGCCCCGATCCTGAAGTGGGCAGCCCACATCCACCCTCACCATGCACATAAACCTGGAAGGGCACATGCCCCCCCCCCATAGCCCTCTCCCTGGGAATGCACACAGTGGTAGGGAGCTCCCCCCCCCCCGGGATGAACTACTTGTGGCTCTATCCCTCTACTCACCCCAGATCCCATACACTGCTCTGGCTGGGCAGCACCCATAGGTCCAGCCCCTGCCCCACTCCCTCCATTAGTCTGCTCCCCCCATAGACTTACCTGCAGGCAGCTGGGGGAGATACTCTCCACCATCACCTGGAGATATATTCCTGGCCACATGCATATGTACATGTTCACACATGCATATGGCACTCTGTGTCCTGCTCCTTGAAGTCCAGCCTGCAAGGGGAAACCTGCTGTTTCCTGTGTTTTTCCATGGTGAATGGAAAATCTGGATCCCTGCATGATACTGGGAATCCAGGACAACTGCTGTTCTGGAGTCATGCAGCATGGGACCAGAACTTAATGTTTCCATTTTAGGACTGTCTTGCCCAATTATGGTCACTCTACCCTCTTCCCAAGGAGGTCCAGGGCCCTCGGGTTTCGACATACTCAGCACCTATGCCATGTGCAGCTCTCTGCTGAAAATATTACATTTTAAAAATCTTTAATGTGTGCATTGAGCATGCATTTTTTGCAGTCAGTGAACGTTATGGAGTTTTACCATGTCTAAAGGATTTTTCCCTCTTGGGTCATGTAATGTTAATGAATATACTGGAACTGGAATATACTTTTGAAATGGAATGTATTTGTCATGATTCCTCCAGGGGTTTAGTTAACATTGACTGCTCATGTGGCCTCTGAGCCATCGAGGACTGAGCCTTGCTGTTCTGTGGTTTCAAAAGCTAGTATATTGCATTTACTTAGCCTTTAAAAGCTAAATAGCTTCCTTGCTGCCCCATTCCATGCCCACTCCTCCAAAATAACCTTAGTGGTTTTGCTCTGCTAAGTGCCTTTTCAGGAGATTAATATCAGTCTTAAATGGTAGGTTTACAAAGCATTAGGACCTTAGTGATCTGGAGGGAGTGAGAGAAATACTCCTCACAATACAGTTCTTTCTAGGTTCCAGTTTAGTTTCTTATCACACAGGGAGGTAAACTTCAATTTGAATCAATGTATATTGTGTAGTAGAGGGGCCCAAGGGATGCATGAGTCATAAATGAGTGGCTTCATATGCCTTTGTTTAAAGTATTCTTTTATAGATGGCTTTTATTGAGTCTCCTTCAAAGCAGGAAATTGACGGACTGAGTTCAAGTGTTAGTTCTGCCATCAAATAGAGTGAATCGAGCTGTATGGCTCCTAAAAGACACATTTTAAAGCCCTCACACCTTCAAGTGATCCTACTTAAAGTCTGTCAGGGACAACACGTTGGTATTTAAAATAGGCATTACACTTATAACAGGCATTAGCTGTTACTGGTTGACCATATGTGGAGCCAAGATGCTTTAGATGTGGTCAACTTAGCAACCTGGAAGTCTGAAAGACAGCAAAGTCTTGTTTTTATTCATATACCTGATCATGGTTGAGAACTAGCTTAGGACACTCAAATACACAGTGATGAGAGGTGAATAAACTGCATATCCATGAATCTTGAAAACCTGATCATTTCAGGAGTGAGATGATGATATGCACCCCCACTAGACCTGATCTGAAGACCACTGAAATCAGTCAGTCTTTCTCCTTAAATGGGCTATAGACCAGTTCCAATATGAATAATGAGAGGAGATGGGCTGACTGGCAGGAAGGTGGGAGATGGTGGAAAAGTTTGAGTACTCTGTGCCCCTGCAGTTAGGTGAGCATGGGCCCCTCACATGCTGAGGAACACATCAATGTCAGCAGTGATGCTGTCCTTGGCAGTGGGGGAAGGGACATGTAGTGCAGCTGCAAGTAGCCCTCCAGGCAGTGGCAGAGGTTGCAGGGCACTCCTGGCTTGCCCCCCCCCATGATGTCATAGTTCAGGGTCCCATGCCAGGTGTGCAGGTGTGCCTGGGGTACCACAGCCATCAGAAGCAGAAGGGCATAGTGGGTTGGGCACCCATGGGTCCATGCAAACATCTCCTCGTACACCACCTGGGACATGTGCAGCAGGAGCACACTTGAGGCACAGCAGTGCTGCAGCAGGGGGGCTGGCTCTGGAGTGCCTTCCCAAAGAAGACCCTTGCAGGTAGGGTGGGGGTGCAGGCAGCTCCTTGTCCCAGTTGTCTGGGAATCCCACGCCCCACAAGCCTTGCCACTATAGGCTGGGTGGCAGTGCAGGAGACATGCTGGCCTGCAGGAGGAGCTGTGGGGACAGTGGGGTCAGGATCCATGGCAGCAGGTGCTGCCAGGAGCCTGGCCTGTCCTACCCTGGGAACAGGGTGGGGGAGGTAGGTTGACTATGGCTAGCACCCAGTGGCCCACTGGCCCCTGGGGTGCATGTGGGGACAGGAGTCTTGGCAGGTAGCCGTCTGGGTTTGGGCTTGCCCAACCAACTTACCATGATCCCTGGGCACCAATGCATGCCCAGCCCCTGATCTGAGGCTGGGCACTGCATAGCCCCTGGTACAGAGCATCTCATTTCAGAAATGTTGCAAACTCACACAAAGAGCTTCTTTTTCATGGTTTTGCAGGGCCCGCAGCTGCACACTGGGGAGAGGCCACACTTGGCAGCTGGGATACAGCTGGAATACCGCCACTCACAGCTGGGGCCCTGAGCCCTGGACAGGACCCTCCTTGTGGACTGCCTGGTCATGGCAGGAAGACACTTGAGCCTGGCAGGAAGATAACGTGGCCTGCCAGGACAGGTGGTGGGTGGAGGATGTGGTCTGTGAGGACACACGGCATTGGTACAAGGAGGCACAGGGCTGGGCCTGGAGTTCTGGGTTTTGGCACAGTGCTGGGCCTGGAGGACTTGGAGTTCCAGGCACAGCTCCTGGCCCTGGAGAATGAGTGGGTGGAAACACTGTGGGAGAAGACTGTGGTCCTGGGCCAGGCAGTGCAGGCCATGGACAATGACTGCCTGGTGCTGGACACTGTTCTGGCCTTAGTGGTCACCTTCATGCTGCCTGCTGTCTAGCTCCCAACCCTTGTCCCTCCTGACCCTTGGCAGCCACCCACCAGCCAGCAGCAGGCCCCTGCCTGGGTATGGGAGGAGGTCCTGTGCTACCTCCAGCAGCCAGGAGCCCCTCGCCCTGCCCCTGCCCCAGGTCCTGCACCACCCAGCCCCACCGTTTGCCTCAGTTTCACATGGGCATGGAGCTGGAGCTGACTGCAGTGGGACAAGGACTATATGCCAGCTCTGCTGGTCTTTGACATCAGCCGCCAGAGCTGCTCCAGGAGATCCTGGAAGGTGTCCTGGGTCATCCTGAAGGCCTGCAGCCTCTGTTAGTCTTCCCAGGCATGCTGGATGATGTGCCATCACCAGTCCTGGCTGGCCTGGCAGGCCCATAGGTGGCGGGGCTGCAGGCCCAGGAGGGCAAGGGTGGCCTCAGCAGTGGCATCCTGGAGTACGTTATCAGGATACTTGGTGGGATCGAGCCAGGCAGCAAGCACACGGTGGGTGGGCAGGTGGTTGCTGTGCATGGGGGATCCGCAAGGGCTGAGATGGCCATGGTCCATGTGGCGGTTGGCACGGCAGTCCAGGAGGGCCAACGCGGCAGACAACAGGAACACAGGGTGCTGGTTGTTGCTGTTGGGGCAGGGGCAGCCGTGGGGAAGGGAGGCAGAAGTAGTGAGGAGAGTGCTGCACTGTGCTGTCCCTGTGCTGTGCATGCTGCTCCTGGCCAGTGAAGTGGCTGGCCAGAGAGCAGCAGGTGGGGTGGGATTTTAAAGAGGTCTGCTGAGTGTTGACAGCTCAGGCCAGAGCCTGGTGCTCCCCCTCTGGTAGCAGCAGGAGCCCATTGCAAGCAGGAGCAGATTGGCAGCAAATCTGCTCCTGCTTCCTTGCACATGTAGATGCCTGCCTGGCACTGTTTACTTGCAAGTAAACTAGTGCCACAGCAAATGCACATGTCACCATGCTGTGTGCTACTGTTTATACTCATCTAGATTGAAAACTGGCATTACAGGATAAGCTTTGTTTTAACAGGAGTTTTACTGAAATCTAATACCACATAATACTACATGGAGTTATTTTGCTGTTCCACACATGTGCTAGGCTCCATCCAGATGAACAAAGCACATACATGTGCGTGTGTACACGCACACACACAGTCTGTCCCTTTGTTCTCTTACCTAAAAAAAATAAAAATAAAAAAAATAGGCAGCCTTCATCTCCAGAGGGGGCATGTGAAGGAATTAATAGGATTGTGTCTATCACAATAACCTTAGTTCATTAAAATGTATGCAAGGTGTTAAAAAAAAATGTTTAATGAGACTTGCACATCCCTGAAGTAAAAGAGTAGCAGTCTCCAGAATGGCTGCCCTTGATAATACCACTTCTAATCCTGTGTGTAATAACTGGTCATGGATTCTGTCTTCTGCCAAAATGGAGTTTTGGGGGCTCTTCTATCCCCATCTTTTAATTAGATAAGTGTTTTAAATAACTGATAGTGGACCCCAGCAAACAACTGATGTCATAAACTGATTTTGGTGATAGACATAAGCAATAAATTGCTTGTCAGCTTGCTTCTTTGGTTCAGTTTGTCATCTTTGCTAAATCTCTTTCTTTGTTCAGAGACTGTGCACACAGGCTGACCTGATAAATAGCTGAATCAAACAGCTGAGATAAAGGGAAGCTCTACTCTTCAGGGGTCATGTTGGTCTCTGCATCTTATTTGTCCTAATGGAGAACAAATTCAGCACTCCCAGAATAAGAGTCAAATGAATGTGTAGTCACCTGAGAAAATACCATGATGAGCTGAAATGAGTGCTCATTATTTCTCCTTGGCTTCTGCTACACAACTAAAAATAGAGGCATTAGTCACACCATACTTCAAAGCCACCCTAAGGCCTATGTGAAGTTCCAAGGTAAATCAGACTTGGTAGCAAAAAATCACAAATAATGATAAATGCCCTCTAAAAATGTATGAAATATATGCATTAGGCCTCCAGGATACCTGTTTTTATTTTATTTATTTCCATGATTTAGCTTGTTTTGTCAAACAGTGTAGACATGCATGGAGCCATGCTGGTGGGGTTGAAGGAGGGATTTCTGTAGCCAGTTGCTGCCCTACAAAATCCCCTTGAAAGGTGGTTTGTACCTTAGAGCTGGTGGAGGTGGGGCTCCAGAAAGGTATGTATGCATTCCTCTAAAGTTCATGGTCTAAAAAAATATTGAAAGTAGGCCTGCATCCAGTATTTGAAGAAAAGGGCGTACAAGGTTTGCAGAGAGACTTAGGTCTAGTAACTAGTAAGTACAGAACTCTCCAGGTACAGCAGTATCCCTTTGATTCTCAGTCAAAGACCATTCTCATGCTCTTTTTACCTTGGCAAATTAATGAATTAACCAGTCTAATCTCTAATATGGCCATACCTATTGCTGACTTTGTGTGCAAGCTGTTCTCCTAGGAAGCCTTCTCTGTTAGTTTTGCTTGCTAGCCCTAAATCGGTGAGACTTTGTCTAAAATATATGAATTCAATGGGTATTTTCCCCCAAAAGTTTTGAAAGCTAAAGTGCTTCTTCCTGGAAGTGAAATGAATTGTACTCTAAGGGCTTTTAGTGAGATATTTTGCTAAGAGAAGAAAACACGCCACATAACATAGCTCTATATTCAGTACACCTGCTGCCACCTCTTTTGTGTATACTCCAGTTATTTCTTAGACAAATAACTTATAACAGCAAGCTTGCATCAGATTTGTGTGCATGAAGGGAAAAGCAGGACTAATTGAGTGGTTTTCTTGTTAATGATGTATAGCAAGAAAGGGTGAACTGATCCCAAATGCATTTGGGTTTATTACATACCATAGAAAATTACTTTGTACTTCTGGAGCTTGATCAGTTGTAACAGAGGTGAAGCACCATATGTCTTGCAGTCCTTTCACTTAGTTAAGATAGTCCCCTGATGTACTCTCCTTCTGTTTCATTTCATGGTACCAAGTCATGAAAAGACACCTAATTATATTTCTTCCTTAATTGTGGCTTTCCTTTGATTATACAGGTTGTGCTGTATCCATCATTATATTTCAACCTAGTGTTTATTTGTGAATATTTTATATAAATATTAAGTGCTTCACCTAATTGCTAGTGAAGAAAAAACTGCTTGGGAGTTTCCCACTGATGGGCTTTTTGGGGGGGTGGGTGGGAGGAGGGATACAGTTTTGGCAAATCAAAGTGTTCTCTGGGAAACTGTTTGAGCTTGTCCAAATTATTCTGTTTGTCCTCAGGGTCCTAAACATGTGGGTTATTTTAACAGCCATGTGCATTAAATTCATGTGAGCTGCCATGTTGTCTCATGAAAGTTATACATCAGGTGACTCATGCCTTGGTCCTTGTCTATGCCCTAGGCTCCCTGGGCTAGATTACATTCCCCATAATATACAGCGAAGCATCATAATGTATCATGGGAAGTCTGTAACTATGGTGCATCATAGGAGGTATAGTCCTTCTAGGGAGCCTGGCCCATTGAGGTAAAAATAGTGCTTATGAGGCTTTGACAGATGCTGTTCAAAGTTGAACTAAGCTAAAACCAAACACTTGGAAATTTTTAAAATCAGGTTTCTTTGAACTTTCCTCTTACAACCATTTGTTTTCACCTGAAAATCAGGATGAAATATGAAAAAATGTTTTAAGATTGGTATTTCTCACAGAATAAAAATTCCAGTTTTTGACTACCTCTTTTATAAAAAGAAATGCTATTGGTTTCAATTGACTTTAATAGAATCAGGCCCTATAATACCAACATATCACAGTGAGCTCTCACAGGCAGTGGTGCTGTCGGCGGTGGGAGCATGGCGGCAGTGAGCTGTGGACTCCCACAGGTGGCTGTGGTGCTGTCGGCGGTGGGGGGAGGAGGGGGTGGTGACCACCTGCAGACACCATTGACAGTGGCCAGCGGTGATTGGGGACCGCCTGCAGATGCTGTCGGCAGTGTTGGTACTTTTTGCAGGGGGTGCACCGCCAATCTCAGGGGGTGCATGTGCACCCGCCTGCACCCCCTAAATATCGCCCATGTCACCTTATGATGCAGAATAGCCAGGCTTAAAGGACAAAGGGGCAAGTTCTTTTCTGAAGTAAACAGGTATAACGATTTGAGGTTTTAACGGTCCTAAATATGACAAGGCTGAATTTGGCCTATTCCTAAGAACACAGAATATAATCAAATTTAAAAGGAGTATATATTGTTTGGAAGAAGAGAAGAAACAAAATTGCTGACAAAAACAAAGTGAATGAATCTGAGAACTAATATGATATCCTAGGTAGTCCTCCATAAATCAAGAGAAGGAATAGTATTAAAAAGGCAGTTTCTCAGATTTTAATAATATGTAATCTTCAGGTACCATCTTGGCAATATTTCATTCTCTCCAATTCTTTACAACCTTTTCTAATAATACTTTGGTGCTTACATTTTGTGTTTGCAAGCTGATTTTAGCTCACTCCTTGGTTAAGTGACATTAAAAAGGTAAAAATGAATTCTAAAATGCCAGGATTCAGTTGGCTCAGGTGATAAACAAACTGTTATTTAGAGAGATTTTACTGAAACAGAATATGACACCGGTGGCTGTTAGAAACTTTAGTTCAGTACCAGGAGAGCTAAGCTACCTCTGGAAAGGTCACTCTGAAGTTACAGTTAAAGTAGATTAGGACTTATCTGTTCTGAGCAGCATGGTAAATAAAGTTATTTCTTTTTCCTTGTATTTTAACAGTAATCCATACCAGTGATGTACCTGAGAATGTACAGGGAGACTAGACAGGGAATAATTCCCATTGAACAACTGAAAAATCCATGTCCTGCAAACCACCATTTAAAGGAAATGAGCAGGCTTTCTATTAAAGGCATTTTCAACTACTGGATCATTCATGAGGTCTGAGTTATCCTCTGGGCTCTGATTCCAGCTGTTCCCTGTAAGTATGTGTTTCCTAGATCCTGTGTTTTCTAGGCCTCTGATACAGAAGAACCTCTTTGCCTGAGACAGTGGTCCTAATATTTATTTTTCCTCCTATAATATGTAAGTCTTCTGTGGTCAGAGGTATGTGGTGTGGGGGCAGTACCACAACTAAGGATGGTTTTATTGAAAAAAGCCGGCACTTGAAATTTAGGCAAGCTACCCATGTAAACTCATCCCACAATCGGTATTTACATGGACTGGAGAGCTACCATCTCAACAGCCGCTGTATATTTCTGACATGAGTATAAACCCCTAAAAAAGATGCGTATACATCTCTTGGAGATCTTATTAGTCGATTCAGAGTGGAGAAAATGACCCTTTTCCCTACACCTCCAGACTGGGGGAGTGGTACACTATCATTTTAGTTCAAAGCATAGTTAATATAATAGGAAATGTGTTGATTTTGTGTGTGTGTGTGTGTGTGTGTTTAGTGAGTCAGAATTAGCACTTTGAGTGGGCTGCAGAGGTGTCTGAGTTCAGCAGAAATAGGGGCAGTTCTTACAAGATTTGATTCAAGTAATTGTTTGTTGGGGAAGCAGCAGAGGCAGAACCCAAACATAAGCTTTGCCAAAGTTCAAGGAACGTGGCATCCAGTTTGGTCTGTATCTACTTGGAAGGTCAATGGAAATGCTGCTTGAGCAGTTTGCTGAATTAGAGCACTGGATTTGATTCATTCTGTTCACGTCCTTTAACACCACTCTATTTATTTAGCTCTATAATTGTTCCAAGTATTGTGAAAACTAATTCTTATGATACCAATATGAGCTGAGCCCTCCTTGCACATAGAAACTGGGGAAATTACATTCCCAGCACCACCCATCGAATCAGTGTCAAAGCTGAGATTAGATCTCAGAACCTCCTGACTCCCATTCCCCCTCTTTCATTTTCATTGTTCGTGAACATTTGTTTGACTGAGGTTTTGCTCATGAAAGCTTTCACCAGCCATGTAGTCTGGGTCTGTAGCTTTTAAATTAAAAATCGATTCTTATGTTATGTATTGAGTGTTATGTTCTGTAGTCCATCAGCAGAGGGCACTGCTCGAACTGCGTTACCTTGTGTTGCTATTTGCTGTTCTGTTTAGTTAAAGATAGTCAGCTGTTCCTCCCTGTAAGATCTCTTGGGGACAAGAACCCCACAGGTGCTAAATCTGGTAATGAGGGTTGAATCCCAGGCGTGCTTCTAGCGTTTTCTGTCAAACAAAAAAACCTTGCAGAGATCCATGCCTTAAGTGGGCAGGGACCAGGGCTCTTTACCTCCCATGTGCTGGCCTGTGCAGCTGGGCCACAGCGAGGAATATGATTTTTCCAGTCCATCCACCTGGGACCCTTATGCTAACCAGCTAGATTTCTATCAGGAATCCAATAAGATTATTGATGATAACCAGAAATATGCGGTGCTACTGAGCATCATTGGCTCAAAGACTTCAAGATCATTTGCTCCCTTGTATTCCCGTCCAAGGCCCATAAGTCCTATCATGAGATCCTCCAGTTGTTAAAAGATCACTTCGTATCAACCCTGTCTAAAGCCATTCACCAGTTCCATTTCAACCAATGAAATCGGCTGCCAGAGGAGGGAATTGCTGCATACCTAGCAGACTTGCACTGATTGCCTGAGAACTTTGATTTTGGCACCAGTCTTGAATCTCTTCTTAGGGATTGTCTTGTGTGGTGGGTTTGAGAGAAAGCTCTACAACACAGATTTCTTGCAAGGCATAACTTAACATTTGCCATGGCTCAAGAAGAAGGCCTTGCATATGAAGCTGATTCACACCATTCAAGGGAAATCCAAGAGGTGTCAACAAAACGGACATCAGCTGAGACATCCCAAGTGCATTCAAGGGAGAAATTTCCAAGGAAGCCACCACCCATGCACAAGAATACAATTCCCTTTTCCCAAAGAAGCTGCTCTAACTGTGAGAGA
Source organism: Alligator mississippiensis (assembly GCF_030867095.1). Lineage (NCBI taxonomy): Eukaryota > Metazoa > Chordata > Crocodylia > Alligatoridae > Alligator > Alligator mississippiensis. The sequence goes on along the minus strand of NC_081836.1, from coordinate 44,571,228 downwards.
AATCACAGATGTGACACATGCCATTTCTGTGGTGCCAACTGCTGCCATTGCCAGTGCAAGGGCCCCACTCACTGCTTGTGTCATCAGAAGTCCAGGACATCAGGAAAGATGGTGACTAAGAGAAGTGAATTTCCAATGACCATTAATGCTGTTGCTGATTCAAATGAAATTCCAGCATGTAAGTTGTCCTCTGATGCTTGTACTATGGCGTTTGTTACTAATGTAGAAACATCAACCCCACAGAAGAACAAGTCCTCTCAGGATATGAATTTACCTTAATCTCAGAAGAGACCTACAATTTGCTATGGCCTAGAAATCATCTTATAGTGCTATACAAAGCCAAGCTTGTCAATTTATAACAAGTAATAGGTTTGAAGGGTGCATGTGTTGTCAATGTTATGGGCAGGACTGAAAGGCCCTCCATTTAATAAATACCAAAGTCTGGAGAGCAAGTTTACTAGAATGGTTTGAGCCACTGGGTATCAAATTAATAGGAGTGCACAGCCTCATGATAGACACCTTACAAAATGATGTAAGGGATTTTAGTGAGGTCTTTGATGAACAGCTCAGTGTTTATAAGGGTCAGCCTGTATCATTTACATTGGATCCGAGTGTGGCTGCGATTTGAATGAAGCCTCACCATATTGGCTTTGTTTTTTGTCCAAAAATCGATGCAGAGATTGATTGATTTGTGGGACAAAGTGTTCTAGAAGCCAGTTTAAATCCAACATGGGCCATTCCCATCATGAAGCCAAATGGTGACATTCAATTATGTGCTGACTAACATGTGCACCATTAATAAGGCACTACAAAAACACCCATACAAGATTCTAGCAGTAAATCAACTCCTTGCCACTCCTGCTAGAAGGGAAGCTTTTGCTAAATTAGACTTTCAGCAAGTCCCTGTGGATGATCAAGCAGCTGATGTACAGACAATCATCACCCATAAGAGAACTTTCCAAGCTGAGTGCCTACAATTTGGAGTTAGCATTTTGGCAGGAGTTTTCCAAAAGGTTATGGGTTACTTGCAGGTCTTAAGGAAGTTGTGCCATATTTTGATGATGTCCTCATCAGAGCAGGGTCCATGCCAGTATTAGCTGTCTGACTGTAAGAGGTGTTGCACTGCATCTCCAATGCTGGCCTGAAACTCAAGAAAGAGAAATGTACTTTTGGAGTTACCAGTGTAGAGTTCCTGGGGTTCTGAGTTGATGCCAACAAATGCAAAAGTAGAAGCTAGTCACAAGGTACTAACACCTAAGAATAACCAGGAACTGCAAGCATTGATTTGTACCATTCTTTATTGAAAGACAAGGCTACAGTTGCTGAGTCTGTATTGTTTATTGGATAAGGATGCCACCTGAAAATGGACTAAATTGCGTGACAAGGCTTTCAACAATGTGAAGCATATGTTATTATCTGACAGTGTATTAGTTCATTATGACATGGAGAAGTTGCTTCTGCTTACTTGCAGTGCTTCACCTTGTAGAGCGGGGGCTGTCCTCAGTCATCTTTAAAGTGGTGGACATGATACTTTCTTCACCTACTATTCTTGAACTATGAATAAGACAGAGTGGAATTGTGCTTAGATGGGCAGGAAAGTTCTTGCAGTCATCTCTGGGCTTAGGAAATTCCATGACAATGTATACAGCTGCAAATTCACAATTCTGGCAGATCACAAACCATTACTAAAGTTATTCACTAAGAATGGACCAACACTCCAAATCATTTACTATGTATGCTTCATTGTTCCTTACTTTTAAATGCACAAGGCTGTGAATTTCAACAACACCCAGAGAAGCTGATAGTAAATGCAGATACACTGAGTCGTTTGCCATTATTCTATACTGAATTCACTGTTCCTCCTCTCTCTGAAGTTCTGATACTAGAATCGTCTTCTAATCCTCTTTTCCAGCAGATGACATTGCTCATGTGACTTCTAATGATCCAAAGTTAGCCCAAGTACTAAATTGAGTATAGAGAGGGTGGCATTCAGCAAAGCTTGCAGATGAATTTAAGCCATTCATTACATGTCCACGCGAACTTTCTGCCCTTAAGAGATGCCTTCTATGGGGTAAATGAGTGCTCATTCCCAATGCAGCTCAAACACAAGTTCTCAGTGTTCTCCATGTGGGACATTTGGGAATTGTTTGCATGAAATCACTTGCCAGAAGTTACATCTGGTGGCCAAAGATAGGTGCTGACAATGAGCAAACAGTAAAGAGATTTGAACCATACCAAGCTACATGCTATGCATCAGCTAAGGTTCCAGCCCATCTATGGGAAGTGACCAGGACCAGAACACTGTGGTCTCTTTTGCATGTAGATTTTGCTGGCCCTTTTCAAGGACAGATATTCTTTATTCTTTGATTATTTCTCAAAGTGGAAGTTGTTTCTGTTGCATCAATGACTTTATGTACTGTAATTGCAGTTTTACAGCGGCTATTCACAATTCATGGTCTTCCAGATATCACCGTGTCTGATATCTGCTGCGCAGTTCACTTCTGAAGAACTTAAGAAATTTATGGAGAGGAATCTTATCTGTTACACAACATCTGCACCATGCCACCCATTATCAAATGGCCATGCCAAGTAGCTGGTCCAAACTACTAAAGATGCATTGAAGCAAATCATTGATGGTGATAGGAACCAATGATTAGCTAATTTCTTACTAAAACAACATGCAACTCCATGCACTTCTACAGGTTGCAGTCCTCCAGAACTAGTGATGTACTGCCAGCTGAAAACTTGTTTGGATCAGCTCCACCCATATATGGGAGTCAAATACCAGACAAAGCAAGAAATCCAGTTCTCAAAAAAACAGGATATGCTGGAGGTTAGAGTTAGGTTTCAGGGTGTGTCTACACATGCACATTTAATGCACATTAGCTCATTTTAAGGCATATTGAGGGTATGTGTCTACATGTGCACACCCTTAATTCACCTTAAAAATGGTGATTTAAGGCTATTTGAGCCTAAATTTGGTACCTGCATAAAGCAGGTATCAAATTGATGTGCAAATAGCTAAATCACATTAGTGAATGTGTAGACATGCTAAAGCACATTAACACAGTGTGTGTGCATTGACTTGGTGATAACTTTAGTTCCAGGTTGATCCACTCACCCATGTTAATGAGCTTTAGTATATGCACATGTAGATGCATGTCTAAGTTGATGCCTAGAAAATTGCATTTAGAGGTTTGCTTTTGTAAATTGACTTGTAGGTAAATATATATATGTATTAGAATAATGATTCAGGACAGCAGCAAGGGTTAATTGATTTCTAAAGGCTTGGTCACACAGTCACACAGTTCTTACAGCCTTTAAGGCAGACGGGGTGTCTCCCACAACAAGGCCAATGGATATACACATAGCCTGGGAAGTTGTGGACAAGTACCACACTGTTCCAAAACATGAGATAAGGTGGCATCAGCTCACAAGGTCCCAAAGTGGGGGCCTGAATTTTCTGGTTTTGGGAAAACAGGCTAAATTAGGGAAAGGCCTGGAAAACCTAAATTAGGATGTGTGCATGTGGTGGGCTTGTAAAACAAAGGAATATGCTGACAGAACAGAACATGGACAGGATGACAACCACAGAGAGACCAGTCAGTGATAGCCATGGATGAAGAGTCATCAGGAGGGGAAAAGAATACAAAAGCATAGACTTAAGAATAACAAAGGTCGTCATCCCTTAGAGAGGTCCCTGAAAAGGGCCCCCAAGAAGGGAACCCAAGGCACCATGGGCAGAGGGCATACCACCAGCCTGTCTCGTCCACCCCACTGGGGGGGGAGGGGCGGAGCTTGGTCTCCAACTACCAGGCTGCTGACATCTGACATTCAAGAGAGGACCATTCAAGAGAGATGTATCTTGACTCTGATGACAGCCCTAGGATTGGTAGCCATAGAATTGCTTGTATTATTATTTTGTTATCACTGTGTATCAATAAATTTGCCTATTATCAAATGGAAAGGTCATGGTCAGTCTGAGGGTTTTGGGTCCCCCTGGAACAAGGCATTTGGGTCATAAATCCAGTGCCAACAATTGGCAACTTCACCTGGACAGTGACTCTAAGGGACTGGGACCAGGTCCAGTGCCAAGAATTGGTGACTGGGACTTCAGGCAGTGACCTGACCAATCAGGGAATTTGTTGATACAGAATGAACCCTTTCTAGAGGGGTCAGATAAGACTTGTAGTAAGGTAAAGCTGTATGGTAGTTTTAACTAGGGTTGTAAGCTAAGTAACCATATTTATGCTAAAGTTTTGTGCGGGAGGTTTGTTTGTTGTACTGCTAACCAAGGAGACGTTGTTTGTCTAGGTCAGGCAGCATAGGCAACTGGTAGGGGGTGTACAGGGGTGCATGTGCCCCCCCTGAAGGGGCCGGTGCTCCCCCTGACGGCCGACACTGATGCTGTTGGTAGGGCTGATGCCCCGCCCCGACAGGGCCAGCACTGTTGGCGGCTTATGCAGGTGCCCCCCCCAGATTCAGGAGGCACCAGTCACTCATGTCAGGCAGAGTAGTGGACAAAGGTACAGATTGTGTCCCACTTGGGTTAAGTAAGATAACCTCCTATTGCTGGTTCAATAGGAAGCTAGGAGAGAGCAGAGACAAGTGATCTCTCTGCCGGAGGACTGTGTGAATGAACAGGGAAAAAATCCTTGGGAGTAGTTATAGTCCTCTGTGAGTGTTTGCAGGAGAGTGCTGCTTTGCAGAGATTTGTTCATGAATGTGTTGGTAGTTTGAGCAGGATTGCAAGAGACTGGAAGGTGGATGTTACAGGTGCAGGCTATTTCAAGGCAAGAGCTCAGAGACAGTGGAGGCAGCTTATCTTAGAGAGGCAGGATGGAGCACTGGAGGAGATGCGACATGTTACTGGACACCTGCTCGTTCTTTTTGCTGCATTGGTTTGTTGTGGTACATGCAAGCAGTAGCAAAGGATTTGTGCATTGGTATTGGAAGTGAGGGATGATTTTGCTCTCCCCCCTCCAATAGTGTGGAGATCCTAGGAAGGGCAAGTGTTAACAGTTTGTTAAGACAGAAAGATGTTTGTGAAACTGCAGAGTGCAGCTGTGTAAACAGTCAGTGTTGAGAAGTTACTCTGAGCAGAAAGAGATAACCCCCATTTTCCTCCTCTGGCTCACGTTATCAGAGGTGCCCGCTTCTTCGCAGTTTGAAAGTTCTTTTTAAGACTGAGAAAGTTTTCCTTAAAGATTGTATATGATGTAAAAACAGGGCTTGCTGTGATGAATATAACCAGGATGCAGAAGAACAAGTCACTAGGCTGTCAGAAAGAGAAAGAGAGATCAGTTGTGTGTGGTTTGTGACAGGCTGTGAGAGAGACTGAAATTTGGATTGGTTTTGGTTTGCAGAAAGCAAGACTAACACAGATTGTGAAGCCTGCAGCCCAGAAAGGTTAAAGCATTGCCATCAGAGTTAAAAGGTCTTTCAAGGGAAGGAGAGGCAAGTGTTAGCAAGGGCCAGGTGCCAAGGTAAGACCCAGAAGAGTATGGAGACTTTAGAGACCTGCCGGAGAGTGAGAGATTTATGGAAGGGTTTAAGAGAACAGACCCACAGAGTCCAGAAAGAGAGAGAGAGTAAGAGCAGAGCCCAGCCAACGTTTGTGAGAGCATGAAAAGCCAGTCTGAAAGATGTGTCAGGAAGAGGTCTGCAGGGCTATGAAAGACCAAGTGGTCTGGCAGTCCAGAGGAAGGGCACGTAGAGAATACCACTGCTAAGACTGCTGGAGCCGGGATCCTGAGATCTCAACTGGCCCAAGGAGGGGCCAGGATGTCCAGAAGTGAGATTTTGCCCATGAGGAGTAAAGAAGATTGGACCAGGAGAGCCTAGAGATTTGTCCTGGGTAAGAAACTACCACCCTCCTGGGAGTGGTTAGTGTGGCCATGAACAACTTGTGCCTCCGGCAGCTGGGGGGGCACGGCAGTGGCGGGACTGCAGTGGCAGTAAGTGGGGGAGCTCCTGCAGATGCTGCCAGCACTGGTGGTGGCGGGGGGGGGGGGGGGGGGCGGGGTGGTGAGTGCCAACCAAGTGTCAGCAACCACCTGCAGCCACCAGTGGCAGTGTCAGCAGTGGCCAGCGGGGATTGAGGACTGCCCACAGATGCTGCCAGTGGTATTGGCGCTGGGGTGCTGAGCAGTAACCACCCACAGGTGCCACAGACGGTGGTGCCTTTTTGTAGGGGTTTTGCACCACCGCATGTACCCCCTACGCATTGCCCCTGAGTGTGGTGGAGCTATAGGTAGCAGGGTAGTCTCATAATGCCACATAATAACCACCCTGGGGAAAGGGAAGAGGTGAGTATAGGTTACCTAAAAACCCTAACTCCCACCACCTTGTGGGTTACCCTGTATTAGGAAAAGGCTAGGGGGAGCATATCCCAATAGAAAAACCCTTAGTAAAAGCCAAGGAAAAAAGATGTGTGGCAGAATATACATTGGAGCACCTGTCGCTTGGAGAAGAGAGCACTGGTGAAGAAGCAGCCTCTGCAAGGAACAAGGAGGGGAATCTCTGGATAAGCACCAGCATGGCTATGGACCAAGGGAAAGCCAGCCACCGTATGTCAGCTGAAAGTGAAATAACCTCGAGGGGGTTAAGCCCTTCCCTTTTTGTCATTGTGTTTTGCAGGATGTGAACCACCACTGAAGCATCAAGAAGTTTGCTTGGTTCAGAGAGGAATCAAACTTAACTGTGTTATGTGTGGTAATTGTGTTTTGCTGTTTGTAAAATGTTATTGCTGGACTATGAAATATAAAGCAAAACTTCCCTGAAAAGGGTCCCCAAGAAGGAAACCTTAGGATATCATGGACAGAGGGCATACCACCAACCTCCCCACTGGGGAGGGGAGGGAAAGGGAGGGGGCTGGGGCTTGGTCTCCAACCTCCAGGCTGCTGACATCTGACATTCAAGAGAGATGTATCTTGATTCTGATGACAACCTTAGAACTGATAGCTATAGAATTGCTTGTATTATTCTTTTCTGTTATCACTGTGTATCAATATATTTGCCTATTAATCAAATGGAAAGGTTGTGGTTGGTGTGAGGGTTTTGGGTCCCCCTGGAACAAGGTATAAATCCAGTGCCAACATAAATCACTTTAATGTGCATTAGGCTAGTGCACATTAAGTTTAGATGAGCGTAAAAGAATGTGTGACACATCCAGAGCGACCTAGACAAATTGGAGGATTTGGCCAAAAGAAATCTCATGAGGTTCAATAAAAACAAGTGCAAAGTCCTGCACTTAGGATGGAACAATCCCATGCACTGGTACTGGCTTGGGACCAACTGGCTAAGCAGCAGCTCTGCAGAAAAGGATCTGGGGATTACAGTGGACAATAAGATGAATATGAGCCAAGAGTGTGCCCTTGTTGCCAAGAAGGCTAACAACATACTGGGCTGTACTAGTAGGAGTGTTGCCAGAAGATCAAGGGAAGTGATTCTTCCCCTCTATTTGGCATTGGTGAGGCCACATCTGGAGTACTGTATCTAGTTTTGCACCCCCCTCCCGCCCCCCACCATACAGAAAGGTGTGAATAAGTTAGAGAGTATCCGGCGGAGGGCAATGAAAATGGTTTGGGGGGCGTATGACTTCTGAGGAGACAAAGGGAACTGGGCTTATTTGGTCTTCACAAGAGAAAACTGAGGGGGAATTTAATAGCAGCCTTCAACTACCTGCAGGGTGGTTCCAAAGAGGATGGAGCTGGACTCTTCTCAGTGGGGGCAGATGAGAGAACAAGGAGCAATGATCTCAAGTTGCAGCAAGGGTAGTTTAAGTTAGATATTAGGAACAACTTCTCACTAGAAGGGTAGTGAACCTCCTAGTGAGGTTACCCAGGTTACCCAGAGAAGTTGTGGAATCTCCATCCTTGGAGATTTTTAAGACCCGGTTAGACAAAGCCTTAGCTGGGATGATCTAGTTGGGAATGGTCCTGCTTCGAGTAGAGGGTTGGACTAGATGATCTCTTGAGGTCCCTTCCATCCCTAATTTTCTATGATTCTCTAGCAGCCTTTAAAAAATGGACCCACCTGAACAGAAGGGGAAGAGCTGCCTGGCAGAGACAGAGTTTGTCCCCAAGGGGACACTGCAGGCTCTGAGGGCAAGTGAAGCTGCTTTAGGAGCATCCCTGTTGGAAGTGGGAGGGGTGATGTAACGCCAGCAAAGTTTTGAAAGAGAGCCGTTAGCAAAAGCCCGGGAAGGGCCCTGAGCGGGGATTGGCTGAGAGGCTTGGATAAAAGGGGGAGCAGTTTTTCCCACGGGGGGAACAAGGGAGAGGGAGGGGGCTGAGGGACAGGCTGGAGACCGGATTCAGGGTGTCAGCGCAGTGGTCCCTCGGAGAGCCCCTGAGAGAGGCCTGCAGGAGCAGCAGTGGAGAAGCTGCAGCAGCAGGAGCAGGCAGGGACTGCTGGTGTGGAGAATCCAAGCCTGGAGAGACCTGACTGCAGCCGGTGTGGCTGGGTGAGCACAGCAGAGCCGGGGTGGGGACTGCTGGAGTCTGCCCTAGTTTCCTTGATGGGTGAGGGGCCCCGGGGGCAGGCCAAGCCCAGGGAGGGGCTGCATTTGCCGGGGCTGTGAGGCTGTGTGGGGCAGGAGGGTTGCTATAGCCTGCAGCCCAGACACTGCTCCCAGTAGAACCAGGGAAGGGGGTCAAAGGCAAGGGAAGGCTGTCTTGCAGGACCTGCAGAGGAGCTGCTACTTGCTGCCCAGAGACCCCAGGAACACGGAGATGGGCACCAGCGCCAGGGAGCGTCCACAGACCACGTGCAGGGACACAGACAGTCCCGTTCCCTGGGATACCCCGCCAGGGGCAGTGCACACGGGATCCCCAGAACACGGTGTGCAAATGAGAGACTGTGTAAATAAGTTCTTGAGGGTTTAGTAGTCGGTATATCCATGTGCTTATTTAATGATTATTTGTTATGTTGTAAATAATTAAATCTTGTAAATAGTTTGAGAACTGTCTGCAAGGGTGCTTGATTGTAAGGGGAGGCTCTCCACTCTGGGGCACTGCAGCAGCTTCCCAGGGGGGCTGGGCAGGGCTGCTGGCTACCGGGTACCCCAGGATCCCATTATTCAGGTGAGGGCGCATGTAGTGTCGCGCCCAGGGTTTTAATTCTATGATCTGTCCTTGGAACTACAGGGCTAGTATCATATAAGATTCAGACTCTGGATGGAAAGACTTTGCAACTATGTTGACCAGATGCAGGGTTGAGTCTCAGACAATGTGACTTCTGTAACACCTCAAGGTATTGCACCGCTAGAGAAATAAGTTCTGATGAGACTTCCAGTTGCTAAGCTACTTTAGAGCAGCCAAAGGAACCTCCTGCTGCTGCCAGTGAGAAGTCTGTTACACCTGAAATTGTCCATGAGACGGGTCACTGTCCGGCCCAGATACTTACAGAACTATGTTATCTGGGTGGGAGGGATGTCAAGTATTGAGTGCCTGTATGTATATTCTGTACTCCCCCAGCAGAAGGCACTACTTGAATTGCATTATCTTATGTTTATGTCTGCTGTTCTGCTTTAGTATTAAGGGTAATTAATTGTTGCTAATAAAGATGGTCCCCCTGTTCTTCCCTCCATGATCTCTCTGGGACAAAAACAACACAGATACACTAGTTTATTTCATGGTTAATCAAGGTTTAATTTGAAGAGGAAAAGCAAGTTAATCTGGTTTTGGAGTGGGACTCCTCAAATTAGTTCATCAGTCACCGACGTTAAGTACAGGATATCTAGGATCTGCTACCTGGTAGAATGCCCTCTATGAATGTCAGTATATAGGACTAAATTCATTGAGTAAATTTGGTTCAATGATCAGTTGAACCAGAAAGTACCAAGATCTTGTTCTCTAACCCTCCACAAGTTTTGTGCTGAGAGGAGTCTGTAAACTTTAGTAAAATGCAACTCCTTCCTGAATACAGTAAAACCTCATGAATCTGGATCTCAGAAGTCCGGCTTTCTCAGAAATCCGACACTGGAGTGGCTGCTCTGGGACCAGCCACCGCTCCTCCCCACCCCTCCTAGATGTGGAGGGGAAAGCTTGCATGCAGCAGCTATTGCTGCCATTAACCACCCCATGCCATACACAGCTGCTTTGGGACCACCTGCCACTGCTCCCCTCCCCCCCCGCTGCTCCATGACCGGCTGCCACTCGGATTTAAAAAATCTAACATTTTCAGATATCCGGCAGGTGCTTGGTCCCAAACATGCCAGATTCATGAGGTTATACTGTATTATAATCTCCTCCCTGGACTTTCCAAAATAATGTGAAAAATAATTGGACAAACAGAATGATTGGTATGTGATTAAAATGGCCCAGAGAAATTTCTTGGCCTCTCTGACCTTAGTAAGATTAAAGGGATGGCTAGGTATTTATGTGGATAACAGAAAGTCCAGAGCTGTAATAGTTAATGCTAAAACAGTTTGGAAGGAGTATGTAGAGCTTCAGGATTTAAAGCAGTCTCTATTAGGGAAGAGAGTGAGAAATTCACAGAGCAGAGAGCTTATTTATTATATGTCTACCACAGGGCCCACTGGTCCTTCTCTTTGAAGTATCTGGCATTGGCCACTGTTGAGGACAAGGTACTGTACTGCACTCCATGTACTGATCTGATACACCATGACAAGTCCTCTCCACTGATTACCTCTTGAATAGTGCTTTAACAGTGATAAAGGCACAGAGGATGATGAGTGGGATGGAGAAGGTAGATTGGTCATATCTGTTTCTCTGAAGCTTCTGAAATTGGCACTAGAGGCTGGGCTAGACAGACCACTGGCCTGATTCTTCCAGGCAATTCCTGTGAATGTTTAAGTCTCCACTTCAGCTGTTTAATGCAAGATCAGAGCAGAAGTGTGTGCGATTAATTGGATGCTTACTGACCGGCATCAGAATGGAAGTGGCTCACCATAATCTGCACATATGTGCTGTGGAGAGTGGACCAACAAGCAGTCACGTTCTATCTGGCAGAGGAAGCCATTTTCCTTATGCCTCGTGTTCGTACAGAGCCTGCAGTCACTAAAAGGTAATATAAAATGCTGTTTTTACAGTCATGGGAATACAAGGCTAAGTGAGCTGTTAAACAGTGTAAATGAATGATGATTATGTGGATGGAAACTATGTGATTCACTGATTGTTGTGGGGATGCACTGTAGATTTACAGATGCATTATGCTACAAGAAGAAAGACTAAGCAATTGCTATTAATACTCACTGGAGACCATAGAACTGGTAGATGGGAGGTTAAGGAATCCAAAAAAAGGATTGATAAAAAATTTGGGAGTGAAATCACAGGCAGTAGGTAATGACCAACTTGAAGCAAGGAGTTGAGTGAAAAACATGAAAGAGAGTTATGACAGGGAAGGAAAAGAAGAACTATTATTGCGGGGAGGAAGGGGAGAGAGCTGTTAAAAGAAGACTCATGCCTGATTTTAAACTTTGAGTAAGGCAGCAATTTTCCTACATTTTAAATGAGCTCTAAAAAGGAGCTCAGTAATGGCAATGGTTGCCATGGTGTTTAGAGGTACAACTCAACAGACACTTCAAATAATGAGTGAAGCTTTTATCTGCCTATGTGGCCGAGTTAATTTTCATCGCTGGAATTATTAATTTAGTGTGCTTTAATTATTCTGTATGGGCCTGGCACAAATGGGTGCAATCTTGCAGTCCTTATGCAGACAGAGTTCCTGTGGACTCCAGAGGCAGCAAGATCAGGCCCTAATTAAAACAGGTGGGAGGATGCAGTGTTGCTAGCTGAGGCCCCAGTCCCTCAGGGAGAACATGTGGATCCTGGCTATTGTCAGAGGAGTACAGTGAAGGTGCAGGGGTCCATGTACATAGATTTAACTGCAGAATGAAAGGCTAACATCCCATTCTATGTACTTGCAGGGCATAAAGTTGGGGTCACAGTAATAACAATACTTAGGTAACATGTTGTCTTTTGGACTCTACCCCACTCCTAGTAGAGTCTCCATTTGCAAGATGGGATCTGCCCCAGATAGATCAAGTGATTTGTGCCAAGCCATCAGAGGGGGAGCCAGCTCTTTGGAATTCCCAGGTCCCAGCTCCCTAATCAGATTACTAACATCTGAAGCTAACTTTAGATTCCCATAGTTTCTCCGTGTCATTATCTTGCCCCTCTGGCTTCCATACAGCTGGAAATGAATGTGCCAAAATTTAGCAAATAAAAGTTTTCCTGGTTAATGGGTTGGGCTTCAAGGTGCTATGATAGTCCAAATAAAGGATCATAAAAAGTAGGGTTGGAAGGGACCTGAAAAGGTCATCTACTCCTGCTCCCTGTTCAAGGCAGGATGGTCCCTGATGAAACCATTCTAGCCAACCTACTCTAGAAAATTTCCAAGGATGGAGATTCCATAATTTCTTTAGGTCACCTGTTCCAATGCTTGATCACTCATAGTCAGAAAGTTCCTCCTAATTTCCAGTCTAACTTTTTCCTGCTGCGGCATGAAGCCCTTGCTCCTAGTCCTGTCCCATATGGCCACAGGGGATATGGATACGTAATTGCTAGAGCTGTGCAAAGCTTCGGTCGCTGATTCGATTTGGCAGAGATTCGGCCCAATTCAGTGGCTGAATCTCTGAATCCGAATCAAATCAGAGGACTTTTAATCTCTGCGAATCGAATAGGAACCCTCCAAATTGATTCAGAGAGATTCTGGAAGATTTGGTGATTTGGATGTAGACACAGCTTTAAATGTTTTTTCTACATACTTCTAGGTAGCAGGGGCTCACGAGTACTGTGATGGTGGGGCACATGGAGTGTCCCACAGGAGCGTGGGGGGGTCCCCAGTGCACTCAGCAGTAGACCTGGAAGTGGACCAGAAGCACTTCCGGTCCACTTTTGGGTCAGCCAGGGAGCACGCTGGCCTTTCCCCCCGCACCTCCCTAGCTTGGTGACTGGTGTCTCCTGGATCTGGGGGGGACACCTGGGGTTCCCCTGTGGCTGGTCGCTGAGCCAGGGGAGCATGGGGGGCTCCCCCGTGTACTCCCTGGCAGACCTGGAAGTAGACTGGAAGTGCTTCTGGTCCACTTCTGGGTTCACTGCCAAGTATGCGGGGGCCCCCCCATGCTTCTGTGGGATGCTCCATCTGCCCCAGCATCGCAGCATTCAGGAACTGCCGCTGGTACCTTGAGGTACGTAGAAAAAACATTTCAAGCTGTGTCTATGGCCAAATCGTGGATTCTCTGAATCAGCATCAAATCTTCAGATTTGGATTCAGTTGAATTGAATCAGGGACAGTGATCCAAATCGAATCACTGTCCCTGATTTGGGCTGAATCCAAGTCAAATATGGCCCGTTTCACACATCCCTAGTAATTGCCCTCTCCATGAGTAGGAAGTGTTGAGGATCTCTTGTAATGTCCACACTCTATTTACCATGTAAGAACAGATGGGTCATAAGCAACTATTTTCAGCCTCCTGGATTAGTCTTTAACTTGAGAAAGGAGTTCTCGAGTGCAGGTGGGACAGTACTGTAGAGGGACCATCCACACTTGTGTTTGGGGCTTGATAAGTTGTAGAGATGAAAGTTATCCATATATCCTTAGAACAAATACTGTATGGGCAACAGCAGTGCAAGCTGTACCCTACACTGATCATCTGCATATAAGATTTCAGTCTTCAGACCTTTCTCAGTCGTTGGTCTACATGCTGTGCTTTTTCAGTTAAGATGGAAAGCATCAACAGTGGTACTAGCAGGTGTTTGTCATACAATCAAAGAAGGTCCCTTTTTTTTTACACAGGTCACCACACACCTGCTTTCCTGGATTGCCCCCTCTTCACTTAGCCCTTTATGTTCATCTTATGTACCAGGGGTAGTTTTTTTTCTAGGAGCTTAACCTGGGTTTGGAAATTTAACTTCTGATGAGTTGGAGTTGAGTGTTCAACACTTTATTAACTTCAGTGATAGCTCCTGAGTATCTGCTATATTTGATTATTAGGCCATCTGTTTCTGTGCTGAAGGCCCTGATCCTGTGACTACTGCTCTGTGGTTATGTCCTCAAGGCGTCACACTGTTGTATGTGTGCTGCATAGCCACATTTGCATGGCACTTTGGGCAGGCCAGTTAGCACTGCTGAGTGCCGTTTAGCCTGTCTGTGGCTCTTGCCTCAGGACAAGCTTCTGTCTTGGGAGCGGTGCCTGGAACAGAAGTTTGGGGAACGTTTGTGGTCCACGGGACACCAGTTGGACAATCCTACACTAATTAAACCACAAGTTGTAGCCTGGCTGGGCACAACACAAAAATAACCTTTCCTATAAAATGAGGATGGAAGGTTACTGTACAGACATAGACTAGGGTGGCCCGTGTGCCTTTGGGAAGCTAAGTACATAATCAGCACTCATTTAAAATGTGACCCAATGAATTGCTTCTTGATAGGTGACTCAGCAGTTTCTCATCCTGCTTGCTCTTTTCTGCATGCCTCCTTGTCCTTTTACATGGGAAAGCACCCGTTACTTGTTTGCATTTTTATGGTTTTCCTTAACAGCAAAAACCTCTCTCCCCACCTGCCTGATCTAAGATATGGGAGAGCTGTAAAAGAGAAAAATTAGAAATAGGCGATGTGAGATGATGCAGGTCCAGACAAGTTTAGCTAACTCTGTCATCCCAAACAGAAAATCGATGAATGCATTTATCATGTTTTCTCTCCAAATATTAGCTGTGTCACATATCTGCAATGAAACAGCGGTCAGAGCCATGAGATCTCTCCTAGCACTCTCCCTAAGATTTTATTTTATTGATTCCTCCCCCATCCCCCCACCCCACAAACACTTTTCCCTTCAAAAGCATGAGTCAGGAACCCTCAGTTATTAAAAGCAGTCCCAGTTGCACATACCTTTCATTTCCTTTGAATTACATTAATTGCCTGACAGCTAAAAGTGTTCTGGGTTTTCAGACTTCAGCACTGGACTGTGAGAAATATTTACCAGCTATGGCAGATTTATAAAGATGCCACAGAGATGCCCTGAGACTAACAATCAGAAAACACAGCAGCAAAACAATACTATTTTTCAAGGTTAAATGCTCAGAATGCTAAAAAGGAATGGAACATAACAAAGCCGAACAAAAAATCACATCAATTCTGTTTTTCCCCCCATTGCCATGCAGAAAAGGAAGATGTCAGTAGTTTAAAATTATTACACAGCATCTCTCTTCCCCTTCTCCCTTCCTTCCTCACCCCCCCCCCCCAAGTTTTAATAAGAGACTCTGATTTTAATTAACTTCTGGTTGCATAACTTAAATCTGACCTTTAACCTGCTATGATACTCCAGGGTTATTTTCTATATTTACTTTGCCCTGTATCTGAGGTTCATTTTGGATTAAGTTGCCAGGTGCTGATCAGTAGAGAATGGATCATGGGAAGATATTCCTTTCTGTTCAGCACATAATGATTGTATAGGTCCAGTCTAGGACCTTGGAGCCCCTGTTCAATTACCAAGACATTGCTGACATATGTTACATCTATTGTGCAATTAACTGGTCAATTGCACAATAAATTTACACATGCTACATGTGCAAAGTAATTATCATACAATAAAAGTGGCCAATGAGCTGAAAAGTTGTTGCTTGAAAAATATAGAACATATTTTGTAGCTGGTTTTCATCAGCCTTTAATTTGTACATGTGGCATGTCACAGACAGGTTGATAGTGTTTGGCTATGTCCTCCAGTATCCCAGAATAGACTGCTCTCTCTCCCTCCAATTCCCTTCCTGTGAGGGGCCTCTCTGTGACTCATGCTTAACTCTGCTGCCCCAGGATCCAGTAGCAGGAGGTGTCATGACTCACTGCCCCTTCTCTCTTTCTTCAACCAGCCTTCAAAGCTGCTTCTTTAAGAACCCATTAGCACTTTTTTTGTGAAATCCAGAACGGAAATTCAAGCGACATGATTTACTTGTTTGAAACAGGGTTGGTGAGTGGTGGGAGGGACTTTGTTCAGACACCTTCCTGCAGGACAAGCAAATAGCCTAAAGCAGTGTTTCTCAACCCATGAGTCACACAGGACCCAAAAGTGGGTTGCAAGAATATATGAAAGGATCGCAAACAAACTTTAAAAATGGATTCTCCTTTAAAGGAGAAAAACATGGGAAACCATAGGTTTCCCTTTGCAGGCTGGCAGAGTTTTTCAAAGGGCTGCTTGGAGCTGGGGGGGAGCAGGAGGAGGGTGATCAGGCAGGGGATACCATGAGCATGTGTGCATGCACACATGCATGTGGCAACCAGGCAGCTTGGAGAACAGCTCCCGCAGGTAAGTGGCGAGGGGGGAAATAGGAGGCATAGACAATGCGGGGGAGGTCTATGGGGTGAGGGGCAATGCATCTGGGGGATGGTGGGTACAGGCAGTGTGTTGGAGACTATGGGTGGCATATCCCCCCAGATTTGTGTGCTCACAGCAGGCACAGGTCTGAAGCCTGGCTAGACTGGCATGGGCAGGAGCTGTCCCATTGGGCAGGACCCAGCACGTGAGGGCAGAGCAGGGCAGTGAGACTCATTGCTGCCATCACTGGGACCCCGATGCCAGTTGCACCTCCAGTAGGATGAGGAGTAACAGACAGGGGCATTGCTGCCTTCACCTCTGCCAGCTGCTTGTATGCCAGGCTGTGGCCCTGTCCTGCCGCCATGGCCCAGCTACTGTTGCTGCTTCCCTCAGGCTGTGGCTCTACCCCAGAGGCGAGGCGAGGTGGGGTGGGGTGGCAGACAGTGCAGGCAGCCTGAGAGGAGTGGCAGCAGTGGCTGGGCCATGGCAGTGGAGCTGCAGCCCAGTGCCTGAGCAGCTCGTGGCAGGAGGAGGTGAGGGCAGCGTTCCCCCCATCTGTTATTCCTCACGCTGCTGGTGGCTAGGCTGGTTTGGGGACCCCAGTAGTGGTGGCAGCAGCAATGAGTCTTGCTGCCTGGGGTGGGAGGCAGCGGGTTGGGAGTGAGTGGTACCAGCAAGGCTGGGGCAGGTTGTGGGTTGGGAATGAGGGGCACTGGCAGAGTCAGGGGGCTGTTTTCTACCTAAACTATTTACTGGGTTGGGATTGGTCATCAGTGTTTACAAATAGGTCCTGGTACAAAAAAGTTTGAGAACCACTGCACTACAGCATCTCATAAGGTCCCTGGAGAGTTTGAGTCACGCTGCTCCAGCCTCTCCCCTCCACCCCTGCCCTTCACACGGGTCTCCCTGGATCTGCACAAGGGTTGTTTGGGGGTGTCTGCCTATGCCCTTATCCCAACATGGCTTCAACCTATAACCTACACCCCTTAAAGATAGTGAGGTGCTTAGATCCTACAATGATGGAAGCTATGTCAATACCCAAGTTAGATAAATATACACACAGGTATTTAAGGTAATGAAAACACAGTGAAATGCGGTTATAAGCCAAAATATCTGGGTAACTTCTTATTTCAGTTGAAGAAGTAGTGGGCCTATTTTTCATTTCTGCACAGGCCTCTTTACAGCATTGTGGTGATGTCAAGCAGCGCACTGCTAAGGTCCCTGGAAGTGACCTGGATGTGGATGTGAATTGGAGTCCTTGTTCTTATTGTTCTTGAAGCCCAAATCAGAGCTCACTGAGCTAGATGCCGTCCATACACAGAGAACAAAGGTATTCCCTGTCCTAAGGATTTTGGCTTATCCTGCAATGAATAGATTTGAGCAATTTCAGGCTTGTGATTTAAAGTGTACAGTTCTTTGTCCAGCAACAAGATCAAGCGCATTTAAAATTGGCCTGCTCAGGAATAATGATGCTCTTTAAATGATACCTAATGAGAGCAAGTGACAAAAAAAATTACCGCTTGTCATCCAAATGATCTTTTAAAAACCATTCTTACTTCTTTCCCTTCCTGATAACTGCTGGACACTTATGCATTTATAAGTTAATTTTATTAAAAAGGAAAAGACGTGCTCACAGTAGATGGCAATTGTAGCACTGACCAGTGATTTATTTTAAATTAGAAAGGACTGGGGAGAAATGGACTACTCTGTTAGGTGAATGGGGATCTTAAATAAGAGATGCCCAGCACGTCAACTTTCTTTGCCTAACATCTGAGCCTAGTAAAAATATTGGCAACTGCAAGGGCATGGGGAGGGAGGTGGAAAAAAAGATAGAGAAATGCTGGGTTAAATTATGCTTGCTGGGAGGAGCCAGCATTGTCTCAGACCAATACTTCTTATTTAGAGGTGAGAAAATGGTCAACCTCTTCAGTACTCCCTGAGGTCCATGTGGTAACACAACTCCAGGCTACCTTTCCATTAATAATAATTGAGACATCCCTGACGCAAAACATTCCCTCCAAGCGTTCCTTGAAGCTGTGTAATTTCCCTAAGGGCATGAATTAAATTTGGCCCATTTGTCTATTCAATTCTTCTGAGAGGCAGTATTTCTTTAGGATGGATGACGTGGCTATAGAGAAGCCCCCAAAGCAACTGCATTGACTTAGAAGTTTTGGTTCAAATGACTTTTTCATTTCAGCCTTTCAGGAGCAGAGGGGTGACCCAGGAACTCCCGACAGACCAGAAGGAAACTCAGGGCATTTTTACATGCTTTACACGCTTTAATTAGAGTGGCTCTGAGAGTCACTCTACTTAAAGCACCCGCAGCGTCTTGTGTATCAGCGCCTCTGCATTTCAAAATAGCGGCAGAGGTACCTTAAAGCTCACAGAACGAGGTTTAGTTAAAGCGCCTCTGCCACCATTTTGAAGTGTGGGGATGCTGATACACGAGAGGCAGCAGCTGGCTGGAGCACGCTAGTTAGCACGCTCCAGCAGACTTGATGAATCGATTAATCAAGTCTGCTCCAATACGCTGTAATTACAGCATGTCGGAGTATCCTCCCTACACATGCACAAGCACCCCCAGGCCTCGGCTTCACTGACTGTAGGTGGATGATGGTAGTGGGAGCTTGGTGTTGGGGGACTGTCCTTACAGGTCAACTTCCAGGACTGAGGCCTATCTAAATTATACATTTCCTGATCTGTACAGTAGAGTAATGCCCAGGAGAGCCTCATGACTACAGCCCATGGCATCCTGCTTTCTCACTGTAATTAACATTCTCACTTTTAAAGACAGGCAGCATATTTTCAGGGATAAAGAAAGGTACCTTAGAAAGAAAGGCAGAACATTTGTCTACACATAGAAGTGTTATAGACATCTTTAATTCAGGATAATACAATAGATTAGCTGGGCTGTGTTAAGTGCCTATTGTAGATGTATGCTCTCATTCACACTAATGATGCTCTTCATTCAGTTTTAATTTAATTCACTTCCACAAAACGATTGTAGTTTGGGTGAGTGTTTACACACTAAACAGCTTAACTAACCTGGTTTAAAGTTATATCTTTAATTTGATCATTTTTTCTGAGTGTCTCTGTGAATGTAAGACCTGAAAGGGGGCTTCAGGGTCTGAACTTCTTTCCTTGTAGACTTGGTAACAGGTGGACGTTCCCATGGAGCATGCCCTTGTGTGTATTTTAATGCACTGTTCATTAGGGTTGTGCGAAGCTTCGGGTGCTGATTCGATTCAGAGGAGATTTGGCTTGATTCGGTGCCCGATTCTCCAAATCAAATCAGGGGACCAATTAAAAGGTCTGAACTGATTTGAAACTCTCCAAATTGATTCAGGAAAGATTTGGAGAGCTTCGATGATTTGGGCAGTCCCAGCCCACTGCAGCAGGGAGCTGGTGCCAGACTTAAGGCTGTTAAGTAGGGGCAGGGGATGGGGGGTGGAGGAGATGGAAGGGGACCATGGAGGGGTCCCCTGCCAGGGCCCATCCCCTGCCTGCTCCCCCATCCTCCCCCCCCCCATGGCTGCCCAGCCCAGCCCCAGCTCCTGACCCTTTAAAAAAAGATCCCACTCAGGTGCTGTTGGGCAAGGGGGGCAATCCCCACTGCCCCACACTGTGTGGGGGGCTCTGTCACGAGCCCCTTGACCCCCACAGCATAGGGCATTTGGGGGCAGCGGGTATTGCCCCTCACCTGGCAGGAGCCGGTGAGTCGGAGCATTTTTTGTTTTTTAAAGGGCTGGGAGCTGTGACGGGCAGGGCAGCCATGGGGGAGATGACCCAGGAGAGCAGGAAGAGGTTGCGGGGGCTCATGGCAGAGCCCCCCACGCACATGGGGCAGTGGGGGACAGCGGGCATCACCTCCCACCTGGCAGCAGCCTGTGAATGGGTTTTTTTTTTCCCAAAAAGCCAGGAGCTGGGGTGCGCAGGGCTGGGAGAGTGGGCAGGAGACGGGGCCTGTGTGATTTGGAGATTTGGGACAGTGATTTGAATCATTGAATCAAATCACTTCCCCCTGAATCAGCTGAATCCAAATCCAAAGTGAATACTAGCCACTTTGCACAGGCCTACTGTCCATCACTAGTGTACCCAAACCTGTATATCTGTGTTTAGTTTTTGCACCATTCTCCACCTTGTTAAATCTAAATGACTCTAGAGTAGCCAGGTTTTGCCTTGTAAATTGAAACTGTGTTTTTCTTATATTTTATATTCATGACCCTCTTTAGTGAATATGGAATCTTTAATAGCTGGACAACTGGATCTCAGATTTTGCTAATTTTGTGTGGTTATATTTCATTGTGGTTCTAGGTTTATTTCCCCTAATGAATATGGAAAGAAGATTTGCAGCTTTCAATGCGCTAGTAAATTGTACCCATTCTTATTTCTTATCTCCGTCCCTCTGCCTCTCACAGGTTGGAAGGGAGCCTTTACCTTAGAAATGTTGCCTTGTCCATGGGCCTTTTCGAGAGGTCTTCCAGCCTAAGGCTGACTGCCACATTTATGCTTTCTCCTTTTTCTTTTTAGCTGTTAAAGAGAATTAGTTATTGTACATTTTTGAGTAGTTGGATTTTTTTTGCTCTAGCTTTCAGAGCTTTTAACGATTCCGCTCAAGCTGTTGCAACTGACTCTCTTTCCAAGAGAGGTTTTTGGGCATTTTAAATATTGAATTCCTTCTTTAATACCACCCCCAACAAACAAGATAATCTCACAGGTTTGGAAATGAAAAAGAACCTATTTTGCATGTGTGACTATGAGGCTGCCTGCCTAGGAGGGCTGAGGATAGGGATAGAAGTATTTTTAGTTTCTGCTCCAAGGTTGTTTGGACTTTATTTTTGTTATATATTATTTCTAATGCTTGCATCAGCTGATGAATTTTTAAAGCATTTTTTTTTGTATTTCTATAAACGGTCTCTGTTCATACATAGCAGCTTTCCTTCATGGGACCTAAAATACTTGACACATAGTAATGGTCATTACATCAGTTAGGTAAATTATAAACCACAGCAAATTTAAATCTGTACTTGAGCCACAGGTTCTTTGCCCTGACACAATGGGTGAGCTGTGTAAAATGTATGCTAACAGCCCTTGTGTGGGTATTAAATGTGCATCTGCCTGTTCACTTCTACAAAAGCTGAGTTTTGCTTATGCAATAAATGTTGATGCATTTTGCCTAGATCATCATTTCATCAGGATTTTGCAAAGGACTCATCCTGAAGGTAGGACATGATAGAGACCTGTCCAGTCTGCAGAGCTAATTGTCAGATCCCTGTGTAGAAAGTTTAGGAGGGGTCAGGCTGTGATTTTTGTTTTGAGAACATACTACATCATTGTAGACTTAATTCCCTATTTCTAATGACAATTATCTGCTAAATAGGTACTTTGCTTCTTAACAGTTCTGCTGGGCTTGAAGAACCTCCATGCAGGGAATATTTCTGATAGTAGAGATCTGTTTAATCAGTCTGACAAAAGCTTAACTAGATTGGATGGTTGAAGCCAAACAAAATAGGACTGAGGATGAGAACAAACATAGAGGGTAATTCTCCATCATGTGAAACCTGCAAATTAAGCTTGGATGCTTTTCTGAAAGGGTCCTGATCCTGTGCAATCAAAACTAGGGTCTTACTAGAGATGCAGTGCCACTGGATGTAGTGTCTATGGAGAGGTTAGATGAGATGCTCAGAATTGTTCCTTTTGGTCTTAACATGTGATGATGAAATGCTGGCCTTCTGAAGTTGCTAGGGCAGGATTCTAGGGGTTGTATTTAGTTATAGCACTTGATGTTGTGGACATTGCACCATTTTAGCTGATTAATTTAATCTTGGATTGTAAAACTTGGCAAATAGCTGTTACCTTGCTGAACACAGGTTGAACCTAGTGTACGGGAGGGAAAGAAACAAAATGCCTCCTTTCTGTGTAGAAAAGAAAAGTTCTCCATAGTTAGGACCTAGACATTGTGACTTACATCACAATTAGAAATGTGTTTATTTCCCTTTTTCATGCGAATTGTTTTCCATATAAACAGTTGGAGTATTTGTTACAAACCTGTTTTTCAGTTCTCAGGGCAGTGACCAACAGAAACCTGATTCAATCCATCTCTCTCCCAACCTGAGCTGCTGGGCTGACTTAATTGATTTTTCTCTTCTCTGCCTTCCCTAAAGTCAGATGTGCAGGGATTTTCAAACATGGAGTTGGAGATAGGAACAGCTGTTGTTTAAAACAGAGGTGGGAAGCAGAGGGAGGGAACAGAGATATGTGCTTTTCAAGGGCATGAGAAGTGAACTCCCATGATCAAAAAAGTACTAGGTCAGCAGACCTGAGGGAAACAGTAGTTAAACATGTTCATCTCACCATAAGATATCTGGGGGGAACCTGTAGGAGTGTAGAAGATGTCCATTCTTTTCATAAAATAAATAAAAAAGGGATGCAGGGAGCTTTAAAATGAACAGTCTTCTGATCAGGAGACACTGGAGGCAGTGCCATCATTGTCAGTATAATGTCGTCTCCAGAGCAGCACTAAGATGCAAAGCCTGGTTTTGCTCTTCCTGCTGAGAGCGGGGAAATCCATTCTTCTAATTGCTGAGAACCAAATGAAAATCGGTCTGAATGAATATGCAGCAAACTGCTAATAAAATCTAAAATAAATGAGATTAC
Organism: Alligator mississippiensis; assembly: GCF_030867095.1. Lineage (NCBI taxonomy): Eukaryota > Metazoa > Chordata > Crocodylia > Alligatoridae > Alligator > Alligator mississippiensis. The sequence goes on along the minus strand of NC_081836.1, from coordinate 44,548,295 downwards.
TGAATCAAATCTTCGAATGCAAAATATTTGTGTAATTGTATAATTCAAAGCTGCTGCAATATTAATGAATATTTTAATACAGTGATTAAACATAAGATTCATTTCAGTTTTGCAAATGTGCCTAAGCTTTTAATCTATCCGGGTATTACAACATAGGTAAATTTTGCTAAACCTTTGCACAAAAGTGTTTTATTTAAAAAGGACGACCATAATCCCTTCCAATTCAAAGCTCTAGTCATTCTCCTTTGTTTCCTGTAGACAGCTTCCCCCACACTCACCCATTGTTCCCAGCTGTTCACTCATATATATGTAAAGAAGTGAGTCAGTTGGTAGCTATAGCAAGATGTATGCAGTAGGCACAGATAAAAGGTAAAGTTGTTCAGGATGACTTGACTTTGTCTCTGAACCCCCGGTGCTCCAAACATGCATACCCTTTTCTACCAGTTTCTTATGGCCCAATCCCATCCCCTTGCTCAGCATGAATACTTCTTTCAGAGTAGTCTGCTGATTTTTGGATGGAACTATTGAAGGAGGGAAGCACTATTTAATGTGAATAGGTGTAGCAAATACTGGCCTTGAGAGAACAACAGGACAGGTTTATACAGCTGGTTCTCATTTATTCAAATGCTTTCCATGCCTTTCAAAAGCATCCCAGATAATCAGGATATTATTTTTCACATCATCTTCTAGGATCCTTTTCTCCTGTTCAGCAGCCTTAAAATTATGTCCAAGCATCTCTCTTGATTCCCAGGACAGGTGTAGGACTTTAGCATGGACTGAGCAAAATTGATAGCTCTCATTATCTACTGTCTTGTAACTAATTTTAGTTTCTTGGAGCTTTGCTCTGAGTTCTGAGGCACTTTCATATTGCTGTAAATTGTCGTCATCAAGACAGAAGAGTTTCAATCTTTTCTCTGATCTTAACATTTGATGCTTTAGATTGCACCAGATCTAGGCAGTAACCTTGAAAGCTAGACTTGAGCAATGAATATGCTGCCGTTGTAGTCAGATGCCGGTGTTGTACTGGCCCACTGTTCTGTGGGTTTAATAAACAGACATGCACAAATGAGAAGAACAACAAACTTTAATTGCTGAGCAGTATGCAACCTCTGGAGACCCTCTTTGGCTCTAACCAACTACTCTCTCTAACTGGTCATTCCTTAACTGAGGGACCATCTCCCAGTTTCCAAATCTTCTGAATTAGGGAGTGTCTTTAAATTATAACTTTTTTCACTAGAGTATTTCTTCTGCTTGCACAAAGGTTTACATTGGATTATGTATATACTGTACAGTGCTTTTTTGACAGAACCATACAGTTGCTGGTTAGAGTTAACACTCTTTCAACCAAGCTGTTGGTCTGATCATTGTCTTCTTCTCAGGTCCTGTCACCATGTTTAAATTTGGGGTGGGCTGGTGATTTAATGTTATTTATGAGTAGGTAGCAGTCTTAACAGTCAGTGGAAAATTACTGATCCATTCATTCTTTTCTTTTCACAGCTCCCTTTCTTGCCCATTCACCACTGAACTCAAAATCCAGTTAAAGTAACCTGGGAACTGGAGAATTCACAACTAGAGGCAGGATGGACATTTTGAAACTAGAAAGAGGATGCAATTTTTAATGGTATGGGTAGTGAATCATTGGGACAATACCTAGGGACCCACATAGCATGGGGATCATAATAGGTCTTTAAAGACTTCCATCATATAAAGTTTTTAGATCAACATGGGATATTTTTAACAAACAAACAAACAAAGTGCTCTACTTCCTACTTCATTCAGAAGTTGTAGGCTTGATAAAAGAATAACTGGGTGCAATTTTATCTATGTTTATGCAGGTTACCAAGCAAGAATGATCATAATTGTCTTTTCTACACATAAAAATCTATGATGGGAAGAAGTCCCAATCTTTTTTGTGCACAACGCGTTCTCTTTTCTACCGTGCCTGCAATGACCAGTATTGCCATGGGCCCACAAGATGAAGCATATACCTCCTTCAAATCTGAACTGCTCTTGTTTCTGCACCAGTGAAAGTGGGGCTGAATTTGACTGTTTATCCATTATTAATGCAGTACCAGGCATTCTTAGGATAAACAGAATTAATGAGCCTCTTGTTAGACTCCACCTAATATGCACATTTAATGATCTGGGCATTTCGAAAGAAAGTTGCAGACACTAGGAACAAACTTGTTTTGCATACTTCATCATAACAATCTAATAACTTCCAACACTTTGAACCAGAAGAATAACATATCTTCACACAGCAGCTCTAGTAAATAGGAGTTAGGAGACCTTCCCTTATCAAGAAGAAAATGTAACCCCTTGTATTCAGCACCAAGTAAACAGCATGGCCCTGTGGATTACCTTGTTTGTAAAATGCCAGAAGACCCTGACTCCAAATCTGGTGCTCAGCCTGGCCCTATGTGGATGAACTAAACCCACCAGATGAGCACCTGAGAAGTTTCCAAATGCTATTAGGAGCACCAGCACACTCCATCCAGATTTGCACCTCTAGCTGTGGCCTATGTCCAAAGTTTCAAAGGAGGAGGGAAAAAAAATCCCTGAAAAGACAATAGTACATTCATGGGTAGGGAGGAATCTTCCTGACCTCTACAGGTGATCAGAAGAAGCTCTGAAGCATGGGATTTCTAGACCCCTCCCATACAAGGGATTTGAAGAAGGAACCATAAAATACAGCAATGTTTGTTTGCATGCTGTCAACACTTCTGAGTAGAGCTGTGTGGGTTTTCAGCTAGTCTGAAACCAAAGAATTATACATAGAGATATGAAAAAAATCAGGTCAACCTGAATTTAGATTTTTTTTCCTCCAGAAAAATGAGGAGGAGTGGGGGAAAAGCCCCAAGCATAAAATTTTGGTTCATTCTATTATGATTGTTTAGTGACAAATGAAATTGTCTTCTGCATTTCAGATTCTTTAATCGTTCTAGTGTTGGTGTAAAAGCTCTAAGTCAGTTCCAAAATGAAGATTCATTATGATTTGGTTTGAAAGCACCCACATGGAATGTTTTAGAATTTCCCTCCTAATTTTAGAGTAGGGAAGGGGCAACATTGGTCCTTGGCTTTAATCTAAATTCATAAATGGTTTTGGTTCCTGTAACAGGATGGAGTCCCAGGGACAGCTGTGTCGCCTCCTGATGGCTGAATGGCAGCTGCTCAGCTCTGGCTCTAAGGTACCCTCCCTTTAACATTTGTCTGCCATGTCTTGATGTAATTGGCCAGTTTTCAAAGGGGAACTGCCCCAGTCCTACAGTCTGCCAGTGGATCCCTTCTCTGAATCCTGCTAGCTTCAAATCCCATTCTCATGCAAAGTGGGCCTCTGTGGTCCAAATGCGTCCCCAGGACACCCATTGCCTCCAAGCCTTCCCTACAGCCATGCCCATGCCTCTCAGGTCAGTTATCGCTTAGGTGGGGTACTTTGCCCCAAGCCATTACCAGGCCACCTTCAGCCTTTACTCCCTTGTTGGGGCCTCAGTCTTCCCAGGCTCTGCCTCTTTCCTCTGGCTGTGCTCTTTGCCTAAGCCCACTGCCTTGGACCTGGCTTCTGGGCTTCAGCCCCTGTCTACATCCCTCTTGGGCACTGGGCCCCTTGGCCCTTTCTGGCTTCCACCTGGGCTGGGCTTCAGCCCCTCTCTAGGCTTACACCCCCTTTGGCTGAAGCCTGGTTTATATCTGGAGCCCCTGCCCCCAGCAGGGCTCTGAAACATTGGTCCGCCTCTGGCACCCCACTGCGGTTGACGGCAATGTGGCTCTCAGGTGCCTCATTGTAGGTTAATTGCAATGCACCCTTTTGGCACCCCACTATGGCCTCCTCACACTCCCCCACAGCCACACACCCAGCCCACCAGTTAAAACTCAAACCAAAACCATAAGCCTCCTGGCCATAGCTAAACTCTTAGCCCCACTGGCTTTGTATTAATTTCTCCTCTGTACTAATTCTGGGGCTAAGTCCCCTGCCAACCCTCAGCCTATATAACATCACTAGCCTAGCAGACTCTCAATCAGTCATTCAGCAACTGGCATCTCTCTCTGCAGAGCTCTTTCCCCAGTGGCCTCTAGGGACAGACTGCTTGCCATGGCTCAGCCTTGGGCTAATATCTCCCAGGCCCTGCCTCTCTCTTTCCAGGCAGGTGACCTCCCCAGCTACCCACAGTGGCTTTCTGATTAGGCTTGCTGGCTTCATCCCAGGGTAGCTTACTGATGCTGTCCAGCTGCTGTAAGAGTGAGTGTCTTGTCTCCCCTCCCGGGCTGCACCCTGCTGGACTATTGCAAGGTAATGAGCTCTGCGGTATGCAAGCTCTGTGATGTGCCCTCGTGGCCTCTGTTTTTCCTCCAGCTGGCTGTTTTCCTTATAATTAGCTCCTCTTACTCTCTTTCCTCCTCAAGGAACAGGAGCTTTCTGACTCTCTGTTACATGCCCAAGAAATTTTACTGTTTATCTGAAATTTGCTCAATTCTAGATCCAGGAATATGCTGTTTGTATATATGCAAATAAAGTGCCAGTAGAGGTTGTTCAAGGTCACATAGTGTGACTCCTAGGGTTTGTAAGAGCTGTAAGATTTGATGTGTGTGGTTTGCAGATGTTCAGCTTTCTTAACATTAGCCCCCAAACCTGGTGCATGTGTAGACAAAATGGGGGCCCTAAATTGAAGCAGTGCATTTTTAAAAACACTGCTTCAATTTAGGGCCCTTAAAACCTCCGTGTCATGCATGCACCCTGCTGACTTACCTGCCTCTCCGGCAGCGGGGAGGGGAGGGCGAGCTGCTGTTGGGTGGAGTGGTCCCTGGGCTTTGGGGGGGTGCTGGTGCTTCCCTTCTCAGCAGCAGTGGTCCCCACCCGGTGGCACCTGCCCATAGGCACCTGGCTCAGGCAGTCCCAGGGCACACCACAGCCACAGAGAAAAGCACCAGGCCCCTGTGCAGCTCAGGCAGGCAGGCAGGCTTCAGGGGGAAAAAATAGATCAAGCTCGCTGCTTTTCTTGGGTGAAGCTTGCCTTCCCAGGCTGCTGCCAGGCTGCCTGCAGGGCTTCTGCAGCACCCCTGAGCTGCACAGAGCCTGGTGCTTTGCTCCATGGCTGCAGGGGCAGCAAACTAAAACTCCTTGGATGAGTTTTACTTTGCTGCATCCCAAGTCATTTAGGGCACCAGGTCATTTAAAGAATTTCCTATAGCGGCTGTAATTAATGTGCAATACGCCGCCGATTCATGCAAACACCAACACGATTAAAGCGGAGCAAAAGCATTTAGTCCGCTTTAAAGTGTCCTGTACACATGCCTCTCATTTAATCTACACACGGCCTAAGTTAACATGTGTTCAGGCAGGTTTAGGGATGTACACTGAGGAGGAGATGCTCGATGAGGTTAAATACTACTACAGGGGGAAATGTGAACTGCTTCTGTATCCAGCATGCCTGGCTCAGCACTGTCAGTTCATTTACATTTAAAATATGATATTATAGTAATAGATGGAATATAGGTAGGTCCCTTACTGAATGGCAGAGGCAACCTTGTGACATCGGGTACAGAAAAGACTGAAGTACTCAGTGCTTTTTGGCCTCAGCTTTCACAGACAAGGTCAGCTCCTAGACTACTGCACCAGGCAGCAGTTTGGGGAGTAGGTGAGCACCTCAATGGTGAAAGAACAGGTTAGGAACTATTTAGAAAAGGTGGACATATACAAGTCTATGGGGCCGGGTGGCATGCACCCGAGGGAGTTGGTTGATGAGACTGCAGAGCCATTGGCCATCATGTTTGAAAACTCATGGCGATTGGGAGAGGTCCTGGATGATTGGAAAATGGCAAACATAGTGCCCATATTTAAGAAAGGGAAAAAGGAGGATCCAGGGAGCTACAGATCAGTCAGCGTCACCTCAGTTTCTGGAAAAATCATAGAGCAGATCCTCAAGGAATCCATTTCTAAGCACTTGGAGGAGAAGAAGGTGATTAGGAACAGTCAGCATGGATTCACCAAGGGCAAGTCATGCCTGATCAAACCTTCTGTGATGAGATAAGATGGTTCTGTGGACATGGGGAGATCAGTGGATCTGGTATAGCTTGATTTTAGCAAGGCTTTTAATATGGCCTCCCACAACATTCTTGCAGGTAAGCTAAGGAAGTATGGGCTGGATGAATAGACTGTAAGGTGGATAGAAAACTGGCTGGAGCATCTGGCTCAAAGGGTAGTAGTCAGCGGCTCAATGTCTAGTTGGCAGCCAGTATCAAGTGGAGTGACCCAGAGGTCGGTCCTATGGCCAGTTTTGTTCAACGTCTTCATCAGTGACCTGGAAGATGTGATGGAGTGCACCCTCAGCAAATTTGCAGATGACACCTAGCTAAGAGGAGTAGTATATATGCTGGAGGGTAGGGCTAGGATTCAGACTGACCTAGACTAATCAGAGGATTGGGCCAAAGGAAATCTCATGAACTTCAACAAGGACAAGTGCAAAGTCCTGCACTTAAGAAAGAACAATTCCATGCACAAGTACAGGCTGGGGACTGACTGGCTGGGCAGCAGCTCTGGAGAAAAGGACCTGGGGCTTACAGTGGACAATAAGTTGGATATGAGCCAATAGTGTGCCTTTGTTGCCAAGAGGCTAACAGCATCCTGGGCTGCGCTGGTAGGTGTGTTGCTAGCAGATCAAGGGAAGTGATTCTTCCCCTCTATTTGGCACTGGTGAGGCCACATCTGGAGAACTGTGTTCACTTTTAGGCACCCCACTACAGAAGGGATATGGACAAAATGGAGAGAGTCCAGTGGACGGCAACAAAAATGCTGATGGGCCTGGGGGACATGACTTATGAGGAGAGGCTGAGGGAACTGGCTTTATTTAGTTTGGAGAAGAGAAAACTATGAGAGGAGATTTAATAGCAGCCTTCAGCTACCTGAAGTGTGGTTTGAAATAGGATGGAGCTGGACTGCTCTCAGTGGTGGCAGATGACAGAACAAGGAGCAATGGTCTCAAGTTGCACCAAGGGAAGTTAAGGTTAGATATTAGGAAGAATTTTCTCACTAGGAGGGTAGTAAAACACTGGAACAGGTTACCCAGAGAGGTTGTGGACTTTCCTTCCTTGGAGCTTTTCAAGACCTGGCTGGACAAAGCTTTGACTGTGATGATCTAGTTTGGGCTGGTCCTGCTTTGAGCAAGAGTTGGACCAAATGACCTCCTGAGGTCCCTTCCAACCCTCATTTATCTATGATTCTATGGTGTGGGATGATTTTAGGCTTAAATCCTCTTAAGGCGGCACAATTTTGCACCAATCATAACACTTGCCCAAAACTTTGCAAATGATTTGCAGGTGTAAATAGTGGCAATTGGACACCTAATTACCAGCACCTGAGTGCAAGTCAGGCAATTAACTGGCTATTGGCCACCATCTGTGCTTACAATAGATTGTGGATTCAAGTTATAGCCTGCAAAATTAGAAGGCACGGGTTCAAACCTTTCAGTCTGAAAATCAGGCCTTTATTGACTTGATTTCCAGTCTTGCTGAGCACCCACTGAAGCCATTATGGCAGTGAGAGGTGGTCAGCACTTGTAGAAATGAGGCATTTAAGATTTAAGTGTTTAAATGTTTTAATGGGGGGAAAGGCTTACAGAGAGTGTTTTATCCTGAGAAATCCAGCTGCAAGAGCAATTGTCTCCTTATGTGTAGAGATTGTCTAACATGTTCATCTCCATGTCAGTTTTGTATTTAAAAAACATTTGCTGAATTTTTTGGCATTTAGTTCTCACTTCCAGCTCCCTCTGTATTCTCTGTCTCCTACATGGCCCTTGTGATTTTATCTCTGCTCCAAGATAGTTATACTCTTAGGTTGTCAACGTATGGGTTCCAAGCTGCAGTGAAGACTGAATTATCACTGTTATTGAGAACAAGTGTCTCTCTCCTGTCTGGAGATGGGAATCAGTGCAGTGTGCACTTACTGGACCCTGACAAGGTTTCAGTGAGTCCTCAGCAAATCTGGGGAGGAGCTCCCCTCTTGTGCCATTACATGTAGAGAAAGGCCTTTTTTTGAAGATTTCCCTTTTCTCTTCCCCTTGGGAAATACCTGTAATACATTTCCAAGGACCAATTGCCATCTAGGACACTTGTGCTCATTGCTATCTAATCACATACTGCCACAGACCAGAAGACAAAGTGGGGGGCATGACAATGAACAATTTGTATACAAGTCAGCTCCAGTCACAGCAGAAGCTGGTCTTTAGGACACTTTTCTGTGTGGGCTGAACAAGACTCTTCTGAGTGAGCTCAGGAAAGTCCTGTCACATCAAGGAAGGGCCAGAAATGCCTGTCTAGAAATCTGGCAAATGAGTGGACAAGACTGGGTCTGGCAGGGGTGACTGGTGCCTCCTGAGTCTGGGGGGGGGGCGGGCACAATTTTGGGGGGGCGGAGTGGGCCAAAAGCCCCGTATTCACTCCTATACTTCTGTGCTGCAGCTTAGAGCCCCCCACAACACACCACCAGCCCGAGCAGCAAAAAAACTGCCCCGTTCTGAGTGGTGCTGCATTGGGGACCAATCTTGGGGGTGGGGGCATGTGCCCCCCCCATGCCTCCTCCACCAGTCGCCTGTGGGGCTTGGTTCATACATTGGCAAAGGAGAACAAGCAGGGAGGTATGGAGTTATGGAGATAGCTATCTGTTGTGAGGAAGGCGAGGAATCCTTCTCTCAACATGCACAACTAATTTACTTCCTCCAAGTGTCTACATATTCAACAACTTCCAACCAGGAGATGTATTTTTCTGTCTTTCCTCTCTCTCTCTCTCTCTCTCTCTTTGATTTATGTTTATTGTTTAATAATACATCTTGGCATGCTGTCTAGCCCACACTGGACTGTTAATTTCTTTGTGTGTCTTCCCCAGCTGGGAATTCAGCACACAAATCATTGCTACGCAAATGCTCTCTTTGGGGATAGCTCTTTCAGATGAGAGATTGAGATGAGTTCCACACAATGCAAAAGGGCTGGCAGTTATAATGGGGCAGAAATGCAATGAGAGACAGGAGGATCAGTGTGCAGGGACTGATCCTCCTCTATGTACTGCTTTAAATTCCTGTATGAGTTTCTCTTCAGCCTGTAACATATGCCCCTAATACAAGCTTGAAGCCAAATTGCAACCAATTTAGATTGCTAGTACTAGCCACAGAATTTGCCTTTCCTGTTTCCCTTAATCATTTGCTGTAGGGATGAATATAGTCTCATGGTAGACAAAACCCAGCTGTGAGTTAAAAAGGAAATGGATCTCCTTTAAAAAAAATGACCATTTCATTTCAAAGCTAAAACACTGCAATGGGTTAATGAGAATGGACACATTGCACGTCTTACCATATCAGCAAGGCAGCTGTTGGACTGTAGGGAACCTAAAGACTTATTCAGTAGCTATCTGGTTTTTCCTGGACTCCCCCCCAGGGTTGTGTAAGAAAGTTATTGTTACAGGGGTACCATCTTGTGCCACCATATTGGAGCCTGAGGGCCGAGGTGCCTTCCTGCCTGGTATCTGTTGGAACTAGGATGTGCTGCAGAGCTGACAAATGTAGGCTTAAGAGGAATAGTCCAAAAGATGGCAGCAGTGGCAGCTGAATACACACAGAAAATTCATCAGAGAAGCACTGATGTTAATTCTGCTTGCCTGTAGGTAAAGTTTAGGCATGTTGCCAGCAGAAACAGGGGTCTAGCACGAGGAGGACCTAGGAAGCAGAAACATGATGACATAGCTGGGTGCCTGGGGCAGCTGCTACATACATGGCAGCTTCTAGTTGCTGTCATGCTGCTTTTCCCACCCCTGTCCAAGTCAGTGCCCTGGGGTGGTTGCCTCAGTTGCTCTGCCCTCATTATGCCACTGCCAGACAGCTGGAATGTGTGACATGCTAAGGACCATATTTTGGTCTCTCCTTGGGGTAAAGGCAGTGCTCCCTGAAGATGTCCAGGCCCAGGGTTGTGCTTTTGACCACAAAGAACAACCCAAATTCTCTATCTGTTTACCCTGGATTTTTTTACATCAGTAGGTGATATGTCTGAGGACCGTATATCTATAGTCTAGCTTGTAAACAAAGTCCTTGTCACTGCTGCAATTTTCCTTTTTGGATCAAGCAAAACAGAGAACTAAATAGAAGTGGGGTGGCCATCTGCTAGGTAAAATGAAAGCCTCAAACCTCTTGGAAAACTTCAAGCCTTGAACCTTCAAGGAAGGCCTCGAAAATCCCACCATACCACAAAAGAAAGATGAGACCCTCTGGGCATGAGTCTCAGAACATGTTCTGTATTGGTTCAACTCTCGTTGCATTGAATGAATTGGATTTCACTGGGAGAAGTTTGGCCAGTGTTGTGTGCACTCCTACCCCCAGAGACGGATTCAAAAGAGTGAACCCTGCACACCCAGCAAGCACAGGGCAGGACTTGCACTTTGGAAGGAAGAAGCAGCTCAGCCTCTCGAAGCTGCAGTGCTGGTTTGTATGAAAGTCACAGGTTCCTACACAAAACCCCTCTACAATTTATTAATCTTATCTGGTGTTGGGTTGGGTTTTTACAGACAGATTTGCTGTGGGCACTGAAGTGATTGTTCTCTTACTGGCCCTGGCCCTGACCTGCAGGCTGTTGGTTTGTCATCCACTCTTTCATTCTGAAACAACCGAGTGCAGCCTTTTCCTTTCAATTCCCCACGTGGCTATTAACAACATACTTTGCCTGTAGCCCCAGGAAAGTGAAATCAATGTCACTTCTGCATGGTACATCTGCTCCAATCTCATCAGATTCCCTTCTGTACTATGTCAATTTTAATGGGACTCTTTTTGGTAGGAGAGGACCTTTTTGAACTGCTACGTTTTTAAGCTTGGAGAGTTCTTATCTTCCCGCGGTCCTGTCTCTCAGGATCTGCACACAGCCTGCTTCACTTGGGATTTCACCTGAAACGTGGCAAGTACTAGAGTAGTTTGCAAAACTTAGGTTAGTCGTGCTCTTTTTCTTCCTTCCGCTTTGTAGTGTTTAGTCTGAACTGTCCCTGCAGAGCAAAATGCTGGGAATGTGAAATGCATGCAAAACCAAAGGCAGGCTTGCATGAATATGAATGAATTTCTTGGGAAGCAAATTTGGAGTGCTTCCTTTTTTCATACTCCACCGTGCAGGTTTTCGCACCACATGACAGTCACCTGAAGCGAGTTTGTTTGTTTCTCAGTCAAGTTGGGAGGTGTCTTTGCTGCTGTGGAATAGACTTCACCGGAAGTAATATCAGCTCAGACAGTAATGGTTAGCATCTTTGTTCATTCTCAACACCAGGCTAGGCACTAATTCCCTTAGACCTTATTTTGTTCTTTCACACCCTCAATTTATGCTTCTTCTGGAATGACAGGTCAAAGGGAAACAAAGTACCAGAGAGATGGGAAGTAAGGGGATAGTGCTCACATGCTGGGCACCAGAAGAGTGTTTCCTTCTATAGGATGGCATTGCTTGAGCTTCCAACACACTCCTTAGAGGTTTGCCAGTTTGCTGCTTGCTCCACGCTTTCCTTCCGCTTTGGCAGTACGTTCCAGGGGCTTGCATTCCTCTGACTGACAGTGATAGATAGCCTTATCAGAACACTTTTCCATTACCACCCTGTGATTGGTTAGGCTGAGCCATTGTATAGTTAGAAAATTCCTCACTGTAGAGAGAAACAATTATGAAGCATTTTAAGAACAGCAAGCCGAGTGCTTTTCACAGCTGGCAGTTCTTGTTTATGACAAGTAATAATTGCCTCAGGTGCAAAAAAAAAGGGGGGGGTAAAAGGGAGTCTATTTTGAAAGGGAATTCAGTGCCCATGAGAAACTAAATTCTGTAGCTAAGAGATAAAGCAACTCAAGATCCAGGATCCCAGAAGCTTGCTATACACTCTGGCCCTAGGTGGATGTGTGTCTCACATGTGACTCAGTTAGCACCAGTTATTCCCAGGTGCCCAGCTGTGTCATTATGCTTTTGCTTTCTATGTCCTCCTCATCCTACCCCTCTGCTCCTGCTGGCAATATGTCTAACCTTCATCCACAGGTAAGCAGAATTAACATCAGTGCTTCTGGTGAACTGTCGGATAGTTAGGTCCTGCTCAAGTGGATGTCATCTTGTGACTTTATTTTAAGAGATGGTCATTATTAAAGAGCTGGGTCTCTTACAAACAAAACTGGGCTCCTTGGACTAAAGGAAATGGTGCGAGTCTGGTTCATTAGGCAGATTTGGTGCTCCTACACCAGTTAGGCAGTTTGAGCCTAGGGCTATGCTTTAAGCCAATCCCAGGTGACACACTCTGGATGAGATTCCCACTTGCCATGCTTGCAACTCTGGGTACAGAGGCCTGCAAGGTATAAAGAAGCTCTTGTATCTGGCTAGGAAAGGGTTCCCCTTATACAGCTGTAAGGATCCCTCCCTAGAATGAGAGCTGTATTCTGGGGTTTGGGGTCAGGAGCTTGTTGGGAGTGGAATTGCAATGCCCGTTGGCAGGTAGCAAGCTACTTAGGTCTAATGTAGATATGCTCCAAGGGGTCTATGTTATATAGGAGCAGCTATACAACTATCTTAGCCTTACCACCAGTTTTCAGAACCTTAAGTTCTGTATTGCATCTCTAGCAGTGCAGCACAGAGTGTTACCTCTGATGACATTCAGTGGTTTTAATGATATAGAGCAATATCTGATCTATATTATCCAGTATGCAATAGACATTGCACAGCATGTATTCTGTATGTAAATGGTAGTCTGTGCTTTGTTATGATGAATGCATCTGAGACTAAAGATGGGGATTTTGGAGCATAAGCTTCATATACTTTCCACTTATGGTTGTGACAGGTTTGGAGTTAATGGATGTTTTCCGCTCATTTTCCTGCAACGTTATCTTTGGACTCGAAGGGCTTGGCTTCCTGTGGCTTCACACAGATCTTTCCCTAAGAATTCTTTCTTTCATCTGTAGCTTTCCTTCAGCATCTTATAAGATATATCAGGGCCTTTGAATCTGGATACTCTGCAGTAAATCCCTTTTTTGTTGATCCCTTTCTCAATTGGATAAGCTCTTCAAGCATTGCTCAAATCCATTTATTCTTTGTTTAAACCTTCTAAAAATGTGTCTATATTAAACATCTCTAAATGAATCCCCAAACAAAACGTATGGCCAGCAACAGGCAAAAAGGAAGACACTTTTGCTTGAGTGAGAAATACATTTCCCCAGTTCTTTCCTTTTCCCCTAAATTCAGGAAGTTGCTTATATTTTAGTGACAGGGCATTTTTTTTTTTACCAAGAGATTATTTTTCAACATTTTTAGTGTATATTTACTATATTCTTCATTCTGCTCCAAGGAGAGTTGATTTTTGTCCACAAGAAGGTTAGGTACCTATAATTTTAAATGGATATTCTTGAATTTGTGCTTTGTTCCATGAATAGCAGCCCTAGGTTCCACGTTAACAATTTTAGCAAGAGAAGAAAGATCTTTCAAACACTTGCCTCAAGAGGATGACAGGAAAAGTGGTAGGAGCTGATTGATTACAAAGGCAGGTGTGTGTGTTGGACCCTGCCTTCCCCTTTTCTAGTAGTCGGGTACCCTTCAACCTCCAAAGACATTCACTAGCTCAGGCATCATTAAACTGTCTCTTCTTCCACACCATGCTCTCATATCAATGTTGTACCTTTGCCATGGGGTGGACAAAGAGGAAGGAGGTAAAAATGTTTATAAGTTAGCTGAGTCCCTGGAGAGAGAACTGACAGGGTGTACGCACCCCACATAACTAGACATTTTTCTTTTCTTTTTTTTTCTATTTAGACAGTAACCTTTAAATAGGTGGCAGGAGAAGATAGAGATGGGGAATTGTGCTATTTGAATGTGATTATGAGAATCTAAGGTTGAACTTTTTGTTTTTGAATCTGCTGTTGCTGACCGACTTACAGTTTTTCTTTATGTCCACAATATATTCTGTGCTGTCCAGCATCGTGGCACCTTTACCCATACCAGTGCCTTGGGTCATCCTGTGTCTTATTACACTTGGGGTCAATGCAGTATGGGTGAGGTGTGGGGGTGGCATTTAAATCTAAACCAAATAATAAAAATTAGGGCTGTGTGAAGCTTTGATCCCTGATTCAGTTTGGTGGTGGCCGAATCTCTGAATCTGAATTGAATCAGAGGACTGCTTAATCTCTCCAAATCAAATTGGAACTCTTTGAATTGATTGGAGAGATTCGGAAAGATTTGGCGATTTGGATATAGACACAGCTTTAAGTGTTTTTTCTACATACCTCAAGGTACCAGCACAGCTCGTGAATGCTATGATGCTGGGGGACATGGAGTGTCCCACGGCAGAGGGGTCTGCTGGGGAGCATGCTGGGGGGGCCTCCCCTGTGCCCCCCTGGCTCAGTGACTGGTGTCTCCTGAGTCTGCAGGACACCCAGGGTCCCCCCGAAGCTGATCAATGAGCCAGAGAGGTGTGGGGGGCCCCTAGCGCGCTCCCTGGTGGACCCAGAAGTGGACCAGAAATACTTCCAGTCCACTTCTAGGTTCGCCTCTGAGCACGTGGAGAGCCCCCTCCGTACTCCCCAGCATCGCTGCATTCACAAGCTGTGCTGGTACCCTGAGGTATGTAAAGACAACATTTAAAGCTGTGTCTATGGTCGAATCTCTGATTCTCTGAATCAGCAACGAATCTTCAGATTCGGATTCAGCCAAATCGAATCAGGGACAGTGATCTGAATCAACAAATCGAATCACTGTCCCTGATTCGGGCTGAATCCAAATCCAAATTGAATAGGGCCCACTTTGCACACCCTTAATAATAATAATTGTAATAGTTTGCCTGTATTTGACTGTTTGTTGTTAGATATATGGACGCTTTAATACAAATTTAATCCAGGACTGCACATTTGAGACAGAATCTGGGAAAGAAGAATGAGAGAATCAATGAGGGGAAAGAGAACTGGAAAGAGAGGATACATAATGTGAAGTTCTGTTGGGTCCTGATTCAGCAAAGAGTCAAGTGTATAAGCTGGTTCCACTGAGCAGAACTTGATTTTAGAGGAGGCATATTAGTAAAAACCTTCCAGACATCCAAAAATAGAATTGGGTCCCTTGGACTTAGTTAGGGCCTTGTTACACATTAATTTAAGGTGGTTCTTGGAGCTCTTAACCCCTGGGTTGTCAACACATTAACACCTGGAACTATTTTTAAGTACACTTTAAGCAGCTTAAAGTTATGCCATCGGCAGTGGACCAGTGGGTTGGCAATGGATCAGTGTTCATGTTGCACTGTCCACATCAGCACCTGGTCCACAACAGGGAAACAAATGATTCTCCTAGTGAACCAAATTCTGAGAACTTTTCAAGGAATCCTGGTGTTACTGCCACTGACCGCCCAAACGTTGTGCAATTGTATGACTTTCATGCCATTTGGCATGCACTCCGAATCTTATAACTTAACATTGAGGGTGTCCTTGCTCACCGACATGCTGCATTGCGTGTCTACAAGAGACGCACATTCCATCTGCTGAAGCAGCTTTTTATTTTACCCTTCAGTGGCTGACTTCCTTCACTTCATCACCCTTCCCTAACTCCATTTCCTTTCCACCTCCCATTTCATTACCCACCCCTGTTGCACTTAAAAAGTGAGTGTTTAAACCCAGTGCTCTGAAAATTGATACAACTCTCAGTTGATGGATAGCAGAAAGACGTTTTAATAACTACCAACAAGCTACAAAGCTAAATAACAAAAAAAGACTCTTTCCCAATGTAAAACAAGCTATTAGTCCTTAGTATTATCTTTGCTGCACAGAGATCTTTACCCAATGCAGGCAGGAAGCAGTTCTTGTACAGCCTTAAAGTGTGGATCCTTCACTTGTTGGCTGGGTGGCAGGATGGCTTCTTGGTCTGGACTGCACACACCTTTCTGGCAGGTTTGCTTAGTTTTTATACTGTTTAATTGTATAGCTTCAAAGCATTTTCCCTTGATGGTTGGCTAATTAAAGTCCAAACAAAACAGGGAGGAAAAGGTTGATCATATCATAATTGTTAATTGCCTGGCTCTTGTTCTTGGATTGTCTAGGTGTAAGGACTTATGTTTGTTCTGTAGTCCCTGCAATTATAGGTCAATCACAGATGATGGGCCTAGAGTGGTCAGACAGGATGCTTAGAGGCATTGGTTACTGGACCTTCTTTGGATATTTGTTTATCAATGGGGTACATTTGCAGTAGCTTGTACGGTGTGATGGTCTGTTTACCAGACTCCAGACATAGATTAAATGGTTGAGACATTTGTAACACCCTAGCCTGTTTAGAGAAATGTTAGCATGCCACATACAGGACATCCTGCCTGTATTCAATGCACCTTTCACAGGTTTCCCTTCAGATGCATATTTGGCCTTTTGTTTTCTTTAGCTGCTAGGTCAATTAAAATGCATATGTAGTTACCTTGCCTTCACTGGCTCAGCTTTTCCTTTGGCTCTTAGCTTGGAAATACACATGTGATGAGCATGTCAGGACTCTGCCAATACCTTTAACCATCACTTCTCAAGTGTGGTAGAAGGTTGAGGACTGTTATAATGACTGTTATTATCTTATGGCATGGATCTGGTATTGGCTACTGCAAGCACTCCACTGTCTTGACACCTAATGTGTTGCAAGCCATTAATGGAGTTTGATTTTCTTGTGGGAGTCTTGTTATCACAATCCAGTCTTGCCCCAGCTATTGTCTTGTACATTGTCCAAGCTTTCACAGTTTTCATATGCGGCAACCCCCATGCCATTAACTCTCCACCTCCCAGCTTCATGTTTCTACCCCCTGCCAAACCATCTCTTACCCCCCCAGCCCACCTAGAGCAGGGGTAGAAGCTGGTCTTGGCTTACCATCCCTGTAAGCAACTCATAGCTGTAGGTCCTAGTTAAGCCC
Organism: Alligator mississippiensis; assembly: GCF_030867095.1. Lineage (NCBI taxonomy): Eukaryota > Metazoa > Chordata > Crocodylia > Alligatoridae > Alligator > Alligator mississippiensis. The sequence continues at coordinate 44,531,404 of NC_081836.1, read as the reverse complement.
TGTGCACCAGCTCCCCAGTGGCAAGTCACAGCTGTGCAGGTGGGGAACAGTCAAAGGTTTTTAGCCTTGAGGTGTAACTGCTTCAGACTCAAGCTAGCACTAACACTGATCAGTATTTGAGCAGCTCAAAGTGCAACATGTAAGAAGGCCATAAAAATAAGTAGGATCCTCCTAGAATCATAGAAAATGAGGGTTGGAAGGGACCTCAGAAGGTCATCTAGTCCAATCCCCTGCTTAAAGCAGGACCAGCCCCAACTAGATCGTCCCAGCCAGGCTTTGTCTAGCCTGGTCTTAAACCCCCCGAAGGATGGAGCATCCACAACCTCTCTGGTTAACTTGTTTCAGTGCTTTACTACCCACCTAGTGAGAATTGTTTTCCTAACATCTAACCTAAAATTCCCTTGCTGCAACTTGAGACCATTGCTCCTTGTTCTGTCACCACTGAGAGCAGTTTAGCTCCATCCTCTTTCGAACCCCCCTTCAGGTAGTTGAAGGCTGCTATTAAATCCCCCTGCAGTCTTCTTTTCTCTAGAACACTATCACATGCTTAAATTTCAACATGTGTTTATGTGGTTTGCTGAATTAGACCCTTTAATCACCATTTTCTCCTGTGACCTAGGAAGTTTGCCTCCATTGCAGCCATTTCATTTCCATGTTCTGTTTTATAGTGAACTGAGGTTGAAAAAAACATTTTGAACTTTCAGTATCACTATTTCATGGATGGTCTAAGAGGATTATTAAGGGAAGAGAAATAACATCTTGCAGGAAATTATTCTTGTCCTTTTCTCTATATAGCTGTGTGTAAAAAATAAATAAAAAAATGGAGGGACAGGTGATTTCAGGGGATCCATTCCACAGATCTTGGGTCATAACCTCAAGTGGTTAAAGTGACATAATTGTAGGCAGCATATAAATATGCCAGTTCACACCAGCTGAGGATCCAGCTTATAAAGTGGATGTTGGATAGCACTTTAACTCTCCATGCTGCTCTTATTTTAAACCTGCTCAAAAGTGGGGTAGAAAGTGTATAAATACTTGAGTGCATCTGGGAATGTGACCATCAGAACTTTAAAATGATTATCCATGTAGCTGTGTGCCACCTCTATTCACACTAAGGAAGGAGGAGAGAAGGAAAATGTGAAGTGGCAGACAAGACAGAGAGATGAAATACATTTTGAGAAGAGAGAAAAAAGAACGATCTTATTTCACTCATTTATTTTTTTTCCATCCCTGACCCTTTTTTTCCCTGTCTCCTCTTGTTGGTTTCACGTTTTCCACCATTATGGGTATAATTGTGTTCTTACTTGTCCCACTCCTTTTCTGCATTAGCTGGGTATCCTGTTTCCCTCGGAGAGGCTTGCTACAGCTCCTGTGGAATCCTGTCTTCTGGTGGGTTGGCCCAATGCCATCCCATCACTGATGCTTAGACAACACCCAAAAAATCCTTCCCTGGATCTTACTCATCTTGGCGAGTTTGTGGAGGATGTTTTTCTGAACAGCGCAATCCTTTCTGTTGTGGAGCCACCAATCTTTTGGAGCCTCTCTTATCACTCTAGTTTTTAGCCATGATGGAGACATCCCTTAAAAAGCAAACACAGACTTGTTCATTGGCTCACAGGATGAAAGTCAGAGACAGTTTTGTGTTGAGGAGTGAGTTTAGTGATTGTGTGTTTTATGATTCACAAATGACTTATTTTTCAATGTGATATTTGCCAATCAGTAGTGTCTTATATGAAGTCACTGCCCAGATTAATCAGAACAAGTTCTGGCCATGCCCAAGATCGCCAAATTAGACATTGGGAAAGAACCGTGGGGTGTCTTTTCTTTGTCTTCCTCCGTGGAGTGGGACCCAGGCTTTCATGAGTGTTTATCAGTGGTTCTCAATATTTTTGCACTTGAGGCCCATCCATAACATTTGTGAACTGAGTAGCAGACAATTTCTAAAACTAATTTTATATGTCAGTGCTTAGCTCCTTCTAGAAGGGCTGGGCAGTGGAAGTAGAGAATCATTCAGGCAGAGGCAAGCCTGAGCCTGTGCTTATCTGCTTAATTTAGCTGTTTATCTCTTCACACCTTGTTTATCTCCTCAGACTTTGTGACACCCTTCAAAGGATCTGGTGGCACACCAAGGTGCCCTGGCACACTGGTTGAGAATCACTGGTGTATATAAACCGGCTACTTCCCTATCATTGCAGTGGCAGGGCATTAGTAGTGCCCTTGTCTCTGCTGCTTTTACTTCCGGCATGTTATAAGTTCTTGGTGTTCTGGGTCTGTGCTTTGTGTTAGAGGGTTTGTAGGGGCAATTTTGAAGAATCTTTGGGTGAATGGCTGCCTGAGAACACAGGAGACTGGGCTTGATGGCCCCAGAGGCCCTTGCCAGTCCTGCATTCCTAGAAATCATTGGCCGTAGTCTTCAAAAGTGTATTTTGGCCTCTCTCATTTTTGGGAGACTGACTTAAGATGCCGACAGCTTCCATCAGCTTTGGCTTCTTAGCATATCTAGAAGTGCGGCCCAAGCTAGGTCCCAACAAATGAAATAACTCCAAATTATTGCCAAAAATGAGTATTTGGCTGATATGTTTTGGAGCATGGATTCTGTATTGCTTGTTTGTCTTTGCCATCACTGAATTTTAACTCTGCCAGCTCTGTTTCTTTTCTGGAGCTATTCATATTGCAGAGCACACATTAGGATTTATTTACTCTGCTCTCACATGTCGTTAGGTTAACTGACTACACTATCTTTGGATTATATGTACAAGGTAGCAACAGGAAAAAGTCATTGAAATTGAGAGGTTAAGCACTTAAACAAGTAAACTTACAGTCCAAGCCCATGAAGTGCCCGATGATTGGAAGAGGGCCAATGTCATGCCTATCTTCAAGAAAGGGAGGAAATTAGATCTGGCAAACTACAGGCCCATCAGGCTAACCTCTATCCTGGGGAAGGTCTTGGAAAAGATTATCAGAGGCCATCCTTAACAGACTAGCTGAAGGCAATATCCTGAGGGATACCCAGCATGGGTTTGTTGCAGGTAGGTCTTGCTTGATCAATCTCATTTCCTTTCATGACCAGGTGACTTATCACCTGGACAAGGGGGAAAAGATCGACGTTGTATACCTCGACTTTAAAAAAGTCTTTGATCTGGTATCCCATGATCACCTCTTGGCTAAACTGGCTAACTGCGGCCTTGATGTCACCATGATCCACTGGCAGGGGAACTGGCTCTGCGGTAGGACCCAGAGGGTGGTGGTCAACGGGAGCCAATCGTCTTGGTGCGCAGTGACCAGTGGGGTCCCACAAGGCTCTGTCCTAGGGCCTATAGTATTTAACATCTTCATCAATGGTGTGGACATTGGTGTCAGAAGTGGACTGGCCGAGTTCGCTGACAACACCAAAGTCTGGGGTAAAGCATCCACACCTGAGGACAGGAGGGTGATCCAGGCAGATCTGGACAGACTCATGAAATAGGCAAATGAGAACCTGATGGTGTTTAACACCGAAAAATGCAGGATTCTCCACCTTGGGAGGAAAAACCTGCAGCATGCTTTTAGGCTCGGTAATGCTATGCTGGTTAGCACTACAGACGAAAGGGACTTGGGGGTCATGGTTGGCCACAAGATGAACATAAGCCTTCAGTGTGATGCTGTGGCTAGTAAAGCGAGCAAAACGCTGACTTGCATCCATAGATGCTTCTCAAGCAAATCCCGGAACATCGTTCTCTCGTTGTACCCAGCCTTGGTTAGGCCACAGCTGGAGTACTGCGTCCAGTTTTGCGCTCCACAATTCAAAAAGGATGTGGAGAAGCTTGAGAGGGTGCAGAGGAGAGCCACGCGCATGATCAGAGGTCAGGAAAACAGACTTTATGACGAGAGGCTGAGAGCCATGGGGCTATTCAGCCTGGAAAAGCGCAGGCTCAGGGGTGATCTGGTGGCCACCTATAGGTTTATCAGGGGTGCTCATCAGGATTTGTGGGACTGTCTGTTCACCAGAGCCCCCCAAGGGATGACGCGATCAAATGGTTGCAGACTCCACTGTGACCGATTCAGGCTGGACATAAGAAAGAACTTCTTCACTGTCTGAGCCCCCAAGGTTTGGAATAGCCTGCCATCGGAGGCAGTTCAAGCACCCACTTTGAACGCCTTCAAGACATATTTGGATGCTTATGTTGCTGGGATCCTATGATCCCTGCTGATTTCCTGCCCTTTGGGCAGGGGGCCGGACTCTATGATCCTCCAGGGTCCCTTCCAGCTCAAATGTCTATGAAATCTATGTATGCCTCTCATGGCCAACACAAAAAGGCCAAGCTCTTAATGTGGTGAGGGTCGGCTGGCTGGTTGGTGTGCACATTTTCAGTATGTTCTTTTGTGCCCACCAACACATCAGACAAGAGGTTCTTTTTTGTCTGTTTCTGCTGAATGGCCCTTGTGAAGAGGTTTCTAGGCTCGCTACTGCCTTCAAGCTAACAGAGTCAGTCTTTAAATTGAACTGCAAAGGTCATGAAGTCTCCCTGAAGGACAAATATAAACAGAATACCCTTGTTTTAATATGTTTATGCCACAACATTAATATGCTGTTTGATGGATGAATTCTTTTTTCTCTTGGAAGGTTGCAGGGGAATTTACCACTCCTGGCAAATGGCCATGGTTTCTGCATTCTGATATGTGATGCCCTCAGCAAGACTGCCTGCTTGGACTATATGTGCACAGCAGGGAACATGGATAAAAACACCTTAGTTTCAGCAAGGTCAGTAACAAAATCTCTTATACTTAATTTTCTGCTATCTAGTCATTAAGTGTATTATTTTTTCCCTTGCTGTTAGTAACCACCTTTAAAACTGCAGCACCTGAAGCTGCGGAGTCACATAGCCCACATGAACTGGAACTACAGCCATAGTTAATTCTCCTGTTCCCAGAGTTAAAAAAGACCAAAACAAAAAAAAAAAGTTGTTGGCAGAAATGACCCTGAGGGATGCACTCTGATACTAGCATGGGCATCAGTGGTAAAATCAGCAATGCCATTACTGGTTGCTTCTGTCTCTTGGCTGTCATTAGCTGTTCTTTCAGGGAAGGCAGTATTATGGAGTTACTTCTGAGATAAAAAGTATGGGAGAGGAGGGTGTTAAAAGAGAGGAGGATGTTAAATGATCTTTAAAAGAGCTAGCAAAAAACTATTTAGCAAAAAGCAGCAAACGAGTTTTCATTAAAGAGGAATCTGGTGCATGTGATAAACATCTAACACCTTTACAGATCTACTGACATGTTCAAACCTGAGCTAGATGAAAGCATGGAAATCACTTGCAGATTCAGCATAGTTGGTTAACTCCCTTCACCAACGACCTGCTCCAAGGCTGGCTGAGGTGGACTAGAATCTTTCAGAAGGTTTTTCTCAGGCCCTTGAACTAGGAAGTGTTGGCAGACTTGTGACCAGGGGGCCCAGTCATTCTCTCATGGTTGCTTGTTTCAAATTCTAGAAGGGCAGGGATCAGAGATATCACAAAACGGAGTCAGTTTAAAATGATACAGTGCTGCACCCTTTAGTTAAACTGGTGCAACTTCTGTATGTGGACAAGCGCCCTGGAGCAAGAACTGAGATCCAGTTCTTCCTCCTGACCTAGCAGTCTGTGTCAGGTTCCTAGTCTTGGCTCTGACCATCTTTCTTTGGTCTTTCTGGGGAGTTGTAAGTGACTGGGGAAAACCTTTTACATTTTGTCCTCTGTGCACTGATACAGAGCCATGTACTGTCTACCCCTTGCCTTTCTAGGGGGGAAGCAGCACCTTGATAAGGCTGATACTTTGAAGAGTGTGTTGAGAGATAAAACCCAAAATATGTTTGCTATCATTTTTATGTGCTTTGGGCATAGCTCTGTGCCTAGAATATATATAAAGAACAAGTCCCTTGTTTACAGTTTAAACTTGAGCTATAGACTACTTACTCCAAATGCCAGTTTTCGGGGAAAAGGTTTGCAACAACCATCTATTATCTAAGCTCAAAAGAGGGGGGGAAAGGGCAAACTCTTAGACTGCATAGGAAATTGAGCAATCTTTTCTAGCAATTGGACTTCAGTTTAAGTTTCATTCTGTGATTTAATAGACCATTAGCTATTTTGCCTACATTCACAGAGCAATAGATAAATCAGCTGTTAGCAAGTAGGACTACAGAGAAGTCGGGAATGGCATGACAGAGATAAAGCAGCATATTTTTTCTAGCCATGGGAAATCAGTGCTAAGTGAGAAGGAGAAGCAAGGGAGACATGGCAGCATGTTCTGTTTAAATGTTTCTGTGCTGGGTGGTGTAGCTAAGTGTGTGATGCTGAAATAGCTAGTTCTCAGCAGTGGATAGGTTACATGCAAGTATTACTGTCTGAAGAGAAGAATTCATTCTGTATCTGCAACCAGCTGACTCTCTTGGGAACCATTCTGCTTTCTGATTGTTGGGTCACAGTCAAGCCTGTGCAGTCTAACATACCTTAACAGTACCTTGCTGTTTTCTTGGAGTCTAATCTAATGCTCATTGAAGACAATAGAACCTTTTTTATATTTTTGTCCCATTTTGGCTCTGGCCATTGGATCAGGCCTTTGTTAGAACTGTCTTTGGTCATTTCCTGTGCTGCTGTATGGTACGCGGATTTGCCATAATGCCCAATATCACAGGGGCAGACAAAACAGGCAGATTATAGCTCTCAATATAGATCTCTGATATCATGCAGGCATGGACTTCGAGAGCATTTACACAGACAACGGTGTTGGCACTGGGAACCAGGGGGGTGGTGTTTCCTGGCAGCAGGGTGAGATTAGTTCCTCTGTGTCAGAAGGTGGGAGGCCTATGCTAGAGTGTCATGATCTCCTCCCCACTTCCAGCTCCTGCCAGGAACAGCAGTGTTGCTCTTAGGTGATGTTTTATTAATTGCATTTCAAAGCCATCATGACTTATCGGATGCTTTCTGGACATTTTCTCCCCTGTACTTTGTTTCCTGCCCTAAGCAATGAAATAATTACAGTGGTCAGAATTTCATCCTGGTTTTATTTATTTGGGTATGCAATTTAGTGGGTTTAAATAATAAATTAACAGCAGTGGTACAAGTGACCTGTGAATCTCCAACCCTGCCAAGTAGCACAAAGGCCAAATTTATCCCTTGTGCAACTCGACGGGCTTCAGCAAATCCCAACAAGTGGTGTATTTTTCTTACAGTGTCAAGAGCTGGTCTTGTGTTTAGCAGTAGTCGCATCTTGTGTCCTTTTTTAAGGAAAGCACTCTGCAGCTGCATTGGGCAATGGTCAGGATTCATTCTTTGCTGTGGAGAACCACGACAAAGCAGGTAGCCGTGGAAACCATAAATGGCAGCTTGAATTGTAGTTTCCCTGTTTTTCATATATGTGGAGTGTTCAATTTTTGCACCAGATGCCAAAAATGAGCCTTATCTGCTTTGAACAAATAATTAAAATATTCTAAATATTTGAGACCTGGAACAATTACCATTGGGGCCTGTACCCTGGCCCTTGGCGATCTGAAATTGAAAGAAGAGAGGCTATCCCTTGCAGTTTTCTCTCTCGAATAGTCATTGTCTGTCAGGGCAGTTAGGCAAATATGGCTCCAAGTGTCTGAATTTGAAATTCCAAATGCTCACAAGAACGCTGATCTGTGCTCATGTTAGGTCTCCTTGTCAAGATCCCTGCATGCTGGGAATCCAAGCTCCGGACTTCCCCAGAAAGGTTTGGAAAGGTTTGAACCTGGGGAGTCTAGCTGGCTTCACTTCTAGCTAGCTTCAGTTCTAACTTCACTTCTTCTAGCTGGAGATGAGCCTCAGCCATGAAGCTTGGATCTGGACACAGGCCAAACTCCCCCAAAGTTTGGTGGCGAAGGCAAAGTGACATCCTGGTTTGTCTCTAGCCCTTAGTGCTGTTTTCTTCTGTGCCTCTCTTCTTCATTTAAGCCAGCTATGAAAGCAAACAAACAAAGGCAATATGCAAATACATTTGACATGATGTTGTCTTGAAAATGCAAATTTACAGTTGTGCAATTTTGAAACTAACATCAAGGTTACACACAGCCAGCCGGTGGCTATTGTGGAAGACTCTTGGATGAAACAGTGTTGGCTTGAAGCATCCATCCTTTTTCTTTTCAAAATGGTTCAAAGAGAAAATGTCTGCATATTTTAGGGGGGTGAAGAGAAGGGAGGATGGTGGTGGTTGTAAGCATGCCAATGGATCTGTGCTTGCTCTGAAATGCAAAGAAATATGTACAGCTTTCCACCCCATTTTCAACAGCCCGACCCTCCCTCTCCCGAAAAGTTTGTTTTATAGCAACAAGATTTAAGAACTGCTAAATGTGCACAAATAGCTGAGATTAAAATTGAGAAGCAGTTCTGTTTTTTATCTTTAAAAAGTGACATGCACATAACAAAATGCTGGTGGGAATGATGAAGCAAGTTAATGTTCTAATTTATGTCCTGTTGTATAGTGCTAATTTATACATATTTGTTTCTGTAGCAATCTGGCAAGTTTCAAGGAAAGATCTGCCAGGGATCAGAAGAAAATCTGTATTCTCTTGAGATTAATAATAAATATTTGTCATGTTTTATTTGGTGTTGATAACAGCTGAAACAATGAGGGAGAACAGACGTGGAAATGTACCACGTGGTCCCCATATGACAGGTGTGGCCTAGTAGAGAGTAGGACTGGGAGTCTTGGGTTGCTCTGCTACTGGCCTTCTGGGTGATCGTGATCGTTCTCTCTCTCTGTGCTTCTATTTCTTCATTGGTAAGGTGAATTTACCTCCTTTGCACTTACTGATATTTACCTCCTTTTTTGGACACCCAAAGGTAGGAGTGTCCAGAAACTCATAATTTCATTTTATGAAAATGTTTGAAGAATTTGGTGGTGTGATTACTTCTTAGTCATTTCTGGAAAGACCAGTCGACCTTTTGAAATTTCTATGAAAGCCCTACTCTGAATCCTTCATTCGGAGCAGGGAGTTGAATATGGGTCTCTCTCATTCAAGCTGAGGGCTTGACTATTGGCTACTCAGGGGTAGGTTTTGCTTGTTTTCCCTCTTCCTCTCCAGGAGGGTAAGGAATTTTTATGGAAAATTCTGTACCAGCTCTATTCTGAGTTTACCAAGGGAAGTGATGTATACAAGCTAATTGTTATAGTTTAATTAAAAGCTTATCCTCAGCTGCTGGAAATTGCAATGCACTGTATGCATGAAATACAGTAGAACAGGCTCATCCTTGCCCTGTGAAACTAAAGGTACAAGCTGCAGCGATCTACAGGGAGCAAAGCAATGAGTAGGCTTGTCTCCCTCGCTGCTGCTACTCAGTTACTTACTACAAGGAAAAATCTCTTTTCTTTTTTTTTTCATTCTGCCTTTCAAAATCAACGTGCATATGATATCCCAAGGCATATAAGACACAAAATAACGTAGTAGTTCAGCCACTTTAAATGTCCCAGGCGATGATGTTTACCATCTTTGCCCATTTACCATAACTAGCTCCCAGGTAAGAGATCTTATTTAATAGCCTAACTTTTCTTTCCTTTAATTAGTCAAACCTCTATTGGCTATCTGAAAAATTCCTCAGGGTCCAATTCTGCTATTCTTATTACAAAACATATACGATGTACTTTGTCCAAAGTTGTGTGGGTTCAAGTGGGGCAGCTAGCAGAGTACAATTCTCTTTGAAAGAGTAGGAGAATCCAGCTCATGGCTCCAGATCCCAAAAGATATTTCAGGAACCAATTTCTATTGATTCCAAGGAGAATTGGATACCAAGAGGCATTGGTGAATCTGGGCCATACGGTTTAATCCTTGAACAGCTCATGGACATAACGATTCGGTCTTCCTTGAGCCCTGCTCTACATATTTAGTTCTTAAATCAGCCCCTGCATCTCCTTAATCATTTCTGTTACTTTATCTTCGTTCCACTATAACCTGAATTTCTCAGCAAGCTTCTTCCCTTCTGGGATTTTTGATCCAAGTGTCAAGGACATGTGACTTCAAGTTGGCCAGGAAATGCATTTCTTCCTGGGCTTTTTCTTTAGGGAGACAATTAAATCCAACAAGAACAACTGTTACTCTCCGAAGGAAGCAAGCAAGTGTCATGGGAAGGAAGAAGAAAATAGCTTTGGGGCTGGTAACGGGGAAGTTGTTAACATAAACGTGACATGGAGCCCAAGAGGAACTGCACAAATGCTATATCAGTTCAGCAATACTTATGCTATTTTCCTGTCTACAACAATTGATTGGATCTGGGAGATGTGTTGGACCCAGTCTATACACTTCCTTTTCCTCTCAGACCTTTTTGTTAATATATCTTAGCCAGTGAATCAGATCTTATTTGCATGTAGAAGGTGTGAGATCCAAGTTACTGGCTGTGTTTACTATTTACAGGGTAAAACTTAAACTACTTAACATTAAAATGAAATGGGCTCCACCTGTTTCTAAAAGGACCCTTCACTCAGCCACATCTTCCATGTTCAGGCTCTAACAACTAAACAAATGTGTGAAGGCCCTTGAGTGGCCCTGTCTTTTTCCTAGCTGACAACAGGTTAAAGCCCATTCACACACATTCCTTGAGGCAGAGTTAAGTGCTCACAAGAGTAGTAAAAGATGCCTGATTAGGCTCTGTTAGCCCTAAAAATACCATGGGAAATGAAGTAAGATGAACAAACATCTCCCTAGTAAAAAGTATATGTTGTAGCTTAGGGAATATATTCACGCTGTCTTGTCCAGGCTCTTCCCCTTTGTGGTTGCATTCAAGAGTAAAAAAGTTGGAGGGCCACATGTCCCCTGGAATGAGGGGGTCAAATAGCCCTCCCTTTAGGTGGCCAGTTTGGGAGGGACAATCATAACTCCAGACTTGCTCCTCTTCTATGTAAATCTGTTTATTTTAGCTTCAAGCAGTGCTGGAGGTAGCAACAGAAAGAATGACTCACTCAAAGGTACAAAAGAAATTGGTAGCAGACTGGGGGTATAAACTAGGTTTCCCAGTGTTGTTCCCAGCTTAGACCATAGGATTCCTCTGCTTTCCATTCCTGCACCAGTATGAGCTCCTAATGCAAAATGCTAACCAGTTTGTGGCCACTTGAGGCTTTGCACCAGTTCTGTTTCACACAGGTATCTGTTGAAAACTGCATGTAATTACAAGTAATTTGTCTATTTGTGATTGCTGTTAAACACCTACTATGGCATACATTGTCACTTAATTTTCTTCCTTTATCACCTCTGAATGTTTAGAATTAGTCAAAGATAGCTCTAAAGCAAGTTCTTAAGATCATTAAATTGTCTTCAGTAATGTTCAATCCATTTAACAACAATTCTTAAGAGAAACCTAGAGCAGTTCTTTTTTCAGCTCCTAAGAGTTATTGAAATGAAATAATGGTTCTCCTTATTCAATAGGTATGCTGTGGGAGTGTATGTGTTCAATAAAGGCATAGATAATGATAGCCAAAGAAAAATGCCCTTATTTCTCATGGAGAAAATGGGGGAAACTAATCTTCCATTAAATTGTGTACAACTGGGTGCATTTATACACGCATTTGATCCAGGATCAGTTTCCTTGTGAGTAACCTACTCATGAGTAAATGTTCCTGGGCAGGCGTCTACACACGCAGGGAAGCAGGAGCAGATTTGTTGTTAAAAATGGCAGCGAACTGTTCTGGCTTCCTAAGGCCCTGCAATAGGCCCCTTCTGCCACCAAGAGGCGCTCTAGGCTCCCTCTGGGTGCTAGCCCAGGGGCTGGAAGGGGGCACTGGGCCAGAAGACAGCTGTCTCCTGGCAGGGGCTGGGGCATTGCACCCTGCCCCCAGGGGCCTGTCTGCTGCTGGGGTGGGGACAATGTCCCCCTGCCTCATCAGCAGGGAACTCTTGGCCCCAGCTTTTCAATAAGTGGCAAGGGACTTGGAAAAAACTGCAGGAGAGGGGCAGCTCCCAGCTCCCTGCCCCATCTGCTTGAGCCTAACAAGGTTGAGAACCACTGATCTATGCTTACCATGCAAAGCTGTGTTGGCAGTGTTGACTTTATTGAATCCAAGGGGGAAATGGCAAATACGTGGATCATGGTAGCAAAGTCTTCCTCTTGGAGGTGGTGGGGAGCAGAGGAAAGGACCAAAGTTTTTCAGGAAGGTGATGGTGGAATAAAGTTGATGCTGCCTGGTCTGCTAGGCTATAAAAGAATCAAAGAGGCTTTGTATTTCTTTTATTAGTAAGATAAAGACTTCTGCTGGATGCAGTGGGTTGTAAATTCATCATAGCTTTTCCCTGTTCAGCTGATTTGCCTGGGTGACCTGAAAGGTGTTAAGTATTTGGGCTAGAAATATCTACTTTGCTCATCTAATTAAATCTACCCAGTTGAGTAAAGGAGTTGTTCCTTTCTGCCTAAATTATGTTTTGCCTAATGTTTAATCTTTATTTTTGTGTGTGTGTCCAGTGCAAGGCTATTGAGTATTTCTGGTTCCTGCAGACACTGATATAGAGCTTCCTTTGAAATAAACCTACCTCTAATGTTACAATTTGGTGTCAGATGAAACTTTTGCTCTGTGATGCTGTCGAAAGCGTGAGTAGATTTAATTATGTGTTTGGGGCCTGGATACAATGTACTTGTGTGGGAAAGTTTGTATCCTGGAAGATGAGACTAAAGCAGGGGCTTTGATGTGCTGAACCTGCTTTCCTTTCTTTGGATGCTTTATATAAGAATGGAGGGCCTGACTCTTCTTTCACGCCATGGACTTATGTCTGAGTGAAACAGTTGTAAGGGAATGGGGAGTCAGACCCAGAATCTGAGAAACTTACCCCTGTTGTTTGAAAAGAACAACTGATGTAAAGGAGAATGAACAATTAGTGTGCACGCTGTGCTTGTTTATCTGCAGAAACTGGCTGTAGGTGTGCCAGTATGCTGTTGTTTAGCAATTAACATAAAGGCAGACAGCAATTAACCACATGCCTTCGAGGAGTGTTACTGCAACTTATTTGTATTTAACCTCTATGATCCATGAACCATTTTCATTATGGCGTGGAGGAAAAAGCTTACAATATCATATCCCCAGCTGATAATTTATTGTATTTCTTTAGCTCAGTAATGACCGAAGTTCTTTATATTGGAAGAGCATATGATTCCAGTTGTAAGTATTAAGGACTTAATCCAGTATGCATGGGAGTCAATAGAAGATCTCTCATTAATTTTGGTGGAGGTTGTGCCCCTGGTAAACAAAATTTTCTCCAGGGTCCTATCATATCAGTGTCTAATACTGGCTCTGGATTTGTCACCACATGCTGACAATGTAATTATGAGCTATTGGGTTAACTGTAGACTATTGGTTTTTCAATGTTTTCTTTTTTCTATAGGAAATCATGGAGGAAAAACAACTTTTTTATGGTCCTCATAATTAATGAGAATTATAGGGGATGCTTATTTGTAGTGCACATAGATGTCTGCTCATACACTTGCTCTTCATGGTGTTCACTAGTATATTTGGATTTACAAGTTGTGAAGGATAGCATGCAGTTGTCCTCGTGAAGATCATTTACAGCTATAGAGGAGGAAGGGAGTTGCTTTACTTATATATCCAAACCGAAGGAAAAGAACCCAAAACAAATCAAAATGAAAACCCCCCTCCAAGCACACCTGTGTCATTTTTCTTCAGGAAAATGAGCCTTAACATAAAGGCTATATATTTCTAAAACAATTACATTTTGTAATAATGCTTATTTGGGGCAGAATTAGGTACTGTATTAAAAGTAAATGCAGCGCTGTGGACCACATCCTGATTCTGTATAAAGGTGGATTTGACTTCAAGGATGTTGCTCCAGATTTTTTACCAGAATAATGTGTGTCAGAATTTTCTTCCTAATCGAGTAATAAGATGCATATCAATGGTTTGGCATTTGAATGAAATACAGCCCTAGTACTAAGAGGTGACCTTTATTTTGGGAACAGATGGGGCTGTTGGCATGGCTGCTGCATTGTTTGAAAAGGTAGTTAGGAAGAGGGAGGAAATGGTTTATCAGTTTTGCTGAGGATGGTTTCTTGCATAAAAATATAATTTTCAAGAATTCAAAATTAAATATTAGAAGAAAATCTGAATTTTTTAAAGATTTGTTTTAAGGATTTTCTTTAAGAAATGATGGGTTCTGCAATTTAACATTTTTCTTTTTGGACTGAAAAATTTCCACTTTAAGTTAAAAGTCAGATATACTTTTGTGAACTTTCAAAGTTTTTAGTAGAAAATCTATAATTTCCCAGTGGGAACATTTTGAAAGTGGAATTTTCTCATGAAAAATCTCAGTTTTCTGGTTAACTGTAGTCAGAAAAAACTGGTGCGTTTTTAAAATCATTTTCTTATTAAGTCACTTTTTAGGATGTGCTGGTGCTCAGCGAGTATGGTAGGTTTTCAGTATCTTGCTAAAGGGTGATAACATACTGTAGAAGTTACTCCATCTTGAAAGAAACTCTGTAAATGAGTGAAATGATGGATATAAACACCCTTTTCAACATTGCTTTAGCATTATTACATAGAAGAGAAGTGAGCGTGTGGATACATTTTGAACATTAATGATAACTCTGGTAGGAGATATTTGAGGCTGTGCTTTCCAAAATGCTCTTGGGTGGGTTTTTTTCCCCACCACTTACAATCCTGAGAAATATTGGCTCTGAAGTGTTAGTCCTGGGAAATCTGTAGTCTGACAGAGATTAATTGGAGGATGTGCTCAAATCTTTTCCAGGAGGTCCATTTTCAAAACTGGTCCTCTTGTATGGCATAGGAGTTTGGTACAAAGTATCTGGGAGGTTTCAGTAAGGCAGTGCTATTTGCTTTCTGCTGTTCTCTATGTAACCATGATTATATAGATAAACTGGGCCTAATTCTGACTTCAACGTTTATATTGATTAACTGGATTAATCACTGATTTCAGTGGCGTTAATCTTGATTTATGTTGGTATAACAGAGCTCAAAGTCAAGTCCATTGTTTCTACTGAGCAGTCATGAATTCAACAAATAAATAACTATTGGCATAGCTACAAGAAATGCATTTGATGGGTTATTGTACCCGTGCCATGATGAGCACTGTAACAGAATGTTCCTGCAGAGAGCAGGTTGCACTTGAAATGTAAATCAAATTCAATATCATCAGACTTGTTAGTACAAAGTCTTTGGTGCTGCTTGATAAATAGGCAGCACATGGAGCCTTGACATCTGGCCATTTGGGAATTAATAAAATGTGCCATAAACTCAGTCAGCATTTTAACTGGAAGACATTAAGGAAGGATGTGAAAAGAGTAAATGAATAGTTGTCCTATGTGTACTTCAAGACCGATGCTAGAACCTTGAGTGCCTTTATGTTGTCAGTAATCTCACCACTGAACCTCAAGGAAAAAATATACAGAGAACATAAGTCTCTCTTTCTGCTCCCAAAGCTAATGTATATGTATTGTTCTCATTTTGCACATAAGGCAGAAGCTTTTCTAAGTATGATCTGAAAAGGCAGCCTGCAGTTAAGGTGTGGTCAATCACCAGGCATGCTGCTATGCTATATCAACTGAGAGAGGGAGAAATTGCCTCAGTTGTGTCTTGTGTAACTCCATAGTGTCATGACTTCCTAAAATGGACTTTGCTTGTCTTCACTGGGGGAAGCAGAATTCATTTCCAGAACAGGGCCTGGCCAACACAGATTTTCCCATGTTGTAGGAAGATCACCCTAGACCTGGTGTTCTGCTATACTAACTGTTCATAATCTGCAAACCAGAGCTGCAAATATCAAGGTTTAACTGCAGCCTGTGCCTCTTAATTTGCTGGTAGAAGAGTTTCTGCCCAGCTTGTGAAGGGCTTGATTCTGCTCCATTGACTTCAGTGGGGTGGGTTAAGTACACAAAGGCCAGAAACACACGCATTTGGGAGCTTAAGGAAGCAGAAGATGCCTATTAGGATTTACAAAAGTGCCCCTGTGACTAATGGACCACATTCCCATTGATTCTCTGGTCATTTTATCTGGCTGTTCAAATCGGTTCTGCTTTCTATAAAGGCAACCAAATACGAACAGCTGAATTAGGGCTCTGGGTTCGTTTTCCCAACCCTACCACTGGTATACAAGTTGAGGGACTGTACAATTTACCTTCCAGATACTGTGTAATGTAACATGAATAATTTGTTGAAAAATGTTGTGTCCCTCTACAGGGGAGCTAGAGAGGGAGTGTGCTGGGTGAAGTTACTGAGGTCCGTTCTGGCTCAGTAGCTCTGGGGCAAGAGATAGCACAGTGATGGACATAGGTCATGAACCTGATTAGAACAGTCCTGTACTCCAGCGTGGTGATCCAGGCAGTGTGTTTTCATCATTTAAAAATCCATCAAGCAAAACAAAGAAGTGTGTTTAAAAAAAAAAAAAAAAATCTCTTGCAGTGAGTGACTAACAAGCCCTGGGTCAACTGCAAAAGTGGCAGAGAATAAACTTGAGTTCTCCAATTGCCCAAATGGGGTGGACATAATAAATAAATTAATATTAATTGGTGGAAAGTAAGTGCAATGACTGGAATTTCTTTAGTTCTAATTTTATCGGGTGCTGCTAGTATCACTGATGAGGCATTTCATCAGGGCATGTCTGTGTGTGTTATTTTGGCAGTGTCCTTTGAAGGGTTATGAGCTACCTAGGTGTTCGGTTGAACTATTTTCATGCCTCTGTATGAAGAAATGGATTTTGTAAGAAGAACTCCTCATTGTAGGCAACATAGAATCCTGCTTAAAAATCACTGGTGCAATGTGGTCTTTAATGTTTGATTCTGTCAGGCACTGATGGGAGTGGAGGATGCAGCTGTCAAAATGACACTGAGTGTGAAGGTCTGCAAATTGTGTTCAGAGTAAATGAATGCTTGATGAAGAAGTGCACAGAGAAAGGAAGAAAGTCCTGTGCACCTAATGGCAAAACATAACAACACGGACATCTGCTAATGCTCTCCATACGTACCAACACCATGACCTCTCCCCCACAAACCAGTGCTTGATCAAATAGTAGCCTAATGAAGGGATCCAAACCAAAGGTCCCCTGTAGCAGTTCCATTAGATTGTCCTTAAATCAGGAAATCAAGCTTTTGTGAGTTTCCTGTCATGCATAATCTACCTAATTAGAGTATATAACCACCCTTTATTAATATGATCTATCTCTGGTTTGCGGTGAACTGTATTTACGCTTCGGTTACTCAGACATTACTGTCTTGATGGCTTGATGCAATTATGTTATCCAGTAATGTTTATGTTCCACAGTATGAAATTCTAATTAAACTGGTGCATTGCAATGTAGATTAAATGAGCACGCCATAGTCCTGGATACTTTTCAGCTTTCTGAGTAGATATTATGAAGGGTTTTATTATATCTTTGTATATGATGCTTTTCTAAGCCTGTCCTTGAGTTGTATCCAGTAACCTAGTGGTTAGGGTACTCACCCAAGAGCAGGAGACCCAAGTGCCAATCTCTGCCCCAGTGGCTACTTAAGTATTTTTTTTACAAAGAGGCCTCAACTGAAAACCCCTTCTCGGGGTAGCCTGTAGTCTTGTGCTCTCTTCTGGGAGGTGGGCAGTGTGCGTTGAAGTACTTTAGGCAAAGGAGTGATTTGAACCCAGAGGCCCTTCATTGGGCTACTAGGTAAAAGGAGGCAGCAACTATAGCACATCTCCTTGTTTTTGAATGAAGGGCTTAGGAGCCTGACTAGGTCAGGGTGCACAGTGATAAACCCTGACCAGAGACTGGCACCTCCATATAGCTTACTAGGCATTAACATTCCTGAGGGGAGAGGGTTAAGCTCTATCCCTCAGACGTATTCTCCTGGTTCGTTTAGCTGGTTTCTTGCTCAGTGGGCTGGCCTCTGCATATCACAGCTCTCCACATGCATTGTATAGGGCAGGGGTGCCCAAGTGGTGGCCCACGAGCTACACGCAGCTCACAAAGGGGTAAGATGCAGACCCAGGGCTCCTTCCTGCCTCTGCTCCCTGCACCAATCTGGCTACCTCTTCTAGGCTCCCTCTCCCTCCTCTGGCTTCTCCTGCCTGCTCTTACCTCAGGGGTGGGGTAGGGCAGCATAGCCCAACCTGGGGCGTAAGGGGAGCCTGGGCCTGCACAAACAGTGCAGTAGGGATGGGGAACATGCATAGTGCAGTGGGGAGGGAAGCACCCATATGGGTGTATGTGTACAGTGCAGTCAGTGGGGTGGTGTGGGTGCAAGGTGCAGTTCAGCTGATAGGGGGGCATCGGTGCCCAGTAGCTTGCCTTGGTGCAGCTCCTGGGTGTGCAGCTCCCGTTGCTGCAGCCTGCAGGTCTTTTGGCTCCCAGCTACTTAGAAGTGGACAGCCCCAGGATAGGGGATTTAGGTGCCTAGCTCAAGGTTTTGAATTGCAGTAGATGGCAAGGCACCTGAAGAGCATTTAAGTCCATCTTGTGAGGTGCCTAAGTCACTTAGTTGCATTACACAGTTTTTCCTTGTGACCTGAAGAAATCCCAGATCTAAAATAATGGCAACTAGTATTTGGTAAAAGAGGAGAAATGTGCAAATACTGCAGATCCCCAGACCAGAACTGCTTCCCTGCGCTACTAATATGTAGCTGCACTTCCATAAAGGCAAGGAATGTATGCGAGAGAGGGAGAAAGGAGCGAAGGGTTACATGTCCCAGAAGCACCTACAATGAAAACTCGCTTCACCAACAATTGGTCATTATTTGTGTGATTTGGACAGAAACTACTGAGCAGCCTCTCATTGAGTTGCCTTGATAATATGGTTTCCAAGTTCACATCCATCCAGCAAGAACCCTCCAGAGAGTGTCTCATTTTCTTTGCTTCCTCTCTGTCACTGGTGCTTCCATTAAGGTCTATCTAGAGCTAGCTTCTAAAGTTAACTATATGCTCTCAGTATGGTTCAGGATTTAGCTGTGCTGTCTCAGAACCAGACTAGTAATCCCCTCTGATTCTGAACTGTACATAAGACCACTGGTTCTCTTCCTTCTCACCTCCCCTCCAGCCCTGGTTAGTTCAGGGATGAATGGTTGGCTGACTTTTGTACCAGGAAGTTTCTTATCCTGCTTCCCTGGCTCAAGTGTGCCAGCTGGTCCATTAAGAGCTGGAGAGAGAGGGTTTCAACCACACCACAGTTCTTGTCTAATTGCAGGTCCTGCAGCAACCTCACAAAGGCCTGTAATCTCCTCCACCCCGTAACGGCCAGGATATAAGTACCTGGCAAAAACATGGGGCTGGGGGCTTTCTTTGGCTGGAGCTGGATCTGTGAATGTGGGCTCAGAAAGTCACCCAAAGACGATGACAAAACAGCAGAGAGTGCTCGTGAGTTTTTTTGGGGGGTGTGGGGTGGGAAGGGGTAGGAAGGGGAAACAGGATTGGGGCTCCTCAGGGCTTAAAGCCAGCTGGGAGGGCAAGTTGGGAATAGTGAGCAAGGAGCCCACCTGCTCTTTGTTCCTGCTGTGCTCAGGGAAGCAGGATGTCGTGTGCAGTCTTTGTAAGTAAAGAGCATTGCCCCAAAGAAGTGCCTGATTTGGGTTGTCTGTTTCTCCTCTGCACACACAGGTCTTGGCAAGGCCCTGACTATTGGTTAACTGCTCAGGGCAAGGGGCAGCATTGCTCTATGTAGAGCTTTCTGTAGAGAGAAAAATCAATGAAGCTTATTTAGTTAAAAATAGAAGTGTCTGAAATAGAAATTCCCAGGACAAGGGTGAAATGGACTTGGAGAGGAAGAAGGATTCAGAAGTTTGGCTATTAGTCTCGGGGTCTTGAAGCCGGGGTTCAATTCGCTGTTGCATTGGGGTTCAATTTGCTGTGCCATCTTGGGCTAGATAATTAGGGCTAGACTCACAAAGGGATTCTGGGATTTTGTGTGTGATGGGGGTGGGGGGGGTAGAATTTGCAGTATTGAATTTAGCCACCTACGTTTTGTCTCATAATGTTTTAGGGCACAAATGTGATGATGTTTTAATGCTCAGGACTGGCAATACTGCAGGGTGGGGGATAGCCCCTTCTCTTCACCCCTTGCTCCTTCCCTTGAGCCCATAGATGCCAGGAGTCTCGAGCCTCCCTACCACCACCTGGCAGCTTCCCTCCCCTTTCACACAGCCAGAGCCTGCAGCTGCCGGAGTAGCAGTACAGCTGCGTCTACTCTGTCACCCTGCTGTCTCCATTTTGGCATCCCCCTTTAATCCAGCACCAGGGCTTGTGCCCTGCCTCACCAACCTACAGGTATGCTATTGCCTCTGATGTCAATATGGCTAGCATTAGGCCTGTGTGAAGTGGCTAGTATTCATTTTGGATTTGTCCGATTTGGGGATAGTGATTCAGTTCGGTGATTCAAATCACTGTCCTGAATTAATTTGGCTGAATCCGAATCTCCGAATTAGCCAGGCCAAACCCCACCAGCCTGGCAATGGCTGTCTCGCCCGCCCCAGCTTCCATCACTTGTTAAAAAAAAAAAGGCCCTGGGTTAGCGGGTGCTGCTGGGTGGGGGGGCCGATCCCTGCTGCCCCTCCACTGCGCCACGCTGCATGGGGGGCTCTCCATGACCTTCCTGCTTCCCCAGACCCCCCATGGGTGCCCTGCCTGCCCCAGCTCCAGGCCTTCAAGAAGAAAAAAACCCCAAGAAAACCCTGCATTCACCACTCCTGCCAGTGGGGGGGGGCGATCCTCGCTGCCCCCCACTGCCCCATGCCATGTGGGGGCTCTGCATGAGCCTCCTGAAGCCCTGAGGTCACTACAGGAGTGGTAAGTCCCAGGGCTTGTCTCATTTTTTTTTTTTCTTAAAGGGATGGAGATGGCCTGGGTGGGGCAGCCATAGGGGGTGTGTGGGGGGAGGTTGGAGGGCTCATGCCCCCCCATGCAGTGTGGGGCAGCAGGGATTTCCCCCCCTGCACCCAGCAGCACCTGGTGAGCACTGGGGCTTTTCTTTAAAGGGCTGGGAGCTGGGGCAGGCAGGGCAGCCATGGGGGGAGGGGGGGGCTGGGGGAGTGGGCAGGGGTTGAGGGGCTGGGGAAGCAGGCAGGAGATGGGGGCTGGCAGGGGTCCCCCCATGGTGCCCTTCCCACTCCAGCCCCCTCCCTCACTGCCTACTTACCAGCTGCAAGTCTGGCTGTAGCTCCCTGCTGCAGCCACAGAGGACTGCCCAAATCATCAAAGCTTTCTGAATCTTTTCCGAAGATTCGGAGACCTTTGAATCAATTCGGACCTTTTAATTGGTCCCCTGATTCAGTTCGGATTTGGGGATTCGGCCACCGAATCGGGCTGAATATCTTCTAAATCGAATCACCACCTGAAACTTTGCACAGTCCTAGTTAGCATTTCACTCGCTGGTGAAGCCACCTTTCAGAGGGCTGCAGTGTCATGGGGGAGCCATGGGATCATTCCTTATGGCCCTCTGGAGATACTCAGGACCAGAGCCTGGCTCTGAGCATTAAACTTTTGTGGATTTTATTTAAAATGTAATGGTATTTAATTTGATTGAATCTCCCCAGCCTTCTGCAGCATTTGGATGATCTGCATCTTGTTTGTCACAGAAGGACTCGCCTTTGTCCTCCCACTGTCCTTTGGTAAAATATGCTAGCGGGCACGCGTGTCCTGTGTCCAGCTAAAGGGCAGCTCTCTGAGAGATGGAGAAGTCACCAAAAACTCTCTCGTCCTAAAGGAGATGAACACCACAGGTCCATGTGCTTGAGGAGCTCTTCGGTTCTGCCAGGCAAGGCAGGCGGGGGAGGAAAGTACTGAAATGGCAGGCTCCTCATTTCCTCAGGCACAGCAGAGCGGCCACACTCCTCTTTCATTCTCAGACCTCCAGGAGTCACTGATGTATCTTGGAGCTTCCACGGGGGCAATACATCTCTCTCTCTCTTACCCTGAATAGCAATCCCACAACTCATTGCTGTGCTGCAGCTGGCCCTTGTGATTTGGCTGTATGTCAATTTATAGAATTTCACAACTAAATTTAAAGTGCTGTTAACCAGGACTATGCATGGGGTAGTGCCATACAAATTATGGGGCTGTATAAACTTGTGCTCGTGTATATACTGCTTTTCCAAGCAGGTTCTACAAAACTAACAGCCACGCTGATTCCCTCTTGTAAATCTCCAACTGGATCCATAGAATTTTATTAAGAGATTTTCTGTATTTCTTTTTCATTTCCTCCCAAAGTGAACTTTGGCTGTCTACTGTGGTTTCAAAGAACAAAAACTATAATGTGATTTTTTTTTTTTTTAAGGGTTTGAAAATTTGCTATGAATATGTAAAATGCAAATTCTTTAGTTAGTGGCTCAATCTTTTTTGGATTTTATTGGAAGAGAACAATGAGTCACCTCCTTTGACAAAGCACACCTCACCTCCGTATGATTAACAAATGCAGTCGGCTGAATCAGACTGCATCTGCCAGTGAGAATAGAGATGCTTGTTTGGAGGACAGTATTAGATTCCATTCCCAGCATGCAGTGTTTATGGTTCGAGAACCAAAGTACAGATTGGAGATTTGTCCCAGGTCAGTGTCTCCTTGACAGCTAGTGCACTGTTGCATACCAAATGCTCCCGCATAAAAAGTTGGATGGCAAAAACAAACAGCATTCCTCTAGAGTAAAAGGCAGGTAATGCTGTTTTGCACCTTCCTAGAATATGCCTTGCAGATTGCCAGCTCTAAAACTGGGGTAAAAAAACCTCCAAGATGACAAGATGATGTATATGGTACAGAACAGCAGAGCCTGAGGTAAAAGGGGAATGGAAGTTATTTTGCAATAGAAAATCAGGACTGGAAAAGGAACAGAATAGAAAGTTGAATACGCTGATTTTTATTTTTTTTTTTACTTTTGTGTTTTATGGATGATAAAATAAGAAGAATCAGTGCTGTGCAGCAGGTCATTAATGTGAGAATGTGATCCTATGACTATGGAGCAACACTTTTTTTGACAGAAGAGAAATGAAAAGAAACCTGTCAAGGGAATAGCAACCATTAACAAATAAGTCAACTGGGGAAAAGTGTGATGCTGTATTATATGACAGAAGTGGGATACATCTAAAAGAGCATGCAGGCTGCAGAAAACAGCTAAATGTATGTCAGAGAAATGAGTTGTTCTGGGGGAAAGTCATTACAAAAAAGCAAAGCTTTAGTAATTTAGGCAATCGAAAACTAGCAATTAATTCTAGCTGGAAGAGGCATTTGTCCAGATGTAGAATTGGCTTTATGCTTACCAAACTACTTTTTTTTTTTTTTAATTTTCCTTTGGAAGCCGTTTAGTACATTATGTCTATTTAGTCATGCTCTTTGCTGCATCATATAAAGAGTACTGATTTCAGATTACATGCTGAAATTTAATTTCTAAAAAGTGGTACAATAGAGAATGTTACTCATATGTCCTGTCATTGTTAACTCTGTATTAGGCTGTTGGTAAATTAAGCAAAAAAATATGAAGAAGAAGGAACTGCACAAAGAATATTTAGGGAATATATATTGGATTTAGTGGACACTCTTTTATTGGTCTGTGCCCTTGCAAGACATCTTATTGGCAAGCATTTGCAAGAGTTCGCATACCATCTATATGATAAGTAGCCAAATATCAGGCCAACCAGTGCTTCTGACTGGTAATTTTAGGAGAAAGCTTTTCTCTTGAGTTTGTGTGTGTATTTGTATGGAAATTAAATATACAAGCAAATACATCTGTTGTAATAGGCTGTTGAGAGAGGAAGGCACTGGAGCGGGACTTGAAAACTGCGGACCTGGCTTTGCCACAGATCTACTCTGAAGCCTTTAGGCAAAATAAATAATTTCTCTGTGCTTCCATTCCCCTTTCTCCAGCATTATTTGGGATGGGAACAATACTGCTTTCCTTCCACCATTTGTCTGTCTTGTCAAATTAGCTCAGAAACGCTTCAGAGGAGAAACTGGAGCATGTGTGCTTATACAGTACCACCGCAATGGGGCCGTGCTTTCAGATCAGTTCTCTGTGTACCCCCATATTGTACAGTAATAAAGAAATGCTCTGGATTGCCAGGATGTGACTGGACAACTCCAACATTTTATTCTCCATCCACTTTTAAGGGAGGGACAGGATAAATGTAATTCTAGAGATACATTTTTCCATTTCTGTTTGCTTAGCGGTGTTGCAAAGGCTTTGACACACAGCTAAGCAGTTCTTACTCTCTCCGGTAGAGGGTGGAGGTATCTCCTACAGGATCCATTTCATTGCGATTTTTTTTCTCATGGCATCAGTCAATATACACGCGTCCCACTGAAAGGATAATAGCAAGTGACTTTTTTAGTATCGTTCTTTTGGAAGATAAATGGACAAAATAGATTTTCAGCAAAAAGAAAACCCAATACAAGACCTGAAAGTTGTTTCCAAATCAGTGACCTATCACTGGAGCAGGGTCAGTATTTCAAGAGAGTCCTTCCCCTGCTTAAAAAATCAGAGAGAGAATGTAGTTTAAAGAATTGTTTTTAAAGCAGCAGCTAGGATTTTTTTTCTGGAAACGTCAGGCTCTCACATAGAAATGACTGCCCTTCCCCCAAGGCCTGTCTTTGGGGCCCAGCCAGGCAAATGAATCACTGTAGATTTTAACAGGTTCAAGAGAAGCTGAGTGAAATTGTTTGGTAACCCTGCCATATTTATTGCTGTGTTCGTTATTTATGCAGACAGCAGATGGAATACAGATTTAGGGAGAGACTACAGTAAATAAATGCTGACATGGCCTGGCCAGCTGCGTTAAACATTTTCAGCACTTTATTGCTATCACACCAGTATGCTGATTTTTGTTAATAGCATCAGTTGAAATGCTTGGATATTGATGTTAAATGTAGCACCCAGTGCAAAGTTCCTGTCTTCAGTTAAAGCTGTGGATTTGGAACCAGATGGTGCCATAGTCCTGTGTGGCTATGTTGGTGTTTATGGGAACTCCAGTACTGGGGTCAGAGGGGGATCTACATGGCAGTATCCAGCTGTGGTAGCTGGAGAAGACGCAACAAATTCCTTCCCAAACAGCGTAACTATGGTGGGTTGCCTGGATTCCTCTGGGACTGGTGGAATTATAAAATCATAGAAAATGAGGGTTGGAAGGGACCTCAGGAGGTCATCTAGTCCAACCCCCTGCTCAAAGCAGGACCAGCCCCAACTAGATCATCTCAGACAAACTGGATCGTCCCAGCTAAGAAAAAAATGGAAGAAACCTTGAAATAAAACATTCTATCAACATGAAGTATGTGCTACTTGAATAAGACTATTTAGTCAGGGATGATCCTGCCATGGACTGGATGACCTACAAGCAGAGCTGCATTTCTAATAGACATCAGGGCTAGATTCATCCATGATTAGAGGCACATTTTCAAAAGATACCAGCTTCCAACATATACTTAAAGTAAGGGCCAAATTCACTGAGAAATTCCCATTGGGACACTGAGCTCAAATTCTTAAGAAAGTTTATTACCCCACCTGCAGAACTTGGTTGATAATATGTATGTAACCCCTGTTCTTCTAAAGCTTGTCTAGTCTGCAGTAAGCCCTGCTGAGTAATCCTTAGGCTAAATTTGTTCCCCTGCATTTACAGTTTAAGGCCTTGCCCAGTGGTTCTAACCTGTGCAAAGTTCCTATTGTCTATGTGCATGCTTTTAGCAATGATATCCCTACTAGTGTGCACTGCCTATGGGTGAACTTAGGTTGGAAGAAGACTCTTGAGTATTAGAGGAGTGACATTTTGAAATGGTTTCTCAAGCCAGGTGGTGTGGGAAAGAGCTGGAATTGTTTCAAGACTGAATTGGAGAAGCTTATGGAAGAAATGGTGTGAGAGGATGGCGCTATCTGGCTCAGCAGTGTGTCTGGAGTTGTGTTTGTGGTTCCCTGGTTGGAGTATAAAGGTGGTTTCTTGTAGTGTGGAAGATGTCTTCAGGATTTCTGCTGGTTCCTAGTTGGGGTCATAACAATAACCAAGTTTCTCATAGGCATATGTAGCTGTGGTGTGGAGTGGGAAGACTCAGAAGGGATCCACAGTTGACATTAGGTTGAAAAACCTCAACTAGACTAATTTTCTACACCTGCAGTGGGCTGGCAATGGAGAACTTCATTCTCTAGATGGGTTGTCTTTGCTTTAGGAAACTGAAGATGAAGAATGTATAGGTTCAGCTGGGATGTGGGATAGATTTTTTTCAGGTGCCCTGTGCTCACAGCCGGATTAGAGTTTTCAATGAGCTCAGCTAATATTATTTAGACCCCTAAGAACCAGATTTTCAAGGTGACACCATCAAAATTCTATACCGTTGTAATGTCATCGCTCTGGCCACAGGTTTCTCAAGCCCCGAGGTTGTTAATAGCTTTCTCCATACTAATGGATAAACAGATACTGTTGTAGGGTTACTGTCTTCCAATAACTTGGTGAATGTGTTATCTTGTTACATTGCTTCTGCTGCCAGCTGGCTCCTGGCTAAATGATCTTCCTTGTTTTAGCTACTTTAATAATTTCAGTTGAAGGGTTCCCTGGCCGAATCTACATTTCTAGGTTTTTCGTAAAGCCCCCGAATGTCTGAGGGCTGAGGTTTCAGAGGGGATAAAAAGTTATGCACTCAAATCCCTTTGACATGTAATTACAATTGGGTACAATTGGGAACTGTACCTAGTTCCTTTAGGGTCCTTTGGAATTCTAGTGAAGACAAATTTAACTCTCTCTGGACTCTTAAAAATTATTGTACAGCTTTGTTCCTATTATGGTCTGCCCACACTATATATTTAAACACAAAAAACATGAAAGCCACCACCACACAGATGACTGAATACTGCTTGTATAGAGCATACTGCTGTCCTTTTTCTCTGGCTCTACAATACAGCTTTAGCATGCTACTGATCCACACTAAGATGATAATGATCCTCCTTCTCTTTATGCTTCAGAAAGGAGAAGTTATGAACTATGGCAATGCTTAGGAGTAGGGAGGCAAATGTTATAGTACACTTTTAGTAGAACTTTCACACCTACTGTGAGTAAAGTAAGGACCAAGGAGGAAAGATTTTTCTTTTACTGCTGATAATGCATCAACACTGAACTGGCAGAAAATGCATTTCACACATCAGTCTTGGCCAAAAGAGAACTTTAATAATGGAATCGGGGAAAATACATTGACTGAGGGTTGCTATAAATGTATAAAAGTATTGCAGAATGTATTTAACAATGATATAGCTTTTTGACACAAGTTAAATAAGAACTCCCTGCCTCGGGTATAAGATTTTTATCATATTTAACTTCCTGTCTGTCAATATTTAATGGTATTGTCTGTCTTATCAGTGTGTACAAATAACTGGTTTAGGGGAATGCATACTATGCATTTCAACTTATAGGAAGTGAACAATCATTATTCCATAAATAAGAGAATAAGAGATACCATAGTGTTGAGAGGACAGGCCATCTAGTCCAGTATCCTGTATCTCCCAGTGACACAGAACAGGTGCTAAAGGGAAAAGTATTTATGTAGGACCTATATAGACTAACCTCTCCCTTGCCCCCTCTTTCTTTACAGCTTCCAGCATTTGGAGGTGTAGGAAGTCTCAATTTTGTGCTTGCAGCCCTAGTTTTACGTTTACTACTTCCACTGGTGGACCTATGCTGCATGGCTTTGTCTAAACCTGTTTTGCACCCAGTTGAATTGTTGGCTCCTACAACATCTTGCAGTGACTTCCATAAATTAGTTAATTTAAACTTGCCTTTTCATAATTTCCTTGTGTGTCCCATAGTTCAATTATTATGAGGTGTAGTAAGTCCCTATTTCCTTTTTCCATGCCATTCATAATTTATCTTCTGCCTGCCATCCATAACCTCTGTCACATCCCCCTCAATTGTCTTTTCAGCTTAGAGAAAAATCCTAGCCTGCTTAGTCTCTCCTCATACATAAGCTTCTCCATACCCCTCATCATCCTTTATTGCCTTCCCTGTACCTTTTCTTGCTCTACTATATATTTTGGAGATGGGAGAACCAGAGCTGCATGCAGTATTTAAGATGAAGGTGTGCCATTCGCTTATACAGTGGCATAGTGACATTTTATGTTTTGTTTTCAACCCTCTTCCTAATAATTCCTAACATTTCATGTGCCGTTTTGACCGCTACTGGACACTGGCCTCATGTTTTTGGAGAACTACCCACAATTTATGAGTGGGCAGTTTTGGTTGTGCCAATGGAAGTGGTGATCTTGTCCTTAGAAGTTAAGTAAGGTGGGCCAGTTCTTGAATGGATGACCTTCCATTAGTGTCCTGGGGGCTGCTGGAAGTGGGGTTGATCATTCAGTAGGGGTCACTTTTATTTCTTGTTTCCTAGTAAAGCCAATTACATGGTATAGTTCTGTTTAGCACTGTGCAGCTGGAGGTGTCATGTTTCAAATGAGACACAAAGCAGAGGTCTTAACCAGTCATACTCATTAGATATCCCATGGCACTCTTAACAAGAATAAGAACATTAACCCTCGTGGCCTGGCCCCATTCCAAATGGACTAATTACATTCTGCCGATAGACCAGTACATTCTTCCTGAAGATTCAGCAGGAGTTTTTCTTTGCTTCCTCTCTCAAGCACTACTATAGAGCGGTTGATGGCAGAAGGGACTGTTTAGAACCTCAGAAAATCAGGTCACTTTTATTTAGGAGCATAGACCTAGATTTAGAAGACAAATAACACACACAGGCTTCAAAACATTGACCCCAAGTCCTAAGTAAATCCACACTGTCAAATCTGATTCGTATTCTTTTGCAACTTTCCTTTATTAATCATAAACCTCTTAAAAATCTGTTTAGACCCATTACTTGCAGCAAATAAAAATATTTCAGACAAAGAGGAAACAGATGGCGCTGAACACTGGAGATTTGTTTGAAATATATTTTCAGTTCACAGTCTGGAACTTGTCTTTAGCTGTAAATGAATTCAAGTTTTACTTGTGAGTTTTGTGATGCTAATGTTGCGTAACTCCATATTTCCTTTATACTGGCCTTTTCCCTGATCAGCATAACTATTTGTTTTATGTTCCATGCATCCTCACCAAAGGAAAGTTATTTGCATGTTTTTTGGAAAGAAAATGGCATTGGATTTGGGGGTTTCCCTTGAGGCTATATAGTCCTTGCAGTGAAGTTTACAGGAGCTTTGCCGTTAATTTGAATTGGAGTGAGCGCGCCCTTGTGGACTAACTGGCAACCCTCCGCATGGATGCACTTGCACAATTCCCATTGATTTCACATTTGCAATTCAGAGCAGATTTTGGGTCATGGCCTTAAATCGCTATATATTCAATCACATCTCTATATTTTGCTTTTCAGTGTTGCTTTTTGCAAGACAAGCTCTTGTACCCTGTGGTGTCTGATCTACCTCCACTGCTCTCTCAGCTCAAGACGTATTTGGGAAAGCTCTAGTTTTAATCAGGCTTTCTTTTCTTTTTTCAAGCGGACACCCCTGGAGGTTAATATTCTCTCTCTTACTTAGGATTCTCTATTCCTGCCAGCACATCATCTGGTTTTCATTGTTATCATCCTGCTTCCAGCTGAAACCCAATATGGTGCTAAATAAAAATCATACAGCTGCTGTCATGTAGACACTGTGCTCTCATCTGAACCATGGACATGCTTCCTGTCAGATAGCATCATCACAAAATGACTGATAAAGATTGCAGGATGGAACTGCTAGGCTAGACCTTATATCGGGGATGGGAAATTATTTTGGCTGGAGGGCCACTTTAGTGAGCTGTTGTGGGGTGGGGACTAACCTGGCCCAGGTTGGTGGGGTTGGGATGGCTGCTGGCCTGGCCTGGCATGGGGTGGGGAGGGAGGAAAATTGATTCTATCTGGCCTGGGCCTGTCCACCCTGCACCCACTGCCAAGGGCCCTAGATGGAGCAGGCGGGAGGATGGGCTGGGGTGTCCAGGCAGTGGGTCTGGTGGTGGTGGAGATGCTAGCAGTGGCAGCCAGAATGAACGACAACTGCGGGGGCTGCCAGGAAGCGGTCTGGCTGCCGTGCCGCCCCCACCCCACTGCATGCCTGGGGATGATGGGACCAGCTGCACATGCCACAACCCGGGTTGCCCCCCGCCATGCCTGGGCTGGGTGGGGATGAGGGACCTGCCATGGGTTGCACAATTCCCTTGGTGGGCTAGATCTAGCCTGCAGGCTGTATTTTGCCCACCTCTACCTTATATCCAGCTCAAGCGATATGATATTGGAAAGAAGGATTGGCTGTTTATTAAGAAAGCATTTACAGAACAGGTTAACCTATTCCTTACAAGTGGTGCTAGTAAAAAAAACATGGTTATTTGTTAAAACAATGGTGGACCTAATTCCACTTTTCTTCTGATGTTTTTAATATTTGTAGTGAATCAGCAAGAAGTTTGAATGAATAATTATCAATTGATGCATACTTGGTGATCTTTCTCCTTAGACTATTTAGCATACATGTTTATGCTGTAGTGTTTTACTCTCTAGTTGGATGACTAGAGAGTAGCAAGTGAGAGAGAGTGAAACAGCAAATAGTGGAAAAAGCTCCATGGAATGAATTTTCAGCTAAATAATCACTGAGATGAAAATTTGAGGGACTTATAATTTCTCATGAATACTCAGTGATGCACTTATTCCAAATAGGGTTTCATTAAATACGAAATATATGACAGATTTTCATTTTTGATCAAGTGCTACCAAAAATGATTTTTTTTAAACCAACCCCCCAAACAAACAAATAAAAAGCAAAAACAACAGTTTGAATTTTAAACCTTGTATGTTGAAGTAAATTATAATCTCTGTCCTATTCCTTTGCTTTATGTTCCTCCAGCAAAAGGAGAGAAAAATTTAAAAAGTAAGTGAATATGTCTTTTTCTTATCTGTTTCTTCTCAAATGTTTATTTTTCCTCCCTTTACTTCATTGGATCGAAATAAAAATGAGAGAAGGTGGGGAGGGGAGACCTTGAAAAGTCGAAACAAAATGCTTGAAACCAAAAAGGGTCTTTCATGTGGGAAAAAAGTAATTTGGATTTTTCATTAAAAGGGGAAATTCTAATAATGAAACGTTTAAAATATTTTAACAATGCTTCTGCCTCTCCCCCGACAAATTTCAGCCACATTTCTCAATCACGCTCTCTTGAAATATAGTGGAATTAATTTAATGTTTTTATTTGTGAAAATGCATCTAAATAAAATTTAAAAGTATCTGGTGCTCTGTGTTACGTAAATATGGTTTGAAGTGTCTTGTGGTTTTTTTCTAAACATCTGGAAAACTTTGGAAAGGATTCCATTCCTCTTTTGAGGATTCTGAACAGCTTTTGCAGGTCTTTCATTGCTTTATTGGGTTTATATTCTAGATTTAAGCCAGTGAATCTTTTAGGCCCAGGTTGTTAAAGCTATTTTGGTGCCTCAGCAGAAGGTAGGTACTTGGATACCTTTGTATATCTGGCCTTTATTTACATAAGTAGCACAACTGAAGTCAATTCTTCCATGATTTCATTTGATTCACAATCTAGCCCTTAGATGCTAATTGTGGTTCTTTTTGAGACTGGTTATGATTCAGATTATGTGCCTAGCTACATGAATTGGAAAGCCCTTTTATAACCCAACTTCAAAGGATGCTCCAGCTTTACATGTTTTACAGAATGATCCTCCTCATTCTATTCAGATGAGAACCACTCCTTCTACAATGTTTGAATTGCCACTTCAAAGCCTTAGTATGCTTCTCTCTAAAAAAATAGCAAGAAATAGTAAACTGTCAGCTTTGAGAACCAAGAAAGAGTCTGACTGCCTTTTTAGGGCAGGTGGTATGTGCCCCATGTGGATGAGCTGGAGTTAACTCCACTCTTCATATCCTTACAGTGCAGCCACAGAGAAGGTGACTGGAGCAATGTACATGCAGAAATGTGGTGAATGGGAATAACACAGCTGAAAAGGTAAACCAAGATCAGCTCCACACCATGTTCCTTTCCAGTACCCATATAGTCATCATGCCATACACAAGCAGAGAGTAACACAGGAATTCACTCCCTGACACTACAGGCTGCTTTCCGCCTTTCCTGTATAGCTTTGTTTTACAGAGGTATAATTTTAGAGTATAATTTTCACCTTCATCCTTCCTGTGAGATTGATCTTTATTTTAATTCTGTTCATATGTGTATTCACTGCATTTAAAGATCTCAATAAAATAATTGCAAGGTGCCTGATTTTTCAGATGTGTGCATCTAAATCCCACCTACTTCCCATTGGATGTGGGTGTGTGAGTTTGCAGTGTGTCTCAATGTATCTGACACTGCAGAATCTGTGCCTGGTAATTTCAGATACTAAGCAACTTGGACTGAAACTGTGCATGTGTTTAACTCACAGTCTGTTTCTTCACCTGAACTCTATTCAGTGATTCAATTTGAGCTGACCAATAAAGAATTGTTGCAGAAAACCAACTGCATGCCTCCTCCAGAGAGGTTCAGCCTGCATCAGGAAGACTACAAAGCTGGTTTCAGGGTTGAATCTGAGATTTCCCAAAGGGTAGTTGGCTGAGGTAAGGCAGGCAAGTGAAGGCAAAGTACATAGGAAAAGAGGCAGAATTCTCAGAGATGCAGCAATCTGAGTCTAAAAATATGCCATTGGCAGATTTGTAGCTTTTACCATAGCTTTCCTTGCTTAGACGTAGATCCTCAGTGAAGCAGTTGGTTTGGTTAGTCCTTCTAGCCTACATTTTCATAAAGTTTGGAACATGCATGAAAGATTTGTTATAGGTTCATTCCTGTTCACAAAATACTTACATGAATACCTCATTTCATTGGAATCCCTGTCTTTTCTGCTTTCTAAAATAATGTCCCACTGGTTCTTTTGGGCTAGATACAGACATTCAAAAAGCCTGAGGCAGAATTGATCAAAGTTACGCAGCTTTCTGTAAGCGGCATAGTTTAGATCCATAGTGAACAGAACACATATTCACTGGGGGGTGGGAATCTTAGTCTGGGTTCTGTCATTTTTAAACCAGTTTGTGTGCCAAACATCTATTCGTATAGGTATAGACTGGTTTCCAATCACTTATATCAGTAAAAGTGTAATGTCTGTACCTAGTCTTGGAGATTTTGACCTAAATGATATATTTTGAGTCCACACACTAGAGCGGGGGTGGCAAGTGTGACACAAGTAGCCTTGGTGTGTGGCACACAGTAGACCAGGTAGGGAACAGGCACCACAGAGGCAGATAAGGCAGGGAGTAGAAAGCAGAGCAACAGACAAGGAGGGGAGCACAGGGCAAGAAGCAGAAAGCAGAAGAGCAGACTGGGCAGGGAAGGGGATCAAAGTAGCACTTGGGGAGGATGTGGGCCTAATTTGTGGTATGTCTGCCAGAAAGATTGTCCCCCATTGCTCTAGGGAGTGACACTGTATGTGTATATGCACACTGTACTATGTTGTAACTTCAGGAATCCTGGCTTTCTCTGATTAAAAAATAAATAAAAAATTGCAAATTCTCTCATACAAAACCCCAGATCTGTGATTAAAATGAAATGCCACTATGTATGTAGGTATCAGCTGAACACAATGTTTTACTGATATATTTACAATTTTTAAGCAATTTGGAAGCCTACCAGTTCCTTTATCACTATAATATAATAAATCTAAATACCTATATATTTTGGTGTTTGATTTCTGAGGTTTTTTACCATGGAAAATCAGAGCTCCCCTTGCTCCCTTCACTCACCAGGATGCAGATCCAGGCCCCTCACTACCCACACCCTCCTGGGCCAGCTGTTGCCTCTCACTCCCCAACCACAGTTCCCCGGTCCTGCTGGTCCCCCTCGCTGCCCACCCATAGCCCTCTGGCCCTACTGGTGCCCTTGCCTCCCACCCACAGCCCCCTGCCCCCCCAGCCCTGCCAGAGGTGGCCCCCAGCTGCGGGAAGTGGTGGCTACTGCAGCCTGAGCAGGTAGCAGAGCGTGGAGCCTGGCTTCCCCTCCCCTGCAGATGGCACAGCCAGAGTGAAGCTCCTGGGTGGGAGTAGGCATGGGCTGCCCACCCTACTGCCCTCCCCACATGGTCTCTGCAGCCCAGTGGATGGGACCTGGCATGTGTTTCTCTGTTAAGGCAAAATATCCACATTTTTCTCAGTTAAAAGGCAAAATTCACATTTTTTTTTTTCCTGTGGGAAACAGACAACCCAGATCCCTGGTTGTAGAGAATCAGCCTGTTGTTCCATGTCCATGGCTGACAGTTATCATGGGACAGATCCTTAACTGATGCAAATAGTCATAGCCCCACTGAAGTCAAGGGAGCTATGACTGTTTATGAGCTGAGGATCTGCTCTTTTGTAGTTACAAGCTGGTTGGAGTTCATCAAGTTAAATGCCTTTTGCATACACCTAGTATGTTCATGTTGTAACTGTAAGAAGCGGAAGACTACTTATTCCTAGATTCCCGTGGCTAGTTTGCTGAGTCTAAAGGACACACTGTTCAGTTTAAGATGAGTGAGTAGCATGCTAGCTTAAGGTGGTGGATGCCTTGTTCATGCATCCTCCTCGTGCATCATGCCACTAGCAGCTAGTCTGTGTCAGTTATGCCAAGGTGTAACAGCCACAGGGCGTGTTTGCAAGAAATGCTAAATGTACAGTAGACTAATTCTACTGTGCACTAGCACATCATGGCAAAAGCTGTGTTAATGCACAGTAGATTTAGTCTACTGTGCATTAATATCACTAAAAGACCACGTGCTGCCACTACTGTGAAGTAGCTCTGGTTACTGTGCATTGAGTTCGTACCTGTTAGGCCTGTGCAAATAGGGAACTATTCGATTCAGCCAGTTTGGATGCCAGAGATTCGACTCGGAGATCCGAATCATTTTTCTGATTCAGTTTGACTGAATCACTTCAGAAGATTCGGAGCTGATTGAGAGATTTGGCCATAGAGTATAATGGGGAGTCAATGAAATATCTATAACTTTGTTGTCTTTTGGCTGATTTAGATTACACTTGCAGGGATGGCAGCTGCTGTAGAGAGCATGACATGGGCAAAGTTTCAAGCAGATAGGTGCAGGGGTTTGGGGGAAACTGCACCTCAAATTCCTGAAAACAAAACTCATTTCATGTGCATGTGTTAAGCCACAGTGGGGAGAAAACTGCTGGGATGGTAGCTCTGGTAGGCTTTGTAGCCTCAGCAAAGTTTCAAGGAGATAGGTGCAGGGGTTTGGGGGAAACTGCACCTTAAATTCTTGAAAGCAAAACTCATGTCATGTGTGTGTGTTAAGCCACAGTGAGGTGAAAACTGCCAGGATGGTAGCCCCTGCAAAGGCCACAAATCCTGCCAAGTTTCAAGGAGATAAGTGCAGGGGATTGGGGGAAACTGTACCTCAAAATGTGGACAAGCAAAACAGGAACAATAGTACATTAATGTACATGTAGACATGCCCACAGAGAGCAAAAAAGGTAGTTCCAGATCAGATTTACATGGGGTGATCGGACACACTATTCTCTCAAACTGTATCCTATTCCCACCACTATCCAATCAGCAAGTAGATTGTGTGAGCTTCCATGTCCCTGTAAAATTGCCTTTGCACTGAGCTGCTACAGGCTGTACTTCCAGCACTTCAAGCATCTGGCGAGCTCCAGTTATGCACGTTTGATATTGTCTGCTATACAAGATGAGATCTTTTAGGGTGTTTATACATGTGCTCCAGGAGTGGTAGAAGAAAGGGGGTGCTTTCATTAGAACAGCTCCAAGAGCCACTCTAATTAAAGTGCCTGGGTTGTGTCATGTATCGGCATCCCCACACTTAAAAATAGTGGCAGGGCACTTTAAAGCTTGTCAAACAAAATTTAGTTAAACCACCCCCACCACCATTTTTAAGCATGGGGACACTGATACATGAGACACTGGAGTCTGCTGGAGCGTGGTAATTACCACGCTCCAGCAGACTCGATTAATCGAGTCTGCTCCAATATGCTGTAATTACAGCACGTTGGAGCGGCCCTGCTGCACATGTATAGGTGCCCTCAGTCTCCTGTTCATCTGGGCTCCAGAAGATGGTCTTGAACTGCCTCATGGTGAGCTCCAGTTATGCACAGAATAACAGCCACAAATTGAGAGCAGGTTCAGGCTTGACATCAGGAGGCATTACTTTACGGTTAGGGCTGGCAGGCTCTGGAATGGGCTCCCAAGGGAGGTAGTGCTTTCTCCTACCTTGGGGGTCTTCAAGAGGAGGTTGGATAGATATCTGGCTGGGGTATTATGATCCCAGAACTCATTCCTGCCCAGGGCAGGGGGTCGGACTTGATGATCTGTTCAGGTCCCTTCTGACCCTAGAAACTAAGCAGATGTAGATAATAGTTTCAAAGTTGCCTTTCTCTTCACTCAAGTCCTAAACCTGGGTGGATTTCTTTGGGCAGGGGTTTTCAACCTTGTTTGGTTGGTGTACCCCTGGTGGCTGGTTGATGAGCCGGGGGGATGGGGAGGGAGGGAGCGGCCGCACATAGCGGCAAAACCAGGAGTGGTGGCAAACCTGGAAGCGCTGGCTGTAAAACCGGGAAGTGTCGGTGGTGCAACCAGAAGTGCCCCCGTTTCTCCGTGCCACTGCTGTGTACCCCCTGGTTGACAACCCCTGTCTTAGGGTATGCTAACCCTGCAAAACCTGAGGGAGCTCACCTGAATTAAAGTAGTAGTGCAAATAAGGTACTTTGGGTTTTAATTCATGCTAACAACTTGATTTCAAGCTGGTAAACTGGGTTAGACCCCACATTACAGTGCTGCTACTGCTATTCTAATCCTGGTTATGACCACTTTTTTTTGCTTTCATTACAGAATTACTTTTAAATACTTTCCTGTACTGGATGTATTGAAGAATACTTTGAGAAATGTACTCAAAGCACTACTCTGAGAAGGACCTCTCTGCATTACTTCCCTTTGCTACCTTTGTAGTCAATTCCTTTATTTCTATATCCAGATATTCCATTTGTTCTCCTTGTACTTGCCGATTGTTTTTCTTCAGCTTTCATGCTCTTGTCTATGATTTCCCTAAGTAGCAGGTGACTTCAGTTTCATAACTTTTTTTTAATACGTCAAGATTTCATTTTCGACTCCACTACCCAGGGTCTGAGCAGTGACTCACTCTGCAGTTGGTCCCTGTAAAGTCAATAATTTGTATGAAAAAGTTGCATCCTGCAAACAGTTCAAATGAATTATTTTCTTTTGAAGTGTGCAGCCTTATTTAGGTGATAGGATTTCCCCCCTAATCATCCATTTCCTGCTGTTGAGCACATTTCTGAGATGTAATATCTATCTTGGTATCAAATACAAATGTAGGCACCAACAGTGAAATGCAAGTTTCACACTGCTTTAGTTACCACAGTGAATTTTCCTTGAATAAAAAGTGTCTGTGAGCTTGATTCTTTCACACTAGCTAAGATAGAAAAATGCTTTAACCCCCATACACACCCATTGAAACCTCTGCAGAGTGAAGTACTACTCAACAGTAGTAGTTTGGCAGAATGAGATCCAAAGGGCCTTTTTGCTTCTGGGGTGAATATTAAACAAGGAGAGGGATTTTGATTCAAGACTCACAGCAGTGGTTAGTACTGCTCTTAGTAACATAAATTTAAAATAAATAGCATCCCAGTCCATCAGCCTTGCTGCTTTATAACAACTTCTGTTTATGCTTTATCTTCTCTCAAAAGGATTTCAAATTATATTTCAATATACAGCCAAAATTCCCTCTTCAAAAACGTTTATGATTTAGGGCATGGTAAGAAGAAATCTGTAAAATGAAGCCAGTTCGGTTTGCTAAATGCAACCTAAGATGAATAGCCTGTAGACAAATATAGAACTCTGCAGCTGTTTAATAATTATTAACACATTTGGGTTTGTGGTCTAAAATCATGTATTTCAGAGATTCCCCACCAGTCTTATCACAGATATAATTCTTTCCTGCACTTATATTTCATTGTTCATCATATGTAATTAGACCAAGTGTTTTGACAGTTGCTGGGATTACACTGCTTTGATAAATGGCTTGTTTCTTAGAGAGGAGGATTTGTAAATATAAGACCATCCATCTCCCATTTTTCATTCTTTCTTCCACCCAGCTTTCTTGGGGGAATATGCGTGTAAAACTAGAACTACCTCCAAAGACCATTTTTGACATTTTCCGTAGTCCATAGTTAAATTATTTGTCTAAAGTGACAATAGAATTAGAAGTCTCACCCACACTTTTTTCTGTATTAGTCTCTTAAGACTATAACAATAATTGTAATGCTTTGTTGGTTTTTCACAACAATTTAGCACAAGCACAAGTTTCCTGATATGTGATAAGAACAACAGAGCCTAGCATATTTGAATATCTGAAGAATATTTGTTGGAACAGAAAACAGTAGTTTTTGTGAAACGTGAACAATGATGACTATCCATTCAACTTTAGAGGTTTCTTTTTTTAATCTGAAAATTGTATTTTAGGCTTCCCTCAGTTGAAACAGGAAACTGATCTTAAAGGCTTCTTGATATATTACCTGGGCCTGTTAGCTACTAGTAGGCCTCTCCTTGACTAAAAATTGATTTTTTTTTCTTTTATATGCTTGAACTCAGAAGGCCCTTAGGGCTTCTGGCTTAATTAAAAATTAAATTCACAGATCATTTCTTAAACCATCCCTTAAGCAGCCAGTAATAACGATCACCTCTGAGTGGTGCGTGTCACTGTCATTTTAATGTTTCTTCTTGTAAATAGCTATCTGTGTCCCCTATGTGAACCTTATCTGAAAAATGTTGCCCTTTATGTGTTGCTCTCTTTGTTTGCTGCATGGATAATGGAAAAATCATTAGATTTTCTGCACTGAAGATCTATAACATTTCTTTTATTTTAAACTGGATTGAATGTGCTGGTTAGTAGCATCCTCTTGAATCACTTTTATTGTAAATGATGAGTGAGTGAATATCATGCAGTTTGAGCTTTTGTGAACCATCTAAACAATTTATTTTAGGTTTTCAAAACTATTTTGATCTCAACAACCATTCCCCCCTGTTATTTGAATGCTTTCCCTCCTCTCCCCAGTGGGAAATTTAGCTTTTTAAAATCCATGCTTTTCTAGCTACATAGAAACCTGTGTTGCATATTGGGAATAAAAGAATGGACCAAAAATAGACAGGCACAAGGGGTTCTCTGTGTGATTTATGTCTTTATAAGCACAGTGTGAAGAGTGTATTAGGTGCTTTAATATTAGTTGGTTAAATTATTCATTGCAAATAACTTATCCAAATCATCACCCCTTTTCTTTTCCCTTTATGTGAATCATTCACAAGCCAACCCTGCAATCGGATTTGTTGTTTGCAAATTTTCGCTACAAAATTTACAGGATCTCTTTAACTTGCAAACAGCTCACTTTGACTGTTCGCTATTGGTGGCATATTACTGATCACTTAAATCACAGGCTATTGTATTCTCCTTCCTGAAGAGCCTACTCAAACACTTTCAAACAGAAGAATAAACAGTAATGAATGGTGCGTGCTTCTGTCCATGCACAAATTCCTTGTTCACAAGTGACATGGATACCTATAGAAATAATGCTCCCTAAGCATTTGTGCAAACAGCATCATAAAGCGTAGTTTATGGAAAATCTGCTTTCTTTCTCTTGTTGAGCTCAGAGGTTTGGGTCTTTCTGCTTCCCCAGCATTGATGATGTTTGTAAACCAGCTGAACTATAACATGGACAAGATGCAAGTGTCAGTGGTCAAAAAGGGAATCAGCAGGGGGTGGCATCAGGGGGGCTCTAGCTGCCATCTCCTGTGCGTGTCCATCCAGCCTTTATCAACATGGTTGGTTTCCTAAGTAGGTCTCTCTGTTACTTCAGGATGCTGAAGGTTGACCATGAGATTGGACTTGGGGAAGGATTTGACCAACAGAGCGTTTATTGAGTCCTTCTGCTTGAATGTGAGCTGTGAATGATGGGGGTACCCTACAGGCTTTTGAGCCGAAGTCTCCATTGCGGTGTTGGGCTGGCTTTTCAATAAGCCTTTGCTGAGAAACCTAGTTTTTAAAATATCTCCAGGTGTATTTATTCCAAAATCCTCCTTCAGTTAATCATTCAAATGCTTCCATTACTCTGTTTAAATGGCCCTGTACACTAATAAACACCACAAATGAAAAAAGAAATTAAAGTGACAGTGCATCAACTAAATTGCTATCCCAATAACCTTAACTATTAAAGTGACAGTGCCTGAATTATGCTAATTTACAATCACCATTAAGTTAATGATACAAAATTAGTGGCCCTGTTCCACATACAAGAAGAGAAGAAAGTGCTCTCTAGAGCATCCATAAACAGTTTGAGACAGGCAGAGCTGCTGTAGGACACGGGCGCTTCAGGTCCTATGTCATCTTTGCCTTAGATCTCGGGGTTGCATGAAGAGGAAAGAATCCTAACTTGATTTTTAAGAAAAATGTAGATCTCATGGTTGTGAAATAAAGCTTGAAAACAAGATCTGCAGCAATGCCTGCCTGAGACTTCAAAGAGCCTGAAACAATAGTGCTGAGAGGCAAAGCAGTTCTATGCATCTCTATGGGATGTTGCTTTAGAAAGACCTCTTTACCGGCTCCCTATGGCTGGGTGTATTGGATCCAGCCTACCCACCCACCCCAGAAGATACCTGGGAAGAGGGTTGTCACCTGAAATGTGTAAAACTTTCCACGTGGCCATCATAGTAGGTCCCCCCCACAAAAATAAAACTCCGCGCCTACGGTCCCAGCCACTCTGTGCAGATGGTGGGTCCCTGCCTGCTATACCCACTGCTCTCACAGGTAGACAGACAGCCACTGGTTCTGCTTTGGTAAAGGGGGCCTCCCTTGCCTTTCCCAAGTCATGGGGATTGGAGACAAAGACCCATAGGTGACTTTTCCCTAGTTATCTGTTTCCCAGGCTTTGTGGGCACAGTGACATTCAGGTTCAGGATGGATTCATGAAGAGACAAAGGAGAAAACTGATTAAAGTGGGATGGAGTTGAATTTGTTGACAGAATAATGCCATGACTGGATTGTCTTTATAGGTTTTATTGTCCTACATAAGTAGCAAGCATATCTGTCTTTCAGTGCGCAACTTGTATACTGCTTTTGGAAGTAAATAACGGACGGGCTATCATTAGTCTTCTGTAGGTGATTGGTCATTTTTTCATTTCTCTTTTGGACATAAAGGATAAACTTTGTTACTGCTTCTACCTACAGCCTCACGGGGCTACTTGTCTAGCTGCGCTGCAAGAAGGCAGCTCAGGTAAGATCCTTGATTAATGTGTGAACAGGCTGGGTTTCACAAACTGAATCAACAGTTTGGAAGTGGGAAGACCTGATGTCTAATCCAGAGTAAACACTAGCATGGAGAGAACAGCAGCCTGGTAATTGGGGAAACTGCACATTTGCATGAGATTCCTAGTATGTAACACAGACAGATGCCAGGTTTCCCACAGCTCATGTTGTTGTTGCAAATTGCTTCAGACCCTGTCACTGCCCCAGCTACTTTCTGGTTTTGGGGCTGTTGTACTTGCTCTACTTCCTTAAAGTTTCTAATACCATCTCTTGCAAGCAGTAAGAGATCTGTAGCTCGATCCAGGAACCATGTAGTCGCACTGCCTTCCCTGCCTTGCGGAAGGGGACAAAAGTAACAGTTTCTTAGAACTTTCCCTCAAAATAAGTTTAAACATACGAGGAGATTTTGGGGTTTTTTAATCTGTGCGAGTCAACTTTATCCCTTGTGTGCTTCAAGAGGGCTCTGCTACGTGGCAGTGCTGTACAGTAAACTGTGTGAGATCGGGGTGCCAAGACTTTCCTCAGAACCACAGCAGAGCCCTACTTCAGTGCACTACATTTTCCCTTGGAGTATGTTGCATTTCTGACTAGCTCTAGTGTTCCCCATCTTATAATAGAGCCAGACTGCAGAAAACAGCTGTTAAATGCTTCACTACATTGCTCAAGACCTTGGACATTATTCCAAAGTACAGCTGTTCTGTGAACTTAGATGCAAGTAGGAAAAAGATTATATGAAAGATGATTTGATTATTAGCCAGGAAACTCAATGATGGGAATTTGTCTTGTGGGATCCTGGTATTGGCTTAATGTCTCTGCAGAATCATGGGCTAAATTCAGCTCTGGAGCGAGTCAGTGTGCTTAGAAATTAAGTTCCATTATCCTTTAGGCTAGGGACAGAAGTTGCACACAAATTGGTTTAAGCCAGGGGTTTTCAGTGGGGGGTACACATACCCCTGGGTGTACTTGGGAAGGCCTCGGGGGGGGGGGTACATTTCCATCACCGTCATGCCGCCAGCACTTCCACTGTCACTTGCTGATTGGCCGCTGGGGGACCCCCCCTCCCCCGCTTGCCAATCAGCCACTGGGGACCCCTCGCCTGCTCGTCAATTGGCTGCCAGGGGACTCCTTCCTTCTCGACCGGCTGCTGGGGATGCACTGACCCAAAAAGTTTGAAAACCCCTGGCTTAAGTGATTGGAAACTGGTTTAAACCTGTAACAGAATGGAAGTTCAGTGCACATAAACCAGTTTCAAAATGGCTGAAACTGGTTTAATATAAACCTGGTTGAATGTAGTATCAAACTTAACTGATTTGGGTCAAACCAGTTTATGAAACTTCTGTCCCAGACCTTTTCCTGGTTCAAGTAAAATCACAGTCCCCCAGCATCCTAGCATGCTTTTCAGCCCTGGGCTGGGCTGTGGTATCTGCTTGAGAGAACAGGGCTAGCCCTGCTCCTCTGTTCCTTAGCTGAAGCAGTGAGGGCTAGCTGACAAGATGGGGGGGGGGGGGAACCTGGCTGGGGATGCAGCCCAGTCTACAGGGGGGAGGACTGCCCTCCCCAGTAAACCCTGGCTGGGGTCTGAGGCCAGGGAGTAGGGGGTTAAACACTTCTTCCCTTGCTCAGACTTATTCCTGGCTGTGACTATGGACTACAAATCCCAGAGGCATCTGGAAGCAGGAAGAGGAGGTGACGAGCAGCCCTGCAGAGTCCTGCTGCTGTAATTCTGGACTGCAAATCCCAGAGACCCTGGGGGCAGCAGGAAGAAAAAGTGAACACACAGCAAGAGACCTGTGCTCTAGCACCCTCAGCTTCTGGCCTGAGCCACTGCAGGCATGTGGCTGCATTTCCTAAATCAAAGGTAAATGTCTGTTCACTTCTGTTTCAATTTAATCTGCTCATTTGAGACTAACCTGCAAAGACTGAATCGATTCAGCCTCAGGCTTTGTGACTGTCTGTACCTAGCCTAAGGAGGAATTCTTTGGAGCAACTGATGCTCCCATAGCCCTGCAACACTCAGTTTATTGCGTGAGAAAGGATGTTTTCTAGGCTTTGCTCTGTGCAAGCGTCTTTAATAATTCAAACTTTAAACATTTCAAAATGGAAAACTGTGTGTTCAAATAACCCTTGGAATAGCAGATGTCAGTGGGCACAGCCACAGTTGTGAAGTCAAAAGAAAGAAT
This sequence comes from Alligator mississippiensis, assembly GCF_030867095.1. Classification (NCBI taxonomy): domain Eukaryota; kingdom Metazoa; phylum Chordata; order Crocodylia; family Alligatoridae; genus Alligator; species Alligator mississippiensis. Next base: position 44,488,008 of record NC_081836.1, on the reverse strand, counting down.
CATGCTGGTTTCAAAGGGCTTTGAACACTCGGTTCCTTGAAGTGGGAAAGCTCCTCTATATTTCCTACCTTCCACTTACTCAGCAGTAACCATGATTGCTCTCAGGCTGGCCCGTGGGGCTTTGGCCTGCTGCCAAAAGGATGAAAAATGTGCCATCTCTTGGGAGTGCTGTTTACTTCCGGAGAGGTGTCCCTGCCGCTGCCCTCGCCCCTCTCTTTAGCCCCTCACAGGAGGGAGGTGTGAACATCCTGCAAAGTCCCACAGCTCTCTGCGGGATCGTCACTGGGGGATGCCTCTGCCCAGGTTGTTAACCAGGACCTTGGAAGCAATCCAGCTGAGTATTTATTATTCCCTTGGAGAATAAGGATGTGAAATGACAAGGGAGATAGTTTAACAACTTCCTCCCCCTTCCTGAAGTAAATTCTCCTTTCAGTTTACAAGGCAGCAGTCCCACTTGGCGAGCAGGCCCAGCCTCTGCCTGGCGCTCTGTTTGTTTCTACAGATTTGTTTAAATTTGGATGTTTGATCTATTTGTTTAAAAGAAGGAAACATTATGTAGCCTTTTAATGCACTTTGCTGTTTCGTGCCCGGTGCACCTACACTCTGCTGAAACAAGATAAGGAAAGCAAACCTTTCAAACTGCCTGGCAGCACTCAGATGTTCATCTCGGGGGACTGCTACGAAGGCAGAAGTTTGAATTTGTCCTGCTGAGCCTTGCATCTCACATCCAAGTTTGTGTTCTCTCTGCTGATTTAAAGTAAATTAGCTTCAACTCTCTTTCTTTTCTGCCTCAGAAGAGAAAAGAAAGAAAGCAGGAGCTTGCTTGGGAAACGGTGCATGTATGAACACAATCATTTTAAAGTAAACTTTATCTTCTTTTCTCACTAGGTTTTTTGGCTACAGCGATTACCACAGTCATATTACTCTGTCTGCTGCTATCAGCTGCACTCTCCTCTGTGCTGCTGACAGGCAAGCTTAGCACATGTCAATTTATGCTACATTTCCCACTTCGTTTAAGAACACTTCAGGCCAGATGCTCAGCTGCTGTAGATTGGCATAGCAGCTTTGCAGTCAAGAGAACGGTGTCACTTCCCACCAGTTGGGTTCTGGCCCACCACATCACACTGTTTGGAGAGCCTGACTCCATACTTTCCCTTCCTGCTGTGTCTACACAGGAGAGTTTGGGCACAATAGAAAAAAACAAAACAAAACACAAAGCCCCCTACCTCGCAGTTTCTCTTTGGTATTCATGTGGAGAGCCTGGCAGAACCCTAGGGCTAGGGACAGAGGTTACACATAAACCAGATTAAAGGGAACAGAAACTGGTGTAAACCTGTAACAGAATAGAAGTTCAGTGCACATACACCACTTTCAAAATGACCAAAAGTGGTTTAAGATAAACTTGGTTGAATGTAGTATCAGACTTTAACTGATTAAGGTCAAACTGATTTATGGAGCTTCTGTCCCAGACTCCTTCCTGATTTAAGTTAAATCAGAGTCCCCCAGCATCCCAGCATGCTCTGCAGCCCTGGGCTGGCTGTCTGCTTCAGAGAGAAAGACTGGCCCTGCCCCTTTGCTCTGTAGCAGGAGCAGTGGCGAGGGCATGGCCAGACACCAGCCCGGTATGACCCCCTGAGGCGAAGGGGGCAGGGAGGAGGCTCATTTCCCTCCTCCCTCACTTCCGCCACTCACCCCTGCACCAGCTGAATGTCCTCTGATGGGATGCTGCACCCAGCCAGGGTCCCCTGGGTAGAGAGGGGAGAGGGGCGAATAAACACCCTCCCTGCCCCCCTCACCTCAGGAGGCGATGCAGGGCCAGCATCTGGCCACACCTGACAGGGATCCTGATAGAGGCAGCAGCCCCATGGTGTCCTGGGGACCTCAAGCCTCTTCCCGGTGGCAGTGCTGAGAGGGAGCTGCACTCAGGTGGGCGTGGGGTGGCAGGCAGCAGTGGTGAGGCTGGTAGGGATGGCTATGGGGGCTAAGGTGAATCTTGGGGTGGCCATAGCCCCCCCAAGCCACCCTTAGCACCACTGCCACTTAACCTCCTGTAGCTATCCCTTCCAGCCCTGCTGCCACCACTGCTTATCCAGGCTCAGCCCTGCAGCCCCAGCCCCGGTTGAGGCAGGTAGATGGGAGGGCCAGGCCAGGCCAGGGGGGCAGGGCCCTTCCCAGCTGGCTGCAGCTTAGGCTGGGGCTGTGGGAGCTGTACATTTGGTTTGCTCCCTGTGCCCAGGCTGGGCTGGGATGTCAGGGAGCCGCTGCAGTGGGCAGGGCTCCTCCCCTTTTCCTCCTCCCCCATTATGAGGCCGGGGGCGGGGGTCTGGCCATGCCCCTGCTTTTGCTGCTTGACCCTTTGGTGCCAGCCAGGGTGTGGCCACGCTCCTTCCCCCACTCTCTGAAAAGCCTGCTCCCCCTCCAGGTACACCCCAGCCAGGGTCCCTGCAGGCCAGGGTGGGAGTTTAAACCCCTCCCCAATCATACTGAGGCCTGGTGCGGCCTGGCCACACACCCCACCTCAGCTCAGGTTCCCTTGCCACTGTAGAAGGGAAGGGAGGGCTCACTCTAGTGCCCCCCGGGTTCTGGCCTGAGCCATTATAGGCATGTGCCATATTTCCAGAATCAAAAGTGAATGTCTGTTCGCTTGCAAATTGGTTCAATCTATGCAAGTTAGACTAACCTGCAAAGACTGAGTCAATTCAGTCTCGGGCTTTTTGAATGTCTGTACTTAGCCCACATGATGCAAGAGGCTGAGGCAGTGTATGGCTCTCATCTTTGGGCAAAAGGATTCATTTTGCAGATACATAACCTCAGAAATGTAATGCAGCAAATTGGGAAGCAACAGCTAGAGCTTTTTCTACTTCTATTGAGCGATGTTCCTGCTTGGTTATCACTCAGTCGTGGCGATATTGCTTTTCTGATTCATATGGCCTTTATCCTCCTCACTCCTCTGCAGTGTGAATACACTGGTTATAAAAACAATCTGCATCCCGCGTGCCTTGTTCCTTTTGGTTTTTAGGGTGGCAGATGGTACAGACGAAAAATGACTTTCCCGCCTCTAAATTAAGCATTAACACATCAGCTTCCGATCACATTCTTATTATCACTTCATGATCACACTTTCATAACACCCCGTTTCTCTAGCTAAGCATGAGAGAGATTTCTTAGCTCTATAGCATGTGTTTGAAAGAAGTCTTTGTTCCATAAACCCCTCTCTAATGTGTGTTGGACTTCTTAAGGCACTGTATAGTTGCCTGACAATTGCCAGCTCATAACAGTTCTGCTCAGCCAGCTCCTTATTTTATTTTAAGAAGTGTGTAGATGAATAAGTTCTTGGATCCCACATGTATTGTGGCAACAAGCAATCCCACCTATGTGCAAGAGAACTACTAGGCAGAATGCTCTATTGTGCAGCTTTTGTGACGTTCCTAATTCTTATGGCCACAACTCAAAAATCAAGCTTTAGGACTTTTGTCAGTCATTTATTTTTGATGAAACATGAAATGATCTGTTTCTGTTTTTTTGCTGGTTTATTATCACTTCTTTTTTCTTGCCCAAACATTGTTGTATACAGTAGCCTCTTAGTTTTTACCAAGGATCCTGGTTTTCCATTTAAAAATTCCAAATTCTGTGATTAAAAAATCCCAAATCCTCTGATTTAACCCCCTCCCCCCCCAAAAAAATCCACATTTTTCTGCAATTAAAATGAAACACCACAATATATATAGGTATCAATTTAACACAATGTTTTATTGATATATTTACAATTTTAATGCAGTTTGGAAGTCTAACAGTGCCTCATACATTATAATAAAACAAATGCTAAATATTTACATATTTCGGCGGCTGATTTTGGTTTGTTTAACATGGAAAATCAGAGCTTCCCCTGCCCCGTTCACTCACCAGGATGTGGGTCCAGCTGCAGTCCCCCCACTCCACTTTGTGGTGCAGAGGAGCTCTGGTATGCTGGTTTCCTGCCCTTGCCCATGCTTTTGCCACTCACTTCCAAGCCACAGCCTCTCTGCCCCACAAGGCATGCTGTTGCCCCTCACTCCCAACCCACATCCCCCCATTTCTGTTGGTGCTCCTCACTCCCAACCCTCAGCCCCCCTGCCTGCCAGTGCCCTTCACTTCCAACCCACAGTCCCCTACCCCCTCTGGGCCATGCCAGTGCCCCTCACTCCCAACCTACAGCCCCTCAACCCTGCAGGTGCCTCTCCCTCCTGACCCACAGCCCTCCATCCCTCGTGGTGCTCATCACTCTCAACCTACAGACCCCCATCCCTGCAGCCCCCTGGCCCTGCTGGTGCATCTCATTCACAGCTCACAGCCCCCTTCCCCCTCCTCCCCCTCCGAGCCAGCTGTGGTGGCTCAGCAGTGGAGTGAATCCGGCCCTGGCATGGGCTGGAGGGAGGAGGAGTGGAGGCCTGTGGCACATGCCACCCTGGGCTAGGGCTCCCATGCTGCACCAGGTGGCTTAGCCACTCCCCCCCAGGCAGCATCTCCCAGCCACCCCGCCCCGCCCCGCCCCACCCCACCCCTGCCCTGCCCTGCCCCACCCCAGTGAGCATGGGCACTGGTCTCATTGCTGTAGCCCAAGTGCCAGCAGGCACCTGCCATCACACACACACACACACTCTCTCTCTCTCTCCCTCCCTGCAGTCTCCATCCCCCATAGACTTACCTGCATGCAGCTGCCAGGACTGCTCCTACCACCCTGCCTGGCTGTACGCCAGCCATGTGCATGTGCGCACATGCACATAGCACCCCCTGCCTCCTATCTCCCTCCAAATGCTCCCCCCAGTCCCAAGTAGCTCCTTGCAGGCCAGAACGCTGCCAGCCTGCAAGGGGAAATCTATTGTTTCCTGTGGTTTTCTCTTTTAAAGAGGAAAATCTGCAGTTTTTTCCTTCAAATGAGAAAATCTGCAGTTTTCCACAGCAAACAGAAAACTTGGATCCCTGGCTTTCACTATGTCCTTTAGGGTATAGCACATTCCCTGATCATTTTAGCAGCAGGTTTAGCCCTGGGCAAGTAATTTTGTAACAAATCACTGAATTTAATAATTGCTTCCTCCTTTCTCTGTTAGTGAATTTGTCCATGATCAGAGCGCTCTACTCAAACTTATCTGAAAAGGTTCAAGTAATTGTTGTGCATGCTTTTTGGACTGGAGTTGGCTCACCTGTGGTTCATTACAAATATTCAGGATTTAGGATACTTGGACTGGATGTGTAATTCACACAAGATGTTCTTGTTCCGTTTGAATAAGTGTAATTGAGTTTTGGTCATGAATACTCATGACTACGAATTAAAACTTTGCTTTCTCAAATATTCTGGGTATTTTCTTATCTCTCCCTGTTTCAGTGAATACTCCTGCCAATAAAGTAACTCCATAAAAGATGTGGGGAATGTGAACCCAAAAGGAAGGCAAACAAAGGTAGAACAAATTTGAATGAAAAACCCCCATAAACATATAGGAGCAGAATTTTCCATTTTTTGCAGTATTAATTTAGCTCTAGGTCTAAGTCTAGCAAAGCCTCTCAAATGGTGAGAGTGTCTTGTGGCTCTACTACTGAGCAGGTCATATTATTTTTAAAACACTTGTCCAAGAATACCTGCAATGCGACAGCCTTTCCAATTCCAGAGGGCAGTGCTGCTTCTTGAATGTCTGATTTTATGGTCACTGTAAGGCATTTGGCTCTAACGTGACCAAACTAGACTTATAGGCTAGGTACAGACATTCAAAAAGCCTGAACTAGAATCAATCTAAGTTATGTGGTTTTCTGTAAGCGGCGTAGTTTAAATCAGTAGTAAACAGAACACACATTCACCCTTTGGTGGAGGTAGGGCAAATCTTAGACCAGGTCTCACCATTTTTAAACCAGTCTGTTTGTGCCAAACTTCTGTTCTGTTACATGTGTAGACTGGTTTCCGATCACTTATACTGGCTAATGTCTGTCCCTAGCTATAGTGTTCTGTTCTGCTACCTCCAGTCTGCTGCCAGGGATTTTGGTTTGGTGAGTCTTCTTGGATTCAAGGCATGCACACTTTTATTTACTCCATGCCATGTTAGCACGAGGAATCTGCTGTGCAGTAGGTTCCATGCTTTCTTCCTAGTCCAGATAGGGCACGTAAGGGACCATAGGTCTTTTGTTAGCATGGATCCAACAGAAGCAACCAGAGAGCTGGGAGCCAAGTAAGCTACTACTGCTGATTAGAGACTGGCTGCAGAAGTCAGCTAGTGCAAGATGCTTATCAGCTCACGAGCCTATACACCTGGGTGACAGAAGGTGACAGATACCCCTGATGTGCTGAAAGTTGGTCAGTGGGATTTATCAATGGTTTACTTAACTGTACTCTAGAAGAGGGTTGGATTGGAGGGAATGGACGTGCCACAACCAAGATAGGGCTGGGCAGCCAAGGGGACAGTTAGCTCCGCACTATCCAACCAGCACCCTGAGAGCTGAGTGAGAAACTACTGCATTAGTTTGCAGTAATGGATAGAACTGTGGTATCAAAGCAACTTCCACCCTTTAATTTCTGCCTGCCTTGTTAGTAATCCTGCCCTGGCTGTGCATGTGGGAGCTTAATGGGAACCCATCAGGGTCAGAGCCAAAGGGCCCTTGAACTGAAGTGCCAATAGCTGTTTCTCCATGTTTGATAGCGCACCTGGGATTTTACCAACAAAGTACTCTAGAGCATTGTGTCACAACATGCAGCTGCCCGATCAAATGGGGTCAGTCATGGTGCATGTGACTGCCTTCTACCACCTCTAATCTGTACGTGTCAGCTAATGCTGCTCTTTCTTCTACAGGACAAACAGTTTTTTACCTTACAAATGAGGCCCTTACCCTGCAGCTGAGGTTTAATAGACACTGGGAATGACTATTAGCTGCCTCCTTTTCCTTTGCACAGTGCTCTCCAGGAAAATGTGCTGGCCTTTTTTCTGTTCTGCCCTCCAAAAGTGTTGTGTTTGTAAAGTCTAAGTGAGTTGTGACAGGGGACTAATATTTTTTTGTCAGCTTAGCAACACAAACTACCCTTTGCCATTGTGTGTATTAGTTGTGGCAGAGCTGGCTGACATTCAGAGGTACATTAGGCTATTTAATATAAATGTAGTGATGTTGCCTCATTGTTATCAAGCTGCCCTCCCCTTTTTTTAAATTGAATTTCATCCAGCGGCCCTCCCCCCACATCCTCACTCTTCATGTTCCCCTCCCCCCACCGCCAGGTGTTTCTGCTGGCTAATACTTGCATCTCTTTTCTTCCTTTCTGCCTTAATGAAGTTTATTGGATCAATGGGTATTCCTGCCTCGCTGTGCTCCGCACCATGGATTGAGAAGGAACATTGAGGATTATGTCTGTTAAGTTTCTCCCTGCTGTAGCATATAATTCACCATTGCACAGAAGTGGTCACAGCTAGCAAGCCATGCTGTATATACTATAACTCTCAAATACACCTATTGAACACAGGGGTTAGACTGTCACATTTAGCAAAAGTCCCGAGTAGGAACCTACAGCAAGGCAATCATGGCCATGGCTGTATTGCTACTGTTTAAAGCTAGTTCAGGTAAATCTACAGGAGCTGCAGTCACCTCAGTGCCTGGGATGTAGATGTACCTCTCTCTCCTGTTTTGCCTTCCTATGAGCAAAGGGAAGTAAGATTGCTGCCCCATGACTGGCTTCGTGCAGCTTGTTCCTTTACGTTCTTGCTGCCCCGAGGTGTCAGTAAAGATGACTGCCGAGGGCTGGTGCAAGGTCAGAGACTGCAAAGACCCTGAGTATCTGCATCACAAACTAATTGCTTCAGGCAGTGGGAAGCTCCAATTCGTTGTACCACTCCTCATGTGCAACCTCCCCAGCTGAAAGCGGTATAGCTGCATTTGTGTGGTACTGCATACACGTGTGGCACTTGATACATCCTCTCACCAAGACATTTAGCCATTGGTGTCTTCTCATTGAGCATGGCAGTCCAACCAGTTATGTATCCACGGTACAATACTCTTGGCTAAAGTCAAAGTGCATCACATCTAGTGCTCTCCCCACATCTACAGAGCCTGTCACCTTATCATAGAAGGAAATCAGGTTGGTCAGGCATGACTTGTTCTGGGTCAATCCATGCTGGCTTTTCTTGTCACATTGTTCTGCTTTTGGTGCTTCACAGTAGATTCCTTGAAGGCCTGCTCCATGATTTTTCTAGGTATTGAGGTCGGCCTGACTGGTCTGCAATTCTCTGGATTCTCTTTCTGTTTCTTTGTGATGGGCACTATATTTGCCCTTTTCTATTCATTCAGGCCTTCACCCAATCTCTCTGAGTTTTCAAAGGAGATAGCTAACAGCCCTGAAATGACCTCAGCCAATTCCTTCAGTATCCTTGGGTGCATCCCATCTGGCCCTGCCATCTTGAAAGGATCTAGTTTCCCTAAGTAATCCCTAACCTGTTCTGCCATCACCCTAAGCTGTTTTTCCTCTTCCTTATTTTTGCCACTGAATTCATCATCTGGTAGTTGCTGCTATTTGTGAAAGCTGAAGTAAAAAAGACATTAAATACTTCAGCCTCCTTTGCATCATCTTAAATAGATTGCCTTCTGCATTCTATAAGGAACCTATGGTTTTCTGGTCTTCCTCTTACTTTTGACATACTTGTATAATTGCTTTTTATTGCCTTTGGGCATGTGTAGATGAAACGGGGGCCCTAAATTGAAGCGGTGGGTTTTTAAAAACACCACTTCAATTTATAGCCTATTAAACCCCTGTGTCATGCACACACTCCACTGACTTACCTGCCTCTCTGTCAGTGGAGAGGAGAGGGTGAGCTGCTGGTGGGTGGAGTGGTCCTTGGGCTGTGGGGGTGGCTGGTGCTTCCCTCTGTGGCAGCAGTGCCCGCCTCCACTCCCCCCCCCCTCCCCGTAGCACCTGCCACAGGCACCTGGCTCAGGCGGTCCCAGGGGGCACTGCAGCCATGGAGGGAAGCACCGGTCCCCCGTGCAGCTCAGGCAGGCTCCAAGGGGGGGGAAAAAAAAAGACCAGGCTTGCTGCTTTTCTTGGGTGGAGTCTGCCTTCCCAGGCTGCTGCCAGGCTGCCTTCAGGGCTCCCTGCATGGAGCCTGGTGCTTCACTCCAGGGCTCAGAGGAGTTTTAGTTTGCTGCGCCCCAAGTCATTTAAGGCGCAATATGCCGCTGAATTTCCTACAGCGGCTGGAATTAATACGCAATACGCTGCTGAGGTGTTCAAACACCAACACCATTAAAGTGGTGCAAAAGCATTTAGCCTGGTTTAAAGTGTTATGCACACATGCCTCTTATTTCATCCACATACGGCCTTTTACACCTCTTACCAGTTGCATCTCAGATTGTCTTGGCCTTCCTAATGTTCTCCTTAATGCCCATGCAATACTCTATACTTTCCCCTAGTTTTAAGATAAAGTATCCACCTTTTATTGGATTTCTTTTTGAGTTTCAACTTATTGATGAGATTGCTGCCTAGCCAGGCTGGCCTCTTGTTGCACTTCCCAGTCTTCCATCGTATCAAAATAGCTTGCTTCTGTGCTCTTAAAAGGTCCTCCTTAAAGTATAGCCAGCTAACCTAGACTCCTTGCTTCCCAGGGGATCCTGCCTACCAGTTCCCTGAGTCTGTTAGCCTGATTTTATGAAGTCCAGTATCTGTATTCTGCTGATTTCCTTCTTTTGTCCCCTTAGGATCTTGAACTCTATCATTTCATGGTCACTTGTCACCCAAGTTGCCTTCCACCTTCAAATTCTCAACCAATTCCTCCCTGTTTTTTGAGCAGCAAGTCAAGAAGAGCTTTTCCCCTAGTTGGCTTCTCTACCATCTGTATCAAAAAGTTATCCCCAGTGCACTCCATGAGTTTGCTAGACTGCTTGTGCACTGCTGTGTTTCCCTCCCAGCAGATGTTCTGATAATTAATGTCCCCCAAGAGAACTACTGGTTCTCACGGGGGACTTCAATTACCCTGACATCTGGTGAGTGGGCAATACAGCGGTGCACAGGCAATCTAGGAAGTTTTTGGAGAGTGTTGGAGACAACTTCCTGGTGCAAGTGTTAGAGGAACCAACTAAGGGCTGTGCTCTTCTTGACCAGCTGCTCACAAACAGGGAAGAATTGGTGGAGGGTGTCAAAGTGGATGGCAACTTGGGCAGCAGCGACCACGAGATGATGGAGGTCACGATCCTGACAAAAGGAAGACAGGAGAGCAGCAGAGTATGGACCCTGAACTTCAGAAAAGCAGACTTTGACTCCACTCCCTTAGGGAACTGATGGTCAGGATCCCTTGGGAGGCCAGTCTGAGGGGTAGAGGAGTCCAAGAGAGCTGGTGGCATTTTAAAGAAACCTTACTGAGGGTGCAGGAAGAAACCATCCTAATGTTCAGGAAGAATATGGATAGCAAATATGGCAGGTGAACAGCTTAGCTTAGCAGAGAACTCTTTGGTGAGCTTAAACACAAAAAAAGGAAGCTCACAAGAAGTGGAAGCTTGGACAGATGATTAGGGAGGACAACTGTTATAAAACAGAGGCAAATCTGGCCTAGTGTCCCCAAGTACTCCCACACTGTGTAGGTAAATCTCTACATTGCTATAATTGGGCCAATGCATTTATAGCTTATCATAGGCCAATGAATTCATGGATCTATTGCCTGTAGTCTGGATTCAGCCTGCCAAGTGATTTGGATCTGGCCTGTGAAGTTGGGATGTTAATGGTGATTTGGCAGTAGGTCAGCACTGTGGAGTGTGTGTTGGCAGGCAGGTGGGGGTGGAAGCAGTGGGGTGGGCGCAGCCAGAGAGACAAAGGATGACTGAATTCAAAGTTGTCAATACTGCTTACTACCAATAATTTCTTGAGAACATTTATTTGGCAGGAGTTTACCACTGCAAAAAAAAAAAAAAAAGCCAGGGAGCTTAGCACTTCTTGCATAGCACTCTTTGTCTGCGTGTCCTATGTGAGCGTGTTAATGTGCATAAGCATAATAAAAGGCTTGGAAATCATTAATGTAAAAAAATTGTAGAAGTATTTTGGGGTGGAAACAGTTTTGGTTTTTTAAATTGCCTTTTATCTTTACGTATGCAGTTTTACTAGCTGTACCATTTGTATTTATTTTGACAAAAGCACTAAGAACTTTCCTCTCCTGAGCTTTGCCAATTTTCACACCAAAACATGTTTTTATGGCAGGGTTCAGCACCCTTGAAAAACAGAGACAAAGCCTTAAATATAGCTCACAAGTGGCGCCATTGTAATTATCCCTTCTCCCTGCATTCTGTTGAGCTCTCAGACACAAACCCTGTGTTCACCATACATCATTATTAGGGTGACTTCATAACACTAATTGACACAGAATGAAATTCAGAGCAGGAAACAGAAAGGCTTTAGCATTCAGTATGAATGGACTGCAAATTAATGTTACTGCTGTAAAGGTTAACTGAAATTGAAAAGTGTTCTTTTAATATCTTGTAGGTTGAATGTTTCCAGTCTTTGTCATGTAGCCCTGATTGGCACCTTAATAAAAGGGGGTGGGAGGAGTGGAGGGAGGAATGAGAAAGGAAGAAGCTGCTCATCTCAAGGAAATCTACAAGGACTATGCCATTGCTGGCATGTTATTTCAGTCTGCTGGAGCGCATCATCACTAATAGACCAAATCTAACCCCCACCTTCACTTTTTTGATTTAGTTTGCCCACTAGTTGCAAATATCCACCAAAAGGAACAGGGTAGGTTTGAAATGCTGCCTGTGGCATATTTTATCATAATTCAAGTTTAGCAATTTCATGCTGCTTCCATATTTTTTTGGAGAGTGACAGCAAAGTGTGAAAAGGTCAGAACAGCATAAAAGATGGCATTGCCACTTTAGTTAACTAAAAAGTGATTTGTTGTATGAAGAAGGAAAAATACCAAAGGCCCCCAACTCATACTCATGCACTTAAAAGGATCAAGAATGTGAATGCATAATGCAGAGGTGCAGGGAACATACAGAGAGTGCTCCAGGTTGTCCTGGAGTAGACACAATCTGTACTCAAGTCTTATTAACAAGTGCGGTAACTGATTCTTAGCACTCCCTGCATCCCCTGTGCGAGTAGGTCTGACTAGATAATCATAATCCTGTTTTGTGGCCTTCCACGATCTGGCTGAGATTTCAAAGATACCTAGGAGATTTGGATGGAAAATTACCCTCAACTTTAATAGGAATTAGGTATCAAAATTCTTATGCAGCATATGAATCAGAAATCTATGTTTCATAGTTTCATAGTAGGTAGGGTCGGAAGGGACTTGAGCAGATCATCAAGTCAGACCCCCTGCCATGGCAGGAAAAAGTACTGGGGTCAAACGACCCCAGTGAGGTGTTCATCTAACCTCCTCCTAAAGGCCCCCAGGGTAGGAGCCAGCACCACTTCGCTTGGAAGTTGGTTCCAGATCCTAGCCGCCCTGACTGTGAAGTAGCACCTCCTGATGTCTAGTCTGAGACTGTATGCCTGACTTCTGCAGTTCTGCAATGTAGAGTGGTGGGAGGAAACTTTGGTCCAGCTGAAATCAAAATGAGGGAGTTTCAGTTTGGGAGACCATGTGTACTATCTGCATGTGGGGTATGTGTGTAGCTGTACCTTTCAAATTGAAGGTATGCCACGGGGTCTGAAAACTATTAGTTATTTTGTGGCAATGGTTGAATTTAAAAAGGTTTGGTGTTCAGATGCCATCCCAAGGTCCTAGTTTCCCATTGTCATTCTTGTAAGAACATTATTTTGTGGAAACATAATACTTGGAGAAGTTTTAAGTGCCAAATTCTGCCATTAGATGTTTATGAGAGCCAATGGATGCAGCTGAAAACAGAATCTTGCCTCATTAGCAATCACATTATTATGTTGGATATGTCAGCTCTTCTGGTAATTGTAGCTTTTAATGAAATTGTTAAATACTAACTTTTCATATTGCAAAATGTTTGTAGTAATCTACAACAGTAAGGGATGAAATGCATGGAAAAATAATATACATAAGATCAAATACAACATGGTCACTTAAGGTTCAATGATTATGATAGGCCTAGCCTATTTATGACAAGGTGGCATTTCTGAAATAATTTTTCAAAAGAAGGTGCTTTTGAAAAAAAAACCCCAGTGTTCCATAAAGTCTCAGTTTAGGACTTTTGCTAAACTCTTCTATTTTCCTTCATCCCTACATCAAACAATTACTGCTGTAGCAACGTTTCATAAGCAATAAAATGCGCTTCCTGTGTTTCAGTCACAAGGTGAATTTTCATATGACAATAGATGCGATTTCTGATGACATATACACAGAGCCAATAAAGTCTGATAATATATTGCTTATCAGAATGCATGAAGATTCTGGAGGACATCCAACATCCCCCCCCACCCCCCACCCCCTTTTTTTTTTTTTTTTTTTTTTTTTTTTTTTACAAGGATGTTCAGGCAGTGCTTTAAAAAAGCTGAGTGGACAGATCACTAATGACTATGTACTGTACCAGTTTATGAAAGCAGAGAAATGCGGTGGCAATGGTTCATTAACTTCACTATAAATGAACCATAGAATAGAAAACTGATTAATGGTGACCAGCATAATTTGACTGGAGGAAACACACAAAAATAACTGTCACCTTCTACAAAAGAGACTCATGCTTTGGAAAGATCAGCATAAAAAACTCAACCTCCAAACCTTGAACCTCGTTCTTTTCCACACTCATGTCCATCACTTGATGTGACATACTAGGAGCTTCTCAATAATATCACCTCACCTTGTGAAATGACCCACACCTGGCTTGACCAGCCATGACATATATGGCAAATGTAGAGATGAGCTGGATTTTGAGACCACCCAACAGTCCTATTTTCCTGCTGTTTTTCTTTCCCAGGAAGGGGCAGCTGAAAGCTAAAGGATGAACCAGAAAATTTCAAAATGTAAAAATTCTTGCTGTCACAACTTTCTCTGGCTGCATCTTTACAGTTCTTGAACTTGACGAGAGAGGAGTACCTAAAAGCGAGAGAAGCTGCAGTGCAGTGCCCAGGCTAAAGCTGACAATAGAAAAGGATAACCTCCCTCACTAGAAATATACTTGAAGTATCTTCACAATAATTCCATGGGGATGGTATTGTCAACATTGAACATTGTTTAATAAAAGGAGCCCCATGCTTTTATCAGCATAAAATATAAAATACCCAGTACAGACAGAAGCATGCCAGAATCCAAACTTGTCAGAATTCTTAGGCTGAAATAATATTTGGCTAAAAAATAGTGTCAAACCCTTTTTCATGATGTGGTATACCTTTTGATGAACATACCCAGAGACATATTCTGAAATGAGTCACTCAGCAGATAGATTGAATTTAGAAGACTTTGCCATGATAATTATGTCCTAATATTATATATAGCCAGTAGGGTTGTGCAAAGCTTCAGTTGCTGATTCGATTTGGCAGAGATTTGGGCCAAATCTCTGAATCCAAACTGAATCAGAGGACCCTTTAAAATCTCTCTGAATCGAATCGGAACCTTCCGAATCAATTCAGAGATTCGGACATAGACACATCTTTAAATGTTTTTTCTACATACCTCTAGCTAGCAAGGGCTTGTGAACACTGTGATGCCGGGGCACATGGAGCATCCCACAGAAGCACGGGGGACTTCCCAGCACGCTTGGCAGCAGACCTGGCAGTGGACCAGAAGTACTTCCAGTCCACTTCCAGGTTCACCGCCGAGCACATGGAGGGCCCCCCTGCACTCCTGTGGGGCGCTCCATCTGTCCCAGCATTGCAGTGTTCATGAGCCACGCCTGGTACCTCAAGTTATGTAGAAAAAACATTTCAAGCTGTGTCTGTGTCTGAATTGCTGATTCTCTGAATCAGCATTGAATCTTCAGATTCGGATTCGGCTGAATCGAATCAGGGACAGTGATCTGAATCAACAAATCAAATCACTGTCCCTGATTTGAGCTGAATCCGAATCCAAATCAAATAGGGGCTGTTTTGCACACCCCTAATAGCCAGGTCCCAGTGATGGTGAAATAAATCTTTTCTATCTATAAGGCTCAAATGGGGTTCTCCATGTCAGAATTGCTCTAATTCTGCCCTCACCTGTGTCTGTGCAACCTCACATAAACCAAAAAGTTTCCATGGGTATAAATGAGATTAGGATTTGGTTCGTGTTCTTCAAAGAATGTGCATTAGATAGCGCCATAATCAAATTTTGGCTAGCTCTGCATTTAAATTGTCTGTGACCTTTTTGTTGTGGTTTTGTTGTTGTCGTTGTTGAAACTGGGGTCATAGGTTGTTAACAGCTCACACTCTGGCACCACCAGGTAATGAAGCAGTAGAAGCCAAGCAGGAAGAAACCACCAACCTCAGTCTATTAAGGGTGGAATAGAAAAGCCAGCAAACCTGCCTGGGAGGGGGCGTTAAATATGCTGCTTTACCAGTGGAAAGCTAATAATGGGGAAGGCATCAGGAAAGGAACTAAAGGGCTCCTGATGCCTGAAGAGATCAGAGAAATATAAAAAGCACAACACAATAATAGTACATAGAGCTAAAAACAATAACTGAGCAAAATTGGCTGTCGGGCAGTAAGCAAAAAATAAGATGAAAGGTCATTTGACAGCAATAACACAGAAGTCAAGTAATGGCAGCAGCAGGTGTTCTTAATTCCCAGGAATAGTTGTTCTCCCAGCAGTGCCTCTCTATAGCATCAGGAAGTGTCCCTCGCTCCCTGGGAACAGCAGCTCCCACCCAGAGGCCTGCAGCATGGTATCACTCATCAACAACAGCTGAGCGGGCCATTGGCGCCCATGTTGAGGTTCCAGCAGCAACTAGCTTCTCCCAAGGAAAGCAGCAGCACCAGAGCTAATTTGTCCTTTACCAAGAGCTGCTGTGGAAATATTCGTAACTAGTGACAGCACTTAACAGTGTTGATTCCTAGCCATATGTGCCCCAAAGGCATTCATGTGGCTCCAGAGCTGTGGAGGCCAACCTTTTTGGCAGGCATGCCACAAATTAACCCTGCACCTCCCCAAATACCACTCTGATCCCCTTCCCCTGCCCAGTCTGTTGTTCTGGTTTCTGTCACTAGCCCTGTTCTCCCTGTTTGACTTGCTGCTCTGATTTTTTTTCCCTGTGCTCCCTGCCCAATTTACTGCTTTCTTTTCTGCTTCCTGCCCTATCTGCTGCTGTGCAGCCTGTCCCTTTCTTGATCTGCCATGTGCCACAGCCAGAGGCTGCCCACACCATTTAGCCACTCCTGCCCTAGTGCATCTCAGTGGGTATCTCATTTCTGCATTACCTGATTTTTTGAGGTCTTGTATCCTGTCCCCAGATGGGGGAACTGGGACAAGGTTGCTACCTGAGTTTGGATAGTCTGAGTCATGGTGCTAGTGCTGTTGATTTTTTTAAGAGGGTATAGGTTGCATTACGGTATCAATGACCTGTGCTGCAGCCATTTTATATTTCTCTAACTTTACTGACCATAGTGACGCCGGTATTTACTTTACTTAATAGGATACCGGGTGAAACCAATATCTTTCATTTTCTATATCTAATACCACTCACCTTTAGTTCTTTTGTTGAGTGTCTCCCAGCAAAAGGGGCTTATATAGCTTAGAAGTTCAAAATCTCTGCTGAACTTGTAGGTGTCTCTCCATATCTTGCAGCCTTTTTTATGCTTGGTTACGTGGTAAATGAGACCTGTTACTGGTGATGTAATCGTTATGTCATATAACAGCTATTTTTGCCATGGAATGCTTAGCAACATGTTTCATGCCTATTCTGATTCTTAATGCATTTATTGCCTTTTTTGTCTCCAAAGTGCAGTGGGACAATGATTATGTGCTCTGGGGTAGAGTGCGTGCTTAAATCTAGTGGAAAGGAGATGAAGAAGTGAATGAAATGATAGATATTGGAGCCAATGAACCTTCACTGACTGGGTAAAAGGACAAATCAAGTCCCATAAACTAAACTTTACTGTCACTCAGAATAACATATCATTAAGGCCAAATTATTTCCCCAGCCAAAGTTCTGACATGGACTTGATTCATAGAAGCCACCTATAGTTCATCTTCAGCTGTCATTCTCAAGACTAATTAAAGCTTTCCAAGTCATGTTCTATATCCTGCAGTAAAACAGCAACCAAGATTACAATTTGGCAGTTAGCAAAGAATTCAGACAACAAATATAAGGTTGCATATTCCTGAAGATAATTAGTGGATCCAGCACATGAGGAAGGGGTAATTGTTATTCAGTAATGGTTTGAACCTTTAGCTTAGTTTAATTGTTATGCCAGGATGCATGAGGGGGGCTGAGGCAGGCAGATGATTCCAGTCTCATTGTGCAGTCATTTCAGTGCTCCAAAGATTATGAAGTGGTCAATCATCTCCTCATGAATTCATTGCTATCCTATTCCCCAGAGTCTTTGCAAACTGAAGGAAGATAGATCAAGGTAAAGTAAATACATTCAGTAGGTTTTTTAAACCCAAGTGCACTGCTGTGAGCAGGATAGTTAAGAACAAGTGGCACAGGCAGCCTCTGTCTATGGCATGTGGCAGGGGGGCAGCACAGCAGCAGATAGGGCAGGAAGCATACACATGTAGATATGTGTACGCAGCTTGGGTTAGGAATGGTCAAGGGCTGTGGTAGGTATCTAAATATTCTGCAAATCTGATTGTGTACCTATGCATCCAGATTCTCAGAGATATGACATCAGAATCTGAGTGGGTGCTGTGACCTTGTGTGTTGTCAGGCTATCCATCTTCAAGGTGAAGTGTTTGGGTGTTACCTTGCTGTCTGCAATAGTTGAAATCAAAATTCATGCTTGCTTGGTGGAGTAACAGTGTCATTTCATGTTTAGCATTTGGTTTGTGTCATATTGAATGAAATAGTTTGAATGTTTGTAATGGTTGCCCATTAGCCAGTTTCAGGAAGAAGATAAGATTTCTCTCCTTATCTAGGTCATTGTTTTGGACTAAGTCTGGAAGATCCAGACTTTGCTCAAAGTTTTAACTCTTGAATTTTATCTTTAGAAGTCTTTAACAAAGAGAACCTGGAAATTGACCCTTAAGCAAATATCCTGAGTTCCGAGAGATCAAACCCTAGGGCCTTTTGGAAAGATTGGTAAGAAAAGGTCACTTGCAGTGGTATGGAAGTTCCCCAAAGTAATTAAAATGATCAACAAAAGAAACTAATTACTAAGCAAAAGGATCTGTTGAGTAAGATCCGAGCCCAAATTTGGGGGTAATGACAGGTTTGAGTAGGAGTGGCCCAAGACAGCAGCTCACTCAATAAAAACTGTAACTTACTCTCCCAAATTGGAGGTTGTCACAACCCAATTATAAGTAGTGCCATGCCACTAGCAAGAGATATCATTCAAAGCATCCTCACTCTGCACTAAGTTAACTAAGGGTTAACTTAGAAAATCTTGGCCATTAACAACCTTTTGCTCTGCGTGTCAGCAAAAAGAGATTTATAGCTGCACCACTAACAGAAATGAAACTAACCTTCTGTGCTTTACATAAATCATTATAATTGGTCGGAGTAGAAAGGGGAGTAGCCCTGAAACAAAACCCTAGCGGAGAACGCTATATAATTGGTGATTCTAATTAAATTTATGACGTGACGAAAAACAATTGGCTAGTACACAAATAAAAACCTGCTTGCATTTCTGCAAAGTCGGAGACCTCTGAACATACGTGTCAGAGTAACGGACAATCTGATCAATTGTCAGTTCCCCATCTTCGACCCAATCTCAGACGTAAATCAGCGACTGCCGGCCCGACCATTCTGCCCGAACATGCTTTTGACTTAACCCCTCAAGATGAAGCAACCCAGTATTATGAAATAGTAGAAATGGGATATGATATTCTTCAACTCCAGCCCTGTAAGCAAGAGGGTCAGTTCTGGGGAGATACAGGGGAAATAATGGAAATAAAATATAATATCCCTCAAGTCTCACCCTGTGAGCCTGGAGCTCAGTTATGGAGAGACACATTTGCAAGGAAATGTGTGTGCATAATACAGCCAAAAATTAATGATCTACACTCCAGTATGGAGGTAGTACTTTGGTCCAAAACAGGTATCCCATGGATTGCCGCAGATCATTGGAGCACGACTGAGGAGAATAAGGTAGATTCCCAACTATCTGCGTGGGACATTGACTTGCAGGAATTAAATTTGACTCATATATTGTTTAACTTGGACAATTAGTGATGTTGTCAAAGGACTGTGGAGAACATATTACTTACCTGAAATTACTCAATGCCAGCAAGATCCTCAATGCACCATCAGCTTCGTTGTTAGAAGGATTAACCATGATTGGAAATGCAGTGGGGAATGGTGTTAAATCTACTATACATGAAATTGGATCGATAGGACAACAACTATGGAACACTATAAAGACTGTATTTTTGGGAAAATGGGTGATATATGTTATAATAAGCATCATAGGATTGTTTGGGTTAATCATTTTAGGAAAATTAATTTTGTGTATGTTGTCATGGAATTATCATAATAAGTTTGCAAGGCTTAGTAATGAAATATAATTGTAATCAAACTGCCTAATGGGCACGGAGGGATGTCATATTGAATGAAATAGTTTGAATGTTTGTAATGGTTGCCCAGTTTCAAGAAGAAGATAAGATTTCTTTCCTTATCTAGGTCATTGTTTTGGACTACGTGTGGAAGATCCAGACTTTGCTCAAAGTTTTAACTCTTGAATTTTATCTTTAGAAGTCTTTAACAAAGAGAACCTGGAAATTGACCCTTAAGCAAATATCCTGAGTTCCGAGAGATCAAACCCTAGGGCCTTTTGGAAAGATTGGTAAGAAAAGGTGACTTGCAGTGGTATGGAAGTTCCCCAAAGTAATTAAAATGATCAACAAAAGAAACTAATTACTAAGCAAAAGAATCTGTTGAGTAAGATCCGAGCCCAAATTTGGGGGTAATAACAGGTTTGAGTAGGAGTGGCCCAAGACGGCAGCTCACTCAATAAAAACTGTAACTTACTGTCCCAAATTGGAGGTGACTTCACTTGCAGAACAACGAAGGAAGAATCGCAAGTGTAGGCTGGATCAGACTGATCACCTGAACCACCCTCTCCGTGAACACGAATCTCTTAGTTCACACTGAAGCTGCAGAGCACCCGAAAGGGACTGAAAGAAGGGGACTTATTCCTATCAGTATTGAGGCCAGCCCATTGAATCGTATTGCTGAGGCAAGCCCATTGAACCGTACTACTGAGGCCAACCCATTAAATTGTACTACTGAGGAATGAAACCATATTTAGGTGTTTGGCTTCTCGGAATTCTAGGATTGTAAGTATATTATGAAAATAACAGTATTGATTCCAATTTAACTTTTAGTTGTAATTGTAGTTGTTTTTGTAATACTAATTCTTATAGCATTGTTTGGGAAGGAAGTGCATTCGGAGCATTGTTTCTGATATACGTAGTTATTGTGTTCTTAATGTTTGTGGTATTTCTTAAAGCTAAGCAGTGTTATATGCATAGCAAAGAATTTTAAAATAAAATTGTGTTGTATAAATTAAGTGTGTAATCATTGTGAAATTGTGCAATCAGCTAACTACTCCCCCAGACAGTGCATCAAAACGAATCAGTAAATTGTGTGGTATTTTCTCTATTCCATAACCCACTAGAGACAGTTTGATTCAAATGCATGAAAGTGACTCCAGCTAAGTGTCTTTGGTTTTTTCAATTCTGTTTTAAAATGATGTGTTTAATCACAAATTCTTGAGATGTCTTTATCAAAATACTTGCTTCATGAACCTTATGGAAAAATCTTGGAGAGGGAACCACATCTCTGTTTGGAGGTGAAGCACTGCTACCCACCAGTAAGAAACAGTTGCATGCTGATGTGAATCCAGAGGACACATGTATAAGAAGATGGATGGGCTAGGTAAGAATGGGTTACACAGTGTAATGTTTTCTGCTGAGCCAAACTAATGCAGACGCTGCATGTCCCCTTGCAGGCTAACCAGGCCACAGATACAGAAACCTTCAGTTTTTAGTCCTCCTGCAGTTATTCACGTCAATGACACAGAAAAGAGGTACTTCCGCATTTTTAATGAAAATGCTAAAAAGTTTGTCCCGAAGCTGTTCAAAAGAATGGGAAGTCCTGTTGGTATCTTGGAGAAAGCTAGTGTTACATAGAGAGAGGCTTGTCAGGGCATGTGAGTGCTCTTCTACAAAACTGGTTCCTAGAGAAACTGGTAATTCTTTAGTGCTAGAAATGTGGAGAAAAGCAGAAGTCCAGATCAAGACCCAATTGAAATAGCTCACCAGGAATAAATGCCCTGAGCTACTTTCTAGTCTCCTTTGCCAGAGGAGGCATGAACTTGTATTGACTTCCTGACTGTCTACAGAGTTGGCTTTAGACTTGCCTGGTGATGGCTGCTGAAGATTTCTTACTTGCTTTGTGTTATGGATGTGTATAAAGTCATGAAGAAACTCCATGAGATGTGTTGGCCTGGTGTTGCATAAGAATGACAGGTTGGGAAAGAGCAGGGAGAATGATCCCCAGAAGTTCCTTATGAGCAACACGTCAAATTTAGGAGAAAACCTGTCTCTGATTTCACAAGCCAGATTGGCCAGTCCACAAGCAGCAACTCATGGGATCAATGAGGTGAGGAAGTCTACCATCACAGCCATCCTGAATGTTAGTGCCACTTGTTCGGCCATTTCATCCTAGTGATCAGTCACCAAATGACTTCTGGAACAAACCCAGTTCTGCAGGACTGCATTTCTTGGCTGAGAACTATGAATTTCCACGCAGGCCTGCAAGGCAGGATATGAAACTGCACTCTCTGAAAAGATCTGGCTTTAGATCATGAGACAGAATCAGTTTACAGGATGAAGCCTCTGAATAAGGAAAAAAGGGTCCTTTGGCATCTGACTATATATGGAACAAAGCATCTCTAAAATGTGCCCACTGGGTTGTCAGGAAAGGAAGGTGTGTGGGACCAGGAGGTAGAGAACAACCCAGAGGGAGTGTGGCTTAGTAAGATGGATGCTGCCCTTGGTCCTGTCCTAAGTGGGGCAGAAATTATCCCAGTGCTGTTTATCTATTTTATCCAATGAATATTAAATCTCCAGTGCAGTGGTTCCAGCTCAAGAGTGGAGGCTGGCTGGGTGGTTAGATCACTTTGCTGGGAAGTAGGAGATGCAGATTCAAACACCCTCTGGGTAATGGGGAACAGGTCTCCTGTTCCCTGTCTGTACACTCAGCAACTGGGAGGTGGGAGGGCTTCTTGGCCTTTGTAATTGCCATGTAGGCACGTAATGGTGAGCTGGGGCTTAGCCCACTGTCTTCCGAATGCGGGTATGAGCAGGCAGAAATATCTGATTATCAGGCTGGAATCACTCTCATGGATGCGGCAATATTTTGTCCTAACAACAGTGTTGTGTAACATGAGCCTGAAGCCTTTGGGAGCAGTTACGGTTTGATGCATCCTGTGCCAATCCCGCAAAGTGAAACATCTAACCAAAGGGGATTGGGATATAGTGGTGGAAGAGGTAGAAAATAACTTTCTTCTAGCCTAATACTTACTTTACTCTCAACGCTGTTAATAACCAACTTGAAGTAGGAAATGTGTGTTGAATCCCATTTTCACGTACTATTGATTATTTGTGTTGTTGTGGCACCTAGGATTTCAGGCTACAGCCAGATCCTGCTATATTTGCTTTGCAAAGAGGACTAAGTAGTCTTCTTTGCAAGCCTATGGAATATAGGCTCCTAATTCACTTAAACATTTCTGAATATTTTACTCTCCAATTCGTTAAAAAAAAATCCAAAAAAATTTCCATTGGACCACAGCATTATACTAAGGAGCCTTTTTTAACTAAGGTTGAAATCAATTGTCCTTCAGAGCACAGCATCGTTTACCTCAATCAGTGCTAAAATATTCATTAAAGACAGCAGAACTGCTTTGTATTATGCAAAGAAACTTTGTATTAAGTCTTGCCTACATTATGTCTGGCATATGAATAGATAAAGCTTTTAATATCCAGTCACTGCAGACATTTGTTTTCAAAACAAATCTTGGTGACTTTCTAAACCAAACCAAAATTTGATTAAAATGGATTTTTTCTTTACAGCCACTCTTGGGACAATTTCCATACGTAGGGATTCTTGGAGGTGGAGATTTCTTTTCATTGTTCACAAGTTATTCAAAATGTAAAATGCCAGATATAAAAAGAACTAGATCAAGGGGGGGGGGTGACTGAAGACACAACTATTAACATGAGCCCCCAATGCGACATTGCAGCTGGCAAAGCAAACAATACTCTGGCTTGCATCCATAGATGCTTCTCAAGTAAATCTCAGGATGTCATCCTCCCGCTGTACTCGGCCTTAGTGAGGCCGCAGCTGGAGTACTGCATCCAATTCTGGGCTCTGCAATTCATGAAGGATGTGGAGAAGCTTGAGAGTCCAGAGGAGAGCCAACGCATGATTAGAGGGCAAGAGAATAGGCTTTATGAGGAGAGGCTGAGAGCCACGGGACTCTTCAGTCTGGAGAAGCTCAGGCTCAGGGGGGACCTGGTTGTCAGAACCCAAAGTTGTGGTTTTTGTTTGTGTGTGCTTCGGCAACGCTAAATTAAGTTCCCGCCTAAATTACAGTTTCTTTGCATGGTGGAGTTCTCTGCTGTGGAGGGGAGCTCCGGGTGCAAAAGGCTTTCCCACTGTTTTGTAGCTTCTTTGCAGGGTGCATTTCTTTGCTGCATACTAGTGATGCACGTTGCAAAGGAGTTCCTGCCATTTGTATTTAGATTCGCGCCACATTATTGGCCGGTTCTAAATGTAGGCACACGTGGCGGCTAGCTATTGGCTTGCTAGCCGTACAAAAGGCTTGGGTAGCTTCCGCCCAAGTCGGAGAGAGAGGAAAACTGGAGAGAGACAGAACTCGCCAGGAGGAGGAGACTTCGCGCTGTGTGAAGATCTCTAAGCGATGTGGAGCCTTGCGGACCCAACGTGCCTCTCTTAAGCAAGCAACAGAGGCTTAATAACTGAACCCACGGAGCTTTAACAACTCCGGAGGGGGGAACAAAAGACCACGAACTGCCTCTAGTCTCTCCCCGTCACCAAGCACAATCCTAGACATATCCCTATCCTTTGAACCCAGTTTTCGAGCCCACGGAGTTTTAACAGCTCCGGGGGACCTGGGAACCGAACCGAACCCACGGAGCTTCAGCAACTTCGTGAGGAAAGAATTGCCGAACCCGCGGAGCCTAAACAACTCCGGGGCCAAAGAACCGAGTTTGTCAGAGTCCTCCAACGAGGACTCAAGCGGAGCTGCACCTGGAAAGCTGTCCAGCCTACACCACTACCATCTTTGGGTGTAAGTAAGTAATCTTTTAATCAACCACTACGCGTTTGTGACTAATTCTAGCTCGCCACAGGTTTTCTCCGATCTCGCGTGCCCGGGCTGCTGGCCACAGCCCGCGTGCACAAAGACGGGCCGTGGATCGCCCCCCCCCGACTTGCACTTGGTGGCGGGATCGGGGCCTGGCCCGCACACTGGTGACTACTTATAAGTACATAAGGGGTGTGCATCAGAGCGCCCCAAGGAAAAACAAGGACCAACGGTCATAAACTCCTACAAGACCATTTTAGGCTGGACATAAGAAAAAATTTCTTTATGGTCTGAGACCCCAAGACCTGGAATAGATTCCCTCCAGAGGTGGTGCAAGCACCTACTCTGGACTCTTTCAAGAAACGTTTGGATGTTTATCTTGCTGGGATCCTATGACCCCAGCTGACTTCCTGGCCCTGGGGCAGGGGGCTGGACTCGATGATCTTCGAGGTCCCTTCCAGCCCTAACGTCTATGAAATCTATGGCATTATTGCCATTTAGGAGGGAAAACGACATTACTGGTTGCCATATGGAACATCCCTTTTCATTTTTTGTGAGGCAGGCACCTACTAACGGTATCCTGGCATAGGGCCTCTGGCTAGAAATTGATGGCTCTTCAAGAGTATGCAGAGACAGTTGGCCATGTCTGAGGGAGTATGCCCTTCAATCTGCTGTCTTGAGGGAGTATAATTCTGCTACCATTAGCCCACCTTCATTAATTTTAATAGAACAGAGTATGATTAAATCCAATTCTTTTGAAGATCTCAGTCTACAAAGCTAGGAAATATTATGTAAAATTTGATTTTTAAAATGTTGGAAAGTAAATGCAGGCTTAAGATTCAAACCTTTAACTGCTTCTGTATCCTGATAATACATATTGGTTCTTTGAAATCTCATATTTTGCCAATGCCCAGTCTGAATTATCCGCCATCATGCAAGATCTGCCCATGGAGCTTTGGGTCCGTTAGCTTATTTCTGGTGGAAGGAAATGGGAAGGGAGAGCATAAATTAGCATTTGCAGTAGTTTAGTATGAGTGAACAGAGATAAATTTGGCACATAAAGAAGAACTATCTTCCACCTTAACCATGACTAGGTGTCTCTCAAAATAACCTCCCTACACTATTGCATAGAGAGGGAAGAAAAGAACAGTGACTTTATAACTTATCTCACAGTATATTTAACTAATCTCTTGAAAAGGAATAGAAAGAGATGACTGGATACAAAGGCCATTTTATAAAGGCCATTTTAATCAAAACATTGGTTTTCCCTTGGAATTATTCCACTCCAGTTCACTGGCTTGAGTCCTTTATTCTTTTAATATAGACTGAGTTATCAATAGCATTATTGAGATGAAACAGTAGTATCTTTCTAACTCTCTTTGTATTCATCAAGCAGCATGAGCAAATTCTTTTGCCTTTTGTCATAATTTTAGACTGAGCTGCACTCAGCTGAGTGCTTTCCTATTCCCCCAATAGCTATAACTCAATGTGAAGGTTTTAAATAATGGCAAGTAGTAAAACATGATAGAGTTAAGCAAATTCAAGTGGAAATAATGTGAAAAATATTATTTGGAGTAGACACAGATATTTCTTTTGATTTCACCTGTCCATTGCTGCATAAAAAATGTTCCTTTTATGGTCCAAATCAACAAAATGCAAAGCCCCTGAAGCAAAATTTCATATCTATTTCTTCAGAAAAAGTCACCTAATCCTCTGGTGCATATTTTTATTAACCAAAATATCCTTTTATGTGTCTGTTATGCGAGGACATCTAAATGTACTGACAGCATTTAGTTTTCATTGCTGTGCAACTAGCTCATGATATTCTGCATCTGAAGTTACCCAGAATCCATAATCAAAGAGTAACTTTGGCTTGCAAAGGTAAGTCTGTATTAACACAATACCAGCTGATAATTATTTTTTGATCTGATATGTGTACATATGAACACTGTGAGGGAGAATGCACGTTCTTCGCTGTAAGTCTGCAGCTGGATCTGCGTCTGAAGTTATTTTCTTGTTATGGAACAACAGGAACTGGACTGCTGGGAGAAGTGACTTGTCTATACTGTTACTTGTAATTTGGTTACTTAAAAATGTTGAAGACATGGATCTGACCGGTAAGGGATTGCTTAGTAAAGCCAGATTCAGATCTCATTGATGTTTCTCTTCTATAATTAGTTGCCATTTCTACTGTATCTGAGCATCTCATGTACCAGTTTGCAGGGCTGTGTGAAGCTTTGGTTGGTGATTCAATTTGGAGGAGATTCGGCCCAATTCGGTGGCCGAATCTCCAAATCTGAATTGAATCAGGGGGCCAATCTAAAGGTCCAAATCAATTCAAAGCTCTCCGAATCTTTGGAAAAGATTCGGAGAGCTTTGCTGATTCAGGTAGTCCCCAGTGGCTGCAGCAGGGAGCTGCAGCTGACTCTGAACTGGTAAATATTAGGGGCAGGGGAGGGGCCCATGGGGGGACCCCTGCAAGACCCCTTAACCCCCCCCACTCTCCCAGCCCCCCCATAGCTGCCCTGCCCACCCCAGTTCCCAGTACTTAAAAAAAAAAAAAAAAAGCCTCAGTGCTCACCGGGTGCGGCCGAATCTCCAAATCAGATTTGGCTGAATCGAATCAGGACAGTGATTTGAATCACCGAATCGAATCACTGTCCCCCAAATTGGCCAAATCCAAGTCCAAAGTGAATACTAGCCACTTCGCACAGGCCTACCAGTTTGCACTTATAGCTGGGGAGGTTGTGATCAGATTCCCAGGGAGAGTCAATGGCAGAGCAGGGATAAGAAGACACGCCTTGTCTCCCATATCCATACCTCCATCTCTGGTTCTACTGCTTTACGATAAAGCACATTTTAGAATGTTCTTTAGTACTGTATGGAAACAAGTTACCATGCATGTGTGTATGCTCCCCTGATTTTAGTTGAGTGTCCACTTAAAGACAGCAGCACTGATGGAGACAAGAAATCTCTGAGGGGAGGGGTCATTTTGTGCCCTGGAAGTGCTGTTTAATATGAAAAGTGTGTCTGTGCCAGATTAGAGCATCTTTTGTGCAACACATCCCATAAATCAGAGAGCAAGGATGAAAAGCTGTGATTTATATGCCATATTATTATGCACATGATGTTTTTGCTGGAAAGAGTGGTCAAAACAGGTTATATGACTAAACAATAAATTCTGTACTGGCTTGATAAAAGCCTCAGGATACCCACTCCCCTCCTGGCTATTTGAGATTGGGAATGCTGCAGTGGCAACATGATGATTTACTACGATGGAGGCTGATAATACTGATCTTTTGCACCTCCATTGATTAGCTCAGTGACTGACAGAAATCACGACTATGCAGGCATCTTTTTATTATTTGTGAGAAATAGGTTAGAAAGAGATATGGTTAAAATTCGGGACAATTTATAGGCCAAATTGGCTTAGCTTTGTGAGTTTGACCTTCAGTTTAGCATTCTGGGGCTAAGGAAATTGCACCAAAGATGGGCTTGGGTAAGAAATTTGTGGTGGGAGTGTTTAATTGTGAATGGCACCAGTCTCTTCATTAGAGAGGAACAGAATTGACAGGAGCAACTTTCTGAAGTAGGTTGGTTTGAGTGGAAGCAGGGGAAATTTTATTTCCCCTTGCTGGTAGGATGAACTTGTTCAGGAATACAGTTGTAAGCACTCCACTCCCTTCCCCACACCACAATGACTTCTAGGTAGGCCGGCGGATGCTAAACTTTGTTGTAGTTGGACACAGGTGTGAATGGGCCGGATTCTAACTTCAGTTTTACCTGTGTGAATCCAGAGAAATTCCAATGGAGTTATTCTGGATTTATTCCACTGAAACTGAAAGCAGAATTTTGTCTGGATACTGGGAACTAATTACAAACTTAAAGACTTCTACTTCTTGAATATGTTTGAAAAAGTTCAGCAAAAGAGACAGCTTTGACAATGCTAGCTAATGAAATGTAAGAAGTAATAGAGATTACAAACCTAAATTCATTTTGCTAACGAACATGCACAATTAGCCTATTCGTTAAGCCTCCTGGCTTCAACACATTACTATGCCATGTCTGAATGAATTGCCTGGAGCTCATGTTTCAGTTGACTTCTCAATCCTCCAGTTCCTTGATGTCCAAGCTGGTGAGCGTTGAACATGTGGTGAAGGTAGTGTGCTCATCACTAGAGCCCTGGAAATATCTTTCTTTGCTTAGCAGATTTTTTGTCCTGGTGATTAGGTATAAGTAAAAGCTTGGAAAGTACTTCAAAGGTGGGGTGGGGAAAGAATAACTGCAACCAGGTGAGAAGGGTGGAAAGCAGGGTGTAGCAGAAAGAATTCACCAAGGGAAATAACATACAGTAGTGTGATTAAATGGAACTGGAGAAAGAGGACTAGACTTTAGGAAGGGTAGTGGCTGTTGTGAGAGAAGAGGCTAAAAAAATTCAAGACTGTTGTTGAGTGTGGCATCAAGGTAAGCAGCCCAGCCTCAGCATGTAATATTGGCTTGTTACTGTGTTTCAGAACTGTGCTTGCTGTATCAGTCACTGATGAGCAGGGATCTTGGTTTTCCATTTGCTGTCGGAAAACACGGGTTTTCTCCTTTGAAGAAGAACACCGTAGATTTTTCTCTTTAAAGGAGAAAAATGCAGGAAAACTCAAATTTCCCCTTGCAGGCTGGCAGCCTTCCAGCCCGCAAAGAGCTGCTTGGGGCTGGGGGTGTCACAGGCATGTGGCATATGTACATGCACATGGCAAGCATGCAGCTAGGCAGGGAGGTGGGGCCAGCCCCGGCAGCTGTATGCAGGTAAGTCTGTGGGAGGTGGGAGCTGGAGGTCCAGGGCTTGGGGACTGTTTTGGAGGTTGGGGGGGAGGGGACCTCTGTGTGTGTGTGTGTGTGTGTGTGTGTGTGTGCAGAGGAGATGGGTATATGGGGGATAAGACACTTGCTGGCACTGGGGGAAGGTGTCTGGGCACTGGGCCTGAGCCTAGGGCTGGGGCTAGGGCAGGGCAGGGGGCTGGGGGTGGGGGCGTGCCCCTTCAGTGGAAGAAGATGTTGCAGGAGCCCTTTGGGGGTGGCATGGAGCTGCATGGGTGGGCCAGCAGCACCCAGGTTGGTGCCCATGCTTGCAAGGGTGGGGAAGCTGGAAGACACTAGTTGGGGATGGGAGCCATGACCAGGCCGCCTGGCACCACACAGGAGACCCAGCCCAGGGCAGTGGGTGCCACAGGCCTCCTCTCCTCCTCCCTGTAGCTCATGCTGAGGCTGGACTCATTATGCTGCCATCTGCACAAGTTGGAGCTGCTGGAACAGCTGTGCTCCAGCCTGGGTGGGACAGGGGCAGCTAGGGACCCCCTCTGCCAGGGCTGGGGAGGGGCAGGGGGCTGTGGGTCATGAGTGAGGGGCACCAGCATGGCCTGGTGTGCAGTGGAGGACTGTGGGTTGGGAATACAGGGTACTGTCAGAGTCAGGAGACTGGGATGGTAGTGTACGGCATTGGCAGGGCCCGAGGGAGTGGGAGACTGTGGGTTGGGAGTGAGGGGCACTGGCAGGGCCAGGGGGCTGTGGGCTGGGACTGAGGGGCACCAATATAGCCCAGGAGGTTGGGAGGCTGTGGCCTGGGCATGAGGAGCAAAAGCAGAACCAGGGGGCTGTGGATTGGGAGTGAGTGAGGGGAATCGGCAGGGCTGGGAGTGAGGGGCAACAGCGTGGGCAGGGGCAGGGCAAGTGCATATTAGGGTTGCTCTGTGCCACGAAGTAGCAGCGGGGGACAGCTGCAGCTGGACCTGCTCCTGGTGAGCGAATGCATCAGGGTGAGCTCTGATTTTCCATGATTAAAAAATCAAGTACCACGGTATATAGGTATTTAGAATTTATTTTATTATAGTGATTGAGGCACTGGTCGGCTTCCAAATTACTTTAAAATGGTAAATCTATCAATAAAAACACTGGGTTCAACTGATACCTGTATATATTATGGTATTATGGTATTTCATTTTAATCACAGAAAAATGCAGATTTGGGGGTTTTTCATCAGAGAATTTGGGATTTTTTATTGGAGAATTTGCAATTTTTAAACAGAGATAACCAGGACTTCTGCTGATGAAAGATTGCCAAGTACCGTGTTCATTACCCTTTGCCTAGTACCGGTAGAGTGCTAGCCATAGGTAGGATAAATAGCCACTTCCAGAGAGTCCTATTTGTGACCTCTCTGTCCCTGTGTGGGGCCCACTACCTCATTAACAATTCTGACAGAAAGCTATAGCTTAGTATACTGTAACTTCTATAAATCTATAGATTTTCATGCTGCTCTCCCTGTGCCTGGAGCAGCCCTTTCATTGAGGCACCTGATTGAATGAAGTAAGGCTGCTAAGCAAATCCCTCAATAAAAGTCACTTATTTTGCCAGCTTTCCATTTCTAACCTCCCCGGCATCATCTTCTGCACAACTGCCTGACTTCAGACTCCCACCAGTTACTACGTCGCCATAAAGCACGTCTGAAATGAACAGGACACGCCTGACACTTGCATTTATGACCAGTTGATACACCCATCCAGTTGCTTCCATTTTTATGGCACTATTTCACGTGCAGGTTCTTTGGAGCCTTGTTGTTTTTTACTTGCAGAGCTACTTGCGCATATAATACTTATCCAAGGGTGGCATTTTTCTGTCAGTTAAACATTTACGTCGTGCAATAAATATGTGATTGTATTTCTACATAGTTTTTTGGTGTAAATGCAGGCTTTGGCTTATGTTAAAAAAATTATAAAATAGTCTAAAATGTAAATGAAATAACACCTGCCTTTGTGAAACAAGTACATAGAGGGGCTTTAGTGGGAAATGTCTGTTAGTTCTTTATTTCCTGAGCATTAGCAGTTGTAAGCAGTCAGGTGCGACGGCGCCGCTCAGGAAGAGCAGTTCCTAATATGGCTGCAGAGTCTGTAGAGATGATTTCTTTCTTTTCAGAGTTCCAGAATGAAATAGCAAGGCCATCTGTGACAGTTTATGTGGAGTTGAAATGAACTCTTGTTAGACCTCAGTCGAAAGTTCATGAACTATGCAATCGCAGTATTATACTGCTTTTAATCAGCTGTCTGAAAGATGGCGAGTTTCCTTTGATCAACAACAATTTTATTTACAACCATCTTACTCTGAGAGAGGAACTTTATAAAATATTGATTGTACAAAAACCATTTGTACTAGTAGTTAGAGCAAAGGATTTTAATAAGCTTCATCTGCTTTGTTATATTGCTGAAGGAAGCACAGCTGGCCTGAGTTTCTGGTGCATCCAGAAAGATTAATAATAACACTTATAAGGCCAAAAAAGTGAAAAGATATTTGTGAGAGGCTGAAATATTTCCCTGTGTCTTCTCTCTATTAGTTCAAAAGACTGGGTTTCTTGTAACGTGGCAGTCCTCAGATTAAGATACTATTATTTACTCTATAGTCTGTTATGTGCACCACCAGGGACTCTGGAGCAAATCTGGACCTTCCTTCACATCACACTTTGTTTTTTGCAGGTTTCTTCCATTGTCCCTTTACCTCGTGCCGGCTTGGGGCACAAAGGACCAGAGCTCTTAGTTGAATGTGGGTTTCTTATATAGCAAAGCACACAGCACTAACTAAATGCAAGACCAATGGGCTAACATGATGGAGAAGGGTATTTCTGATAAAAGTCACCAAGAGGATGATTAATGCTATTGATGTGCAAGCCTGGAGCTTTCAAGAGAGATAAGAAGCTTGATGGAAATAAAAATTAAATCCTTACTTTTTTGGCAATGAAAAAGAGGAGTACATATATTACTTGAAAATATTTTCTGTGTGTACTTTGTACAAATGGCTTGCAAGTGCCAGGGTGTTTTCAAGTTCTAACATATATGTGGAGTTCAAACTGGTTTCCAGGAGTTGATTTGTTCTGTTAAATATACATTTTTTTTCTTATTTGAAGGATCAAAGTAACATTATTTAGGGAGACTTGAGTTATGCTCAGTTCATTGTTTCTCTGTTTACAAGGTGAGTCTATGAGAGCCTGTTTCACTATGGCAGCCGCTCGCCAAGATAAGACCATGCAGCTTTACTAAAGGTGAGTAAATGCTTTTCCTTTCCCAGTTCCAGAAAGTAATCCCTCTTGTGGTGCCACTGGTGCTATAAATCCTTAGGATTGCCTTTATTATGAATAGTTCACAATTTTCTGCTGAGTGTAAAACCAAACGCTCTTAAGAAGAGCAGTCAAATGGAAAATAGGTTCTTTCTTAGAAGGAAGGCATTCATACTTCTATGGATGGGTCACTTTAGGGACTTTTCTTCACACGTTTGATGATCTTCCACCCATTAACTTGAGACCTCCTCATTTTCATCAGTTCCATCCTTGACTTAACTGTTCTCATGGAATAACCCATTGTGCTTGTTGAAGCATATGGTTTGGCTGCACTTCTGGTGCTGCATGTTTTATCAGCATTTATCTTGTATTTTACCTTTCATATTCTGGAACTAGCAAGAGGGCTTTCCAAGGAAGGAGGATTGGCAGAGCCAAATGGAGAGAGAAGGCTATGCTTGGAGATGGTGCAGAAAGGGACCAGTTCTCCAAAACATGTTATTCTTACAGGAAATGATGAAGTATGGGGTAGAGGTGCAAAAGCAAGCAGCAGCTGCTCCACTGCTTGGCTCCCACTGCCTGGGAGCCAAGGAGACTGAGCAGTGCAGCAAAGCCCCTGCCTGCTCCTCACATTGGAGACTCTCCTCATACCAGAGCAGTGGGAGGTTGCTCTTCCCTCACTCCTTCTAGTCTATGGGAGGGGCAGCTTCCCCTAAGCCTTCTCCAAACTAGGCTAATCCTGGTCTGGGGAAAGCAGGGTAGCCTTTCCCAGCCAAATGACACCTCCTGGGACTAGGAGGAGGCAAGCAGCAGCTGCTCACTTTGTCTTCCCTAGACTCTCTCCTCTGAAGGAGCAGGAAGCATTCCCCTGCCACTCAACTCCTGCTACCTGGAGGGAGTCGAGCAGCAAGGCAGCAAGGCAGCAAGGCAGTGTACAAGTATTCCTCCTCCTGTGTGATATTCTCCTGGGGGTGACTTCTGCAGGGTCAGAGATGAGTTATTTTTCTCCTAGAACTGTCATTTTTGTTACAAGAGAACCCACGTGAATGCCTGTACACTCATGGTTTCTACTAAGAGAGCTGCAGTTCTCTCAGTAGAAATGTGACACCTGTATGCGGCCAAGGTCTGGTGGCTGATATGTAGTCCATGGTTTCAGTTCAGTACCTACTGGTTGAGTGGGCATTAGGGCTGTGCGAAGATTCAGGTGGTGAGTCGATTCAGAGGAGATTTGGCCTGATTCGGTGGTCAAACCTCTGAATCCATATTGAATCGGGGGACCAATTAAAAGGTCTGAATTGATTCAAAGCTCCCTGAATCTTTGGAAAAGATTTGCTGATTCAGGCAGTCCCTGGTGGCTGCAGCAGGGAGCTGGAGCCAACTCTGATCTGGTTAGTACTGGGGCGGAGAAGGGGCGGCTGGGGGAGGAGGAAGGGGACCATGGGGACCCCTGCCAGCCCTCCCTGACTCCACCCCACTCCCCCAGCCCCCATGGCTGCCCTGCCTGCCCCAGTTCCTGGTGCTGAAAAAGAAAAAGCATTGGTGCTCACTGGGTGCTGCCAGGTGGGGGGGAGGGTAGTGGTCCCTGCTGCCTGCCATTGCCCCAAGCTGCCCCCCCACCCCTCCCACCACTCCCCCAGCCTCCCCACAGGTGCCCTGCCCCGGCCAGCTCCAGCCCTTTAAGAAAAAAAAAAAACAGAAAAAACCTGGGACTCACTGCTGCTGCAGCCTCAGGGCTTTGGGAGGCTTGTGCAGAGCACCCCACATGCTGTGGGGCAATGGGGGGCCAGCGGGGATCACCCCCCCCACAGGCAGCACCCGCTGAGTTGGGGCTTTTTTTTTTTTAACAAGTGTGGGGTGCTGGGGTGGGCCGGGCAGCCATTGCTGGGCTGGGGGGATAGGCCTGGGTGATTCGGACATTCAGAGGTTCAGCAGCAGCCAAATCTCTCAATCAGATTTGGCTGAATCGTATCAGGACAGTGATTCGAATCACCAAGTCGAATCACTGTACCCCGAATCCAGAGGAGGGCCACTCGCATGGTCAAGGGGCAGGCCCTACGAAGAGAGGCTAAAAGGCCTGAACCTGTTCAGCCTCCACAAGAGAAGGCTGAGAGGGGATCTGGTGGCAGTTTGCAAACTCACCAGGAGGGACCAGTGGGAATTGGGGGAGGCTCTGTTCCCCCAGCACTACCTGGGGTTACTAGGAATAATGGTCACAAATTGTTAGAGAAAAGGTTCAGGCTGGACATCAGGAGATATTACTGTACAGTTAGGGCTGCCAGGCTCTGGAATGGGCTCCCAAGGGAGGTGGTGCTCTCCTACCTTGGGGGTCTTCAAGAGGAGGCTGGACAGATATTTGGCTGGGGTGATATGACCTTGGCACCTGTTCCTGCCTGGGGCAGGGGGTCGGACCTGATGATCTGTTTGGGTCCCTTCCGACCCTAAGTACTATGATATTATGAATCAGCCAATCTGAAGTGAATACTAGCCACTTTGCACAGGCCTACTGAGCATATCCTAAAAATTAACCAAACTCTCAGTTTCTTATAATTAGCCCTCTTTTTGTAGCATCTCAGAGATGCCAAGGATTGAGTTGACATAGATACAGAACACCCCTTTTTTGCCTAGCCATGCCTGAGGCACATTAGATGCCAATGCTAGGGCGTGGCAGCTTGCATTGCTCCATTGCAGTGTGTAGTAGAGCAGGGTGGTTCAACTGGTGGCCCATGAGGGTTTAATTTGCAGCCCCCAGGCTCCTACCTAGCTATTGCTCCCCCATTGCTCTGGCTACAGCAACAGCTGAGAGCTCCAGGCTCCCCCTCCCTCCACTTCCTGGCCCTGTCTCCGGGGTGTGGCACAGTGCTGATGTCTGGCCTGGTTCAGTGCAGCACAGGGGGGAAGGGAGGAAGGTGGGAAGTGTCCATGCATGTCATGGTGCAGGGAGGTGGTACACCTGTGCAGTATAAAGCCCCAGGGGCACCTGGCCTGTGCCAGTGCAGCCTGTGTGGCTTGTACTCCCTGGCCACTTACAAGTGGGACAGATCTATAGTAGAGCAATACTGGGGCTTTGATCTCTGGGGCTTTCTTTTATTGAAAACAAGCCCAACAGTTTAACAACCCCTCCATGTGCCTCAAGCCTTGTACGCCTTTCCATTGGTAGTTGTGACGTGTGTGGACGAGGCTGTGGATGGCCTTGGTTACTCACTTGACATTCTGTTTCTGCATGCATGCTGCCACTTCCAAAGGAGAAGCAGAGTCTTACACAAAATAAGCCCTCACTTTTATTAAAAATTCCCCTTTCCATTTCAGTTCAGCTCCTTTCATGGTTTAAGTAACTTGATAGTTTACAGACGTAGCCTTAAGCAGTCCCTGCAGCTTCACAATGCATCTGTCAAACAAAGAAAACTTACACAAACTGATGTAGCAGCTCCCCATTCAGTCTTTCTGCCTTGCTATGTATGCTTACTAAGCCGATACTCTTGGAAGTTAACTCTGTCCCTTTAGCTGTTTCTGTACTCTGTTGTGGGCCAACAGATGATTTATTTTTTGCTGTAGGCTTATATTTACCATTTCTGGCCATGGCCTTTCTCCTGTGCCCCATTCAGTGTGTATGTGTAATATGTGCACCTCAGACCTGGATTTACAACACTGAAGAGCAAACTTTGGGGTATCCAAAGTTGTTGGTGGGGGTATACATTATATTCAGTACATTATAATATAGGCTTAGAGTTGTTTATATGTAAAACATTTCTCCCTACCTATGCCTTGTATACTGACTATAACCAGTATTATAGTAGATGTGGATATCCCCAAAATTTGCTTTTTACCATTATGATCCTGATCTAAATTTGGATTGGAAATGTAGTGCTTTCTGTCTCTTAAATCCATACGTTTAGGTCACCCAGGTCCAATGGCTGGTTCTGTAAATGCCACTTATTGCTTACAAGACTGAGGTTTTTTTGTGAAAAATTTCAGAAGACCTCATTTTTATTCTCATGAAGAAGAGAACAAAGGCACCTATATATGTGATGGAGCTCTGCTCCTGCACATGCTGATTAGTAGGGCTGTGTGAAATTTCGCCAGCTGCTGCGGGAGGGAGGTGGAGTGCAGCCTCGGTGCTGTTCTCTACCTCCTCCCTCCACCGGGCTCAGCACCCAGCAGGTCCCAGCCCGTGGAACTGAGCCCGGTGGGGGGAAGCAGAGTGCAGCGCTGGGGCTGTGCTCCACCTCCCTCCACCAGGCTCAGCTCCCAGCGTCAGTCCCAGGCAGCAGCGCCACCTCCCACCCGCACCCCCAGGAGGGCTCTGCCAGATTCCTCCAGGTGGTGCGGGCTCCCGATCTGCCTGTGATCACAGGAGGCTCCTCCTCCTCCAGTTTCGTGCTTCCCCATTATAGCCTATGGGCCAAACTCAAAACAGCATTGAAACAGTGAAACTATTTCGACGAAATGGGACAGTGCTTTCGAAAAAAAACTAAACTCGAAATGAAACACTGTTCTGTCGAAACATTGAAACAGAAGTCGAAGCGAAATGGTGCTGTTTCGCACAGCCCTACTAATTAGCATGTGTTGGAGCAGACTCATTTGAGTCTGCTGCAGCATGCTAATTACGGCACTCCAGCAACATCTGTGTCATGTGTATTCACCATCCTCATGCTTCAAAAAGATGGCAGGGGCACTTTAACTAAAGCTTGTCGGACGAGCTTTAGTTAAAGCACTCTTACCATCTTTTTGAAACATGGGATGCTGAATACAGGGCCCCCCCCCGCTTCCAGGAGCATGTGGATAGACACCTCAAATGTCTAAACCTCCAGATTTGTCTCCAAATGGAATTCTTCCAGTCAGCTCTGATACTAAACAGATATGAAGGCTTCACTGGTATATATGGATATTAAAGGTATCATCCAGTAAGACCAGTGGTTTTCCTGTTGGTGTTCTTGGCTAAAACATACTTTCTGTTCAATGTTTTGTAGTGTTCTTTGACTATGCTGTCTGCTTTTCTCCACTCTGGTGGTGGTTGCATGTCTGTAGTACTGGATTTATACAGCAGTAAGATTCCTTGGTTACATTCAGAAGGAAGAATGTGATAGACATGGGCATTCCTAAGACATGATACTTTTAATATTGAATAGGTTTTCTCCAAACAAATTTTCCCCTGCAGGTGATTCTGTGGTCCAGTGATATGTACTGCAGTTCACCATGGAGGAAAAACATGTTCTAACTTTCCACCTCAGTGACTTTGAAATAGTGGTATAGAAACTATTTACATATACTCCTGGGGGGAAGCATTCAAGGGACTGTGGACATTCAAGGAACATTAAACTGGCTTTTAATGTTAATAGGAGTCCTGCATGAAATCCCTGCACAATTAGATGAGAGCATGTTACCTTCTTTCAGTTCTGTGCAAAATGTCTCCTCCGTCCCACCCTTTTCTGTAGAACTGTCTCATGTGTAAATTGGAAGTGGGGCAGCCCTGATGAAGACGAGTCTTGGCACCAAGGACAAGAACAGAAAATCAATCTATGATGCTATCTTAGTGGTATCTACTGGCAGGTCGCTTTTGTCAGCTGATTATAGAAGATCTGCCAAAGGTAGTGTTCTGAAAATGTAGCTGTCTAGCCAAATCTTTGGGCAGCTCATAGACTGAACTGGCTTTAGTTTTGTGGGCTGAACTCTCAATTTAGCTATTTTGACTTAAAGTAGGAGAGGGCAAAATACAGGGGCTCTGTGCGCTCCTGCCATGAGGGCACAGGTGGCACATTAAAAACAAGAAAAAAATATAAAGGGGTACAGGAACTGAAACTTGAGACAGGAGTACATTTGTTAAAAAAAAAAAAAGGTTGAAAACCCCTGCACCAAAGCAATGCTAGATCATTTCCTGATGCAGTAAAGTCTGCATCTTAAGCTGAAACCTGTTTTAAAGTGATCTTTATATAGTGTATCTCTCTCTCTCTCTGTCTCCCTCTCTCCCTTTAGGAAAGGCTGTATTTCCCCTGCAGTACAATGTGTAGATTTATTTTGCTATCTATATCATCTGACCAAACTAATTTCCCTCAGATTTATGATCTGATTATTACTTTACTGTTAGATCCCAAATCAATTAACATTGCTATGGTGCTGGCTCATTAGCCATATTCATTTGGGTCATCCCACTCTGATAAGCATATCATCATCCTAGGACTCGTATTTCCCTTTGGTATAATCCTATCATTCACTTGTCCTTGTTGTCTTGATTGATACGTTGCTCTTAGACATTAATGCCAAAAGAATTGACTTACTCTATCTCCCTTGCTGCATTTTCTTTCCGCTGTAACATCACGTTTATTTGTTTTACTGTTTGTCCACAACAGGAATGCATTATCTTTTTTTTTAAGCTGCCCTGTTTGACTCAGCCCTCTTCCTTTGCTACTTTCATGCTAAATAGCATTCGCTCGGGCACTGCTGGAATCACCTGATTTATTTTCTATGCATGAGATATGAATCTCTTTGAATTCTCCTGCTTTGGCAATAACTAGGTGTATATCAAGTGTCAGGTCAGACTCCCTAAATAATTTCTGTCTGAGCTTGCTGTTTCTTTATTTGTCAATAAACCTATCTCTAGTCATATCATTTTGCAAAGTGCCACACTCAAAGGTTGTGTTTTTCTTTACTGCAGCTCTGAACATTGTAACAAGCCAAGCCAACACGCTGCAGTTCTGATAGGCAGGTCTGTCAGAAGGAGTGTTTATCAAAAGCTTCATTTTTCCCATGTAAAATGTTAACTCAGATGCCACATGCTGCTAGCATTGTATGCTTCAAACATTTCAGGGCTCCCTTGTGTATCTGTCCCAGTCAAGGGCACCTACAAACTCTTACGCTGAATGCTACTGAACAGGCTCCTCTTCTCAGTCTTTCTGTAAAACTGATTTTCTGCGTTTCCAGCATGATGCCTCCATGTATTCATTATTTAAAAGAAACAGAAGCAAGATATTTTACTGCATGTCTTTCATATTTGTTTTTACTCTTTCAAACCTCTACTCTTCTACATAACAGGTGGAAAGACAGACTGCACTGACCCTGAACTAGCCCAAGGACATCTCTGTGTAAGCTTGTGGCAGGCAACCCAGAAGACATTAATCAAAAATTAGATGTAGCATTTTCACTTGAAAGCATCCCAGGTCCGCTGCATGGTAGCAGTAGCACCAGTATTGCCACTGGCTTTTATATGGTTGTGGTCACAACATTGATTATCACCAGAACAACATGCTCCTGTGACATCTTCCATTGCTGCTTAGGAGAGGCAGTTTAACAGTACAACACCTGCTCCCAGCAGTTGCCCTTCGAAACAAGAGCCAACTGCTGTTTTATAAATAATTCCTATCTTTGGATAGAGGCCAAAATCAGATCTTTTAAACTAACCTAATAACCCATTCAAAAAGAAGGAAAAAAAGAAAAAGAAAATCACTAGCTGAAAAACAGTGCTACTAGCTTATGAGGAACCATGAGCCCAAGACATCACTTTCAAGTTATATCCAAACTTCCCTAAATGGTAGGGGTTTGAGGGAGCCACGGTTTTGATATGGAAACTTATAAGACTCTGGACCATCCAATTACTGATGTTAAGATTCTGAAAAGAGATTTAGGTGAAACAGATGTCTACATCTTGCTGACTTCCAGTAGAACACAGGTTAAAGCCCGTTTGAAAAATCCAATCTATGATCAGATCAATCTGGGAATTCAGGTCCTGGGTTTGGTTTTCTAAAATGGAAGTCGTATGGTTGACTGACAGCAGGAGTTAATGAAACAGCGCTCCTCGTTAAAAGCTCATTGAAAGTTTTCTGATGGAACCACTTTCCACTAGAAAATGCTGATTCAATTAAATTGAAACACTTTGTAGGAATATATTGATTTCATCCACATTTTTCCCCAGATCCTGTTGAAATGTTGATATGATTCTAAAATAACATAAAAGCAGCAATATTTTGACCTTTAAGTTTTAATAAAT
The DNA here is from genome assembly GCF_030867095.1 of Alligator mississippiensis. Lineage (NCBI taxonomy): Eukaryota > Metazoa > Chordata > Crocodylia > Alligatoridae > Alligator > Alligator mississippiensis. The sequence goes on along the minus strand of NC_081836.1, from coordinate 44,447,588 downwards.
TTTAGATTTGTAAGTCAGAAAGCCAGGAGGGGCTTGTGATCCTGTGCACATTGTTAACCTGGATGTCCCATGCTTGTCCAAGGGAAGCCAACCTGCGGCATGAGTGCCACGGGCAGCCTTTGTGAGCGGGGCCTGGTGGATCAGGCAGCACAGCAACAGATAGGGCAGGAAGCAGAAGACAGAAAACAGAAGGCAGAGGAGATCAGGGCAGGTTGACCCCCCCCTCCCCCTCCCCCCAGTAAGTTAATCTGACCTGTAACACAGGAGTCCACGGAATTACTTTTTGTTTGAACTGCAGGTATCCCTTAGATTTAACACTTGTCAGTGAGGGAGAATCCATTTCTAATATACTATAGAGGTCAAAACAATAACACAAAGTGTTTAACCTTATTGTAAGGTAATATTTCAGAAAAGGCAAAAAGAAGCAGTCCAAGTCTATTTAATTTTACCAAAAAGTCTGAGTTTTCCACTTTTGGGCAAAGACAACTTTAAAAATCTTGGAAATTTCTGGGGGACAGAGAACCTATACCCCCTTCCCCACAATTACAATGTATGTTGTTGGGTGTTTTCAGCAGAATGAGACTGTCCACACGGGGTTGTCAGATGGTTTAGAGAGATCTGGCTCACCTGAACGCTGGCTGTTTTCACAGGTGTAAACTTGGAATCCTTCTTTCTCTTGCCCGCTTGTTTAGTAAAGCGGGGTTGATGTACTGGCAGGGTCTTGCCTGGATCACGCTAGAGCAGCAGGTCTCTGGAAGGAGCTGCAAGTGTCATTTGCAAAGTTATTTTTAGTGAGTAGCATGATAATTAAGGAGATATGACATGAGCGCTGATCAGCATCTCAGCAACAAGAAGATGTAAATAAGGACACCCAGAGAGAAAAGTGTCAAAGCTAAGGGAGGCATTCACAGAAGAACTGTAGGTATGTCCAGCCAGGAAACAGCTCCATTAGTATTTAGCCAAACTAGGCCTTTACAATGAGCTCTGCTTGAGGAGGTATGATTGGCATGGCCATTCAGGCCACAGATAGCCTACTATACCCATGGCTGACCTGCTTTTGGGAAAGTTACAGCAGTGGTGCTCTCAGCCCCATAGCGAGGCCTCCTCGACCTCTGCCCGCTCTCCCTGGGCTGAGAACTTAGTGGTGCACAGCACGATCTCCCACCCTGAGTACTAGGCCCAGGAAGAAGCTGCAGTTCTTAGAAGGTGTTCACAGGAAAAGGACGCATCAGTTAGGTGGGCGGCCAAATCATTAAGTCTTTCATTTAAGCATATTGTAATTTTCACCACAGCTTTCTAATGTGGTTCCTGCTGCTGGTATTAACCAAGGCTATAAATATCTGCCGTGTTTGCAGAATAGAAACCAAAGACCTGATGGAAAGAGAAATTCACGTGGAAGGAAATCTCCCAGACCCAGGAACCAAACCCATGTTTTGTATTCCATTCCAGGGCCTTAACCTCAGAGCATCCTTTTTCTCAGCAGCTAAAGCAATGTGGCCACATTCACTGCTAGCTTATATAGACACCACCCAATTGAAGTCAAAGGAGTTGCCACCTTTAATATCAGTACTGAACTTATCTGATAAATTCACTGCAAAGTTAAAAGGAGGATGAAGGATAGTGGGTGTAAGAAAGTAAATCCCTAGCATGAAGGATACTATGAAGTCTTCCAGAGCAGGATATGCATTAGGGCTGTGCAAAGCAGCTAGTATTCGTTTCGGATTCAGCTGATTTAGGGAACAGTGATTCGATTTGGTGATTCGAATCACTGTCCCGAATCAATTCGACCCTAATATACATATACCAGGACACTAATGCCTTTTTCTATAAAAGGGGAGTGGGCCAGATGTATCATACAACTGGAGAAAAAAAAAAAGAAATGTGTGCGCCTTCAAAAAAAGCATGAGTCATAATATAGGTGTCAGGATCTGATCTGTAGGAATTCTTCACACGCTCTGTCGGGAGCTGGATTAGATTTTGCACATAATACAAGACGGTATTATGAGCAAAAGAGAGAATATTCTTGGGATATTTGCCACGGGTAGATTAAGGAGCATTTTCAAGCTATTAACATGGACCTTCCAGCATATTCACCTTCTGTTCCAGTCATTTTTAACCTACAAAGGTGTCTTGTGAATCAAGGCCATTAAAACTGTTATGAAGCCTAGCTTTTGACTTGAGTTAGACATCGTACTGTTGAAAGGGCAGTGATCGTACATCCTGTGGCAAGCTAGGTCACCCAGAGGTCAAGCGAGAATGGCAGACAGCCACACGAATATCAAGGAAGCCAGCACAAAGTACATTTGCAATAGGAATCAACAGCATAAATGTCCCAATCTGCCTCCTTGCTATTCAGTTAATTTTCATTATGGTTATGATTTAGTTTTATTGCTCCAGTGCAAGTCTGCACAGTCGTTGCAAAAACCCAGGAATGGCGCCCATCCCAAGTATCCTATGATGTAAATTGCAGTTGTCCTGGGAAATAGAAGGGATAATGACACTCATTTTTGTATTGACTTTAATTGTTCCTTTTGGGAGTTACTTTCTTACTGGTGAGGTTTCGGAATGATGAGTGGGTAATACCAGCTTAATTGAAAGTAGTTTCCTTGCATTAAATGCAGGGGAGGGGATTATGTCCCTGAACTTAAGCCTCCTTCTTGCTTTACATTTTGCAGACAGATGTTACAAAAGCTTCTTTGAGAGCTTGGGGGTAGGGGTGGCTGGGGAGGTGAGAGTAAGATATGTCAGAGAAGGTCATTATTTTCTGTTTGGTTTCAGGATACCGGTTTCCAGGAAATGATTGGAGCACTAGAATTGGCTGCTGTGACTAGACTCCAGACATAGCTCAGGGTTGGCAAGTTCATATTCCAGGCTTTATGAGAGAGCTTAGTCAGAAATTATTTTCCTTCAAATCAGTTTTCACTTTCTACAGTATTCAGGACTTGAGGGCTTTTGCTCAGTCCCTCAAGTAACCATTACAAACAAAGGCCTGACTGTGACCTGATGGCTGGCCGTTGCTAGAGGTGGAAACTCAGTAGAAAGAGAAACTTTATTCCTACCTTATTTCAAAGAAGGGACTCATCCTCCCCCTTCCCTCTCCTGTCACTAAAGACTTCTGAGCTCTGGGAAAATCTGAAGGTGGGTTCTGAGTTTCACTGCTGCTTTTCATGGCCTGGACCAAATGCTTGCTCCTTCAGGTCCGTAATTTTTGGAAAAAATGGATCTAAACTTTGCACTTTGCACCTTCAAAATAGCATTTGAAATACTAAAAAAGGCAACATTTCCTCATTCTGTTGAGGGTGCTTGTAAGATTTTTCCCTGGAAAAATCATGGGGCAGCTCCTCATGGAATCCATTTCTAAGCACTTGGAGTAGAAAAAGGTGATTATGAACAGTCAGCATGGATTCACTAGGGGCAAGTCATGCCTGACCAACCTGATTGCCTTCTATGATGAGATGACTGGCTTTGTGGATGCAGGGAGCCCAGTGATATAACTTGATTTTAGCAAGGCTTTAGATATGGTTCCCCACATCATTCTTACAGGCAAGCTAAGGAAGTATGGGCTGGATGAATGGACTGTAAGGTGGATAGAAAACTGGCTGGAGCATCAGGTTCAATGGCTTGATGTCTGTTTGGCAGCCAGTATCAAGCGGAGTGCCTCAGGAGTTGGTTCTGGGGCCAGTTTTGTTCAATGTCTTCATCAACGACTTGGAAAATGGCATAGAGTGCATCCTCAGCAAGTCTGCAGATGACACAAAGCTGGGGGGAGTAGCAGATATGCTGGAGGGTAGGGCTAGGATTCAAGACGACTTAAACAAATTGGAGGATTGGACCAAAAGGAATCTCATGAGGTTCAATAAGGACAAATGTAAAGTCCTGCACTTGGGAAAGAACAATCCCATGCACAAGTACAGGCTAGAGACCAACTGGCTGGGGAGCAGTTCTGCAGAAAAGGACCTGATTGGGGGGTAAAGTGGACAATAAGTTGAATATGAGCCAACAGTGTGCCTTTGTTGCCAAGAGGCTAACAGCATCCTGGGCTGTGCTGGTAGGTGTGTTGCCAGCAGATCAAGGAAAGTGATTATTCCCCTCTCTGCAGCACTGGTGAGGCCACATCTGGAGAACTGTGTTGAGTTTTGGGCCCCCCACTACAGCAAGGATGTGGATAAATTGTAGAGAGTCCAGTAGAGGGCAACAAAAATGGTGGTGGAGTGGGGGACCTGACTTGTGAGGAAAGACTAAGGTTTATTTAATCTAGAGAAGAAAAGACTGAGGGGAGATTTAATAGCAGCCTTCAACTACCCGCAGGGTGGTCCCAAAGAGGATGGAGCTAGACTGTTTTTAGTGGTGGCAGATGACAGAACAAGGAGCAACAGTTTCAAGTTGTAGCAAGGAAAGCTTATTGGGAAGAATTTTCTCACTAGGAGGGTAGTAAAGCACTGGAACAGGTTACCCAGAGAGGTTGTGGAAGCTCCATCCTTGGTGGTTTTTAAGGCCCGGCTTAAGACAAAGCTTTTGACTGGGGATGGTCCTGCTTCGAGCAGGCTGTTGGACTGGATGACCTCCTGAGGTCCTTTCCAACCCTAACTTTCTATGATTCTAAGCATCACTGACTTGCTTTTCTCAGCAATGTTACTTTTAAAGTTAAAATTAAGCAGCTCAAGCTTCTTTAAAGTTATGTGGACCATTAAGTGTGGTCTGTTCACAGGAGGCACACAACCTAATCAGTTTACTGTATAACTCCATAATTTACATCAGTGGTGACACATAGGGGTTGCACTGGGGTGCACGTGCACCCCCTGAGAGTGCTGGTGCATCCCCTGACCTCAGGTGATGGGCAGGGGGGGCAGGTGGGAGTGCCGGTGTCCCCCCACGAGTGCTGGCCAGGGGGTGGGAGTGCTGCGGCCACTTCTGGGAGCACCACGGCTGCTTCCTGGCTGGTGCATTCAGCCATGGGGTCACCCTTTTCCCCCTCCCTCTGCCCCCCGGTCGGTGAGATTGGCTGCAGGGGGACACCACCCCAGCACCAGTTGCCCATGATTTACATGGAGGTACACTTATTGTTTCAGGGAAAGCCAGAAGAGCAACTTAAAATAGTACCAGATTCTGAAGGCTGGTCAAAGAAAGCAAAAATTATTTTCTTCTAGTATCTTCTTTTGGTACCTTTGAATCAATGAAGAAATAACTACAAATGGTAGAGATAATGGAGAGTGAGAATTAAATATTAAAAACCCCAAAGTCAATATCACTGCGCTTGAAATACTAATATGAGAGAGAGAGAGCCCTTGGATAACCATTTGTACAGGCAGATGGTAAACAGATAGTGTAGGCAGAGAGAGAGACCTAAAATTGCAGGGCCCTGGGGGATGCACATCGCTTTAATTCCACATGATTTTTTTAGTTTCCACATGATGTTTTAGACCATTCCTCTAATGTGACAAAACAGGCACCTCACGATAGGCTTCAGCTACCAGGTTTGCTTTGCCTGTTGCTTGTCATCACACCTGGGGTTGAGTTGTAGTGGGGAGAGTGGGGTTCTGAAGCACCACTAAAAAGCAACATCAGAAAAGAAATGTGCCGAGAACAAAACCAAGTAATTCTTTTTTTTTTTTCTTTTAGTGGTGCAAAATAGGTCGTGGGCTATTACTTTGGCTTATCTGAAGCAAAACTTTCTCAGCCATACTCCAGTGAAGAGAGAGAAAGTTTGTGTTGGCCAAAAAGTAATCAACAGCATCTTATTTCACATCAGCCTTTTAAGGATGACTGCCAGTCTCTTTCTGCTCCTCAAATCTAGGAGCAGGACATGAGAACGTGAGGTGTTCAAGAGAGCTGGCCAACATGCTCAATAAATGAAACATTTCAACCGCTGTTTGGGAACTTTATTAAATAAACTCACGAACAGTTAAAAATTGATTTCAAGAAAAGGCAACACCCCCCCCCTCCCCCCCAAATTGAATCTGTGTATTTTTATAGAGTTAGTTTTGCTTCCTTCAACCAACCAGCTGGTATCCACCCACAGAAACCAGGATGCAGTGAGTGTGAGACGGCTTGTTTTAGGGCTACGTGCTTGTGTCAGCAATGAAGAAAACCTTCATCTACAGGTCTCTGCTGCTGAGTGTCGAAGCAGGAGAATGCCGCCTCTGTGGCATATTCTTTGGCCTTGTGAAAAGTGGTACACGAAGAAGGGCTACACTTGTAGCCAGGAGGGGAAAGCACAAGGGAATGGGCCAGACTACTTATACAAAAAGAGACTTTTTTCCCCAATTCATACGTATGATTTACTTATTTAATCCACACCAGAGACAGATTGAGTGGCTGGAAACACCCTTTCTATAGTATTTGGCAAAAGTGCAGCACGACAAAATCCATAAATAAACATTGTTTTTGTCAAATAATTTAAAAAACCCACAGCCTTTAGCTTAGGAAGCTCATGACAGGAAACTATAAAAGTGCATAAGGTTATTAACATAGGGTGTCTGCTATGTCCCCATCACCAATTCATAGAGGACCTCTCCATGCTATTTTCTTTTTTTTTTTTAATTTGATGTTCTTTAAAAAGAAAAGTTGGTGATTCTTAGGATGTTACAGAAAAAATATGACAAAAAGGGCATTTGGGGACTAAACAAAGAGAAGTGCTAGAATTGTGTAATATGTGCAGTAACATTGGGGAAGTTATCCACGCTTGGCACGTATACCAAATATAAAGGCCAAGTGGAGAAAAAGAGCCTATGTTGGTGACATGGGAAAAATTTGCCTCCTGGAGCAAAGTAGGTATAATTGTGTTTGCTTCAACTGAAATAAGAGTATGTACTTATATCCACACTTCCCTGAGAAAGGCTTACCAGAAGAAACTACAGCTAAACAGGTATGTATGAAAATGGATGCAGCTTAGTGTGCAAGAGTTAATGCTCTTTGCACTGATGTACAGGCTTTGACTTAGTTTCAGGAGTTGTTAGGGGCTGGAAGGTGATTTCTGGTCTCCATTTTGTCCCTCCAGGAGAGTGGTGGAAAATTACATTAAAATAATAAAGTAGCTACTGAAAAAGACTATGGACTGACTGAGCCAGAAGGCCCATGATATGTTGTGCTATGAGCACAGTATCCTCTAGAAATAAATCTCTATCCTGCTACCCCTTCACACCTCATGGGCTGTACATGTGAGTGCATCAGTCTGATACTACATGTTTTAAAGTATCATGAATTGGATGAAATGATTTGGCAGTCTGCAGGTGAATCAATGAACTCTGTGAAATAGTGATTAGCTACATTGCATGATATAATTTGTTCTCTCTCTTTTGTAAATCCAGCCTTGGCTTTATTATTTATATTTTCACAAGGCAGTGTTGGCTGATAACTAAAGCTTTGTAGGAGTAAAGAGATCTTAGTCATCTGAGGTCTCAGTACAGCGCTTTGCTTTTAAATCTTTCAAGAGCAGTAAAGTCTGTTTAGGTACACAAATCAGAGGGCAATACGTTAACTAGGAGCGAGTTCTACGGCATGTGGAAATTAGCTAGGGTGGTACATCTGAAACACTTGACAGAGCACGTTGGAGGTTTGGTTTTGCCCCTCTGAAATACTGAACATATGACTTTTTTTTTGTACAGGAATCCAAATATTCTGGTATTAATCAGAGGATAAAGACACTAGAACTCCACTGTGTACCTTTTTTTTTTTTGCCTGCTGGCTTTTACTGCATCACCTCCATTCTTGTATGGGAAATTCCCAGGAAAAAAGAGTGCAGGGCTAAGTTGTTCCCAAGTTCAGATAATTTACTTGCTCTGGAGTGGTGGGATGTAAAATGGTGCAGTGTTCAGACCCCTTTGCTTCACTCAAAAGACCAGACTGGTGCTTGTTGGCCTTGGGGTTGACAGAGCATAAAGCTGGTAGGATATCGTGTTTGTTCCATTCACCACCGTGGTTCTGTGCTGGGCCTAGTGGGCAGAGAGGAGATTCTGGTTATACAATAGTTATTCTGTTCCTCCTAATAGGGAAATGGAGTCACAATGGAGTGGGAATCAGACACCTAAATATCTGAGGAGCTGCACCCAAGTTACTGGTGTAAGATTTTAAAGCAAATCTATAACGGGGCCGGAAGGAAAATGAAAGAGCCCTTGGCTCTTTGCTCTGCGCTCCATGCTGCCTGACTTCTGATGAAATCAAAACCAAGACATGAAAGGACTTTGCAAGGATCTTCCCTGAAACTTTGTGGATACTGGACCCAACACTCCCCACAAATAATGAGAATGGGTGCCTGTGAACAGTGTCTCACCCTAGAACTAGCTTCCCAGATACTTTGGTAAATGCTCCCAAGATCCTAAAATGGCTAGAAAGAAAAGTAGGATTCATTCAGTAATGAACACATTTGCTCCTCAGAAATAAATACATAAATAACCTAAATTAATAATGAATGGTTTGAGCAGGACTAAACCTAAATAAACATGCTGAGTTGTAAGGAACATATTGAAGCATACTTAAGGAAGGCCAAGAGAGATAACTGCATAAAACTGGAAGAAAATGTTCCATTAAATATAAATGTTATAAAATACAAAATGCCCATTTTTCTCACAAGATTTTAATGATTGTCATTCCTCCCTGTGATTCTAAAGGGCTTGATCTATGCTATTTTTATACTTGTATAAGATGGTACGTGCTAGTTGAGCGTGGGATTTTTGGCTTTTCACCAATACTGTTATATCAATACAGCCTCTGGTGTGGGTGCAGCTATACTGGAATAAAGGTGTTTAGCCCTGGTGTGTCTTATTCCCTTCTGCACGTGGGAACAGCGATATCGTTCTGTAGCACCTTTTATAGCAGTAAAGCTGCATCCACATAAGGAGGGCTGTATGGCTTTAATGATACGACTTCAGTTAAATTGGTACAACTTTTATGTTTAGACAAGCCCTTAAACTAGAAGGTATGCAGGGCTCTTGCATTTGAATCTTAAAAAGAATTATATTCTTCCTATGAGTTCTCTAGGGTGCAACTAGAAAAAATTCAACCACCACAATGTCACATAAGAAGGGCTGGTCTGTCAACAAGCCAGCCAGGTGATGCCTCACTGTGTGGGTTTATATGCACTTCATGATCCTCAACTAACTGAAATTGCCCACCCACGGTGAAGCAGCAGGTCAGTAACAGGCTCACAGAGTACAAGCAAGCACAGAGCCACTTTAATTCCTTCAAAAAATAACTTGAAGCCTCACTGAAGTTGAAAACCACAATGATTGGAGTCAAATGGTTTGAGATCAATTTGAGTGGAAATCTACTGCCAAGCAAAAGAAGGAGAAAAACCCCTGGCAATGTAGCTCTCAAAAGAGATGTGGCAATCTTCTTCCAGTGTAAGTGCTGCTGCCCATGTTATGGAGGTCACTGTGTGCTGTGCAATGCTGGGAAAAAATGCCAGGGCTCTGTACACATACCATTCACTACTCTTCAGATCTAAAACTGTTCTCGCTCTCTGTGGGCCACACATAGGCATCTCCCCCTCCTCAGGAACCCTCCCTGTGAAGATAGTGGGAACCAGTACCCTAGCAGCAGCTTCTCTTCCTCTCTGGCTCATGCTCCTCCTTGGTCCTTCTTTTGCACTTACCCTGTGCAGAGGTTCTGGTTGTTGTGTATGGGTACTCTGTTGCCTCTCTAGCTACTGGTGGCCAGTTTCTGGCCTGCTTGAGGAGAGGGCTAGCAGGTAACGAGCGGTAGGCATTTCTGAGCATGCTAGTAAGTTTATTTCCTTAAATATGTAAGTTATTTTCCCATGATATGTAGTGTCATGGGTACTTAGTTTCTGAATAAGGAATTAGGTGGCAGCTGAGTGGCAGCTTTGAAAATGCCATTGGTGTCTGAATGGCAGATTTAAATGTTAGAAGTAGGAGATAGGTACCAGTAACCTAAAGGACCTGGGTCAATTTGCTTTGCTTTGATATAATAAGGAGAAAAAATACCCAAACCCGAGCTCTTTTGGGGCTTGCTGCACAATTCACATGATAATCTACAGAGAGTTCTGCTCCTATTTTTATCACTACACCCTCCACAGCAACTCCTAAATCCAGAGTACATCTTTATTTTTTGACTGAGCTATACAACAAAGGGAATAGAAGAGCCTAGAAGAAACTAATAAGATAGGGTATGTAGTCCCCCAATGTGAACTGAAAATGAAAAAATGAGAGGGTCTTGCTTTATTATAATAGTGTTTAGCAGAGTGAAATAATGGCTCTGCATATATAATAGAGTGAGGAGGATAATCAAAAAAACCTCCTATGATCACACAATAGAGCAACCAACTCTAGATGTATGCAGCAGTGGTAATGAATTAAAGTGCAGCTGAAATGGATTCATGGTCATTTCACAATATGTCCAGGCTCCTGTAAGAAATAATATAATGTATTTAAGTCTAAGGTAAAAATAACTTTAAACAAAAAGGTATGAGGGAAGGGAACATGTTATAAGATTTATTGCAGACCAATGTAGCAAATTAGAAAGGGAATGCATTCATGTTTGTATTCCAGAAGGTGGCTATTGTACTGCTTTCCTGCAGATGAGGAAGCAAAGTTTGATAATACATTATCTGAAGTGCTTTCCCAATGTATGTACCTTTGTATCAAAAGTGGGCAGCAGTGTTACTGATCTTGGCCTTCCTGTGGTTGGATACACATCAGGCTCTTGTATTGGGTCCCAATCCTTAGGGCCAATGTGTTATAATCTTCCTGAACTCTCACTGGCTGCATCTACACATGCGCTTAACTGTGGAGTAGACTAATTAGCTGTGGAGTAAAAAGTCATCATCTACATGTGTAACAGTATTAAGCTGCAGTAAATTAATTAATGCTGCAGTAAGAAAACACTATCCCTGACAGTGCTGTCTTACTCTGGGGTAACTTACTGCAATTCAACTCTAGCTCATACAGCTCCACACTTTCAGCACCCTCAGCCAGTCCTGATGATGGCACCCGAAGGCCAGTGCTGGTCCTCTATGCTCCCTGCCAGCCTGGGACAGCTCCGCCCTGGCTCAAATTGCTGTTGTCTTGGACGCACATGTAGACACTGTGCCCTGGAGTAGCTTACTCTGGCTCACACTGCTCTGGAGTTTATTGCTTAATATTAATTGAACGTGTAGATGCACCCAGTGGGTTGTAGCACTTTTTCTTCCCTTGGCCTTCCTGACACGTTCTGTGAGAAAAGCAAGGTAAGCCATCATAGAGATGATGCCCCATAGTCAGACTGTCTAAGGTCGCCAGGATTATTGCTGATGTTCAAGGGTCCCCAGGATTTAACCATGCCCTTCCTCAGAACTTGAGCTGTGCAGGCATTTTAAGATACAGACTGACCTGCCAGTGGCATGCACTAGGTGTAGCATGTCACACCTGGAGGTAAGCTTTGCACAGGGTTTCTGAGCATCACATGGCTTTAGATGCATGTGATGAACCCTGCACCTTTTTTTATGCCCTAACCTGTTCACCCTTCTGGGGCAATTTTTGACTTTGGATCAGGACTTCTGGGCATGACCAGGATCTTCCTCCTGCAGATCATGATTTGTCTTCCCAGGTAAATGACCAATCCCTCACTGTGAAAACATGCTGTCCTCTTCCACCGCTTCCTGTATGTCATGTTGAGGTGTCCCTGCTTTGTTACTTCTGTAAGTTCTTTCTACAATTCCTTGTTGGCTACCTCTGTCTCTTCTTGTTTGGAGAATGTCCACCCCAGCCTTCACCAGACAACCAAGGCAGACAATTTGGGGAAGAGAAGACTGAGGGGAGACTTGGTGGCCATCTGTAAGTGTGTATGGGGTGAATATCGGAAGCTGGGAGAAAAGCTGTTCACTAGGGCGCCCCATGGGAGGACAAGGAGCAATGTCCATAAACTGTTAGATTATGGTTTCAGGTTAGATGGAAGGAAGAACTTCTTTACTGTAAAGGTGACCAGAATCTGGCATAGACTTCTCAAGGAGGTGGTACAGTCCCCAACCTTGGAAGCCTTCAAGAGGAGACTGGACAGACACCTTGCTGGGATCATCTTCCTGCTCAGAGCAGGGCGGTTGGACTCAATGATCTTTTGAGGTCCCTTCCAGCCCTTAATTTCTATGATTCCCTGATTCTATAACTGTGGTCAAAGAGTTTTCCCTGCACAGGTGTACTTTTTGATATACTTTTTGCCCAGTTGTAATACAGTTGTTAAGGCTAATTGCTTTTCACTGCACCTAGTCTGGGAGAGGTGTGCTATAGACCTAGTCAGCAAAGTTTAGATATCTACTTACATAAAGTGACTCAGAAAAAATAGAGCAATTTCATGACTCTGCAATAGTAACCTCTGTTCCTAAACAGTTCAGATTTCCCAAACCATTGCACAAAGTAATATGTAGCTAAAGCATGACAAAGTAATAAACAGGACCTGGACAAATTAAAATGGAAGTTCAGTAATGGTTTGGCAGTTTCTGTGACATTTAGTTATCGACCTTGCATTTCCCTGGAGTGAAGCCTTCTCCTGTTGAAGTCAGGGCAAACTTCCACTGCTTCAGTGGATGCAGGGATAGCCTTCTCACTGTTTAGGTGCCACCTGTCACTCCTTTACTTATGGGCTACTTCTGCAATGATTTGCCTTGCTGTCTTCCTATACTCTTTTGAAAGAACTACAATGTGGATTCTAACTGCTGATTTTCATTCCACCTGCCTTGAAGAACTTATCAAGTGTTTGCTGGTTTTCCTGTCCTGAGATGATAATCATCAATTCATCACAGACAGGAGTAGATACAGCCAGAGTTCTCTGTTTGTTAGAAATCCATCTCTGTCCAGACAGTGCTTGCAGGCCTTGGGTATGTACAGAGAGAAACATAAGTTGAGTTTATTGTTCTTAAGCTCTTGCCCTAAAAAGGAGAAAGAGTTACTTCACAGGGACTTTTGCCATAGATCAGTTCTAAAGCATGATATAAAAGCCTGACAGTGTTATGGGTCTGACTTATGGGCTCCATCAGGTCATAGCAAATTAATAACACTTTCCCTTGGTAAAATTAAAATCGACTTTATCAAAGATAAAGAAACCTACTTGCTTTATTTATTAGTAGGAGTATGTGAATGCAGTGGAGTGGTCAGTCAACAGTGAGGGAACAAATTAATGTAGCTTGGGAATTGTTTCAGTATGCAAAGGAGATGCTCAGAAGCAGCTCAAAGGAACTTTCTAATATTGGTCTTTTAAATAATACCCTATAACCTAACACAAAGGAATAAATTGTGCCTAACCATTGAAGAGATTCTTGTAAGAGCTTGCTAAATATAACAGGCCAAATAATTTTGTAAGAGTGTATGGATCTTTACTATTGGTTTTTACTATCTCTAGTACCATTGGAGTAGTCTGTTATTAGTCTTTCCCAATAGTAGTATAATGTTTTATAAGGTCTCAATGTGGAAAACAGAAACTTGTTCGTTGTTGCTGTTTGTTCTGTATAGACTAAATTCTCTCAAGTTTTCACAGGAGGGTTTTTACATGGTCTGGAGCAGGGAATGTAATGGCCATGGCTCAAATGGCCCCCCATGCACTCAACTTTCCCTGTGTAATTGCAGTGGTCCCTCCTGAGTCTGACCCCCCTGTGCTATTGTGATGGCTGTTGTCTTGGCTGCAACACCTAGTTAACAGAGGAACCAGCAAAGCTTTAAGCATGTGAGCAATGCCAGAGTGCTTAATATACCTTCTTCAGGGCCAGATTTTAAATCAATTTAAATGGATGCTATTATATATAGGGTCACCATATGTCCCAGATGGGCTGGGACAATCCCAAATTTTGCAGGCTGTTCCAATTGGTGTTTAATTGAAGCAAAAGTCTTGGATTTGGCTGCTGCAGACAGTGGCAGAGGCTGCTGGCTGGCTCTAGCTGAACAGCAGCTGGAGATGGCGGGGAGGGGGAGGGGCTGGCCTGGGCACCGCTTCTCCTTCCTGGGGTGGGGAGGCTGGGGAGGGGTGGTGGGGGGAGGATTAGGCGGGCATGGAGGGGTGGGGCAGGAGGTTGTGGCATAGGCACCTGCATGGGATGAATCTGGATAGCCATTTGTCACCCGCAGCCTCCTGGCCTGCTGCTGTGCTGGCAAGGCCTAAACTATTCATGGTGGCCCTGGGCAGCTGTTGGCAGCAGGGGTGGGTGTTCCAGCCAGGTCCAGCATCTGGGCTTGGGGGATGAAGCCAGGCCACAAGCCTCTGTGCTGTCCTACCCCACTCCGCCATCAGGGCTCCTGGGAGCCGTGGGCTCAGTCGTGTGTGTGTGTGTGTGTGTGTGTGTGTGTGTGTGTGCTCGTGCACGTGGGCTCAGGGGTATGTGCACTGGGATTGGGGTGGGTGGGTGTAGACTTGTGTGTGTGTGCGTGTGAGGTCCGGAGGAGGTTGTATGCACCCCGCATCCTGGATTCCCTTATCCCATCCCAGGTTCCCTTAACAATTCACAGTCACCAGAACTATAGATCACTCAATCAACTGGTCTATATATCTATCGATCTATCTAATTCTGGTGACCATATTATTTTATTTATAAATCTGCACACACACAAACTCACATATATAGATCACACACACCTGTATATCTATATCTATATATGTGTGTGTGTATATCTGATGGGCTTTGATCCAGAGGTTTAAACAACCTACATTTTGGCTGAGCTCACTCTCCTTTTTTCGTCATTTTCTGGTTATGATTTTTGGGATGGTACAGTTAGTAAATATTGTGTTCAGGGCATGGGAGTGGGGAAAGGAATATTAATGGAAAGGATCCTCACACCTTGCTGCTTGCCTGCAATATCTACACGCTAACCTGTCTTGAGTGCATTTTCATGTGATGGTGGGATTGTAATTTAGAGAGCTAATGCCCTGGTTCTTTCTTATAAGCAAATATTCCTGGCTAAACAGCATCTCCCATGATCCTCCTCTCCTCTGCGCTCTCCTCTGACTGAGTTGCAGAGCACATCACAAGAATGATGTAATTTCTTCAGTGTCATGATTTCGATGACCTCCATGACTGCTGTGACAAAAGGAAGCCTTAGTCCTTTTCTGTGGCTAGTTTAGCACTTACTGTCAGGAGTACTCACTGAAACAGCACAGTCTATGTGAGCAGACTCCCAAGTGACATGGATTATTTATAACTACTTGATGTAATCAGAACTCTCTTCTTCAGGGCAACCGCATTATGTAGATATCTTCTGGGGACCAGTTGAACTAATAACTGTTGCGTAATTGTAACAAGTGGAGCCATAAATTCTGCTTCAGAGGGGCTGCAGCTGGCCGGTACCCAGGGGCTAAACATTGCTAGGTACAACGTAGATATAAAATTCAGGCTATTGGTCTTTTAGTGCAGGAGCTGCTTTAACAAAGATTAAAGACTAGATCTTGCCCCTCTTGAAAACAATGGCAAAATTCCACTATCATCAGTGGTGCAGGATTCAGGTTGTTATGAAAGAAGATGAAATGCACTTAATTACAGGTTTGTTCTCATATTTATTCATCAAATATTTGATGTAAAATCTTTAAAACCACTTTGATTTTAAAATATTCTCCTTGTTGAGGCAATGGGCTCCCCATATAAAGAGGGTTCTCTATGTTCCAAAGCTATAGCTAAATGAATATATACTACTGTGACTTTGCTAAAGGCCTCCACCCTGTAATACAATCCGTGTAGTAGAGCGATGTCCTGGTTTGGACTTTACTGACTTCAGTGGGTCTCAGGCACTAAAAATCATTTTACCCCTGCATTTGGGTAACAAGGAAATATCACAACGATATGATTGAATCCAAGAGAGAATTTGATCCTGATTGGCTATAGGAGATGCTCCTGTGGCCTCTGCCTGACCAGGTTTGCCAATTGCAGGCTGCTCCAAAGCGAGTTGCAAAATGACATCTAAGAGTTAAGCCAGATCAAGAGAGAGCAAAACCTTGCAATCTTTCTGTACAACAGAAGCTGGCAGCAGCTGGAGCGTTGCTGGTTACGGTGAATTGCAGTTCCCTCAAGATCCAGGACAGGTTTTTATCGGGGAGATTATCATAATCTTTGCTCTTACTTTGATTGTATTTCTTTGCTCTCAAAACTGTTGCACTTCTGTCGACCATTGTGCTGCTTTCATTCATTGGTTCATTTATTTATTTATAGGCCTGAAGTTAGCCTCAATGTTTTCCATAGTTTCAGGTCACTAGATGATCAGCTGATTTACCCAATTTATTCCCTGGTGTGTGACAAGAAAGACCTGGGTCAAGCAATGAGTCATAAACTTCCATTTTTAATTCACTGTGGTTGGAATACAGTGATCTGCACACTGCCAGTCATCCACCATATTGATGAGATTAGCTGGTAATTAAAAACTCAGCCAAGCCAGGCAGAGGGAGATGACTCAATTAGCAGAATGTCACTGAATCTAATTTACTTTGCTTATCACAGATTTATTCTCTAATGAATTAGAAAAGAAGAGCAGGACACCTTCAGAGGGAGATCTAGGGGCTTAAAGGCTTAAATACTTTCTAACCCCTTTATGCTTCATGGTTTGGTTAGCAGGAAGTGCGCTGATACTGCTAATCGCACAGAATGGCTGGTTACTGATAAACGTTTCTTCAGATAGTGTATGAACAGAACTAGTACTGTCTCCTATTTCATATGAAAGCTGCTGGTTAGGTCAGACCTTTCTTTGTTTGTAAATCTTCATCTTACCTTTCATATTTTTTTAATTTGATTGTAAGTAGCAACTTTTGATGTAATTTCATTAGATATTTGCTCAGTTACAGCATTCAATTTAGCTGATCATGAAGCTGACACCAAATGTGACACTTCACAAATGAAAGCATTAGGACAGTATGGGCTATACAAGCACCTCAGAAATAGAATTTTTCCATTATATCATAAATTTCAATATATTTTTCAGTGTTTTCCCTATGCCATCTGTGATCTAATTATTAATAATTAGAATAATTTATTTCATTATAGACCTCTAGACATATTTTAAGAGACTGTTGTACAGTTGATTTTTTTTGTTGAGCAGAGGCTATAAACTATTAATATGCCATTCTCTTCCTACTACATATGGCATAAAAAGGCTAACTTGAGTTGATCTAAGATCTAAGTGCCTTTATCGAGTCCTGCTTAAGTTATCAGTGGGTTTCTACATGGTCTGTAGAGGTCTGCAGATATAGTTCAAGTTACAGAATTGGAACTATGGGTTGCAAGTCTTTTCTCCCGTTATAGCAGGTATGTTGCTGCCATATATATGGCGATTGTGTATAAACAGATGCCTATCTGAAGCTGAGTAAATTATTTCTGACTCGGTGAACGGACCATTATTTCAGCCAACCCCCTCAACCTGTTAACGTTATTCATAACTATAACAGAAACATATGAAGATTTCAAAGCAGTTGATTGGATTACCTCCCTTCACAGAGGCAACCCAAGCTGGGAACCATAATTACATTCAGTGGACTGTTCTAGAAGCTGTAAAAGATTTGCATTTTTAAAGCAAGTGCACGATCTGGAGTTGCCAGAAGGAAGGGCTGATGAGAATGGAAGTGGAGGGGAGTCAGAGGTCTCATTTTCTGCCATGACTGTTGCCTAAGCAAACAGAGGCAATGACATGATGATACTGTGATGGTCTTCATGCTTCACCATTTTCATTAACAATGAAGTACTTTGTGCAATGCAGCTTCAGCAGAAAGGGCCAATGTGCATAGATAGATTACTGTTCAGGGGTAGACACAAGTAGCAAGTATTTCACAGCTCCCTGGACATTATTCTGTAACCTTTCCTTCTCACTATTTTCACTCTATAAATCCTTATTTCTAGCTCCAGTAGCTCTCCATATCATACAGAAGCAGTTCAATGAGTAATATACATCCATTAGATGGCTTTTCTCTTTCCTGTCTCAGCTAAAAGTAAAATAAGCCTTTTTTCCAGAGATTCACTCTCTGGTGAACATATCCTTCTAAGCTAGATTGAAAAAAAGCCTGCAAGCTCACTAAGGTATAACCATTAGGCTCCTAATGAAAAATAAGTCTAAATTCCCTTCACTGAGTTGTTGGAGTGGCAGAAGCCAGGAGTTACTGGGTAATCTTCAAGTAACGCTACATGATGTCCATGAAGAAGAGAGTGTGTGTGCACGCGCGCATGCACTCACTGAGAGAATTTTTAGAAAAAAGTGATTTTTTTTTTTACATTTTTATATTGGGGCAATAACTGTTATTTATTATTTGGACAGTGTTCTTCTCAGACTTGTAAGACACAGCCCTATGGCAATGGTTTCCATCTTTCTGGGAGTGTGTGCCACTTTTGGTTTAAGCCTGGCACATCCAGGTAAATGTCCACCAAGCTAGTGGTTCCTCTTGTAAGTGCTTCTCTCTTAGTTTGGGAATCACTGTACAGTTCAAGGGCCAAATCTTGATAAGCTTCCCTATAGTGAGAAGCTCTTTATTTTACATGTAATCACATTGGCTTCTGGGAGTTGGAATAAATTCCTACAGAATGTGTGTAAGGATATCAGAATCTGGCCCTAAAATATATATATATGAAAGAGTCAGGAAAGAGAAATATTTACACAAGTATCAGCTACATCTGTCAGATCTTTGCCCAGATATCTTAGTTGGTAACTTCTTGAAGGTCGGGAGAGGAAGCTGCCATCCTTTTATCACATAATTAATTAGATGGATTTATTTCTGCTGGCTGAACATGATGGAGGGGGACTTGAGTGGATGGACAGTTATGAAAGGAAGAAGTTGAGAGAGAACTTAAAGACAGGGAGAAGAATCTTGAAAATGTTGGTGAAGGGAGACCAACAGGAGGAATTCAAGGGCAAGGAGAGACAGATCATGAAGAACTATGGGAAGCAGGATGGTGGGAGAAGTTGAGCACTGCATATGCTGGTGAGGCTGAGTTTTTATAGCATGCTAGGGGACGCCTCAGGAAGGGAACCCCTTGACTAGATGTGTAGTAGTTTTGCTTGTGAGGGCAAGGTATCCTTTCCAAAATAGAAAAAGACCAAAGGAAAAGGGGATCATCACAAGATCATTCCTGTTGAATGGGGACCTGGGGGGGAAGGAAAATCTACTGACATGACACTTGGCCTCCAAAGTTCCCCCACAACAAAAGGAAACTGTAAGAGTCCATTTAGGCTGCACAGATATATTCAAAGGTAGTGACATGCAAGTAGTCATTCAGAAAATTATTAAGCCACTTTTACATCATTCCTCTTTCATATGACTTACAAATCTGGCCCAACAGAAAGAGTTTGAGCCAACCAACTATGTAGATTTAAACTATCATTGTTTATAGGGAAATGTGACCATAGTTTTTCAGGTGCTCACATAGCTGGTGATAATTTCCAACCTTGACATCTGTGAGAGTTTTTGATACATCCCTGTAATCCATGCTTGGGCCCCTGTTAGGTCCTTCAGGATGTTTTCCTTCCCTGTTATTCTTCCCCCTATAGCTAAGCAACCTTAGTCAACTCTTACTAATTTCACTAGAGAGAATCTGGAAATACCCGGAGAGCACAGAGATCATTAGTAGCAGATAATAAGGTGCAGGGAAAGCTTATTCTGCTTTTGAGGGACAGGATAGGTTTTAGAGAGGACCTGATTCATTTGTATGCAACAAAGTTGATACTGTGCAGTGTCACATATAATCTACTATTCACAGATTAGAAGGACAAGGGAGTGGGTACTTTAGTGGTATGCACAGGTTCTCTCTAAACTTGTGTCTCTCTAGCAGCTGCACAGTAATTGGAATCCATACATATATGGATTCCAATTACTGTGGAATTAATATTTTATATATATAAAATCACAAGAATTAGTCATTGAAAAGCCTGGTATTTGTGTTGTTGCAAAACTGTGGTTGTGTTACTTCAGGAGTGGTTGACCCATGGCACAGGAAGCTTCTGTCTGTGGCACATGACAGATCAGGGAGGGGGCAGACAGCACAGTAGCAGAAAGGGCAGGAAGCAGAAGGCAGAGCAGGAGATCAGACAGGAAGCACAGGGCAAGATCCAGAAAGCAGAGCAAGAACCACAGTGTAGAGAGCAGAAAACAGAGCAGCAGATTAAGCAGAAGAAAGGGATTGGAGTGGCCCTCTTGGAAAACGCAGGGTTACTTTGTGGCACACCTGCCCAAAAGCTTGGCCCCTAATGCATTACTTGATGGCAAGGAGTTTTCTCAGTGCCCAAAAGCACACTGTGCAATTTGTAGGCAGATGCAAAAACACAGTTTCCTTCTCAAAGAAATTAAAATCTAAACTGAGATCTGAAGTAACTGAGAGAGACAAAAGTAGAGGAAGGAAATTAGGAAACTTGAACCCAAAGGTTGAGTATTGTTGTTGCCATTGACAAACCTGGAGGCCTGCTGAACACTAGGTTGACTCAAACATCATAAGAACTAAAGGTGTCCTTCTACTTTTACAATAAGAAACTAAAGCCCAATAGGAAAAATCGCAAAGATGTATATTCAGTGACAATATTTCCACTCTTGAGTCAAAAAAGATCACTATCAATCACAAATGAGAGCTAATATGAGACCTGTAATAGAGTGAGATTTAAGAATCATTTAACAGTGGTCTATATTTATGCTAGCTAAATAAAATTTCCTTCCTTAACCTAGCCTCTCAAGGCCATCAACAAATGAATGACAATGACCTAGGCCTTCATTATCCTGTCATTATACAGAATCTTCCGTTAATTTATGTATAGAAAGAAAATAGTTATGTACGGCTCCATTAGCTGCATAATTATAGCATATATTACAAAACATCACAAAATGCTGTATGTGAATGCAAACTATCTGTGCTTACCAGGAGCCTGCAATGGCTGTATCCCTGAGGACCTGATACTGCTGCCCTTCCTTATGGATGTAGTCCCCATGAAAGGTATTGAATGAGATTCTGAACTCAGTTACACTGGTTAGGATGGTAGTAACTCTACTGGCTTTAGTGAAGTTATTCTAGGTTTAAACATGGGTAACTAAGCCCAGAATCTGTCCCAATGAGGCTTTTTACCTGAGGAAGGAACAAAGCTTCAGTTAGATCTGAGGGAACCTCCCACAAGAAACAACCTGTCTCCTTGAATTTTAAGTAGTAACCAGCTCTTGGGACCGAATCGTGTTCCCATGGTGTTTGGCCAGTAAAAGCAGGGTCAGGGCCCTTGAATCTTAAGGTTAGTGGGGAAAACACAAATGTGAAATGTCAATGGTACTAGTGTATCACTCGATGGAAAGGGTGAAGTATGCTTTAGGACAGGGGCACACAAATTTCTGACTTTATGGGCCAGCTCAACCCTGTGTGCCCAGACCCAGCTGTGCACGGGCCTGCCCATGTATCTGGATCCTGCCACATGCTGGTGCAATCTGGCATACAGGGCCATGTTTTCTGGCCCTCAGGGCTTCCCACAGTTCTGAAAATTTGGCAGCAGGGAAGCAGCAATTAATGCTGCTCCTGTTTCCCTGCTGCCAAATTTCCAGACCCTTGGGGGAGTCTTATGGGCCAAATGACGTGGCACTGTAGGCTAAATCTGGATATGGGCCAGGGGTTGAGCACCCCTGCTTTAGGGTGAGGAGACTTGACAAGCAAGTTATGGAAATGGGATAGTGGGATATATAAAGAGCTGAGAAACTCCAGCCCTTTGCGTATATCTGCTGAACTGCAAAGTCACATGCCCAGTATCATATCACTCCCACGGAGTACCTTGGACAGCACCCGGTACCCTTCCTTGGGCATCATCTGCAACCACTTTGTTCTCCTTTCTCCTGCCACTGCTGCTGCTTAACACAGTTCATACTGAAACAGTCTCCAAATAATAATCCTCATGATAGACCGCTGAGATGATGGGTCATTTGCTTATATGTTTTGTGGAGGTCTTAGGCTATAGCTCCTGTCTAAAACCGCCGATACTTGTCTGAGGCATCTAAGCAGAAATGGTGTGAGGGTGTGTTGGAATAATGAAATAATGGATTTGTTCCCTCCATGATCAAATCTTAGACTTCATAGGAAAATCTCTCACTAGGAAACTCATTGATGTCCACCATATAGAGTTCTATTCCTGCAGCAACAAGTTCAGTGTAAAACCAGGAAATGATTTTCTGAGGCTGGTTTCTTTTTTGCTGGTTTCAAAGTCCTGGCCGGGAATGCACTAAGGATGTCCCTTGGAGTCATTTTCCCCACCACAACCTTCCCCTTCATTAGAATGTGAAGTTCTGGAATGCAAATCTATATTAAACATTTAAAACAACTGACATGAACCTATAATTTAAACAGAAAATGAAAGGATTTAGGAAACTTCCACAAGTGACATTTATATTCTAAGATTAATCTGCTAGCATAGTGTTCATAACTTTCCAGATTTCTATTTGCTTATGTATGAGAAAAATTTCTCTGCTAGACTGACTATAGCGATTAGTTAAATTACTCATACATCCATTATTTAAAAAGACTTTATTCCACTTTAAGCCGGCGTTTGTTTAGCACCATCTGATAATAACTTTCTGCTTGAATAATGACCACTAATTTTGTTTATGGCACTTGAATGTCAATCATGAATTTTTTTGCAACTGAATTCAGGCCTGTAGATTCTGAATGTGTGTATATAGATATGCTTTTCTATAACAAGTCTCATAGATTTGTATGATGGTTTGCAGAAGTGGTCTATGTGGGCATGTGAATCCTGGTTGATGATGAGCACTCACTCTGTGTATCTGTATTCAACTGCAAGCTCCATTTGGTATGTGGGGATTGTCTGCTACCCTTGTTCCCCTTTCATGTATGTGCTGTAATGAGCCTCTTGGAAGGTGACTGGAGAAATTCTTACACAGGGACAGCAGTAGAGGGTTGTTAAACTTTTATGACCATGTATTTAAATGGAACAATCTTGGACAAAGCAATAGCTATCAGCCAGCATAAGCCCATTATTTTAAGCCTGAATCATAATGGTTAGAGGGCTTAGGGAGGAATATGGGGGACTTTGATAATCTGATGATGCTTCTCAAAGGTCAACTAGTAGTTATAAAGAGGCTGAAACTAGGTGCTTAAGAGTCAGCAAGCACAAGGCAACTGGCTGCAGAGAAGATAGACTTCATATACCAGAGAAAAAGCCATGTGCTGGGGCCCTGGAAAGGAAAGGAAGATCCTGGACTCTTTTGAGAACTGTGGCCTAAGCCTGAAAACAGTTCATGAGTAGTGAGGCAGGAAGGCAGGGAAGTCAGGATTCATTATGTTATCTAGATTGGTGTCTCTGCCTGCCTACATTTTCAAATATCCCCATAGATCTCCACAAGGCTGAGGCTCTGGGAAATGGTATCCATCAACAATAGGCTAACGGAAGGCATCATTCTGAGAGAGAGCCAACATGGCTTTGTTATGGGTAGGTCATGCCTGACCAACCTCATTTCCTTCTATGACCAAGTGATGCATCACCTGGACAGGCGGGGAGAGGCTGATGTTATTTACTTGGATTTCAAAAAAGCCTTTGACTTGGTCTCCCATGATGTCCTCATGGTAAAATTGGGGAGCTGCAGCCTCAACAACCTTACAGTCTGACTGGGGAACTGGCTCTGTGGCCAGACCTAGACAGTGATTGTTGATGGAACCGAGTCAACATGGCACATGGTGACCAGTGGCATCCCCCAGGGCTCAGTTTTCAAACCAGTACTCTTTAATATATTCATGTCAGAAGTGGACTGGCTAAATTCACAGATGACACCAAATTATGGGGAAGTGTGGTCACTCTAGAGGATAGACTGAGGATTCAGGCTGACCTGGACAGGCTTGCAAGCTGGGCAGATCAAAACTTGATTAACATTTAACATAGAGAAATGCAAGGTGCTCCCCCTCGGGAGAAAGAACCCACATCATACCTATAGGCTTGGCAGTGCTATACTCACTAGCACCATGACTGAAAGAGACTTGGGGGTCATGACTTATCACAAGATGAATATGAGCCACCAATGCGATGCTGCAGCTGGCAAAGCAAATAAAATCCTGATTTGCATCTACTGATGCATCTCAAGCAAGACCCAAGATGTCATCCTCCCGCTTTACTCGGCCTTGGTGAGGCTGCAGCTGGAGTACTGCATCCAATTCTGGGCTCCACACTTTAAAAAGGATGTGGAGAAGCTTGAGAGAGTCCAGAGGAAAGCGAAGCGCATGATCAAAGGTGAAGAGAGCAGGCCTTATGAGGAGAGGCTGAGAGGCATGGGACTGCTCAGCCTGGAGAAGCGTAGGCTCAGGGGGGACTCGGTGGCAGCCTGCAAGTATATAAGGGGTATGCACCAGCAACTGGGAGAACATTTGTTCATCAGGGCACCCCAAGGGAAGACAAGGTCAAATGGTCCAAACTGCTGAACGACCATTTTAGACTGGACATAAGAAAAAACTTCTTTACCATCCGAGCCTCCAGAGTCTAGACTAGCCTCCCCCCCAGAAGTGGTGCAAGCATCTACTCTGGACACATCCAAGAAGCATTTGGATGCTTATCTTGCTGGGGTCATCTGACCTCAGCTGACTTCCTACCCTTTGGGCAGGGGGCTGGACTCAATGATCTTGCAAGGTCCCTTCCAGCTCTAATGTCTATGAAATCTGTGAAATCAATGGTATACCTAAGGAATTTGGGGACTCAGCTCCTAAGGAACTTGGGCACTCAGCCTTGGTCCTAGGGTGAGACATTCTGTACCAATGAAATGTGTTTTCTCTACTGAGGGAAACTTCGAAGCATATGTTTCCAGCAGTAGAGAGCTCTGTGATAATTTGTAATCCAAAATGTGTATGAATAGGTCTCAACTAAGAGCAAGATGTAACCCCCCCCCCCCCCCACCACCCCACAAAAAAGCTCATCTTTTCAGGTTCATTTGAGAGTGCTGTCTGCAAAGTACTGGATGATATGTAGTAGGGTATCTAGAAGACTAGGGAAGAGTTCATGCCATAGCAGATCTGTGAAACATTCAAAACATGGCAAGAAGGAAAACCAAGTGAATGGATAAAGGTGGCAGGACATAAAACCAAAAACATGCTTACCTGCTCTGGCCTGGAGATTTGGATCCCAGCTTTCTCAAACTTGGAACTGTGCGTGGGCTATTCAGGAAGACATCCTGTTCTGATGTGCCTGATGGAAATAGGCTTGCACTGGAGACAGTGAAGGAGGATGTGCATGGAGAAAGCATGGAGTTCTCCTAATTTGCACTGTGTGAGAGTCCAGGAGCCCCCCTGGAGCAGGACTGCCATGTGCTAGGTTCCAAACAAACACACAGAAAATAGATGATCTTCTTGGCAGTGGACTTAAACTCTAATTTTGTCTTGGCTTGTATTCAGACACCCATGGAACAGGATCAGGAGTAGGGACTATGAGCTCCCACCCAGCTCTACAGACACTCTTTCAAGGGAGAGGCACTGCTGAGTGAAAGAAGGTGACTTCCCCTCTTAGTTGAACTGAGACATAACTCTAAAATCCTGAAAAATGTGGCTGTGCTGTCTCATGAGGAACCTTTGAAAGAATTGCAAAGTAGCACACCCTTCTTATTCATGGCAGTATTATTAGGTCTCCCAGTAACAGCAAAACAGGAACAGAAAGAATGAAGCTTAATGGCTCAGGTGTGAAAACCCTGCAAGATGGAGCCAAAAGTAAACCTGGAGTACAGAAAACTGGCAAGGGAGAAATGATGTGTGTAGTAGGCAGTCATCAGTCCTTCTGGATCACAGTGTATGCATTAGAGGTCACCAGGACCTTTGACATGTACATCTGGGCAGGAGTATGGAGGCTGCCCAGATCTTCCATCCCCTCCAGTTTAGACAGAATTCAAAGGCCAGACCAAGTCTGTAGTTGTATGTAGGTCTGGGAATTGAACCCAGATCTCCTGCAGAGCAGACAAAGATTCTACTACTGAACTGCAACAGCAGGTTATAATGTGCAAGTAGTGGGAAAAATAATAAATGCAAAAACTAATTAGGTGGCATTGACTGGATTTCTGTAAACTTACAGAAGTAAATTATGCATAATTGTTGGTTGAACATAATCCTCAACCTCTTCTGTTATTTGCCTTGAAGACAGCAGAGAGCAGATGGAAAACAAACCTAACTGTCCAACTGTGGACTCCCCTCATTTACAAACACCTTTGCAACCTGCTCCCCCCAATGGCCAGTGAGCTGCACTGGGCACAAGAACCCGGTCTTCAGGATTTGGCTTAATTAGAATTTAAGCTGAATGTAAATGAGACAGTGCTATTATAAATACGCAGGAGAAGCACATCATATTTCTGCCATTTAAAGAGCAAATTTTCCTAGGTTATAAAGTGTTCAACTGTCCTGTTATCCTGGGCTTCACTGTAAAGATATCTTTATTGTTCATCCTCTATTCTGGAGAAGTTACTTTAATTTATGTACAATGAATTTATAGTAAATATGAAGGGCAAATATCTTATTGTAGAATATTTCAGGAACTCTGTGATGACTGGGTAATGACTTGTGATGACTGCTGCGTTTTATACCACACTTTGCTGTTAACTTGTCCTCTTCCATTTCCCGGTTGTTAAGGCCACTTCTATTACTTGTCTTCTCTGCCCGTCTCCGGTCCTTTAATCATAATGCATGTACACTGCACAGTGGGATGATTGTGCATTGCAGCTCAAGGTGCTGGTCTTGATTTATAAGGCTCTAAATAGTCTGGGACCTATAGACCTAAGGGACCAACTTCTCACTTATGCCCCATCGTGATCCCTAAGGTCAGCTGAGAGCAACCTCCTCCAAGTATCATGAATGTACCAAGCTTACCTGGTGAAAGCACGTGGGAGGTCCTTCTCAGTAGTCACTCCTTTGCTCAGGAACTCCCTCCCTCCTGTGGTCTGCCAGAGCTTGAGCCTGGACATCTTCCAGAAGTGCTGCAAGACTTTTTTTATCTGGGCAGGCATTTAGCAAGCAAGGTAATGTTGGGGTATTGTATGGGGAACTCTCATTTAATTTTGTATCTATTTTTATAAGTTAGGTTTTTTTCCCCTCTGTAAGTTGCTTTGAGTCTTTTTTGAGGGGGAAGGCGAACATACACATCTGAGAAGTAAATAAATGATGATTACCATTTATTTGGTAATCCTCTGGCCCACTGCCAGCCCACTGACCACTACCCTATGCTCCTTATCCATGTGGGTGTGAATGACATGGCTCGGAGCACTCCTAGCCGAGTCATGAGGCGCTACAGGGATTTGAGAGCAGGGACAAAGGGGTTGGGGGTGTAGGTGGTTTTTTCTTCGATCCTCCCAGTCTTGGGCTATGGGCTGAGGAGGGAGAGGAGGATTGAGGTAGTAAACCAAGACTGTGGCACTGGTGTCATCAGGAAGGCTTCGGCTTCCATGACCACAGTCCGCTCTTTGGTGAGAGGGGCAGTGAGCTGCTGCGAAGGGGTGGCCTCCACCTCTCTCCATTGGGGAGGAGGCTCTTCTCAGCCAGACTGGCTGACCTGCTCCACCGGGCTTTAAACTTAGCCCACCGGGGGATGGGGGGGGGACTACTGCCACTGCTGGCCCACTGAGCAACCCTTGCAAAGCCAGCAGGCCAAGGAACTTAAGGGAGCCCATCCCTGCCCCAGCCCTAGAACAAGCTGTAGGCAAGGCAAGGGCCCCTAAAGGGACATTTGCCTACATGTACACAAATGCCAGGAGCTTGGGGAATAAACAGGAGGAACTTGTCCTCCTGCTTAACAGAAATAATTACTATGTCATAGGGATAACAGAGACCTGGTGGGACTCCATCCATGACTGGACCACAGGTATAGACAGCTATACTTTGTACAGGAGAGATTGAGTGGACCAAAGGAGCGGGGGCATAGCTCTGTATATCAAGGAAAGCTACAAGTCCCTGCAAACCTATATTGGCACCCAGGGTGGACGACTGGAGACCCTCTGAGATTAAAATCCGTGGGGAACATGGCACAGGGGACACGATGGTGGGAGTCTATTACAGACCTCCTACCCAGGATCAGGAGCTTGACCAGGAGTTCACCAGGGAATTGGCTGAGGCCGCATGCTTCCAGTGCACAGTTGTCATGGGAGACTCCAACTACCCAGACATCTTGTGGGAAGAGAGCTCGGCCAAATCCGAGTGGTCGCAAAGCTTTCTCTCATGTGGAAGAGCTGTATCTAGCACAAGAGGTCTACTGGCCAATGAGAGGTAAAGTGCTGCTTAACCTGGTACTGGCAAGGGGGGGCAGCCTAATCAGTGACCTAACAGTCAAAGGGAAGCTGGGTGACAGTGACCATGAGCTGATCACCTTCCCCATCCACCATAAAGCTGGCAAGTCAGTCAGCAATACAGAAGTCCTCGACTTCAGAAAAGCTAACTTTGACAAGCTCAGGAGGCTTGTTGGCAAGGCCCTAAGGGACCATGACCCAAAGGGGAGGGGAGTTCAAGAAGAGTGGTTGCTTCTCAAGGGAGCAATCCTGGATGCACAAGCAAAGTCTATTCTGTCTCAGAGAAAAGGCAGGAAAAGAGCACAGCAGCCCCCTTGGCTCTACAGCAGACCTCCTGCGCCTAAAAAAAAAAAGACCTACAAAGGATGGAGGACTGGATCCACCTCCAAGGAGGAATATTCTTCACTGGTCCGGACTGCAGTGAGAGAACCAGGAAAGCCAAGGCTGCGACTGATCTCCAACTAGCTACAAGTATCAAGGACAATAAAAAGTCCTTTTTTAGATATGTGGGGAACCAAAGGAAAATCAAGGGTAACATTGGTCCCCTGCTAAACCAGATGGGACAACTGACAACCTATGCCCAGGAAAAAGCCAACTTGCTAAATGTGTACTACATTTTTCACCAGTCTCAAGGGATGCCCCAGCCCATTACGGGATCGCAACGCCTGGATGTGTTTTCCCGTGGGGTCAGGCCAATGCTTAGGATCTCAATATCGCGCTGTTAGACAGGAGGGCATGGTGTACAATTGCACATTCACACACACAAAAATCAAGTAGGTGCACACACACACTCTAGGTGCATACACCACAACCAGATGTGCGCGCACATGCGCGTGTGCACACATATACACACACACACACACACACACACACACACACACACACACTACTGACTCAGGCGCATACACATCCAAAATTACCAGCCTAGGCACATGCACACCTATCACCAATTCAAGCATCTATAGACTATACACACCAAAAGTTAGACAAAAATCAATTGTCAATACCCACATGCCCAATACACATACATGGATCACTAATTTGTATATCACACACACAATGACATATATATATTCACCAGTTCACACACAAACCACCCACCTACACATAAACACAGGTGAGTTCCTAACTTGGATGGTACGATATGTATGTGCATGTTTGGGGTACTTGGGATACCTGGGGGAAGGTTAAGGTGAGAGAGAAAGCGTAAGGAGTGAAAATTGCTGGAACCGGGATTAGAACCAGTACACTAGAGAGAAGCTGACTGAGGAACTGAGGTTTGGGGTTGCTTAAGGTTGAGTGGCCCCATGGTTACTCGAGGTCACTGGTGCAAGGGGAAAAAGCCCAGTGGCAAGGAGGAAACAGCCAGGAAAGAAAGAGAGGCAGACAGTTGGGAGCTTGGGGCTAGATAGGTGGTGGCAAGGAGGAAACAGTCCGGAAACAAACAAAAACCCAACTTGGGGTTTCAAAATGACCGGTTTATTAAACAGACAACACACTACACAACACCATAAAGTTATTGGTGCACATGCACACGCTCACAAGCACAAGCACAAGCACTCACAATGGCAGCAGGAGAAAGAGACTCAATGGAAAGGTTGGAGTCCAGGTAGGGAAGAGAAACAGAGTCCAAGTGCTTTGTTGAAGAGAGGGTGGGGGTGATAGCTACCTATCTAGGCTGGAAAGGTGTCTGTCTAGCAGGTGTTGTCCAGAGGGGGGTCACCGGCAGGGCTCTGGGTGGATAGGTGGTGTGGCATGGTGCTGGTCCAGATGGAGAGGGCGTCCCAAGGAGTCAGTCCTCACTACCCCTTTTTATGGAGCAGACTACCTATGGTCTCCTATGGGGAGGGCATGTCTAGGCAATGTCAGTCCTGTTCCAGAGGGGTCCAGATGTTCTTACTGAGCCTGTTCTTACTGAGTTACTGTTCATACGTGCAGCCTTGGCACCATGGTGGGTTGTCTCATCTTTTGTTTCTTGAATGCCGAGGGTGGTTCCAAGGGCTGGGTCGCTGGTCCAGGTATTGGTGTTGATGGTTCGAACATTCAGAGGGAGCTATCTTTAGACCTACTGCCCTTGTCTCTCAAGCACCTTCATTCATCCCCATTCATTCAGGAACCAAGTTACATAGGAGGGGTAGGTATGAGTCATAGGTTACAACATACTTACACAACAGGGCATGGGCACAAGATGGAGACTTGACAAATAAAATGGAAATTTGGCATGACTTATGCTAACTTACATATGTAGGCCTAAATCATATAGTATCAGTAAAAATCAATATAAACATAATAATCATACAATATAAACAAATAAAAACCAAAACAAATACAACTTGCTACCAAAATAAAATGCTGAAGCTTATTCTATGTCTTAGCTCACTTATATTTATCTATAGGGAATAGAGAGGCAGAGAAAAAGTCAGAAATGGTTGGGGAAGGGAATGCATTTTAAAATTATAAAAAAAGAAAAACAGGGGTTTTTGCTTCAGGTGAGGGTGATTCCTTACCCTCCATCAACGCTGACCTTGTGAAGAACACCTTGAGAGGCTGGACACCTTCAAGTCATCCGGCCCTGACAGTTTATGCCCCAGGGTAGTCAAGGAGCTGGCGAGCATCATAGCTCAGCCCCTGGCATGGATCTTCGAGAACTCCTGGTGCCCTGGTGAAGTGCCTGAAGATTGGAAGATGGCCGATGTGGTGCCTATCTTCCAGAAATGGAGGAAAGTGGATCCGGCAAACTACAGGCCCATCAGCCTGACCTCTATCCTGGGGAAAGTCTTAGAAAAGATTATCAAAGATGCCATTCTTAACAGACTTGCCAATGGCAACATCCTGAGGGATAGGCAGCATGGGTTTGTTGTGGGTAGGTATTGCTTGACCAATCGTATTTCCTCTTATGACCAGGTGACCAATCACCTGGATAAGGGAGAAGAGATTGATGTCATATATCTTGACTTTAAAAAAGCCTTTGATCTGGTATCCCATGATCACCTCTTAGCAAAACTGGCCAACTATGGCCTTGGCTACACCACAAACCTCTGGCTGGGGAATTGGCTCTGTGGTTGGACCCAGAGAGTGGTGGTTGATGGAAGTCAATCACTGTGGTGCCCTGTGACCAGTGGGGTCCCCCAAGGCTCTGTCCTTAGGCCAACATTATTCAACATCTTCATTAATGATGTAGACATTGGTGTCAGAAGCAGACTGGCCAAGTTCGCTGATATCACCAAACTTTGGGGTAAAGCATCCACACCTGAGGACAGGAGGGTGATCCAGGATGACCTTGACAGGCTCAGGAAAAGGGGGGACGAGAACCTGATTGTGTTTAACACCGAAAAATGCAAGGTTCTCCACCTTGGGAAGAAAAACCCACAGCATGCTTATAGGCTCGGCAGTGCTACGCTGGCTAGCACTATGGATGAAAAGGACTTGAGGGTCATGATTGACCACAAGATGAACATGAGCCTTCAATGTGATGCTGCGGCTAGTAAAGTGAGCAAAACGCTGGCTTGCATCCATAGATGCTTCAAAAGCAAATCCCAGGATGTCATTCTCCCCTTGTACTTGGCCTTGGTGAGGCCACAGCTGGAGTACTGTGTCCAGTTTTGGGCTCCACAATTCAAAAAGGATGTGGAGAAGCTCGAGAGAGTCCAGAGGAGAGCCACACGCATGATCAGAGATCAGGAAAACATACCTTATGACGAGAGGCTGAGAGCTATGGGACTATTCAGCCTGGAAAAGCACAGGCTCAGGGGTGATTTGGTGGCTGCCTATAAGTTTATTGGGGTGCTCACCAGGATCTGGGGGAACGTCTGTTCACCGGAGCATCCCAAGGGATGACAAGGTCAAATGGTCACAAACTCCTCCATGACCGTTTCAGGCTGGACATAAGGAATAACTTCTTTACTGTCTGAGTCCCCAAAGTTTGGAATAGACTGCCGCTGGAGGTGGTTCAAGCACCTGCTTTGAATGCCTTCAAGAGAAATTTGGATGTTTATCTTGCTGGGATCCTGTGACCCCTGCTGACTTCCTGCCCCTGGGGCAGGGGGCTGGACCTGATGGTCTTCCAAGGTCCCTTCAAGCCCTAATGTTTATGAATCTATGAAAAACCAGTCAGGATCTCAGCAATAATGGTCCTATTTTTCTCATTAAATATCAAGTATAAAACAGACATAGCAAGTATTCCTTGGACCACTTCTGTTGTTCTACATGTAAAATGAAACTGAGGAAGTCTGAAGTTTTCTAGATGAAGATGATGGTTACTCATTTTCTTAAAACTAGAGAAACGTTGACCAGGAAACTAGCACTATTCTTGTGTGTGCACTCCCTTTATCCCCCCCGAC
Organism: Alligator mississippiensis; assembly: GCF_030867095.1. Taxonomy (NCBI): domain Eukaryota; kingdom Metazoa; phylum Chordata; order Crocodylia; family Alligatoridae; genus Alligator; species Alligator mississippiensis. Next base: position 44,415,099 of record NC_081836.1, on the reverse strand, counting down.
ACTCCTTTGTTTGGAAAACTCTCCTTTTGGTAGCTTCATTGTTGATATTGTGGGAGTTGTATTTTCTAATTTCCCACAGGGTACCTGAGAAACACCTCCAGAATGTTTTAAAATAACTTAGCTTTTGAAGTTGCCTGAAAGGATCAAAGGCAATCAAGTCTATCAGGCTTGGGCATCATTTTGAGTTTGGCCATTTCTAGCTGCTACGCAAAATAGACATATACTGTATCTAAGGAAATGCTCCCCATTAGAACAAACAAACAAACAAACAAAAAATAAATCAACCCAGATTTTAGAGATCTGAAATGTCTCATTCCTGACCTTGGAGACATGCATCTTTCCTGCTGCTTCTGATTTTTCCAGGGCTAAAATTTAGGTTGCATGTTATTTATGTAGTCTGTGCTTCCTTGTCATGTGGCACAATATTCAACTCCTGGATTTTAGTTTGAGAGTCTATTCTCTCTGTGAAAAGTCCCCTCACAGTGAGAAGTTTTATTTGCCCTCCTTTTGTCTCTCTATTTAAAAAAAAAAGAAGTCCTTTTTAATAGTCATGTTAATTTGGAAGAGGCCAGCATGCCTTTCTCCTGGCTAAACTTTGTGAAAATGGACAGCTAAAGTGATAATATAACAATAAATTTAATTGCAGGAAAATCAGAACTCCCATAATGAAGTCTTCGATTCATTTCATCTGACAAATGCAAAGATTCCTTATTGCATGGGCTTGTCATGACAGACTATGTCAAACAAAGACCTATTTGCTGTGACCTGGACTTCTCCAATGTAAATATGTGCTTCATTACAGATTCACTGCGAATGCTTCTATTAAAGAGTAATTACCTTTCTTTACAAGTGTTGTCACTTTTTCTGTGGCTTAATTTGGGTTGCTATGTAAGAGATGGGTGGGAGGGAGGATTCAAATAACAATTTTGACTCATTCCCCATGTCAGCTGGGCTTTTTGCTAGCTCAGATATACTCAGCATTGTATAAGATATGTCAACACAATAAATTTAACACTACCAATAAAACCTGTTAGTGAGCTATCTGAGTAATTCCTAGACTCTGGGAGGCAATTAATGGCTGGAATATGCAATACTATGTTTATTGCAACATTTTACATGTCTACAAAATGCTGTTGCCAGTTAGTAGCTAGCTGTAAACTATAATGCTGAGATAAACCTGTAGTAATAAATACTGTATGTTACATTGTATAATCCTTCTGGTAGCCTAAATTTCAAGATGCCACCAAAAAGAAAGTGTATTATAATTACAGCCCCTTCTTCAAATTGGGATAGATACCAGGGGTGGGCAATTGTTTGGGCTGGAGGGCCAATTAGGGAATTTTGGTAAGCTGTTGTGGGCTGGGTCAGCACCCCAACTCCCTCCCATTCCCCGCCCCCCCCCCCCCCCCCCCCCGTTGTCCACAACAGCTCAGAAAAACTCCCTAAGTGTCTGTGCCATGGAGCCTGGACCTGCACTGTCACTGCCCAGCGATCCTGGCCCCAACCCCAGCGTCTCCATGAAGGCTGGCCTGGGACCCTGTGGGCAGGTTGTGCCTGGCAGGCCAGGGCCAAAGGGAGCAGCATCTAAGAGCAAGATGGGTGGGCAGGGCCAGGATCACCAGGTGGGGACAGGGCTAGGGCCCAGGACAGAGCCACAAACCACTCCTAGCCAGCCCCTGCCCATGGAACTGGTGCCCATTGCAGGGATGTGCAGGCAGCAGATCATGGCTCTGCCCCAGGCCCCAGCCCTGTGCTGTCACCACCCCAAGATCCCAGCCCTGGCCACCTGTCCTGCTCCCAGATGCTGCTCTCCACTCACCCATGGCCCCATCCCATCCACTTAGCTGAATATACCTTGCCCGTTGGGGCCATGGGCTGGTTTCCTCTATGGAGACCCCACCCACTACTCCATCTGGCACCCCCAGTGGTGGGTATGAGGCAGATGGGCCAGGGTGCCTGGGCAGCAGGGCCAGGTCTGGTGGTGGCTGTGGATGGTAACTGGAAGAAGCCATCACCACAAAGGCTGCCAGGAAGCAGAGTCTGGGTGTTGTACTACCCCAGCTCTGTTGCACACCCAGGGGCAGCAGGACCAACCACATGCACTATGGCCTGGGTTGTCTCCCATGCCTGGGCTGGATGGGGCCAAGGGACCTGCTACAGGCTGGATAAAATCCCTTGGCAGGCCAGATCCAGCCCATGGGCTGTATTTTGCCAGCCTGTGGGACAGATTAAATATACTCTTGAGTATACAGATGCCTGGCATGCAGCTGATCTTAGAGATGGGTAAACACTTTTTTCACCTAAGATATCAATACGTGTGGTGCATGTTGGTACTCAAGTATTGACTGAGGGCTTAATCTGAGAGATGTTCTAGTCTAAAGCCAATGGGTTGGCACCACTGAGATTGGTTGCTCATAGGGAACATGTAGAGGGCATCTCTTTGGGAGGTTCTGGGACTGCTTATACAGTTTGCATGAAATCTCTCTCAGTCTGGTCTCACAGGCCTTGAGGGCCTGTAACTGCCTAAACTAAAATAAATTGCAAAATCACAGAAAGATAAGGATAGGGAATGACAATGTGGAAAAGGTAGGGACATTTAAATATTTAGGAACACTAATCACTGAGGATAATCAAATAATTGAAGAAATTAAGGCAAGAATTTACAGTGGTGATATATGCTTTTTGATTCTGGACCAAAAAATGCCATCAAGGAAAATTTCAAGATACCTTAAAATCCAGGTTTTTAGCACAATTGTGCAACCTGTTTTTTAGACAGATGTGAATCCTGGATGTTGACAAAGGTAAATGGAAAAAGGCTGCAAGTATTTGACAATGAAGTGCTAAGTGCAGTACAAGAAAATAGAGTATGGCATAAAAGACCTAATCAAGAGTTTGTGGACATTTACAAAGGGCTGATGTCTCAAGCAAGATAAGAGTGCAGAGACTGAAATGGGCAGGACACATGACAAGAACCAAAGAGAGAAGGCATGTGAGACAGATTTGGGAATTTGAGGTGCAGGGTATCAGACTGCAAGAAGGTGAACCAAGGCAATGATGGGAAGATAACAATTTGTATTTAATAGCCATTGAATAAAATACATAAATAGCACTGGGGCCAGAACCTAGGTCTTCCTTTCTCTGAGAGGAGTGGCTTTCTTAAGGAGCTACAAAATCAGATTCTTTTTCAGTAGGAGGTGGGGAAAGTGCCTTCAGCCCAGCTGAGCTAAGGCCTGAAAGCCTGGAAATGAGAGAGGTGGTTTTGTACCTGGAGACTGCTAGAAGCCATGAAGTCTACAAGCAAACCAAAAAGAAAGAGAACTGACATAGCCATGCCATCATCCTTAGAAGAGTGCTACCTGAGGGAGAAAGAATGACGTAGCCAGCAAAGACGATGTGTTGGCAGAGACTTCTTAATTTTCTCTGCCTAAAGTGCTGTCTAATCTACAATGCAAGTCTTGAGTCTGCTGTACCTGGCACAAAGAACTTGGGGTCTCTTCCCATCCTCCATGGGTTTTGAAAGAGTAAGCAAAATAAAATTCTGGTTGTCATTACACAGTGTGGTGAATCAGATGTATTTTCCACACTTTGCCTGTGGAAACAATTCAATACACTTCCACAACTTTATTAATGTCTGTCACCTATTAGTGAATCCAGGGACATATGCTCATTCTTTTGGAATGCACAGTCTGTTCAGCCATCATCTAAAATTAGCCTCACTTACTTTCAATATAAGGCATCAACTGTTACAAAAAAATAAAAGAGGCTGAAGGATGATTACTAACTCTCTGGTGTCTGTAGTCTGGCTAGTTTCTCCAAGGTCTTTACAGGTAATATAAGGAATAATTTGCAGGTTCCACCAGGTAATCACTGTAATTATCAACAGCATATAAGGTAGGAATTAAGACCAAAAAAAGCTTGAGTTCCTGTGCTGGAAATACTTAGCTGGACAAGGTACTCTGTCCGTCATTCACACACATCTCCATCAACAAATCAGACATAGGGCTCTCAGAGTGTTCAGAAATTAAAAATAAAGATAGAAGCCTACACTGTTTATCCAAATGGCAACCACCCCGCTTCATAAGGGTTATTTCTGGCACTTGCATGCTGTTTGTGATCTGGTTTCAGGTGCAACATGGGTATCCACCTGGTTACTGAGCAGGCTGCACTCTGGCGGGACAGGGCCATGGCAAAAGGTCAGAGTTCGTGTTTAACCCAGTCATGAATGACGCGTGCCCCTGGCAGCTTGGGGGGCACGGTGGTAGTGGGAGCACGGCAACAATAAGCGGGAGCTCCCACAGATGCTCCCAGTGCTGTCAGCAGTGAGGGGGTGGGGTGGCGAGTGCTGACCAGGGCTGGGCGGCCACCAGTGGCAGCCAGCGGTGATTGTGGACTGCCTGCAGACACTGCCAGCGGTGTTGGTAGTTGGGTGGCGAGTGGTGAGTGCCTGCAGGCACTGCTAACAGTGTTGGTGACACCTTTTTGTAAGGGGTGCACCACTATGCTCAGGAGGTTCACGTGCACCCTCATGCACCCCCTATGCATTGCCCCTGAACCCAATAGTTAAGGAAGTAGGAGACTTGGTTTAGCTCTCTGGGGGCCTTGTTACATGTTACACTGAACCGTACATGTGCTGATGGGTGTCAGCGCTAGCTCATGCTCAGAGCAGTCACGCATGCAGGCCGGCAGAGGACTAGAAGGTAAGAATCCCCCCCCCTCCCCACCTTCTGGGATCTCCCCCACCCCTGGGACTCCCTCCTGCCCCTTGTGCTACCCGCCACTGTGTGCCCAACTGGCCCTGCTGCCAGGCTGCTGCTTTTGTGGCCCAGATAGCAGCAGTGGTGGCAGCACCTGGGCAGGTTAACCCTTCCCTGCCTGCTCCCTGGGAAAGCATGGGCAGTCACAAGTAAGTGAGGGCAGTGCGCAGGGGACTAGGGGTACTCTGGCACTCAAAGCTGGGTGCTCTGGCAGGGAGTGGTCCTCTGGGTCCTGTGGCACATTTGACTGCCAGGTTCTAAGGCACCCAGGACACCAATGCTAGTTCACACTCAGGACATTTGCTGGGAGTTTTCTGGTAGAGGTAGAGGGAACAGACCAGTGCTGACAGTCTGCACCACTCTGGGGCTTTTGGTCTGGGGAGGAGGTGGGAAGAATGGAGCCTCACACTGCTTCAGCCCTTTGTAGTGGTTCCCCACCGCCCCACACACTTGTCCCTTCTCCCTGCTCCTCCTCCCACTCCCCGCCCAGCTGGCTGGAGCATAGCAGATGCATGCGGCTGAGCTGCTCTTGAAGGGCTGCATCCGGTGGAGGGATGGGGCCAAAAGGCCTTTACATATGTTTATCCTGTCACTGGGCAGTGGAGTCCCACAGGGCTCAGTCCTTGGACCGATACTCTTTAATATCTTCATCAGCGACTTGGACGAGGGAGTGAAATGTACTCTGTCCAAGTTTGCAGATGACACAAAGCTATGGGGAGAAGTGGACACGCCGGAGGGCAGGGAACAGCTGCAAGCAGATCTGGACAGGTTGGACAAGTGGGCAGAAAACAACAGAATGCAGTTCAACAAGGAGAAATGCAAAGTGCTGCACCTAGGGAGGAAAAATGTCCAGCACACCTACTGCCTAGGGAATGACCTGCTGGGTGGCACAGAGGTGGAAAGGGATCTTGGAGTCCTAGTGGACTCCAAGATGAACATGAGTTGGCAGTGTGACGAAGCCATCAAAAAAGCCAATGGCACTTTATCGTGCATCAGCAGATGCATGACGAATAGGTCCAAGGAGGTGATACTTCCCCTCTATCAGGCGCTGGTCAGACCGCAGTTGGAGTACTGCGTGCAATTCTGGGCGCCGCAATTCAAGAGGGATGCGGATAACCTGGAGAGGGTCCAGAGAAGGGCCACTCACATGGTTAAGGGCCTGCAGAGGAGAGACTAGAGAAACTGGACCTTTTCAGCCTCCGCAAGAGAAGGTTGAGAGGCGACCTTGTGGCTGCCTATAAGTTCATCATGGGGACACAGAAGGGAATTGGTGAGTATTTATTCACCAAGGCACCCCCGGGGGTTACAAGAAATAATGGCCACAAGCTAGCAGAGAGCAGATTTAGACTGGACATTAGGAAGAACTTCTTCACAGTTCGAGTGGCCAGGGTCTGGAATGGGCTCCCAAGGGAGGTGGTGCTCTTCCCTACCCTGGGGGTCTTCAAGAGGAGGTTAGATGAGTATCTAGCTGGGGTCATCTAGACCCAGCACTCTTTCCTGCTATGCAGGGGGTCGGACTCGATAATCTATTGAGGTCCCTTCCGACCCTAACATCTATGAATCTATGAATCTATGAAATGATACCTTTCTAAACCATTTCCAAGCTTTCAACCTTTGGAAATGCTTCAAATGGTGCAGCTGTGCAGCAGGGCACTGTTTGTGCCGGCCACTTTAAGGGTCTAAAGACAGCAGCCAGGAGGTGCCTGATTAGGGCAGCCATTTTGAGCCTAGGGCTGCCCATATAAACAGGGCATTTTGCTGCTGGAAAGCTAGGCAGCAACATCGCCTGCCCACAGGGCTGCTGGTATTATCTGGAGGTAAGGGAGGTGTTGTAGAGGATGGTCAGGAGGCTCCTGGTCCTTGGGATGACCTAAAACTGCACCCTGCTGGGAGTGGGTGGCGTGGTGGGGCTCTCAGTGGCACAGGAGCCCCCAAGAAATGCCAGGCCATTTACCACCCCAGTGAAAGGTGGGTTGGGATGCCTTAACCCCTAGCCCCCACAACTGGGTGGGTTATCCCCTTGTAGGGTCTGAAAGGTGGACCCCAGTGAGAGAGTGGGGCCATAGATTCAAACCTGTCTTGACATCCCCTGACTGCTCAATCCTGGGGCCAGGGCCGGAGGCCCACTGCGAGGGATGCCCAGAGCTGTGGGCCTGGGGTTCTGTCTGGCCTGGAGGTGGGCCGGGACCAGTAGAGCCAAAGGTCCTGGGGGGACCACACCTGTAAGGGGGAAGCAGCTCGGGGAGCTATGTAGCCTAGAAAGAAGGCAGATGAGACCGCCTGAATGGAGGGATCCAGGTGGGGTTCAAAGAGCAGGATTCTGGGGCCCAGAGTGGGGCTGGTGATATTGATAACATCTGGATGCCACCTGTGAGGCTTGGGCTGTGGTGTAGGGGAGGAATGGAGCAGCAGATAGTGCCCCCTGGCACCGGGGCAAGAAATGGGCAGCCTCCCACTTAATTAACATCAATTAATTAACAACAAGGCAAGGTGGGAGAGAAGGCAGGTGAGTTAGCCCAGAAACAGGTGGGTGGGCCACAGGAAAATTGGCTTTGGGAAGGCCCCCTGTTAAAAGCTGCCTGCACCCTACTGCAGGTAAATAAATGTATGCACACAGCCAGGTAACACAGAGCAGCAGCTTTGACTTGGGGCAAGACATTGCTATAGTCAGGCATAAGTATCTATAAAGACCAGACTTGACACAATGAAACAGGCTGCAATATGTGTGGGGCATAATTAGGACCAAAGTGAACCTGCATGTAAAGCAAAATCTGCTGAAATGGAAGGCAGAAGTTGCTTTCCCTTTATGCATCTAAGTGGCAGTTCTGTAGCCATATCCCTGGCTAGTTTTTGGCCCTTGTTTATGCAGTTGCTTCATCGATCTGCATTTGTTCACTGAGCATTAGCTACCCACTGAAAGAGCCCATGTGCAGCTAAGTGTATGTGTGTGTACACACTTGCATGCATGCTCAAGTCCCCACCAAAAATGTTTGGGGGTAGGTGGAAAAAAGATATTTTTCCCTTACTTCAGTGCCCAGATGATTTGGCACCATCACCCAGAGCAGCAGGGGCGGGGGCACATGACTCCACCTCTGTAACTTCCTAGCACAGCGCTGTAATGACAAGGCACAAGTCTACATTATGTAAGTCAGTTCTCTGTGCTCCGTTTGTAGCTGAACCACTGCTCCTTGTAGTTAACAGGAGGGAAAAATGAACAGGGAAGCTGTTTTTGCCCCCACTAAAAGCAATCTTCCAACCTACAACCCAGGGCCTGCTTTTTTTTCAGGATACCAGTGCTTTGATTGAGCCATACACTCATTACCTGCTACCTTTCTTCTAGCTCTCCCTTCCCCATTCTCTTGGCTGTTCAGGTGACCAGCATCAAAAGGCATGCTGGAGACTGAGAGTGACCTGTGCTGTGAAGATTAGAGCACAGTGTGGCAGGTTTGAACCCCTTTTTCACTTGGGGGTGGGCCTAGAGCCCAGGTTTTCTGCATCCTAGCTTAACCACTCACTGACTGGGGCTAAGAGGTGGGCAGCTTCCCCATCACTCTCCCTCTAGTGCTGGGCACCTGCTAGTCACTGGTTTCTGGACGCTTACAATTTCATGACTTAGATGCAAGTATGCACGTGGAAAGGGCAGCATATGTGCCTGACCAAGGAGCAGCCATCTGGGCCCATGCGCACTCTTACGTGCAGAGATGACAGAATTGCCAACAAAAATGCAAAACACAAACATGGCTAAAAAGCTGCCATTTAGGTGTGTGAAAGGAAATGGAATCCAACCCTAAGGGCCTGTTTTGCTTCTCACTTATACTAATTTTCCAGACATGTAACTCTCTTCATTGCAGTGAAGTTACTCCTTAGTAAGCCTGTGTGAATAGGCAGGTATTCGATCCATCTGCTTTAGATGCCAGCAATGTGATTTGGAGCTCTGTATCCGTTTTTTGCTTCAATTCAGCCGAAGCAGCTCTGAAGCTTTGGCGATCCAGCCACAGGGTATAATGGGGAATAAATGAAATATCTATAACTTTGTTGTTTTTTGTCTGATTTGGATGAAACTTGCAGGGACGGTAGCCTCTGCTGAGATCATGAAGCCTGCCATGTTTCAAGAAGATCAGTGCAGGGGCTTGGGGGGAGCTACACCCCAAATTATTGATGTCGGGACCGAGGGTCGGTCTAAGGCCAGCAGCCCGGACCATCAGGTGGGGTTTTTCCACGACGGAGTAGAGTTAGGCATGGAAGCGTATTTGTTTTACAAAGAAAGCTTTATTTACACTGCTGATGGTCACAGCGTAGGGAGGAAACTTGCTTAAGTTGCAGCTGCACACAAACAAACACAAGTGAGATCTCTTCCGAACCGCACCGAACCGAGACGAGTCGTCGATGTTCAACTCCATGAGCGGTTTACACGGGGGATACGTCAAATTTCCACTATGATGGGGAGTGGCTAAGAGCTGATCAGGCCTCTATGTCCTCCTCCAAGACACACGCGGAGTTTGCTAGGCTCCACAGCACGCTCAGAGTTCCCCACAAGATGGTTGTGGAGTCCTCCAACTTGGGCGGAAACTGCTCAAACTTTTGTACGGCTAGTGAGCCAATTGCTAGCCGCCACGTAGGAATAATTTAGAATTGACCAATAGTGGGATGCTAATTTGCATACGTGTGATGGGAACTCTTTTGCACCGGGGTTTTCTCTCTGCAGCTGAGAAATCCACCGTGCAAAGAAAGCTCCGTGTGGCGGGAAAATTCCAATGTGCCGAGGCACTAAGAATCATTGGGTTATGACACTTGAAAGCAAAACTCATGGCACATGTATATGTTACACCACAGGGGGGTGAAAACTGTGGAGGTGGTGGCCCCTGGTGAGACCACAAAGCCTTCCAAGTTTCAAGGAGATAGGTGCAGGGGTTTGGGGGAAACTGCCCCTCAAGCTGCAGACAAGCAAAACTCGTGACATGGGTGACACTGTGTGTTAAGGTGCAGCAGGGTGACAGCTGCAGGCCTGCTAGCCCCTGCTGAGGTCACAAAGCCTGCCAGCTGTTGAGAGAGGTGCAGGGGGTTCTGGGTTCTGGGGCCCTGCACCTCTGGCTGCTGACAGGCAAAACTCGTGACATGGGTGCTTGTGCAACTCTCTCTCTTGTCAATCAATCATGATTCACTCAGGGACCAGCTCAATACACAGTAGCTAGCTACTAGTAGCTATTAGATAGCGAGTTGATTAGCACCTACAAAACCACAGACTAAGGAGAGGAAATAATCAATACAGACAATCAACTGCCCCAAGACAGAGACAGTCAGTTGCACAAGCACCCATGGCACGAGTTTTGTCTGTTAGCAGCTAGGGATGCAGGGCCCCAGAACCTCCTGCACCGATTTCCTTGCCAGCTGGCAGGCTTCATGGCTGCAGCAGGGGCTAGCAGGCCTGCAGCTTTCTTCCGCTGCTCCTTAAAACACAGTCACCCATGTCACAAGTTTTGCTTGTCCACAGCTTGAGGTACGGTTTCCCCCAAACCGCTGCACCTATCTCCTTGAAACTTGGCAGGCTTTGTGGCCTGGGCAGGGGCTACCACCCCTGCAGTTTTCATCCTCCCGCCCCCGGTGGTGTAACACATACACATGACATGAGTTTTGCTTTCAAGAATTTGGGGTACAAAAGTGCTTTGGAAAGCTTAAAGCAGCCAGCGCTTCTATCTGATATGCTGCTTTGGTGTCCGAAGCATTGGAATCTTCTCTGGATCCGAAGCGTGGTCTGAAGCCTCACACAGCCCTACTCCTTAGTTAAAGCAGCCTGAGCTAGAGACAATTGAGGTGTTAGTGCTATTTATAAGAGCTAAGTTTCTCTTGCAAGTGGAGCTATGGGATTTGATCACCTACCAGGCATCTTCATCTCTGTGATTCAGTCATTCAGATAGGATTTTAAATATGCCAAAGGAATAGCTGAACCCTGGGAAAGCATCTCTGCAGCACACTGGTGGTTTCACCCATTCAGCATCTGAGGATGTGTTCAGGATCTTATGCAACTCTGCAATTAATATATGTTTGCTAAAGGCCAATAAGGGTGCTGAGGTGTTTGGCATGAGAGACTCAGTGAGCTATTCATGAGATTTGAAGTCTAGCCCTGAAACCCCTACAGATTTTTCAGAAAAACATCACTAGGTCTCAATTCACCTCTTCAGCCCATACACCATCAAAAATCTCTCATAATAGGCAACCCAGAGTCCTGTTTACCTGAACTAAATCATAGTGGCCTAAAGTAGTCATCTCTCTCTGGAACTTCAGACATGCAAACTGCCAGAGGCCCTTGAACTGGCTCGCAAAGTTACCATGCTATCTGTTGTGCTAATTTGCCATCTCCAGCTCACAAGGGTGTCACTTCATAGCTACAGTTCTTTGTATAAGTTACACCTTTTATTTTCTACCATCAGATCACAAATCCCCCTTCAAAACTGCAAAACTGAAAAGGTTCTACCAGGCTTTCCCTCTTTCCCAGCGGATGGCTCATTCTGGCCTGGGCAATCAGTTTGTTTTATCATAGGAAAAACATTGTGGGTGGATTCCCAACCTTTTTCCAGTCCCTCTAAAAGCCCCATTTCCAGACAAGGGAAGAGTCCTCTTCAGGCAGGACATCAGGAAGGTAGTTTTGGAGCTTTCCCCTAAACACCTCCTTGCAAAGCTTGGTGTTTGCCTGAGTCACTCTTCCCATGCCATGTAAGGGATGCTGGTAGTGTAGTCCTGGAAGTAGCTATGACTTAGACATAGCTTTTGAAACATCTATTAATCGTATTAGGTAACACTTTTTTCTTCTTTAAAGCTGGGTGTTGTGGATGTAGAGTTCTAGCACTTGCCCAAGTTCTATTCTGAGCTGGGCTGGGCTGGTTATGTGGTGTGTTTTCTTACATTAATTATTCCATGCTTCCCTTTTCTGTCTGTAACATGTGAACCTGCCATCCTTTGTAAAGTACTTTGAACACAGTAGATGAAAATCACCATGCGAGAGCTAACGCTAACAATGCTAACTATTAAAACTCTTTGGAATGAGTCCCACAAAATAAAGCAAGGCTGAAATAATTATCTTGTTCCATCAGTGCAATGAGGCAGCAAGCTGTGCATGTTTCTCTGTTTCACCTGAGCTCTTTTCTTGAACAGGCACTTTCATGCTCAGCTCATGAAAAATACAGTAAAACTGTAGAGCAAGTAACTTTAAAGCCATAATAACGCTTTAGGACTTCTGTCTTCCAGTTATGCTCCAAGCTGCATACAAAGACAGGTGCCACTTAAAGCCCACTTCATATTGTGCTTCCTTCTACTACTCAGACAATTGCTTTAATGCCTTTGACGACAATTCTTCCTAGGTGGTCTCATGGTACTTGATGTGGCTCATAGACTGCACGCTGTAGCATCAATTGCTTTTGTTGGGATGGTGTTTAAGCAAGCCCTTCCATTTTTGAACAAAGCCTGTAGATTTGTCAGGAGGGATGACATTTTCATGGGGCTTCTGAATGACATAGAGCCAGATTTGTAAAAATATTTAGGTGCCTGCAGCTGCCTCAAGCATAGGCTTTTTGCCATTCCTGATAATGAGATTGGTGTTACCAAGTCTACTAGGCCCTCAAAGGGATTTAGGGCCCTTTAAAGTAAATAGAAATCAGGCTCCTAACTCCCTTTAGGGATATGCCCCATGGGCTCTTATGTGAATTGGAGAGGTACAATGTGTGAGTTGGTATAAACCAGCATGGTTCCATTTATCTGACTGAAGGTCATGCTGACTTAAACCCACCAAAGATCTGGCCTGCTAGTTTTGTGATAAAACATATTTTCTGCTGCAGCCTCTGGTTGTGTCCCAATGTCATCTGCATTCTACCCAAGCATAGACCCTTTTTTCAAAATGCAGGAGACATCCACAACTTCACTGCCTTGCACTGACATGATGCATTGCTTTGTAAACAGGGACTTAAACAACCAGGGTCTTAAATCCATAAACAGATCAGGGCTTGGCAACGCTTTGAAAATGTCTTTTCCAAACAGAATATGTTGGCACATACACAAAGATCCTCTTGTCTGATTTGTTCACATTCCTTCTGACATTACTCAAGATATTATGAGCCCCCTAAGGCTTATTTTCTTTAAAATAATAACAACAAATTTGAAAGCTGCTGTGTGTAAAAGCGACGTGTCTAAAATATATTGCTTTTTTAACCTCCACATTTCTTTCAAGGTAGCATCTTTTTTTTTCTTTGATAAATTATCATAAACTCTTTGCTTTTGAAACTCGCCTGTTAAGCTGTTCCACAAATGTAATATCCTTTGTGAGACACCTCAGCATTTGTTTGTCTTTTATTTCCATTTGTGTCCCTGGCTTGGCTAAAAAGAGTAACTGTGGGTGACATTATCCCATTTAACAGCATAAGTAAAGTACATACGTTTCAGTTCATCTCCTTTCAAAAGGCTCCCTCCCCCCACCACAGTACAGTTACATTTTTCTGCTCTTGCCTTTTAACGAAGAGCCAAAGTAATGGCTGTAACACTTTAAAAAAAAATTCAGTCCTATTTTTGAATAAGAAGTCATCTATGAACATTAATATCATGGCAAATAATTGCATTAACTTGTGGGCGCTTTCTTCTGATTTAAAAGCAAGGGACTTATTAAAGTCCCTAGGAGTCTGACTCCTCCTAGCTGTATTGGCTCATGCTCTACTGTTTCAGTTTTAACCTACTTTGAGCATACATCATAGAACAATTAAAATCAAAGGCAGATTGCCAGATAAAACAGGTAGTTTTATTCCCAGCTCTAGTCTACAATATAGCTTACACAGTGTTTTAAAGAGTCACTTGCTGGGGAAACATGAGTAAAGATAGTGCTTTAGAAAGCAAACAGAAAATCAATCTGCTTATTCTACAACACTTCCTCTAGTCTCTTCTGGCCTTACCCTCTGGTCCTTGTGCCCAGTTGGACTTACTTGAATGCATATGCATAGCTAATGACTTGACTTTTCTTAAGGCCCAGTGCTGAAAGATGGATATGGCTGCATGGTACAACCACTGAGTAAAAAAATCAGTCTTAAAAAAATTATAGAAATCTAAACAGAATGGAAGTAATGACTCATGCTTCTCATACACATGGGGCATTTTTAGACATGATCTGGGAGGTGGGGGGAAGGGCACATTAATTAGAGCGGCTCTGAGAGTTGCTCTAATTAAAGTGCCCAGAGCATCACATGTATCAGTGTCCCCGCGTTGAACTAGCTTTAGTTAAAGCACCTGCACCACCCATTTTTCAGTGCAGGGATGCTGATACACATGACACTGGAGTCTGCTGGAGCATGGTAATTACCACGGTTGAGCAGACTTGACTCTTCTGCATTGTAATTACAGCACGTCAGAGCAGCCGCTCTGCACGTGTGTCGGTGGCCGTAGAGTCCAGCCTGTGCTCATTGGTTGAAATTCTCAGGTTCTTTACAAAGTCCTGGTGGCCAGAATATCCTTTACCTAATAGACAGATCGACGGTGGTTGTGGTGGTAGGAACCAACTGGATAGTTCAGAAACATGGGTGAAAAACATCATTAGTCCAATCCAAAGTGATTAGAAGGAGTTAAAGCAACTAAGTGTTGATTTAACAACAATCTTCCTCTCTTACAAGGCCATTAAAATACTCATGGACTGGAAGAATGGCTTAGATGCACAGCTGTCTGGCTGCACTCTGAACCCTTCACAATTAGAGCTGGCTGAAAGCATTCCCTCAGAATATCTGCCATTAGAAAATGCTGATTTCAATGGGAACTGAAATATTCATAGAGGTTGGGGCTGGATCCAGCCTCCCTGCTCTAAGGCAGGAAAGACTGCTGAGGTCAGATGACCCCAGCGAGGTGTGCATCCAGTCATCTTTTGAAGATCCCCAGGGAAAGTGACTGTATCACTTCTTTGGGGGCAGGTCTGTTACAGACTCTGGACACATGAACCATGAAGAAGTTTTTCCTTATGTTTAATCTGAAGCAATCCTCTCTCAGTTTATGACCATTATTCCTAGTCTGTGGGAACATGTTGGTTTCATCGAGGCTTGTGACCGAAGCCAGGCAGGTAATGCAGGTTGGATGACACCCTGACAGTCTAGGCTCCTTCAGCTTTTCAGCTCCCCAGGAAGCTACCTTTTAGGGGTACAAAGGTCTTACAGTGATCATCTCCCTGGACAGTTGGGCAACTTCTACAACAGCTGTCCAGGGCAACTGGTAGGCAGTGAAGCCAAAAAAAAATCCCAGTCTGGGATTCTCTCAAGACAAAACTCATCAGAATTTCTCCTCCTTTATGTCCAGCTCTGGGCTGAAA
The DNA here is from genome assembly GCF_030867095.1 of Alligator mississippiensis. Taxonomy (NCBI): domain Eukaryota; kingdom Metazoa; phylum Chordata; order Crocodylia; family Alligatoridae; genus Alligator; species Alligator mississippiensis. The sequence goes on along the minus strand of NC_081836.1, from coordinate 44,400,021 downwards.
TATTTTTTTCCCAAAATAAATGTTTTTCACTGGAATTTTGCCAACACAATGGACATTTCCTTACAGTCTCTGAGGAGAGCACTCTGGCTGGGATGCCAACAGACTCAAGCAAGGAACGGCAGAGCTCGCTCTCTTTCTGAGTGCCACCTCTCTCTATTCCCAAAGCTGTTATTCTACTTTCTTTCTTTTCTTTCTTTCTTTCTTTCGCTGCCTGAGTGGGGTGGCCCTGCCATCGGCCACGGGCCTGTCCGCTGGCCCTCGTCTCCGGCTGTCGGCCTATGCGGACGACGTCACCGTCTTCCTCGCCACCCAGGAAGACGTGCGGGCTCTGGCAGATTGCCAGCGGGCCTACGAGCGTGCCTCCTCCGCCTGCATCAACTGGGGCAAGAGTGACACTCTGCTGCTTGGCGCATGGACTGGCAGGCCTCCGCCGGACTTGCCGGGGGGCCTCGCCTGGCGCCGCGAGGACCTCAAGGTCTTGGGCGTGTTCCTGGGGCCGACGACCTTCATGGCGCGCAACTGGGACGGCCTCGAGGAGGGAGTGGAGGCCCGCCTGCAGCGGTGGCGCTGGCGCCTGCCCAGCCTTTCCTACCGGGGGTGCGTCCTCGTCATCAATAACCTGGCGGCGGCCACCCTGTGGCACCGCTGTGCGGTGCTGGACCCTCCGCCGGAGCTACTGGAGCGACTGCAGCGGCTCCTGGTAGATTTCCTGTGGGACGGACGCCACTGGCTCCCACGAGCTGCCCTCTACCTGCCCACCGGCGAGGGGGGCCAGGGCCTGATCGATCTGGCCAGCAGGGTGGCCGCCTATCGGCTGCAGGCCCTCCAGTGGCTCCTGTACACCGAAGGCCACCTCCCGTGGCGACAGCTGGCGTGCCGATTCCTGCGGCGAGTGGGGGGCCTCGGCTTTGACCGGGAGCTGTTTCAACTGGACCTCACCTTCCTGAACGGGGCGGTCCTTCCCCCGTTCTACCGCAGCGTGGTGCGGGCCTGGCGGGCGGCCTTCCATCTCTGTCCCCAGGCCAGGCACCTGCGGTTCCCGCAGCTCCTTCGAGAGCCCTTGGTCCACAACCCGGCCCTGCACCGTGTCGTGCCGAGCCTGGCCTCCGCCAGCCTCACGGCAGCTCTCGTCGAGGCGCGCTCCACCCGCCTGGAGCACCTCCTGGACCCCGCTCGGTCGGACTGGCTGTCACCCGAGGCCCTGGCTGCCCGGCTGGCGATGCGCTCCGTCCGCACCGCGGGGCGGCTTCTGCGGGCCGTTAGGGCCGCCCTCCCGACGGAGGCAGCGACCGCCCTGGAAGCCCATCTCCAGACTCGCCGGCCCCTCCCCGCCGCAGACGCCGCAGAAGACGCCTTCCCACCGCTACCCGTCATCCCAGCGGTACCCGGCGAGCTGGCCGAGCGGCCCAACACGCTGCTCAGGCTCCCGGTGCCCCCCAGCAGCAATACGGGCTGCCCTTTTGGCACCCTGCCCCGCAAGGGCCTCTACATGTGGGTGGTGCGCACCCGGCACGCCCAGGTGCTGGCCGGCCGCCCGGACACCGCGTGGCGGCGGCGCCTGGCGCGGCCCGGGACCCCGGCGTGGCGCACGCTGTATAAGGCGCCCATCGCCAAGAAGACCGGCGACCTGCAGTGGCGGCTCGTGCACGGCATCCTGGCCACCGGCACCTTTGTGCGTCACTTGGACCCAGCGGCCTCGGCGGCCTGCCCCTTCTGCCCGGGGGTGCTGGACGAGGACATTTTCCACGCCTTCCTCGACTGCCCCCGGCTGCAGCCTCTCTTTGCTGCCCTGGGCGCACTGCTTCGGGTACTGGGCCGAGACCTCTCCGAAGACGCCTACGTCCACTCCTTTCCATACCGGGCGGCCGAGCGGGCCACGGTCAGCCTGGCCAACTTCCTGCTGGGCCAGGCCAAGATGGCCACCCTGAAGAGCCGGCGAAACCAGCTCAGCGGCACCGGGATGGTCGACGCCCTGCAGCTCTTCCGCCTGCTGGTGCGGGCCCGCCTCTCGCTCGAGTTTGAGCACGCTGTCCTCCGGCGGACGGTGCCCGCCTTTGAGGAGCGCTGGGCCCTCGAGGGGGTGCTGTGCCGGGTCGAGGCGGGACGCCTGATCCTCGTTCTGTGATGCCACCGGCTGCTCAAGCCGCAGAGACGCGTCAAGCGGGCCGAGGCCCTGGACTTTTGCTCGTGCGGGTCGACCCCGGAGGCCTCCATGGGTGTCCCTGCTGGCAGAACTGTAAATACTGTAAATAGTCCTTATGTTTCTTTGTGTTGGTTGGTTTTTGTTTTTGTCTAGCGTGTACGGGCAGGCCTTGCAGGCCACGAGCCCAGGCCTTGTCCATGAGGCCCAGAGCTTCGGTTGTCCTTGTACATGCTTTTGACTGGCTCCGAGTCATCACCCTCCGGGGAATAAAGGTCTCTTAAAAGTCAAAGTCTTTCTTTCTTTCAAGATGGCCGCCGACAGCTGAAGCCCTTCTAAGCTCCTCCAGCTCAGGTGCTTTCAGCTCGTTGCCTCGCACTCCCTGCCCCCCTTTTCCTGTCCCCCCCCCAAAAAACCCCTTGCCTCTCCCCACCCTGTCCCTGGGGACCCCCTCCCTGCCCCTTCCCCCCACTTTCTGAGCCTTTTTCCCCTGGGCTCTGGCAGCCTCATTTGCCTCTGCCCCTCCCCCACCCCCGCCTGAGTTGTCCCTTTGATTTCTGCTGCCTCCCTCCCCCAGGGCCCCTTCCCTTGATCCCTGCCATCTGCCCCTGCCTTGGGGCTTGCCCTGAGCCCCTGCAGGGTTGCTCTGCCCCCCCTCAGGCCGATTTTGGGGCGTTTTCAGCCCCCTCCCAGTCCCAGTCCCCCGGGTCAGCCTGAGGTGTTTTTTTTTTTTTTTTTTTTTTTTTTTTCTTTTTGCTGCGCTTCGCAGTTTAACCCTGTCCTGGCGAGGAATGGCGGCTCCTACGCCTGGCAGCTGGCATGAGGATGTCTCTCAGGACCTCCCACTGTCTCATGGCCTGAGGGTTCATGCCCCTCTCCATGTGGGGCTCGAGGCTTGCGTGGAGGCTCTGGCCGCCCTCCTGGGATGGCGTACCATCCGCTACGCGGGGCGCGTGAACACGGTCCCGATGATCTATTTGAGCAAGCCCGCCTTGGTTGACAGGGTGTGCGCGGAGGGCCTGGACATTGCGGGCATCCACTACCCTGTCACGCCCCTAGAGACTCAGGCAGTGAGGGTGGTGATTTCCAACGTCCCACCGCACGTTTCCAATCGGGAGCTGGCCAGGGGACTCGAGGCCTATGGGGTTCCTGCGAGTCCTTTTCGCCGCCTGCCGATGGGAAACAAGAACCCTCAGGGCAAGCACGTCCTGTCCTTTCGGAGGCAGGTCTTCATGCTCCTCAAGGAGGGCCCCCAGTCGCTGCCTCGCTCCCTGAGCCTCACGCTCGAGGGGCGGCGGTTTATTATCTATCTATCTGTGGGAGAGACCACGTGCTTCAAGTGCGGGGGCTCCTCCCACCTGGCCGCGCAGTGCCCTCGGAGCAAGGCGGCCGGACCATCGCCGCCTGCGGCAGTGCCGACAGACGGCGCGTCGACGTCTGGGGCACGCGGCAGGCCCAGGGAGGCTGGGAGCTCTTCCTCCCGACCTCCTTCCCCCCCCATTCCATCTCAGGGGACCGGGGTCTCCAGCGGGAAGCCATCGTCCAGCCGAGGGGCTGGTGCTACTACCGTGGCCCCACCGCCCCCTCCCCCATCTGTGGCGCCCCCTGCCCTCGGTGCGGCAGCCCCACCGGGTGGAGAGGCGGACGCCTCCCCTTGCCCCCTGCCTGCCCCGGCCGAAGTGGCTGGGGTGGCCGGGGACTGCGGTGCTGGAGCCTCATCGGATGATGGGGCTCGGGCGTCCTCCCTACCACCCGAAAAAGAGAGGGAGATGAGGGGGGCCTCTCAGGACACCCCATCCCTGACAGACCCCTCCTCGGCCAGTGCTGAGGACCCCCCCACTACAGGGCCGGACCCCGTTCCGGCTGCCACACCACCCGCCCCGTCGGATGTAGCCACCGACGAGGCAGACTTAGCGGGTGGGGGGGAGGGGCCTTCAGGGGTCCCCCTCCCCTCGCCTGTCCCCCAGCCCCCGGAGTCAGGCGGCAGCAGGGATAGTGGCGAATGTCTCTCTTCCGGTGGCCTGGCCCCGGGGGTGGCGGGAGAGCCCGCTGCCCCTTTGGTCACGCCCCAGCCTACCGGAGCAGATGGGGACGTTAGCGAGATGGAGATCCAGCTCTCGGAGTCTCGCAAGAGACGTCGTGAGCGGGATGGCCCCTCCCCCCCCCAAGAAGACAGGGAATGTCCTCGCGGAGCCGGTCCTCGACTCGGACGACGAGAGGCGGCTGATGTGCCTGGACATCGAGGGGGTCGACGCTGCAGTTGCGGGCGAGCTCCCGCCGGGGGTGCGGCCTCGCCGCTCTTCCGTAGGCAACATCCACCCCAAGCTGGCGGAGCCCCCCTGGGTCTCTCCTGACTATGGGGGACTCCTGTCCTTGCTGAAGCTAACCAAGGGGCAGAAAAATGTAGCGGGGCACATCACCCAGTGGTGTGCGGACCCCAAAGTGTTTGTCAAGGCTGCCAGGGCGGCAGTCAAGCTCATGAAGCAAGATCGGGGCACACGTCAGATGGCCTACCGTCTGGACAAGCTTGCCCAGAGGGTGAGAGTGGAGTGGGGCCTGGGCGGGTCCCTCGACTAGAGTAGGGCACGGTAGGCCTTCCCTGACCTGTCTGTATTGCCTTGCTCTGCTCTTGGGTGCTCGCTCTTCCACCCGCACTCTGCTTTGCTCCTCCTCTCCCACACCCACCCCCATGGCAGCCACAACCATTGGCACCTTCAACGTCAACGGCTGTCGAGACGCGGTGAAGCGCGAGGCCGTCCTGGAGCTCCTGCGGCAGAAGAGGCTGGCCATCGCCTTCCTACAAGAGACCCACTCTGACAGGTTCAACCAGGCGGCCTGGCGGGCTGCCTGGCGAGGACAGGTGTTCCTGAGCCACGGCACCAGCCTCCGCGCGGGGGTCGCGACACTCTTATCGCCGCAGCTGCAGCTTGACGCGGCGGTGCCGCGGGAGGTCGTCCCCGGCCGCCTGCTGACCGTCCGCGTCACCCTCGCGCAACACCGTCTGCTGCTCGTCAACATCTACGCGCCCTCCGATGGCCAGGAGAGGGTCGCTTTCTTTGAGAGCTTGGCTGCCCTCCTGCGCGACGCTAGCGAGGATGATGACCTGCTCCTCCTCGGGGGCGATTTCAATTGCACCACTGCCCCGCGCCTCGACCGCACAGGGCCTGAGCCCCACCTGCCCTCCGCTCGCAAGCTGCAAGCTGCCCTGGAGGGGGCAGACCTCGTGGACGTCTGGCGAGCCCTGCATCCCGATGCGCGCCAGTACACCTGGGCCAAGACGAGTGCCGGCGGTCTCACCATGGCTCGCCTCGACCGCCTTTATATCACCAGGCACCACCTGCCACTCCTGCGCAGCAGCCGCATCGCTCCCTCGGGTCTATCAGATCATGGCCTGGCCTTCAGCGAACTGAGCCTGCCGGGGAGAGCCTGTGCACGGGCACCGTATTGGTGTTTGAACATTAGTCTGCTCCAGGACTCTTATTTCCGGGACTGCTTTGCCCACTTTTGGCGGAGGTGGGAGGCTGCGAGACCGAGCCACTCCTCCTGGAAGCTGTGGTGGGACGTGGGCAAGGTCCAGACCCGAGCCTTCTGCCAGCAGTACACCCAGCTGGCCGCGAACGAGACGCGCCGCCGTATCCGGGAGTTGGAGGAGGACGTGGCGGAGCTCGAGGCTGCTCTGCTGGCCGCCGGCAGCGACGCGGCACTGAGCGAGAGCCTCCGGCTCCGCAGGAAATGCCTGCGCGACTTGGCGGAGAGCGCGGCCCGCGGCGCGAGGATCCGCGCCCGCTGCCAGGAGCTGGTGGAAACCGACGCCCCGACCCGCTTCTTTTTCGACCTGGAGCGGCGGCGGGCAGCGAGCAAAGCCTTGGACCATCTCAAGACTCCTGAGGGCCGGGTCATTACAGAGCCGGGCGAAGTCCGCGAACGTGCCGTCGCCTTCTATCGCGACCTGTTCGCGGCCGAGCCGTCGTGCCCCGAGGCCACGCGGGAACTCCACGAGGGCCTACCGCGTCTCGATGCCCTGGAGGCCGGCGAGCTGGAGCGGGACTTGTCCCTGGAAGAGCTGGCGGCCGCCACGGCCGGCCTCGCCTCCGGCAAAGCCCCGGGCCTCGACGGGCTGCCTGCCGAGTTCTACAAGACCTTCTGGCCTCTCCTCGGCCCCAGCCTCCTGCGCGTTTTCCAGGAGAGCCTCGCCGACAAGGTCTTGCCGATCAGCTGCCGCCGAGCGGTGCTGACCCTGCTGCCCAAGAAGGGAGACCTGGGCTACATGAAGAACTGGCGGCCGGTCTCCCTGCTGTGCGCGGACTACAAGATTCTGGCCAAAGCGCTGGCCACCCGCCTCCGCGCGGTCATGGCCTCTCTCACCGGGCCCGAGCAGAGCTACTGCGTGCCGGGCAGGACCATACAAGACAACCTGTTCCTGCTGCGGGACCTGCTCACGGCCAGCGAGCTCTTTGGCCTCGACGTCGGCCTCCTCTCTCTCGACCAGGAGAAGGCCTTTGACCGCGTGGGCCACGCCTACCTCTTCCGCACGCTGGAGGCCTTTGGCTTTGGGCCCCTCTTCACCGGGGCCCTCCGGGTCTTGTACCGGGACATTTCCAGCCTGCTCAAGGTGAACGGGGTGCTTTGCGCTCCGTTCCCCGCGCGCAGGGGCATTCGCCAGGGCTGTCCGCTGTCGGGCATGCTCTACGCCCTGGCCATCGAGCCGCTGTTACACGCGCTGCGCCGCCGCCTGAGTGGGGTGGCCCTGCCATCGGCCACGGGCCCGTCCGCTGGCCCTCGTCTCCGGCTGTCGGCCTACGCGGACGACGTCACCGTCTTCCTCGCCACCCGGGAAGACGTGCGGGCTCTGGCGGATTGCCAGCGGGCCTACGAGCGCGCCTCCTCCGCCCGCATCAACTGGGGCAAGAGTGACACTCTGCTGCTTGGCGCATGGACTGGCAGGCCTCCGCCGGACTTGCCGGGGGGCCTCGCCTGGCGCCGCGAGGGCCTCAAGGTCTTGGGCGTGTTCCTGGGGCCGACGACCTTCATGGCGCGCAACTGGGACGGCCTCGAGGAGGGAGTGGAGGCCCGCCTGCAACGGTGGCGCTGGCGCCTGCCCAGCCTTTCCTACCGGGGGCGCGTCCTCGTCATCAATAACCTGGCGGCGGCCACCCTGTGGCACCGCTGCGCGGTGCTGGACCCTCCGCCGGAGCTACTGGAGCGACTGCAGCGGCTCCTGGTCGATTTCCTGTGGGACGGACGCCACTGGCTCCCACGAGCTGCCCTCTACCTGCCCACCGGCGAGGGGGGCCAGGGCCTGATCGATCTGGCCAGCAGGGTGGCCGCCTATCGGCTGCAGGCCCTCCAGCGGCTCCTGTACACCGAAGGCCACCTCCCGTGGCGACAGCTGGCGTGCCGATTCCTGCGGCGAGTGGGGGGCCTCGGCTTTGACCGGGAGCTGTTTCAACTGGACCTCACCTTCCTGAACGGGGCGGTCCTTCCCCCGTTCTACCGCAGCGTGGTGCGGGCCTGGCGGGCGGCCTTCCATCTCTGTCCCCAGGCCAGGCACCTGCGGTTCCCGCAGCTCCTTCGAGAGCCCTTGGTCCACAACCCGGCCCTGCACCGTGTCGTGCCGAGCCTGGCCTCCGCCAGCCTCACGGCAGCTCTTGTCGAGGCGCGCTCCACCCGCCTGGAGCACCTCCTGGACCCCGCTCGGTCGGACTGGCTGTCACCCGAGGCCCTGGCTGCCCGGCTGGCCATGCGCTCCGTCCGCACCGCGGGGCGGCTTCTGCGGGCCGTTAGGGCCGCCCTCCCGACGGAGGCAGCGACCGCCCTGGAAGCCCATCTCCAGACTCGCCGGCCCCTCCCCGCCGCAGACGCCGCAGAAGACGCCTTCCCACCGCTACCCGTCATCCCAGCGGTACCCGGCGAGCTGGCCGAGCGGCCCAACACGCTGCTCAGGCTCCCGGTGCCCCCCAGCAGCAATACGGGCTGCCCTTTTGGCACCCTCCCCCGCAAGGGCCTCTACATGTGGGTGGTGCGCACCCGGCACGCCCAGGTGCTCGCCGGCCGCCCTGACACCGCGTGGCGGCGGCGCCTGGCGCGGCCCGGGACCCCGGCGTGGCGCACGCTGTATAAGGCGCCCATCGCCAAGAAGACCGGCGACCTGCAGTGGCGGCTCGTGCATGGCATCCTGGCCACCGGCACCTTTGTGCGTCACTTGGACCCAGCGGCCTCGGCGGCCTGCCCCTTCTGCCCGGGGGTGCTGGACGAGGACATTTTCCACGTCTTCCTCGACTGCCCCCGGCTGCAGCCTCTCTTTGCCGCCCTGGGCGCACTGCTTCGGGTACTGGGCCGTGACCTCTCCGAAGACGCTTACGTCCACTCCTTTCCATACCGGGCGGCCGAGCGGGCCACGGTCAGCCTGGCCAACTTCCTGCTGGGCCAGGCCAAGATGGCCACCCTGAAGAGCCGGCGAAACCAGCTCAGCGGCACCGGGATGGTCGACGCCCTGCAGCTCTTCCGCCTGCTGGTGCGGGCCCGCCTCTCGCTCGAGTTTGAGCACGCTGTCCTCCGGCGGACGGTGCCCGCCTTTGAGGAGCGCTGGGCCCTCGAGGGGGTGCTGTGCCGGGTCGAGGCGGGACGCCTGATCCTCGTTCTGTGATGCCATCGGCTGCTCAAGCCGCAGAGACGCGTCAAGCGGGCCGAGGCCCTGGACTTTTGCTCGTGCGGGTCGACCCCGGAGGCCTCCATGGGTGTCCCTGCTGGCAGAACTGTAAATACTGTAAATAGTCCTTATGTTTCGTTGTGTTGGTTGTTTTTTTTTTTGTCTAGAGTGTACGGGCAGGCCTTGCAGGCCACGAGCCCAGGCCTTGTCCACGAGGCCCAGAGCTTCGGGCGTCCTTGTACATGCTTTTGACTGGCTCCGAGTCATCACCCTCCGGGGAATAAAGGTCTCTTAAAAGTCAAAAGTCTTTCTTTCTTTCTTTCTTTCTTTCTTTCTCTCCATCCCCCACCCTCTTTCCCTATTTCTCACTTTGTGCTGCCTTGCCCAAATAAAGGGAACCCTGGACCTTTTAATGAGATTTTGCTTCCTGGCTAACATCTACCTGTGCTCAGTCTCTCTCTCAGGTGTCATACACACTTTGGCCATGTCCAGATGAGTGTGGCTATGCAGTATGTTGCATCGCAGATGCATCTGCAGCACCACATACTGCACAGTCAGGTGTCCTCTGCACTGCAAGGTAGAAGTGTGTGGGGGGGGGGGGGGAGGCAGTGACCCCAGGAGATCTCAGGGTCAAAAAAACCTGCACACAACAAATACAAGTGGAGCGGCACACCAGCCTGCAACAGTATGCCCTGCCCAAAACTAGAGCCTGGCTGGCTGGAGCCGCACTGCAGCTGCCAGCCAGGCTCTGAGCAACAGGATCGCCACTGCTGCAGCCCCAGGAGGCCCCCCAGGAACCCAGGTAAGGTTTCTGAGGCCAGTCCAATGCTGACTCCAGCCTCCCCTACCCCACTTGGGGTAAGCTGCCACGCACCAGAAGGCACATGGCACAGGTGTTCTCCAGGGACAAAGTGTGTCGCTGCTTCTTGTTCCTGGAAAAACAAACATCCGTGCTCATGTGGATGCGGCCTCTAAGGATGACTATGCATAGTTGACTCTTGGCACTTTAGCACAAGTAGAGCTATCCAGATTTCTCAGTTTGAGGCCAGAGGCTGTGGGCAGGGTAGAGTTGCACACCCCTAGAAGCAGCTCTGGCAAGGATAGTGAACACGAGTTATAGCTCCCCTCTTGCACCCTCAAGTCTCAGGGAGCTCATAGCATCCCACAAGGGCAGTGCAGCGTGCTCCCCATGACTATTGCTGGACAGATTTTTTAGGCCAATGTAGGGGAGGGGAAACAGGAGACATAGGCATCATCTTTGGTGCATGGACAAGGACTGCTGCATTTCCCCATCCAGAGGTACCTGTGATTGGCATAAATAGGATTGGTATCTTTTTTCCCCTTTATTTTCTCTTGTGTACGTGCAATGAGGTAAGGAACATCCTAGCTTTTAATGTTTTAATCTTGGTACCATTTAATATATTTGTTTCTACTGTTCTGGTCATATGTTGTTACTTAAAGTATCAGCCTGGTGGTGCTTCTTCCTGTTCATTTTAGTCTAATTCAGCTCATTCAGATTCACTCTCTTTTGGATTCACCACTATTTCCTAACAAAGAGATATTGGGGCATAGCCTTGCTTAGGACTATGTAGGGATATGGACAGAATTCCAGATCCTGAGACAGGGAAAGCATGAGGTCAGCAACATTAGGACACTAGATTTCAAAAAGGTGGATTTCATCCAACTCAAGGAGTTAATAGGGATGGTGTCTTGGGAATGCAGACTGAAGGATAAAGGCACCCAAGAGGGCTAGGAGCTAGTAGGGCAGATTATTGGAAGCCCAACAAGAAACTGTCCCAACATGATGCAAACACAAGAAGAATGGCAAGACAACCAATGTGGCTGCACAAAGGGCTTCTAAAATGCCTCAAAAGCAAAAAAAAAAAAAGCATACAGGCAATGGAAGAATGGGCAGGTCACCAAGGAAGCATATCAGGAGATGGCAAGAACCCACAGGGACAAAATCATGTTGGTAAAACAAAGAATGAGCTGCACCTGGCGAAGGAGGTTAAGGACAGCAAGAAGAGGTTTTATAAATATATCAGCCAGAAAAGGCCCAAGGAAGCTGTGAGGCCACTGTTAAAAAGCCAGGGGGATCTCCTAACAGAGGATGTGAAGAAGGTGTAGCTACTCAACAACTACTTGCCTTTTTGGTGAAGGCTAAGGCAAAGCTGCAGCCAGACACCTAATAAGGATTATCTGGATAAGGAAGGGAGAAAGCTGAGAGATGAGATAACAAAAAAGTTGATCAGAGAGCTTTTGGTGGGTCTGAATGACTTCAAGTCATCAGGACCAGATAAACTTCAGCCCATGGTACTGAAGGAACTTGCAGTGGAGCCCTTGGCAAAAATCTTGATGAAGTTATGGGAGATGTGCCAGAGGACTGGAAAAGGGCCAGTGTAGTGCCCCTTTTTACAAAAGGCAAAAAGGAGGGCCCAGAGAACTACAGACAGTTTAGCCTCACCTCAGTACCTAGCAAGTTACTGGAGCATATCCTTAGGAAAGCCATTTGTAAGCATCTGGAGGAGAAAAGGCTTATCCCAAGCAGTCAGCATGGATTAATGAGAAAGACGAGACTTACCTGATCTAATGCAGTGGGCTGCAGTACGTGGGGAGCATAATTAGGACCAAAGTGAACCCACATGTAAAGCAAAATTTGCTGAAATGGAAGGCAGAAGTCACTTTCCCTTTGTGCATCTACGTGGCAGTTTGTAGCCATGCCCCTGGCTGGTTTTGGCCAGTTGCTTCATCAATCTGCATTCGTTCACTGAGCAGGTGTGTTGCAGCTGAGCACATATGCAGTTCACTGAGCAGGTGCATATGACTGAGCACATATGCAGGTGTGTGTGTGTGTACACACTTGCATGCATGCTTAAGTCATCCCCTACCAACAATAATTGGGGGTAGGTGGGAAAAGGCCCCCAGTGCCCAGGTGATTTGGCACTATCACCCAGAGCAGTGGTAGGGCAGAGGTGGGGTGGGAGGTGGGGGAGAGCATGCGACTCCACCTTGCTCTCCTTCTTTGACAAAGGGATGAAGGGACTGCAGTGGATATAGTGTATTTGGACTTTGGCAAGGCTTTTGACAAGGTGCCATACAACTTTCTCAGAAGCAGACTGGAGAAATGTTGATTGGATAAAAAATACTATAAGATACGATAGACAATGGGCTCAATAGACATAAGTAAAGAACGGGTCCATGTCAGCATAGCAGTAGGCTTCCAGTGGAGTCTCTGTCCTAGGCCTGGTGCTGTTCAGTGTGCTTATTAATGATTTGGATGCTGGCATAGAAAGCTTCTTGAGCAAATTTATGGATAGCACAAAACTGGAAAGGATTGCAAACATGCTGGAAGATGTGAGTGCAATTCAGAAGGATTGGAAAGCTGGGCTACAGCTAACAGGATGAAGTTCAGTTCAGACAAATGCAAAGTGTTACACCTCAGGAAGAATAATCAAAAACAAATATAAAATAGGTGACACATGGCTGGATGACAGCACTATGGAAAAGAATCTGAGTCTTGGTAGCTCTCAGACTCAATATGACTCTACAGTGTGATTAAGCTGCATAAAAGGCCAATGCGATTTTGGGATGTGTCAACAGACGTATTAGGTGCAAGGCTCAGAATCTGATAGTGTCTCTCTACTTGGCCCTCGTCAAGCCTCCTTTGGAGTGTTGTGTGTAGTACTAGGTTTCACATTTTAAAAAAGAGGTGGAAAAGTCAGAAACGGTTCAGAAGCAGGCAATAAAGATGATATAGGGCTTGGAAAGATCCCAAAGCCCTTCGCATATGTGGCATGTTATATACCCAGATGCATGCAAAATGCCTTTAATGAGATGTGTTATGAAACATTTAATCAGAAGTAGTAAGGAAAGCCACAACTCTGCCCCTCCTGCATAGACATGAAGCAGCCCTTTTCTGGAGGGAGCAGTCAGTGGAATATCTTGAATGTATCTGGTACAATGCATCTAAAAATATTAGGCAGGAACATTTTCTAGATGCACCTGGCATGTCATTCAGAATTGAAGCAGTTAATAATCAAGGTACTTTACTGCCTCTTTTTCAGTTTCAGTTTCCATTCTCTTTTATAATGATCTAACCGGCTGCTGCCAAACTACGCAGACATTCTTAGTGGTATCTGGTGAATAATAAATCTGGGGATAGTGCCCTCTGAAAGTGAGCGGACTTCAATTATGTAAAATACATTCAGTGCTTGCCCATTAGTGCATCTCCAGATTTACCTTCTTACTTAACTGATTTCATGGGGGGGTTGGTTTGTTGTTTTTTGGGGGGTTTTTTTGGTTTCTGTTCCAATTTTGTGTTTCTTTTTTTTTCTTGTGTTTTGTTATTAACCCACCCATAGCCACTTGCACTTGGAAATTTTTATTAAAAAAATTATAGTAGCAAACTTTTCCGATGGTGTCAAAGTACAAGTCGTGTAGCTGGTACTAAGTCAGAAGCATTAGAATTATACAAAGCATCCACACGTCATCTAAACATTACATAGTAATAAATGGCCTGGGGGATTTTTAATGATCCACTTTAAGGTTCAAATCCAAGACTCATTATTTATTGTGCTCTCATGGCTCCTAAAGAGCTTTCCTTTAAAAAAAGAAAAAAAAAAAAGACTTAGTGGGCTAAGACCAGTTCCTGGTAGACAGAGGTGGTCTGTATCACAGACATCATTAGCTGCCTGGCACCTTTCCTGGCATGTTTAATAGAAGGGCAAAGACTGATTGAGCCAATAAATAGAGCTTTTCCCATTAAAGACCAGTTCCAGCTTGAGGCACACTGACAGGATGCTATGTATGGACATTCACTGATGTGAATGGCAAAAAAGGATGCCCTCAGTAGATCTATCAAGCCAGCAGCTTTCATAAGCACTGTAATTCACTAGAAGTATTTATCTGGTAAAATAACAAATAAATTAAATGCTCAGGGCCATTAAAACACCCTTCCAATTCTCTTCATGCCAGACAAATGGAAAACGATTTCAAAGAGTGGAGCTCACAGACACTTGTTTGGAGTGGATACAATACACACACACTTTTCAAAGATATAGTTACACACATAATAGGATTGGCTGAACATTATCGCAAGTGAAGACAGGATTTGATCCTGCATACTAGTATCCTTTGAGCATGTCTACACATGCATTTGATCCAGGATCAGTTTACTCACGAGTAAACTACTCATGAGTAAACACTCCCAGGCAGGCATCCATGCATGCAGGGAAGCAGGAGCAGATTTGTAGGGAGCTCCTGGCCCTGGCTCTTTGATCAGGGGCAGGGGACTTGGAAAGAGCTGCAAGAGTGGGGTAGGTCCCAGCGTCCTGCCCTGACCTGCCATGCTGCTAGCTGCCCCACCGGTGGATGGCAGAAGAGGCTGGGACCTGCTCCACCCCTGCAGCTCTTTCCAAGCTCATGCCTTGTTCACCTGATTGGGACACAGGGCTGGGACCTGCCCCTGACTGGGACAGTTCCCAGCCTAGCTCTGCGACTATGGGGTGGAGGCTGGGGAGCCTGTTCCCCACTCATCTCCACAAGTGTGGAGCTGCATAGGGAACAGACTCCCCAGTCCCCACCAGAAGAGAGCTCCCAGTACTAGCTCTGCACTATATGATCGGTGGTGGAAGACCCTTATCTCCCAGCACCAGCTCCATGACCTTATCTCCCACAGTACCAACTCTGCAGTTGCAAGGCCAGTGATTGGGGAATCCTTATCTCCTAACTCCAGCTCTGCAGTTGAGGGCTGGTGCTGGAAGATAAAGGTCTCCCAGCCTGAGCTCCACAACTGTAGAGCTGGCACTGGGAGATAAGGATCTCCCAGCCCAAGCCCCATGACTATGGAGCTGGAGCTGGAAGATAAGGGTCTCCCAGCCCGCAACTCTCTGATCATAATCTTGGACTGGGGGACTTGAAGCTCCCTGCTGCTGGGGCAGGGGGACATAGTCCCTGGCCGGGGTCTGTTGGCATAGCCTGCCCTGGCAGCAGGCAGGTCCCAGGGGCAGGGAGCAATCTCCCACCCCTTGGTGGACAGCTAACTGGGAGTAGATTTGCTCCTGATCCAGTGTCTGCACAAGTGCTACTGTGCCATTACTAATTGGAGGGATTAGCAAGGAACAATTTTGTAAATTAAATCACAAAAAGGAAACCTGTAAGATGTGGAAACTTACACAAATAACTAGGGAAGAATATAAGAGCATTGCTCAGGCATGCAGGAATGAAGTCAGGAAGACCAAAGCACAACTGGATTTGCAGCTAGCAAGGGATATGAAGGGTAATGAGAAGGGTTTCTACAAGTAGGTCAATAGCAAGAAGAGGATCAGGGAAAGTGTGGGTCCCTTACTAAATGGGGGAGGAAAGCTTGTGGCAGAGGATGCAGAAAAGGCTGAAGTATTCAGTTACTTTTTTGCTTCAGTCTTCATAGGCAAGGTCAACTCCCAGACTGCTGCACCAAACAGCACAGTTTGAGGAGGAGGTGAGCAGCCAACAGTGGTGAAAGAACAGGTTAGGGACTAAGAAAAGCTGGACTTGTACAAATCCATGGGTGGGATGCACTCAAGGGTGCTAAGGGAGTTGGCTGATGTGATTGCAAAGCCATTGGCCATTAGCTTTGAAAACTCATGGCAATCAGGAGAGGTCCTGGATGACAGGAGAAGGGCAAACATAGTGCCCATATTTAAGAAAGGGAAGGAGGATCCAGGGAACTACAGACCAGTCAGTAGGGCTATGCAAGGCTTCAGACAGAGCTTCGGATCCGGAGGAGCTTTGGACGCTTCAGGGTCTGAAGCAGCACATCAGGTCAAAGCGTTGGCCTCGTTGGGCTTCCCAAAGCAGTTCAGAGCTTCCGCAGAGCTTCAGAGCCACCTTGGAGATCCGGCCATGGCGTATAATGGGGAAGCAATAAAATATCTATAACCTTGTTGTTTTTTGTCCAATTTGGATAACATTTTCAGGTATGGTAGAATCTGCAGAGAGGATAAAGCCTGCCAAGTTTCAAGATGATCGGTGCAGGGGTTTGGGGGGAACAGCACCCCAAATTCTTGAAAGCAAAACTCATGTCACGGCTAGATGTTACAACATAGCGGGGTGAAAACTGCATGGGTGGTAGCTCTTACTGAGGCCACAAAGCCTGCCACGTTTCAAGAAAATCGGTGCAGGAGTTTGGGGGGAGCTGCTACTCAAGCTGTGGACAAGCAAAACTCATGCCATGGGTGCTTGTGGGACTGACTGTGTCTGTCCTGGGGCAGGAGGGGAGACACTGCTGCAGGCCTGGCTGCTGAGCTGCTGTGTTCCCAGTTACCAATCAATCAATAATGATTCAGTCAGGGACTCAGGGACCAGCTCAATACACAGGACCTAGCTACTACATAACGACTTAACGAGCAGCAATTAGCACTTACAAAACCAGGCTAAGGAGAGGGAAGAATCAATACAGACAATCAACTGCCCCAAGACAGACACAGTCTTGGCACCAGTTTTGACCGTCAGCAGACTAGGGGTGCAGGGCCCAGAGCCCCCTGCACTGATCTCCTCCACAGCTGGCAGGTGTCACAGCAGGGGCCACCATCCCTGCAGCTGTCACCCTGCTGCACCTTAGCGCACACAGTGCCACCCATGGCACCAGTTTTGCTTGCCCGCAGCTTGAGGGGCAGTTCCCCCCAAACCCCTGCACTGATCTCCTTGAAACTTGGCAAGCTTTGTGGCCTCAGTAAGAGCTACCAGCCCTGCAGTTTTGCTCCCCCCCCACCCATGGTGTAACACAGACGTGACATGAGTTTGGTTTTCAAGAATTTGGGGTACAGTTCCCCCCCCCAAACTCCTCCACCGATCTTCTTGAAACTTGGCAGGTTTCATGCTCTTGGCAGAGGCTACCATTCCTGCAAGTTTAATCCAAATTGGATAACCCCCCCCCCCCGAAATTATAATTATTTAATTGATTCCCCCATTATACCCTATGGCAGGATCTCCGAGGCGGCTCCGAAGCTTCAGAGCCACTTCAGCCAGATCGAGGCAGAAACCCAGTCCAGAGCTCCAGATTGGATCGTGGCCACCTGAAGCGGCCAGATCCAAAGCTGGATTGGATTGCTGCTGACTTGCAGAGGCCTACAGTCAGCGTCACCTCAGTCCCTGGAAAAATCATAGTGCAGGAATCCATCTCTAAACACTTGGAGGAGAAAAAGGTGATTAGAAACAGTCAGCGTGCATTCACCAGGGGCAAGTCATGCCTGACCAACCTGATTGCTGTATACGACAAGGTGACTGGTTCTGTGGATGTGGGCAGACAGGGGATATGATGTACCTTGATTTTAGCAAGGTTTTTGATATGGCCTCTTGCAGCATTCTTGTAGGCAAGCTAAGGAAGTATGGGCTGGATGAATGGACTGTAAAGTGGATAGGAAACTAGCTGGAGCATTGGGCTCAGAGAGTAGTAATCAATGTTTCTATGACTAGTTGGCAGCTGGTATCAAGTGGAGTGCCCGAGGGGTTAGTCCTGGGGCCAGTTTTGTTCAATGTCTTCATCAACGACCTGGAAAATGGCATAGAGAGCACCCTCAGCAAGTTTGCAGATGACACCAAGCTGGGGGGAGTAGTAGATATGCTGGATGGTAGGGCTAGGATTCCGGTGACTTACACAAATTGGAGGATTGAGCCAAAAGAAATATCATGAGGTTCAAGAAGGATTAGTGCAAAGTCCTGCACTTAGGACGGAACAATCCCATGCACCAGTACAGGCTGGGGGCTGACTGGCTGGACAGCAGCTCTGCAAAAAAGGACATGGGTGTTACAGTAGACAATAAGATGAATATGAGCCAGCAGTTTGCCCTTGTTGCCAAGAAGGCTAATGGCATACTCAGCTGCATTAGTAGGTGTGTCAAAGGAAGTGATTATTCCCCTCAAGGGAATAAGGGAAGTGTATCAAAGGAAGTGATTATTCCCCTCTATTCAGCCCTGGTGAGGCCACATCTGGAGTCCTGTGTTCAGTTTTGGACCCCTGACTACAGAAAGGATGTGGACAAATTGGAGACAGTCCAATGGAAGGTGACAAAAATAGTGGGGGGTTTGGGGGACATGACTTACAAGGAAACTTTGAGGGAACTGGGCTTACTTAGTCTAGAGTAGAGAAGACTGAGAGGAGGCTTAATAGCAGCCTTCAACTATCTGAAGCTGGGTTCGAAAGAGGGTGGAGCTGGACTGTTCTCAGTGGTGGCAGATGACAAAACAAGGAGCAATGGTCTCAAGTAGCAGCAAGAGAACTTTAGGTTAGATATTAGGATGATATTTTTTTCACTAGGAGGGTAGTAAAATGCTGGGACAGGTTACCCAGAGAGGTAGTAGAAGCTCCATCCTTGGAGGTTTTCAAAACCTGGGTAGACAAAGCTTTGGCTGTGGTGATCTAGTTGGGGATGGTCCTGCTTTGAGCAGGGGGTTGGACTAGATGACATCCTGAGGGTCCTTCCAACCCTAACTTTCTATGACTCTGTGAATGTAAATTTACTACTTGCATTTCCAGGTAGCAAATTTACTCGTGATTAGCAAGGTTTTTACTGTATAGTAAGCATGTTAAATGTAGATGTACATACTTACTGCATGTGCAGTAAAGTACATGGCTGTGCAATTAAGCATCTCTTGTAGATGTGCCCTTTTTGAAGGACATATTCAACCTCATGCCAACTGCTTAGAAATGTACAGAGGTAGCATGAGCTGGGTTTGGGGATTTGTGATGGGTTTCCCTGAGAACCTTGTGGCTAAGCTAGAGGAAATTTTTGAGGAACACTCTGTTTTCCTGATGATATGGAGCAGGGCGGGTCCATGATAAACTATTACATCAAGTCACAACTTTAGATGTCACAACTCTGTTCTGGGCATCACAACTCATCCCTCCAAGGCAATCCTCCCAGTTTATAAGCTTCCTAGTGTACAAGTCTGCACAATGAAGGTAAAGTAATCCCAAATGTCTTCCTATGCCCAAGACAGGGGAAATCTGCTGTGTAGGGTCTGCTGCATAGAGGCAATGTAGGCCTTAATGGAAGTCACCAGCCTTATCCCCTGTTTGATCATCTCCTAGCTGAGGCCTAAGCAACCTCCCCACAATTTTGCCCAACCATACATTGGGAATCAAAGTTTTTTTTCACTGTCCTTTGGACCAGTTCTGGTAGTTGGCCACTATGTCGTTCAACAGGCCTGGCCTTGGAGGAATAAATTCTAATAGGTCATCAGTAGAAATGTAATGAGCTGACAGATACCAGTTGTTTCCTGCTGGCTCATGCCTTTTAGTGCATGAGGTTCCCTTCACAACTCACAATGTCATGCCATCTGCAGCAATACATAAGAATTATATTAAAGATGCCAAATGTAACAAAATTTGTTTTGCTGATCCCGGCGATGATGAAATTTATCCAGCACCGTTGGCAAATACAAATGAGTCTTATTTCATTAGACTGGAAGAAGGGATGTTATACCTTTTTGCTGTCTCTTTCATCACTGCTCATTGAGGAAGGCATTGTAACTCTTCCTTGTACAAGCCTGATTAAGCCTTGAATGGCTCTTGTTGGCTAGATTTGCTATTGAACATGTTAATGGCCAAACAAAATGATGGCGCAATTTTATGTGATTAAGACAACCGCCCCTAAAATCCAGGCAATTTTCTGTAACTATGTTAAGACAGTAACTAAAACAGAAATCTTAGGCATTTCAAAGCCTCATTGTTGCACCAAACAAATGTTTCTAATTGACTTAGTTGAATTGTGTTTATTCATATCCCTATGTTGTCTTTTACTGGTCTTCATTTTTTTTCCTTGTAGACATCTGTTATTTTTCCTTATTGCTTACTTAGTCTTTTATGCACATTCAGAAGTGAAAATAGTGCATTCCTTTTCAAACATCATTTATCTAGTCTCCTTTTTTCCCCTAACACTTTTCTTCTTTATTCATTTTCACATGTAGTCATGATAAAAACTGGCAGTTATTAGGATGAACCGTATCTTTATCTATCTCTGATAAAGGTGTACATTAAACATCTTATCAGACCTTGTACCAATCCCTATGTATCTCATAGTTGAAAACAAGACAAAAAACTAGGACGAGGTTCTGCAAGATGAATCCTTAATCTACTCCTTCCTGAAGCAAACAGAATTTACCAGTTAGACCCAGGAACATCAGATCAGAAGTAAGACAAAGCAAAATGTAAATAATTTTAAAAGATCAATAGCACACTCCATATGCATGGCCCAGGGGGAGGGAAACAGACGGTAGTAGGAAATGTCAGTAACATGGTATTATATAACCTGGTGACCCAACATCTCAGGCACTTCCTTAATAATTTTCTTTGGCTTGAGAGTCAGGTCAAAGGAACAGCCTACGAAAATCCCTGAGCCCTTGAACTCTATACCTCTGACAAACCACTGTCCTGTCAATAGTTCTGTGTAGACAAATTCCTTCCCCTGAACCTCATTTGAGTCTAACTGGGGATGAAGAGGCAACCACATGTATTAGATCATTTTGTAGGAGACAGGCTTTGAACTTGACAACCAACTACAGAGTATAGCCTTGTCAGCAGTAGCTATCTGGAATAATAAGAACTGGAAACAGTCCAGATTCAATAACCCTCAATAGTACATTATCAGCCTAGACAATTATAAAAAATAGGAGAATAATGTAATAAAAAAGTCTCAAGGCATCTTACTATAGAAGCAATTTGCTATTTGGCCAAGTATCTCCAAACTCTTGACAGAATAACTTACTTCGGCCCTCCCATAATGGCAAGGAGATACAATACTGATGCTCCTAGTCAGAAAGGGGGGTTCACTTGCAAATCATACCAACCTCAAGTGGAGCAATTGAGCACTAATAAAAAACTAATAATTTTACCTGGTGAGTCTTCCATGGACCCCATAACCTGTGATTAAACTAAAGTAGACCTGTCTGATGTCTAAGCAGCCTGGGAATTTGGGGGCAACACTAGCAGGGGATGCCCAGTGCAGGGGCAGGAGAAGGGGGAGCCTGGGGACCCTGGCTGCTGCTACAGGTGAAACAATGGGGAGAGCAGCAAATAGTTGGGAGCCAGGGGGGTGCACAAGTGAGGGAAGGCAACGAAATACCACTTAGCTCCAACGTGGGGCACATTCAGTTGGCTAGGAGAGAGCTAAAGCCTTTAATTTTCTTGGCAGTAGCTAACCTACAAATAAAGGCTGCAATTTATCTACACAAAGGTTTTGTCAGGACATTTCATTTAAACAAAAACTAGTGTTTGGTCTCTGAGGCTGCATCCACATGTGGTGTGGACGTTTGGTTCCTCGGGGACAACTAGTGGGGGCACACCTTATGCCGTTGCTAGTTGTCCCTGGGAAATGCTTGTGTCATACATGGAGAGTATGTGGCAAGTTACCCCGGAGGCAGTAGGGGAGACACTGGGCTGGCCCCAGCAGCCTTATCTGGGATCCTGGGGGCCTCCCAGGGCTGCATCAGTAGCAATTCTGGCTGGCAACGACAGGGAGGCTCTGGCTGGCCCAGCTCCAGTTTTGAGCAGTGCATGCTGCCCCTCCACTTTTTTTCTCCATGGGGTTTTTTTGACAGAAAAACCCTCCGTGCTGCTCCCCTGTAGTGTAGAGAACAACTGAATGTGCAGTACGTCTGTGGCACGACCTACCGCACGGCCGTGCTCATCTGGATGCAGCCTGGCAGGCTCAATCCCATAGACAGGTTAAATCCAGGAACAACACTGTTTGCTATAAGCAGCCAAAAGAGTTCACATGACTGTTTATTCTGGATGTGAATTTTTGCTGTGTTAGTATTTCTGATGAATCATTGACCACAACCAGTATTAAGTAGCTTTTATATCACACATTTAAAAGGTATCTCTTGTTAAAGTTAGAGATTAAGACCACCAAACTATATCCCATGTACAGTTTTTCTCTCATTTCATCATTGTCTGGTTTCTTGTATCTTTTAGAAATTCACAGTTTTATCTTCTTAGCCTGCATATTTTCCATGATATACTGTAGTAAGTTGTGTCGCTTTCTCATTTCTCTAGGTTGTCTTTAAATCTTTACTCTTTAACATCAAAAGATATGAACTGCATTTTAACAATTCCTTCCTTGGTTTATAAATGAGGCACTGGATCTCCTTTCCACATAGAGATCAAGCTAGTCAGAAAAAAAAATTCTTGAGACCTTTGAAATTTTGGTAACCTCTCTCCTCACCCCCAATATTTTCCTCAATTGTTCTGCTAACTCTCAAAAAAGGTTGTGCCCACAATACCTATTTTTTGAGGAAATACAAACATTGCTTTTTAGTGTGGAACTGGGCTCTTCTTCCCCAGCCCTTTCTTCCCTTGGTTTGCTAATATATTTCTTTAACTTTCTCCTAGTTTCTAAATATTTACTCAGGGTTTTTGTTTTTGCCTGCTTTAATATCCCACCAAGACAAGTTAGAGTGAGTTATAGCATAATAATTCACACCTCCTGCCTTTAACAGCACTTGGCCTCTGCCTTGTGCACAGCCACACACCAGGAGTGAGTTACTGCTCCATACAACTCACACCCTGTCATGTCTTTTTTTAATAAGGACAGTGTTCAGAGTGGCTCACCAGAGGTAGAAGAGCTGTAAAAAACTGCATAAGAGAGCAATAAGCCATATGGATGAATGAGACAAGCTAGGTAATAGTGATGCTTAGGAGCAAGCTGATCCATCAAAGAGATCCAGAAATTCCAGCAGTGCCTCGGGAGGCTATTTGTTCAGTGCAGGGCCTGGGCTGTCAAGCTCTGTTCTTCTCATACCCTGGCTGTGGTTGTCATCATAACAGTTTGGGCCATTGTCTCCTAGAGGTTAAATTACTGCTCTAGGACTCGCACAACATTGCTCCTGAAAAGCCTTTGACTTAAATTTCTAATGCAGAAGGTCACTGGTCAAGCAATGCTTCCCCCCACAGCCATGCTGAAGGGTGACTGGGTGACGTTTAAGAAGTTAGTGGTGAGCTACAAAGCCCACCTTTCTACTCACATGATGCTACAGTGGCTGAAAATTTCCATGACACAAATTGATAGTGCTCTGATTTTATGAGGAATGAATGGACCCTGCCATCCAGAGAGCGTCAGCAAGGCACTGAAAGGATCCTTCTCTCTGGAATTTGCTTCTTACTTGGTCACACATTTAAAGCTGCCCAGAAGACAATACTTTGGTTTCACGGCAGCTCTGGAGGATTTTGAAATTTGTTTTTGTTCCTTTCTGAAACAAAGACCAAACCCTTTGAATATGGTCATGTAAAGAGAATTACGCTACAATATCTGGTCTTGGATGGACACTGCAGTGTTTTGATATGGGAAGGGACATTTAGCAACGTAGCAGTCAGAACACTAGCTTTGGATTTGGAAGATTCAGGGTCAAGTTACTACCTTGTCAGGTTCATGGCAAAGATTTTTGTCACACCTCACTCTCAATCAGGCAGTTGGAGCTGGTCTCCCAAACCCAGCTCAGTCCCTTAACCTTAGAACTGCAGAACGTGAGCAAATCAGTCTTCCTTTCCCTCCCGCAAACCAAGAAACAAGGAAATCATTGAAACAGACACATCTTCATGACATTTTCTAGCTTTGAGGACATTAAATTTTGCTGCCAGAAATGTTCCAACCTGTTCTGTTCTCAAGGCACTTCCACATGAGTAGCACCATTAATTTCAGTGGGACTGTTTGCACACTTGAATTTAACCGCTAGCAGAGATGTTTGCAGAAGCCAGTATTCAGCTTTTTATGATTAAGGAAGGGGAATAAACAGAATTGTATCAGGTTCCTGGATTTATCCTATGAAATACTTTTGAAAATAAATGTTAATTAGCATTTTTAATCTTAAAATATAGTCAATGCTTGTGAATTTAACCAATGTTAAATTTGATATTTTGTATTAACATTAATGAATCTTGAAGTATAACCACTTCTTCATCATTCTGTCATGCTGAGATGTCACATATATATGATCCTGCATATATAGGATCCCTCATAGCAAAAACTGACTACATGAATACAACTACAATGCACCTGGGTTCTGGTTCATAGATTCATAGATGCTAGGGTCGAAAGGGACCTCAGTAGATCATTGTGTCTGACCGCCTGCCTGGGCAGGAAAGAGTGCTGGGGTCAGATGACCCCAGCTAGATGCCTATCCAGCCTTCTCTTAAAGACCCCCAAAGTAGGGGAGAGCATCACCTCCCTTGGAAGCCCATTCCAAGATTTGGCTACCCTCACTGTGAAGTTTTTCCTGATGTCTAGCCTAAATCTGCTCTCTTTCAGTTTGTGACCATTGTTTCTTGTTACTCCAAGAGGCGCCCTGGTGAACAGAGCATCTCCGATCCCTTGTTGTGTCCCCCTAATGAATTTGTAGGCAGCCACAAGATCACCTCTCAGCCTTCTCTTGCAGAGGCTGAAGATATCCAGGGCCCTTAGTCTCTCCTCATAGGACTTGGCCTGTGCACCCTTAACCAAATGAGTGGCCCTCCTCTGGACCCTTTTGAGGCTACCCACATCTTTCTTAAAGTACAGCACCCAAAACTGGATGCAGTACTCCAACTGCGGTCTGACCAATGCCACATAGAGGGGACGTATCACCTCCTTGGATCTATTTGTCATGTATCTGATGATGCATGATAAAGTGCGGTTAGCCTTGCTGATGATTTCATCATGCTGATGACTCATGTTCATCTTGGAGTCCACTATGACTCCAAGATCCTTTTCTGCTTCTGTGCTGCTGAGAGGGTCATTTCCTAGCCAGTAGGTGTGCTGGATATTTTTGCGCCTTGGGTGCAGCACTCTGCATTTGTCCTTGTTGTGCTGCATCCTATTGTGTACTGCCCACTTTTCCAACCTGTTCAGGTCACCTGCAATCATTCCCTGTTCTCTGGAGTGTGCACTTCACCCCACAATTTAGTATCATCTGCAAACTTGGACAGTGCGCACTTCACACCGACATCCAAGTCAGTGATGAAGACATTGAAGAGTACAGGTCCAAGGACCAAGTCCTGCGGGACCCCCACTACCCACATCCTTCCAGGTTAATAGCAGCCCATCTACTACCACACTCTGGGTGCGACCCCCCAAGTCAATTTGCCACCCACTGGACCATGTAAACATATGAGTCACAGCCTCTTTATTTATTAGAATGGGATGAGATACCATATTGAAGGCCTTCCTAAAATCCAGGAAACTGATATCCACCTCTACTCCTGTGTTTAAGCATTTTGGGACCTGGTCATAAAACGAAACCAGATTAGTCAGGCATGATCTACCTGCTACACATCCATGCTGGTTGCCCTGCTGCATTATTTTTTTCTGCTGGACTCTCACAAATATGATCCTTAATCTTTTCCAAGACTCTTCCAAGGATGGAGGTGAGAGTGACTGACCTAAAAAGCTAATCGGACTGACCATAAAAGCTAATCGGAGACCATAAAAGCTAAAGAGGCGGTAGTCATGGGGGACCTAAACTACCCAGACATCTGCTGGGAGACGCAGACAGCAAGGTCCCATCGCTCACGCAGGTTTCTAACTTGTGTACAGGACCTCCACCTGACGCAGGAGGTGCATGGTCCCACTAGGGGGAATGCCATACTGGATCTGGTATTGGCAACGGGAGATGACATGATAGGGGACCTCCAGATCGGTAGCTACCTGGGAGACAGTGATCACCTTATAATAGAATTCAACATAAGACGGCGAGTGGGTAAGGTAACTAGTAGGGTGAAAGTGCTAGACTTTAGGAAAGCTGATCTCATTGCACTCAGGCGATTAGTCAAGGAAGCACTGCAGAGTAGGAGTTTTGATGGGATGGGTGCCCAAGAAGGGTGGCTGTGCCTAAAGGAAACGATCCTTTGGGCACAAAGCAAGACGATCCCCGAGCGAGGCAAAAGAGGGAAAGGGGCCAGGAGGCTTCCATGGCTGACCAGAGAAATCCAGGGCAGCCTAAGGGCCAAAAGGGGAGCACATAAAAAGTGGAAACAGGGTGAGATCACTAAAGATGAATATACCTCCTCTGCTTGTGCTTGTAGGGAGGCAGTTAGGCGGGCCAAAGCTACCATGGAGCTGAGGATGGCAACCCAAGTAAAGGACAACAAGAAATTGTTTTTTAGATATATTGGGAGTAAAAGGAAGGCCCAGGGAGGAATAGGACCCCTGCTAAATGGGCAGAAGCAATTGGTGACAGATAGAGGGGACAAGGCTGAACTCCTCAACGAGTTCTTTGCCTCAGTGTTCCTAAGCGAGGGGCACGACAAGTCTCTCACTGGGGTTGTAGAGAGGCAGCAGCAAGGCGCCAGACTTCCATGCGTAGATCCTGAGGTGGTGCAGAGTCACTTGGAAGAACTGGATGCCTTTAAGTCGGCAGGCCCGGATGGGCTCCATCCGAGGGTGCTGAAGGCACTGGCCGACGTCATTGCAGAGCCACTGGCGGGAATATTCGAATGCTCGTGGCGCACAGGCCAAGTCCCGGAGGACTGGAAAAGGGCTAACGTGGTCTCCATTTTCAAAAAGGGGAGGAAGGAGGACCCGGGCAACTATAGGCCGGTCAGTCTCACCTCCATCCTTGGTAAAGTATTTGAAAAAATTATCAAGGCTCACATTTGTGAGAGCCCGGCAGGGCAAATTATGCTGAGGGGAAACCAGCATGGGTTTGTGGCGGGCAAATCGTGCCTGACCAACCTAGTCTCTTTCTATGACCAGGTTACGAAACGCCTGGACACAGGAGGAGGGGTGGATGTCGTATACTTAGACTTCAGGAAGGCCTTCGATACGGTATCCCACCCCATACTGGTGAACAAGTTAAGAGGCTGTGACTTGGATGACTGCACAGTCCGGTGGGTGGCGAATTGGCTAGAGGGTCGCACCCAAAGAGTCGTGGTAGATGGGTCGGTCTCGACCTGGAAGGGTGTGGGCAGTGGGGTCCCCCACGGTTCAGTCCTTGGATCGATACTCTTTAATGTCTTCATCAGCGACTTGGACGAGGGAGTGAAATGTACTCTGTCCAAGTTTGCAGATGACACAAAGCTATGGGGAGAAGTGGACACGCCGGAGGGCAGGGAACAGCTGCAGGCAGACCTGGATAGGTTGGACAAGTGGGCAGAAAACAACAGGATGCAGTTCAACAAGGAGAAATGCAAAGTGCTGCACCTAGGGAGGAAAAATGTCCAGCATACCTACAGCCTAGGGAATGACCTGCTGGGTGGCACAGAGGTGGAAAGGGATCTTGGAGTCCTAGTGGACTCCAAGATGAACATGAGCCGGCAGTGTGACGAAGCCATCAGAAAAGCCAATGGCACTTTATCGTGCATCAGCAGATGCATGACAAATAGGTCCAGGGAGGTGATACTTCCCCTCTATGGGGCGTTGGTCAGACCGCAGTTGGAGTACTGCGTGCAGTTCTGGGCGCCACACTTCAAGAAGGATGCGGATAACCTGGAGAGGGTACAGCGAAGGGCAACTCGTATGGTCAAGGGCCTGCAGACCAAGCCCTACGAGGAGAGACTAGAGAAACTGGACCTTTTCAGCCTCCGCAAGAGAAGGTTGAGAGGCGACCTTGTGGCTGCCTATAAGTTCATCACGGGGGCACAGAAGGGAATTGGTGAGGATTTATTCACCAAGGCACCCCCAGGGGTTACAAGAAACAATGGCCACAAGCTAGTAGAGAGCAGATTTAGACTGGACATAAGGAAGAACTTCTTCACAGTTCGAGTGGCCAAGGTCTGGAACGGGCTCCGAAGGGAGGTGGTGCTCTCCCCTACCCTGGGGGTCTTCAAGAGGAGGTTAGACGAGTATTTAGCTGGCGTCATCTAGACCCAGCGCTCTTTCCTGCTTATGCAGGGGGTCGGACTCGATGATCTATTGAGGTCCCTTCCGACCCCAACATCTATGAATCTATGAATCTATGAATCTACTCAAATCCTTCTTCCTCCCCTTCTTGAAAATAGGGACCACACTGGCCCTTTTTCAGTCCTTCAGGACCTGACCCAAGCACCACAAGTGCTCAAACAGCCGTGCCAATGGTTCTGCTATGACACTGGCCAATTCTTTCAGTACTCTCAGATGCAGCTCATCTGGGCCTGCCTACTTAAACACATCCAGCCCATCCAAGTAATGCTGCACCAAGTCAGCATTAACAGTTGGTGGACTGGTGTCCCTCTGATGCCCATCTAAGAACCCATTAGGAGATTTATCTGGATGCTTGTTCAAGAACACTGAGGCAAAAAACTCATTGAAGAGTTTTCACAACTCAGCCTTGTCCCCCCCCCCCCCCCCCGTCTGTCACTAATTGCTCCTGCTTGTTCAGTAGGGGTCCTATGCTGCCCTGTGTCTTCCTTTTACTCCCTACATACCTAAAAGAAGACTTTTTGTTGTCTTTAATTTGCGTTGCCAGCCTTAGCTTTGTAGTTGCTTTGGCCTTTCTGACGGCCTCCCTGCAATTGTGGGCCAAGTAGGTATACTCCTCCTTGGTAGCTTCCGCCTGCTTCCACCATCTATATGCCTCCTTTTTTGCCCTTAGGCTCCCTTGGATTTCTCTGTTTAGCCAAGGAAGACTTTTGGCCCCTTTTCCCCCTTCCCTCGCACTGGGATCGTCTCCCTCTGTGCCTGAAGGATTGCTTTCTTTAGGAACGACCACCCTTCCTGGACTCCTATCTCGTCAATAGTCTTATCCTGCAGTGCGTCATTGACTACACTCCCGAGCACACTGAAGTTAGCCTTCCTAAAGTCAAGCACTTCCTCCCTACTAGGTTGTGATAGGGTTATTTAAGGGCAGATTTTCAAAGGTACTTAGATACCTAGAGATACAGATCCATATTCAGTAGGGTTTTTCAGAAGCACATAGGCTTGTTAGATACTTTCCCATAGGCACTTTTGGGGGGAAAAAAAAATCTCACACGACTCCTCTGTAGAAAAACTAGCCCTTTTCTAACTCATACATATAGGCCAGAGAAAGCAGATTGTGAAAAGGTTCCATGGTGCTTGTTGTAATGCTGTTAGAACGCACAAAAGAAACTGAAACAAAAATCAAGTGGGAAAAGTGTGGCATATCAAGGTCTGTTTCAGCCTTGCTTTATCTAGCATAACTGCATTGGAGAGCAATTCACCTTAAAGAAAGGAAGAAAAAGCACAGGAGGTGGGAAGGGAAGGAGGAGAAAGGGAGGAGAGAAATAGAGGAAACCTGCAGCATCACAAACTGTTTTCAGTCACAAATTTCTGCTGCAGCGCTTGAGTTGGCTACTCTTCAGGGCCAACATTTATTTCTTTATAAGCCGTTCAATACCAAGACTAGATTTGTCATTAATCAAAAGGCAAGGTAAGGAAGTTTATAAAACTAAACATGCTGCAGGGAACATATCCAGAAAAATCACTACCTTCAAGTTTAAAAACAACAGCAAAAGCAGCTGCTGTGGATCAGGGAATACTTTGCACTTGGCACAAGACTGCTGTCTTTTTGGACTGCCTTTATTCCTTCACACTCGCTTTTGGAACAAGTGGTCTGTACTTGCTCTTTTTTCCTTTGATCAAGCACTTATTTTCTGCAAATCATCAAGTCATTATTCTAGCGTCACAAGCCAGGCTCCCCAAAACCAAGGGCAACTAAAATAAATGATCACATCCGAAAAGCTTTGTGTCCTAGCCGGTGAAAGAAAGCCTAGCTAGTGCCTGTGTTGAAGCTGATGGTTATGTCTGGCATTTGTACTTGAGATGCTGTATAATTCTAATCTGAGGCTTCACATCTCTGGGTACACTGAGCTGAAACCTGCCATTACAGGAAGAGCAGTCAATGCAAGACAACTATTTAAAAAAAGCGGCCTTATGTTGATGTCTGATTTTCATAGGTGTTTAGTGTTTGCAGTTTCTGTTGATGTTGATAGAAGTGGGTGTGTTTATCCCTTTCAGTAGCCACAGCTTCACTCTCTGGGGACAATCAAGTACTCAAAATTAGATGCCACATTCAAAAACATGGCAGGAATTGCTGTTGCTTTCTTGTTAGTATTCATCTTGAGAAAGGCATTGAGGCTTCTATAGAGGAATCTGGTTGCCTACTGGGATTCAGGTTGCAAATTTGCCTTCTGAAAAGTACCTATCTACATCCTTAGGCATCTAAATTCCCTTAAAAACCTGGTCCCTTTTGCTCTGAGGCTTCTTTTCTAACCACCCTGCTTCTTTGCATCTCTTTTTACTAGGGTCTGTTCTGCTGCATGTTGCACCACTTGCTATTTTCTTAATTGTGCTCAGGAAATGAGAGCTCTTACAGAAACATCCAGTGCTTTGCATGTGACCTAGGTCCTGGTAAACTCACAAAAGACAGATTAAAAATGTGGAACAATGGATCTAGCTTTTTAGCTTGAAGTTACGCAGATTTAGCAATAGTAGTTAAAATGTCAGCTTTATCAGTTTTATTGCTTCCTGTGTGTAAAAGTGGAGAACAAGCTGTTTTATCTTGGCAGATTGACATTTTAGGCAGATGCTTTAACTGGAGCTGATCCAGAGCCCACTGAAACCATCATTACATTTTCCAACAAGCACCTTCATGTTTTCTCCTCTGCTGCCCTTCATTCAGGCAGGGCAGTAATGCTTGCAAGGTCCCCATTGTCCACTTTGATATCTTTTCTTAAACCTCACCTCTCTCATGATACTTAAAAAGCTTTACTAGCTTTAAACGGCTAGTGCACTGAGACTGCTGCCCTACAGATCCCATTGCTTCTTTTCGTGCCTTGGTTGGCCTGTACCTAGCCACATATTATCTCTCGTCTTATGCTTAGGCCAGTGAGTCTAACTAGGGTGCCTTGCAGCCTTTGAAGGGTGTTGACCAGGAGAGAGGAGATAAGCAAAATAAGTGCAGGCTTCCCCAAAGAGCCAAGTGCAGGCTTTTCTTTCCAGCTGCTGCACCTCCTCCTGCCACTCTCCAGCATGGGCTCTTCCTTTCTGGCTGCTTCTCCTTCTTCAAGGCCCCCTTCAAGCAGGGGAGCACTATAATAAATACATTGGTTTTTATTTATTGACAGAAATTATGGAGAGGTGCCTCAAGGCTAAAATGATTGAGAACCACTGGCTTGGGTTGTAATATCTTTGGGGCCGGGACAGTCTCTTTGCTTTGGGTTTGTACAGCACCAACGTGTCAATGGCTGGGACACCTCGGTGATACCACAGTAGAAACGATACATAATTGTTAATAATACGGTGCCTATAAATGTGAAACTTTCCATTTGCTTTTATGGGTTTGAGAACAAGCCTGGTCGGTTATTCATGGAAGGATACATTTCATTCAGAATTCGATATTGCAGACCGATCTAGCATGAATTGTGGCTTGTATTTTCCCCCCATTTGTATCTACATGTCAACAGCAATTCTAAAGGAAGCGTGTAATTGTCTTAAATATACCAGGTGGGTATTCGCATGCAGCTTGTTTTTCTTTGACCTCGTTTTCTAACTTGGGATATTCCAACTGGAAATTAACATCAGAGTTTTGCATCAAGCTAAACTGATTTTCTCTCAGCTCTCCAGCATCAGTGACAGGGATCCTCCCCGGAACATTACCATTGTAGAGCAAACCTCAGCTCTGAGTTCTGGTTAACATCCTAAGGATCTGAAAGGCACAGTTCAACCATGAACTATGAAGTTAACAACAAAGTTTAACAGGTCGAAACAAGAGTCACGCTCTGTTCCATCCTATTTTCATTCAGGGACAGTCTTTTTGTCAACCTTCTATTATCTTTCCCTCAGCTTTTACCTAAAGATAAAAAGAAACAGCTTATAATTCATTACAGTTCATTAAAATGAAAATAAAATTTATTTTGCATCAAAATGAAAAAATATGACTTGTTCATTATTAGCATATAAATGGTATTTTTTATGTCACTCTGCCACAAAATCACTTACATTTTCAATGATCACAGCACACAAAATTAATTTTTGATAGCCTTTTGTGATTTGGTTGAAAATTCTCATTTCTTTTTGTGCATTAACAGCAAACTGTATCCACAGCTATTCATACCAAATTTTAGATAATGAAGCAATTAAAAATACATGGATTGATGATCTTATCTCATTTTTCCTCTGGCCTATTTCTGCTTCATTATTCATGAAGGGATATGTTTAATTCAGAGTTAGTAATTGCAGATATATCTAGTATAAATTGTGCCTTATATTCTTTTCCCCATTTTCAATTTATTTTAGCAAATAGATCTATAGGGGGAAAAAAAAAGAGAGAGAAAGACAAAAGGGCAAAAATTGCATAATGGCATAGCCAAACAAAACCTTACAGATTGTATTGCTTGAAGTACATGTGAACTCAGGAAAAAGTTGATGAAATGAGCCACTGTACAGGGCATATTAATAACCTTTGCATTTGTATCAAATGCATGAATTAAATGAATCTGACGTGAGATGGTCTGATAGACCTGACAACTTGGTGTGACTTTGTGCATAAAAGGGGCAAGATGAAACTGCTATTCCAGTTCCATGAAAAGCAGAAGATACTGAGAAACATGCATGGACCAATAATACATTCAAAACCCAAGAAAACAGAATTATGGTGTTTTTGGCAAAACTGCAGAACTTTGATTTGTAGTGAATGGGTAAGGAAGGCTGTGTTTCTCCATGTCTAGACCCAGGTGCCTCCCCCTCCCATGCCCCCAGATACCATCATCCAAACTTGGCTTATATATTAGGCCAAGTTCTGACACCTTTGCATTACCTTGCTCCACAGCTGGCTAGCACCAGTGAATACAACTCTATTTCAATGATGTAGCTGGGGGAAAAATGTTCCTCAATGTAAAGGTGACAGCGGGTTAAGAGAATCTTTATGATGGAAACAATCGCTACAAATGGGAAGAGTACTTATACCCTGAGCAGTCTCATTGCACCACTGGGATTTATGGTGGTGATGAACAAGAGGAGAGGCAGGATGCTGTAACCAAAGGCCTTGACTCAATTAAGGAAAACTTGATGTCTTCTACTGGCTGGAAACTCTCAGGACAATGGCCCTTACAAGCAACAAAAGCACCTTCCCCAAGAAACCTCATCCAATGAAAAGCATAACCATGGTGACATGCCATCCTCTAGACATGCTCCTAAGGATAGGGAAAGCAATGGACTGACTTGTGACCTCTGGGACATGTCTACACATGTGCTTGAGTATGCAGTAGCCTATTTTATTAGTCATTAAAGTGTCACATAAAAAGCCACGCAATTTTACTAATGTGCAGTAAAATAGGCTAATGAAAATTAAGTGTCACTTAAAAAATAATGTGTGCTTTCAATACTGTACGTCAGGGCAGCCTAATGCGCATTTATTTAGTACCTCACATTGGAGAACACTTTTGCACATGCTTCAGGGATGGAGGGGGTGGTGCTTTAATTAGAGGAGCTCCGAGAGCCACTTTACTTAAAGCGACGTTTGAATGAGCTTTTTCCCCCTTCTCCCTCTCGTCCTGCAGCAGATTCCAGGCACATTGTGTTAGCAGCATCTCCTGCTAAGAAGAGGCATTTGGGTCAAGAATAAAGACTCCAAGGGCATGTCTACACATGCATTAATGCACTTTTCCTAATGCACATTAAAGATAGTACCTCCAAGCACCTATACATGAGCACCGAGGCTGCTCTGACACTGGAATTCCAGTGTCGAAGCAGACTTGATTAATTGAGTCTGTGGCAGCGAGGCAATTACTGTGCTCCAGCAGCCTCCTGCATCTCATGTATCAGCATAACAATGGCAGCATGGGAATGCAGGAGGCTGCTGGAGCACAGTAATTGCCTCGCTGCCGCAGACTCAATTAATCAAGTCTGCTTCAACACTGGAATTCCAGTGTCAGAGCAGCCTCGGTGCTCATGTATAGGTGCCTGGAGGTACTATCTTTAATGTGCATTAGGAAAAGTGCATTAATGCACGTGTAGACATGCCCTTGGAGTCTTTATTCTTGGCCCAAATGCCTCTTCTTAGCAGGAGATGCTGCTAACACGATGTGCCTGGAATCTGCTGCAGGACGAGAGGGAGAAGGGGGAAAAAGCTCATTCAAGACTGCTGCTTGCAACTGGAATGCTTTAAAAAAACCTATCAGCTTTTGTTTCTAATTGCTACCTACAGGTGTCAAGATTTCCCTGATTATTTACAGCAGGGATATTTTTTACATGTGAATCTGGCTGGAAATAGGAAACAGTTCGTAGAAGTAACACTCTTTATTTATTACCAGCAATAGAAAGTGCCTTCCAGTGCAATTATTAATGCACACTGGGATTAATATTGTTGCCTACTTATTTGGTTCACTGAATATCTTGCAATTTGATTCATAGACTGTCCAGCGTAGTTCCAGATCCATAAGTTGAGTAAGTTCATTAATTACAACTTTCTCCCTCTTCTTAATGATTTCTAGCTTTTTCTTATGTCTCTAGGAGACTGAAAACATGTTGCAAATGATTTTCTAGAGGAACATCAGCAAACTTCCAGAGAATTTTTATGCTAAACAGTAAAGTCACTTAAAGCCCATGTTTTCCCTTTGGTGCACAAGGAGTCACAGTATGCCTAAGAATACCCATCAGCAATAACAGGGGATCAGCCTGCCCGTAACTCCCCAGGCACTAGGAGGAAGATTTGTCCCTTAGTGGATAAGTGCCTGTATTTTGCCTAGATAAAATTGACAGGCGTTAGTTTCAAAGAAATGACACTACATTCAGTGACTCCAATCAACAAAAGGCAATGTTCCATAACCTGCCATTGGTAAATATCATTTGGAACAGTGTCAGACAATGGCACAATGTTTAATCTGCTTTTGTTTGCCATGTCACCTGTCAGTGACCTTGAATGTGTGTTAGATGCTCTATGTTCTGCAATTTACTGATAAGTGTGTTGACAGCTTTTGAAGCCACATCTGTTGAAAACCACTGTTGGTTCATTGCATACTCAATAGACAAAATATAAAGCATGATTCTTCCTAGTGCATGAAATCCATTTTCTGAGAATTTGGTTTTTATCAGCTCCCTGGAAGCAGACTTCCTGGTAGTAACCTTACTATTCTAGTAGCAACTTCAGGAGGGCTGTTTCATTTGCTATCCCTGGGGAAGGGTCTTGAAACATGGCTGTGTCCAGGTGATGCTGCCTGCTAAAAGTATCATAGTTTCTATTTGTGGGCAGTCAGTATTTAAAAGTATTTAAAGATTAAAGACTCCAAGGCCATGTCTACACGTGCATTAATGCACTTTTCCTAATGCACATTAAAGATAGTACCTCCAGACACCTTATTTAAAGATGCTGCTAACAGTATTTAAAAGTAATTTATCGAGGTACCCGTAATTGTTTCTAAAATAGCTACCTGTGATTGAGGATGACAGAAACATCCAGCCAATTAGTACTGGTCTATTCCACTGGTGAGCATTAGTCACCATCTGCTTCTACACTAGTTACTTCATCTCACTTGCCCTGGATCTATTCCTTCCCTGCTTTGTCTCCCTGTCTTCTTTTTCCCTGTTGGGCTTTTTTCTTCTTGTGCATTTTTCTTTCTTTTATAATTCTTGTTATTCTTATTTTTTTCTTCCTTCACCCAAGCTTTTCTCTCTATTCTCTTCCCCCTTCTGCCAACACATTCTCACTTTTTTCCCCCATCTTAAGCTCCAGTTTACAATCCCTCTCAGCTTTCTTTAATCACAACTTTTCGTGTCTCTCTGCATATGCTGGCTTCAGTCTGGAAAAGAACTAGAAATACTGGAACACTTGGAGGAAAAACTATTCTTGCAGCACTTCCAACTGGAGCAAAACCAATAACCTAGTGGAAATCTCCTGATTTCCAGCATAATAGGAAGGAAGGCCAAGGGAATCTGGATGAGCTTCAAATAAGCAT
This sequence comes from Alligator mississippiensis, assembly GCF_030867095.1. Lineage (NCBI taxonomy): Eukaryota > Metazoa > Chordata > Crocodylia > Alligatoridae > Alligator > Alligator mississippiensis. The sequence continues at coordinate 44,364,396 of NC_081836.1, read as the reverse complement.
TTGGATTTCTGGTTACTTCTCTGAATTGAAAAACTTGAGAGGTTCATTTATCCCTAATAGAGAGACTGAAACAGTAGTGTTTGTTATTAATATGCATGGCTATTAATACACCCTAATATGCATGCTGCTTAGAAAATATGGAATTAGATGTTCCCTGGTTTTGATGAGCTCACGGTTCTATATTTTGGCCTGTCTGTATTGGACAACAGTTCAGGTGATTCAGTTAGGGGATTTAACTGCAAATATCATTGTTGAGACGATTAGCACAGTAAAAATTCTTGGAAGAAGTGAGTCTTAAGTAGAGATGTGAAGCAGGGGCAAGAATGAGCTTGGCAAGGGATGTGAAGCTTCAAGAATAGCATGAAAGTGAGAGGCTGACATAAGGAGGAGGAAAAGAAAAAGATTTAGGAGCCCTGAGAAGAATTAGAGCACTAAGACAGAGACATCTAAAATGGTGTGCCCTAGGGAAACTGCTGAGGAGCTAGGGCTGGTCAAAAATTTACTTTGAAAACTGCTTACTGATAAAAAAAGGGGGGGGGCAGGGTTTAACTAAGTGAATATGTTTTGTTGCAGGGATCATTGGCTTTCTGCAGAAAATTTCAATGAAGAACCAAATGGTCCAATCCCTGAATATTTCAGTGTGGGCATGCTGCCACAGTGCCTGATGAGACTTTGGTTGTCTCATGTCCTTATTTTCCTCTGAGACAGGCATCCAGCCAGACTATATTTTCTATATGCCACTTCAGACCTTCATTTCCGAAAGCAGAGACCATGGCTTAGGAAAAAAGAGCCCTCCACCCTAAAACTTAACTGTGCTGCTCCTATCATCCCATCATGCTTTTCTCCTTGAAACAGGCCAAGGGACCATTTGACAAATATCTGTCTGAACAAAAGGTCACTGGCTGTACTGCAGGCTTTGTTTTGTGGGAAGATGCAAGGACTTCAGACACCCAGCTCCCAGTGGAGCATCAGAGCTTGGGGGGTGGGGGGGGTATAAGGAGAAGAGACTCCCAATGGCTGTACCTCAACAGCTCTGAAGTCAGTGTTGATTTCACCCTGGATATACTGATTATTAGGCAGTGTAAGTTCAGTCTATGCAAAGTGCTACTGACATCCACATATGCAGGGCACTGGTTTACTCTCTGTGGTCTACAACTAGGTCCCTACTTAATTCATGGCAGAAGTGGGCTGTGCTGTGGCTCCTTTAATCTTGCAGGTCCCTGCCCTCTGCATGCCCCCCTGCCACTGATCAGTGAAAGGGCCCTGCTTGCGGCTTGCTCCTGATCAAGAGCGAAGTGAAAACCGTGGGTTTAAACATGGTGCCTCTTTGCCTCCCACCACTGATTGGCTGAGGGGCCCCAGTGGCCCCACTGCCTGCTGACGACTGGCAGGGAGGCAAAAATAGCGCCATGTCTAAAACCACAGTTTTCACTTCCCTGCCAATCAGGAGTGACCTGCAAGTGAGGTCCCTCTGCTAATGGGGTGGGGGAGGGTGCATGGGAGAACCTGCAAGATTAAAGGTGCCGCAGTGCAGCCCATTTCCACCTTGAATTCACTAGGGTCCTACCTATAAAGATGCACAAAAACAAACAGGTTGCCCACGCACCCAGCCACATGAAGACATCTGATGACTCCATAGCGTCTCTTCTCCACTCACTGATCGTGCTTGTAGGGAGGCAGTTAGACAGGCCAAAGCTACCATAGAGCTGAGGATGGCATCCCAAGTAAAGGATAACAAAAAATTGTTTTTTAGATATATAGGGAGTAAAAGGAAGGCCCAGGGAGGAATAGGACCCCTGCTAAATGGGCAGAAGCAATTCGTGATGGACGGGGGGGGCAAGGCTCAACTCCTCAACGAGTTCTTTGCCTCAGTGTTCATAAGCGAGGGGCACGACAAGTCTCTCACTGGGGTTGTAGAGAGGCAGCAGCAAGGCACCAGACTTCCATGCGTAGACCCTGAGATGGTGCAGAGTCACTTGGAAGAATTGGATGCCTTTAAGTCGGCAGGCCCGGATGAGCTCCATCCAAGGGTGCTGAAGGCACTGGCCGACATCATTGCAGAGCCACTGGAGGGAATATTTGAACGCTCGTGGTGCACGAGCCAAGTCCCGGAGGACTGGAAAAGGGCCAATGTGGTCCCCATTTTCAAGAAGGGGAGGAAGGAGGACCCAGGCAACTATAGGCCAATTAGTCTCACCTCCATCCTTGGCAAAGTCTTTGAAAAAATTATCAAGGCTCACATTTGCGAGAGCCCAGCAGGACAAATTATGCTGAGGGGAAACCAGCACGGGTTTGTGGCAGGCAGATCGTGCCTGACCAATCTAGTCTCTTTTTATGACCAGGTTACGAAACGCCTGGACACAGGAGGAGGGGTGGATGTCGTATACTTAGACTTCAGGAAGGCCTTCGATACGGTATCCCACCCCATACTGGTGAACAAGTTAAGAGGCTGTGACTTGGATGACTACACAGTCCGGTGGGTGGTGAATTGGCTAGAGGGTTGCACCCAGAGAGTCGTAGTGGATGGGTCGGTATTGACCTGGAAGGGTGTGGGCAGTGGGGTCCCGCAGGGCTCGGTCCTTGGACCGATACTCTTTAATGTCTTCATCAGCGACTTGGACGAGGGAGTGAAGTGTACCCTGTCCAAGTTTGCAGATGACACAAAGCTATGGGGGGAAGTGGACACACCGGAGGGCAGGGAACAGCTGCAGGCAGACCTGGACAGGTTGGACAAGTGGGCAGAAAACAACAGAATGCAGTTCAACAAGGAGAAATGCAAAGTGCTGCACCTAGGGAGGAAAAATGTCCAGCACACCTACAGCCTCTTCATTCTTCCTGAGAAAGTAGGGCAAAAAGCTAGTAACTTCAGTGTCTGTACACGAATGCATGGAGCTTGAGAAACAAGCAGGAAGAATTGGAAGTCCTCGCACAGTCAAGGAGCTATGATGTGATTGGAATAACAGAGACTTGTGGGATAGCTCGCATGACTGGAGCATTGTCATGGATGGGTACAAAGTGTTCAGGAAGGACGGGCAGGGGAGAAGAGGAGGAGGAATTGTGCTGTATGTAAAAGAGCTGTATGATTGCTCACAGTTCCAGTATGAAACTAGAGGTAGGCCTATTGAAAGTCTCCGGATTAAGGTTAGAAGAGAGAGTAACAAAGATGATGTTGTGGTGGGAGTCTGTTATAGACCACCAGACCAGGCGGATGAGGTAAGTGAGGCCTTCTTCAGACAAAAAGCAGAAGTTTCCTGATCACAGGCCCTAGTTCTCCTGTGGGACTTCAATCACCCTGACATCTGCTGGGAGGACAATAGAGCAGTGTGCAGGCAATCCATTAAGTTTTTGTAGAGTGTTGGAGACAACTTCCTGGTGCAAACATTGGAGAGACCAACTAGGGGTAGTGCTGTTCTTGGTGCTCCCAAACAGGGAAGAATTGGTGGGGGATGTACAAGTGGTGGCAAGTTGGGCAGCAGTGACCACGAGATGACTGAGTTCAGGATCGTGACAAAAGGAAGGATGGAGAGCAGCAGAGCATGAACCCTGGACTTCACAAAAGCAGACTTTGACTCCTTCAGGGAACAGATGAGCAGGATCCCCTGAGAGACCAGTCTGAGAGGGAGAGGAATCCAGGAGAGCTGGTTGTGTTTTAAAGAAACCTTACTGCGGGCACAGGAATAAACCATCCTGATGTACAGGAAGAATAGCAAATGTGGCAAGCAACCAGTTTGGCTTAGCAGAAAAGTCTTTGGTGAGCTTAAACACGAAAAGGAAGCTTACAAGAAGTGGAAGCTTGGACAGATGACGAGGGAGGAGTATAAGAATATTGCTCACGCATGCAGGGATGAAGTCAGGAAGGCCAAAGCACAATTGGAGTTGCAGCTAGCAAGAGATGTGAAGGTAACAAGAAGGGCTTCTACAAGTATGTTAGCAACAACAGGAAGGTCAGGGAAAGTGTGGGTTCCTTAGTGATTGGTGGAGGCAACCTAGTGACAGATTATGTGGAAAAGGCTGAAGTACTCAATTCCTTTGGCTGAACTACTCAATTCCTTGGTCTTCACAGGCAAGGTCAGCTCCCAGACTACTGCTCTGGGCAGTACAGTTTGGGGAAGAAGGTGGTGAAAGAACAGGTTAGGGACTATTTAGAAAAACTAGAAGTGTACAAGTCTGTGGGGGCCAGATGCAGTGTATCTGAGAGTGCTGAAAGAATTGGCTGATGTGATTGCAGAGCCACTGGCCATTATCTTTGAAAACTCATGGCAATCGGGGAAGGTCCTTTATGATTGGAAAACAGTAAATATGGCGCTCATCTCTAAGAAAAGGAAGGAGGAGGAGCTGGGGAACTACAGACCAGTCAGCCTTACCTCAGTCCCCCAAAAAATCATGGAGCAGGTCCTCAAAGAATCCTTTTCCAATCCGTTTCCAATCCAAGAAGAATAACAGCGTTCCAGGAGATCAAGGGAAGTAATTAGATTAGTCTATTCTGTCCTGGTGAGGCCACATCTGCGGTACTGTGCCCAATTTTGGACCCTCCACTATAGAAAGGATGTGGCCAAGTTGGAGAGAGTCCAGTGGAGGGCAACGAAAACTGGTTCAGGGGCTGGGGCACATGACTTACAAGGAGAGGCTGAGGGAACTGGGTTTATTTAGTTTGGAAAAGAGAAGATAGAGAGGATTTGATAGCTGCTTTTAACTACCTGAAGGGTAACTACACCAAGGGTGGTTCCAAAGAGGATGGAGCTGGACTGTTCTCGGTGGTGACAGATGACAGAACAAGGAGCAATGTTCTCAAGTTGCAGCAAGGGAGGTTTAGACTGGATATTAGTAAAATCTCTCTCACTAGGAGGGTGGTGAAGCACTGGCGGAAAGTTACCTAGAGAGGTAGTGGAATCTCCATTCTTGGAGGTTTTTAAATCCCAGGTTGACAAAGCCCTGGCTGGGATGATCTATTTGGGGTGGTCCTGCCTTGAGCAGGGGGTTGGACTAGATGACCTCCTGAGGTCTCTTCCAATCCTAATTTTCTATGATTCTGTGAACTTTTGTTAGCAATCTTGTGTCCTCAAGTTTTCAGGTCAGTACCTGAGGTAGCATTTTTCAGGTTGTTTGCAACTTTCCCATATGGTTCTACTGTCACAGAGACAATGAATGTTTTTAAGGGAAGTAGTGGAGTGTCTATTTCTTCATGTCTTTGGGGAAGAGCTGCTTTAGCCAATCACAAATGATGCATCTCACTGCAAAAGCAACTGTGTGAAACTCCTCCTTATGATATACAAGAAGGTCAGAATAAATGATTTAATGGATGCTTTTGGTCTTGAACTCTGATGACTGACAAAGGAAAATTCTTAGTTGTGGACTTTTGCCTGTATAATTAGAGCCCAAATTTGGTAGCCCTCTGGCCCTAGGTTCAAATCTTAAATGCATATTTAGTCCTTTAATTGAAATCCTATGTCAAGGTAAGAGAATTCTAGGTGACAAATAAAAATAAGTTATTTCATTACCTTCTTATTTTAATTTATCCACAGATAACAAGAATCTATGCAACCAGGCACCTATGAAATACAGAAAGATAACTGCCAAAAAAGGAAATGTCAACACCATAGCTACTACCCTGAAGTTCTTTCTTCACAGTTCTGTCTTCTACAGCGTTTGACTCACAAACCAAACCCAATCATATTAAAGACACTTTACCCTAACTCTAGTTGCCCATCATTGCTTTGGCCAGTGGCGCTGGCATACTATGGATGGCATACAACCTAGAAATGCCACTTGAAGAATTATCAAAATAATGTGTCTGTCATCTCTTCCTTTCCTGCTGTTGGTTCTGGTAGCAGAAGACAGGTGGCTCATTAGAACTTGGAGAAGAAAGCCTGGATAAATAAAGCATTGGGAATATTAGCCTGTAGAGACACAGATTTAGTAGCAAGGCTTCTGTTCAGCACAGCACCTCAATTTAATGTATATTTAAGCCACCTTTTTCTTTTCTTTGGCATTATGTCTTAAAGTCCCCACATGAAGGGTTTAACTGGAGCAGAAAGGAAAATTGTTAGCAACAGGGAAAATAAGCAATCTTTCTGGCTCACTATCTGTCCATTTATTTCTAGCCCACCTTTTTGTTGGCTTCTCAGAAGCATACCCGTTAGCTCTCTGCTCCGCATAACAAAGTGCAGGTTAAAAATGAACAACTGAATTCACCAACAACCCTTTAATCCCCATGGAGATGGCCCTGGCTTGCCTCAGCTTTCCCACTGTACCTTTATCACAGGGAATATCACATTTGCTCATATACCACAAGCCCCAAAATAAGATGAGCATCTTGTTTTTAAACAGAAGAACATAAGAAAGAATTGTCCAAAGTAATGGCCAACTGTGCGAGACAGAGTCTACATGTGGGACATAGTCTACTTGGAAATAGTGTCCAGGATGTGTGGAATCCCAGGAGACAGTCTGGCTGGGGCAGAGGGACTCCTAGGTGTGGTAGGACTACAGCAAGTCAGGGCCCTGACCCTTATCAGGGCAGTAGCAAAGCTGTTATTTCTTTACTGTAAATAGTTCTTTATATAAGTTCCTGGAAATAATAGTGTTGTTTACATACCACAACCATCATCAGCATACTACAGACTGCATGCAGCAGCTCATTCAGCTGGCTCATTGGCTATTCAGCCAAAAGCCACTGCCTCATTAGTCATTGAGAGGCGTAATACTGGACTCCATCCCTGATCTCTGCAGCCCCAGGGAGAAACAGCAGTTACCTTGGCAGTCATGAAGCACATTGCATGCTCTTGTCTATCCTGCTTCTACTCCAGTGAAGAAAAATCAGCTTCCCCACCTAAGCTATGCCCCCCAATTTTGAAGGGCTAATTTTTTGTGGGGGAAGTATATATTGAATGCAAGCAAATATGGTATATTCTTTCCCAGGCTTAAGCCTTTTCCTGTATCTTTCACTATTCTCCTACTGCAGTCTTATTTTATAACATGCTGTTACACTTGCATCTTCTTTACATTACAGTATTTTAAAGTCTTTGCAAAAATCTAAGTGTCATGCAGTAGCAGCAATCATCTTATTACCAATCTATTTTTTTCTTTGACATATTCCACAGCTACAACACCAAATTCTGCTTCCAGGATAGGTGTAACTCCTAGGGCTGTGTGAAGCTTCGGTCCCTGATTCGATTCGGTGGAGATTTGGCCCAATTTGGTGGCTGAATCTCTGAATCCGAATTGAATCGGAGACCCTTTAATCTCTCTGAATCGAATTGGAACCCTCCGAATTGATCCTGAGAGATTCAGAAAGATTTGGAGATTTGGACATAGAGACAGCTTTAAATGGTTTTTTTACATACCTGTAGGTACCAGGTGGCTCATGAATGCTATGATGCTGGGGTGCATGGAGTGTCCCACAGAAGCTGGGGGGGCTCCCCACCATGTTCAGCAGCAGACCCAGAAGTGGACCAAGCACGTGGAGGGCCCCCTGCACTCCTGTGGGACACTCCATGTGCCCCAGCATAGCAGCGATCATGAGCCGTGCCTGCGACTCAAGGTATGTAGAAAAAACTTTTAAAGCAATGTCTGTGTCCGAATCATGGATTCTCCAAATCAGCATTGAATCTTCAGAATTGGATTAAGCCAAATCGAATCATGGGCAGCCATCTGAATCAACTAATCGAATCACTGTCCCTGATTTGGGCTGAATCCGAATTGAATAGGGCCTGCTTCGCACACCCCTAGTAACTGCCACATCAGGCAATCCTGTGCTTCCCTCACTAGAAACCCTAGGAAAAGACTTTGCCATGCAGTTTGTAGTTTTTAGCTTGGAAAAAATCGGGTGGAGTTTTGACCGTCTGACACTAACAGTAGCCTTGAATGCTCTGATGACTCTGGTGATGAGACTGTAGCTGAGCTGGCTTCTGGCTTTACCTGCATCATGCTGAAACAATACCATCTACATACTAATGGCTGTGGTCACTGGTCAGCACCAAACTATTTTATCTGGTGGGGCACCACAGCTGAGAGTGATTTTCCAGACCTCAACCTATTTCAATTTTCTTTGCTTTCCAAGTACTGCCAAAGTGTCTGGACCTTTGCCATTGCATTCTTTGATTTATCTTTGACCTGTGTTCCATTTTTCTCTTTGTCTCTCTCTCCCCTCCCCCCCCTTCTTTTAAAATAGCTCTTTTGACTTCTCTGACAGAGGAACAGGTTGACATTTCGCCATGTAGTCATGGCAACATAAATCTTTCAAGTGACAGTGGCTTGCAGAATTTGTAAGGTCTGCTGTGAGCTATTCTACCCCATAGAGACTGGTGCCACAACTCCCATCCCACAGAAGATGGACACTCTGCATAGCAAGTACTGGCATATGCGTGTGTTAGCAGGGAGGAGGACAGCCCACTCTGACTCAGTCACATACACCATTTAGTTTTTATTCCCTCCCATGCTATTGCATCCCTATTAGCTTATTGAGATGCTGTGTTTTTTCTTCTCAAACTTTTTCATAAATGTTGAACTTTCATATTTAATGATATCTTTGTTGCAAAACAGTGACTGGGTGCCTTCACCTCCAGTGAAACATACTCTCTCTCTCAAAAGTAATTTGTGGGCTATAGCAAGTTACTTCAGATTCTCCCTCTGCTATGATCCCTACCATTGGCGATGCGTACGAGGTGCATGTGCACCCCCTGAGCATGGCGGTGCACCCCCTGTGAAAAGGCACCGCTGACGGTGCCTGCAGGTGGTCGCTGCTCATTGCCGCCCTACCCTTGCCCCTGACACTGCTGGCGGCATTTACGGGTGGTCTGTGATTGCCACTGGCTGCCAGTGACACTGCTGGCGGCATCTGCGGGTGGTTGCCAACCTCCTGTCAGCACTCACCACCCCCTCTGCCCCAATGCCGACAGCGTTGCGGCCGCCTATGGGAGCCCCCCACTTACTGCCGCTACGCTCCCACTGCCGCCGTCACCGCCTGTGGGAGCTCCCCACTTACTGCCACCATGCTCCTGCTGCCGCCTCCACTGTCACCGCCTGTGGGAGCTTTCCGTGCCCCCTCCCCGCTTCCAGGAACACGCAGCATTCACGATCCCTACAACACTTAGCCTGTTTGCCTGCTGCAGCCACTTGCTGCCATGTTGACCATGAGAGGGTTAACACTGGACTCCATTTATTTGCTTGGTGTTTATTGCCTTACACTAACACTGCCTGTTCTTTACATCAGGGACCATTTTTTTTAGGGGAGGGGGATTGCACCATGAACAGGACTTTTAAGCACTACAGTAAAACAAATAATGATTAGGCCGTCCTATTGATGCACCTTCACTTCCATGATTAGACAGATCATCATCTCTCCTACCCATACTACCCTGTAGAAAATGCATCAAATACCTTCACAGAAAAGTAATATTAAGAAAGGTGTTTCTCTCCCACGCTCACTATTCCAGCTTCTGAATTCCCTGGAGCAGACATTTTCAACTATTAGATAGATATTGCAATTAGGGCCTGTCAAAGAACCATGCTAGGGAGAACGACAGTGAAGCAGCCATGCTTACTCCACATGTGCTGTAACCCTAAACAGCATGAGGGCAGCACTAGGGAAGTGGTAATAAGCTTGCTCTCTTAGGAGTGTTTATTGGCATGCATCCAGTACCACCAACACAGCTATATTCTATCCATTTTGGGGTGTAGCCCACATATAGCTTCACTCAGGCACTCCATCCTGTGGCCCTCAGAGGACATGTCTGCACTGTCAATATTATTTATCAGATAAGTGTAAAAACAGGATCCAGGCAGTACCACATGCCCAACCACCTTTACTGAAACTGCCAGCGAATTCTCTGAAGACTAGAGTTTGAGAATATCTTTATCAACTATATAATGTACTGCTGGAGGTCTACCTAGAACTGGTTAATGCTAATTAATCCTACACATCAGGTACATATGCCAGCTACTATGTCCATGCAGAGCCCCAGAATCAATGTTGCATCAGTCTGTTCATATGCTTTCCGCTGCAAAGTGAGGCTTAATATAGATCCTGCTTTACATACAGCTTTTCAAGCACAACCCTGTTCAACCTAACAATGGGTGGTTGGACCCAGATTATGCGAGCAGGCCGGGGACAAAAGGGTTTTGAGGCCTTATTCCTCCCTCTTCTGTCTCTCCTTCCGTCGACAGAAAAACACCAAGGAGGCGGTGAGATAAGTAAACGCTTTACTCACAGTTTAGGCAGAAAAAAACTTCTTAACAGCTGTTCCAAGATTAAACTCGCTGATAACTCGAGAGCTCTTAAACACGTTCGGATGGTATACCCAGTCATGATGGGGGCGTCCGGGGGGGAAGGGATTTCATGGATGCAGGACCTCCTCTGAGGGTGATCAGGCCTCTCCGATATTGCGCGGGTCCCCCTTTCTTTTGGCGCGCTCCCCTTTTAAACGGGCTGCATCTGCACGCCCCTGCCAATCAGCGCGGGGCGGGACCACCGCTATCAGGCTGCGCCCATCGCCTCCCCCATGCCATGAGCACGACTTGCTCCTACGTTTGGCGTTTGGTCATTTTTCTTTCTTTTCTTTATCACAAACCCAAGAAGTTCCCTATGCAAAACTCTCTCTGTCAAATATTCCTCGATTGTAAATCAGGAAAGGGGAGGGAATCTTTGCAGGACATTACATCACCCTGATAAATAACTCTTGCAGCATCTCTAATATTGGTGAAGGGACAGTTGGATTTCAGGTGTGATGGTTTCTATTCATAATTACATGAGGCAAAGGGGAGGTCAATCTATCCCTGCTGCAATGTCACTAATTTCAGTGTACATTTGTTCCAGTCAGTCTAAATTACATGTCTGAGCTAATTGGGATGGTGGACTAATATTTTTTATATGTCATTTCCCCCTCATTTTCAATGTCAGACTTTCCCCTGTCTTTCCTCTCCGATGTTTTTGTTGATTTAGTGCAGTTTCAGTGCTTCTAACTATGAGACCAGGGGCACACCGTGTGGTCTGCCAGTCTACTCTTTCCATAATTCCTTCCATGCCTTGCTGCCAGTGGAGCTCAGTGCTAATGTTCCAGCCCTCTTATTCTCTTAAGCAGACGCTGTAAATCAGATCTAATTTGGCAGATCTTTTAAAAATATATTTTCATTTGTTTGTTGGCAGCTGGTTTGTGTTCCCTTCCCTCTTCAGAAAAAAAAACCACAGAAAAATGGAATTATGGCTTTGCACAAAGTTGTACGAGTGTGATCATTACATCATTTTTTGAGAGATTCATGGGGGGGTGTATTTTAAAATCTTATTTTTGATCAGAAAGATTAACTGTCCATTGTAATCCCTGCACTGAGGATTAAATATGCAACTCAGTGCAATCAGCCTACACCATGCTCCCAGCTATACATGTTGCATAACAGAGATACCAATGACTCAGGAGATCCTCAGGACAAGGAAACCCATCATGACAGTGGAATGGTGGCTACCATTGGTGGAAAGGTACTGAGTCCACCAATAGTCAGTTCTACCAGCTAATATGTGAAGGGGCATTATTTCTGGTCCTGTCAGTAACCACAGGCTGAATTATAATCTGCATTTATAAGCTTTGGGCTTTGCCTATACTAACATCTCATCTGATGGAAAGGAACGTGGAGTCTTATTTCCAGGAGAGAGAGTGAAAGAGTGATTTGCTAGTGGTAAGGTGCTGTGGTGGTACAAAATCTTCCCTCAAACCAAGATAGTCTTATTATGGGAGCTGTTAATTTTATGTGCAGTTGTCAGAAGGGTAAGTAAACTCGGTGTGGATTCTGTTTGCTAATAGGCAGGGACTCAATACTAATTAAATTATTACCAGAGCATGTGTTACATTCCTCTTCACACTAACTGTCTGTGTGAAAGCTAATGAAGAATAGCATTTTGGCATGTGTGGTTTTCTCTTGCTTTGGAAATTGCATCCCAGTGAACAAGGGAGATAGCAATTATATCTTGCAGAAGATACAGTCAGAAATGAACCCTCCTTTCAAAGCTCCTTTGGATATCACTGAAGTGTTTTAGGATACAAATAGAAGTCACATTTGTCCTGGGATAAGCCATTTTATTCTGGGACAAAGTGCAATCATTCAGATGTTTGTGTCCATTATGTCAGTATAAATCCTACAAAGGTTCATGGGATAAGTAGTACTAATACTATCCCAGGACATTGTAAAGTAGTGAGCTGAATGGTTATCTTGGGATTGCATCATTGACTCAATGGCAGAAAAGCCGTGATGCATCCAGCCAATTAGTAAACCCCTATTAGAAGGGCAATGTGTATAATTCATGCCAATCCCAGGATATTTCTGTTTCAGGACAAACGCAGGCACACTTTGTACAGGAACCATTACAGCATCTGTTCCTAGCCTTAGCTATTTTAAATTGAAGCAGTGGTATTAGATGAGGCTTACGCTTTCTTTTTTTCCTTGTTTCTTTCTTTCCCTTGTGGTCTTTCTTCCATGTGTCCTCTTGTGAACTCTCTAACACTAATTGCATGAGCAAAGTATTTTTCCCTCCTATTCGTTGCTGTGTGGTATCTGTCATTAGCTTTTGAGAAGCTGTTTGTGATCTGCAAAATATGAGAAAACACAGCAATTTGTTATAAATTATCTTAATTAATATAAATTGATAATGACTTGCAGACGGAGAAAAGCTACAATGGTAGCAACTGACAATTTTCAGCTCTCCAAATGGATTGAAATTACCATGGAACAAGCTGAGCCAGTCAATCGCTAGAATCATTGTTGGCACCAACTTGTGGAAAAGTGACGGATAAAAATGGTCAATACATCAGGCAGCCTTAGCAGTATTGTAAACATATACAGAACAACTGTACCAGCTGAGCTCTGTCTCTAAACTGGTCTACTGAGGAACTGCATACTGAGATGAAGGAAGCTGTAGCTTAGAGGAGGCAGAACAACAGCTTCTCTGAAGCCGCTCATGCAAACCATACCACAATGTACTTTACAGAATTAAATAGAAAATAGAGGGAGAAGTCAAAAATCCCAGACAAAGAAGGAAAATATGCTTCCAGCTAAAAATAAGAGGACACTGATAAAGGAAGGGGTGTTGGAAATGGACCATGCGACACAGGAGAAGGCACTACATGCATTCACTTTGCTCGGAACAAAGGGGCTGAGAGAGCTTGGAGTAGGAGTCAGGGAAGCCAGGTGAGACAATGTTTCTGAGCTAGGCTGGGACAAGATGGGGCCTTGAATTGGTTTTGTAAATAGCTAAGGAGCCCAAAGGTTCATCTGAGAGTGGGTGAGGCTGTGTCACATGCTTTTCCTTGTGTGTGACTGATTAAGTCTCTCCCTTTGCATTTGGATGCTACTTTTAAACTTTATCCAAGTTACTTGAATCCATTTGGTTTTCAAAAACAAGCTTGGAAATTGAATGAGGAGCAGGATTTCTTGTGCTCTTTCCAACACTTTGTGCTTCCAGGCAGGTTGGAAGTCCCACAAGAACAGTCTCTCCCCTAGGAATTTACATCTGTTTCTGGTCCTACAATTTGATGTAAGCCAAACAAAACACTGCATCAAAACATTCACAAGCTTTGGGGAGGGCTGGCCCATTTCTGCTGGGAACAAAGAGGAAACACGAAACAAGTTAAGTAAACATCAGAAAAAGGTTGGAATCAAGTTTAGTTCTAGGGATGGAGAAAGGTTTGAGTCAATTCTTATTTCATCCCAACTGAGCCATCTACCAGTTTGAAGCAGAAATGTTACAAACATTTCAAAGGGTACGAGGGCCCTTTATCACTGACAACTAGCTTTGCCTCTTGAAATGCCCAGTGGAAGGGATGATTTAGGATTAGGAGAAACCAGTAGCTTACTATAGAATTCTTATAGATGGTACTCAAAAGAGAGTTCAAGTCAAATACATCCCCAGGTTATGCTTACTTCTGCATTTATACAGCACTCTACAGACTCTCAATACACAGCTCCATGCTCATAATACTCAATACCAAACATAAATGCTTCTGATGAGATGAGAAACAGCAAAGGATTGTGATTTCTCATTGAGCTTCATAGTTCAATATACAGTTCTGGTGAGTACATGGCATATTTTCTTACCATTTTGCATCTAACCAAGCCAGCTTTTCCCTTATTAAAACAGAAGCAGCAGCAGGACTAGCTTAATCATGAACTTTCACTTCTGCCAGTGACTGAGCCCCTCCTTTAAGAGCTGGTATCTTTAACTCATTTTGAAGACAAAGAGTCAAGAGACAAGGAGCTCCCATGTTAGGTGCCAGGCAAGGAATGGATACATAATCCCTGTAGCTCAGGAAACTGGTGATTAATGCTGCCTCTCTCCCTGCTCCTGGAAGTGGTCCAGATCTGGACTAGGAAGCTCTTCCTGGTCTCGATCTGGCCTTGGATCTAAAATAGTTTGACACTAGGGCTGTGCGAAGATTCGGTCCCTGATTCTATTTGGTGGAGATTTGGCTCGATTCAGTGGCCGAATATCTCAATCTGAATTGAATCAGAGGACCCTTTAATCTCTCCGAATCGATTCGGAGAGATTTGGACAGATTTGGTGATTCGGATAGAGACAGCTTTAAATGGTTTTTCTACATACCTCTAGGTAGCAGGGGCTCGTGATCACTGCGATGGTGGGCAGATGGAGCGTCCCGCAGGACCATGGGGGGCTCCCCAGTGCGCTCGGCAGCAGACCTGGAAGTGGACAAGAAGCACTTCTGGGTCCACCAGGGAGCATGTTGGGAGCCCCTACTGGACCCCTGGCTCAGTGACTGGTCCTGGGTTGGGGGGGGCACCCTGGCAGACCCAGAAGTGGACCAGAAGTACTTCCGGTCCACTTACGGGTCTGCCGCTGAGTACGCTGGAGAGCCCCCCGCGATGCCGTGGTATGCTCCATCTGCCCCAACATCGCAGTGATCATGAGTCGCACCTGGTACCTCAAGGTATGTAGAAAAAAACCTTTTAAAGCTGCGTCTATGTCCAAATCGCTGATTCACTGAATCAGCATCGAATTGTCAGATTTGGATTCGGCTGAATTGAATTGGGGACAGTGATCTGAATCAGATCAAATCACTGTCCCCGATTTGGGCCAAAACCGAATCCGAATTGAATAGGGCCCACTTCGTACATCCCTATTTGACGCCTCTATCAAACTGAAGAAGTGTAATGACTTGTTCACAGTCACAAAGGAATTGTGCTGCCTCAAATCAGTGCTTTAATCACCAGACTGTGCCCACCCCCCACCTTTCCTGACTTCAGGGGAAGGACTCCAGTGCTTAAGGCCAGGCATTTAAGCATTTCATCTGAACAGGGCATAAAGACGATGCATCAGGGCAAATTTCTTGACCATGCTGCTTGCAATAAGTTAGACCAATGCTATTATATATTATACATTCACCTCCAGAGGACTGGAGCAGCAAGAAAGAGCATCACTTTGTAAATATACTACTGTTGTCTAATTATCATTACTGCAAACATATAGACATCTGTGCTAATGTCACCAGCTTCAATCAAGATTCTCATCTTTTTAGTCAGCTCTACACTTGAATGCTTCCTTGAGTCTGGCTGTGTCAGTAACAGTTGGCTTTTAAGTGAATTTTAAATATCAACACCTATTTTAGAGCATGTGGCAACAACAACCGGTGTACATTCTTCAGTCACAGAAGATAGTAACTATGAGCTTAATATTTATTTCTATTATGCTACAACTAAAAGCCTTCTTTGAAAATGTAGCCCCAACACAAATACAAAACAGGCAAATGCAAAGCATTCACGAGGCAATTGTAGTGTAACATCCTGGAGTTCTCAAGTGAAACATATGCCCAAAACATGCAATATGCAAGCCACCTTCCTGTGGGGTTTTTTTTCTTTGTGAACGTTGTTATGAGCAAAACACTTGGCACAGGGAAAAGATCAAGGTTTGTAAATTATTTTCCCAGCAGAAAGTGAAGATTAAAAAAAAAATTGCTATAATGGCCCTTTTCTCCCTTATAGGAACATCATTTCCATTCCAGGTTCCTATATTACTAAGTATTATAACCCTGATTGAACGCTATCAAAGATAATGCCATGTTCTACAGCACGCAGTTCATTACAGCTCCATAGTGTCTCAAGGGCAAAATGAATAAAAAGGAAAGTATTTCTTTTTGTCACTAGATCAGAGCTCTCCTCTGATGAATTGTGTGGCTGCCAACGGCCATCCTAACCTTACCAATAAATATCCCCATTGGTCTTGCCACTAGCTCATGGTAGAGGCAGATTCTAGTATCCCACCAAGTAACACCCTACTCGTACCTAGGCATTCAATGAGGTGCTACTGAATGTGCCTACACATGTCAAAACTAGGCCCCATAAGCCTTGTAAGTGCTCTGGGGATATGGAAAAAAAAAAATCAGTAGTTCTCTGTCCATATCCAGACCAGAGACAGGTGGCTGCAAATCCCAAGATGCAGATGTACCTGGACTTGTTCTATCTGGTTCTCAACCTTCTGGCTGCCCCACATCTCTCTCTCTGATTGATGCAATATGCTGGCTCCAAGCTCATGAGCTTTGAGGCCCAAGCACACCATTGCTTTGACCACATTGATATAATAACAGTAATACTTTGCACTTCTGGCATCAATCAATCCAAAGCAATGCATGCCTTAAGTACAATTCTCTTCATCTAAAGATGAGGACTAAAGGAGATGATTAGAGAGAGGAACACAGGGGTTGTGACTTCTCCAGGCTTGCTTGACAAAGGGCCTGTCTTCATGAAGCCCAGAGCCATTACTGCAGCTCACACAGGCAAGGCCAAGTTAGCTTTAAACTCATGGGCTGAAAAGCATGAGACTGTGGCAGCACTGCTCCCAGCCTAGCAATTCACTCAGGGTCACGGGCTTCTTTTGCATCTGAATGCTGTGCTGAACACAGTCATCAGTACCTGCGCTATGTAATTTAAAGCTAGCTCAGGTGTGTCTTCATAAACCGCAGACACAGCCTTGGACTGCAATGTCAACACTCAGCATCACAGGTGGTTCTAGCCCAGGGGTAGGCAACATGTTTTGGCTGGAGTGCCGAAAAACCCCCACAATGTCTACCTTGGAAGGTGCCAGAGTGCTGACATGTTGGAGCCCGGAGCAGCTGTTTGCAGTCTCCCAGCTGCAGCCAGCCCACGAAGCCTGGTCTGCTTGCCTCAGGGCTTGCAGCCTCCCAGGTGCCTGCTGGGAGCAGCCTGGGCTCCGTGGCTGGCAGCAACTGCCTAGAGCCCAGGCTGGTGGTGGTGTGCCGAGCAAAATGGCCTTGCGTGCCGGGGGTTGCTGACCTGTTCTAGCCTATCGAGTCAGTGCTCCTCATCTCCGAATCACTCCCTCTGATGATGATTACATTCTCTAGTGCACCTAGAAGAACTGAAGAGAATAGGGCTGGGAAGAGACATCTCTTTAAGCCAACTTTGTGCCCCTTGATCCTGGATTGGCCAGAAAACTGTTATCAACTGCTCTAAGTTATGCCAGTGACAGGAGTTTCAGTGATGGGAACTGTGCACTGTTCAGCCCTCTTTCCCTAGTCCTCCTAACTCCTGTGCGGTAGGAGGAGGTGGCAGGTACAGCAGATAGTGGACAACTGTCTTCACCACCTGAGGGTGCTTGTGTGTCAGGGAGGATACCTGCCTGCCCCTGTTGTACAACTCTTTGATGCTTCAGCCACCTGACCCTGAGAACGGAAACCAAGGTTGCTTCATAGCATATGCACTTTCATAGCATTCATTGCTTCTTTTAGCCCTTATACTTACTACCTGCACAGTTTAGCCTCTCTAGTGTTAAGGAGTGAACAGATGAGAGGAAATTTGATGCTGAACACTGTTAGACTGCAGTGTTGCTCCTTGGGTTGTGGAAGACTGCTAGCTTTGCAGGAAGTCCCAGAATGACCATCTGATATCAGTGCGATTATATGCAGAATAACACATCACTCAGTGTAAGGATGGGTGGCTGAATATGACCCTTGCATTACACTGCTTGCTGTATCTATATCCCAAGCACGGTAGTGGCAGCTTACATTCTCCATTGCAAATTAAACAAATCCCCAGCAACTCCAGAAGAATAGTGTCACTGCACTCTGGTTTCTGGTTCATGTAACATGACTTGATCCACGAAATAGATGGATTTACTTAAGAAGCTACATTACCCACCTTAACAGTATAATAAATGCCTGAACAATCTTGTTTCCATTGTGGGGGGAGATGGTCTTGTTAAGCTCTTTAGTTGCTCAGTCTTCCAACTTCCTAGTTGTTCAGCATGAGCTTTAGCTTCCCATATGTTGCACCTTCAGAAGTGACAGCTGAGCCTAAGATAGGAAGCTGACTTTTTTTATGACTAGAGACAGTCAGTGTTGTCCTCTGGCTCCTGCTCTTCTATAAGCCTTCTGTGAGCCCACTGATGTGGTTAATAGGTTACAGGCAGCCGTAAAAGAGCTGCTTTTGGGAGAAAAAAGCTGCAAGTTTTCCAGTCATTCTAGACTGCTGATACAAGGCTCAATTCTTCTTGTACTTTACTGTAAACAGATGTTAGAAAAAATTAATTGAGGCATTTGCTCCTGAATATAATTCCTTCAAGCACATTGACATTTTAAAGCTAGAATAATCTCCCATTAGCACTTTTAGTTGTATCGCTTTTGCAATTAACAACACATTTTTAGCACTAAGAAGAATGAAAAGAGCAGTCAAGCTGATTCCTGTTCACTGAGCGGCAGGATTTCCAAGTTGCTCACTTGAGCAATTTCATGACTGAGTCTGGTAAAGCATGCACAGGAAATGATGTGACCCGGGCCTGGGATTTTTCAAAGGAGTGTAAGGGAGTTGGGCACTCAAATGCCTTTTAAAGTCAAAGGGATTTGGACAGCTAACTCTTAAATCCCCTTTAGAAATCCTGGTTTTAGCAGTCAAATGGGGAGTGGATACTGGTTTTAAGTGTCAGGAGCAGATGCTGGTTTTAGGTGTCACAGCAACTGGAGGTTTACTCCCCAAGGGAGTAGTCAAGTGTCTAAAAAATCCATAAAGCGATTTCAATGCTGTACTTTAGCAAAAAACAAAAACAAAAACCGAACAAACAACAACCACCCCCCCCAAAAAAACCCCACACACGCCATAAATATTTTTCTGATCTTAAAATTTGGGTAGTTCTCACTGCAGCAGGGTATCTAGCAGCCATGGAAGGGCTTCACCTGAAGAGATGTTTGGGTATCTATACTATATTATACCCATCACTAGGGCATCTGAGCACATAACAGAAGAGTGCTTAGCTGAATGTAGGAAATCATGCCAGGATACTGTGACCCAGTCATATGATGGCAGTTGGTAGATAACTCCCTGCCTGATGTGTTGAAACAGAGACAGTATATCATATAAAGGGATAGAATGAATGCACAGTGGGCCCAATACTAAGCCATTGAATTAATCAAATCATAGAATCGCCGAGTTAGAAGGGCCCTAATAGTTATCTAGTCCAAACCTCTGCTCATGGAAGGATCATCCCAGCCAAGTGTCTGTATCACAGGAGGTTTCAATGGGATGTTGGTGACTTTGGTGGCAATACTAGGCCTTTTCTGTTTGCCATTATTTGACTAGTTCTTTTCTTATAACCCCTGCATAGCAGCCTGCCACTGCTAAATTCTTCCTGTCCCTTTTTTATTTTATTTTTTTGTAGTTTATGGCGTAACTTCTCAACGACACTAGTAACAACTCTGGCTTTACCTGCTGACGTGGCACCTACCATAAAACTGATGTCCCCTTTGCTTCTCATCTAACAAGCAGCCATCCCACCTTCCCCACCTTCAAAGACACTCACAGCCCTGCCAGGTGAATGCATCTTTCCTGTACTCTGTTTACACAGAAAGCCTAAGCTGGGAAGTCTTTTCTTTCAGTCTCTTTGGATGCATCTATCCCATGACCCTGTTGAACCTCAGAACAGCCCAAGACACAAACCCCATCCACTCAGCTTGTAACCAGCCCTGGAAATTAGGCAGAGCAGAGAGTTTTAATGGGACCTAAATGTGTGCCCCACTGCTGTTTTTTTGCCACTCTGAGGTAGTCGCTTAGCCTATAACAGGAAACAGTCTCCTCCTTTATCCAACTTGGACTCAGTCACATGGAAAAAGGCACAGTGACCATTATAGATCATTTGAAATGAAATTTGAGCATGCCAGATTTCTCCTCCCCTGCACCATCCCACACACTTCCCACCTCAGACTAGGAGTTTCTAACCTGGGATATATGTATATGAGTGTACATGTGTGAGCGTTCACACACACATACACGTGTGAAACAAACAGTACCACAGGCTCTTGGTCTGTGCTTGGCAAAGATCCTGAGTGTGAATCCCCGTGCTGCATACAATTGACTTCAGGGATGCAGTCATGGATTACTGTCCTATATATTCATTGAACTGTTGTATCCAATGCAAATCAAGCTGCTGGATGGAAGGAGAAAGGAAGCTATTATCTGGCATCCTGAAGAAAGAAGAAAAGTAGCACAACTTTTGGGTGAAAGTGAAGCTACTTACTAATGTAAATGAAGAACAAACTGGAGCAAAAAGCCCAGGATGAAATTTTGAAACACTTCAAATCACTCTCTCATCTCTGCACATCACAGGTACAGTCCACTAACTGGGTCTGGCTTTGTAGTGCCAACTATTTACAATATCCTGCTTCTGTTCAAACTGCCTTCAGCTATCCAGTATCTGCCAGCTGAGGCTTCTGCACAAGGAAAGCTGTACAGGAATGGTGCAGGACTATAATAATGTGACCACATGTTACTAGGAGCTTGAATTAATCAACTTTAAAAATTCCTCTGTTGAGCAGATAGCTAGCTTTGCCTTGGAGGTTGTACTGGAGTCTCTGGAAGAAATGGGATATTTGTACATTGCAGAAGCAGCAAAGCTTGTTTTAGTGCTGGGGGAGTGGAAGAAGGGGGGAAACCCTCATAACAGCTCAGGGCCTGGAAAGACATGTATACACTGGACTAATCAGCATTTACACAGGTGTAAAAAGCAAATGGACACACGACAAACTCTGACACTGGTGTAACTTCATCTGATCTATTGGAATTAGTGTTGCACAAAAGCAGGGGTAAAACTGTTCCAGGGTAAGTTACACCAAGGAACATGTCAGCCAGCAGCTTGTTGCGTGGAAGCTGTTTGTGCAAGTTAAACAGGCTATTTCTTGCTCTCCCATCATAGTGGTGAGATGCTACAATAACTACTGCAGGCAAATACCAGTGTACTCTAGGGGCATGTCCACAAATGCAGGCACATGCAATTGCAGCAGCTCAAATAGAAGCAGCACAAATCTGAGCTGGGCCTTTTTGCCTCAGTGCATGTGCCTGGACATGCATTTTGCTGTAGGGCAAATTGTGCCACTGAGGGCAAAATAATCCTGCCTGGCTCCTCCTTGATCTGCCGCCAGGGGGAGCTGGAGGCTGCGTCCAGCACCTGTGCTGGCCGCAGCCATATAAAAACCTGCCCTGTGCTGGCCTCAGCAGTATAAAAAGCTGCCCTGGCAAGTAGCTCAGGACTACTCACTCTCAGGAGCTTCTGGGGTGTACCAATCATTCACTAGCCCCACAAGGGGCTACTAGTTAGCCAGGTGGGCCTTAAGGCCCACTCTAAAGAGGGTGTACAAATAGATAGTAGCTTCTGCAGCCCGGCCAATTGGTACCTGGGGACACTTCCCCTTGTGCCAGCTGGACTGCTGAAGCAGCCCTGAGTTCCCTGCACCCTCTACTCACTGCAGCAGTCTGGCAGTGGGGGCTGCTGCCTGGCTGTGACCTGCTGCCACCTGTGACAGCATGTGGCCCCAAGGCTGCACACCTGCCAAATCCAGATGGCTGTATGGCCATTAGAGGCATCTGCACCTCTGGGTCAGCTGCCAGTGGGCTGTGGCTGCACAGCTGGCCTTTGTGCGGCACTACTGCCATGTGTGCCACCGCCCGGCCACCTGGGTAGCTATTGCCCAGAAGATGTTCTCAGTGTGGTGGCATACTTTGAACTGTCAAAGCATGTCCTCCTGGCCACTTGGGACCAGGTCAGCCACTTCCAACTGGGTCCCAGGTGTCAGCTCTGAGCGGGCCCCCCACCCTGGTCCCAGCTTCCTGCTCGCTCCTCCAGCCTCCCCGATTGCTCCCCCACCTGGCCCCAGGCCCCCACACATCCCTCCACCTACCCCAGCATCCCCGCACTCACCGACTGCAGCAGTGGCTGTCAGGGCCACTCGAGGCCTCATGGCATAGCCCACCCACCACGCGGTGCGAGGCAGTGGGGTTTGGCCCCAACTGCCTGGCACCCATGCTGCCACTGCCACATTGCAGGGGTGCAGCTCAGATCAGCAAGCACTGTGTGGCACTGCACACTGTCAGGAAGCTTGGGGCCACTGTGGCTGTCACCCAGGGCTCAACGCTGCTCAGTCTGAGCAGCCCCAAGGTGCCAAACAGTGTGTAGCGCCCCGTGAAACCAGGTTGCGCACCCATGATGTGGCAGAAGCAGCATGAGTGCCAGGCGGCCAGCACCAATCCCCGCTGTCCCACGCCGTGCAGGGTGGCAGTGCCATGAGGCCATGCAGGGACACTGGGGCCAGGTGGGGGGGGGCAATCAAAGAGCTGGGGCCAAGTGGGGCCCCCCCATGGTTCCCCCCATGGTTCCCCCCCTTATCCCCCCAACCCCCTACTTACCTGTCGCAGAGCCTGAGTCTAGGTCTCTGCAGCCTGAACTGCTGCTTGCCCTGCATGGGCAGGCAGTGTGCTTCAGCACCAGGGCGAGGGCCAGCCATAGAGATGCTCTGGCTGGCTACTAGAGTGGTTCTGTGAAGGACCCAAGCTTCCAGTTGCCTCACGGCATGGCCAGGGACCATGCCCTGTCCTGCTTCCCCCCGGGGTATTTTTTGATACCTGCATCTCCAGGTATCAAATTTTGCACACCCCCCTCCCCCCGCTGCAAATATGCAGCGCAGGAAATGTTTTTTTCTTCCCGGCATGTATCTTGCAGCATCTCAAAGGAGTTTGAGACACTTTTCAAGAGGCACGTGCAGGCTCATGTGGACACGCTAGGGAGGATGGTTGCATTCAGACAAAGGCCCTCTGTGCATGCGACATCTCTTCAAGTGATCTACAACATACATATCCAAGTCTGCCGGAGCCTGCGAGTAATAGAGGTGATTCTAGTCCATGACTCCAGCCTGTGGAGGAGATGATATGCTATGGAGCATAAGCAGCATACAGATAAACCCATTCTCTGCTGTGTTCTCACAGATGTCTTCTAAGTCTTTTCACAGTGAAAGGATTTAATATCATTCTTCCCATTAAATCAATGGCATTTCTGTAGCCAGATCCCTGTGTGCCATTTTAAGACAGACAATGCAACCGTGCTTAGCACATTCTCTTAAAGATAAAGCAGCAGCTCCTAGACATACACTGGGTACAGTGGAGGCCAGTCTAAACTGCCAGTTAATAAGGAGAGATGATGCAGACCATTCATACTAAGAGGCAGATTTTTTTTTTTTATTATTATTATTATTCCTGGCTGTGGCAATGCTAGGGAACATGAGAAAATAAAGATGCAGCAAAGGCAGGAACAAAAGTGTAGACTTAAAACTGACCATTATTGTTTTCTTTTTTCCTTTGCCATTAAGGCTGCAAGAGAAAGAAGGTTCACCATGACAAACAGACTGCTGAAATGAGAATGTCATCACAGCAGGTTTCCCCATTACAAGAACAAATCTGGGCAGGGAAAATAAAAAAAAAGTGGCTCCTTAGTTTTCTACCTGAGGGATACAATATTTTATGGCTTGGAAATTTTTAGCATGCAGTGGCTTTGTGAACCTGCAGGGTGTTTGGTTCTTTGGTTTTTACTTGAATATCAACATGAAGTTAGAAGAAAAGAACAATACCATTTAGGGCTAATTCATTCCTGGAGATGCTTTATCTGGAGCTGCAGTCTTCATTATCTCAGAGTCTCCTATTACTTGCTGGAGGCATGAATTTCTCACAGAAATGATCACATGAAAACTGGAAAGACGCATAATAGAAAAAGGAATAGGGGAGGGGGAGAACCTCTAAGCTTTCCCTCAAACTCGACTGCAATGCTAAAAATAACTAGACAAAAATCCAGGACTGTTTAATTGCTTCCTGAAAATTTTTATGTAAGTTCTCTCGTGAGCTTTTGTTCTGATGTCAACACAGATAACCTTTTGGATGAACTGTCCAATTTCTTCAGGCTCCATGAGCCACTGTTGTGTAGCAGAGTCAGCATAGGACAGAAATACAGGAGTGTTGAGGTCTAAGCCTTGTCGCTGCTATTTTGCCTGGTGGAACATGTCCTACATTCCTCAAGTGTGCATTTTGTTACCCCTCACTGTGATGTGACAGTTTCTTCTACTGTGTTTGCAGTGCACTTTGTCTACAGTGTGGTAGCACATAGAAGCCTGAGTCAGACCAGGACCCCATTATGTTGCTAGACATTATGCAGACATATATGTATAAAGGCACTCCCTTGCCATAAAGTAATTGAAATCCAAGTATAAGCAGCAGCAAGCAGGTATAGACAGGTGGCCTAAGGAATGGATGAGATGCTGTTGGTTAGCATAAAAGGCATTGGTCCAAATATGGAATATGGGAATGCATTTGTAAGTCTTTGTTCATGGCAAAAATCCCTGAATGCTTTGCAGTGATCTAAAAACCTGGCAAGAAGGAGGTAATTTGAGCACAGAACTGGAGGACTATTTACACTGCAATCTAGGAGTGCAACTGAAATTTCTGGAGACATAGCTATGCCAGCCATAAACTGGTTAGTCCAGGTACTGACAGCAGCATAATGCAAGCTATGGTCACACTATCTTGTCTAACTGCTCAAGTATTTACCAGGATCCTACCAAACCCACCCAGTGCTGTTGGTAAGAGGTACGGCAGCTAAAGCTAGCCCAGGTATGAGCTCCAGTCTCCCCCCGGGATGCTGTGCAGATACATCCTGAACTCTAATCTCAGTCTGGGATGACTTCTGTTACACTGAGCCATGGCATAATTCCACCTTCTATTTGTAAAACGGTATTGTGAATTGTGAGAATTAATGGATATTTATTAGTTGCTGTGAAGATGAGAGGAATAGGCATAGATGTGGACTTTATAAACCAGGCAGGTGACAGACAGCCAAAAAGGACTGAAGAGAATAAAATTGAAGTTTCTTGGAGAAAACTCCAATCTGAGCTGAAAGCGAGAGACAATCTCCAATTTAGCATTCATCAATTAGCTCTAAGGGCAGCTGCACTGAGTAACTGGAGTTACCATTGCACTTATCTCAAGGCAAAAAAAAAAAAAAATAAGGTCACAATTACAAAATAAAATAAAGGTAAATAAATAAAATAAAGGTAACATTTGCTTTACAAAAATCCTACAGTTTATTGATTTTACTTT
Source organism: Alligator mississippiensis (assembly GCF_030867095.1). NCBI lineage: Eukaryota > Metazoa > Chordata > Crocodylia > Alligatoridae > Alligator > Alligator mississippiensis. The sequence continues at coordinate 44,338,986 of NC_081836.1, read as the reverse complement.
AATTAGAAAGAAATCCCCCCCCTCCCCCAATCTACCCTCCTGTTCTTCATACCAAGCTTCAAGGCCTATTTTTTAAATGCAACTGTGAATGAATAGAAGAGCTTCTGTTGTGGGGGAAAAGGGTTGGGGGGGGAATGGAATTTTAAAGATTTTTCATGCATGTTGCAGCTGCTTAAAGTGTTGAACCAAACTTATACACGTGTCCTTTCTGGACTGTGTTTAAGAACAGTCAAGCAGCTCTTGGAGAGCAAAGGGTTTGTGTTCCTTTCTTTTAAACGTACGTATCAGCCATACAAATAAAGAAAGTGCCTAGTATGAGCAACACTGCAGAAGAGAGAGGGGATATTGGAAATTCCAAAATAAACTTATCTGCCGTAGCAATCTCTAAAACATTACCTGTCATCTCTGAGAACACTTGGAGGAGGTAGAAGATCCCAGCAGACTGGAGAAGGAAAAAAAATCTTAGGATCTGTTGTTAAACAGGGAGAAAAAAGAAATCCACGGAGATTACAGGTATATCAGCCTCCATACCAAGCAGAATATTAGAATAAATTATTAAACAGTTTTTAAGCAGAGGGAGAATAATAAAGTGATTAAAAAGAGCAAACATGGAATTGTAAAGAACAAATCATGTCAAAATCAATTTACATTACTTTCTTAGCCAGAATAACTGGCTTGGCCAACAAGGGAGAAACAGTCAATGAGAGACTTATTTTAGTATGATAAAGAGATAACTTTAATAAAGATTTTGATACCATCTCACATGTCATTGAGGGAAATGTAGCCTAGGGTAGTGGTTTTCAACCTGTGGTCTGCAGAGCCCCGGCAGAGGGGGGCGGTCTGCAGATTATGTCTAAGGGGGTCCACAAAAGACTACTATTACCAATCAAAAGTATGCATATACTTGCACTTACAATTTAAAGGCATCCACAACGCCATTAGAAAATTTTTAGGGGTTTGCAAATGAAAAAAAAAAGTTGAAAACCCCTGGCTTAGGGAGATTCACAACTGGGTGTAACATTGCACCTGAGGAACAGATATCAGTGGTTCATTATCAGATGGGAAGAAACTTTCAAGTGGGTTCCCACAAGGAGCTGCCCCAAGATTAGTTGTATCCTTATTAACAACCTGGCCAAAGAACACACTGGTCACAAGACAAGCAGTTCCTCTTTGATCTCTCAGTTCTAATCCTTAAAGGGAATTTACAAAACACCTTACGTAGACGAGCCTATGAACTTCACATCATAAACCTACTGGATACAAAAAAATAAAAATAAATCATGGACTCAATATAGACATTGGATTTATGACACATTACAACCTGCGTGTCATCTAATTCACCAGGTACTTTTGACCTTACCATTTACATCCCCCACACACTCCTCCCCTCCTCTCCTTCTCTATCCTTTGTCTTCCTAATTTCCAGTTATTTACTTTTTCACAAACTGCCTCTCTTCTACCTTGGAAAACTCAACTAGAACAGTCTCCCTTGCTTACCTTTGGCATTATTTCCCCCTTGTTCCCCCTCCCCTCCCTTCTCTATTCATTGTTTTCCTAATTTCCACCTAATTACATTCTCACTGAGATCCTGTCACACTTTCAGCTTCTTTCATTCCTTGGAGATCTCAGAAAAGCAGAGACTCCCTATGCCTGAAGAATGGTGCTTGGGCCGGAAAGCTTGTAAAAGGCTTTTTTCCAACTACTCAGTTGGTCGAATAAAAGAGATTACATCTACTCAAAGTGCCTTGCTTGTCAGAGTGTACTTAAAACATTTGTGGAGAGCATCGAAGTAGGAACATGGCAAGCTCCCTGAAGGATGAGATCAGAATTAAAATGTGATCTGGTTAGAAGTTACTTATTAAAGAGCCAGTAAAATGTAAGATACTTGCTCATTCAAACAGTGGAGGAAAGTTCTCCAGAGACTGGTGCTCTTCTCTACGTGCGAGTGGGCAATAGAAACACAGGCACCTGTAGGCTGTGTTTTTTGTTTGCAGGAGATTGAGGAAAACATTGTAAAGTCATGGGTTATCTCCAGTCATCTTTGATCCATTCTTTCTAGTCAAAGAAACATTTTCTACTTGCTCACAATGGATCTTGCAAATAACACACCCACCTCTTTTATTTTTATTCTAGGATTTAAAGAATGCCAAATTTGAATACAGGTAGGTTTGAAATGCCTTCATGTTTATCTTAATTAAAAAAGGATCTTGGGACAGGTTCTCTGTTAATGTAAACAATCATAGAAAGCAGCTGCACCAATTTACACCAGCTGAGGAGAAGCCCGAACATTTATGAGCAAGGTGCCTGTGCTGAAGTGCAGCTTTGCATTGAACATGCATATTCTAATTTAGGACACTAAGTCCTTGGCTGAGCCCTTCTAATGTAAATATTCTGTACAAAACATGCTCACTCTCTCCCACATGCATATTCATGATATAACAGCTCCTGACAAAGTTAATACTTTATGCAGAGAGTGCCATTATTAGCTCTGACTGACAGGTGGATTTCTAATCTAACTTACATATGTCTCAAACAGAACACAAGAGCTTTGATGTCAAATGCATTTTTAAAAATGAAGCTAAAATGTGGTTGGAGGGTGACAAAGGAGAGATGTTCCAGGTCCTCTGCTATTGGGTGCCACTTAGCAGCTGATGATAACGATACATTGAAACAAATATGAACAATTGTCCGTATCCATAAGCAAGCGTGCTTGATTTAGGCATGAAAAGGGCAATTAAAGAAGGAACAAGGATCCTTCTGCCTTTGCACAGGGAACAAAATGTACTTGCTTTCTTTGTGCGACATACATGCAGGTACCCAGTTAGGGGAATCATGTCTCCATCCATCTCTGCAGCAGCCTACACACCTGATCTGGCATGACAGAGCCAGGTCACTTGTGCACAGTACCCTCTTTGCCCTGCACCACCTTCTCCTAGGCGAGCAGCTGCATAGATACCGTATTGAGTATTTTGAAGTTTGCATATTAAACAACCATGTCTTTCCACTAACCCCCTCTCCCACCTCACACAGTTCTTCACTGGTTTGCTTCCCACAGCTTACCTTTGATGAGGGTACATTTCATTTCCAAATACCAAAAATCCTTGAAAATGATAGGCACTCTCTCAGGTATCCAATAAGGATGTAAGCATGGTCACATGTTCACTACCAGTCACACAAACTGCTACTGAACAAGAGGTGAGAACAAGGCAAAGGGGCAGCTTCTCATCTCCAGAAAACCAACAAAGAGCAGATCTTCAAAATATTTCCTAGTTTTCCACATACATGTTGTGTCCAGAGGCCAAATCCTTCCCTCTGTGTATTGGAGGAAGGATCCTAGACCCAAGATCAAAAGGACAGATCTCCTGTTTTGGTGACCCGGCATCTATTTACTTCCAGACTTAGACTCACTCATACTACGGTCCTGGGATCTTATTGATATTATCCTCAGGAAGTTCCAGTTCGACTGGAGAACAAGTATGAGGCCCTGGCGATCCTGCAGGAGATGGAAGGGGAGGAGGAAACCCTTGGGCAGGAAGAAACACCACATTCTTCACACTAGAAACAGATCAAGAGATCCAAGAGGACCCAGAGGAGGAGGCGACGAGTGCTCGTCATAGGCGACTCCATCCTGAGAGGTACGGAAGGGCCCATCTGTCACCAGGACCCCTCAGCACGAGAGGTATGCTGCCTCCCTGGAGCAAAGATTCGGGATGTGACGGAGGTAATCCAGGCCAGGATCATGCCCACCGATTACTACCCCATGGTCCTAGTCCATGTGGGTACTAATGATGCGGCCAGGAGAACCCCCGATCACCTGATGGCGGACTACAGTGCTCTGGGCGGCGTGCTGAGGGAGTTCGGTGCACAGGTGGTATTCTCTTCCATCCTACCAGTGAACGGACGTGGAAGACGGCATGAGAACTGTATCCGAGAGACCAACTGGCGGCTTCAGAAGTGGTGTCTCGAGGCAGGCTTCGGCTTCCTGGACAACGACCCACACATCACGATGAGGGACATGCTCAGCTGGGATGGGCTTCACCTGTCCCCCAAAGGTAAGCGTGTGTTTTCTTCTAGGTTGGCGGATCTCCTCCGGTGGGCTTTAAACTAGGCTCGTCGGGGGGAGGGGAAGATGAGGGCGGGGGAAGCTGTGGATCACCAAACCATGTGACACCCACAAGGACAGCCCAGCCTGAAGAAAGAGAGCATTGGGAACCTGAAAGCCATGGGGAGGCCAGCACTACAGAACAGGTAAGAAACGAGAAGGTAAGAATCAAAGGGCCCCCTGGGACTCGGAGCGGGGGGGCAGCAAAGGCACCAGTCGCAGGGCTCAAGTGCCTATATACTAATGCTAGGAGCATGGGAAACGAGCAGGATGAACTAGCGCTCCTGCTTGCACTAAACACCTATGACTTAGTGGGGCTAACGGAAACCTGGTGGGATTCATCCCATGATTGGGTGGCACATATTTAGGGTTATAGACTGTACAGAAAGGACAGGGTGGGGAAGAAAGGGGGAGGGCTTGCGCTCTATGTCAGTGAGCAATACACATCAACCCTCATCAAGACGGAATCAAAGGATGAGGAAGTAGAAGGACTGTGGGTTAGGCTACATGGGGGGCAAGGAGAAAGGGATTTGGTGGTAGGGGTCTGCTACAGACCCCCACATCAAGGGGAAGAAAGAGATTCGGGGCTCCTGAGGCAAATCTCGGAGACCATAAAAGCTAAAGAGGCGGTAGTCATGGGGGACCTAAACTACACGGACATCTGCTGGGAGTCACAGACAGCAAAGTCCCATCGCTCACGCAGGTTTCTAACCTGTGTACAGGACCTCCACCTGACACAGGAGGTACATGGTCCCACTAGGGGGAATGCCATACTGGATCTGGTATTGGCAATGGGAGATGACATGGTAGCGGACCTCCAGATCGGTAGCCATCTGGGGGACAGTGATCACCTAATAACAGAATTCACCATAAGACGGCGAGTGGGTAAGGTAACTAGTAGGGTGAAAGTGCTAGACTTTAGGAAAGCTGATTTCAATGAACTCAGGCAATTAGTCAAGGACGCACTTCAGAGTAGGAGATTTGAAGAGATGGAAGCCCAAGAAGGGTGGCTGTGCCTTAAGGAAACGATCCTTCGGGCACAAAGCAAGATGATCCCCGAGCGAGGCAAAAGAGGGAAAGGGGCCAGGAGGCTTCCCTGGCTGACCAGAGAAATCCAGAGCAGCCTAAGGGACAAAAGGGGAGCACATAAAAAGTGGAAACAAGGTGAGATCACCAAAGATGAATATACCTCCTCTGCTCGTGCTTGTAGGGAGGCAGTTAGATGGGCCGAAGCTACCATGGAGCTGAGGATGGCAACCCAAGTAAAAGACAACAAGAAATTGTTTTTTAGATATATAGGGAGTAAAAGGAAGGCCCAGGGAGGAATAAGACCCCTGTTAAATGGGCAGAAACAATTGGTGACAGACAGGGGGGACAAGGCTGAACTCCTCAACGAGTTCTTTGCCTCAGTGTTCCTAAGCGAGGGGCACGACAAGTCTCTCACTGGGGTTGTAGAGAGGCAGCAGCAAGGCACCAGACTTCCATGCATAGACCCTGAGATGGTGCAGTCACTTGGAAGAACTGGATGCCTTTAAGTCGGCAGGCCCGGATGAGCTCCATCCAAGGGTGCTGAAGGCACTGGCCGACATCATTGCAGAGTCACTGGCGGGAATATTTGAAAGCTCGTGGCCCACGGGCCAAGTCCCGGAGGACTGGAAAAGGGCCAAAGTGGTCCCCATTTTCAAAAAGGGGAGGAAGGAGGACCCGGGTAACTATAGACCTGTCAGTCTCACCTCCATCCTTGGCAAAGTCTTTGAAAAAATTATCAAGGCTCACATTTGTGAGAGCCCGGCAGGACAAATTATGCTGAGGGGAAATCAGCACAGGTTCGTGGCAGGCAGATCGTGCCTGACCAATCTAGTCTCTTTTTATGACCAGGTTATGAAACGCCTGGACACAGGAGGAGGGGTGGATGTTGTATACTTAGACTTCAGGAAGGCCTTCGATACGGTATCCCACCCCATACTGGTGAACAAGTTAAGAGGCTGTGACTTGGATGACTACACAGTCCGGTGGGTGGTGAATTGGCTGGAGGGTCGCACCCAGAGAGTCGTGGTGGATGGGTCGGTCTCGACCTGGAAGGGTGTGGGCAATGGGGTCCTGCAGGGCTTGGTCTTTGGACCGATACTCTTTAATGTCTTCATCAGTGACTTGGACGAGGGAGTCAAATGTACTCTGTCCAAGTTTGCAGATGACACAAAGCTATGGGGAGAAGTGGACACGCCGGAGGGCAGGGAACAGCTGCAGGCAGACCTGGACAGATTGGATAAGTGGGCAGAAAACAACAGGATGCAGTTCAACAAGGAGAAATGCAAAGTGCTGCACCTCGGGAGGAAAAATGTCCAGCACACCTACAGCCTAGGGAATGACCTGCTGGGTAGCACGGAAGTGGAAAGGGATCTTGGAGTCCTAGTGGACTCCAAGATGAACATGAGTCGGCAGTGTGACGAAGCCATCAGAAAAGCCAATGGCACTTTATCGTGCATCAGCAGATGCATGACGAATAGGTCCAAGGAGGTGATACTTCCCCTCTATCGGGCGCTGGTCAGACCGCAGTTGGAGTACTGCGTGCAATTCTGGGCGCCGCAATTCAAGAGGGATGCGGATAACCTGGAGAGGGTCCAGAGAAGGGCCACTCGTATGGTTAAGGGCCTGCAGACCAAGCCCTATGAGGAGAGACTAGAGAAACTGGACCCTTTCAGCCTCCGCAAGAGAAGGTTGAGAGGCGACCTTGTGGCTGCCTATAAGTTCATCACGGGGGCACAGAAGGGAATTGGTGAGTATTTATTCACCAAGGCACCCCCGGGGGTTACAAGAAATAATGGCCACAAGCTAGCAGAGAGCAGATTTAGACTGGACATTAGGAAGAACTTCTTCACAGTTCAAGTGGCCAGGGTCTGGAATGGGCTCCCAAGGGAGGTGGTGCTCTCCCCTACCCTGGGGGTCTTCAAGAGGAGGTTAGATGAGCATCTTGCTGGGGTCATCTAGACCCAGCACTCTTTCCTGCTTATGCAGGGGGTCGAACTCGATGATCTATTGAGGTCCCTTCCGACCCTAACATCTATGGATCTATGAATAAGTACACCCAGCAATCCTACTGTATCCTTCCTAGCTATTTGTATTGCAGTAGCATTAAGAAGCTCCAGTCCAAGGAAAAGGATCCCATTACCCTTCTGTAGAAAGAGCAAAGTGCTGGAGGTCAAGCTTCATGGGGTAATTCTGAGAAAAGAATTCCACTGCTCCTGTTTGAATCCACGCCAGCCCGCAGTCTTCATGCAATGCTATAGCTACAACTTTTTAATGAGACTGCTCCTCATTATCTTAGGGCCCAGCATAGCATGACCTCCTACCTACAGCTTAATGATGTGTGCACATTCACATATCATAGGTACACTGACACCACTTACATTGCCACTGCCTTCTTTTAATGGAGATTTTCTTTTTCCTATTCAAATTCCTCATTTGCTCATGGAACATTCCCTCTGTTGTAGATTGAACTGTTCATGCATCTAGAGTGCTAAGGGAAACAAGCCATTTCATGATCAATAAATGAAACTGGGCAGGCTGTAATGCAACTGGGGACAGAACGTGCTGTAATGCAAGGGATGTTACTCTATGCACACAGTGAACAACATATATTTGTTTCCTCTGTGTCTTTATACAATTCCTTAATCCTGCTTGAATAGTCACTAATGAGACTCACAAATATCACTAAGACTTAAGTACCCACATCATCTCTTTCACATAAAAAAATAATGCATGAGAATCCCTTATGAAATCATTGTCCTATCAACACTCAGCAATCAAAACATGTTACACTGGTGCTGTCTGCAACATTTTAAGTTAGGGACAATCATCTTTGCTGCAATCCTATTCATTACAAGAACATATTTTTGCTATTATGAGGGGAAATAGTGGCAATAAAAAAATCATGTATATAATCAACAGTACGCATGTAACCAGCAACAGTAACTCATGGCAGTTTATTGCAGTGGGGTAGCATCTTCCACATTCAAGAATCTTCATTCAATTTAAAACACGGCATAAAAACTACCGGAAATCTAATGTCTACCTCTGTGGTGTGATTTTGCATTTCTGTTCTTTGATATTATAATAGGGAATGAAAATATAACAGGGGACTCAATTTCAGTCCCCTGTTATATTTCAATAGGCTGCTAATACCAATGCATGGACTGGACAATGGATTTTAGAGCCAAAAACTACTTCAGAACAGATTTAGAACTGATGAGCTGGTTTTTGCTCTGGGTACCTTCATATTAGCAGGAACAGTTCCAAGCACCAGTCATGTGTATCCACACTAAGAAACAGCACTCACTTCCACACTGGAGCCACATGTTCTAGGGATGAGAGACAGAGGGGAGCCCATAGAGCAGAACAGAGCAGTCTGGGCAGAAATGTGGGTAGAGGAAACTAGGAGACAGATAGGAGATTGAAGTAGGACATTGCTGGGGAAGTTGGAGAAAGCTGCAGATAGAGTTGTCTTGGCAGACCTGGATCTAACTGCCTCCACAGTTAGGCTAGGACACGATAAGGTCTGAGAAATCCTGGTGTTTGAATAAGCACATGAAGAATTGTTGGGAATCCTTCATGGACAACCAGAAGTTGAAGGTCAGGGCAAATATAAATGAAAATACAGTTTTCCACCACATTTTATTTTAAAAGGTACATTTATAAATATTTTATAAAGAGTTAATAAATGATTAATAAATGTTATAAGTCTATTGCATGCATGAATAATGTTGTTTTGTTTTTATAAAAGGACTGTAAGTACAACAGTAAATGATGTCATAACTAAGCAAGCTATTGAGCTGTTGTACTCTATAACAACACATAATGGTTAATCAATTATGAAGACATCTATCACCTCTTTATACATGTACCCTTAATCATTTTTTCCCCTAGATTTGCATTAAGATTTAAGTGTTAAACTATGACCTCAGTGTCATGAAATGTTAATGATCACCATACAGACAGACAAAATAATAGTACTTTGTAGGTAGATGGCTCTCAGCTTGCTGTAATAAATGTAACTGTTATGCCTCATTAAATTTTTAAGCTAGTTTATTTAAATTGGCATACATGTTCCTAAAACAGGTAATCTAGCTCTACTAAAAATAGCATCTCTATTAGTTTCATAGTGCTTTGGACGGCTCTATTTGAAGACTTCTCTCTTTCACTCACAGCTCTTGTTTTTTCCTGGAATGGATAAGTTATAAATAAACTAGTTGAAAAAAGGTGTTTAATTTGTGAACCAAGGCATACTTCTAATTAAGCTCCAATCAAGTTCATCCATGACAGAGAGACGCAGTTTAGTCCAGACATTACAAAAGCGCCAACCACCATTTTAATTGCCATCTAACATGCTTGTTCCCCAGAGCACATGTTATTCCTTGTAGACAGGAAGGCACATAGGAGGGAGTAGCAAATGTAGGCAGGATCCTATTTAGAAACTCCAACAAATTCAGTTGTAGGTCTACATGGAAAAACTTCCAGAGCTTTAAACATTTAGGTCACATAAAAGAGTCACCAAGTTTCTCTCTCGCCCCTTTTTTTTTTTTTTTGGCAATTGATTTTGAAAAGTTTAGGGTGTGTTCTAAAGCCCTGGAAATTTAACTCATTCATCAAAGCCCAAACCCAGGTCTATTGTGAACCACTGCTGCTGAACTTTATGTTCAGTGCTGTAGTTGCATTACCAACTGCTTCTGGAAGTTTTGAATGGACCCCACTGATGAATGTAGGGCCTGCAGACCAAGCCCTATGAGAAGAGACTAGAGAACCTGGACCTTTTCAGCCTCCGCAAAAGAAGGTTGAGAGGCGACCTTGTGGCCGCCTATAAGTTCATCACGGGGGCACAGAAGGGAATTGGTGAGATTTTATTCACCAAGGCGCCCCCGGGGGTTACAAGAAATAATGGCCACAAGCTGGCAGAGAGCAGATTTAGATTGGACATCAGGAAGAACTTCTTCACAGTTCGAGTGGCCAAGGTCTGGAACGGGCTCCCAAGGGAGGTGGTGCTCTCCCCTACCCTGGGGGTCTTCAAGAGGAGGTTAGATGGGCATCTAGCTGGGGTCATCTAGACCCAGCGCTCTTTCCTGCCTATGCAGGGGGTCGGACTCGATGATCTATTGAGGTCCCTTCCGACCCTAACATCTATGAATCTATGAATATGAATCTATGTGTTGTGTGTCCCTGGAAGCAGGTCACTTACCCTGCTGCTTTAGATACATGCCAGCTCCACTTCCCGTTTGTCAGACCAGTTTCACTCTTCACAAAATAGCCTTGAATCCACAACACAACACAACCCCTTTGCCCTTTCAGGATCTTCAGAAAGGGACAATTTTAGCTCCAAGCTCCTCCCAACCCCCAATACAGCAGTTGACCCCAACCTTGTACCCTGTAGTTCTTAACTTCCCTTTGTGGCTCCACCCTCATTAGCACATCATCCCTCCCAGCTGGTCCCAAGCCTCCCAGTCAGACAGATTATAATTCACTGACCACCTGCAGCTGAGACCCCCAGCCTTTGAGGGGCTCAGCACTTCCCTATCATTCCCCGCTGAAGAGGCTAATATTATAGATGTAGCTCATACTGCAGCAGTATGTGCTTTTACCTCTGCACAAGCAGGCAGGTGTCCATACTCCTTGTTACACCACAGAAGGTGACTGCAATGAAGGCGGTATCAATTTGTGCCTGGGTAAGGCAATAGAGAAATTGTTGCCTGTTCTGCAGCATCAGTGGGTGACCATGGGCCACCTATGCTGCCCAATAAAACAGATCAGCTATGCTAGGACACAACCCAGCACAACTGACCCATTTATTTTCAACCCTAAGGGTGCTGAACCAGGAGAACAACCATCACATTTATATATAGCTGTGCCACAGCTGGCAACGCTATCACTTAAGGAAGTCTCCAAGCAAACTGCAGTTGTTTACACTGAACAGCATTTGTTCCATGCTTAGTTTGGGAAGGTGGAGCATTGCCCAATAAATAAAAATCTCCAGCATAGGATTGTTGTCAAATACTGTAATTAGGAAGAGAGCCATGGACAAGGAATAAGGCCCATCATTATTTCTTTGGTAAATTAACTTTTTCACAAAAATAACCCCCTTGTTTCTGATGCCCACCGGTGAGATGTCACTTTTAATTTTTTTCCTGTCCACTCAGTGTGGGTCCTTCACAGGCACTTTAGCACTGAATTAATTACCTCATTAAGGGATGTCTATATCCCAGTAGTAAATTAAGATCTGACACTAATTCTCTTTGGAGGAAGGGAGGCTATTTAGTACCAAATCATGCAGTTTGTTACCAATGGACTCTAAATGTTCAAATGCATGTAGAAAAATACATTAAAGATGCTTTCAGTAAAAAGAATAAGGGAAGCTGTTCTCAAGACTTGGTTTCTCTATATATCTTACAGGAACTGACAAACCAGCTTTGTGTTTCTTGGAGATCATAGCAGCAGGAAGCAATCGTGGATGAATCTGGTAAATATCAGAGGGTCCGTTCAGATATATGGATCCTCAAACAACTTACCTATTGGCAGATCAAGGCTCAGCATACTCAGGCTAAAAAGTTCACAAGGACATGGCTTAAACAGCTGAGATGTCCAACTCTACCTATCTTTGGCTACACACAGACTATGACATAGTCTTTATTATGGAATCTGAGGATCTTAAAATAGTCTATAAACTCAATAGCACCCAGGCAAGCCAAATTAAGTGAAGCTTTTCAAATCTCAGAACAGATTTGGTTTGAGTTTTCGGCAAAAGGCCTCTTAGTTGCTTTTAATTCAAATAAATCTGCCCATACATATCAGAAAGGCAAGAAGGGTACAGAAGGAAAACGAACTGGATAAGTCTCATTTGGCATGTCTACACGTGCATTAACGTGCGTTAGTTAATGCGCATTGAATGTACCTCCAGGCACTTTTACACATTGTCTGCGGGTGGTGGAGGCAATGCTTTAATTATAGTGGCTCTGAAAACACAAATTAAAGCACTGCTCTAATTAAAGTGTCACAGTGTCTTGTGTATCAGTGTCCCTGTGCTTCCAAATGGCGGCGGGGGGTTTGATCTAAAGCTTGTTTGACAAGCTTTAGTTAAAGCACCCCTACTGCCATTTTGAAGTGCAGGGATGCTGATACATGAGATGCAGGAGGTTGCAGGAGCACGGCAATTACCACTCTTCAGCAGACTTGGTTAATCGAGTCTGCTGCAATACGCTGTACTTATAGAGCACCAGAGCAGCCTCTGCGCTCATGTACAGGCACCCTCCATTGTCAGGTACTAAGAAAATGCACATTAGTCTGTCTTAATGTGCATTAACTGAAGTGCATGGGGTGCCTATACACAAATGTGGAGGCTGCTTTAAGGTGCTGGGAGCATTGGATCAGACTTGATTAAACAAGTCTATGGAAACATGGCAATTGCTGTGTTCCAGCAGCTTCCTGCATCTTGTGTACCAGTGTCCCTGCATTTAAAAATGGCAGTGGGAGTGCTTCAACTAAAGCTCATCAAATGAGCACCCTCATCACCATTTTTAAGCACAGGGACACTGATACAGGAGACACCACAGTTTTTTACTTCAGACTCTTGGAGCTTCTCTAATTAAAGCACTACTGCACCCACTCCTGAAACACGTGTTAAAGTGCCCATGGTTTTTAAGTAATGCTTAATGCACATTAGCTTATTTTAATGCACATTAACTAATAGCACAGTTTTTTAAGTGACAGTTTAATGCTCATTAAACTAAGCTAATGTGCATTCAAGCACATGTATAGACATGCCCACTGTGCAGGGAATCATCCTATAAGGAAATTTAAAAAGTAGAAGTAGAGCTGTTGGTTCATGCAGATTGAATAGCGGGCCCTGGCAGGGAGCACAAGGTGGGAAAGATTCTGAGAAGACAGCCAAGTTTCACTAGCAGAAATCTGGCCCAAATGAGTAAGCAGTTCATTCTACTGGCACAAGGAAGGAGCAAGAATCAAAAAAGTCTAGACTTCAATAGCTCTTTTTACAGAGGAGAAAGGGAAAGAAAGAAACAGAGAAGTCCTTGCCAAGCTTTGTTCCCTTTGAAGATGGAAGGGGGCAGGTAGCATAAAGTGGGAAAGATCAAAGAGCTGAGGAGCCTGGGAGAGAGTGGTGTCAGGCAGCAACAGAAAAAGAAAAAGTAAAGAGAGGCAAATTGATAGATTGATTGTTGGAGTTGTAGCTGGCTGTGTGTCAATTACTTGATAAAGCATTGGGGACATGAAATTAACATATTCCAATGGAGAGAGTTGTTTTGGTGACAAAATGTAATATATTAGAGCAAGATAGATGAAACTGGATTGAGAGGAGGTAGAAGATATTGATGGCTGAATTGATTTGCTGGGGTGAAAGGGAATTCATCAGAGCAGAATTGATTTTTTGGAGGGCAGATGTGATGTTTCATGTGAGGAAGATATGCCAATGGCAATTCAATATGCTCAGTTTTATTGGCTCAGCAGCCCATATATTTATATTTATATTTATGTGTGTGTGGGGTTGTCTGTAGTGAACTAACTGATACAGCCCAGCATGTCTGGGCTTGGAGAATCCTCTTTGTGATTGGTGGAGCCTGTCCACCAATCAAGTAACTGTTGGGAGGGGCTTTGCCCCATCCCTGCTCCAGGCAAAGAAAAAAAAAGAAGCCTTGGACCTGGTTCAAGACTGCATTCTCTCAGTCTGGCAGAACTTCTAAGGCAGAGCCCCCCAAAAGAATAAAAGGAGGTGCATGCCCAGCAACCAGCAGATGCTTTGGGGGATGGAGAAGAGAAGGAGAGGGGCTATGAAGAGGTGGGGAAGCGCTGGCCAGCTGAGCAGATGCCGTTGCCCGGAAGAGCCCAAAGATCCCGTCGGTGGGATGAGAGTGGCAGATGGCTGCAACCTCCACTCAGTGCATGGCAGCAAGACCCTGGGAGCTGCATGAGGCAGCTCAGGTCTCCAGCCCCCAACTTGGTGCAGACCGCGCTGCACAGAGGAAATCTGAGGACCCCAGTAGGGACCAAGACCCTGGGAACTGCTCAGGGCAGCTCGGGTCCCTAACCCCAGCACGAGGCTGGGAACTCAGTGCAGGAAGTGCTGCATGGCAGGTCCCCAAGGGACCAAGACCCTGGTTGCTGCTTGAGGTGGCTCAGTCTCCAACCCCTGGCACGTGGCCAGGGCTCAATGCAGGCTTCATTGCATGCCGGGTCCAAGCCAGACTGAGTCCCTGGGACTGTGCAAGGTGGCCCAGGCCCCCAACCCTGAGCAGAAGGCAGAGCCTCCGGGAGCATGCAATGGTGCTCGGGGCTACTAGCATTCAGGTGGCCCAGATGGAACTAGAGACCCGAAAGGTCCCTGCAGCAAGGAGCAGCTCAGCTGAGGGGACACTGACCACCCACATGGCCCTGGAGTCATGAGTTACCGAGGAAAGGGGTTCCCATAGGGGAGGGAACACCCTGGCCAGGCCTTCTGGGTGGGCTATTTTGGGAAGCATCCATGCTAGGGCCCCCCAAGGACTGGAAGCACTGGGGATCCTTTCTCTCCTTGGAAGTGTTGTTGGGGTCCAAACACCTAGGGCATTCTGGGGTGCCCCGCCCCCTAAGTATGAGGTACTAAATGGTGTCTATGTGCCCCGTATTGTGTAAACAATGCCTCATATTGTGTTCTTTTGAGTGCCTTGATTTGTGAGTTGGTTCATTGCTATAGTGTTATTATATGATCCCCCTACCAACACCCTGGTTGGAACATTCTGCTACTACTTACCTGTATCTGGAGCCCTGGTATAAGGTTATATAACATTTACCTAGAGGTTATTGTTTATGTTATTTGCTTGTATATCATACACACACACACACAAATATATACACACACACATGCATATATCCATGTTTCTTTTCCTTGTGATAAATTAATGTAAATGTAAATTTGATGTAAATACAAATAAATTTGTGTATAGTTAAGTCCCATGACTGTCCTGGCCTGGTTCTATAAGGACAGAGGGAAACTGTGAGCCGTCTGCAGTTCCTGCCCCAGTACACCTGCCAGCTAACAATTCCCTTCAATTGGAAAACGGGACTACATACCTGACTACACCTGGGTTGCATATATATATATTTTTTTTTACTTAGATGAGTAGGTATAATTCTTGGGAAGGTAACTCTCAGGGAAACATAGGCCCTATCCCTTATTTTCTTATACTGTAGGGAGTCACTGTACAAGTTTTATAGTGTGAATAGCATGGAAACCAGGCCCTTGAGAACTCCTGAGGCCCAGTTAGTGATTGTCTCATGTCTGTAATGCTGGGCTGCATGTTGGTGAAGGTAATAAGAATCTAACTCAGTCCATTAATGAACTTGTTTATGACTTATAAAAGTTGAAAATAAATGCACCCAAACTGGCTTACTGGAAATTGGTGAATAAAATCATAAATTCATTCTTCCAAGGCTTTCCAGCAGCTGTACTGAGACCAGTCCTATAACAGTGACTAGCACTGTCTCATTGTCTCCTTGACCTCCCTGTATCCATGTATTATTTATAGTCTTACATGGAGACTGTAAGTTCCTTGTGGCCAAAACCATCTGTTTGTTCTGTGTTTGTACAGTGCCATACACATTGGGACCTTGGTTCATGACTGGTGCTATGGTGATACAAATAACAACATGTTTAAGCTAGATAACATTTGACTCAATGCCTGAGCATAACTGCTTTTTTCACAGATTTGTTTTTGCTAAGTACAAGCCAGGCCTATGCATTTTTGCCTGAATAGTATGTGAAAATGAATATTCATCATAAGGGACACAAATCACAGCCCAAAATGGCTTGTGTGGGTTTTTCCTCTACAAACGCAAAAAATAACAGTTAATTAGGCTAGAACACCCAAAGGAAAGTGAACTCAGATGGCCAATCAGAAAGTGGCATGGAAAGTATTACCATGGCAACAGAAATTTACAGCACTTCAATTCTAATATATCAAAGGATAAGGATAATTTCACAGCTGGTACATAGGAGATTCCCTTCCCCCTACTTTTTTTTTTAATAGAGTCCACAGGTATGTAGAAGGCACTCTGATCTGGTCCCAGATGTGAAAGTAAAAACACAATTATGGAATTGAAGAATGGTATGCATGCAACTGCACCATAAAGGTGATGGTTGTATTCAAAGACTTACATTGCTATACAAGCACACACACTTGGGTATATATTGAGACGTAGACTATACTAGCTCCTCACACAGAAAGCTGGCACATTTATGACTCGTGGGTATTTCTATTATTATTTACTTATTTGTTAATATTGCACTCAGAATTGCATAGGTAGCATAAGAAGGTACCATTGCTTGTCTTGCGCAGTCCCAAAAAAGATTGAAGGATACACAACTAATTGGCATCTTTGGATGTCACTGTTGTATTCCCTAGAATGATTTCCAGAAGAAAATAAAAGAGAAAGCCCCAAGTTTTGAGGTTCCATGGTTAAATATTAGGGCTGTGTGAAATTTCACCGGGTGTATCATTTCGAAGCTGTTTCGACTAGTTTCAAGCTTGAAACAGTGAAATCAAAATGAAATTAAAGGCTTCAAAACAGCCTTGAGGAGAAACGAGCACAGTCAAAACATTATGAAAGTTTGGGAATGTTTCGAGTTTTGAAACTGGGCTTCCTTGCAGCTAAAGGGAAACTAAGGAGAGGGAGGGGGAAGGACTGCTTTGATCTTGACATGTGTAGCTGGCCAGTGACTGTGATCCTTCCCTGAGGTCCCTTCCAATCCTGGTGCTCTGGGGGAGGGATGGAAAAACAGCATAAAAAGCATTGTTTGAACTGAGCTTTCTCTGTGCCTTCACACTTACAAGTGACACAAGTTTTGCTCTGAACAGTTTGAGGTGCAGTTTCCCAGAAACCCCTGCACATATCTCCTTGAAACGTGGCAGGCTTTGTCATCTCAGCAGGGACTACCCACCCTGCTGTTTTCATTTTAATAAGAAAAGAAATTACAAAGTTAACTTTCATGATTCCCCATTACAGCCTATGGGAGAAACGTCAAAATGCGTCGAAACAGCGAAACAGTTTCGAGGAAACGAAATGGAACAGTGCTTTGAAACAAAATGAAATGCTGAAACAAAATGCTGTCTCTTTGAAAAGGTGCAATGGAAATCAAAATGACATGGTGCTGTTTTGCACAGACCTATTAAATATATATATATATATCACACACATACTCATGCATACACGCACACACATTATATATGTATATATGCACACACACACACTTTCCTAACTTGTCCCCATGTTCACAGCAAACAAGTGCAATATATTTTAATACTAAATACCATACATCACACACTTCTTATATATGTGCCCATATTCCCAAACATCTTATTTAGGATGAATCCATTAGCATTCTAGACATTGTAAATCAGGGTTTATGCAAATTGTTTTGAATAGTTGAAATTATTGTAGAGTATAAGTGATTTAGAAATTAATCTATCATGTACCAGAGGATGTGGTCTATTGGAAAATCTTAAAGGATGGTTGAAAAAAATTCTCGTAAAAGGATATAATTTTCTATTGAATTCCATAGAAGAATTGGGGGAAAAGGTCCTATACAAAGGTCAACACTTTCAATCAAGTTCTCTGGAACATTTCCAGTTGGGTGAAAAAAGATGAGATATATATGATATGTAAGAACAGGACATCTCCTTTAGTTTTCAAATATTTGAGTATATTATATATGATATCTTGTAAGCAAGTATGCTATGATTCTGTCCTAATTGGCAGCATTAGATATGAGCTAGCATGAACAGAAATACTGTACATAAATGAGAATGGCATAGTAAAGATTTGCTGCAGCATTGTTGTTTGTTTTCAATAATTCAATATGGAAAGCGCTAATAGGATTAGCTTTTTGTGATGAATGCTAATATATAAAAACAAATGCTAACAGGCAGTGTGAAATTGCTAACAAATTAGAAAATTGCTAATAAAATTCAATGGATCTCATTTTAACTTTGATAATATTTTTTGCTTTGCTAGAACTATTTTCCTTTGTGATCACAAAGAAAGAAGCAGGATGGTAAAAGAGAGATTTTTCAAACTATAACACAAAGAAATTGCTCTTTTGAATTCTTTCTTTTGCTGCTGCTTTTTCTGTCAGACATGACCTTTGTCATCACGGAAAGTGAAAACTGTGTTGCTTAAAAAATAATCAAAAAAAGCAGAGGAATAGAACACTGACCTAAAGATATCACATAGTACAAAACACCTGTGCGCGCGCGCGTGTGTACATGCACTTCTTGGCCATTGTTCTATGAAAAAAAACCTAACGATGGCCAGGCAGACAAGGCACAGAGACAACTGACCAGTGTTGTCCTATGCTTTCCTGGTATTTCTCTACCTGCCAGTGTCTGCCCGTCTACACCAGCATTTTTCAACCTGTGGGTCGTGACCCAAAAGTGGGTTGCAAGAATATCTAAAAGGGTCACGACACACCCACCCCTTACCCCACACGCTGGGAGGCTGAGGCCTGGGGGCAGGGGACAGTGGGTTGAGAGTGAGGGGCAATGGGTCAGGACTGGCCATCGATGTTTACAAATGGGTCCCAATACAAAAAAGGTTGAGAACCACTGGTCTACACCACTTCATGGCATTTGAGACAGCCCCTACAAATGAAGTCTTGCTCATCCTCTCCTGCTCTGTGGACTCCAACCCTGGCACTGAGGATGCTCGAGGGACACCCCCAAACACTGTGTGTGAGTGCTTGACTGACAGTGAGGCATATCTATGGAGCATGCTCGTTGCCTCAGTTCTGGGGTTTTTCAGCATATAAAGAAAAAAAGGAGGGCAGGCCTTAGCCTTGGCAGCAGAAAGAGCGCACATGGAGGAGTCCAGGTTCTTGGCACCCTAGCAAGAGGGCCAACACCAAGGAGATAATCGTCCCCAAGATTTGGAGCTGGGGGAGCAAGGCCCAGTTGGGGATATAGGGTGGGATGGACCTGAGGACCACCCAGATCCTCAGCTCTTCTAGGGGATCAAGGGGGATGTATTCACCCTCCACCATGAGCCTCCTCTCCACTGCCTTTTGTAGGGCAACCTCCAAAGCAAGGTAAAAAAAACCCCTTGCCATGAAAGCGAGAAGCCATCACGATCTTGTGGGCCCCAACCACCCAAGCCAGGGCCTGAACCCAGGTCTCAAAGTGCTGATTCTCCTGCTTGGGTAGTTGGCACTTCACCCTGAGCCTAAGGGTAAGTGCTAGAAAGCAGGTCCCACCGCTAGACCTGGAAGGCCCCACAGCTGCAGATCACCCCACAGTTGCCTGGGCATAGCTGTAAGTCCCTCGCTGGGGAGCCGCCTTGGTGGGGCCAGGGCTAGGGGCAGAGGCAGGCTGAGTGGGTGTGAGGGCTGGTGTAGCACACCTGGTCCCCTCAGGTGCCGGTGGTCTAGGCCAGGAGGTGGGGCCCTTGCCTTTCCCACCCCCAGCTGAGGAGGAGGCTGAAGAGAAGCCCTTCCCATTGCCCCTGTCCTGGGTTCCTGATGGTAGGGTAGGGCTTGGGAGCCCCTCCAGGAGTGGACTGGCAGAGGGGGGACACCCCCTGACCCCACTGGCTCCCTGTTAGAGTCCTGTTTGCCCTTGCAATGGGGGTTACAGGCTTGTCTATCCCCAGAGGGGGTCAGTTGGACCTTGCCCCTGGGGTGGGGGCTGTAGGGGCATAGAATAGTAGAATAGAAGGACCAGAAGGAACCTGTAAGATCACTGAGTCCAGTCCCCTGCCATAGGTAGGAGGTTATTGGGCTCAAGCTCCATGAGATGCCTGTCCAGCCTCCTCTTGAACCCCTCCAGGGATGGTGACTGCACCACCTCTGCTGAGAATGTGTTCCCGATTCTACTTACCCAAGGTTGAGAGGGGACTTGCTAGCGGCTTACCACTATATCAGAGGAGTGCATCAGGAGCTCAGTGAACAACTGTTTGCTAGGGCATCTCCAGGGAAGACCAGGACCAATGGGTACAAACTCCTAGAAGGACGCTTCAGGCTTAATACCAGGAAAAAACTCCTTCACAGTCAGGGTGTCCAGACTGTGGAATAAACTCCCTCCAGAAGTAGTTTTTAAGAGGAGACTAGACAGTCACCTTGAGTGGGGCCAGTGGCAGCACAGGCAGCAGCAGCAGCAGCAAAGGTAGCATGGTAGCAGCCACCCAGGTCAGCCACCCAAGGCGTGTTTCAGGTGAAGGTGGTGGGTGGCCTGCCGAGGCAGCTGGGCCAGGTGAGGAGCCTTTAGGCACCAGCAGTGGTGGTGAGGGGGGAGAGGCCTGCAGGCAGCACAGGCCACCTCCCCCCACCCCTGGGCTGTCCCCTGGCTGTGGCTTGGCGGCAGGCTGGGCAGCAGGCTGGAACGCAAGTGCGAGAACTGGGGTGCGGTGCAGTGCGGTGGGGATGTGGTGCCCCCCTGCAGGGGGGGCAGCAGTGTGTGGCAGAGACCCCCCCTGTGGGGGGTTAGCAGCAGCAGGAGCAGCAGCCTCGGGCAGGAAGGGGTATGGCCAACTTCCACCTAGAAGCTCCTGAGAGCAAGTAGCCCTGAGCTGCTTCCCAGGGCAGCTTTTTATATTGTTGGAGCCAGCACAGGGCAGGTTTTTATATTGCTGGGGCCAGCCCTGGCTGCAGGGTTGGGAGGAGCTGGGCAAGGCCATTTTGCTGCAAGTAGCACAACTTGCCCCACACCAAAGTGCATGTCCAGGCACGTGCACTGAGGCAAAAATCCCTGGCGCAAATTTGTGCTGCTCCAGTTTGAGCTGCTGCAAGCGCATGTGCCTGCATGTGTGGTTGTACCCTATGGGTGTTAACTATCTGCATTTACTCTTCCCTAGTGATTTATTTATATTGGCTTTCAAAGTTATTTTTTAACTGGCTAGTTAGGAATCAGATTGAGCAGTTCTAAGAATGGTGTTGGCAAGACCTCATTCCTCCCAATTTTTTTCTCATTTCCATTTTCTCCCAGATTTTAATTATTTTCCAACATGGCCTTCTAAGCTACTGAAAAATCACTTTAAAATATTTATGAACAAACTAAGGAATGGCTCAAATGTAATAAGCTACTGAATTGCTTTTAATCAAGGTTATGCCCTTTCTCTTTCAAGCAGTTTAGCTCTCCTTGAACTTACTGATTACATTCACTTGGTTGTGGACAAAGGTCCTTTCACATGTTCTGTCTTTTTCAATTTAAGAAAGCTTTTAGAAGCACTTAGCAACATTTTCCCCGCTCACATTTTTTTGGCTTTGATGCGCTTCCCTTGCGCTGGGTCACTCCTTACATTTTGGGTCATTTGCAGCAGATTCTATTTTACTTCTAGGTGGAATGTCTAAAACCTCAGTACCAAGAATTTCTTCCTTATAACATCTATATCTAAAAGGAAACTCCATATATTTTAGGCAGCCTGGGGTTATATGAAAAACTTTGTCCCAACAGCAAAAATTGTGGAATTTTGACTTTTCGTACGTTCCAATAAGCGAGAAGGAAAAAGTCAATGGCTGCCACCCATTGTAAAACTGTTGTGACAGCAGATGTGAAAAGTAGCTTCCAACAGGGAGAAAAAGTGAGTGCATTGTGGCGCAAAGCAGTTAGGAGAGTCAAGCTATTTTGCAAAATCTTTTACCAATCAGTGTTTTCATGTACTTCTGCTGCTGTTCTCAGCAGCTAAACAGACCGCATCCTGCTCTAGTATGCTGCCGTAAATGTAGAGCAACTCTTCTGCTCTACCTTTATTCTGTGAAAAATAAGAGTCGAATTGGGCACTGGATACAATGAGGATTAGCGCTGGATAAAGCATGTGACAGGTGCTTGTAAAATCACTTATGCACCGCGTACCTCTGCTCTCATTCACATGTCCTCAGTGGCACTACTCAGAGAAGTAAATGCTATGCAGTGTGATGCTTTTCAAACTGGATCTCAGGAAAAGGCTCCCATGCTCCTTATTTAGTTTTTCCTATCAAAAACAGCATCACTGAGGACCTTTGTGACAATTTACCCCTATGACAAAAAGTATGGGCTCTCACAAGAACGAGACAGTAAAAGAGGGGGGGGGAAAAAACAGACTATGGACAATGGAGAAATAACCAGTGGAGAGATGATGCTTTTAAGAGCGAAATTTTCAGAAGTCACATGATAGAAGACATATATCCGCTTGTGCCTTTGAATGTCTCCTTTCTCACCGTCTGCAACACAGCAAGATTATAATAATCCTTTAGCCTTTTTTGAAGGTTTCTCATTATGTCACTGAATTGTGTAATTAAAGCAAGTGGCAGTAACAGCACATGCCAACGTACTGATAGTTTCATAGGCCAGTTTATCCACCCTGCTAAGTCCCCCTTAAAAGAAAGCAGACCCAAAATTGAGGATATGTGGAATCCAAAAACAAGGAAGACAAGGAAGGAACTAATATTTTGGACCAATTCCAAATTGACCTGCTGTAGTCTGGTAGTGTTTTTTTGATGGGCGACTTACGTCAAACAGAGCTGCAGAATGCAGGTCAGTGCATTGTCTGCTGGTTTGCTTTGGCTGAGGCTCAGCCATGATACTGCCTCCTTTGTCCTGACCATGGTACAGAGGTGGGAATGGAAGGAAAAGGAATGATGGCTTGCTTCTAAACCAATACACAGCAGGAAGAAAGAAGATAGGCTGTCTCAGTTATATGACAAGGGGAGAGAGCACAAACTGAGGAAACAGGATATGTTAAGCGGTGAAGTCTAAGGGTTGGACAGACCCATTTTTGTTGCATTGTTACATGTCATCAGATGATGATAAGGCTTTTTAAAATCCTTTTGGGGCACTGTATATTCAGAGACTTCCATTACATGGGCTTCCACCTTGATGATGTGGAGAGGTTTGTGTGTACAGATGACTCTAAGAGCTACACCATTAGGAGTTTTGTACTCCGGGTAGGGTCACCCCTGGCAGTACGGTCAAAGGTGAGGTATCAGACGAAGACCAATCCAACATAACATAAAAACCTCGGCAGTGGAGCAGGCAGATGAAGAAGGCATACTTCTCAATCGCTTGAAGGCAAATGAAGGCTGCCATGAAAGACTAACCCCAGTCATCTTGGATCTCTTACCACTGGCACAGGTTTCTCCTCTACCAAGATCTGTGCAGTTGCTGTTGCGCAATGGCTTCCTAATATAAAACAAGTCATATGTAGGCTTTTCCCACTGGGTCCAACATCTAAAAACCAATCACCAATACCCATAACCTCTACAAAGTCTTGCAGTGATGGATGAGTGGTGACGGGGACAGAGGAAGTGATCACCAGGAGTCTCTACTCATGGATCTACATACAGGTGTGTCATTTTAGTCACTTCAACCTTGGAACGGGATAGGAGGGTGATTCAACGTCTTGCGATCATAACTGAGCAGTCCTTTTTAGGATGCCCTCTGCTCATCCCACATGAGGTAAGGGCTAGAAAAGGTGCCCCAAACATAGGCTGACCCACCTTATCTTACCCAATTAGATAGCTGCTTCCAGGGGGATCACTCAAATTGTAGTCAAAACACAAAAATGTCCTTTGCATCTTAGAATGCATGAACCCTACTTAATGACTCAAACAGTGACGAACCTGAATGTAAAACAGCTATTGTCACCGAGAACTCTTGTGATACATCATCAATATTGCTCTTTTTAATGAGACCAGGCATGCAGATGAAGGCCACCTGAGGGAGGATGGGGGTGGCTATATGTTCTGGAAAGGGAAACCTGCAAACTACAGGTAAATACACAGTGCTGATTTTGCCATTAAGAACAAGATTGTCAGCTGAATGACTGAATTCCCTATGGCATTAACGAGCGCCTCATGATTCTGCACCTCCAGCTGACCAATAATTTGTTTGCTACCATTATCAGTGCATACACCACAACACTTGATACTGAGGAAGAATAGAAAGAACAATTTTATGTTGACCTTGATGAAATCCTGACTATTATCCCAACGGAGAATAAGATCATCCTCCTTGGACTTTCAATGTGGGAGTTGGCTGTGACTTTAACTTGTGGAGGGGTTAGGGGTTAGGGTTGGAAAGAAGAGAGTGGGCAAGGCCAATTCCAAGGGCATCCTCTTACTCAGTAAACATGCAGAGCATGACCTTGTCATTACTAACACTATCTTCAAATAATACAATAGGTACAAAGCAACATGGCAACAACCTCGCTCAAAACAATGGCAGCTCCTCGACTAGATAATCATAAGAGCATGTGTTCTAAAAGACGCTCATATCATGTGTGTTATGAGACAAGCCAATGACTATCACCTATCATCACTTAGTGAGATCCGTCATGTCCATTAGGGCTGTGCTGACACATCAAAAGCAACCCAAATCAGTCTCAAGACAGTACAACATCAAATGCCTTTAGACACCATGGAGCCCTCCAAACACATCTCAGCAAGAAACTCACCAATCTTAAGATTGAAAATTATAACACTTGTGTTGAGGAAGATTGGCGAGCTCTAAAGGAGACTGTAGCAGGTCAACTGGCTAACCTGGCACCACCAAGCTCAAATTAGTCCTTGAACTAACTCCCATAATCTGGTCCCACCCACAGTCATTCTCTGGGTTTCACAACACAAGTGATAATGCCCTGGGTTCATCTGCACTCGTGAACAATTCCCACTCCAGGTCCTCTCTCACTTCCTCATCCCATCCGCTTTTATTTCTAGGTCAGCCAGTTAACTTCCCCTCACTTACTAATTGGGTGAGCCAGCTGTGGCCCCTTAGGCAGGCAGCCTGTTAGTAGCTGGCTAATTGCTCCAGGCTGCAAGTTTTCAGCCTGTTACAGAGACCATCCATGAGGCTTGCACAGACTTGATTGGCTTTATAACCCAATGCCATCAGCACTGATTAGATGTAAACAGTATTGAGATCAAAGCCCTTCTCGAACAGAAAAGATTTCTGTGACTGGCAAAACCATCCTATG
The DNA here is from genome assembly GCF_030867095.1 of Alligator mississippiensis. Lineage (NCBI taxonomy): Eukaryota > Metazoa > Chordata > Crocodylia > Alligatoridae > Alligator > Alligator mississippiensis. The sequence continues at coordinate 44,313,914 of NC_081836.1, read as the reverse complement.
TCCAGTCAGAAGCAAGGAACTTTTTGATGCCTGTGGCAATGTGGGGCTCCCCACCTAGCCACAGTGCTAGGTTCCCCACTTGTTTTTGGGCACGCTCCCCACCTGACTCTCCTGCCATGCCTTGTTCTTAATGAGCATGTTAATTAGGCAGGAGGCTGCCCATTTTATGCCCCGATGCCAGGGGGCGCTATCTGCAGCTCCACACCTCCCCTACACCATAGCCCATGCCTCATAGATGGCATCCAGATGTTACTGTGCTCCTGGCCTACCACCGGAGCAAGCTTAGGCCATGCTGTCAGGTCTCAGTCACACACACATTCATATTGCCTGCTTCTCACTCGGGCCTCACACACTCCACCCTCTCTCACAAGGTCTCTTTCATCTGTTGACAACTTATTCTGCCTTGCTGCCTCTTGGATCGGGCCCCTTAGGCCATAGGCTTAGCTAGTCCATTCCTTGGGTGGTAGATGTATCATCTTTTGGGCCTTTCCCATGGCCCTCACTGGGGTAGTGGCCAGCCAATTACCTGACCAGGTCTAAGCTTACTCTGGCCCCTTCTGGGGGCAACACTATGTGTATAAAAATGTACTGGGCCCTCAGTAAAGGGCTTCTCCCCTTTCACTGGGGCTCCCCATCTCTGCCCCCTCTCTGGGGTTCCACATTGCCCCCCTCACTTGGGGCTCCACACCACCCCCTCACTCAGGGCCCCAGGGCTTCTTTCCCCCTGTGGGCTCAGGTGGCCGCAGCCGTGCCTGGCCCCCACTCTCCCTCCTCAGCATCTTCCTCAGGGTCTTGTGCCCCACAAGGCTCAGGTGGCCGCAGCCGTGCCTGGCCCCCCACTCTCTCTCTCTCTCCTCGGCATCTTCCTCGGGGTCTTGCACCCCACAAGACTCAGGTGGCCACAGCCATGCCTGGCCCCAACTGCCTCCAGTATTACATAAACCCACCCAAAGGTGAGGGTGAGGGTTAAGGTGCCCCACCCACCTGTCACCAGGGTGATAACTGGCCTGGCATTTCCTGGTGGCTCCTGTGCCACTGAGAGCCCCACTTGACCACCCACTCCTGGCAGAGTGCAGTTTTAGGTCATGGCCAGGACCAGGAGCCTCCAATCCATCCCCTACAGCTCATCCCTTACCTCCAGGATGATACATGGAGCCTCACAACCAGGCAATGTTACTGCTTTCTCAGTCACCAGGAACTGAGCTGTTTATATAGGCCACCAGGGATCTAAAATGACTGCCTCAATCAAGCACCTGCTAGCTGCTTGGCTCTGGTCTTGAAGTGGCAGGCACCCACAGTGCCCTGCCACACATCTTCCCCCTTTAAATGGTACCAGGGGAAGGTTTCCCTTGCTGCTTCTCCAAAAGAGGCTTCCCTTGGAGCCTGTGAGAGCCCTCAAGTGGTGAGCACCCCCAGCGGTGCTCTGTCACACACCTCCCCCCTTAGAATGGGAGCGGGGGGGGGGGGATTTACTTGGCTGCCTTCTCTGCTGGGCTCTGCCCCAGCCTACAGAAGCCCTTGCCACGTGGCGAGCACCCCTGCTCCACCACAATGCCTTAAAGTTAAGCCCAGAGGAAGATTCAAGAAATTAAAAACAAATGTTGAGAAAAAAAGGCAAAAGAAATCCAACAATTTATTGATAATCATGACATGCAGAGATTCTTCAGTGCAATCAAGGCTGTGTATGGACCAAGCTCTTGTGGACTCACCCCACTTAGATCTAAAGATGGCACTACATTTCTCAAAGACAAGTCCATCAAAAACCACTGGAAGGAGCACTACCAAAAGCTCCTGAACTGAGAATCAATGATGACTGATGAAACCATCAAATCCATCCCTCAGCATCCAGTAAGGGAAGCATTTGCCAGTCCACCAACCTCTGAAGAAGTACACCAGATGATAAGACAGATGAAGAACAACAATGCATCTGGTCCTGATGGCATACCAGCTGAGGTCTTCAAAGTTGATAGGGGAAATGATAACCAAAAAGCTCCACACAGTTTCTCAAAATCTGGAACACTGAGGAAATTCCTGCTAATCTAAGGAATGTCAATATTGCCATTTTTTAAGAAGTGAATAAGGCTGACTGTGGAAACTATCAAGGTATTGCCCTTCTCTCCATGGCTGGGAAGATCCTTGCTTGAATTCTTCTGAACCAACTGCTCCCACTTGTTGAGGAAATTCTTCCTGAGTCTCAAGGTGGCTTCAAACAATGGAGAGGCATGATGGACATGATTTTTTGTGGCCTGGGAAATCCAGGAAAAATGCTGAGAACAACACCAGGAACTGTCTATGGCCTTTACTAATTTGACCAAAGCCTTCGACACTGTTAACCATGAGGCTCTATGGAAGATCTTATTGAAGTTTGGCTGCCCAGGGAAATTTATCACCGTCCTAAGACTCCTTCATGACCAGATGATTGCCTTCAACCTAAGCAGTGGTTCTGCTATGGAGCCCTTTGCCATTCAAACTGGCATCAAGCACTCATTTTGTTTTCCATCTTTCTTGCAGTCATCAAGGTGCTCATCTGTGACCATCTGCTGCATGGCATCGGCATCAAGTACAGGATGGAGGGGAAAATTTTCAAGCTCTCCCACCTCTGTACCAAAACCAAAGTTATTTCAGCCTTGATTGTGGAACTTCAGTATGTTGATGATGGTGCTGGCATTGCACATATAGAGGAAGACCTATAACAGCCCATAACTACTTCTCTCAAGTATACCAGTGCCTGGGACTGACCTTGACATTGGAAAAATAAAGGTGCCTCACCAGCCTCCTCCAGTCCAAACAACTCCCCCAACAAAGCTCCTCATTGATGGACAGGAGCTGGAGAATGTTGGACATTTTGAATACCTTAACAGCCATCTCTCAAAGGCCAACATCAATGAGGAGACCCAGTATAAGATCCAAAGTGCCCACTCTGCCTTGAGAAGACTAAATCACTGTGTTCAACAATCATGACATCAGGACATGAACAAAGCTCCTGCTATATAAGGCTGTGGTAATCCTAACTCTTTTCTATACCTGTGAAGCTTGGGTGACCTACAGAGACCACCTGAAAACCCTGGAACACCATCACCAGCGCTACCTCTGGAAGATCCTTGGCACAAAGTGGGAGGATCATCGCACAAATGCCAGTGTCTTTACTGATGCCAACATGTCCAGTATGGAAGCACCGATTATTCAACATCAGCTGTGGTAGACAGAGCGCTGTGTGTGCATGCCCAACACATGTTTACCAAAACAACTGCAATATTCCCAACTCAGTCAAGGACAAGGGACATGCAGAGGCCAGAGGAAACACTTCAAGAACACCCACAAGGTGAATATTAAGAAGCATGGCATTGACATCACAAATTGGGGAAAACTAGCCTGGGACAAGGCTACATGGTGATGCCTTGTCAGAGAAGGGTCATCTTACTTTGAGGAAAACTGTCTTGCCCTGGAGGAAGAAAAATGACAGAAATGAAGGAAAGGAAATGAGAAATCTATGGTCTGACCCTCCCTTTAACCACCATCTGTGACATTTGCCAGACAGTCTGCTGCTTTAGGATTGGCCTTCTGAGTGAGCCATCAGTGGACGCATTTACAACACTTTACTTGACCTATGGGAGTGATCATCCTTGATCATGAGGGATTGCCACTGCCGTTGCTGACAATTCAGAGACTTGAATAAACTGACAGCTGACTAATACCACAAAGCTGCCCCCATGTCAGCAAGAGCTTCTTGTGCAAAATGAGTAAACCACATACATCAGAACTTGGTCCTGAGGAGACACCTAGCAAGGAAGCATCTAATACAGTTGTATCTAATAAAGTGGAAGTCTCTTCTGAATCATTTCAAGTATAGTTATAACCCCCCTGGTAGACACAAACCTGCACTGAGCAGCACAGAGATGATCTTATAGGCCTTTTGCATTGCTAAATTCTATTGGGTAGATGCTGTGTTTCATGTTTCAAGAGCAACTCCTTAGACCTGTGCAAGTCAGCAGAGACCCAATCCGGCTTCAGATCCAGCCACTTTCAATGGCCGTGATCCGATCCGGAGCTCCGGACTGGGTTTCCACCTCGATCCGGCTGAAGTGGCTCTGAAGCTTCGGAGCCGCCCTGGAGATCAGGCTGTAGGGTATAATGAGGAATCAATGAAATACCTATAACTTTGTTGTTTTTTGTGCAATTTGGATGAAACTTTTAGGAACAGTAGCCTCTGCTGAGAGCATGAAATTTGCCAAGTTTCAAGAAGATTGGTGAAGAGGTTTGGGGGAACTGCACCCCAAATTCTTGAAAGCAAAACTCATGTCACAGCTGTGTTACAGCCGGCGGGGGGGGGGACTGCAGAGGTGGTGGATCCTGATGAGGCCACAAAGCCTGCCAAGTTTCAAGAAGGTCGGTGCAAGGGTTTTGGGAGAACTGTACCCCAAATTCTTGAAAGCAAAACTCCTGTCATGTCTATGTGTTACAGCACGGGGGATCAAAACTGCAGGGGTGGCAGCTCTTACTGAGGCCACAAACCCGCCACATTTCAAGAAGATCGATGCAGGGGTTCGGGGGGAACTGCCCCTCAAGCTGTGGACAAGAAAAACTCATGCCATGGGTGACCCTGTGTGTGTTAAGGCGCAGCAGGGTGACAACTGCAGGGGTGGTGGCCCCTGCTGCGGCCATGAAGGCTGACAGCTGTCGAGGAGGTCGGTACAGGGGCTTCTGGGTTCTGGGGCCCTGCACCCCTAGCTGCTGAGAGACAAAACTCGTGATGTGTGCTTGTGCAACTGTGTCTGTCTGTCTTGGGGCAGTTGATTGTCTGTATTGATTCTTTCCTCTCCTTAGCCTGGTTTTGTAGGTGCTAATTGATGGCAATTAACTGGCTACATTAGCTAGGTCCTGTGTATTGAGCTGGTCCCTGAGTAAATCATGATTGATTGGTAACTAGTTACGCAGTAGTTCAGCAGCCAGGCCTGCAGCAGTGTCTCCCATGCCCCAAGACAGACACAGACACAGACAGTTGCACAAGCACCCATGTCACGAGTTTTGTCTGCCAGCAGCCAGGGATGCAGGGCCCCAGAACCCCCCAGGACCTATCTCCTTGACAGCTGGCAGGCATCACGGCCTCAGCAGGGGTAGAGAAGTGGTACAGAGTGTTGCAAAACCCGGCCCTTTGATTTTCTGAATTGATTTTTAATAACAACCAGAAAAAGCACGTTACTACTTATTTGCATTCGGCACTAGTGCAGTGGCCTCTCCAAAGGGAACTAAATTTGTTGACAAGACAAAGTAGAGAGCAGTGATGATCGGCTCTACATTACAACTCAGCTCTAGTGGTGACAGCTAGCATTTCCAAGGTGATTACAAGTAAGCACACGTCAAGGTTGTGGAAAGCAAAATTCTAAAACATTCCCAAGTTAAAACAACACACGCTTTCCCCCACATTATTTTAGTATAATCAAAGTAGTAACTAAATATAATTCCAGATAAATGGAGTAAATGGCACATTTCCATTTGGGTTTCATTCACAACTATTACAATAGAATAAAAGTTCAATAAAAACAGTGAACTATAAAAATGGCACAGTTCATTTGCAAATAATAAGAACTGTTATCTACACATGCCATTCTAGGCTGTTTTCGTTTGGAATGATCTTTATTTCAATATAATTTTCAAGAAGTCTGCTTAGAGCTGTGGATCCTGATTCATAGCCAGGGACCAGCTCATTACCTGTGAAATCTTTTAACATTGCTCATGGGCACAGGAAGTTAAAAAGGTACAACTGAGTTCAAAAGGGAGAGCAGAGTATGAGGTTGCCTACAACTTGTTATTTGCTCGGCACTGTTGTCCATGGGCCAGCAAGAGGCTGAGGACCACTGGCTTAAAAGCTTATTATCACTCTGCTCCATGTTAGCCCAATTAGTTTCTAAGTTCCTGCTCTACCTTCCGCCATGTTTTCATAGAAGTGAATGGAAAATTTGGGGGAGAGCCACTCTACAGCTCTACAGGGTTTTGCAGTATTATAAATTAGTAATCAGGCCAGCTGGAAAAAATATTACTGCATGGGACCACATCAAGATACAAGAACAGGGACTGTTTTCCTTCCCAATCAAAACCAACAGCCTCACTGTTTATTGCTAAAACTTGTTCTAGAACAGCAACTATAGCAACAACGTGATTTTGCTGGGTAGAGGTCAGACAGAAAATGTTGTTTTTTCTCAGCTGTTTTTTTAACATGCTGTCCTCACAATTGGCTCTCTATTATTTGTGGGGTTAGAAATATTCTCTTGTCTGCTGCTACAGCAGAACTAGATGATTAAGGTTTTTGGCAAAGAAGTGAAGTATTCATATAGTTTTGAGGGCAACACCAGAATGCACCGATGCTCCACTTATCTCAGTAAAATTACTGGTGACAGAAACCAATCGACAGGCAAAGAAGAGCATGCTTGTGTGTACTTGAATGCATGTGTGAATGCATGTACTGCTCTTAACTATGGACAGTGCAGACAGATGCTGTCAGTAACACTATCATTGATCCAGAGTAATTGCACAGGACTTCCATAGATTTCTGCTGGTGTTAAGTCAGATAAAAATCTGACCCTTGTCCCTCACAAAACATGAGGGAGTTGAGCTCAGACAGTTCTGGCACACAGGGCTAAATCCAAAGGGAACTTAACTTAGGGCCTTGTTCCATGTTAATTTTAAGCTGCTCCCTCAGCTCTTAACCCCTGGATTGTCCACACATTAACTCCTGAAACTAGTGTTAAGAACTCTGTAGCTGGCTTAAAGTTAGGCCCCTCCAGCCTAGGTGTCTCTGATCCATGTTACCCAACTTGTGTCATGCTACAGTGCAGCAACTCTAGGCTACATGTTAATGTAATCCCCTCCCGCACCACTGGCGTGGATCGGGGGGAGCCCAGGGCCCAGGGGAAACCGAGGGAACCCTGGGAGGGGGCACAGAGGAGAAACCTGGAATGGGAGGGAGGGGGGAGTCTTACCTTTCAATGCTCCAGGCCCCTGCTGACCTGAATGTGTGACTGCTCCAAACTTGAGCTAGCACTGGCACCAATCAACATTTGAACAGCTCACAGTGTAACATGTAACAAGGCCCTCAGCATTGCAACATCCAACTCTTCTGCACCCTGCCAACTACTGGGATCCAAAAGGTAGGTGCCCAGGCTCTCATACAGTACATGGAGAGTGTCAAGCAAGAGTGAGACGCATAACAACCAACACTGTGAGTGGAAGCTGATTGAGCCAGCCAAGTCAGAAAGGGACTTGAGAGGGGCTGCATCAAGTCTAGATGCAGCCCCTCTCTAGATGGCACCCAGCTCCCATCTAGAAAGAAGACTCTGTCCACTTGGTATTCAAAGACACAAAGCCCCTCTCTGTTCTGGAGATTCCTTTTTCACAAAAAGTTGGAAGAAAAGGAGGAGCTACCTCTTACATCAAATCATGTCATAGTTAGGGCCCCCACCTAGAACGTGGTAGACCCATGTTGACTCATGTTCACTCATTTTTACTGGCCAAGACTCCTGGTGTGACCTTGGGCAAGTCATTTATTCCACCTGGAAAACTGAGGCACATCTGTAAAATGAACATAATAAACTTAAAACATCCATTCCCCACCTTCTTGTCTTGTCTCTTCCGCCTGGACGTTCTCTGAAGGACTGGGCATTCTTTTACAATGCACCTGGCCTACAGCTAGCTTGCTGGGGTCTTGGTCTCTGGTGTGGCCTGTCGGTGTTACTCTCATGCAAAGAATTACAGGTTATCATGTGACCCTCTTTCAAATGCAGTCAATTGCCTTTTCATAGATTCATAGATTGTACGGGGCTGGAAGGGACCTTGCAGATCATCGGGTCCAGCTCCCACCGCTCTAGGCAGGAGGACAACTGGGGTAAAGCGACCCCAGCGAGGTGACTGTCCAGTCTCCTCTTGAAAACCACCAGGGTAGGTGACTGCACCACCTCTGGAGGGAGTTTATTGCACAGTCTGGACACCCTGACTGTGAAGCAGTTTTTCCTGGTATTAAGCCTGAAGCAGCCTTCCAGGAGTTTGTATCCATTGGTCCTGGTCTGCCCCAGGGGTGCCCTAGTGAACTGTTGTTCACCAAGCTCCTGATGCACTGGCAGGGCTGGGGGGTAAGGTACAGTCGGTCAGGAGTGAGCAGCAACAGCAGGCCTAGAGGGGCTGTGGCTTAGGAGTGAGGGGCAGAGGCAGGGCATGGGCATATCACTGCTCCCCAAATCATATATCCCTTTCCTCCCTCTCCCCCCTGTGCTCCCCCCCAGCAGGAGTCATCTTTTTTGATACTGGAAATATGGTAACCCTATCCAGTGGTGACCAGGTTGGTTGCCAGGATGCTTCCATCCCCTAAATCTGGGGACACTCCCATACAGAACTGGGCTGCTGAGATAAGGAACAACCTTAAGATTCATGATAGCTAAAAAAAAGGCAGGGGTAAGCCTACTGACTTTCCCATAAAGCATTTTTCAGTTGGACACCGTGCAGTCAAATATGTACTGTAACAACTCCATCTGAACAAGCACAGCACTGAATTAGTATGAGCACATTTCCTTTGAATGGCAGCAACACTCTTCTTTGCAAATCAAAGGAATCCTGCTGCTGTTAATCACTTTTATTATGCAGAGGGTGGGATGTATATGCAGTTATCTGGGACATGCTGTAACATAAACACACTAGAAAAACATTTCTCCTCTGAAAATTCCTGTTGACATTTACATAGTTCTCTTGCTCCGAGGACATAAAATGTCTCAAATCTGAAATCAATAAAATCCGTGGCTGACATAAAGCTGTGTTTCCTGTGCAAGTGCAAGCCCAAGAATCAGGGCTCATCACTTGAAAACCAGCCCACAAATCACCAGCCTAAAATTGTCAGGGGATCGCAATTGAATTATTGGGGAAATGCATATTTGTAAATCAACAAAAATCAAATACATGCAGGCTGGTCAAAGTAAAAGCATCCTTTGTGTATTGGAGCTCAAAGATTTTATGAGCTGGCAGCATGTGACTCCTCCAGCTAGCTTCTTAATAGGCTGTTACGGGTATGACATGATATATCAGATTAATGAAAACTCACTTTTTCTTTTTTGTCTGCCTTTGATGGTTTACCTAGGTCAAAGAAAACACTTATACTGTGTTATACATAGTGTTAGGCCTTAAAACGACTTTGATCTATTTACTGTGTACCTCATGTCATGTTGTTAAGAAACAATAGGCTTTATCCACTGGAACATGAGCACACGTATAACTTAAACTCACTGAAACTATAAATGTGCTTAATTATATGCATGTGTCCTAATGTGCTTGACCAGATAAAAACCTAGGAGGCCTGATTTTCTGAAGAGCAGAAGCCTTGTAATAAAGGAAAATATATGTGAAATTACATGCTTTATGTGCCCATAGAGTTATATATTCAAATCAGGTATTTACATATACAAAATGCCCACTGGATAACAGATGCCTATTTTTGCCTACAAATGACTTGAATTTCATGCACAAATGTGCTCTATTCAGCATGCAGTTGCGCATAAATTTTATTTAAATTTTCTGGGCTTATGAGACTCAAGCCAGTTCTCGCTGATGTTTATGAAAGGACTCCTATTCATTTCACTAAGATGTGAGGTTTTTTGTCTGGAAAACCAAATCCTTATTGGGCTTACCTTAGCATGTTAGAACCTGAGGGTTTGACTGGGAAGATGTTGGTTTTCGCATATCATGTGTTGTGGTCTTTCAATATTTTTTACGGGGTTAGCTAAAAAACTATAGGAGTTTGGACCCTCGCTGTCTCTCCCTGCCTCTGCCACATGTGTTTATAAACCTGTCAAATACCATCCCTCCCAATTAACTGGAAAACAGTGTAATGTTCCCTTTAGCAAACCTCATCCCCAGACAGAGCAAGCACTCCAAGTGCTCCAGGAGAAATGTGTCAGCCTTCATTTCTGGAGCTAGCCATTCCCAAAGGCTGGAAACAGCTTTGTTATAGCAAGGGCTGTGACCAAATTGTTTGGGATTTTTTATTCCTTTTCACTGGCTGCTGCTATTTGTCAAAGAAGATAAATGTAGTGACAGAGACTTCATGCTCTCGTTGAGAGGGAAGTGGGATTCCAGAGTAGAAGTACATATTGTTCTGCAACTAACCTACTCTGTGTCGTTATTTCATCCCCTTTTCCCTTCTCACCCTTTGCTTGGGATGTCTATTTAGATTGCAAAATCTTCATAACGAGAACCAAATTTATCTAGATATAGAGCCAGCACACTAAGCCCAGGTATAAATGGGTACTTGGTCATTTGAGCTGTGGAGTCAGAGGTGGCCAAATGTCACTCTTTCCCTCCACGAAACCTAGCATGAATTCAGGAGGCTCAGGCAGATCTCAAATGAATTTGTCCATTGCTAATATTTTGATACTTCCTTGTAGAAGGAAGAACCATGCAATGCTGTGAAATTTGGGTATACATTCCTCAGAAGGAAAGCCTGATCCAAAGTCAACTGGAATCCAAGAAAAAAAAGATTTTAGTATGAGAAAAGTTGTGCTGATGGTTTTTTGGAGTGTTTTATTGCCTAGGAGAAGAAAACATACTTTAAGCCTGCCTATACATATGCTCAGAGGTGGGGGAGTACATTTTAATTAGAGCAGTTCCTGTGCACCCGCAGTAATGAAAACACGTCACTGTCACGTGTATTATGCCCACGCACATTTAAAAACATTGCGGGATGTTTTGTTCTAAATCTCATTTGACAAGGTTTAGTTAAAGCACCCCCACAGCCATTTTAAAATGCATGGAGAGTTAATACATGCAATGCAGCAACACTGCACCGTTCTAATTAGAACAGCAATGAGCACGTGTATAGGCAGCCTATGTGATTCTCTTGGTACAAAAAGAACTGGCATCATAATCTGAGCAAGAATAAGATGCCCTCTAGTATATTGTTTCCAGCAGTAGCATCAATACTAATTAAGGGCACTAAAGACATTATGATAAATTGGATGTCTATCCAAGCACACAGAAATTTATGAAACAAACTGGAGTGACCAACCCACATTTTAATTTACCTTGGGCATTGCAGTCAGGCCAGGTGGCATGGGCTGCCTATTAGGGCTGTGCAAAACAGCAACATTTAATGCAGTCAATGCAGACTGTTGGGGAAAACACAGATTTCTTTTATGTGGAGAAAGAATTACAGAGATTAACAAAAACAAAAAGAGGATGGGGGGGGAAGGGGAGGATAAATTGAAAGGAATGGATTAGGAAGGGTATTAGGGTATTTCAGAAAGGATTGGATCCTACTTGCTAGGAACAGACTAGCAAGTAGGAAATGAGAGCCTTCCTGATGCTCCTGATGCTGCTGGAGGTCACATCAGTAAGCTGACAAAGACACAGCTGACAAAGATGATTTCATATAATGCTTTTATGATCCTTCTCCATCCCTCCCCCTGAGCACTGGGATTGGAAGGGATCTCAGGGAGGGATCACAGTCACACATGTTAAGATCAAAGCAGTCCTTCCCCCCTCTTCCCCCTCCCTCTCCTTAGTTTATATTTCCCTGTGCACCCAGCTTCAAAACTCAAAACTCTTCAACATTTTCAAAACATTTCAAGCGCCTTTGTTTCATTTCAAAGCTGTTTTGAAGCCTTGCATTTTGTTTTGGTTTCAGTGTTTTGAGCTTGAAACTCATTGAAACACCTTTGAAATGAAACGGCCGTTGAAATTTTGCACGGTCCTACTGCCTATATGCGAGCTCCTGGCCATTCTAATTAAAATGCTGCAACGTATTAAGACCCCACATATTTTAAAATTTTATCATATTTTATTCATTTTATCTAAATCTCATTGAACAAGCTTTAGAAAAAGCGTCTCATGACCATTTTTAAATGCATGGATTTTAATGCACATAACCTTAGAGTGGCTGTCCAGGAGCTGCTTTAATTAAAACACCCCATGCACTACCCCAGAGCATGTGTATAGACACCCATAGTCAATACTGTCTAAAGCTGTGAGGCCAATATTTCAATGATAACAATTGGGGATATTCTGGGAATATCCCCAAATAACTATATTGGCTGAGATTGTCCTGCCCACCAGTATAGGGGATAGTGCTGGGTTTTTCAGTGTTTTATCATACTTTTAGAGCTTATCTTCACTTTAAAAAGTTCTCAGACAAAATGGATTCTGGAATGGAAACAGCTTCCTTTGATTATCAGTTCAAGGTCAAATCATTTTGGACTAGTAATATTAGGGCTATATTAAGAAAAACAAAGATAAGGGGCTGAGTAGTCACATCTTTAGCCTCAAGGTACAAGTTATCTGTAACAGGAGTGAAAGAGAAATTACAATTTCTTCCCTACACCACACACAAATGAATTACACTGAACACTTGATGCGGGATTTTTTCTGTGTAGTGCTGCGTATCAGGCACTAGCAACAGCAGGATACTAGATTAAAAGTTACCTGTGTTATGGTGTAACATGTAATCTAATGGTGTTTTATATTCAATCTTTTGGTATTGTTTCCTTAATTTGTGATAGGGCTGTGAAAATACTTGGGGGGGGTTTGCAGTTTGGCAGATTAACTAAAAGAAAATATTAAAAAACAGGAAAAAAAATATTTTGACCTGAGATAGATTTTTTTCTCAATATAATAAAAAGAACTGAAAAAAATGCACATTCATTTCAGATTAAACAAAATAATGTATTCATCCTGAAATGAAACTCTTAATTCTTTTTGGGTGGTTTTTGCTATTCTTTTTATAAAAAAGAAAACTAGCACAATTCTGAATGGTCATTTCAGAACAGAAAACTGAAACACATTTTGTTTTTGAAAGTGTCCAAACAAAATATTTCAACTTTGGGGAGACCTTGCTTCTCAATTACTCATTGACCAAATTATTCACTGAATTTGACCTCAATCTGCAAACACTTTTTGGTCAAAATGAAATTATACTTTAAAAAAATTAATTAGTTGAGGAAAAACTGACACTCCCCCCCCCCGCCTTATTAGTGAGTCTCAAATATGCAAATGTGCACATCTTGGAAACAAAGCCAGAAAATGTTTTTAACACCTAGTCCTTACTTTTTCCATGTGAAAGAGTGACTCAAGTATATGGTTCCTTGGGTATTGCAGTAGGTGCTGTAAATGAAATGTGTTTTCTGGTGAGGTCTACGTGACAGTCATCCTGAATTTGAAGACCATACATCAAAGATATCAAGAAGATGAAAAATAATATATCAAAAGCACCATACAAGAATATGAACTTTTCTGTAAATACCAAGAAACAAGTGCTTTAAACAGATCTCATTTATCCAAAAACACAAATGTAGGGTGGCAATGACTTTACAAGAAGGTACATTAGCTGTGACCAATTTATAAAATGTTGTTTTTTGCATGAAGAAAACACAGACCGTTGCTGCATGGTAAAAGTTTACAGGAAGGGTTTCTTTATTTTCTCCTCAAAAGCCTAGTTCTGGAAAGCCACAGCTACTTGTGGCATCACATAATGTATATGGAGGTTGGACCTGGTTGCTAAAGAATATGCAGTTAAGTAGTGCTTAGGAAAATGAGCTACCAAAAATGTGCTGTTTTTGGTTTTTTCCCCAAACTATGGGTCTATAAGGGTTGGTTCATTCTTTGCAAGTCATTTTCACGGAACTAAAAAATGTTTCACTTCTATTGACAGGGAAGCATTAGCACAAGTATCTATTTCTTTAAACATTCACTTCATAGTATCTTCTGGATAAAAATAAAAAAATTAAATGACATACCAGTTTTTGGCCAAAAAAATGATACTGCCTTTCTAATGAGAAAATTCCTTGGACAGGTGCCTGTATTATTGAAAGTCAATATCTATTTGCTTTGAAACTACCATGGGCCAGGGAATACCAATAGATTTAGGATGTGGAGTTAGAATTTTTTAGTGTAATTTGACTTAGTAGAATAAAGCATCCACAATAACCAGGCTATGAAGGATCTAAAACCCCCTGTTCTCTGAAGATACTTGCCTGCTCTGGAGCATCCAGAATAAATCCCAACTCTTCAGTGGTCAATTAGCCTGTTTTAGGCATGTTGTACTTCCCCCTCCTTTTCCCTGAATTCCACCAATCACACTCTGGGGTGAAGCACTCTGGGGTCACTACAAGGAAGAGGTAGCAGTAAAAAGCCAGAGGCTAAAGGTTACCTGGGATATTTTGGAGTGCCTTACCCTGTCTGGCTGCGCCTGTTCATTTTCTGCACATCACCTAGCAGAACTGGGCTCTACTAATGGAGAAATTCACCCCAAACCTTCAAGTGAACACAAGAGGAAAAGAAAGAAAACAGTTTTCTATGGGGCACTCACAACCATAGATGCTGAGCAAGTACCCAAATCCCACCACAACATCCCCACAAATTGCTGTGATCCTTATTGGAGAGAACTGATGTAGAGACTATAATGACTTGCTGAAGGTCATACAGGATACCGAGAGCAGAGCAAGAAATTGAAGCAGAGTCTCCCACGTCCCAAGACAGTTCTTTAACTTCTGGGCAAGGTTTTCCTCTCATTTGCTTCATTCTAGAGAGGAACAAAGTCCATTCTTCATCATCTACTATTCTTTTTTGTTTTGTTTTTAAATCATGTTTCCAATTCTGTTAATCTGCATTAATCTCAAAGTTTTGGTGAAAGAAACAACCATGCCCATAACAATTTCAAACAATGAAATATTGAGAGGCAGAAAAGCACTCATCAGGAGTGACATCATTTCTGTTGTTTCTCCACTGATTTTATATCCTGTGGAATTAAATCCTCTGACAGGACTTGCTGGGAGAGAGTCAACATGGCTTTTGTAAAGGGAGGTCATACCTCACCACTCTGCTAGAATCCAGCCTGTGGGCCGTATCTTAGGAATTATTAGGAAAAGGATTGAAAACAAGCCAGAAAATATAATTATGCCACTATAAATTGATGGTATGCCCACACCTTGAATATTGTGTGCAGTTTTAGTCCCCAAAAGGTGATAACTGAACCTCCAAAAGGTGATAGCTGAACTTGAAAAAGTACAGAGAAAAGCAACATGAATGACCAGGGTCATGGAGAAGCTTCTGTTTGAGGAGAAACTAAGCAGGCTTGAAGTTGTCACCTTAGAGAAAAAAAAACAATCAAGGGGTGATAAAGTAATGAATGCCATGGAGAAAATGAATAGAGATTTACTATTTATCATCTCACAATACAAGAACCAGTGGCCAAGGAAATTATTAGCAATCCAGTTTAAAACAAAAAGGAAGTTCTTCTTTACACGGGGTTCAATTTATTTGTGGAATTCTTGCTACAAGATGTAGAGGCTGGCAATTTAACCAGGTTCAAAAGAACCTTAGACACATTCATGCAGGATAGGTGCATTAGTAAATATTAAACATGACAGCATGGCTGCAACCACTAAATTAGGACATCCTAAAAGTTAGAAGCTGGAAGCTATAATGGAAGAGGCAGGGGGCAGATCCTGGATAGGCCCTGCATAAATATTCTATGCATTAGCAACCACTCTTTGCTGCTATGAGATACAGGATAATGGGCTAGATAAGGGGTGGGCAATTATTTCAGATGGAGGGCTGCTTATTGAGTTTTGATGAGCTGTCAAGTGTAGCCCCACCCCTGGTTGCCATCTTGGGACCAGAAGTCCCATCCCTAACCCCTGAACTTTGCCACCTGAAGTCTTTCCCCTTGCCCTGGAAGGACTCCTTTTTGGGAGTGGGGGTGGCATCTTGGAACTGGAAAAAACCCCAAACAAATCATACTAAAAAAACAAACATCTACTATAACTTATTTTTGTCACAACCCAAAGTTGTGATTTTTTGTTTGTGTGTGCGCTTCGGCACCGCTAAATTATTTCCCGCCATTTTTGTCGCTTTCTTTGCACGGTAGAGCTCTCTGCTGCTAGAGAGAGCTCTGGTGCAGCGGGGGATTTCCCGCCAAAATTACAGCTTCTTTGCAGTGTGCATTCCTTTTGCATCGTAGTGATGCTCGCCGCAAAGAAGTTCCCGCCATTTGTATTAGAGTCCGCGCCATGTTATTGGCCGACTCCTAATTTAGGCACATGTGGCGGCTAGCTATTGGCTTGCTAGCCGTACATAAGGCTTGGGTAGTTTCCGCCCAAGCTGGAGGAGGGAGGAGAGAGAGAGATTCTGTGTGAAGATCTCCAAGCACTGTGGACCCTCGCGGATCCGACGCGCCTCCCCTAAGCAGGCAGAGAGAGGCAATAGAGCCGAGCCTATGGAGCTTTTGCTTCTCGCCTCTCCCCGTCGCCGAGCGCAATCCTAGACGTATCCCTTTCCTATAATTTCGGACCCCGCGGAGCCTAGCAAACTCCGGGGAAAATGTATCGGACCCGCGGAGCCTAAATAGCTCCGGGGAAACTTTTTGAATTCAACTTAACCAGACCTGCGGAGCCTAGCAAACTCCGTGGGAGCAATCGTTTTGTCAGAGTCCTCCAACGAGGGTTCAAGCGGGAGCTGTGCCTGGAAACTTATCCAGCCTACACCGATACCATCTTTGGGTGTAAGTAAACAATCTTTTCAATCAACCATTACGCCTCCGTGACTAATTCTAACTCGCGTGCACAAAACCATCCTGCGGTTTCTCCCACCCCGCGTGTCCGGGCTGACGGCCACAGCCCATGTGCACCAGAGACGGGTCCGGTACGACCCTGGTTCGCCCCTGGCTTGCCCATGGCGGCCAGAATGGGATCGGAATCACCGCCGCGCATGGCGACAAGGGCGGGCTTGGGGCCCGGCCCGCACAATTTTATTTAAAAAAATATTTCAGTCCTGATTTATGTGTGTTTGCATGTTGTATATAGAGATGATTGCATAATAGCTCAAAATACAGTCTTACTCTTGTATATTGGGGGAGTAAGGGGTGTATGTGGGGGTGTGCATGGGGTGTGTTGGTGGATGTGGGTTTGTATGTAGGAGTGTGTGGAGGAGGGTGTGGGTGTATGAGTGGGTATGTTAGGGGGTGGGAGTGTGTGGGGGTATGTGGGAATGTGTATGGGTATGGTGGGTGTTTGGGTGTGTGTATGGGAGTGTGGGAATGTGTGGGGGAATGTGGGAGGGTGTGGGGGTATGTGGGGATATGGTGGGGGTGTGAGAGGGTATGGGTGCATGTGTGTAGGGTATGTGTATAGGGGAGTGGGTCCTTGGAGTCCCCTGAGTCCCCGAAGCTGCATGTGGTAGCAACGAGTGGGGCCGGTCCCACCCTGCTCCCACATTCCCACCCGAGTCCGCAGCTGCACATGGCGGCAGCATGTGGGGCCAGCCCTGCCCAAACTCATAACACACAGCTCTTGTGCTCCCACCCAAGTCCGCAGCTTCACGTGGCAGTGTAGTGTAGGGCCAGCCTGGCCTGGCCCCATAGTCTGTGTCTCCCCATGGTCCTGGTCCCCTTCCCCCCAACAGGAGTCCCTGGCCCACTGGGGCCCTTACCTGAATTTCCACTCTCGCAGGGAGGGAGGCTGGAAACAGCCACAGCGTTGCCCAGCAAAAACGTCTGCCAGGCAGAAGTTTCTTGTCTCTAGACCCCCTCCCTTGGGACTGGGGCTGGGGCAGGCCAGGCCAGGCCAGGCCAGGGTGCAGGGTTAGTTTCTTGGCAGCCAGAGCTGTACCTCTTGCATGGAGGTGCCAGCTTTCAGAGGGGCAGCCTAGGACCAGGGCCCGTGATAACTCTTTCAGCTTACAAAGGGGCCCCATGGGCCAGATGGGATTGCCTGGTAGGCCACATCCAGCCTGCGGGCCATATTTTGCCTGCCCCTGGATTAGATGGACCTGTGGTCTGAGCCAGCATGGTACATACCTCTTGTGTCCTTATACTCTAACAAAACTGGCTGGCATCAGACTAGCCCAGATAAAACTACTCCTCACCTAAGTGTTTCCTGCATGAGTTTTCATATCCAGCCAGTAAGAGGAGAGAGCATTTTTCTGGTCTTTTTAATTTTTGTTCTTACAATTAGCATTGTTTGCTTTTCTACTTTGTTATGACTGAACCCAAAAGAGGGGAGGTTTAGCATCAAAGATATCTGGGGGCTGGACCCAATCTTCCGAGGTCCCTTCCAGCTGTAATGTCTATGAAATGAAAATTTGCACCCTGACCAAAGTGTTCTGGATTTCGTTTCTGTCTCTAATAAAAGCAAAGCAGTCTGACTTTTTGAAATAATCCCAGTATGCTACAGTATGCTATAGTGTCCCTGGGTAGCATGGCATGAGGGGGAGGGAACGGGAGCTTTTCTTGTTCTTTTGGTGTTTTTTAACCACCACTTACACTCAGAACCATTGAATTTTTCATATAAACTTTTTGAGTTGAATCTTCTGCTGATAGAAATAAGAACTAGAGCAGAGCTGGCAGGTATCGGCCTGAGGATCTGCTCCTTTATTTTTAGTTTGATGCAAGAATTCCCTGGGAAATAAGGGTTTTTTTTTCCTGTCACAGGTGATTTTGATGCCAGAACCTTCAATCACTCTCAGCTCCATCTACATCATTTTGAGGTGAAAACAAAGGCAAACCTCTTCTCTTATACAAGGAACTGAAGAAAAGGACTGAAGTTTCCCATTAATTTTCTAGTTGGACTATGCTTGCAATAGCCATTTTACTCAACATGGAAAAGAAAAACAAAAATCCAATGTGTTCAGGTGGATTAATTGGATATTCAATATTTGTTCAACAAGCTACAACAAGGAGAGGGATAAAAGGGGAGAGGCAGAAAAACCCTAAACAAATTAGAATAAATGAATAGTTGCTTTTTTTTCTGGGTTCAGGTCAGGCAGCTCTATGGGCTGACATGGTAGGTAACCTTTGCATCTGGACCAATGTCCAGTCCTGCGGTTCTTGGAGAAAACTTCACCAGAAGTGTTTCTAACAGGAGTTTGACTACGGGAAGAGACCTAAAGTGAATTAACAGGACAAAGGAAAGGAAAGTCCACAGCTAAGGAGTGGCAGATATAGCATTATATAAGTGTACACATCATCTTTAAGCATGTTCACAAGCAATGCTATGAACTGTTTCATTTCTTTCTTAATAAACCAGTGTTGAAGCCTTAGGTGACAGCTGCAAAGATGTACTACTGTACAACAAGAGTACACGCAGGAGACAGCACACAAACTTGCATTTACAAATTTGCTTTCA
The DNA here is from genome assembly GCF_030867095.1 of Alligator mississippiensis. NCBI lineage: Eukaryota > Metazoa > Chordata > Crocodylia > Alligatoridae > Alligator > Alligator mississippiensis. The sequence goes on along the minus strand of NC_081836.1, from coordinate 44,294,766 downwards.
AAATGCACATTGGCTGGGGTGCAAATCAAAATCAGAAGACTGTCTGTACTGAAATAAATGCTGTGAACTCTGAAGGAATACCTATAATTGGCTTAGAGCATGCAATACCCCTTGTATTTATCCACTTGACAGAGCCTAAAGATTTAGGTCAAAAATCAAAGGGAACTGAGAGTGCAGAAAAAAAATAGGCTGCCTCTTTAATTACTTAAACATGGATTTAAGTACCTAATTTTAAACTTTTAAAAATGTTGGCCACTGACTAGGAGAGCCCTCACCCATGACAGAGGGGACTAGCTGACAGCAGGGATAGTAAGTATGCCTGTCAGATCAATGCCTAGGTCCATGCCACGCTGAGTGTCCATGCAGCTTTTAAGAACTGGAAGCCTGGGTGACAAGAAAGGCATTTATGGTATCCTGTTACCTCCTAAGGAAAAATAAAGTTTTAAGCTTTAGTTTATATTGTCTTTCCTTTTTTCTTCAAGCAGGTATCTTGTGATCTGCAACAGGGCTGGCCAACTAGCAATCTACAGGCTGCATGTGACCCATGAAGGGTTAAGTAGCAGCCCCCTCACTGCTCTGGGCTCCCCCTCCCTCCTCTGCCTTTTTCTGCCTCCACCAGCCCAGGGGATGAGGCTGCAGAGCTGAGAACGAGCCTTCAGTTGTGCGGTGTAGCAGGGGACAGCAAGGAACATGGAGCAGTGGGGAGAGGGGACCATCCACACGGCACGTGGCACCTGGCTGCTTTGAAGTTGAACAGCCCTGAGCCACAAGATAGATGCCCCACTTGTGATCCACAGGCCTGATCTTCACGGACAGAATGGAGCCTATGAAAGGTCACAAGAAATCCCACAAACCCCTCAGCCAAGAGCTGCTCCAGAATCATTTCGCTATTGGCAGGGGAGAAAGCTTAAGTTTATGTGTCCCTGCCCAGCAGACAGGCCCTATAGCCCACAGCATGGAGGGCCGTGTTGACCTTCATTTGGAAGCAGCTTAGCTGCCAGCTGCATAGGAGAGGCCACCGAGGTGCTCAATTGGGAATTACATGAGTTGAAGCATTAACTGCTCCTAGCTATACAATGCCACACACCTACCTCTCCCATCCTTGCTCCACACGAAAACTTCTACAGAAGTTAAGGAGAGATGCTACCTGTGGAAACAATACCATTGAACTGGTCCCCTCAGACCACTGAGGCTGGATCCAATAGCTTGGGCGAGCTGCTACTTTGCTAAGGCTACTGCCCATCAAGTGACCAGGGTCCCATTGGCCTGTGCCCAGCTTATCCCTTTTTCAGAGCAACATCAACAACAAAATCAGTTCCTGGCCCAAGGATCATATGATCGTCTTTGTACAGCACCAAGCACTATAGGAATGATGTGGCTCTAAGCTAATCCTAGCCATTGATAACCCACGGGAGGCTAACTGCTGCTGATTGAGACTTTTGTGTTGAAAGGATTTTCACTAAATGCCTCCTGGCAGGCTTGTCTCCCCTCTACCCCACAGGTTTCTGTCTAAATTGCTCATTGGTGTTTATAACTCAACAATTAAGAACGATATCTGCAGTGCAGCCACAATTTACAACAGAAAAGGCTGGCAGATGAGTCTGTATCTCTAGAGGTTACCTGACAGGCACTAAGTAAGTTTATTCATCAGTCACACTGAGAAGCAGTTGCTCTGGCCAAAACCTTCTGCTGGCAGGTCCCTCCTGAACAGAACCAGAGCTCCTGTTATCACAGCAGTGATGCTTAGCATATTGACTTGGTTGCATTCTTACAGGAGCTCAGCTGTCTTCAATAGAAGGTAATTATTATCCAAATAGACACTGGTATGTGGAACAAACCTGCTGGTAATAAGTCTATTTTAACAGTGCAGCAGACCTGCAAATCTCTACCTGTCCCAGTGTGGAGCCAGCCGTGCAAACTTAAGGGAGTGCAAGCTTGCCAAGAGAGAGACTGCATCTGAGTAAGAATATGCTAGTCATGATAAGGCGGGCTATTAAAAAAGGGAAGTCTTATTGTGGTTGGCATATGCATGCAGTGGGCATAAAAGGGGCTGAAAAAATCAAAATGTGCAGGCCGGGAGCAGTCCAAGGCCCTTTCTTCGCGCAGCGGGCTGTGGCCAGCAGCCCGGACATGCAGGGTCGGGGAAGGCAGGCGGCACGCTAGAATTAGGCACGGACGCTTAATGGTTGATTTAAGATTGTTTACTTACACCGTAGATGGTCACGGTGCAGGCTGGAAAATTTCCAGGAAAACTTCGCTTAAGTCCCAGTTTAAGGACTCGGACAGAGCTCTGGATTCACTCACACGAAGTTTGCTAGGCTCTGTGGAACTTGTGCGCGCAGGGAAAGGTATGTCGAGGGATCATTCGGCGACGGGGAGAGGCGAGAGGCTGATCAGACCCCTGTAGCCTTCATGATATACACGCTGGGTCCAATAGGCTCTGCAGCGCTTAGAGATCTTCACGAGACATGAAGTTTCCTCCTCCTGGTGTTCGTGGAGTCCTCCAACTTGGGCGGAAACCACTCAAGCCTCTTATACGGCTAGCAAGCCAATCGCTAGCCGCCACGTAGGAATAATTTAGAACTGACCAATAGTGGGGCACGAATCTGAATACAAATGGCGGGAACTCCTTGCAACGTGCATTTCTGTGTTGCAACGAAGAAATGCACCCTGCAAAGAAAGCTACAAATGGCGGGAAATAATTCAGCAGTGCCGAAGCACACACAAACAAAAATCACACCCTTGGGTTGTGACACAAAACTGTGACCAGACCTTCACTGATGATCAGCAGATGAGGAACAAGCACAGCCTCTGGAGGGGCTGCCCAGGTGCTTCAGGTGGCATGTGAGGAACCAGCACTATGGGACACGAGGACCACACCTATGCTCTGCTGAATTGCCCATGGGCTGAGGATCAAAATGAAGTTACACAGTCTACGTAGACTATACTAAGAGCACTTAAAATACAAGTGTCCATGGCTTACAACTTGCTACCTCATACTAAGTGTTCTCTGAGCATCTCATGTTATGCCACTTCTGGGCTACGCTACCTAGCTTGTGTAAAGGTAACTTTAGTCTTCTCCAACGGGTTAAAAAGAGCAATTAACAGTCCTCCAGCAACCCAGGGGGTGTGTCTACATGTTAATTTGATCTGAGAGTAAATGATCCTGGGTAGGCATCTATACATGCAGGGTCCCAGGAATGGATTTGCTGCTCATGGCAGCAGCTGGCTCCTGCCCCTGCGGGCCCTCCACGGCCCCTGCAGCAGCCAGGGGGAGCTCTAGGCTCCCCCTGGGTGCTAACCCAGGGGCTGACAGGGAGCACTGGGCCTGGAGACAGCAATCTCCTGGCAAGGGCTGGGACATTGCTCCCAGTCTCCCGGGGGGCTGCCTGCTGCCTGGGCAGGGACAATGTCCCCCTGTCCCAGCAGCTCCTAGCCCCAGCTCCCTGATTAGGGGAAGGGGACTTGGAAAGAGCTGCAGGAGAGGGGCAGGTCTTAGCCCCTTTCCCCTATCTGCTGGTGGGGCAGCTAGCAACAAGCCCCCAGCTGGGCAGGGAGTCCCTGCTAGGGGCTTGCTGCTAGCTGCCCCACTAGTGGATGGGGCAGGGGGCTGGGACCTGCCTCACGCCTGCAGCTGTTTCCAAGGCCCATGCTTTGATCCCCCAGTCAGGGCACAGGGCTGGGATCTATCCCTGGCCAGGACAGTTCCCAGCCCCCAGGGGATGGAGAGCCTGTTTCTTCCCCACCGCCACAATCACGGAGCCTCCCCAGGCCCTGCCAGCAGGGAGCTCCCAGCCCCCGTTCCCCGATCGGGGAGCAGGGTCTAAGAGATCCTCATGTCCCAGCCCGAGCTCTGCAATTTCGGGGCCAGCACTGGGAGATCCTTCTTTCCCAGTGCCAGCTCCATGATTCCCTGCTGCTGGGGCAGGGGGACATCGCAGAGGCAGCGAGCAATCTCCTGCCCCCTGCTGCCTGGCTGACCGGCAGCACATTTGCTCCCAGTCAGGGGTCTACATGTGCACTACTGCACAGTTACTAATCTTGAGTAAATTTGCCACTTGCATTTGCAGGTAGTAAATTTACTTGTGATTAGAGCTAATTACTTCACAGTAAGCGTCTGCACATGAAGATGCAGATACTTACTGTGCAGTAATTAGCTCTACTGCACAGTAAAGCATCTCCGGTAGATGCACCCACAATGACTACCCCTTCCCCTTCTAGTGGGAAGTCAGAGCTGCGCAGGCAAGACACAGTATTAACCCTTAATGTGCAACTTCTCACAGCACATGCTAACTTTAACACTGTTTAACATGCCAAAGGTTTAGTATGGCCCAAGTGCAACGTGCAACTTCACCCTCAGGGCTAATGTGGATGGGATACCCTCCGGGGGACACGTTTATATTAATAAAGCCTCCTTTGCTTACTTGGTTGGCTCATACACAGTGGGCACATCTACATGAGATGCTATGTTGCCATAGCAACAAGCTACTGTGTTGTAGCTCGTTGCTATGGCAACGTAGCATTGCTGGGCATGAATTGTGATGCTGAAGTTACTGCACATGAGCAATGAGCAGTAGCTACTGCACAGCTACTACACAGTAGCTCGTTGCTCATGCACAGTAGCAGCTAAAAATAACTGCAGCGACAGGACTGCTCAGTAATGCTGCTTACTGCGCAGTTGTTACTGAGCAGTCTGCCGCATGTGTAGATGGATCCAATATGACATATTCTCATAAGTGCTTGGGTGTTATGGCCATCATGACTCGTAGTAGACATGATATCTTTTATTCAACCAACAAGATTTTTTGCAAAAAAAATTTTTTTTTGATTACTGGCTTTTAGACACAAACACCCACCCATGTATTTAATTAAATTCAAGAATTTTTTTTTTGAAAAAATCTTGTGGTCTAATAAAAGATATCATCTCTACTACGGGTCCTGATTGCCTTTTCCTCTAGACCAATATGGCTACAACCTGGATACCTGGGTATTATTGCCTGCAGTTGGGGGTCAGTGCATTAGGTATTATCTGCATTATGCCTGGGAAACACGTACTTCTCCTTTTTCAAGGGGGAGGGGGAAATAAAGATACGAGCAGGCCGCAGAGAAATCTTAGCGAGAACCCTTAGCAAGAAGAGCGTGCCGATGCATATTCTCTGTTGGCCTATAACAAAAGCCAAACACGGCTGTCTTGGCTGTTCAGAGACACAGAAATCCACAATCCAAAGCAACATACTTTGCATTCTTGATAAGTCCTTTTGTGCATGGAGAATAGGCCTTTTCAAGTAGCAATGGCCACTAATACCAGAACAGCTACCTTATATAAGGCTTTAATAACTAGGGACAGTCTTTTCCACAGCCATGTCTGTCTGGATTCCATAAGGCTAATTCTCCTATTACTTTGATTTGCATAGCACCCTGCTTTGTTATCAAAATAGAAGTAGAGGGGTGAGAATGGAAATCAAGACCATGAGGGACATAAAAGCACACCTTGTCTCAATGTGGACTACTTGTACCATTAGATGAATTTGAACATTTTAGTATGCAAGAAACTCAATACCTGCCTACTCCAATCCCTTACTGGAGCAGATGGCTGGTGACAGGTGAGAGAACCAGGGCCCACACACACTAGTCGGATAACTAAGCAGTTATGCAGGGTATCATGTATAGGACAGAGGCAAATCACCACTCCCCACCATTGGGGAGGGGCAAGCCTCAAAAGAGTGCCCCCTAGGACAGGGATAGGCAACCCTCAGCACGCATGCCAATTAGTGGCATGTGGAGACATTTTCCCTGGCACATCAGGAGGCGTGTGAGGAACTTGTTTAAAAAAACATTTTTTTCAAGTTGCTGCTCTGGGCCCTCTAGAGCAGCCACAGGTCCCAGCACCACAGCAGGCACTGGGGGCAGAGTCAGGAGAACACAGGCAGGGTCTCAGTCTGCATTCTGCTGACCCCAACCCTGTTCCTGGGCTGCGCCCCCGAGCCCAGCCTGGCCCCTGGAGAGGAGCTGCAGGTGGCTGGGGCAGGGGCTGGGGCCCAGGCAGGTGCTGTGCAGGGCCACTGTGCTGGAGGCTCCTAGTGGATGGGAGAGCCCCGGGCCTGGCTGGGGCTTGGGCAGATGAACGCTCTGTCCCACCTGGGTGGGGCAGCACCGTGGGGCACCGAGTGCTGGGGCTGACACCCATCACCCCTTTGCAGTATTTAAGAAATTAGGGGTGTTGGGCTTAAGGTTTTTTAAAAGCTATTGTATTCAGTACACACTAAGGTCTAGGTGAGGCGCTGATACAGAGCAGTTCCAGCACTGTGAATTCTCGCCCTCACTTACCATGCATTGGTCAGGGTGCATGGGGCTAAGAGCAGTAAGCAGAGCAGCAGCTTGGGCAGAGGGAAAAGATGGAAGCAGCCCCATACTAGCAGCAGAACAGTGACTGTGAACTGCTTAATGAGCCTCACTTAGTCATGTATAAGACACAGAAACTATTAGAAAACCTGAATCTCACTGCAGAGTGAGAATGAACGCACAAATAGTGTTGTCTCACTACCAAAACCGAGGGCAGGGAGGGAGGGAAGTGGGTAAGGGGTGGAAAGATTGTTTTTTCTCAGAAAAGCTCTCTGAAATTTATGTGTGGACAGAAATGTTATGTGGGCTGATATATTTAATCATCCTTGCCAGTTTCTGATGGATGAATGACAAAACACCTCAAAAAAGAAGAAGGAAAAGTTATAACAAAAAAGGCTCTTTAAATTTGAAGCAAAACTAAAACAATATTTTATTTTAAAATGACCTCTTTGTGTAAAGGAGGAAGCCAAGAGCTTGGTAGATGGCTAGACATGTGGAGAAAAACAAATATATTGCTATGGACATAAAACTCATGGTTGACAGTGACTGGAGAGTGTTGAAGGTGTGCTGGGGACTTTAGCATGACTAATAGGGGTGTGCGAAATGGGCCCTATTCAACTCAGATTCGGATTTGGCCTGAATAGGGGACAGGGATTGAATTAGTTGATTTGGATCACTGTCCCCGATTTGATTCGGCCAAATCCAAATCTGAAGATTTGATGCTGATTCAGAGAATCAGTGATTCAGCCATAGGCACAGCTTTAAATGTTTTTTCTACATACCTCGAGGTACCAGATGCGGCTCGTGATCACTGCAATGCTGGGGCAGGTGAAGAGTCCCACAGGAGCGCAGGGGTGGGCCCCCATGTGCTCAGTGGCCAACCTGGAAGTGGACTGGAAGTACTTCCGGTCCACTTCCAGGTCCACCGGGGAGCAAGCAGGGCCCCCCTCGCCCCGTGCTCCCTGGCTCAGCGATCGGCTGCCAGGGGACCCCGGGTGCCCTTCCAGACCCAGGAGGCACCAGTCACTGAACCGGGGCAGATGGGGGGTGGGAGGGGGGGACCCTCTGTATGCTGCTTAGCAGACCCAGAAGTGCTTCTGGTCCACTTCCAGGTCTACCGCTGAGCGCACTGGGGAGCCCCCCATGCTTCTGTGGGATGCTCCATCCGCCCACCATCGCAGCATTCACGAGCTGCCTGGTACCTAGAGGTATGTAGAAAAACCATTTAAACCTGTGTCTATGTCCAAATTGCCGAGTCTTTCTGAATCTCTCCGAATCGATTCGGAGGATTCTGATTCGATTCAGAGAGATTAAAGGGTCTCCTGATTCCATTCGGAGATTTGGCCACTGAATTGAGCTGAATCTCTGCCAAATTGAGTCAGGGACCAAAACTTTGCACAGCCCTAATGACTAGCTCCAAATCCTAGTAAGCATGTACCCAGTAAGTACCTACTTATGTCTCTTGGAAGGGATATTTAAGCATGTGCTTAAAGTTAAGCACTTCTAAGTGCTTTCCTGATTCCTAAGTCATTCATGGTACATCCATTCTGAGGCTGTGCTGGTATTCAGGACTCTGTGTGGATTCCAGCTACATGCTGCTCAACAAGTTGTGCTTACCTTTTGGTATCAGGAATGTCTGAACCTGTGATGCAAATTAGCAGCGAAGTGCCAGGCTTCAGGCTTAATTAGCCAGACACAGCAGTGAGAGCAGCAGAAACCTGTTTCTGAGGTCTGATATTGCAAGGAGGAGGAAAGGGAGTGGATGTTAACACTTATGATGACCCCTGAAGATTGAAGCTGGGGACTTGCTATGGCAAAGACACAAGAGTTAGATGCCCACCAATATGCTTATGACAGTCTGACTGTTTGGGGTTGAAATAGGCACAAGCCATGCCAAGGGGGAAAGTGGTCCAGCTTTTCAGCGTGGTAGCTGCCATTCCTGGAGGAGCCTGGATATATCCTCAAATCCCACACTCCCTCCTGGAGCTTTGCATTGCCCCCAAAACAACTTGGTCCTCAGCTTTTATTCCTTACTTAGGCAAAACTGCTCCAGAAATAAGTGGGAAGCAGGGAACAGAGTGAAGTCTTGGCCTAGAATAAATTTTAAAAAGGTGTGCATTAAATAAAGCTCAGGCTGGGATTCAGCAGCCGGGAGAGAGGAGGCTGGGATTTTAATTATTTAAATCAGCTCATTAATCAGGGATTGGGACAATATTGTGCACCTGGGAGGAAGAGATGAAAGCAGAAGTGATTTTATTTAGACCTGTCACTTTGAATTCTGACTGCTTTCAGTGCTGCATACCTTCCTGTTTCAGGTGGGAAGGGGCCGTCTCAGATCTCCCTACAGGGATATGACTGCTAAGGGGGTGGAGGCTGGGTACGCTGCTGAACTGATGACTTCACTCTCCATGAAGTGTTGCTGCTGCCTGCTTCTTCCTCAGAGGGTTTTTGCACTACTGCTCTAAGGAAGCATGCCTGTACTCCAGATGTGCCTGTGAATAATGCCAGCAGCAAAGGAAAGAGCATAATTACCAAGTGCAAGGCATTAGGTTTCCTAGACTTCACTTTCTCAGCATTAAATAATTTCTTATTTCTTGATGAGGTACAGTTTTTTCCTCCTTTCTGAAAAACTGCAGTTGGAAGAGAGGCCTGGAGAAAGACATCTGTCAGAATCCTTAGGTGTGGGCTCTTCCCAGCCAGCTGCAAAGAGCAGGTCTTGGGAGCATTTCAGGCAGTGTGTTGTATGGCTCAATACATCAGCATCTGTGCTTTTCAAATTGCTAAATTCACTTATGCAACCCATTAGTGTTAAGATATTTTTGATGAAACTCTCAAAGAGAAATGACTCTGTCAAAGGACTCAAGGACCAGGACTCCTAAAAGGAGGCAACCAAAGTTAAATTCATTTTGGCATCTAAAACCATTGGCTTGATTTCTCAGAAGTACTGAAAATGCAGAAGCCCCTAGCAAAGCAAAAAAGGCACGGAGACGAATGTTCAGCTTTTTTTTTTTAGAAATCTTAACTTTCAACACCTCCTTTTGAAAATCCTGGCCTGGTAAAGTAAGCTTTCTCCACTGCAAAATATTCCTCAACACATTATCCTTTCTTTCTGATAATGTCCAATTTATAGTTGAAAATGAGAGCACATAATATTTGGTTTGGCTCAATGTTTCTAGACATTACTTAACTTACATACAATATATCTGCCTAAACTACCAATTAGAAAATGTCTCAGAAAAAGTTTTTGAATTGTGAAACTAACTGGCATTTTTTGAAGTCACACGTTAAAACAAGAAACGACAGTTCACTTGGGTCAGTGAATCGGCAAGGAAATGGGATTTTCTTTCCTTTAATTCGATACATTCACAATCTTCTGCTACTATGTGCTTTCTATAACCTCTGCAATAATGTAATATGTGATTGTTTCTAATTCAAAGATGATCAGAAATATAACTTGAGGAATTTTCTGCAGTTCAGGAACACGGGGGACATTTTCTACTTGACCTAAGGCTCCTTTGATAAGGCAGCATGACACCACTGGCATATTTGGCATGAGTGCTAGACTTGTACTTATCATACTAAAATGGCTGATGGCCTTAGGACTAGACCAGACAAAGATACAGCCCCTTTGCTGTGGAATTAGACTACAAATTATTTTCACTGTAGCTACTCCTGGGACTCCAAAGAGGAAATGTATCCCAATGTTGTATTAGTCCTACCTCTGCCTTCACTACAATCTACAATGCAGAGCCTAGACCAGTGGAGTGGTCTTGGGGGGACACGACTCTCTGTAGATTTATTTGGCTACAGATCTGTGGCTCAATTTGCATTATGCCCTGTACTCAAATAAGCCTCCCATTAAAGTCAATGGCATTATCTGGATGAGGAGAAAGTGGAAACTGAGAAGCTGCAGAACCTGGCCCCTTCTGTTAGAGCTGGATGGGAAATGGCTTTCCTGTCCCAAGGGCGGGGTGGGGGCTGAATTTTCAAGGAGAAAGACTCCATCCCGAGTAAAGGCAAAAAGTCCAAATCTCAAATGTATTTGTGAACTCAAGAAAAATGTTGGTTTGGGTCAGTCAAAACATTTCCTTTCTAACCTTCATTGTTTTATTATATTTTACTCGAAATTAAATTTTAAAACAAACACAATTTCAAACTGAACTTTTTTGTTTAAAAATAGCAAAACTGGATGTTTCAGCAACTGCAACTTCATCATCAACTTTTCTTTGAAATATGAAATTTATCAAAAGTGTCCCTTTCTCACAAAAGGAAAAAAAGGTTTAGTTTCATCCAGTTGGCATCTTTGTGAATGAAAAGGTTACACTGAGAAAATACCTGACTAGTTCTGCCATTCTTTCCTAATGGTGTATACAGTTACTGTGCTTCATCTCATGATTTCTTCTGGGATGGAGTTTAGCCATGCATTGTTTGCTTACAAGAGAGTGGAGTCTTCCCATTTTAAGAGAAATGCTTTCCCCCCTTATTTATAAGCAGAGTACTATATATATTTACTATATATTTATACTATATATTTATAACCGGAGTACTATATATATATATATATATATATATATATATATATATATATATAGTACTCCGGTTATAAGTAAATAATTTGCACTAATTTAAACAGAGATTTGTTAGTTAGGCAATTGCATTAAATACCTCTACCGTGCAAAGAAGTGTCTTAGTTTGGGATCAAACAAGCTCATACCATTGTAACTTCTGTACTTCCTCAGCATCTTATAGGACCTGAGCACCTCCTAGGGAGGCAATTTTATATATATATATATATATATATATATATATATATATATATATATATAAAAATCTTATATAAGACTGGGCTGGGGGTGTCTAGGTTTCACTGACTTTGCTTTTATTTGTGCATACCATTTCCAGAGTCAGTGATACCGAAGCCACATGCATAGAAATTAGCAAGAGAAAAACCTGTGGCTCTCACACTCCATTGCACTGTTAGAATCCACCTGAGCAATTCACAAGTCTCATTTTCCCTTAAGCATCTTACATTTCACTCTATTTCTAGTCCTTCCTGGAGATTTTGTTGTTACTTGTTTTAGTGCCCTCTTTTGGCCATATGCCAACCCTTCGGTCCTGCTCACTGCCTGTTCACAATTAATACTGACAAAGGAACTCAAGATAAGAAAGAAAGGAAAGGCATGAACAAAATATGGTAGTTTTCTTTGTCCGTCTTCATAGGGTCTAACTTCATCACCTTTCCCTCCAGCAGTGTATCACTTATAGATGGGTGTGACATGCACTGTTACGTGTGGCCAAGAAGAGTTTGTCAGAACACTTTGGACGAGACCACAGTTACCTTTTAAAGTGTAAGTATGGGTTTTGCTGTAGACCCAGACCTAATCTATCATTAGAAACATAGGTTTGGATTTGACGTATATTCATCCTATTTTGAAAGGTCCTGAAAAATTGCTTCCCTAGGAGGTCCTCAGGTCCTGCTGGCTGGACCCGTGGAATTGTTTGGGCCAGCAACTGGTATGAATTACTATAGGTCCACTGACTTATGCACACATTTACATCAGGTAAACGGTCCTCAAAGAGTACAAACCAAAGGCAGGTTTGGGTTAGCTGTATAATGCTGAGGAAGTACAAAAGTTACAATGGCATGAGCTTGTTTGATCCCAAACTAAAACATTTTGTATGGTAGAGGTATTTAATGCAATTGCTTCACTAGCAAACCTCTGTTTAAATTGGTGCAAATGGCATCCAGAAGACGGAGACTTTATCACACAGCATGATCTTTTTAGGAATAAGTAGTAGTAAGTCTATCAAACAACAGTGCTTTGACAACATGATATTGAAAAAAACAAAGCATCTGTCATGTCACTACATTCTTTCTAAAATATCAGAAAAAGTGTGTTTATAAATAACACAATAATATCAGTAATTTAAATTTGTTCTGGTACTAATTGTGTAAGAACCAGTTGTGAAGCAGCAATTGAATTGCTTGTAAATTATTATTAAAATAATTTGGAAATGGAACGGGGAGAAGAACTAAATCAATTCAGTGTCTCTATTTCCTACCCCCTCTGGGAGACCAGGCTACTTTTGGTTGCAACAGAAATCCCCTTATCACATTCAACACATACCGCAGGCATATTTAGCACATGCCTAATTTGCATTTCTATAAAAGGACTTGGTATTATATAACCACATGTGGATTCTGATGTATTTTAATGGCATCACTTTATATAGTCTCTTAGCAACAAATTGCAGTTTGTAAGCTGAAACAAAGAGCCTTAAGTCTTCCACTCTACTTTCAAGCATGGATTCATCACACCTTTACTTTCTAGAATAATAAAGCATGCCCATGAGGTGGCCTTTTCCCATAGCAGCAAAATACTCATTCAAATGGTTTGTTAATTCTCAATCAAGTATTAGGGAATACTTACTCAAATGGTTTATTAATTCTTGACAGATCTTAGGAATCCAGAGGAACTGGTTCAAATACATTAATATGGAAAATGCACAGTGACCATTTTATTTATATATATATATATATAATATAGTGATATTAGTTTCCACTCTACTCCTGCCTCACCTGACATTACAATATTAACACTTGAATAAGAGCAAAACAGTATCAGTGCCACCATTTCACACTAATGAGCTAGAACATGGATAATACAGGCAGTGTCTTGATTTTGTTTTTAACAGGGACATGCTAGATCAGTGGTTCTCAACCTTTTGTAGACTTAAGGCATCCCTCAGAAAATGCCGGTTGTTAGCTTTCAATTGTTTCTTGACTGTGGAAAAATAAAAGAGCAAATCTTCTGTTGCAAAGAGCTCAGAAAGTCTACCAAAGTCTCCAACACAGGTATGTGCAGGACAACCCAAAGGCTGCCTTCCAAGGCCCCTTTTCGAGGTCCTGGTATAAGAGGGTAGAACAGTGCATACTGGAATTGGGGTCACAACACACAACACTGTGACCCATAGGGCAGTCCTGTGGGGTGCTATACTTTAGACAGAGCCGTCTAAGTCAGGAGTTGGCAACCTAGGGTTAGCGGTACAATGCTGAGGCAGTGGCATGAGCTTGCGCAATGGCCTGAGATTGTTTAAGTCCAAACTAAGATACTTTTTTGCATGACAGAGCTATTTCATGCAATTTAATGCCATCTACAGTTGGCAACATGTAAATGGATGCAGCTTGTGGATCCACTGGATCTGGCTTATGGAGCTGGGGGACCTTGGCTCTATTTGGCAGTGAGAGACCTTGAAGCACAGCACAGCACAGCATTTGACTGTAGGTCTCCAAACTGCCAACTCAACCACGGTGTATACTTTCAGAACAACCCCACAACATAAATGGTTTTTGGTTTTTTTTAAAAGAGCATCCAAAGGAGCGACAGATGTAAAGAGAGTCTGACAAGAGCACATGCTTCAAATATTGGCAAAGTCAGCTTGAAGTGTTCTCTCAAAGAAACAAGGAAAAGCCAGAAAGAAGGAAAGCCCTTAAAAAAAAACTTCTAAGTGAGTTATTAGGAAATTTCTCAGAAAGAAAAAAGAACACCAGGCTAAGTACAGACATTCAAAAGTACAGACAGCCTTGGGCTGAACTTCTGTTGTGTTACAGATTTGAACCACTTATACTGGTTTATGTGTAATTTCTGTCCCTAGTCCAGAAGTTAAGTGCACTTAAACCACTTTCAAAATGGCCAAAACCAGTTTAAGAGAAACCTGGATGGATGTAGTATCAGACTTAACTGATTCAGTTTAAATGGGTTTCTTGAACTTCTGTCCAGGATTCCCTTCAGATTCAAGTTCATTCACAGCCCCCAACATCCCAGGATGTCTTGCATCTCTCCCTTCACAGGGTGGGTGGGCTAGCCTTGGCCCAAGCTGTCTGCTCCAGCAGAGCAGGAAGGTGTGCTCTAGTGCCCCCGCTCCCCTGGTTTTGGTCCTGGGCCACGGCAGGCATATGGCTGTATTTCCAGAATCAAAAGCGAATGTCTGTTCACTTGCTTATTGTAGGGTTACTATACGCTATACGTCCAGGTTTTCCTGGACATGGCCTCCTTTTAGATCCTCCAATCTCAGTCCAGGTGTTTATTTTAAATATGATCAAATGTTCAGGATTTTGCTTTGCTCAACTTCAAAGCTTTTTCCAGCACTTCCTGGCTTGCCCTAGCAAGGAGCTACATGGGGCTGGGGGCAGGGAGATTGGAGGCAGGGCGCACACACATGTGGTCAGCATGTAGCCAGGCAGGGGGTAGGAGCAGCCTGGCAGCTGTATATGGTAAGTCTGTGAGGGGTGGGGGTTGGAAGGCAGGGGCTTGGGGACTGCCAGTGTGTGTGTGTGTCTGTATGCACGCGTGTGCGTGTAGGCATATTTATGGTGCAGGGGTGAGTCTGAAGCTGCAGCAGGGCAGGGGAGGTGCCTGCCTCTCCAGCTGGGAAGGGGGTGGGAGCCCTTGAGGGGCAGAGGGAGCTGTGTGGCTGGCCCAGCAGCACTGGGGCCAGTGCCTATGATCACAGGGATGGGGCTGGGGGGGAGCAAGGGGCTGCGGGTCTGAAGTGAGGAGCACTGCGGGGACTGAGGGGACTATGGCTTGGGAGTGAGGGGCACCAGGGAGGTCGGGGAGAGTACATCAGAAGGGCAGGGCACTGGCATTGCCACATGGTGCAGGTCAGGAGGGGCACCAGCAGGGATGGGGGGGCTGCAGATTGGGAGTGAGGGGCACCAGCATGGCCCAGGGTGGCAGGGTACTGCAGTTTGGGAGTGAGGGGCACTGGAAGGACTGGGATTTGTGGGTCGGGCGTGAGGGGCAGCAGCAGGGCTGTGGGGGCGGGGGGGGGGCTGTGGCTTGGGATTGAGGGGCAACAGAATGGGCAGGGCCAGGACACTGGCATATCACTGCCTCCTCCGCACAACAGATGTCCTCTTTTTTGGAACTGGAAATATGGTAACCCTAGCTTATCGGTTCAATCCATGCAGTTTAGACTAACCTGCAAAGACTGAATCAATTCAGCCATGGGCTTTTTTTTGACTGTGTACTTAGCTTGGTAGATTTTTTGGTTTGTTTTATAACATCTTCAAGACCAATGAAAGAAATGAGAGCACGTTTGCTTTCAGACTAAGGCTGGATAACAGCACCTCTTCATTGAGCTGATGTAAATCAGCACCATTCTGTTCACATTAGTTCAGCCATCCTGCTTGACATCAGTTGAGGCTCTGGCCCGGAAAGGTCGGGATCTTGAAATCACAACCAGAAAAATATTGTGTTGTACCTTGGTGCTATAAATGATAATGAAGAGATCTTTTTAGTAGGAAACATTTTTCTATACAGTTATTAAGTAACAGTGTGAAGTGGCACGAAGGAATGAAAACATCATATTTTTTGTTGATCTGTTTTGCTATGTGAATTGCCCAATTCTGATCTGTTATATTGAAACTGGCTTGATTAATGTTAGTTGGTGGTGGGTGAAGATGTTGCCTCTGTAAAAGAAAAGTGAGGAGATGAAAACGAACCAGTTAGCAATCAGGGGCCAACAAGAAGAAAATTTAGCTGCTGAGCTGAAAAACTGAATTGGATCCCAAGTAGCATTTGCAAGGCCATGTCTTGGATTCTTTATGAAGAGTAAAACCATTTCAACAGACAGGTGGCAGGGAAGCATGATTAAATGAATACAATCCCCTGATATTTTGCCTTTTCTCAGATACCTGGAAATCCTGGCAGACATTCTCTCTTTTTCTTGCTCACAGTTTTTAATTAGGTTTTTTCCCCCTTCGGTTTTCTTTTCTCATGGTTTTGGTCTAATTTCCAAGCTCCTTTTATATTTGCATGGGGGCGAGGAGTCAATAACTCTGGCTGGTGACAGACACTGCAAAATATACTTCACAGTGTTCTTGCTACCTCCTTGCTGTGAGAGGTCCCAGCACCTCTCTCAGACCCTGGCACTTACAAACCAGGGCTGTTCAACAAGGATTCAAAATTATCTATCAAGTTTAAGTATCTTTGGATATTTAGGGTCAGCTCCTCACCAGGCATAAATCAGCACGTCTCCCTTGCTGTTAATGGCACTGCATCAGTTCCAGTCCCTGGTCTTTTGTGACAATATTTCAGTTCTCTACTCAAAGGGCGCATCTACATGCAACCATAGGCTGAGGGAGAAAATATTATTCGTGGGAGGGCTGAGTAAAACTTAAACTTAAAAGATACTTCTACTGTGCTGCTTTTGCCTATCCACATTATATGCATCTACTTAAATATGCTCATGCAATACATTTATCGCAGTAGGGCTGTCAAACGATTAAAGAATTTGATCACGATTAGGTGAGCAATTAAAAAAATGAGTCACAATCAATCGTGATTTTAATTGCACAGTTAAAAACTCAATATTATGCGCAGGAAAACTCAAAGTTATGCAAAATTATGCAGGTACTTTGTATGGTTGGCAGGTGCGTGGAGGTTGTGTGCATGGGGGAGGGGTTGTGAAGGTGTAGGGGGCTGTGGGTGTGTGTGGGGGGTTTGGAGCTGGGGCAGGGGGGGTTCCTGCCTACCCTGGCAGGATGTGGGTACTATGGGTCAGGAGTGAGGGGCAGCAGCAGGGCTGCAGAGGCTGTGGCTTGGGAGTGAGGAGCAGACATGCAGATACACACTGCCCAGCAGGTAAGTGTGTTAGAGAAAGGGTGGAGGGAGAGGGGTAGAGGGGCAGATCGAGGCCCCCACAGTGAGTGGGGGAGTGGGTGGGGTGGGGCTTGGGTGACTGGGGCCCTGGGACACGTTGTGGGATGGAGCCACGGCTCGGCTGGCTGGCTGATCCAGGGGCACCGGAAGTTGGGGGGGGCTCCCACTGGTGCAGGCACCCTGGGGGAGACCTGGGGGACATGTGCCCCCTGGATTTGTATGCAGGGCGGAGGCAGGCTCCCGCTGCGCACCAGGGCTCTGCGTGTCACTGCCTTGACAGCTGAGCAAGACTATGTGCCTTCTGCGCGCTGGGTGGGCAGGGGACACATGGCATCTGTACTGGCTGTTACTACACCATTTTAAGTACTTCCAAAGGGAGTACTAAAGGGTGGTGCAGTAACAACGGCGCCATAGTGGCACATGTAGATGTGCCCAAAGTGTGCGCCTCACAAAAGAGAACTCCGCTTTAAAAACACAGCCACAAAAGACAAATGGAACGAGAGAAATTGAGTGATTCCAGGGCACGTTCAAGGACAGATGAGCCTTAGCAGACTGATTAGTCACAATGGGTCCATCTACCAGTGCTCTTTACTGCAGAGTTGACTAATTAGCTCTGTAGTAAAGTGTCACAGTCTATATGTGCACTCCTATTAGGGTTCAGTAAACTAATTAACTCTGCTGTAGGATAATACTGTCCAGGACAAGTACTATCCTACAGCAGAGTAATTACATGTGCTCAAACACACGTGTAGACTGTGACCAGGGCTGGCTGGGGCACAAGGGTGCTACAGGATAGTACTTATCCTGCCAGCTAGCCCTACACTGCACCCTCGTGCCCCAGCCAACCCCTCCACAAGCACATTGAGCCAAGGGGGAGCAGCCCTGGATTGGCAGGCTGAGTCTCCAGGCCCCTGCCAGCTGGGGCTGCTCCACCCCAGCTGCACCTGGGAAGCCACTCACTCCAGCGTGAACTGCACTGGAGTTTATTCAGGCTCATTAATAGCATGTGTAGACGTGTCCAATGTACAAAAAGAGCAAACAACCTATACTGACTTACACTCAAACTCACATGCCACCATGGAATTATCTGGCCTTTGAGGGAACAATGACATTGCCAAGGCAAACTTCTCGTGTAATGAGACCCATCTATCTCACTGGATGGTGCATATTGTAGTCCACTTTTTCATTAGCATGCTACTATTTTTACACTTACCACACCAAACATCAACTTCCTTTCTAACTACAGTATTAGTGTAAAAAGCAGACTGGCGATATCCCGGTCTGCCTTCCTGTTTAGATTATTTATCTGCATCACCCCACATGCATTCTGCTCTTATCTGTATAGGCTCGATTCTTTGTTGTCCCAAAGTTATCCCCAAACAAAGCCAAAAACCTGATTTTCCATAACAACACACACAAAGTAAGAGATCAGGAGGAGCAGTGAGCTCAGAGGATTCAGAGCCAGATATTTTTAAATTTGAGGGTGTGAGGACCTTTATTGAGAGTGCTGGGATATGTTTCTTATTGTGGATCTGAGAGCCGATGAATGGTAAGAAATTTTTGGCACTCTGCTCAGTTAAGTCTAGACAGACTCGCTTGCCCGCGAGTTCAAAGCTGATATGAGCAGCACGCTGAGTCACTAATCCCCATCATGGTCTGCAGCCAGGGAGCTGCCTTGCCTCAGTAATGCAGGGCAGGGGCTGGTGAGGTGCGGATTCTAAGGTGTACAGTCAATAGCCCAGAGGTAGCAAGTTTCAGGGCATAGCAGAAGGACTCACGGTGTGACCCTATCATATTCCAACAAATCTGTGAATTTTGTTAAATATGTTGTCACAGGGACGTGAGAAGGAAGGAGGACTGACACAGGGCAGTCCCTGAAGTGCAGAGCTGAATCATAGCTGTTTTTGTACCATCTCCAGAGTTTTCCTTTATTGTCAACACCAAGTGTCTTTTTAAAAAAAATAGAAAATTAGGGTTGGAAGGGACCTCAGGAGTCATCTAGTCCAACTCCCCTGCTCAAAGCAGGACCATCCCCAGCTAGATCATCCTAGCCAGTGCTTTGTCGAGCCAGGCCTTAAAAACCTCCCAGAATGGAGATTCTACCTCCTCTCTAGGTAACCTGTTCCAGTGTTTTACTATCCTCCTAGGGAGAAAGTTTTTCCTAATATCCAACCTAAACTTCCCTTTGCTGCAACTTGAGACCTTTGCTCCTTGCTCTGTCATCTGTCACCACTGAGAACAGCCCAGCTCCATCCTCTTTGGAGCCCCAGTTCACATAGTTAAAGGCTGCTATCAAATCTCCTCTCAGTCTTCTCTTCTGCAGACTAAATAAACCCAGTTCTCTCACCTTTCCTCAGAAGTCATGTGCCCCAGCCCCTGAACCATTTTCATTGCCCTCTGCTGGATTCTCTCCAACTTGTGTAGTGGGAGGCCCCAAACTGGACACAGTACTCCAGATGTGGCCTAACCAGTGCAGAATAAAGCAGAATAATTATTTCCCTCAATCTGCTGGCAATGCTCCTACTAATGCAGCCCAGTATGCTGTTGGCCTTCTTGGCAACAAGGGCACACTGCTGACTCATATCAATCTTACTGTCCACTGTAACCCCTATGTCTCCTTCTGCAGAGATGCTGCCCAGCCAGTCAACCCCCAGCCTGTACTGGTGCATGGGATCATTCTGTCCTAAGTGCAGGACTTTGCACTTGTCCGTATTGAACCTCATGAGATTTCTTCTAGCCCAATCCTCCAATTTGTCTAGGTCACCCTGAATCCTAGCTCTACCCTCCAATGTATCTACTACTCCTCCCAGCTTGGCACCATCCACAAACTTGTTGAGGGTGCGCTCTATGCCATCTTCCAGATTGTTAATGAAGATATTGGACAAAACTGGTCCCGGGAGCACTCCACTTGATATTAGCTGCCAACTAGACCTTTTTCTGGCCTACCACTTATTCTAATAAATTAATCTAGTCCAGTGCCCTGCATGTAGGTGTAACTGTGGACTTTGTGGGTGCATCTGTCTGAAGTCTGCCTCCCTAACACAATCTAATTTTAAACTGTTCCTAGAGGCAACAAGAAACAAGTCAGATTCTCTCCCTTGAAGAATACGACCACTGTCCTTGTATGCTAATGAGTGCAGATCATCAGTGAGCAGTAATGAAAAATCAGGAGTGACAAGATAGGAGGTAGGTTGCTCTCAATGTAAAAAAACCTGAATTTAAATTTAGTGGGGGATTAAAAACATATATAGGCAGAATACGTTTGAAAGCGAAATATGTAATCTTGAATACTAATCTGTTGTAAGAATTATTTCATTTCCTTGCCATATGTAACAGGGTGATATGCTTTTGTAAATGAGATCACATTAAAATGTACTTTGAATTTTAAGTCAAATCTTTTTATATTATGCAAGTTTTATTTGGGGGGAAAAACAATTATGGTATCAGACTAATAACAGTAAATTACTTAATTCATTTACATATAGGAGTAATATTGTTAGTCCCCATACTTGAAGTGTGTGCTTTCTGTAATAGTAAAATGCCTCAGGAACATGCTGCTGCATAGCTGCTATGTTTCTAGTACTAGATTAAATCATTGCAATGGAAACTTAAATAGGATCTGAATAGGCCTATATGGATCCAAAGCCTTGAGTTTTGAGAATCCCAAGAACTGTGGAGAAATGAGCTGAAAATGTATTTATTTTCTTTATTCATAATTATAAGCAGTTTTGTTTCTCAGAGCTGTCTAGGGGATTTAGGGATTTAGATACACAACATATAGATTATAATAAAATTGATAAGTGTCCAAAACCAAGATGTGTCTAAAATTAAGAGACTGCACTGGAAATCCCAACAAAGAAGTTTAGAGAGGAAGGGGAATTTCTGAAACAGTTTTCAAGGTAGTGAATAAATTCAGTATGATATTTTGCATATCCATAGAACCTTTCTTTCGAGGGTCTCCAACTGCTGAACCAATAGTAACAAAGCTTATCACCCCTTACCCCACACTCTCCTGGTTGGGTATTTAAGCAACCATTTTACAAATGAGTAAAATGAGGCATGAGCAGATTAAGTGACTTCTCCATAATCTCACCATGCATCAGTGGCAGAACATGGCCTTCCAAACTAGCTGCTAAACTACCATTCCTGTGACATGATGGACTAGCTGCAAGAGTGCTTTGAAATAGAGCCAATGCTGTAATGAATCAAACAGGATTGCTTTTCAGGCTCCAATGCCATACCTCAATCCTTGAGTGGACAGGGAGTATACTACGGGTGGGCAAAATAGTGAAGCCGGCTGGCAGCTGGACTCCATTTCCCAAGAGCCCCTTCCCACATCACTGCAGACAGTTCCCAAGGAGACCCCAGGAGCCGCGGGGCCAAGGTTTCCAGGAGGATCAGCCCAAGCAGTGCTGGCAGAGCGCATGGCTGGGCAAGGAGTTGCTCCAGGGCCAAGGTTGGGATTTTGTGGCAGAGCTGCAATCCACTCACTGCATGCTCCTGCCCACGGGAAAGGGGCTGCTGGGAAATGGAGTCCACTGTGGGCCAGATCCAGCCCATGGGCTGGACTTTGCCTCCCTCCCCTGCCAGAGTATACACTATTATAAATAGCCACACAACATCACAAAAGTGCTGATGTAGGAACACAATCTCATCCATTAATGGACAGTGAAAGAAAACAGTTCAAATGTTACCAGAAGAACTTTTCCAGAACTGCTTTTGGGGGGAATCCCTGGCCCCCAACAATAAACATAACCAATATGCAAATACAATTTGGTTTGCCTCAGATCAGGTGCACAAAGATGACACATCCTGCAATCCTTTGCCCTCAAGCTCCCAGGCAGTTTTGAACATCCCCTGGGAAGCATGGAGAACCCCCATTATGGCCATTAAGCCATGCTGTTCAGGAACCCAAAGTGAAGAAGCTTAACAAAAGTCTGCTGCTTTCCATGTGTGCTCTGAATGATCACTGAACACAAGAGCTTTCATCCCTTGGCACCTTCTGGGGTTGAGCCTAAAAGTTGCTTCTATTGAAGAGCAATGGCTTGGGCCATGTTTTCCCAGGGAGGAAGCCCTTGCAGAGAATATAGAAACCCAAGGGTGGATCCAATGCCAGGGATAATTCAGTACGGTCAGTTACTGAGTTACACATAATGTCTCTAGAGAAGATGGCTTCTCCTTGCCTTTCTCCAACTGTACTTACCTTAAACCAGTAGCCCTGGGACAAGTTACAGGTGTCTCTGCAGCTAGCTGTTACAGACTGTTGGAGCTTGTTCTGAAAGATATGGAAAAATTTGAAAGAGCTGCTATTTATAACTTAATGTAGCACCACCTACTCTTATTAAGGAAGTAGTGCTAGGGTGTGGGCTGGCCTGCTCCCCTCTGAAGCTTTATGGAGGCCAAGGGGACTGATTGGCTAAGACAAAAAAGGGGTGGAGCTAAGGGACTATATAGCTGTCACCAGCCAAGGCAACTTGCTCCATCTTGGAAGATGTCAGTCGGTCTAGAAGCAGTCCACCAGCTCAGCTAGGTCTTGGTGTGTATGAGATTAAGATCTCAGCCCAGGTCCAGATCTTGTACAGGATTTTTGTTTCCTTGCTCTTAGGGGTGGATTTTATGAAATAATATTTATTTGCTGTGATTTGTTGCTGTTGGAACTTAGTAAACAAACAAAAAAATCATATTTCTTAATGGGATCTTCTTCAGCCCTTTTTCTTAATAATTATATAGGGTTCCTGACTTGTTTCTGCTCTTCCTTGTATGTGAAAATTAATGACACTTCATGTTGCAATCTCAGTATGATGCCCACGTCTACTGACTTCGGTGGAATTATTTGAATAAGCAGTACTTATGTAATCAGGCATTTGCAGAATCATAAAGGTCCCTTCTTCTGATGGACATCTAATTGCTTCATTGAGTGGAGTCACTTATAGAAGCATTCTAGTGGAGGTACGTTCATTCAGACTTCCTTTGAAGTAAAACAAAATGAAAGCCCAACCTACAGACTGAACATATCACAAAGGAAAGTGATTTTTCTTTGCAAAAGTATGGGTTTGCATATTATAACCCAGTATTTGCCAAAAAAAATATGAACCAGACATTGTAAATACAGTACGTCAATAAAATGGCTTTAATTAAGGGGAAAAAAAATTGAAGAGGGGCATAATTCCTTTGCAGTGATAAAGCTAGTTTTTGGAGGCATTATCTTTCTGCAAAGCTTGTGGATTTGGAATTGTTGAATATAATTACAGCCTTGGGAAAACTCTTTTAATAGGCTGGGTCTGTGTGGTCCTAGCCAATCTATCTTCTTAAGTACTGCTATGCGCTTCAGTCCCAGGAAGCATAGTTATACTATGGTAACTATTACTATTCAGACTGGTGACTTGCTTTGAAACTGCTTTAAGGATATTGTGTCAGGCCAAGCAAGGCCTGAGAAATCAATTTTGCAGGGTATTGAATAGCCCTGTGTTGCTGTGTGCAGGGCTGTAAGAGTCACTTTATTCCTTGTTAATTAATCATTTCCCATGTGCGTTAAAATAGTTGGGATTGCTGCTTTTATTATTAAATTTGCACAATCATAGGTCCTGGCACAGCAAACTTTACTTATGCAAGTAATTCTTACTCTCTCAAATCATGCCGTTGACTTTAATGGAACTGTTCAGGTGAATAAAGATCACTCATGAATATAGGTTTGCAGGATTGGTTTGCTATTCAGTAGTGCATAAAAACTAATAGGATTATTGCTTGCAATGAGAATTTCTCCCCCATGGAGTTGTGGCAGTTGAATTTTGAGAATCCTGAACATTTAACTGCTCAAGGAAAGTTGATGCCATAATGAGAATTACCCGTTACAAAGACTGGGTAAAACTGTGCAAATGACACATTGCTTTAGTAGCAACAATCCCTGACAGAGCTCTGCAGAGTGAAAGAATAGGGTCTGCCTCTTTGAATGGTACCTCCTAACTGCTCTGATTAGTGCAAAGTGTGGTGTGTGGAGGGGATAAGGAAAATAATGGCACTGGCTTATCCCTGGCCCCTTTCAGATGATGTGTGACCTGGGAGACTGTATTCTTGTCCTATAATAACCCTAGCTTCCTTCCACAAAATGTCTGAGGGGGAGATGTCTGCTACGCTCCACCCCCATGCATTATATTACCTGCTCTAGGATAAATCACAGATCACTGCATAACTTTATCATGGAAATCTGTGTACGGTACCAAATGTTTTGCTTTTACTTTTTGCTATTATTTAGATAGTTTGATTTCTTTCAGGCAGCCATGGGTTGTCAGCCATTTCAGGTGCTAACACTGCTGTCATCATATATTATTTCTAAGGAAAGACAAATAAAAGTTGGGAGATGAGAACCTCCATCTGGCTCTTTCAGTTGTAGTGAGACACACATCTAAAGTCAGAGGAAATGAACAGTTTTAGAGATCAAATTAGTCCTGACCTTGAAACAAATGTGAGGAGAAGCTCTTATTCTTACAGGGCAAGATGAACAGGCGGTTGAAGCAAAGGTCAGGAATCGAACCTTACTTTCCGGAATCACAGGAGGCAGAATTGACACGGTTTAAGGTATTAGACTCAGAAACAATAGATTAAAGTTCTATCCCTTGACTAGTGTATGACTTTGAATACATTACTTTTCCTTGCTGTGACTCAGTTTCCCAAGCTTCAGCATGGAGTCCTTGTTTCTCTTTGTTCTCCACTGTATGGATGAATCAACAATCCTCATTTCTACTGCTTTGGTCATACTATGACACCCTTACTGAAGCAACCAGCGTTATTGATCCCCCAGAAAAGTTCTATGGTTCTTTACAAAGTCCTACGGCTGACATTTTCTGTAACGGCAGAACTGAACTTTTTGCAATGGTTTCTGTAATGTGCCCAGGCCAATGTAATCACGTGGAAGCAAACAAATGGCCTGTTATATCTTGAACATCTTGATGATAACTGCCATATTGATCCTCCATGATTTTAACTCAATCCTACCTATTTATATCATGCTATTAAACACAAGGCTGAGAAGGCCACAATTACATAGATAAGCCACATATTCCTTTGCTGCATATGGGAGTAGTACAATCTGCGGGGGTTGCTGAAACATTAGGCCCAAATGCCTGCTTCAGAGGCTTAAGATCCTAGGGGAACCAAAGTTACTCATAATTTTTTTTACCAGGTGAGCACAAACTTTTAGGAAATTGAGTCCTGTAACTGTGTCCTGCTGCATTTCAAATATCTTAACATTTGATCCCGACAAACTGAATAAATGTGCAACACAGACCACCCTGTCAGATCATTCTCAAGGCCTTTGCAGGTATTTCTCTTTCCAATTTCATATGAACTGTGCTGATTCCAAATGCTTCCCCAAGATTACATGGTCATTAGGGCACAACTAAAATTTACATTTAGACTAGACATGCTTTAGTTGATAAGCCAAGAAGAGGGAAAAAGGAACCTCTCTCTTCCTGAGTCATAGTAATGCCGGCTGTAAACAAAATTAGGATCCAAGTTCCACAGCTGAGGAAATTCCTACCCTGGTCCTGAACCAAGTTAGGGACCACAAGTAGAACCACCCTGTTTGACTTTAACTATGCAGAACATAGTGTACATCTGTTTGGATACTGATGGCAGATGTGGATTGGTATTTGAAGTCTGGTCTATCCAAGCTGACCCTGACCTCCAGATTCGAACACTCCTGAACTTTGAGACAATTGAAATCTGAGTCCAGATTTTATAGCTCAGTTCCATCTCTTCTGACAGCCATGTGTCAGTGTCACTGAAGTCAGTTTGGGCTTGTTCCCAAAAGCCTCCCATGGAGGCAGTAGAAGGCCTTGAAAAGCTGGTTATGATTCTGTACCACGGCCCAGAATTCTGTCTCCTGCAGAATGACTGAAAAATTGCTATTGTGTTCTTAATACAGTAGTGCTGTACAAATCTAATTTGCATACATGAAGTCTTCCCACCAAAGGGTAGGAACACCTCATGGTATGGAGTCCTGAGATTACTAACAATTCTTTTTTTTTAGAAAACATGCTATGGTACTTGATTAATAGATGAAGTGTCACACAGAGAGCATTAAAATTAAGCTACCATTGACAAAAGAGAAGAACAAAATAACCTTTTTTCTTTTGTACTTGTTTCTTGTAAACTCTGCTTGACAAAATTTAATGATTTGCAATGAGTCCCCTAGTCATTAGTAAGAATTAGCCAGGTTCTGTTCTATTTAAATATGCATTTGGATTAAGACAGATTAGGCATGGTAGATGCAAATTTTAATGATAAGATCTCTACCAGAAGTACAGCATATGTATAGCTGTAAACATAGCTCTCTGTTGGCATGACTTTGTAAACAGCTCAGATGGATCACTCAATAACAACGGGCTTTGTACACCTCCTCAAATGTTCACTCTTGCTGTTGGGTGCAATTAAGCAAAGTACTTAAGGACCTGGTTGATCAAGGTCCTCGTTCTAAGAAGAGGGCAATGATATGTTTGGAGAAAGTCTAAATAAAGCTGCAAGGATGATCTTTTTTGTAGCAAGTCTGTTTTCTGTGCCAGGACTGTATTTCCTCCCATTTTTAAAAACAGGCATTGTCACAGTCAAGTGCCAACAAGTGGAATTCCTGCAGAGCAGGTGGAAAGTAATCACAAGATCAAAGGCACTTCTGACTGCCGAGAGAGGTTGCTACGTTGCTTGTTGGTATAGGAGAAAGCCACACAGGTTACTGATGGCACCAAAAGGCTGCATGACTTACAGGGATACCCTGTACAGGTAACTATGTAGCAGGAGACTGCATCAAGAAACAATCCAAAACACTCATTATGATGCCAGCTTAGTGGGAGACACTGGATTTGAGTATGCACCTTGGAAAGGGCATGCACAGTGGGTCTAAATATTATTTGTTCCTGCACTCCCATCCTCAAATGTCTGTGCACAAATGAGAGAAAAAATACCCTTACACAAGAGATCTTGTTCTGGGAGTTCTCTGAAAGTGAAAGCAGGGAAGTTTCGGTCTCTGGAGCTATCACGCATATTTTGTGGAAATCACAGAAACAGAACTAAAAATAATGTTTTGTATTCAGAAGAGTCCTTTTCACCTTTCTCTAAACACTGAAGTTGCCTGGTGGATTTGCACGATGGGTTGGAATTAACATCCTACGTTATGTTTAACTGGATTTTGAAAATCCTTTTGTGAGTGATCCTGACTCCCTATAACTTGAGTAAGGGCCACATGCCAGTACGTGGGTCATAGCTTTTTACATCTTCAGTCCTTTATAAATATGAAGTGAGCTCAAAAGCACACCTGTGAACTTAGCTGCATTATCCATAGTTTGTGAGGCTTGGAAACTGAGCACAGAGTAACCTGTTATTTGCCAGCAAGAGAATTATCTTTAGCAGCGAGATTAGAACTCGGGGTCCCTGCTTCGTACTCTTTTGCTAAATGCCACCAGCTCATATCTTCCTTTTTGAAAAAAAGTCATCAATTAGATTGAGATGAAAAGTAAGAATCAGTCACACAGCCATTACTAAAGACAGACTTTTTTTTTAATTTTAAAATTCTGCATCTGAAAACACAGTAGGACAGAAAGCATGTATATACAACCGCAGCGTTTTTGGTATAATACAGTATTCAATACATCCATTTCTTGTTCTGCAAAAAAATTTGCTTTTTCAGACAAAAACCCAAACTCCCATAGACAAGGAATACAGCTAAGGCACATTGTTTTTCTGCTAAATGAAAGACAAAAAGGGTGCAAAAATGGGTAGTGCAATAATTGCTGAAAATCACATTCTACTACAAGAAAAGCATTCTGACTTTTGAACTGTGATTACCAGTCAATTTAAGACATTTTAATACCTCATAAAATACTCCTTTAAATAAATAGCAAAATATCTACATCTTTCAGTGTGTGCCATTTGAATTCCCAATTTTTTTAAACTTTACTGTATATACATGGTTTTTTTCCTTAATCAATAGCTTACAAAATATTTCTGTACAGTTTTATGCATATTATGATCTATAACAAAATAGTTATTTCTTAAAACTATATTACCGCCAGTCTCTGAAAATGAGGGAACAGGAATAACTTATTATGGAGTGGGTTAACCAATACAAAAATCCAATCAACTCAACACAAACATAAAAACAAAGTTAGAGAGATAATTTCATTAACTCAAATTAAACTATTTTTGTGTCACAAACCATTTTTTCTATGTTTTCAGTTGTCTTTGGGTTGTATCAGCCTCAGGACAGAGAAACAAGATAGAACATAGGTTCCTCAAAAGCACTGCCAGCCTGCCGGGAATATTGGCTCTATTGAATTGCTATAGTTCCCATTGCCAAAGATGCAAGAAGAGCAAAGAAAAATGTGCATAGCACAGATCAGAAGTCCACTGAAGACAGTTTTTATGCACTTCAAGTGGGCTTTGGATCAAGCTCTAAAGGGCAGGTTTTTAAAGGCATTTAAGCTCCTAATAACCTGGTGCTTAAATACCTTTTAAAATCTGGCCTGAATCTCAAAAGTTCTTATTTAACTTCTAGTGAAGTACAGAAAGAGTATTCTCATCTCTGCTACAGCAGTGTAAATCTGGGAGGAACTCCACTGAAGTCCCATTGGAATAAGAGGAATGACTCCAGACTGGCATAACCAAGGCCAGAATCTATCCTGAAATACTTTGCAGACAAACAGAAAATCATTACATAGGGAAGTCATACCTGTAAGTAATTAAGTCAACTGTCTTCACCAGAAGTAAGTTGCAGAAGAGAACTCTCATTACTTGCTCAGCTTAGAAGAGAGCTCAAGCCTTCCTTTTCCCCAAAGGCAAGGTCATTTCTTCCCCTTAAAGACTGCATTTGTAAGCAATTTCAATTATATTTGTGAAGAATAAGCTGACAGCTACACAGCTCAGAGTTGTAACAGAAATTTCAAGGTGCCTTTTATTCCACTTACAGCAAACAGAGAGAGAGAGACGCACGCACACGTAGCATCTAACTTTCTAATACTGTTTAAGGCCACATTGAAAGAAAGGATGAAAGTAAGGCTTTTTTATGGGGTAACACACTGGAAAAATCTGAAACAATACCTTTTTTGATTGCTAGGCCTGTGTCTTCTTCTTAAAACAAACATGACAAATAGAGTAAAACGCAGTAGCCATCTTCCTCCAGAACATTCCCAGCAAACTGAAGGTGCTCCTTGAACACGAGAGATTACTATCTGCTCATTCAAGAGTATTAATTACAACAGAACCAAAGACAAGTCAGTCATTACAATATACAACTGCAGCGCGATGAACCGCGCCTAAAAATGTTACTCTGTTATCAGAGGCACCTGTACAGGATCTTGCTGTTTATTCGGCAAGGTAACAAGTAATACTTGTGAGTTTTAACAAAACAGAGAGAATTTGCATAGACTGTACATTCAGCTCAAGGAGATTTCTGGTACCTTTGTTGTTGTTGGCAGGTAAACGTGTTTGCAGATAAAGTGAGGTAGCAGCTGTGGTAGCACCCATGGGCAAAAAAAGGTAACTGAGGCAGAAGCAAACAGCAAAGAGTGATCCATATACTACTATTAGCATAAAAGAACAAAAGAAAGGGGGCACCCTGCAGAATTAGAGAATCATAATTCATCACTAGAAAAAAACCCACCATAGGTAACTGAAAACAGCCTAAATGCTACCCTGGCCCTTGGGTCAGATAACATGCAATATCACTGCTTTTTACCTTTGCCCCAATAGCTTTGGGCCTGATGACCCCCTCATTTGCTCCAGTTCTGAAACAGGAGTCTGCTGATATCAAGGGAGCTGAACCAGCAGAAAACGATGCGAGAGGGAACTCAGGCCTATTGTGCTGAATGTCTACAACAGGGTGTAATTGTGCAATTAACCATTCAAGACTCCCTAATCACATAGCCTTTGTACTCTGCACCTTCTAAGAGACTGTTATGCAACCTAATTATTATTTACTCTGAATATGCTACAGTGAAGAGATGTTTGTGACTGCTCTACTATACAAAGAAAACGGGCCATGTTTTAACAAAACCTGCAAGAGTGATCTAAAGGGGAGAACACCCTTTGCAGAGTTTCTCCTACATTGTTCTCTCCATCCACTGTGATGGCCCACAAGCCTTCCTCCCAGTGTGGAAATAACACATTGCCCCCCCGCCCCCCATCACTGCAGTGTAGCTCCTTTGTGGCTAGAAGCAGGCACGAGACCTACTCTCCCCCACCATGGAGGGATCATTGTGTAGCATGACTGAGATAGAAGTATTCTTTCCAATGTTGGCTTTCCAGTGCCAAATAAGAATAAGGAGCCGCTGCAAACAATTTTTGGATAGGTTGCCTTTTTTTTTTTATAAACTACACTAATCTATTACTGAACATGCTGAACACCCATATATCTGAGCATGGTAAAAGATAGTCCAATTGCCAGCACCTTCAGAAGGTCCTTTTTTATATACTTTAGTGCTGAGCAGACTTTCAAAAGCAACCCTTCTCCCGTACAGTCAAGTTTTTCAAAGAGCGTTATGGACTCTGGTCTTATAAGATGGGCACATTACTTCCTTACTCAACAGAAAACAGGGGCATTAGGCCACTGCTTAGTTTGATCAATTATTTGCAGTTTGGGCATCCTGGGAAAGACAGAATTTACTCACGCTGTTGCTTCTAAGCAGAGGGAATTAGGGAGCGTTAGGGAAGTCAGGGAGCCAAGCTGGCAGTTCTCTATTTCCCCTCTAAATGACAGAGTGTGATTTAGCTTTGGTGCCTCTGAAATCAACAGGAAGTTAGTCAATACTTTCCAAACAGAATAAAAAGCTGGGAGGTCAAAACTGAGATTTGATAACCCCAGGGTCCTGAGACTGGGTGTGTGAGAAAATGAAGCTACCATCCCCTTTGCTGCAATAAAGAAATACAGTTTTGTCTCAAGCTTAGGCTAAGGACTCAGGCTTTCTTTTATCCTTTATTACCTCCTTACACCAGCTTTGGATTTTCTCAGTTCTTTGTCTGACTCAGTGTCCTTCTTCCTATAATAATGAATAAGAGGGATTTTGACTTTTTTGGTACCAACCACAAGATTTATGAGAGATGGATGGAAGTTGAATACTCATAAGCTTATCCTTTTGAAGGTGCTGCAAGTTCACCATTAATATGCCATTAAGGAGTCGCATTTGCCAGACATTCTGCATTAAAGCCTGTATCTAGGAAAGTCAATCTGTAACATACTAATTGGCACTCCTATATTTTTAGGCTTAGCAACAGCGATACAGATGTATAGTTCTTGTTGAACTACTTGCCACTATGAAAGAACTGTTAATATACTCCATCCCCTTTGCCCTTCACAGCACAACTATGAAGACACAATTTTAATTCTAAAAAACTTCAAATATCAGAAACCTAAAATATAAATATCTTTACTCCATGTCCAGTCAGACTACATAGAGAAAGATTGTGTTCACATCTACAAAATAAACTGTCATTTCAGCTAATTTCTATTAGCTCCAGGGCTTAATATTACCATATAAACAGGTTTGCATATCACTGACTTTGGATTTAATTCCTTTAAAAAAAATGTATGCAGACACCCTATGTTCTGCCACATTTCTTTTCTGCCTGAATAAGGCCAGTTGATTTTAGAAGTTTCACATGACTATCTAGCAGCATGGGCATGGAGTTTAAATGAGTACAGCATTACACATAGAGGGCAAATATGTGCAAATGGAAATATACTCTTTTCCCATAGAAGGCATTTGGTCACAGCTGGCTTTCAAATGCAGTCTTGTTCATAAAATATCACTAGCCAGCATGTTCTGAAAATAATACTAGTCTGCTCAAATGGAAACATGTATGACTTGTTTATTTCATATAAACTCTGGGCCCCTGCTTTGAATTCTCCTTTTCACCAGATGCAAGATCTGTGGAGTTATTCTTTTCTAAAAAGACAGAGGTTCATCGTAGACATTAAGTGCCTGCTATTTTCAAGCTGGACAAGCCACTAAGCATGGTGCTACCTTAGCAATAGTTTTGGGGCAAGTTCTGATCCCTAATGGAGACAGTCTTGCTTTCCATAATGTAATGTTATAACTACAAGACATAACGATTAAGACATATTGTCCAATGTATATTATGTATCTTCCTATTAATAGCTATGGTAGGAAATGGTCCACTGGATCCAAACTTGATGCCCATCTCCAAGGATGCTGAAAAGTTCATTCTCTGATACCTTTAAACGTATGCTGCTTTTTACTTATGCTGGGTTTCATACTGAAGTCCTTACTCAGAATCATACAAGTTTTTCCTGAGAAAGGACTGCAGGATTTGACCTAGTCGTGTTACCATCTAGTATTTTAATAGCAGCACTGGTGTTACTAGCTGGCTATAGTATTTATATTTATAGGCTCTTTTTGCCATTTAGAAAATAAAATAGTATAAAATATTTCTTTTGAGATGTTTACAACATAGCATAGAATCTATATAGATAAAGCATAGAAATGTAGATAGGTATATCTGCAATAGTTTTATTTTTTTGAACTGCAAAACAGGAACTAAAACTAAGTCATTTGAACCTTACATTTTAAATGATAAAAATGGTGGCTACCATTCTAACTGTGAGAGAGAGACTGGACCGTTGCCAACTTTGGCCTGACAAATTTAATAGTGAACTTCCCAACAAAACACTTAAAAACGTTCTTTCCTAATATTTAAAAAGGTATAAAATTTATAAACCAGGTTATTTGTGTGTGTGCATGCACATGTACACACACGCACGTGCACACCCCCACCCCCCCATGACAGACTGGATTTAATTAATTCAATAGCAGATTTAACTGGAATGATCCAAAGACTAGGAAAATGAATGAAATCTTTTTAGTTATAGCCTAATACATGAGCAAATATGATATTTTTTCATTCAATCTATAGGGCGTTAACCACACTAGCCCTATTTGGTCAGTGTAGCTAAGCCCCCACAGCTCACAGAGAGGACTGGACGCCCCCAGCACATCTGACCTTCACGATGATCGATAAAAACGAGTATTAGAAAAAATACTGAATGAGAAATAACATTGTGTTTCTATGATATAAACCTGTTGGCAACACTGGTTTAAAAACAAACTCACCACTACAGCCAGTTGAAAAGCGGGGACACTGCTTTGACAGAAACTTTCCAACCAGCTATAATGGCTACAAGCTTTCCTAAAACTACAGCTTCATGACTGTCAAAATCAGGAAGAAAGAAAGAGAGATGAGAGGCATGGGGGGGAAGGCCTTTTCTTAATAAAGGCAGCTTTAGTTAGTAAGATAAAATAATCTTCAAGCTGCAAAAGCAGCACCTACTAATTAGTCATTGACTAAAACATAAATAATAAATACCTAAAACATTCCTTCTATGCATCCATCCTCGTGCCAGATAAACATGTAAATGTTCCGCCTTAAAGCCAGCACAGCTGACACTGCAATTTCAAGTCCAAAGCAAACTGCAGTAGCTTTAAACCAATACTACTATGAGAAATATAACAAGCTACTGGGAAGTCTGTTTTATGGTCATTTTGCCATCCTTACTTAAAAGGGAGTTCAACCTTTTTTTGTGATATGTGGTTATGAAAAGATTTGAGGGTCTATTTCCCCCCCAGTGTGGGAGCTTAACTCTCATTAGCAGTAATGAAAGTTATATGTGCACACAGAAGGGTAAACAGACACCTTCCTTTATTACATTAATAGGGCAATTTATAATTAAAAGGCTCCTTGAAGTTTCTCGGTATGGTGCACTCCAAAGACTACAAAAAAGTGCATGTTTTATGTAAAGTTTGTCAGAGTGAATTTGCATATAAAATATTTTTTAAAGTCCTTAGAAATTAAATGGGTATCCCCCCCCCCCCCAACTGTTGAAAACTCAGGTTCAAACGATGTATCACATCCATGTTTAAAACACCTGGAGCCTACTGGAAAGTAAATAATGGAACACAAACAAGGCTAATGCTTATCAGTAATATAAAAGTAAAACTCTGAGGCACAGCATTGCTCTCCATGTTCAATTCAGGGCTTCAGCAGAGAATCTCCATGTCTCATTCACCACAACCTTCCAGATGGACTCTGCAATCTTAGAACTATCCTTCATGAACCCTGGCAGGTCTGGAACCAAGGGAGGCAATTAGTGTTAGACTCGTTAGGCACTACTTAAATTAGATCAGAATCAGCTTGCCACATAGTTAGGCTCCAATCCTTCTTCCACTAAAATCAGTGGAAAAGTTTCCAAACCTAAATTATTAAAGGCCAGATTCTGCCTTGTTTACAGACTGAATAGCTCTGCTGAACACAGCAAGGTCTAGTAATAGAAAAAAAAAATGGTGCCACTCAGTGTGAGTAGGGGTATTACAGTCTGAACCCTAATTTCTCACAGACCACCCTCTTGCACAAACCACCTGATATTCATGGAATTTGCATATGTGAATGACTTTGAATGTAGGCTTTTTAAAATGCAAACTTCTGAAGTGGCAGAAACCCATGCTTGGGTATGGGAATATTTGTTATAAATAATGCAAGTGGTGCCCAGATATTGTGAAGTCTGATCACATTACGAATAAAAGGTGAAAGATGTGTGTGTGGGGAAAAAACCCACCATGTTTTACCAGAAGCAGCAGCCCATTAGTTTGACTTGGCTCTGCAGCGTCTGTATAGATTGGGTACTTCAGCGGGGCTTTTTGGCACTTTTAGCTCAAGCTAATTCAATTAGCTATTAGATAAAAGCACCAAAAAAGACCCACTAAAGCACCCAGTCTACACAGACATTGGGAAAGTGGGGTGCAACTAATGCACTGCCTCTACTGGACATGCGCTGGCTTGGCGCAGGAGTGTGCTGAGTTGAAAGTAAAGCACCGTTTTTCTTTTTCCATGTCTGCAAGCAGCCATAATGTTCACTTTGTTCTGGCTTGAGAATTTTTCCCCACTGTGAGAAGGAGCCCGATTCACCACTGCTAGACTGGGTCTCAGGATGATGTCACTCATGCTGGCAAAAAAGTGGAATAGCAGAGTAGTGAATCAAGTCTATTTTTTCCAATGATGAAAACTCTCGTCAGGGGCGTATCTCCAGTTTTCCACATTTTGGAAGGCAGAGCAGTTTTTGGAGGAAATAAATATATGTTGTATATTATATTATATATATTATGTATTATACATATATCTATAATTATCTTGTAATATGTGTGAGTGTGTGTATATATAAACTTATACACATACACACACGTATGCATATCTCTGTATGTATGTGTGTGTGTGTGTGTGTGTACATACACACATACACACGGTTCTTAGCATGCAGAGTTCTTTATGCTAGCCAAATAATTAACAACTATGAACCAGTCAAAAGATACATACTTATTTTGCTCCGGGAACATTTTTCTGCAGTGCCTCCTTTTGACCTCCCCTGATCCCAGAGGTGCTATGTTACCATTTCATAACTAGGGACCTACCTAACTCACGGTGAGAGAAAACAAGTTTTGTGGCTTGGCCTGAAGAGCCAATTTTGCAGTTGTTTTGTGGTGGCCCCGTCCCTTGGTGCTGATTGGTGGAGAGGCCCCAGGGGGAGGAGGAACAAGAAGAGAGTTGCCATCTTGACTGCTGGCTGCCCTTCATGTGGCCCCGCTCCTTGACACTGATTGGCAGAGGCACAAAGAGGCATCTGCCATCATGGTTGTTGCCCTTTGTGCCACCCCGCCAGTTGATGCCTAACCTTCCTGGGCAGGCGAGGCCAGGCCGCAGTGCCACCAAGGACCGCTGGCTCCCACTGGGGAGACAGCATTCTCTTTTTATTAAGGTTTTTTTTTTAGTTGACTTCCTGGGAAATCACAGCCAATGCTATTTTTCACAGCAACTGTGGAAATTATAGTTTTTTGTGCTTTCCATGAAAATTGCAAAACCGTGATTTAAGTAGGTCCCTATTCATAATCAGTAGAGGAGTTGGAGCCCTTTTGGGTACAAATTGAACGAGGTAAGGTTGTGACTCTGGACAGATACAGAGGAGAAGCTACAGCATTACTGAAGCTTAGTCTGACAGGTCTGAAGGAGAAAGGATGCCAAAGACTGTGCCAGATGTTTAAGAATTATATTGGGATAACAAATAGACAAAATGTTTCAGCGAGGTTTTACAACCCGCAGTCAGAGGTGTAGGTAAGCCAGGTTAAATTCCCTTTTAAAATCCATGCCAAAGAAAGGTGCTACCTCAGACGCCCATCAGGTTTCACGGGGCCGAGCTCGGACTTGGGGTCTGGGCTAAGTGAGCTCCATGCTGTCTGACTGCAAGCCTGCATAACAGGACAGGAAGTTGGGCCTGTGCTACAGATATCCACTGCTGACCACATGCTGCTGGCCAAGGTGTCAACCCAGTTCTCCAGCTTGGTGCCTAACAGTGCTGCGTTCTTTTTGGCCTGGTCCACTTGACCTGCACTGATAGGGATATTTAAAACTGGATTCAAGCCTTGGAAACTCTGTTCCATATATGCGTTCTTAGGAGGTCCACCGTGCAACTTCATGGTTTCCTCTGAAAATGCAAAAATAAAAGCCCAAATCAATACACAATAAATATCACTTTCAAGGTTACAGTTCACTAAAATGCAAAGCTTCCTGTTCCCATAAGGCTGCAAACCTATGTAACCTGCTACACATGGGTTTTCCGATCTCACATGCTCCAGGATTTCCCAGCCCTCAGAATAAGAGCCTTACTATTTATTGTCACTGCACCTTGAATCCCTAGCCATGGAGCAAAGCCTCATTCCTTTAGGCATGGTACAAACAAAGAACAACAAAGTGACCTCTGCTCTAAAGAGTTTACAATCCAAACACTGGCCCTGATACCAGGACTCCCTGGGGAACCAACGAAAATGGAGTCCAGACTTGAAAGCTCAAAGATTCTTTATTTTTTCCATCATTCCTAACTGGGTTATAAATTTGGCAAATTTGATTTTCTTGTTCCATCAGCAAATATAGATGTGGCTGTCTGAGTTAACAGTGAAGACATGTGGAACAAGGAAATGAATAGGAGGCACAGAAAAGAACTGTCATCCTCATACTGGGGATTAAGTGACAAGGGAAAAGGGAACAATTTGAAAAGGGAAAACAATGGAATAATATTTGGTACAAAAATGCTGCCATATGTTCCTAGACCTTCATGTGCTATCTTTTATTTCTTTTGGGGAACATGCTGAGATTTGGGCCTCTTTTTTCCTTTGAACAGATTCACCCCTCCCTATGGCTCTGGATAAGCCACATATGTATATTGGCTCAGTTGTGGCTCAAACACTGGGTGGTATCGTTCCAAAAGGCTGGGAGGATCACATCACTAGGTTGGACAGTGCAGGCTGAGTTGATGTAATATGTGACCCCAATGTGGTTTCTGGAAGCACTTCAGGTCAGCCCATTTTTATTGGAAACATACTTTTTAACTGTAATCACAGTTCAACTTCTGGTGTGAGTAATGCATTGAAAACATTTTCTAATGACACTTTTCTGTGCATTGTGGTTCTTTTCTTACAGGAATTCTTCTACCTTGCCAAAACATGGCACATTGCCCAAAACTTTAATATTCCAGGAAATATCACTGGTCATACTGATTTTAAGGTACTGAGGCCAAATACAATGGATCATATTCTTATAGCCTGTTCTCATTAAGCAGCACTAGTTACTGCACAAATTATAGCAGAGAATTCAGAGAGAAAGTTTGGAGACCGAGGTGCTACTCCTTGGATAAGAGTCCAGCCCTATGAAAACATTCACAGTGCACCTTTTGCTAAAACGTAAATCCTATGGATGAGGATTCTCAGTTTATACACATATCTCTTTCTCTTCAGTTCACTTCTTGTAACATCAGCACTCAACTCAGTACAGAGGACGTGCATAACTTGCCAAGATACACAAAGTCTAGAACATAAAATGGGCTCATTCAAGTCCCTCCAGGGTAGGAAAGCCACACTGTGTTCAGATATCATTTACAGGCCAGGAATTACATATTTGTGTCTACAATTCCTGCCACATGTTCATGGGGTTTGCAGTACAGACTGACACAGAGCCCTGTCTTCCATGCAAAAGCCAGTTTTCAGGTGCTGGCAATAAATCTATATATTTACTTTAGAAAAAAAAAGGACATTTACTTAGAACTTTGCTTTGCATTTTTCAAGTCCTTTATATAACCATGTCAAATGCTGCGCAAGTCTAAATCTCTGATTAAATTAAATCTAAGGAGATTTCCCCTCTCCCCCACCCCGCTGCACCCATTATGACACACTACTCAAAGATCCTCTATTCATTTGAAAACGTGGTTTTATCTACACTTCTGGATAATCCAAAAATCTTTTAGACAAAATGGGCTTGTGCCAGGGATGTGTGTCAGATGTGCTGCCAGAGGACTGTACTTCAAGAATAAAACAAGTACACATGATTAAATTTCCTGTTTTGGAAGCAGTTAAATAAGCAAGATTGTTTGTAAACATATTAATTAAAAGGAAATTTTCTAAGTAAGAAACAAAACAAATAGAGTTGGCATTTCTAGCAGGATCATCTGATTGAAACAGGCAATTTCAAGAATTCATATAATTAGAGGCTGCTGTGTATACTGCTTACTAGAGAGAATGAGAGTCATTCTCAAGAATGATGATGGGGTGGAACAGTGCCTACCTCCTTATCACCTTGAGCAATGATTCATGCCAGACCTCCCAGCCTAAAGAGGAATGAATTTGAAGGAATAAGGGGTACAACTAAACCTTGAGAAACAGTGAATGTGATTCAGTAGGTGGCATCTTTCCTCTTGAATCTGTCTGCTAATAATACGTGCAGGCTTTACACTGACATGAAACTGAGAGACTGAACTCTTGACATTAAGCTTCTTTACTGCTTTTTGCTGGAATAAGGGTGTTAATTTTCATGACCCTTGACAAATTCAAACTTGAGCAATTACATTCAGACTTTGTAACTACTCCAGGGAGTTGTACATGATACTCAGCACCAGCACCAAATGGTTGTGTTGTGCTGCTCTGCCCTGGTGAGTGATTGCTGTGTTCAGCCTCAGACTCGGTTGCATTTCAAAGGTAGGCAGTAAAATGCTAACATATTTAATTTGTAAGCGATTATGCAGTACTTTGAGAATCCCTTGTGTGAAAGGCATTACACAAATATTATTGGTGGTATGATGGTTACACGTGAGGAAAACTTCGCCCCATGGAATACCCTGCTTAAAAATACAGAGCACTAATATTTTCAGTTTGATGAATACCATGTTGTAGTACAAAGTGAAAATTAATTGTGTAATTAATACTCCTGCAAGTTTGTTCTTGTACTTTTCATCCACTGATCTCAGATTCAAATGAAGAAACTGAAGTACAGAGAGGCAAAGGTCTAGATCCTGAAAGGGACTCAGGTGCCTCCTTCCTCTGGTTCAGGGGTGGGCGATTATTTCGGGCAGAGGGCTGCTTGATGAATTTTGGTGAGCTGTCAAGGGCCACGTGGGTAGCCCCGCCCCTTCAGTTGCTCCACCCCCTGGTCGCCATCTTGGGACCAGACGTCCCGCCCCCTGAGCCCTGACCTTTGCCACCAGAAGTCCCGTCCCCTGATCCCTGACCTTTGCCACCGGAAGTGCCTCCCCTTGTGCAACTTACCAGGTAGCAAGGGGTTGAGACCTCTCTAACATCCTGCCCCAGCAGTGGGGTTTCAGGGGCATCAGACCTCCCCCAGAACTTTCCCCCTACCTGTGCCAGCTGGTCACAAATGGAGGAGGCTCCGCCGCCGATTCTGCTGGCCAGTGCCATCCAGTTGGGCTCACCCCATCCCCAGCAACACCTGGGAAACCAGCTTCAGCCGCACGCTGCTCCAGATGGGACGGACCCGGCCATGTTTGCACCAGCCAGGAAAGGTGGCATGCAGCTGAAGTTGGCTCCTCATGTGCTGCTGGGGACAAGAGGAGCCTGGCTGGGTCTGCACTGCCCAGCAGAAGTGGCAGCGGAGCTGTGTGCCGCTCAGGATGAGACGAGCCTGGCTGGAGCAGCAGGGGCTCAGCTGCATTTTCCCCCTACCGGCACTGGTCAGTCCTGAGCAGCACATGGCTCCGCCACTGCTTCTGCTGGCCAGTGCAGACCCGGCTGGGCTTGCTCCATCCCCAGCAGCATGTCAGGAGCTGACTTCAGCTGCATGCCTCACAACCAGAACCCAAGCAAACAGCCTGAGGTACTGCGGCTGGGTCCGCCAGAGGCTTTTAGAGAGGCAGCTGCCATTATGTGGGGTTTGAAGGGGCTCTGCAGGCAGAAGGGAAGTGCTTTGTGGGCCAGATGCAACCCGTGGGCCGTATTTTGCCCACCCCTGCTCTAGTTTCAGGAATACAAGTTTTAGCTCTGTTGCTCTACAAGGAAAACATGTGCAGAACTCTTGGAAGAGGTGATATCATTTATTAGACCATAACCCTGAGGTAGGTGCCTGGGCTTTTCATACAGGACATGGGGAAAGACAGCACCTTCAGAATAAGATCCACAGAAAGAAACAGCATGCTAAGCCTAGGTGTCTGTCTAATCTTTTCTTGAACACCTCCAAGGTAGGGGAAAGTGCCACCTCCCTTGGAAGCCCATTCCATATTTTGGCAACCCTCATTGTAAATAATTTTTTTCTGATATCCAATCTAAATCTACTCTCCTTTAATTAGTGGCCGTTATTTCTAATAACCCCGAGGGGCGTCCTGGTAAACCGAGTATCCCCTATTCTCTGCTGAACCCCCATGATGAGTTTGTAGACATCCACAAGATCACCTCCCAGCCTTCTCTTGTGGAGGCTGAAGAGATTCAGGTCCCTCAGTCTGTCTTCATAGGATCTTACCCGCAGGCCCTCAACCATACGAGTGGCCCTTCTCTGAACTCTCTCAATGCTGTCCACATCCCTCTTGAAGTGCAGCGCCCAAAACTGGACACAGTACTTCAACTGCAGCCTGACCAATGCCGCATAGAGGGGAATTATCACCTCCCTAGACCTGCTCAGGATGCACCTACTAATGCAAGAAAGGGTGCGGTTAGCCTTACTTATTACATGCATATTATATTATTACATGCATATTATATATGCATGTACACGTTTATTCACGTGTGTGCACGTAATCAGTCCTTAGTTTCCTATAAAATGAGTATTTAAAGCATTCTGGTCTTTCACTCCTCTCTTGGGGAAAAAAGCAAAGGAGTGCAAGCTATACTTCTGTTAGAACATTATACTATTCTCCCATACAATCCAGAATTAAGTGTTCTGCAGTCACTAAGGCAAATTCTTTGCTGGCCAATATACCCACAAAACCCAGAGCCAGCCTTAGTGGTGGGTGACTGCCCAGGACACCATGGTCAGGGGGACACCACACACCACACACACATTCAAGCAGCCTGTGTGAGCAGCCCTCCCTTCATTCCACCCTGCTCTAGGCAGGAGGAGTGGTGCCCAGCGCAGCCTACCCCACACCTCAAGCCATTGCTTTGAAGAAGCCAGGCTGGTCAGCATGTGTGGCAGCAGCAGTGCCTGCCCACCCACCTGCCTGGCGCATCAAGCCGCTATGCCTCCCAGCCAGATGGCACCCCACACCCCTGCCTACCTGCCTCTGCTTGCAGCAGCACCGCTGACTTGGGGAGTTGGTGGGGAAGGAGAGGGGCAAAATACAAGTGCATTCAGGGCACCGTTTTCCCAAGGCCAGCTCTGAGAAACCCCTTTGATTTCAGTGGAGGATGTGAGCTGTACAACAGTGCAAATTGTGGCCCATCCATTTTCAGTGACCCTCCCTTGAAGAAAGAAACAGGGTTTTTTGCCTAATCATTTTGTTCATTCTCTGCTACATGCACAACAGACTTCACTTCACTTACTGTAACTTCTCTCTAACGGCTAAAGTCCTACAGTCTGCTGCAAAGACTAAGGCTCCAATACCCATTTACTTTTTTGGTTCTTCATTTTGCAGAAAAAAGCAAGTAATGCGAGATAGATGGTTGGATTTAGGAATGGAAAATCCAGTTACCTTGGTGCATATTAACACTCTGTGGCCGTAATTTTTAAGGGACATGGAGTGTGGAGCTTTATTTCTTTGCTTGAATTCCACTGAAACCCTTAGGCAAGAAGGTAATTTTTATTGACCTTTGGTTTGTTTGTTTCTCTTGCAGCAAACAAGACAGTGCTGCATTTGCTCATTGTGAAGTTAATCGACTCCCTGTCAAATGGATCTGAACTAAATTTCTAAGCAAATCCTTGTCTTTAGGGTTTTCTCAGGATGGTGAATCCAGTAATTTTGTTTTTCTGAAGCAGAGTCTTTACCCACTGCTATTATTATGTTTAGTCAAGAGCATGTCATGTTGCCTCGTTAATTTAAGAGATTTGCAGCATTTGTGGGACGCCAACCATTAGAATCTTATTGTTGTAGTTGGAATTGAATAAATAACTGCAAATTAACATTGGTAGAACAGAACTTTCCCACTACACCTTCAATGAAGATGATTGATAAATATGTTTTATTATATAGTAACACTGACTGAAGTAGGGCACTGGGTTCTGGGTGCCCATGTACATCCATGTAAGGCTGTTAGATCCTTTTCGCCTTTAAAAAAAGGAATTGAGGTTGTTAGAAGCAAGACTGGGACCTACAAGAAGCTACATGTCAAGTTTCTGCTTCTTAGACAGGGGCAGCAACCAGGGCTAG
Organism: Alligator mississippiensis; assembly: GCF_030867095.1. Classification (NCBI taxonomy): domain Eukaryota; kingdom Metazoa; phylum Chordata; order Crocodylia; family Alligatoridae; genus Alligator; species Alligator mississippiensis. The sequence continues at coordinate 44,252,073 of NC_081836.1, read as the reverse complement.
GGAAGGACATTACACAAAAACTGGTTGAAGTGATTAGAAACTGGTTTAAACCTGTAACAGAATAGATGTTCAGTGCACATAAACCACTCTGAAAATGGCTGAAACCTGGATGAATGTAGTATCAGACTTAATTGATTTCATCTTCATCTTCATGCAGACTGGAACCAGATGAAGTTTAATACTTCCAAAATGCAAGGTGCATTATCTGGGGGAAAATAACCCTCAACATACATGAAGGCTCAGAGGTGACAGCCTGACCTGCACCATGGCTGAAAGGGACCACCACATGAACATAAGTCGTCAGTGCGATGTGGTGGTCAGCAGGGCAAACAGCATGCTGGCATGCATCAACCAATGCATTTAGTGTAATATTAAGGAAGTGATACTCCCACTGTACTGGTTCGACCTGATGATCTGCAAGGTCCCTTCCAGCCCCTAACAATCTATGAATCCCTGCTCAAGCTGCGACCCCCCTTCCACAGCACTGGCCATAGCCAGCATGTGGTATGCTAGCTAATGCTGAGAGGTATCTGTGTAAGGTAGACAGGACAAAGAGACAAAAGCAGACAAGACAGTGTCTGCTATGGGCTTTTTGGAGCTAATCAGCGGGTATCTGGTAATGTTCCTCCATTCCTTCCTTGGAAAAAGCTGTTTAAGAAGAGCTTGAACTAATGAGAGAGGCTTTTGTTTTCTGATGGGCTGATAAATGCTCTGTTATCAACTCTCTGCTGGGCTGGTCAAGAGCACTGAGGGTGAGGGGGACCCCTCCCTAATCAGAGCATCCTGCTGGGGCCTGGACATGCCCCCCCTCTGCTCAGCATTGTAGAAGGGAAGGGAGGGCTGCTCTAATACCCCCTGGCTTCTAGCCTGAGCCACTGCAGGCATGTGCCTGCATTTTCTCAGTCCAGAGAGGATGTCTATGCAGTTACAAACTAGTTCAGCCTAGCCAGGTTTGACTAACCTGCAAAGATTGAATCAATTCATGCTCAGGGTTTTTGAATGTCTGTCCCTAGCCCAGGAGACTCAGGTTTAGGGAAGCTGTTTTCCCCCATCCTAGTTAAGAGCTGTAGCAAGGGTCTCTTTTACTAAGTGTTCTGTATTTGCTTGAACACCTTATCTTCTATTTATTACTAGAACTGCCCTGAGGAAAAAGAGATGGAAAAATGGAGTGCATGAGCTTTTTTTAGACTGCCCCGGTCATGAATCAGCTTATGGGCTCACAGAAATCCATTTACCTTTAATGAAACAAGTACTGTATAAATATTAAACACATTAATACTTATTATCATCACTCCAGTGGGAGAACACTGAAAACTCTGTCATGAGTATGAACTCAAACTGAGAAGTGAAGCTCCTTTGTCTGCACCCCAGCCACTGCTGTATGTACTCTTGCTCTCTAAGGCAGTGGTGTTCTACCTTTTGGCCCTGTGAGCTGGATGAATGGTGTGGGGCCAGTCCAGCTCCTGGGCTGGATAGGGCCCCAGGAACTAGGATTAGGCCCTGTGCTGTATCACCAGGATCAGACCCTGAACTGCCTCTGCCTGTTCCCGCACTGCATCCCCAGTCCCTGCACACCTGGATTGGGCCCCATGTTTACTGATCAGTTCTGTGCTGCCTCTAGCTGGCCCAGTGTCTTGGGATAACACCCTTTACTGCCTTCATTAGGCCCTATACTTCCCTGTGGGGCTCCCCACAGGCCCAGATATTTGGCAGCAATTGCTGCTACTGCTCTCCCACTACCAAATTTTCGGACTCAAATTTTCAAGGAGCCTACTTTGTTTGCATCTTGCCTTGGGTGTGGAGTGAGTCTGACTCCCCTACCCTAGAAAGATGCATGCTAAACTCCTAGGTGCTAAGAAACTGAAATGTTTACATGCAGCAAGATTAGGTATGTGTGAGCATTTGTAGCCAGACTGTTGCTGTGGTAATGGCAGTTCACAAGAATGAAACTATGCTGCACTCTTGCACCAGAAGTCCAAACCCTGGTCTCAAGAGTGTTCATGGAATGATCTGCAGACCTATGGCAACCATCTACTTCTGGGTTTTTTTCCCTTTGAGAAATGTCCCCTACTAATCTGCGCAACTAATTTAGAAAAGGCCCTATATTCTGAGAGAATAAATTACACATATTCTGCAGAGCTATGGGAGAGGGATTGCTTGGTATGTTCTACTTGCTGTCTAGCAAGGGAATTATTATAGCAGAGTGCAGAACTGATTAATGAATAAGCATCGATTGACTAGAGGGAGAATGAATAGCTGTTAAGATAATCATATAATGATGGACCTGAGTCTGCTTATGGTCCAGGGGCTCCAATACATGAGTCCCAAGCATGAGGTGCTCATAACGTATTCAGATTCTTCTAATGTTTCTGCTCCACAGTTAGGGAAAATGGGGAAGGCTAGAGAAGTAGGGGGGAATAATACTCTGAAAGTAGGAGGGTAGTAAAGCATGGGAACAGGCTACCCAGAAAGACTGTGGAATCTCCATCCTTGGAAGTTTTTAAGACCCAGTTTGACAAATCCTTGGCTGGGATGATATAGTTGGGGATGGTATTGCTTTGAGCAGGGGTTTGGACTAGATGAACTCCTGAGGTCCCTTCCAACCCTAATTTTATATGATTCTATGAATAGTGATTTTACATGAGCACTGGGGTTGGGAAGAGGCAGGGAAGGGGATTAGAAGGTAAGGAGGCAGGGAAATACAGGGAGAGGACTGGGACCATAGGAAGTTGATGGAGATAATAGGATGGTTTGTAGGGGAGCAGAGAAAGGCTAAAGCCAGAGGGAAGGTGAATATTAAAAGGTATAGAAGAGGAGATATCCTCTGTGAGGAAATCTGAGGGCCCATCAGCCCCATATTCTTCCTCCCAAATGTGCCAAGGTAAGAGGAAGAAGAGGGGAAGGGTGTGGTCTTTTCCCCACCTTCATGTACATGGCAGGATCTGGGAGACTTGGGCGAGGGACAGAAGTTACACATAAACTGGCTTAAGTGCTCAGAAACCGGTTTAAACCTATAACAGAACAGAAGTTCAGCACACATAAACCAGTTTCAAAATGGTTGAAATCAGTTTAAGATAAACCTGGATGAATGTAGTATTGGACTTAACTGACTGAGCTCAAACCAGTTTATGCAACTTCTGTCCCAGGCCGCTTATTGCTTTAACTTAAACAAGAGTCCACAAGCATCCCAGCATGCTCTGAAGCCCTGGGCAGGGCTATGCTCTCTGCTCCAGTCATACAGGCCTGGCCCCAACCCTCTGCTCCCTAGCTGAGCAGGGGCATGACCAGATGCCAGCCTTCCTAAGGTGAAGGGGGAAGGGAAGAGGTTTATTCTTCCCTCCCTCCCCTGTCCCACCAGCATGAACCTCTGCCAGACATTTCTCTGCTAGATGTTCCAACAGTAGTGGTACAGCCAGCCCTAGCAGCAGCCTCAAGTAAACTGGCCAGGGAGGGGTCTGCTTGGCACTCCCCCTTGCTGCTCCCGTGACAGGGGTGCAGCTAGATGCTGACCATCATAGCCCCGTGAGACAGAGGGGGCAGGGAAGGGGTTTATTTTAGTGCAAACCTCTTCCCAGGACGGGGCTGCACTACGGGCAGGGACGAGGCAGTCAGAGCTGCTGCAGACTGAGCAGGGCGAGTGGCAGTGGCACTAGGAGGGAATTGCGGGGCTATGGCCACCCCTCTGAGCCCCAGTGCTGCCGCTCACCCCATGCAGTCTGTGGCAGCTCCATCTGCCTGGCTCTGCACCACCCTCATCCGCAGTGCAGCCCCTGCTGGGAAGAAGCTTGCAATTCCCAGGAAAGCATGAGAGGGGCTGTTGCCCCCATCATAGTTCCTGCCCCCTTCCTGTTCCAGTGGCAGGGGAGGGGGCATGGCCAGAAGGCAGCTGGCATGGCCCCCTGAGGCAAGGGGGCAGGGAGGGGGATTATTTCCCCCCTCCCTCTGGTATCTGGTGGAAGGGGCAGGGAGGGAACTTAAACTGCTGCTTGCCCTGTGCAGGGAGCGACTGGAAGTGATGGCAGCGGTTGGGGCTGGCAGACCCCGGTCCCCTGGGGAGATGGGGCGGAGGAGAAATAAACCCCCTCTACCTCAAGGGCCATGCTGGTCAGCATCTGGCTGTGCCCCTGCCTCCACCTCTGCAACAGCAGAGGGGGAGCGCCATGTAGACCCTGGCTTGGGTCTGTGCCAGTGGGACAGGGAGTGGGGAATTAAACCCCCTCCCTGGCCAGTTCACTTGAGGCTACAGCTGGGGCTGGCCTGCAGCCAACAGTGCACTCTAACGCGCACCCCCACCCCTCTCCAGCTTCTGGCCTGAGTCACTGTAGGCATGTACCTCCATTTCCTGAATGTCTACTCACTTGCAAATTTGTTCAATCTAGGCAGGTTAGACTAACTACAAAGACTGAATCAATTCAGGCTCCAACTTTTTGAATATCTTTCCCTAGCCTTGGGGGTTACTGACTCAGGTGAAGACATGAAAGGAAAATTAATGCCTGTTTTATTTGTGCATACAGTTGAGGAGGGAGTGGTATGTTTTCCAAATACCAGATCTTTGTGTCTTCTGTGTCTTCTCATCGTCTTTAATGGTCCTCTAAAATCTTCTTTCCTTCCTGCTTTCCTCTCTCTACACAGTTTGTTCCCCTTCTCTACACAGGAATTTAATTTCTGCAGCATTCTGGTGGCTCTGGGTCCCCCGAGTAACCTTCCTTCAGAAATATTTGAGCAGTGATGAGAGTGGTACAGAGCACAGACCAAGGGGATAAGACCAAGAAGAAAAGAAAGTAAGGTTGGGAACTCTCTATTAAATGGGCCCAGGGAGTCTTTATCTGCAGTGGAAATGGATTGACCATCTCCATGTGTTTATTAACTTGATTGAAAAAACTTTCTGTTTTACTCTTATGGTTCTACTTTTCATAATGGGCAATAAGTCTTTTGTTTCTACATTTGGTTAGACAAGCCCATCTGGATATAATATAACAGCAAAGCTCTTTTTCCTGTTGTGTGTTTTAGGTTTGCATGAACTGACTTTTAGCCATAAAAAGGCATGGTGTATGTATGAACTAGCCAAATCTCCTGGTAATATAAAATGTTAAGGGAAACATCCTTGTGGGCAGCTTTGCCAGTATTACTTATTCCATATGGCTTGACCATTCTGAATCACAATATAGGAATGACCATATCCAACGGAAAGTGAATGATGTTATTACTTCCATGGGGATGGTAAGTGAAAAGCTGTTCTGCCTTTTCAGAGAAAATTCCCTAAATCTTGAGTGAAATGATAAAAGCATGACCTGGTTAGTTGTTTTTTTCTGATTTAATTCTTGCCTGCCTGTTTGCCAATCAGGTTATCCAGGCATCTGTGCTTTACCATCACTATAGTCGAAGCATAAATGTGTATGTAGTTAATATGTGTGTGCAGTCCCATAGTTGCAGATGCAAATTATGCAGGTAAATGAATACCCATACTTTTATGCAAATTGTATGGGCCGTATTTTTATACAAGCTCTTATATCTGTAATACATACAGTTTAATGATTAAAGCATTAAACCAAACATGCAAAGTGCTGCAATACATTCTGGAAGCACCTTTCAGTTTACTAATTCATTGTCTAAGGTGGTATAGCCAATAATCTCTGATACGTAGAAAAACAGAAATTCTCTAATAAAAATACTTTGCTCCCTTCTGTCAACAACTCCTGAATAAAATTTTGTGTATATTGTATTTCAATTTTAATACACTACTAATAGTACTATTTCTTGATTTTAGAAGTTTTTTGGTAGCCTGTGTATTGTTTTCAGTTTTTACATCATGGGTTCACAATGCCCTTATTTGGCACAGAAAAATATGTTTAAATAATGAAGTGGTAACAAGAACTGGGAAATTATATGATATTTCTGTATAGAATGCAATATTGTGGCTGGATCAAAAAGCTTTGAAAAAAAATAAAGAGTCTAAATTTGCATGGTAAATGCCAGTATAACCTTAACTACAATGGTGTGTCACTATCTGCCCCTGGAATAAATTTTTCTTTTATTTTCATGTCATCGGACATCTGGAGATTACATGTCACTATAGCAGTAGCAAATCATTACTGATTTTTTTTCACCTCCAAATAATATTGTTCCCAAGCTCTATATTCCACGCTTGTAGTAACCTACAATTACCACAGCCAATTTGGCTGAACATATATGAACCTGATTTTTTCCCACTGAATGAACAGGCAACATTTTTTCAATGGAGTCATTACAGATTTGAATTTCGACCAACAGGAGCTTTGTCTTTTAGTCATAAGTAGCCCAATCTTACTTAGGTCTGGGAAATGCTGAACTGTCCATTAGGCCCTAGAGCTGTGCACAGAAAATAAACAAGGTTGTAATTGTTTCCACTGCCTATGTACTACATTTTCCATTCAACTTCTTCAGTAACTATTGAATTAGCAAAGGACATACAGTAAATTAATTCACACAAAGTAAGTCAATATCAAGATGTAAACTTGGTTGCCTCAAACTCTAAAACGTCTATTCTGTTCATATGGTGCATTTTCCTACTTATCTTTGTCTATTAGTTAATAATGGTAGCAGCATGTTGCTGGGATAGTATCTGCTGCAAAATGTTGCCAACAAATGTTAAAAGAAAAACCAGCAAGTTTACTGTTCTGGAGAGAAATGTGTGGAATCAAGCTCCTGTTGAGGAAGATTAGGATTACATTAGCTCTCAGCAGTTGCCTGGTGATGTTTGCATTACAGAAGCAGCACGTTCCTCTATAAGGTAAATACTCAATTCAGATTATTTGCTACCCTGTCAGAATGAAGAACTACTTCTGAACACTTAATAGGACAGCTCATGTATCTAGTAACTTAAAAATAACTAATATTATGAATATTAATATTAAATAGACGAACTCCAACAGGTAAGAATGGCAAAGATATTCATAGCAACAAACTTGTTTTGAATGAGAACCGGACAAGACTGAAAACTGCTATCCCTCACTTACAGCTCCTTATACATACTTAACAAATGTAAAGAACATTCAAATAGATAGGGGTTCTTATTGGCGATCGCTGCTCGGACATCTGAATATTCTAACAGAACTTGAGACAACTAACCAGACCATGCTTTTATCATTAAACTTTTGATTGAGGGAATTTCCCCTGAAAAGGCAGAACAGCTTTTCAATTACCATCCCCATGAAAGTAATTAACATCATTCACTTTTCTGTTAGATATAGGCATTCCTATATTGTGATTCAGAACGGTCAAACCATATGGAATAAGTAATACTGGTATGAGTAGGTCAGATACTGTGGGAGGGAAGTGGCTTTTTGTAAAGAAAGTAAGCCAGGGGCAGGAAAAATATGGCCCACGGGCTGAATCTGGCCCACCAGGCAATTTCATCCAGCTTGCAGGCAGGCGCCTACCAATTCACTGTATCTGGCCTGGCCCTGGGCTGCCCCTGCTGTGCTCGCATGGGGCTGAGCCCCACTCACTCCAGTGGGGGCAGCACATGCTGTGCTCCCACCCTCGCCTATGGGATGGCCCTGACCCTGGCCCCACAGGTAGGGAAGCAGTGGCGGGTGGGGAAAGGGTGGTGGTGGTGGCACGTGGCTGGTGGGGGGAACTAGTAGCAGCAGTGGGCAGGTGGGCAGGGGGAGAAGTGGCAGGGGAAGGGCAGCAGTGGAGTGGGAGTGGTGGTGGCAGTGGCAGGAGGGCAGAGAGGAATGATGGCAGTGGCAGGTGGGAGTAAAGTGGCAGCTGTGTGGGAGCATGGGGCCCACGCTGATGCCCCAGGGCTGGGGCCGGGGCCGGGGCCATGGCCAAGGCCAGCAGGGATCCAAGGCAGGGCACCAGGAGTGTGGAGCCTGGGTCAGCAGAGTCTGCCTGGCTCTATTGCATGGGGCTTGCACGCAGTTTCCAGGTTCTCCACCCGAGCCGCACGCCTCTTGCGGGAGTCCCGTGCAATGGAGCCAGTGGCCTGACCCCACTCACTGCTACACGCAGATCATGGGGAATGGCGGGGAGCTCCATGTTATTGGAGCCCCATGATCTGCACCACTGGCTTCATCTTGCCACGTGCAGTCACTGCATCACTGTCAGGGGGCTCTGCCTGCTGCTGCCACTGGCTGCAGGGGCTATGTGCAATGGGGGGAGGGTGTTTGTAGGGGGGGCCTACACACATGCACTCACCCCACCATACGCACGCGCTCACATCTCCACACACATACACCCCCTCCACCCTACCCTTCCACACACCCAACCCCCCCCCACACGGCTCTCTACAAACCCCATACCCACCCACCCACCCACACACATCCCCACCCCACTCCCCACATAAACCCACAGTCCCCCACAAAACCCATACCCATCCACCCATACTGCCCACACCTACCTATATTCCCCTACAAATACATCCACACACACCCCCTTCCCCACACACACATCCACACACACCCAGAACCCCCCACAAACTCCATACCCACCCATACACCCTCACCCCCTCCAATATACAAGAATAAGACTTCATTTTGAGCTATTATGCAATCACCTCTATATACACGATGCAAACACGCACAAATCAGGACAAAAATATATTTTAAAAAATTAAAATATGTTATTGTAGATGTTTGATTTTTACTGTATAATTTGTTTTTTTTTCTTGGTTCCAAGATAGGAAACCCCCTTCCCAAAAGGATTACTTCTGGTCCCATGATAGCAACTGGGGCAGGGGGGGGACAGGGGAGGGGAGCACCTGTCAAGAGACAGGGCTACCCTTGCAACCCTTGACAGCTCACCAGAACTCATTAAGCGGCCCTCCAGCTGATATAATTGCCCACCCCTAGAGTAAGTAATTGATGCATCTTCAGCAAAACTTAAGAGGTGATTATTCTGCTTTACTCAGCACTGGTGAGACTGCAGCTGGAGTACTGTGTCCAGTTCTGGGCACTACACTTCAACAAGGACATGGACAAGCTTGAGAGAGTCTAAAGAGCCACCCGTATGATCAGAGTCTTAAAAGGCAAGCCATACGAGGAAAGGTTGAGGGATCTAGGACTTTTCAGCCTGAAGAAAAGCAGGCTGAGAGGGGACCTGGTAGCAGCTTACTGCTATACCAGGGCACCCGAGGGGAAAACTAGGAGTAGGGGCTACAAACTCCTGGAATACCAATTCAGACTCAACATTAGGAAAAACTTCTTCACAGTCAGGTTGTCCAGACTGTGGAATAAGCTCCCTTCAGAGATGGTGCAATCACCTACCCTGGAAATCTTCAAGAGGAAACTAGACAGTCACCTTGCTGGGTCACCTAATCCCCAGTTATCTTTGATGCTTGGTGCAGGGGGCTGGATCTGATGATCTTCCAAGGTCCCTTCCGGCCTTACAATCTATGACTCTATGAAAGCCTAGGTTTTGTCTGAACCTTTTTGGAATCACCAGTAAATTCATATATACGGAACCTTATATGTGTATAACCCACTTCTGTAGAGATTACAGGGAAAGGCTTTGGCATCTGTGGAGAAAGTTGGGAAAGGCAGTGATTTGAGTTGAGGCATACATCACATCTGGCTCAGGAAATGCTAATGAATGCAGTATTTCATAACCTGAGGTCATTATTATACATAAGGTCTTTGACTAGCAAATGGCATAAAAAGCTATGTATCTCTTTGTGAAAATGTGTAAAAGTAGCAATGAATGCAAACAGCCTCTTCCTCTTTACTTGCATTCCTACAAAATGACTTGTTTGTCTGTTCTTAAGATTACTGTGTCTAAAATTTTTAAACATATAATCCAGAACCTAATAAACTCCCACATTTTGCAGACTGAATACAGCTACTTTCAGTTGTCTTCAAACACTAGTTTCTTCAGTTTTAGCATATAAAGTATTACTTTCTTTCACGTTTCCAGTATGGTGTCACTATGTTTCTAACAACAGCATTTGCAATGAGTAAAGTATTGCTTCACATTTGTACTTTACATCTCTTCTGAGAACTGTAATACCTACCAGACCTGCAAAAACACTTACCTTGTTTGATAGGCTGCCTGTTGGAGAATGTAAGAGGAGAAACAAGGAATTTGGTTTCAGCTACAGGAACCCAGTGGTGCAGAATTTTAATTGTCCAGACTCCAGGCCGTAGTGGTAAATTCAATGGTGGTTTGTAGTGAGTAAATTCTGCGCTAGATTCTATAAGAATATCATATGTAGCTGCGATGACATTGACTGGATCCACCCAGATCACAGTAACTGTGACGTTTGGGCCTTTCCCCCACTTTTGCATGCCAATGGGCTCGTCCATTGGCCCAATAAGTCCTCCAAAGTTCCGAAATACTCTTTCCTTGGCATCCCACTCAGTGCCAATCTGAAATTAAGGACATGATTGTTACTACTGTAGTCTCTGAAAAATAGCATCGGGCCCTCTTGCTCCAAATTCTATCCCACACCTGTCAACAGGACTATTCAGGGGTTTACAGTTAAGCACGTGTAAAGGTTCTTGTAGGTTACAGCTTAAATTGATGTTATAAAACATAAAGATATACATGTATAGTACCTGCAGCCAGTGTTATTACCAACAAATAGTGACATGTAAAGGCCTATTATGGATATCTACTTGTTACTAAAAGCTTAATTGTGCATTAAGATACCCTGTTTCAGAAATTAAGTCAGGAATGGTAATGAGTGTTTTGATCTGATTATGGATGTTTGAGTAAACTTTTGACCCCATAATGTTTGAATGGAAGAAGCTCTCTCTTTTTGTCATTTGATTTTTGTTTTTACTCTTAAAAAAGAATTAATTTGGAAAACTCTACACTCAAAGGAAAGAAACCCCTGGCTCAGACTGGATTCTCATGCCATTTTGCCTAGCATCCATTTTAATCAAGCATAAAAAGCTGAACATTGACCACCGCTACCAGAATCATGCAGTGTAAGCATGAGTCAGCTGCTGTCCAAAATAGAACAAGACTTTCATTGACTTGAACAGAAGCTGGGTTATACCCATCCTACAGTGAGATGCTGCCCACCTAACAAATCCCAATCACCTTCCTCATGGATGCAGCAGGCTATTTCTGGTAAGCCCTGTTCTTAGTGTCATCATACTGAAGTTTTAAAATTATTATTATTTACTAAGTAACAGTAAAGCAGCTGATTCACAACCTACCATAAATATTTAATAGACCTTTCATTTTCCTAGCAGCTTTCATATTTCAGTGCTCTTTATATGGGTTTTAATGGCTCGCCTGTAACCCATGGGATAATATGAACTTATAAGCCTTTGCAATTAAACACTGTACATTAGAGAGAAACATTTGTAAACAGAGAGCATGAAGGCATGTATAATAGTTAGCTTCTGTGATATATTTCCATCCAAACACTGTATATAGCATGAGCTTATCAGTAACCAAGGTAGGTATACATAGACATACACACCACGTGTGTAAGATAAGATGTGCTGCATCTCAGTTGAGAGGAAGAATAGCCTAGTGTTCATGTGGGACATGGGAGAACCAGATTTGGTTCCTTATACTGCTACAGACTTTCTGTGGGAACTTTCTGTGGGAAAATCACTCTGTAAAATGGGGATACATCACTCTTACCCCATCTTTAAAATGAAATAATAGCACTTCTGTAAGGCACTGGGAGAACAAATATTTGAAAGATTATGCAGCGTTCTAACATTGTGGTTTCAAGGACTAGTGTCTCCATGATGCTGTAGACCATATCTACAAATCAGAATGCCTACAAGAAATCAACTCCTGGATAAAGAAGAGCCAGCTCAAACTAGACCCAGGCAAGACTGAAGTGATGATGTTAAGAAACAGAAAGTGCTCTGAAGAATTAGTAAAGAGATTGCTTCCACTCTCCACTAAAGAAAGTCCTCATTTGTCAGCATGGCATGAAGCATCAGGATGCTATTTAAGTCCTCAATAACAATGGATGCCAGCCCTGAACTCATGATAAAGTGATCCTGGTCAGGGGGATCTAACAGCCTTCCGGAATGGCAGGACACTTAAGTCTGATAGTCTGTAGGAAAGCTGCAAAAGCTTCCTCTCTGAAAAAGCTTTTTCATCATGAGAATGACACTCTACCCCAAAAAACCCAACCAAGGGCAAAACAACCCCAACCAATCGGAAGACTACCTCAAGTAGAGATTTTACCCTGGAAGAAGGAGAAGTGTTAGCAATTCTGTGAAATCCAGGAGAGACTTCTATACTGCTACTAAGAAAATGCTTAGAAATTATAGGCTGGCATGAAGGGGACACTGGAAAAAATTACAGGAAGAGTGCAGTGTGCTCTAGTGATGTCCAGCTAATGTATATGATTGGGAAACTTTACCTCCATAGTATATATTAGAACAACACAGGGATTGCCTCAGCCTGAACTGGGCAGTCAGTCTAAAGCAGGGGTGGCCAACCTGTAGCATGGGTGCCACAAGTGGCACAGACAGTTTCTGTGTGTAACACACAACAGATGAGGGAGGAAACAGGGTGCACAGTGTTAGAAAGGGCAGGAAGCAGAAAGCAGAGCAGCAGATCGGATAAAGGAAATGGATCAGAGTGGCACTTGGAGAGGGTGCAAGGCTAATTTGTGGCATGCCTGCCAAAAAGGTTGGCCTCCACTTGTCTACAAGAATCAGAAAAACCTAATCAGCCTCTTGCTGTGCCTCCTAACACATCCCCCTCAGGCCTGGTGGATTTCAGTGAAGAATTTAAGTCTTTAAAACTATAACCTTTTATAAGTAATACTGTTTCTAGCAATTTTTAGAACAATTTTTATATCTTCTTCTAAGCACTGCTCTACTGGGGTTCAGATAACTAATTTTGTCATGGATCCCTAAAATGGGTTTAAAATAGCTTTTGGCTAATATTTATGGCTGGACGAGGTGGGTAGAATTGAAGTCATGGTAGTAGTCATTTGGGAGGAGCTCCACAAGTCACTTGCAATTTTGATGCTCATGCGTAAGCAGCCCACACATTCATACGGGTACAAATTCATACCTCATCATTTTGTATTTTATCATTCCGTAGGGACATATATTTGATATGCCATTATTTTAACATCCATTATTTTTAACTTCCAGGACAGGCAGTGAGTGCTGGGTACCCTTGTAAAGCCAGGAGTCAGCCTTCTTGGCATAAAACTACTGTTTTAATCCTTGTTCAGTCCCAAGATAAAATTTTCTTAAGATAAATTATGCCTTGATTATGGGTTTGTGTCTCATTGCTCACTGCAAACAGGACCATTAGGTTCACACAAAGCACACTAATTGCCTGCCACCTAGTTTATTTTATTCTCGGTGATGAATCACGATTCTTAACAAGGCCAGAAATGAACTTAGTTTTCCAGTGATAGAGTTTAAGCCTTCTGGTACTTTTAATTTAATCAACTTTTTCCCTTTCCAGTGGTATTAATTTTAGGTTTCTGAAGAGATAGCATGAATCCAAATTACTACTAGATAATAAGGACATCTTATACATGCATGTTATGTAAAGCACTTTTTTGGGAGGGAGTTGGGCTGTCTCTTGGTAAGGCTAAAGGCTAGAGTGTATCCTAGGAATTATTCTCTTTCACACTTCATAGAAGAAAAAGTGCTCAGAATCCAGTGTGCAACTGTAATTGTGCCATTATTTTTCCCAAACTTGTGTGACTCAAAGCAGTAGCATTTTTGTATTGTCCACAGGATCACCTTTTGGTCCCTCCGTTGGACTGGTGAAATGTGGTCTTGGACTGTTGCTGAAAACCTGCTGTTCAGGAAGTGGAACATGAAGAGCAAAGAGGGGTAGTGGCAGCCATTAGGATCGTAAAAGCAGCAAGGGCCTAATTGTAACTAGACATCCTATGATTCCTGCTGTAACACTCATTGTATGCAGGGCCCAAAATGGCCATGGAAAACATTACGCCTTATCAGGGGCACTTTCTGAAGCAGCCTTTCCTGCTGGCTTCATTTGTGTAAGCTAGGAGAAGGATTGAAGCACTCAGCCAACAACCACCTTGCCAACTCTAATTCACTGTCTAATCACAAGAAGAAAGTTGGTAGAAAAGCAGCAGAGGTGTGTCATGATGCATACAAGCACAGTACTCTGAATACACTGTGCAGCCGCTTAGTCTATGACTTTTGCTCTTAAGACCATTGTAGCTCTAATCATAGGGGAATTGCTAAGTTTATTTCACAATCATGGGGCCTCTTAGAAGTGAGAAATGCTATTTATAATAAAGAAAGATCAATTCTGTGGTCTGTCAGTCTTGACTGAAGCCAGACAAGTTATTTTGGATTTATACTGGGGAAACTGGTCCAAAAATACACGTCCACTGTCCAAGCAAAAGTCAAATCAGTAATTAAAATTAAAATAGCTGACTTTTTACTTCCTGATTTTCTTAACATGAATCAACTATAAAGAGAGAGAACAATCTGAGACTACAAGGGAGAAACAAGAATTGAAACAAACAACTTTTCACGCACATATCCATGCTTCTCTTTGTGACAAATTTAAATTTTCCTTCTAGAGTGAAATGAGAGCACCAAAAGCCAAATTCTTCCTTGAGCACACTTATATGGGTTCCTTATCTAAGGACCTGTGGGCAGATTTGTGAGCCAGAACTTTTTGAATGATTGAAAGAAGTCCATATTTGTTCTTTTTCTTATTCAACACTGTGTTTGAGAAAGGCTGGAATACTTTAATTTTAATATAATTAGGCAATCTGTTTCTGCTGCTAGCACCTGTGTTTTCAAACTTAGAAACACTTCCATCAGGAATTGTGCTAAAGTAGGATTAAAAAAAAAACCCAAATAAACAAGAGAAGTGCTATTACAAATCACAAGAAATACAGCTTGTGTGTCAATTTATCACAGCACAAAATGGCAAGTCAACTACCAGACACATTGATAAACGGAATGTACCCTATATTCATCTCCTTAATGGGACATTAATGTCTTGGATTTGCCACGCACACCAAAACACTGAATCCTACCTCGGCCCTTCTTAATTGCCCAAGAAGATGTTAATTTATGGACTCGGCCATAATGACTGGGAACAAATTTGTTCAATCAATGTATGCTTTAATTGAAATTTGTAGCTTAACAAGAAAAATCATGAAATTAAATGTTCAGACAGTTATATCTTTAAAACAGAACATAGATGTCAGGTTCTATTACCAGTCTACTTTCCAGATGTCTTTTAGGGGTTCATTTTTCATACTGTGTGTGTTAGATACTGAGGCAAATCCTATGAAGAAATAACAGGATTTGTGGGTAAATCTCAACTGCTGCTGGGATAATTTTCTCTTTGATGTTCCTACATCAATATTCTAGTCATGCATAGCATCAGTCCCTGACTTTTATTAATGTTAATTTTTATCAGCGTATTTGGGAGAAGGAGAATCTAATAATGCAGAGCGACTCCACCATAAAGTCTACCCCAGTCTAGAGCTGCAATATCTTTAGTTTTTTTTCAACCCAAAGTCCTTCTGAGAGGGGAAAATAAGCAACAGTGACCATTCCTGTGAAAAGATGGCCTTCAGCTCCCACTTAAAACAAGAGGAACACATTGTACATAAAGGGTATCGCACAGGAGGTCATCAACATGCTAGAGACTTGGGTAATAAATAAGAATTCCCATTGCTACCTCCTACAGAAAAGTATTTGTTCAGTCAACTTCTGAGTCACTCTGCCCTCAGATTTGTCCTCATGTCTTCCAATATACTGTTGAGCTGGCATGCAAATTTATCAGTCACCTATGAACCCTGCTGAGAATGGGGTTATGAGGAATGCTTACCTCTGAAAACTGCAGCCTTCCAAAATCACTTGGTGGACTAGCAATTTTAAACACTTTCTTCGGCATCACCCAAGTTTCCAAAGTTTCTAGTTTACTGACAGCCAGATTGGTTGCATGATGTTTGATTAGGAAGCCCTGAAAACGGTCAGCAAGGAAGTAGAGATGGACAGAAACTGGATGGCCCATAGGATAATACCTGTAAAACATGTAGTATACACAGGTGGCATCACTTAGGAAAAAGAGAGACATGGAATTACCATACTTGAAACTAGCGGCTTAAAATGTATTTGATTCAGTTAAGAAATTTAGTATTACTTCATTAAGAAAGTTTAAATATGTTCCTTCCTCATTATCAATTATTCTCAGGTTGTTCTTATCATTTCGAAACATTAAAATTCTTACTAAGAATATGCTAATTTGAAAGACATTCACAATTAAACCTCTAGAGTGTCTCTACATGCCAGAAATCTCCTATTAACCTTTTTCTGCCTAAGAAATCCTACATGGAGACATATTTTACATGAAGGTAAGGAGTCCAAACTGCAGAGTTCAGATCTACATTCAGACACTTCTTGTATTAAGGAGTACTTAATTTTGAGGTCCCAATTCAAATGAAGGCCATGCCTAAAACTCCATTGAAAACTAATTCAAATAGGGAAGTGTATAAATGTGACCCAGTTACTGTGCCCCAAGTCTTGAAACCATCAGTCTAACTGCCCTAATTAGAGTGGGGTACTACAGCCTCTCGACCCCATGCTTTTGCACACAGCTGTCAGAACTCCCCAAAACCTTTCTATTTCAGAAACTTTCCTCTTCTGAGAAGAAACTCTGAATTCTGTGAACACCATTTTGCTTTAAATAAGATGCCACAAAAGTAGTGTTCTCTACAGTTACAAAACACTGCAGCCTAGCTGTTTATTTCTAATCACCGCTCTGTTTTGAATAGGAAGCCTTTCTCTTTAAAGACACAACTGGATTGAGTTGCAGAGAGAATCTGCCCTTTCTTGTCCCTGATCCTGTAAAGTTACTTGCATGAGCTTAATCTTATGCGGTAGGAGCAGTTCTGATGCTTTCCTTGGTGGTACTCACACTGGCTCCAGTTAAACACTCAAATAACACTTTGCAGGACTCGGGCCTTTTTTTGCCTCATGGAGAACTGAGAAGTGTGAAGGAAAAGCTTTGTGCAATATAGTGCCAGGGAGGAAAGTTTTCCAGTCCATCAGAGAGAAATGGCAGTTAGGCAGTTTTGCCAGTTTACAGTTATTCTAGTGAAAGTTTGGCAGGATAAACGTTCACTGGTAACTCAATTACTTTCAGAAAATTTCTAACCCTTGATACTTCAGCCAGGCTTTGTTACCAATGTCCAAGTATAACGATTGTTATTGTAAGCAATAACGTCAAACAGACCAACTTTGTCCTACCCACCTGTGAACACTGAAATGTAGGACTGGACAGTAAAGCATAAGATAGGTTTGCGGTCTCTGCGTCCCATTCATATCTGCTGTCTGTGTTTAATCCCTTTAGCATCATCTTAACCAAGTGCCTCTCATTGCTACAATAACAGTACGATAGTTCCATTTACAAAGACTTTATATTGGTCGTATGGAACCAGTCCCTAGCTTTATTTTCACATAGCATAAATTAAGAATACAAATTCAATGCAAATCCCTGTTTGTCAACTGACAAGGATCTCGTGCTTCTCAGAGATTTTCCTGCTGCCATTTCCAGCCTCTCAAATTATTCAGTGATCAAACCAATGTCAAGGGTCTTGTCATAAAACCACCTTGTAGCATGCAGCAATTGGTATGTTTTTATCAAGACATCCACAGAGTGGGAACATAACAGGGTGTTGCAAATCCGAGTAGAGGCGCAGCACTGAACACAACTCAGAAAAGGCCGTATTTTATACATTGGTTTTGTCAGGGAATACTGGAAAGAAGTTGTTGACGCATAGTTGAACAAAATGCCTTTCTCCTTACAGAAGGGCTTGAGCTGCTTTTGCCAGACACTATGTCCATCTTTCCATTTATTTAAAAAACATTAACAAGAAGGATTTGTAGAGTTTAGTTACTCTTGTCAAATAATGCTCATAGTCATAGGTTTAAACCGGGGTGGGCAGAATGCGGCCTGTGGGCCAGATGTGGCCCGTCACGCCATTGAATCTGGCCCATGGGGCCCCTAAAAAATTTAGAAAATTAATATTTATCTGCCCCTGGCTGCCTGTCATGCGGCCCTCAATGGCTTGCCAAAACTCAGTAAGCAGCCCTCCACCTGACACAATTGCCCATCCCTGTTTAAACATATGGCTAACTGAATATTTTATCCTCTGAATGGTTTTCTTAACAATACTATAAAGGGTACAATTATGGCTCTAATCAGGATAACTGGACATTTTTGCAGTGCTGTAATTAATTGTGAAGCAAGGAAGTGACAGACACATTGTAAACCTCCTAGTATTATATCTATGAAAACTTGTTTGCTAAAACCTGACTCCCTGTGATGATGATGTATGGCAGGGACCTAGGGCTGAAGACAGCTGACTAAGAACAACTGCATTATATGAAACCTATAGCAGCAAGGGTTGAAATTTCTAGAGCTTGAGAAGTGAGCACAGGAAGACAGACTACAAACAGGTCGACTCCAACGGAGTCTGCTACAAGACAACAAACAAAGCACGGGAGCCAACGTAAGTGACAATCCAGCTTCTGTTCTGAATTCTACCAACCTTCCATTTTATGTGTGTCGAAGCAAATATTTATAATATCCCTGGAACACTCTGACTAAATTGTCCCTTGGCAGCAACTGGTAAAAATATCACAGGGTGGAGAGAGAAATTAAATCCCATCTCTCTAAGATGTTGATGCATGATATGACCTAAATTCAACAACAGTCGAAAGAGGCATGTCTTTGAAGCAGCGGGCTACAACTCGTTAGTAGTCTCCAAAGCAACTTCCCTTACAGAAATTTCCTGTGCATCAACTGGTGGCAGTATGGGATTGACTGAGTGAGATCTTGTGCTGCAAAGCTTTCTTTCTGCTGCCTGAAGCAGTGTCAAATGAAGTAGGGTGGTGACTGCAGTATCTGCTGACTTCATGCAGTTGCAAGCCCTAGAGCAAAAGTGATTCTGCAGAGGAACATAAACCTAGGCCTATTACCTCTGCTGCTGCCTTGGAGACTCTCAAAATTATGAGGGGGAGGGAGAGGAAGCCAAAGAAGGAAAGCAACTGCAAAGAATGGGATGGGATATGCCTTATAAAATTAAAATTGGACAGGACTTCTAGTTTGTGGCTCTGACCAGATATTCCTAGCCACAAGGGGGTTAGCCAAAGTAGCCAAGTGCAGTTTCCTTTGGACATCATAGACTTTTTGCCTTAACTTGCTTCATAGACTCTCTGTGTGTTGTAAAACAGCTATGTTTCATCCCAAAGGAGCACTGTTTCAGTGGTGGGTAAAATGATTCCCCTGTGTGTGGTCTGTGTTTAAGCCTGCAAATCACCTTCAGCTCCTTTTCAATGAAAGACACTATATAAATGCAATCCATCATTCATATAAATCATTGCTAAAATGCTGGCAAAAGGGAGAAGAAAAATAATTGTTACATTGTTTTACTACTAGCAACATGTTGCTTCCATCCCCTCTTCTGGTTTTGTCGCTACATGCCAAATAACCTTAAAATTTTTTTTAGATTTGTCCCTACTTCACATAAGAGATGATGTTCTTCTGGTGATTATTTATATCAAATTGTTATTGATTTTTTACTGTTTTTGGTAACTTTTATTGGAGTGGTGTAATGGAAATCTGGCTTACAAATTATCAGAGTTTTCCAAATGGGACTATACTCAGCCATTTTGTGCTAGGAAAGTCACAAAGAACTGAGTTCCTACTGAAGAACACAGGACACATAAAACTGCAAGGAATGTATTTAGCAGTCACAAAGTTAGATTGTAAGCATTCATCTGTTAGGATTAAAAGACAGACAGGTAAAAATGCAGGAGTAGGTATTTTTTAAAGTAAAGGGAGAATTCTTGTCTATCAGGGAAAGCTTTGAAGGCCTGTTCTGAAAATAAACCCTTTCACATTATGTATGCATGGAAGACAAACAACTATGTTAACTTTACTTTGAAATGAATGAAAGCAACATTTCTGTTTAATCGTAAAATAAAAATCCTTAAAATATTCATTGAAAGGGATTTTATTTACTAGGTTTGTGGAATAGAAAGGGTAACATCATTAGTTGCTACATTTTACATCACTGACTGCATTTTTGGCATAGAAAGCTTCAGTAACCTGTCCAGGAGACTTGAGTGACCTGACCTGACTTCATGGTTCTGGTTTTCCAGATGGACAAAGAAGACCATTAACATTCTTGGAAATATGTATGACTTATCACAGTTGACTGGCCCTGTGTTATGAATATGTACTTTACCCTATATGACAAAATGCGTGAAATACCTGCAGTGAAGGCACTGTATACATTATTGTAAAGCAGCACAACCACTCACACCATACATACCAACAGTTTCCAATATGAGGATCTGACCCCAAGCTCATTGAAATCAATGGGCATCAGGCCCAACTGAGAATCTTAAGAATCCTGCTTCCATTTATAAAAAAGAAAAAAGATTCAAACTAACCGGCAGCTGTTGTCTCCATCAGTGTGAAAGGAAGTCTCAGCTCTCCTTAGGCCCAAGCGGGAAAATGAGTGGTACATGGTCAGTGTAATGTCACTGATGCTGTGAATTCCATCCGGCTCATCATACACGTTCTCCCAGTATGACCTGAGGCCTGGTGTGCCAGATGGATAGTTGCCATACAAATAATAATCCAATTGGCCAATTATTTCTTGATTCACCACAGCTTCAAATTTGCGGGCAAAGAACGTTGGCCTGGCAGTCTGCTGTGTTGACAATAAAAAAAGAAAAGATTTATGAGTAAGTTTTCCATTTCCAGTCACAGCACTGTTGTCCTAAGCAACAGGCTGGCATTTAGGACATGAGCATTTCCCTATGGACTACAACATATTAAACAGTGATGCTGGACTAATGCTCATATCAAAGCATATGTTTTTTCTCTGTCCAGATTGGTAGGTCTATGAAAACAAAAGGAAAACCCCTCTGACTCCTCGCTAGTGACTTTTGTGCAACTGTCAGGGGCTGGAACTTAATGATTCTTTGGTTTGATTGCTCAAAGAAGTGCCCTTGGTAAATCTTAGGGAAGATGCAATGCCAGCTCTGAAGAGTTTATAATCTAAGTAAAAGCAGGACATGACAGACAAGGATTTGAAGTAAATGGAGGAAGGGTATGGTGAAAAGGCTAAAACTTCAGCAACGACTAATTTTGTTTTCTTTAGGGCCAAGTAATAGCAGACAGAGAAACTCTGAATACAATATATACAGATGATGCAGTGAAGCAGAAATTTGCCAACAATACTGAGAAATACATTGTTAACTCTTTATATAGAGATAGTTGAACATATTTGAGCTACCACTCACTTAGGACCTGGTACATAATTTTGTTAAATGAACCACAGTGTTTCCTTTCAAACGTATGTCCATATTAATGGGTTTCAGGAAGGGCTGTGATGTGAACCAGTGAGCAGGGCACTGGACAAAGAGTCATGATGTCAATGAGATGGTGTCATTGATCTGCCATTGAAATCCTTTATCCTCTGGGTAAGTCACTTCACCTCCCAGTGAGATTGTTCCTTCATTTGACTTATCAATTTAGAGTTTACATCCTTTGGAAAAAAGGCTATTTCCTATTGTATGCACAAGACTCTGATTATGGCTGTAGCCTACAGGCATTATATTTACAGCAATAATGCTACAGAAAAATGGGAAAAGAAGATTTTTTTTTTTTTATTTACAGAGCAAAATTAGAATGGTCACTCCCAGAACAATGTGTATGGGATAATCCCAGGCTGAGTGTAGTGTCTATCAGACTGGCAATCAGTGATGAGCACAGGGTTTTATAGGGGTTATCTGGATATCTTTGGGGAAAGTTTTACATACAACATTCACAGGAAGGTCAAAACTAGTGACCCTTACCCTAAGAACAAAGTATTCTGCTTCCTCAAGGGGTATTTGGGTATGAGGCAGATAAAGAGAAGCGGAGTGAGGATGAACAGCCTACTGTTGATTAGTCTTGCTTTGTAGTCCATTTAGAACAGCAAGCTGCTTTGTCCAAAAATTTCACACTCTAGCGTCTCCTCTTCATCTGATCAGAGTCTGCCTGTGGCAGGGGGTCAGGCTAGATGATCTGTTCAGGTCCCTCCTGACCCTAGCTACTATGAAACTATGAAACTATGTAGGAAGCCTGTCGAGAAGACTGTAAAATTCATTGGGCCATATTCATCCCAAACGTAACTCCGTGAGCAGCTAGGATTAATGTCTCTCTTATGGTAATGACAATGATAAACATCAATTTGTTATGAATTGCTGGCAAGACATAATTAACACCATGAAGCTTTGCACTCTAGAGGGCATAGGAAGGGCTATTTCATTCAGCAGGCCCTGTATTACATACAATAACACAAACATACAGAAACTGTCCATGAACTTTCCTTCTTTTTTGGTGAGACTCACTCTTCTGCAGAGTACAAAGTCCCTTCTAGGATGAAGAGACCTATGTCAGTGGTCCGCAGAGGGGTAAATTTCACTCTTTCAGAATGAGACTCTTTGCAATCAGAAATAAGCTGATAATTACCATCTAGGAAGCAGTATGATATTAGACAAAGGAAGAAGTGCTACAGAGATTTCCAGAACAGGTAATTGGTTTCAAGCACATTTACTGAAAGGCTTTCTATCAGCATGACACTTGTGTAGAAAAGAGTACATACCAAAAGTTTAGGGAACATGTTGCCATTGTATGAAACCCTAAATCAACAGGGCTGTTACAGCCTGTACAGCTCACATGTATCTTTTGCTCTCAACTTATTATTATAAACAACCTCTCTTCCCTGAATTTTCAAACGGCATTACTTTCAAATGAGAAAAAGATGCTAAATCTTTTTAGGGGATTAAATTAAAGTAAATTAGAGAGTCTATGCTTGTTATTAATTTATGGTCTATAAAAGCTAATCAAATTAAAGGAAAAATAGACGGTTTAAGGGAAAAACATGGATTGAACTGTAATCACATTAGTGACAGAAGAGGATCCTTCTTGTACCTATTTGGGATCTACGGTACTGTACATGGGAAGCAAGTCTAGTGGTCTCAAATCATTTTTGTGGGAAATGGAAGAATTTAGTTTGGAAATGTCCATGTCCTGTATAAATTACAAAGCCAATATTTCTTAACACACTTTTTAAATTCTAATTCAGTTTAATCCTGTCCTTTTGCAGCTGGTTGAGGAGAAGACATTATAATATATCATCAGGGATCTGGGTTTCCTGTTTCCAGTGGAAAAACATGGATTTTCCCTTTTAAAGGAGAAAAATGCAGGGTTTCCCCTTGGAAGCAGGAAACGGTTGGTTTCTTGTTTTTGCAGACAGCTCTCTGCCAGCTGATAGAGATCCAGCCTACAACGAGGTGCTTGCAAAAGGGCAGAAAAGGCTTAGCCCTGTCCAGAGTGGGAGGAGGAGGGGAAGGGGTCTGGGAATCTGAGTCATCCAGGGCTGGCTCAGACTCACTTTCCCTCCTGCAGCCTTTGGGGTAAGTAGGGCTCAGGAGACTAAGGGGCTAGGGCTTGGGGGGCAGCTGGGGGCCCTCTCCAATAGGGCTGGGAGGGTGCAGGGGGCTATGGGTTGGGAATGAGGGGTACTGGCAGGACTGGGGGTGGGGTATGCTTGTGGACCAAGTGTGAGTTGTGCTGCCAGAACTTGGGGAAGGGGCTGTGGGGAGAGCTGGCAGGGCAGGGGGGTGCAGGTGTCACTGCCAAGGCTGGGGGGCTTATAGGGGGAGCTGTCAGGGCTGGCAGGGGGCAGGCAGGGGTGTAGGGGGGGAGGCTGGAGGAGTGGGGGAGGGGTCGGCGGGTATTCTCAGGCTGGCGTGGGGAAACCTGGGCAGCATCCCCACGCCGGGACCCAGCCCTGCCATGCCCCAGGTGTTGTACCACTGGGCAATCACCCTGTTCTGTGCCGGGGCCAGATCTTAACACATCCGGGCCCTTCCTGGCCTGGTCAGGGCCTGAATCTGTGGTGCAGGCAGCGGCAGCTGGCAGGGACAGGCCCTGCCCTGCCCCTCCCCCCATGTGAGGGGCTGAGTAGCCTGACCCCCCTTGAGTGGGGGAGAGGCTCCTGCCCTCCCCACCCCCCTACACACCCACCTGTGGGGTCATTGTCCCTATCAGAAGCCCTTGCCTCCCCTATATACCCCTCTCAGGGATCCCTGCCTCCCACCCATGGCCCCCTGCTCTTCCTCCCCTATACATACACCTTACACTTCCTCCTAGGACTTTCCTACACCCACCTCATGGTCCCTCCCCCTCCAACTCCCCCCCCTCCAACTGGCTCCCTCACCCCCCTCAGAGCCCCCTATACCACCCCCCCTGGGGCTCTTGTCCCACCCCACACTGCTGTTATGGCCCCCTGCCTCACACACGCTCACACAGACCCCAAAACACACACCCAAGGAGTTTGTTCCCTCCCAAAACACACATACAGCTCACATCTGATATCCTATGAGCCTCATGCACCAGCCCCAGCCCAGAGCTCCCCTGCCACTGCTGTCCTAGCACCCGAGCCCCCACCATCTGTGTTGACTGGCTGCATGTGTGGTCGCAGGGTGCACTCAGTCTGCCCCAAAGCCCCAGTAGCATGGAAATAAGAGGCTAAAGGGAAGAGCTTGTATGTTCTTGCGCACATTCATGTTGCCTGCGACACTGGGGATGAGGCACTCCAGTGCTCCATGAGGCTTTTTCTGCTGAAGTCTCCAAAAAGTGCCAAGAAAGGTACATAACCCTCAGCTTTATGGCATTTTTGCTCTCTAATGCAAAACTTTAACAGTGACCTCTATTAGTGTTGGCCTAATAAAAGATATCAGATTCACCCAAAGAACCTTGTCTGCCAACAGTGACCTCAGACATTTATATCAAAGGATAAGCTGCAGCTGGACTTGCGTCCTGGTGAGCAAAGGGGGCAGCGGGAGCTCTGGTTTTCCATGTTAAACAAACCAAAATCAAATGTCAAAATATATAGGTATTTACAATTAATTTTATTAGAACGATTGAGGCACTGATAGGCTTCCAAACTGCCTTAAAATTGTAAAAATCTCAATAAAATATTGTGTTCAACTGATTCATAGATTCATAGATTGTAAGGCTGGAGGGGACCTTGGAAGATCATTGAGTCCTATGAGCCCCCTGCACCAAGCAGGAAAGATAACTGGGGTCAGGTGACCCCAGCAAGGTGACCTCTATATATGGTGCTGTTCCATTTTAATTATGGAAAAATGTGGA
This sequence comes from Alligator mississippiensis, assembly GCF_030867095.1. Lineage (NCBI taxonomy): Eukaryota > Metazoa > Chordata > Crocodylia > Alligatoridae > Alligator > Alligator mississippiensis. Next base: position 44,226,918 of record NC_081836.1, on the reverse strand, counting down.
CTTGGGGTTTTTTAACCAGAGAATTTTGGATCTTTTTAAAATCAGAGAATTTTGCATTTTTTAACAGAAAACCAGGATCTCTGGTCATAATTCATACTATTCAATGTCATGCCTCAGTCAATTATATTTTTAAGCAGGTTAGGAATAATACAACTTATCTACAGATAAAAGTTAATTTGGATGAAGGTGAGGTACGAATTTAAAGCTCAGTTACTATTCCTGATTAGTGTTAAGGTGATATTCAGTGCAAGACATTTACTCTGGAATAAGGCAGCATGTGAGTTTAATGCTGAACAGCTTTAAGTATGGACAAACTCAAACACGGAAAGGAAACGATAGCCAGCAACAGGCAATGTAAGACAGCATGGCACCATAGTGTAGGTGGAGGCAAATGGTAATTGGTGGTCTGAAGATGAAGCCTGCAGGACAGATGGCATGCAGAAGACAGCAAGGCAGGTGAATGGCAGGTAAAGATTTATTTGCATTCCAATCCTGATAACTTCTTCTGCAAATAGGGCAAGACTTTGGTACTCCACTAATACTGGCCAGAGGCAGGGCTGTATTCTGGCCTTCTCCAAAACAAATAGGTTTTAAATATTCAGTCTTCTAGTCTCTAATCATGACATAAGGGCATGGTGGAAAGTGCCAGGGATGGAAGGGGCAGCAACCAGGGGTCTACATGTCTTATCTGCTGTAAGCAGATGTGGCAGATGTGGAGAAAACAGAGTGTGTTAGAATAAGGTTTTGGGAGTCACTGAACTCCAGATGTCCTTACAGCCCCAAGGAGGTACATAATGCCTAAAGGCCCCTTTATTTTCATGGGAAGCACTATAAAGGATCTAGACCTACAAGTCTACACAAAAAGAGAGGAAAGAGAGATTATATGCACTGGTTTCTTCCAGGGCCAGTTTCAGGCTGATTTATCCTCATTGGTTAAGAGAAGATAAGAATTAGGGACACCTATACAAGGCATGCTATACATTTTGAGTTTCACCTTCTCTCCTGAAGTCTGTATTCTTCTGAACAGGCAAACTGAGGTGTTTCTTCATTAACAGAGTAGGAATACTACCTTGCTGCATTGGACTTTGTGGAATGGCCTGTGGGAAAGCCCTACAGAAGAGTGACACTGCTCACCAACTAAGGGAGACCTTCCCTACACATCTCCTTCCTCTTTCTGCCAGAGAACCCAGTCATCTGAGTACAGCAGTGAGGGAAGGAAAACACTTGGATGCAGGGAACATTAATCTCTTTTTGTACACAAATAACCAACTGGCAGGGAACAAGGAAAATATTAGGGCAATGAAATCTATCCTTCCCTAAGTGTCACATTCCTGATCCAGCCATAGAGGGATGTAGAGGGAAGCTCAGAAGAACACAGAACAATGAAATCTGGCAAGCCTCTCTTTTACACTTCTGCATTTCTTTTTTCCTTAAATGTGTCTCTCTAATCCTTTTCTTCAGTGAAACTGTTCCAATAATAAATTGTTTCAGGGCTTTTACAAACTCATTTTTTCACTGTGTGAAGTATGATATATTATGTACGTGACCTGATTTGATTTTTATGCGTATTTGATTTTTGCGTATTTGATTTTTATATATATATATATATATATATATATATATATATATATATATATATATATATGCATGCATAAGAATCAAATAGTGTGGAACATGATATAGCTATATAGAGATAAAAGGCTCCTTGCATACACATGGTCTTATACGCATTGTATAATAGATGGTTTAATCCTTTCTATATGGCCATATATACACAAGTATGAGAGAAATGGGATACTTTACCAGCAAAGGTCTGCAAGGATAGATGCAGCTCATACTGGAAAGACCATACATTTGCTGCTATAGCTTAGTCCACCTCCTTTTTCCTCAGAAGAGCCAGCATCTATCTACACAGGCCTCAGCTGTGTCAGTCAGGGACAACGTCTATTTACGCCCCTAACAAACTAGCTATGGCAGCAGAAGTCTGCAGTGGAGAAAGGATCTCAGTCAAGATTAATTTAATTCGAGTCCTGGGGCTCCCTACATGGAAAGGTAGTGTGGATGAACAGAGAATCTGCGCTGTTACATCTAATTAGGCAAGATTGAGAAGGATGGGCACGAGGTGATTTTGTCATATCCGTTTACCTAGTGAGCAGCTGAGCACTACGTTGTGTAGGAAACCTGTGCAAAAGAATTTATAAGGAGCATTGGGGGCAGAGTCCAAAACCTCACTCCCTGAATTGGCTCCTATGCTGAAAACCAATTTCATCTCTCCTGCCTTCAATGACTGTACAGTGGACAAGGAGCATATTTTCATGATGAGCATGATAAGCATGAGATATGAAGACCTAAAGACACTCAAACAATCTGTAAGAGGTCAAGCAGTGAGAGAAGAGTATGTAGATACAGAAGGCTAGAAGTCCAGACCAGGAGCTAGACAAGAATGTTAAACAGCCTTTGTTAAGTGATACAGTTTACAATTCTTGGTAGGGCTCAGAGGAGGAGGGGGGATTGTTTCCCAGCTCTTTGATATCCAGTCATTTAGCACTGTACTTTGTATGTATGGATTTGCTGTTATGAAGTGTTAACAGGTTTCTGGGAGAGGTGCCATCTGTGACAAAGCTTTTGAGTTTTGATCAGTCCCTTTTATATTTCCTGCTTTGTACTTTGCAGAATCTTAGATGTATTAGTAGTTCATACACAACTCTCCTTTATTAGCTTTTAAAATTTCTTTGTTTTACCATGTTCAGGGTTAGGGGTGTTAAAAGAGTGCAAAGGTGCTACAGATCTTATTAAAAGAAGTGCTTTCAAGGATGTTCAGTATTTTTGCTTTCAGACTGGTGAGACTCTCATACTTTCCTTCTGTGTTCTGTTTTGCAATTTTCTGAGAGCTGGTGGCCATTCTTCTGGTGAAACATGTTTAACCTAAGGGGCTTTCTGATCAAGTCCTTGTCAATAGTTGCTGTTACCTCTTATTCCAACTGGTGATTTCCTTTGGTGCTCAGCTGTCCCGATTATTCTCTAAATGGCATATTTTCCTGGTTTGGACCTGCTGCAGTCTCTGTAGATCCTCATTAGTTTATAAAAACTTTCCATTTATTCTTTGCTGGAACATTTACCAGGATCAGAGTTGAGACATTTAAGCAGGTCACAGAAGCTCTCTTAGGGCAAGCGGCTTGCTTAGCCTTTTTTGTGAGTGCATGTCACTGACTTCAGTGATGCTTGGTGTAGAGAGTATCATGACAGTAAAAAGGTCTCTGGTTTGGAATAGTTGTCATTTCTGCAAAACAGGCTTTGTGCAGGGAACCCTACAAAGCTTGGGGAATGGAACTGCAGACTTAGTGACCTTGAAACAAGCTGCTGTTGCCTGACCATACCATGGAGATCAACCACACCCAGAACACATCTAGCAGTGCCCTCTTACATTTCCCTCAAGGAAACCATATCCCAAGGAAAATAATCAAAGTCCTTGAGGTTGTGTTTTCATGCCCTAGTGTCGAAAAATCACGAGATATGACTACAAATCCTGAGGCTTAAAGGACAATAATAACAATTTTGAAGCTTGTTAATTTGCCTTTTGGTTCTTTAGATTTTAAGGTGCAGTTTGAAAACACAATGAAGCTCCTTCTGATAAGGACTAGTAACTTCCCTTTTAAATAAAGAAGACGTGAAATTCTCATAATCCACAAGTATCTGGACTCCAGTGGGGGTGGGGGAAGGTTGGAGAGATAAAGAAAAAATGCTGTGAATTTTGCAATAAAATTGCAAGACTTGGCTACACTGATACTGTTAGTGTGAAATGGAGCAGGTTTCCTTGCTTTCTGGCATAGCGGATATACAGATCTGAAGTGGTGCAGCATTTCGTGAGAGTCCATGCAACTGCTCTCTCCTGGGCCTACCCTGAACATACTTTTCTCACTCCCCCTCTCCTCTCTGGCTGGTGTGGCAGGAGCCACTGATTCTGCTTCAATCAATTTGAAACAAAAGCCCCTGTGTATTTCAAATTGTAAAGTTCAGCCATTTGCGCATCTTCTGGATATTACTGCTGATTCTTCACTATGGACCTAATTTAAATCCCAAGTCAATAGGGAGAATTGCCATTAACTTCACTGGGCTTTAGATCATGCCCAAGACTATTATTTCAAAAGAAGGTCTTTTATCTCTTCAACAGCACAGCCTTGCAGTTAAATTGCTTCCCTACATCAGAGAGATGAGGGGTGGAAAACCAGGCCCACTGACAACTACAGAGCAGTCTGCAAACTTACCTGGAATCTGTGGAAGTCTGCAGGTTTGAAATCATTAGGTGAACAGCCACACCAGTCCACAATGTGTTTGTACTGACATTTGCAGCCCAGTTTACGGTTCCAGTTAGTGATCCGCAAGTTGTTGTCCACCATGGAATCACAGTAAAGGCTATTTTCCAGGACAGTATGAAAGAACGACTGCAAAACAGGTAACAAAGTTTGATAACTTTTAGCTCCTCAGACTTGCATTCTCATTATCTTAGTTAGCTCAGAAAATCAGCCCACTAGCCTGAACCTTGACCCACACATGGCTCAGCTTCTTTACAAGGAGGAGGTAATTTCTCCTGTAGCTTTGTCACGATTCCTTCTGTACAGCGTGAACAGGTTAGCATTGCATACCTGCTGCCAAACAGGAACAGAGTATGGGGGGAAGCAGGGTACAAGAGACTTATAGGGCACCAGAATGATTGTAATTTAGATTTCTGGGACAACTAGCTTTGTGATCCTGAAGCTGAAAGGCACCGTCATTACTATGCTGCATTTATTTCAGCTGTATGAGCCATTCCAGTGCAAAAAAACAAAACATTTTGTCTTCTGTAAGTTACTTTCTGGTTTACTGGGCTCAAGACTATTATCTTTAGAGGCATGGGGATGGTAAATTTCAATGTATTTTCTAGGATGATTTTCAAACTGCCTCTCTCACAATGGTTATTGATGAAAAAATAAACAGGTTCATAGTCAATTCTTCTGTTAGTCTGCCTACCCTGAGTACCAAAGATTACTTGTAATGAGCTGCTAGTTGAATGACCTAACACTGAAATATACAATTCACCCCAGGCACCAGGAAGACATTATGTCTCCTGCAATTATGTCTGAAATCATAAGTCTTTATTTGCTGACTCAAGGCAGCAAGGAATTCCTATTGGGCCACCCCAATTATATCACCATAATTTCAGCTATTACATTAATCATGTGTAATGGGGACAAATGTAGCAGGTTACCAGGTCAGCAAAGGCAGAATGATTTTAGAAGCTTAGACCTGTACCCAGCAGAGAAAACCTCATGGAGGGAAGCAGCAGAACAGGATCAAATTTAGCTATGCAAAAGATGATTTCAGAAGCAGTGACTTCTGTTTAAAATCAACTATAGAACAGTCTATAAATAAATGGCATAGCATTAACATGGCTGGCCCCCAAATAATCCCCCTACCCTTTTTTAATGTTAAATGACAGCTCAGTGAATATGGATTTTATGCTTGAATTGTCTGGTTAAACCCATAAAGGCATACATTTTCATTCAAGCGAGAATAAAAAAGCTACCCAATTACCCATTGCCCTGTGTCCTTTCATAATGATACAGAAATTCTCTGCAAGATAATGGATGAAAAGGTTATCAGAGTGGAGCAGAAGGGTGATTTTTAGCAGGAATAGGATTAAAGAGATCTTATTTAACATGTGTGTAGAATAAGAAACTCTATCAAACTATGGCAATCACTGTGCTACATTGAATGATTATTATCCTAAATTTTAAAATCTGGTCAGTCCATCTATCAAACATGCAGAGGCTGCCACTGAAGAGGGAGGTATCTTTAAAAGACAGTCATCAGGTCAATGTTCATACTTTGGGAAAAGGGCCTGACACCCAGGGTAACAATATACCTGCCAGCACAGGTGTAGAACAGTCAGTGAACATGTCAGACTGTAGCAAAACCCCCCGTTTTAATTTTTTTTTCTTTTAAAATGCATTCCCTCCCCTTCCCCAACCATTTCTGACTTTTTCTTTCCCTCTCTATTCCCTATAGATAAGTATAAGTGAGCTAAGACAGGATAAGCTCCAGCATTTCACTTTGGTAGCAAGTTGTATTTGTTTTGTTTTTTCTCCTTTATATTGTATAATTATTATGTTTATGTTGATTTTTACTGTTCTATATTACTGTTTTACTGGCACTATATGATTTAGGCCTACATATGTAAGTTAGCATAAGTCATGTCAAGTTTCCATGTTGTTTGTCAAGTAAGTCTCCATCCTGTCCCCAGGCCCAGTTTTGTAACCCATGACTCACACCTACCCCACCTATATAACTTGGTTCTTGAATGAATGGGGATGAATGAGGGTGCTTGAGAGACAAGGGCAGTAGATCTAAAATTAGCTCCCTCTGAATGACCAAACCATCAACACCAATACCTGAACCAACAACCCAGCCATTGGAACCACCCTCAGCATTCAAGAAACAAAAGATGAGGCAACCCACCATGGTGCCAAGGCTGCACATGCTCAGTAAAAACACCTGGAGCCCTCTGGAACAGGACTGACATTGCCTGAACAGGCCCTCCCCATAGGAGATCAGAGGTAGTCTGCCGCATAAAAGGGGCAGTGAAGACTGACTTCTTGGGACGCCCTCTCCATCTGGATCAGCACCATGCCACACTACCTATCCACCCAGAGGCCCTGCCGGTGACCCCCCTCTGGACAACACCTACAGGACAAGGACTCCTTTTCAGTCTGGATAGGTAGCTATCATCCCCCACCCCCTCTTCAACCAAGGACTTGGATTCTGCTTCTCTTCCCCACCTGGACTCCAGCCCTTCCACTGAGTCTCTTTCTCCTGCTGCCATTGTGAGTGCTTGTGTGTGTGTGTGTGTGTGTGTGTGTATGTACGTGTGAACCAATAACTTCATGGGGCTGTGTAGTGTGTTGTCTGTTTAATACAACTGTTATTTGGACCCCTAAGTTGGGTTTTACTTTGCTATGGTTTGGCCCTGCTCCAATCTCTGCTCCTCGCCCCTCTAACTTGACTCATTTCTCCCTCTTCTGCTCCTGGCTCACTGCCACCTCCAACACCTGTGCTGAGCTCCTTTCTGCCTCCAAACCCCCTGTTTCATTGCCATTGTCTTATCCCCACTGCCTTTTCCTTTTTCCCTGAGCAACCAGGTTTCTGCCTCAGTTTCTTTCCTGGCTGTCTCCTCCTTGCCGCCATTTATCTGCCCCCCCCAATAGTTTAGCTGTCTGCCTCAGTTTCCAGCCCCAGTCTACCTTAAGTAACCCCAAGCCTCAGTTCCTCAGCCAGCTTCTCTGTAGTCCACTGGCTCTAATCCCAGTTCTGGCAACTTTCACTCCCTACACTTTAACTCTCTCTCTCTCAGCTAAACCTTCCCCCAAGTATCCCAGGTACCCCAAGCACACACATACACACTGTACCATCAAAGTTAGGACCTTACCTATGTGTATATGTAGGTGGGTTGTATGTGTGTGAACTGGTGAGTGTGTGTGTATATATGTATGTCATTGTGGGCATGATATACGAATTAGTGATCTGTGTCTAACTTCTGGGGCGTATAGTATATGTGCTTGAACTGGTGATAGGTATGCATGTGCCTAGGCTGGTTTGGATGTGTATGTGCCTGAGCTGGTAGTGTGTGTGTGTATGCACCTAATTGATTTGTATGTTTGTATATGTGCAATTGTGTCGCACCCTCCTGTCTAACAGCACAATATTGAGAATCCTGAGAGTTGGCCTGACCCCACAGGGCAACAAGGCTATGGCTCTACTTGAAGATAATGCACCTTCTCCTGACAAAATGCTGTACATTAGACTTAAACAAATTCTAGTCTCCACTCCATTCTTGCATCAATTACAGCTGGAGTGATTTCTGAATAATCTAAATTATTTGTGACTGTGCCTTCCAGCTGAGTTTTGAATAGAACAATAAACCTTTGTTGGCCAATTTATATATTTTGTTTTAGTACAAAGTGTTGGATGATGTGAGGAAAGCTCCTTAGGAAAACAAGTCTCTGTCCCTAATAATTTTGGAAAATGGAAAAACATGTATATACACAATAATCTTGAAATTTGATTAATCTGTAATAATCTTTAAGTGGCTTAAACCCTTAAAAATAAAACAAAGAGTTACAACATTAAAAACCTTAATTATAATCACAATAAAATTACTTTCTCCTGTGCATACTGGGCCTGGTCTAAAGTTCTCTGGCGTCAATGCAAACACTTGATGACTTCAGTGATCTTTGGGTGGGGCCTACAAGTGACAACTTTTGAAGACAGGGACTTCTTGTGGACTGACGCACCTCAGCAGGAAGCAATGTGTAAGAGTAAAACCTCTTCATCTTCATCACCAGATCGTCATCGGAGAAAATGACATACTCCACAAACTTCCTGTTCAGTAGGAACCAGTCTGATCCTCCATCTACAGTGATTCCTTCTGGGATTTTCCGGTCTCCAAGGCGCCACATGTGAGTATCACATTCCAGGAAAAGCCTATCCAGACCCTGTTTTCTAATAAACCTAGGGGGAAGAAAGGGAAGCATTAAAAGTTAATTGATGCTGCTGTCTTATCACTAGCCCTAAAAGTAAAGATCATTTTACCAGCATATAGGGAAAAGGTCAGTATTAGGTTAACTTTCCATTTATAAATAGTATATAAAGAGTTAGTGAATAACTAATAGCTATTTAAATAAACAATTAATCAATTATATATAGCTATAGATTGCAAATGTCAATATATAGCTTACAAACAGTTTGAACACCTTCTGACAGTGTCCTTATAAGCATCCAAAGCATGAGTTACTCATTTATAAAACATGCTCACACTATTTGCTAATCCCTTGTAAAATACTTGTGAACTGTTTCATATAAAGTGGAACTAAATAAAAAAACCCCTAAGTTCTGATTTTAAAATTTAACTGATATCCACTGATACAACAATTTTAAAATTTAACTGATATCCACTGTATATCTTTGAAAGCAATCAAACACTTTAAAAAACAAGCTTTTGAGACTATCAAAATAATCATTTTCCTACTGAAGAATGATTTTTATCAGGCACATGCAATTATAAAAAAGAAGAGTAGTATTTAATAGCTCTTTGTTACAGCTTGAGTATAATCCATTCCATTTTCAAGTCTAGAGTGCAAAATACCACGTGTTCTTTTCTTTGTTTGTTGCTGAATCATAGATAATGAAAGCAACGGTAGAACTGAAATGTTTCATAGATTCATAGATGCTAGGGTCGGAAGGGACCTCAATAGATCATCGAGTCCGACCCCCTGCATAAGCAGGAAAGAGTGCTGGGTCTAGATGACCCCAGCCAGATGCCTATCTAACCTCCTCTTGAAGACCCCCAGGGTAGGGGAGAGCGCCACCTCCCTTGGGAGCCCGTTCCAGACCTTGGCCACTCTAACTGTGAAGAAGTTCTTCCTAATGTCTAGTCTAAATCTGCTCTCTGCTAGCTTGTGGCCATTATTTCTTGTAACCCCCAGGGGCGCCTTGGTGAATAAAACCTCACCAATTCCCTTCTGTGCCCTCATGATTAACTTATAGGCAGCCACAAGGTCGCCTCTCAACCTTCTCTTGTGGAGGCTGAAGAGGTCCAGGTGCCCCAGTCTCTCCTCATAGGGCTTGGCCTGCAAGCCCTTAACCATACGAGTGGCCCTTCTCTGGACCCTCTCCAGGTTATCCACATCCCTCTTGAAGTGTGGCGCTTAAAACTGCACGCAGTACTCCAACTGCGGTCTGACCAGCCCCCGATAGAGGGGAAGTATCACCTCCTTGGATCTATTCGTCATGCATCTGCTGATACACGATAAAGTGCCATTAGCTTTTCTGATGGCTTTGTCACACTGCCGACTCATGTTCATCTTGGAGTCCACTAGGACTCCAAGATCCCTTTCCGCTTCCGTTCCACCAAGCAGGTCATTCCCTAGGCAGTAGGTATGCTGGACATTTTTCCTACCTAGGTGCAGCACTTTGCATTTCTCCTTGTTGAATTGCATTCTGTTGTTTTCCACCCATACGTCCAACCTGTCCAGCTCTGCTTGTAGTTGTTCCCTGCCCTCCAGTGTGTTCACTTCTCACTACAGTTTTGTGTCATCCACAAACTTGGACAGAGTACACTTCACTCCCTTGTCCAAGTCGCTGATGAAGATATTGAAGAGTATCGGTCCAAGGACCGAGCCCTGCGGGACCCCACTGCCCACACCCTTCCAGGTCGAGACCGACCCATCCACTATGACTCTCTGGGTGTGACCCTCTAGCCAATTCGCCACCCACCGGACTGTGCAGTCATCCAAGTCACAGCCTGTCAACTTGTTCACCAGTATGGTGTGGGATACCGTATCAAAGGCCTTCCTGAAGTCTAAGTATACGACATCAACCCCTACTCCTGCGTTCAGGTGTTTTGTAACCTGGTCATAAAAAGAGACTGGATTAGTCAGGCATGATCTACCTGCTACGAACCTGTGCTGGTTTCCCCTCAGCATAATTTTTCCTGCCAGGCTCTCGCAAATGTGAGCCTTGATAATTTTTTTGAAGACTTTGCCTAGGATGGAGGTGAGACTGACTGGCCTATAGTTGCCTGGGTCCTCCTTCCTCCCCTTCTTGAAACTGGGGACCACATTGGCCCTTTTCCAGTCCTCCAGGACCTGTACCGTGCGCCATGAGTGTTCAAATATTACCACCAGTGGCTGTGCAATGACGTCAGCCAGTGCCTTCAGTACCCTCGGATGGAGCTCATCCGGGCCTGCCGACTTAAAGGCATCCAGTTCCTCCAAGTGGCTCTGCACCATCTCAGGGTCTACGCATGGCAGTCTGGTACCTTGCTGCTGCCTCTCTACAATCCCAGTGAGAGCCTTGTCCTGCCCCTCATTTAGGGACACTGAGGCAAAGAACACATGGAGGAGTTCAGCCTTGTCCCCCCTGTCCATCACCAATTGCTTCTGCCCATTTAGTAGGGGTCCTATTCCACCCTGGGCCTTCCTCTTACTCCCTATATATCTAAAAAACAATTTTTTGTTATCCTTTATTGGGATGCCATCCTCAGCTCCATGGTATCTTTGGCCCGTCTAACTGCCTCCCTATAAGTGCGAGCAGAGGAGGTATACTCCTCTTTGGTAATCTCTCCCCGTTTCCACTTTTTATATGCTCCCCTTTTAGTCCGCAGGCTGCCCTGGATTTCTCTGGTCAGCCAAGGAAGCCTCCTGGCCCCTTTCCCTCTTTTTCCTCGCATCGGGATCGTCTCCCTCTGTGCCCAAAGGATCATTTCCTTAAGGCACAGCCACCGTTCCTGGGCTCCCATCTCTTCAAAACTCCTACTTTGCAGTGCGTCCTTGACTAATCGCCTGAGTTCATTGAAATCAGCTTTCCTAAAGTCTAGCACTTTCACCCTACTAGTTACCTTACCCACTCGACGTCTTATGGTGAATTCTATTATTTGATGATCACTGTCCCCCAGGTGACTACCAATCTGTAGGTCCCCTACCATATCATTCCCCGTTGCCAATACCAGGTCCAGTAAGGCATTCCCCCTAGTGGGACCGTGTACCTCCTGCATCAGGTGGAGGTCCTGTATGCAGGATAGGAACGTGCGTGAACAGTGGGACTTTGCTGTCTGTGTCTCCCAGCAGATGTCTGGGTAGTTTAGGTCCCCCATGACTACCGCCTCCTTAGTTTTTATGGTCTGTGAGAGCTGCCTCAGGAGCCCCGAATCTAGTTCTAGTTCTTCTTCATGTTATGGAAACTGATTATTAGAGACCAATGCAACAAGAAAAATAGACTTGGAAAAATCAATCTACATTTGAAAACAGGGTGGATTGGATGCCCACAGGTGCCCACAGGGACTGCCTGATATAGGTTTCTATTTGTCTTCCCATTTTCAGAATTGCTTCCCAGAAAGTAATAGATACTATCTAGAAAGTGGAGCATGAGAAACATGAATTAGCAAATGCAGTAATGTAATTTCAGAAGGAGTACTGTCATTGTTACTGAAAGGCAAATCTCTATTTTCAGTATTTTGGATTGCCTGCCTACTTTCATGAGTAACAAATGTGAGTCATCTGGCTCATCTATACTAACTACTATAAGGTATCAGGCTCTCCTGATACCTTATAGTGGTACTATAAGGTACTTAAACCTAGAGGCCATCAAGACCACTAGGTTTAAGTACAGCAAGCTGCCTGAGTTGTGCTGCAAGTAGCAATTAAAAAAAAAAAAGAAAAAGAAAACCTTTACTGATGGATGACTTCTAGGGCTGTGCGAAGCTTTGGTCCCTGATTCGATTTGGCAGAGATTCGGCCCGATTTGGTAGCCAAATCTCCAAAATGGAACCGAATCAAAGGACCCTTTAATCTCTCTGAATTGATTTGGAAAGATTCAGCAATTCGGACATAGAGACAGCTTTAAATGTTTTTTCTACATACCTCAAGGTACCAGGTGGCTCATGAATGCTGCGATACTGGGGTGCATGTATTATCCCACAGAAGTGCCGGAGACTCCCCAGTGCGTTCAGCAGCAGACCTGGAAGTGGCCCAGAAGTTCACTTCCATGTCCACCAGAAAGCGTGCTGGGCTCCCCTCCCCGTGCCCCCTTGGCTCGGCAACTGGTGCCTCCTGGGTCTGGGGGGGGGGGCACCCAGGACCCTCCCACGGCTGATTGCCGAGCCTGGGGCACATGGGGGGCCCAGCGTGCTCACCAGGGGACCCGGAAGTGGAGACCAGAAGTACCTCCAGTCCACTTCTGTGTTTGCCACAGAGCCTGTGGGGGCCCTCCCACCCCGTGCTCCTTTGGGACTCTCCATCCGCCCCAGCATTGCAGTGTGCACAAGCCATGCCTAGTACCTTGAAGTATGTAGAAAAAACATTTAAAGCTGTGTCTGTGTCCAAATCGCTAATTCTCCGAATCAGCATCAAATCTTCAGATTTGGCTGAATCGAATCAGGGAGAGTGATCCAAATCAACTAATCGAATCACTGTCCCTGATTCGGGCCAAATCTGAATCGAATAGGGCCCATTTTGCACACCCCTAATGACTTTCTACAAAAGGGAACATTTAAATATACCATACTTGCAACAACTTTAAAAAAAAGAGAGGGTTGGTTAAACAGAGAGACAGACAGATAAAATAGGACATTGGCTTTGCCTTAAAAAATTAGCCAAGTGGTGCCAGTCCCCACTGTAATATTGGTAAGTCAAGTCAACGCATTTGGAATGTCGTTTCAAGAAATGCAAGTGGGGTCGGATCAGGGTTGTAGTGAGGATCACAACCAGACCTATGTGAAGTAAGGCTGCGCTATTACACTGGTACTTTTATAAACATTTTTTATCCTGATTTTTTTCCTATAGGAAATAAAGGCTAGGAACAGATGTTCCATTTGTCCCTGGACAAGTTGCATGTCTGTCCTGGAACAGAAATATCCTAGGATTGGCATATACAGACATCACCCTTCTTATCAGGGTCTAGTGAGCAGATGAATGCAGGCCCACTTTTCTTTCATTGATTCATTTATGCAGCCCCAGGATAAACATTCAGATGCACCAGAATAAATTGTTAGTACTTCTTATCTAGTTCTTAGTAGACTACAGTGCTGTTCCAGGATACATTGTTAGTACTTCTTATCCTGAAAACCTTTTTAGGGTTTATTCTAGGGCTATGGATATGACATCTGAATGACTACACTTTGTCTTGGGATAAAATGGTTTATCCCTCAAAAAAATGCAGCATCTCTTTTTGCCAAAGAGAACCTTTTTGCATAATTTCTCTCACATATATATATTATGAAGGAAATCAACAGAAAAAATACAACCCAAAACATTATGAACTACCAAACCTTCTGGAAAACTTGATATTTTCCCAGTTAACAGGCTAACTCCTGGTTTAGCATTCCCTTTCCTAGTCCAAACACTATAGAGAACGTTTTAATGAAGTAACAAACAGAATTATAAAATGCAGCCTGAAATTTTCAAAAGCATTAAAATGGAATTGGGAATCAAGTCTCATTGACATTCAAGCCCAATGTGCACATTTCTGGACCCAATATTAAAAGGGAAAAGAAAACTTTGCCCACTCTAAATAATGCTGAGGAAAATTTGCAGAGAAGGGTTGGAATTTTTATTTCCATGAAGAAGTTTGTAATTTCATGTTCCATTATGAAGAATAATGGAAAAGTCTTGCAATTTTAATGCAGTGCTCTGGAATGTAATCTCCAAATGCAATATTTATGTAGTTATCTACAAATCAAATATTAATGTGCTTTAAAATTTTGTCACTTATTTACTTCTTCCAAAAATAATAAACTGGAAGTACTCATTTAATTATTTTAGGGAAAGGGTGGGATATCACTGAACCAGCTTAATAGGGATTTACAGTCTTGCTCCATGAAACTGTTTCTCTCAACTGCTATCTGTATTAGATTATTGACCTTTGTCATCTTATTATTAAAAAAAAAGAAGATGCTTGACTGTAAGAAAAAACAACGCCCCCAAACCCTCTAAATAGAAAACAAACAATCCCCTAGAAAGGAAAAAATTAAAGCAGTGTCTCCAAATCCAAGACACTTGCAAGCTCTAAAATTAAACAAACTATCATCTTCTTTGTAAGGGGCCAAAGCAATCTAAATGATCATCTAGGGCAGTAGTTTTAATTTTTTTCATTTCCAGACCCCTAAAAAATTTTGAATGGAGGTGTGGACCCCTTTGAATTGTAAGTGTGAGTAGTCACGTACTTTTGATTGATGATTGTCATCTTTCATAGATTTCATAGACATAGTTTGTGGACCCCTTGGGGTCCACACACCACAGGTTAAAAACCAGTGTTCTAGGGTGTTCTACTATCATGTAAAGCTTGCCCTGCCAGATTCATTGCCAGAACGTCCTAGGGAATTGAGCCTTACAGTTTTATTTATAACACAAATGTTTTCCCAATTAGTCAACGGTTTTCTTTTATGCATGTGTAATATTGTGATAATTTGACTTAATGGCCAGAACAAGGGAAGTCTCAGCACATGCAGAGTTCTGGAAAGACATAATTTGCTCCACGGAGCATAAGGTATTTTCACAGTAAACCCCAAATCCAAAATTTTCAGATAAGATTATTACAAGAAAACTCATTCCCTATTCTATTAGGGGAATCACTGGCAATAGGATAATTGTTTTGCTAACTAGTGTTTGTTTAAACCTTCCCAGAAATATGTCACTTCCCAGAAAAGTGCACTGGATGCTTTATTAATCCAAAAAGGAATAACATATTTTTCAGCAGGCTTGTTGCCTATTTGGTTGATATAAATTTGTTCTCTACCTCTTTACTTAATGTCTGTTGCATCTATGTAGAACAATCTATTTATCAGCTTCAAGGGTAAATTTTACTGCAGTTTAACTGTACTGCAGTTAAGGTCACCACCCTTAATTGGGTGGGACAGTCCCAGAGTGGGAACATCAAGTTCTAGTCCTGGGGTGCCTGCCTCCAGGACAGCATTTGTCCAGAATTTGCATTATTGTGCAGGGATCCGGGTTTCCCCTTGCAGGCCCACAGCATTGCAGAATACAGGGGTCTGCTTGGGGCTGCCAGGAGCAGGATGTGCCATGTGCATGTACACACCTGCACACATGCATGTGGCTGGGAATACAGCCAGGCAGTGTGGAGAGCAGCTCTCTGTAGGTAAATTAAGAGGGGGGGCCACATTAAGGTCCCTATGCTGAGGGAGTGGGGCTGGGGGCACTGTCCAGCCAAGGCGGTGCATGGGGCCTGGGGCAAGAAGTGTGACAGAGCCACAAGCAGCTCATGGGGGTGGGGAGAGGGGAGGGCATCTCCTTGCTGCTGCATGTACTCCTGGGGGGGGGGGGGACATGTGCCCCCCAGATTTGTGCACATGGTGGGGGAGGATGCAGGCTGCTGGCTGTGGGCTTGGGGCCCCCCAACCTGCTGCCCTCCTCCCAGGAGCCCTAAGCTGACCGTGCGGGGTGGCAGAAACATGGAGTTGTGCCCTTGCTGCTACCAGGCTGGCAGGGGGCATGGAGCTGGTGAGGGGTTCCCAGGGGAAAGGCAGCAAATTGGGGAGCCCCAAGCCTGCAGTGGGCAGCCTGCATCTATCCCTGCTCTGCTTGGCTCTGTTGCGGCTGTGCCACCAGTGGGGAGGAGAGGGGTGGGGAGGGGCATGCAAAAGAGGCAAATATGTGTCCCATCTTTCCAATTTGAAAAGGCGGTCACCCTAACTGCACTAAATTTACAGACTACACTAAATTTACAGCTTGCCATAGTGGCCTTACTTACTTGTGGTTGTTGAAGGGCCAGCTCTGTACAGGGAGAATATCAGTGGCCCACTATGTCTGTAAATGCTCTGGGACCTGTCGGGTCCTAGAAGGCACAGTATGTTCCAGAACTCCTGGAAGTAAATGCTACCCTTTTAGATGGTGCAGTGCATACTGTTAGTAAGCTGAGGCAGCAGAGCTGGCTGGGGCACAGAGCATGGGACTATATATGCATGAGAAAAAGGTGGATCATGGCTTTGTCTTTTCCTGGTCCTTTGCTGGGGAAGACTAGGGTCACTGACAGCTCTAGGCAGGAGCAGTGCTGATCCCTGGGGAGTACCCGGGACCATGCATTTGCTTGAAGAGTGTGTGTGATGGTGTGTGGTGTGGGGAAGGTACCACTCTGGACTAAATGGTACTCTTTTGAAATACTATAATGTATTAAGCACATGCTAGCTACAGAATATGGGCAGTTAATACACAGGTAATGGCAACTTCTCCCATTCCTTTGCCTCTTCTAGGGTTTTACACAATCTAGAGAACAATTTCCAGATGAAGATGAAAAATTGGTTTAGCCACAAGACTTCTCTAGTCTTAGCCAAAGCAGACAGCTTCAGTTGCTCTGCAGTAGGCCTGTACGAGTAGGCAGCTATTCAATCCGGCTTTGGATCCAGACGCTTTGGATGCCAGTGATCTGATCTGGAGCTCTGGACCAGATTCCCGCTTCGATATGGCTGAAGCAGCTCCAAAGCTTCAGAGCCACCTCAGAGATCCGGCCATAGGTTATAATGGGGAATCAATGAAATATCTATAACTTTGTTGTTTTTTTGTCTCATTTGGATGAAATTTGTGGGGTGGTAGCCTCTGCTGAGAGCATGAAGCCTACCAAGTTTCAAGAAGATTGATGCAGGAGCTTGGGGGGAACTGTACTCTAAATTCTTGAAACCAAAAATCATGTCATGTGTATGTGTTAAGCCACAGTGGGGTGAAAACTGCAGGGGTAGTAGCCCTTGGTGAGGCCACAAATCCTGCCAAGTTTCAAGATGATAGGTGCAGGGGTTTGAGGGAACTGCACCTCAAGCTGCTGATAGGCAAAACTCGTGACATAGATGACCCTGTGGGTGCTAAGGCGCAGCGGGCTGAAAACTGCAGGGGTGGTGGCCCCTGGTGAGGTCACAAAGCCTGACAAGTTTCAAGGAGATAAGTGCAGGGATTTGGGGGAAACTGCACCTCAAGCTGTGGACAAGCAAAACTCGTGACATGGGTGACAGTATGTGTGTTAAGGTGCAGCGGGGTTAAAGCTTCAGGGATGGTAGCCCCTGCTGCGGCCACAAAGCCTGCAAGCTGTCAAGGAGATAGGTGCAGGGGTTCTGGGGCCCTGCACTTCTAGCTGCTGACAGGAAAAACTCGTGACATGGGTGCTTGTGCAACTTTGTCTGTCTTGGGGCACAGGGGGGGGGGGGGGGGGGAAGGAGGACTACTGCAGGCCTGGCTGCTAAGCTACTGTGTTACCAGTTACCAATCAATCATGATTCACTCAGGGACCAGTTCAATACACAGTACCTAGGTACTACATAACGAGTTAACGAGCATGGATTAACACCTACAAAACCACAGAGGAAGGAGAGGAAATAATCAATACAGACAATCAACTCCCCCAAGACAGACACAGTCAGTTGCACAAGCACCCATGTCATGAGTTTTGTCTGTTAGCAGCTAGAGGTGCAGGGCCCCAGAACCCAGACCCCTGCACTTATCTCTTTGACAGCTGGCAGGCTTCGTGGCTGCAGCAGGGGCTAGCAGGCCTGCAGCTGTCACCCTGCTGTGCCTTAACACACAGTGTTACCCATGTCACAAGTTTTGCTTGTCTGCAGCTTGAGGTGCAGTTTTCCCCAAATCCCTGCACTTATCTCCTTGACAGCTGGCAGGCTTTGTGGCCTGGGCAGGGGCCACCACCCTTGCAGTTTTCACCCCCCTGTAGTGTAACACATACACATGACATGAGTTTTGCTTTCAAGAATTTGGGGTGCAGTTCCCCCTGAACCCCTGCACCAATCTTCTTGAAGCTTGGCAAGCTTCATTCTCTCAGCAGAGGCTACCATCCCTGCATGTTTTATCCAAATCAGACAAAAAACAACAAAGTTATAGATATTTAATTGATTCCCCATTATACCCTATGGCTGGATCTCTGAAGAGGCTCTGAACTGCTTCAGAAGCTCCGAACCGCTTCGGAAAGCCTAACAAAGCCAGAGCTTCAATCCAGACATGCTGCTTCGGATGCCGAAGCATCCAAAGCTTCTCTGGATCTGAAGCGCAGCCTTAAGCCTCGCACAGTCCTACTCTCCAGCATATTGAACGTGAATGCTCAGACACCTATGACTGCAGCAATCCAGACTCCAGATATTCACAAACAGACTTGCCATGGCAATGATGCAGTTATCAGATAACATAACCTGCCATTTTCTTCAAGAGTATGTGTATCCTGGGTGTGGCAGTATAATGTGATCTAAAAGTTATCAAGTGATGGAAATGAAGATGCTCAGCATTCAGGGAAGTTGGTGAGGCAGGGTATAGAGCAGGGGTGGGCAAAATGCAGCCCAAGGGCCAGATGCAGCCTGCCAGGCCATTCTATCCGGTCTGCAGGGCCCCTAAAAAAATCTAGAAAATTAATATTTATCTGCCCTGGGCTGCCTGTCATGTGGCCCTCGATGGCTTGCCAAAACTCAGTAAGCGTCCCTCTGCCCAAAATAATCACCTGCCCCTGGTATAGAGTCAGCCAGGAGAAAGTACCGGTGAAAATAAGATTCAAGAAATAAGATGGGGTTTTACCTTATTGTACAGATTCTTCCACCTAGGATGATTGGTTTTAGTTCACCATTAATTTTAACTCCCTATAAATTAACAAATGAGCTTCTATTTTCCCTAAAAATGTATGGATTTGCATTTTAAAAATCTGATGAAATTAAAGATATGTTGAGCCTAATTTCACAAGTGTCCAATTCTGTGGTGTAACCTTTTGGTGTGGGCACACATGGGCATCTGCATATCTAATGGACTGCACCCACAAGTCAAGCAGGTGGACATGTAAATGCTGCCATTTACACCCACAATTACCTGCAGCTGCAACCTCAGAATTTATCAGACTGAAGGCTGGATTGAGGTTTTCATAAACTTGACCTATTACATTTATACTTTGTTAAACTATCCCAAATCCCAACTTTTAGTACATCCATAGCTTCTGTTTTGGGAGACTGACTACATGTTGTTTGTGCTCAGATCTAGAGAAATCAAGAGTTACAGTGTGTCTTGGAGACTCCGCTCTCACTTTGCCACATCTGTAGATATTAACAAATACATTTCAGATGCGTTTATTGCATTACAAAGCAAACCTTTAAGGTCAATGTAAATCCTTTACCCCATTATTATTTTTGGATGATTCATCCCAAACTACTCAGTCCAAGTTGCTCTCCTGACCTCAAAAGTTTAATATAGCACTTGACCGTCACAAGACAAAAAAACCCCAAATGGTCAATCGCTAAGAGATGCAAAGCCACTTAAACTGCTGTATCACAACTTGAAACCTCATTAGTAGATTGATGGGTTTGCAGCAGATCCTAACTCATTCCCAAATGCTAATGGCATAGAACAATCCTTACTGAGCCAAATGACACACTAATGTCAGAAAGCACTCAAAAGTAGGGGTGCACCGATAAAGATTTTCTTGAACAATACCAATAGCTGATTATGAACCAGCTATATCTGCCGATACCAATCCAATAGCTGATTTACAGGAATGCAGCCAGGCAACTTGGAGAGCAGTGTCTTGCTGGTCTGTCTGTCAGGGGGGCAGGGGCACAGAGAGGGAAGGAGCATGGGGGGCAGTTCAAGACCCCCAAGGGGAGTGGGGCAGGGGCATAAGTTGGCCATTTTTAGACCCCATCTAACTGTCTTGAGCTTCTGTACAGTTCAGTACAGTGCAGCCACTGGCCCCAGCACCGGGGCTGTGCTTTTCCCACCTGCCCCCCTGGCACAAGGTTATTTTTAGCCACTCAGCCCCTTGTTTCACCCCCAGATGAACAATCCCCTTTCCCCCCACCCCACCCCACCAAATCCCCCATCCAACAAAAGCAATGCTAGTTTTATCAGCATTTGTCAATTCTAGGAGCTGAGGAAGTAGGTCCCAGTGGGGAAGAGGCAGGAGGGATAGGGGGTAGGTTAGCTGGCAGTGGGGATGGGGGGGAGGGCTAAAAATAGCTCCTGGTCCTGGGAGAGAGCTAGCTCCCCATTCCTCAAAGGCCCCCTGTAGACCTTGAGAGCCCCCCTGATCCCGCAAATCCCTCCCAGACCCCAGCAATTCACTGCAAACCCCACCTGCTCCTCAGTGCCCTGCAGATCCTGCTTGGTTCCCCAATCTCCCCCACAGATGCCACCTGCCCCAATCCCCCCCACAGACCTCACCTGTCCCCTGATCCCCCCTGCAGACCCTGCCAGCCCTCCTGATCCCTCCCATGGATCCCTCCTGCCCTCCAATCCCCACCACAGACCCCACCTGCCTCCTGACCCCTCCATGGAATCCCCCCACCCCTTCCATCTCAGCTTACTTTAGGCTGGGTGGCCATTTTTAACTTGATCTAATGTCTCCCTAAACTCCTTGAATGTCTGTACCCAGGCCTAAATGTTAAATGTAAACATTTAAATTAACACATTTAATTGAAGAAAGCTAACAGCAAAACTCTCAACAAAAGCCTGGACCACAACAACCTCTTCTTCAGAGAAAAAACCCATGCGGTCCTTAATATTCAACACCACCCAAGAAAATCTAGTTCTCGTGTATTTAACTCAGTAACTCTCCTACTAAATGTATAGTTGGGACATTAAAGAGACATAGTAGGCTTTTATAAAAAAAGGAGCATTTCTATCTTAAATGCTTTTATCTAAAATTGATACAAGTGACAACTACAACTGAAATAAAATTAAAACAAAATATTTCCTGTCTTTTCCTTTGAGTGTTTAACAGTGCTTTTTGTATAGCTTGCTGCACTGTTTTTCTGCACTAGGCAGTTATTGTTCTTCTTTAAAGTTCTTTTAAAGTATTATTAATAAATCAGCATGTGAATAATTATATACGAGTATTATTACACATCTACATACTATTTTTCATATGAAGATAGCTGACATAGGTAGTGAATTTCACGCATTTGTAATTTACCAGTGTCTAACTTTTCACTTAACTTTTTACCTTTAACTCAAAACAAGAAAGGTGTGGATTCCTGAAAGTTTTTATGGTACATCAGATATAGACAGTTTCTAATTTACATGTTTTCAAAGCGTACCAATAAACTTTCCCACAAATATAACAAAGTTATCAGAGAGCAAAGCTTTTTGTAAGTTTATCACAAAAATGTCCTTGGCTTGAAAGGGTATTTTTTTTAACAGAAAAGACAGTTTCCTTTTCTGAAACGTTTCCTGTTTCTGGCCTCTTGCCTAGAAAGCTTACTGCTCAGATTTCATTGTTATCCAGATGTGCGTATCTACCAAGACCTCATTATCATTATTCACTACACAACAGTGACAACTAGGAACAAAAAGTTAAAAAGATACACTGGAGAAACAATTCATCACAAGCCAAAAAGCCAGTGTCAAAAACTAGAATACTAGGAGCCAGGCTAATACCACAATGAAATATTTGTCGGTGATTAAACAAAACCCACATATCTGCTTTGATTGTATCTGCAGGCAGCTCCTTTAATTTACTCTTGATGAATACACATAGAAGCCAGCTCATTTTAGTGAGAAAGTGTGGCTAATACTGGTGTGTGTATACATTCACCTGAGTCTGCCTGCCAGAAATGTTTTACACATTCATCTTGAAACCATTAAGTCGGAATCAACCAGTTAGAAAGAAGTAAATAATGCCTTGTGGTTTAGGTGACCAAGCAAGGAGAAAAAATAATAAACTGTAAATGTTCAAAACAGTAGTCACGGCCAATAGTTTGGAAGCAGTCTCTAGGCTGCAGCAGATCTCCATAAAACATTCACTGAATAATTCTGTATAATAAGCAAATACATAAAAATGTAAATCTCTACAGCTCAAGAAATCACAATCACTGCATAAGGGAAAAACACTGGCCCTGTTAAAATCAATAACAAACTCCTTTTGACTGCAATGAGGCCGTGATATTACTCATTGGTCCCTATATTTGGCTCAGTTCTAAAAAGGGATACATGGATTTTACAAATGTGAAATAAATTATCAATAACTAATTCAATTTTAGTTTCAACTTTGTGCCAAATATGATTTGCTTTCACATGCATACAGTTTGGTAATGTGTTTCTCAAGACCATTTTTGTTGTTCTGAAATCATCCAGTTAACCTTTTTCCTTTTTTTTTTCTATAAATGGAGTACAAGTTAGAGAAGGGGAACAATGTCAGAAAGAAATAGTACCTACTTAGCCTGTCAAGATTAGGAAGAGTTCCTCCTGGTATGATAGGCAATTGGGTGTGAAAAAATTGCAGAATTCAGATTTCCTGCTGTTTCAAAAGACTATGAAAAAACTTGCAGTACAGATAAAAAAGACAGAACAAAAAAAGGTGGAAGAACGAGGAAGGAATGTTATCCACTTTATCATATGTCTGAACTGTGGCATCCTGAATGTAGTCTTTACAAGGTTAAAAATGGATTTTTTATCTCACTTTAATTCCTGTGCTCAGAAGGAAATATTGCAAATAGAACACTATCCTAGCAATCATAGTCCCTTAAGGTTTAACACCAGTAGCACAAACATCAACAAAATGATATAGTTGGTATGGAGTGTATTTTTCCCATAGATTTTCTATATTGAGATAAGGGATTTCGCATGCAAAGCCAAAACTGAAAGTAAACAAACAAACAATCATTTTAGCGCTAATGCATAAAAGTCGAATGTGACCTTAAGAAAAAAATTTTTTTTTTGTCATTATTACTGTTCATGGTTCAGTAGATCCCACGATGTGCTAGTGTGACAGCTGACCTCTTGACTAACACACAATAGGCTAACTGTGGATCTCCAGTGCCACAATGTGAACCCAAGAACCAAGGCACTGTGGCTGGGGGCTGTGACAATCACGACTTCCATGGAGTGACACAGAGGGACACTTGCAGTACACACTCACCATTGGCTTACAGTAGGCACTATTCACACACTATAACTTACAAATATATGGCAGGACTGAACCAAACTTCCAGATATAAAACATACCAGAACTCTGGAGACACTTGGATCTGAGCTGCGTGGTTTGGGGTCACCTTGGCTTATACAGATTTAGACATCAACTATCAAAAAGTTAATATGATGTCACAAATACAGCTTTTAAAACTTCATGGCAGAGTAAAGCAGGCATCAAAAATGACATGGGAAGAGACACACATTTGGTTAAAAAGAAATATAGTACTTCTGATACTGCACTGTCAACTCCAAGAGTTTAAAAATTATGAAGCAGGCTGCGAAAAGTCATGAGAGCAGCTTAAAAAATAACAAGACTTAAAATAATAAATTCTGAATTTATTTTACTCATTTTTTCTGCTTCTTACATAAGAACTGCATTACTGGGTCAGACTAATGGTCCACCTAGCCCAATACTCTATCTCCAATAGTGGGAAGTAGTAGAGAGCATATGAATCAGGTATGTTTAGACAGATCCAGTCCCTGTCATCAACCTTGATTGGTTTAGGAGTGTATTTGGGTTTAGGGATGTACTTAAGCGTACAGTGTCTCATTTTAAGACTTTTTCACTGCAGAAGCAATGGCTAGAAACTTACTTTTTATTTTAAATTAAAACTGAGTTTCTAAATGATCGCTTGATATCCAAAGCTGTGGCTAATACTAATAATGGTAAGAGGATTTTTTTTTGTCTGAGCAAAGAGGACAGACATACAGGATCTGGATTAAGTGAAGCAGCAATGCATATTGAGCAAAGCTGCTCAAGTAGAAGGCAAGGAAGGGAACATATCAAGCTACGTTTAATAAGATTTAAGAAAACAACAAAAAAACTATTTCTAGAAAATAAATCAAGGATTCATGCAGTTATAGGGGTTAAGTTTGAAAGTTTCTACTAAGGAAGTTCTTTAGAATAACTGATATAGCTTTTTAAAAAAATGACTAATACTTCTTTTGAGGCAGATGGGTGCAGTGGCAGGAAATTAATTATTACAAGTTACCTATATTTAGAAAATGTAATATTGCTTTGCCAGCCAATTTTGATGAGACTAAGCTGGAGAAAAATACAAAACAAAAATAAAAAAAAAGCAAAGATAGCCTTCTAAAAACATACTATTCAAACTTGATAGAGTAAAACCCACTGTGAGGTAAATCATCACCATCTTGACACAGCTAATATAATTGGATTAAGTGAAAACTTAAACACCAATAAATGCTCAAGTTTAAAATATGTAAGACAGAAAGTGAAATCTGCTTGAATAATCTCTCAGCATCAAGTATAATAATGCATAGCAACCAGATACAAAGCATTCCTCAAGTTAAGCAGGTTGGTAACGATAAATTAAAGAAGAGGTTTGTTGGGTGCACTTTTTAACCACCCATATTGCCATGGTTGTTCCTATCATATGGAAACAGTTGCATGTTTATTGAGGAAATGGGTTTTGGACAGACATTTGGGCCAATGCCACGAAAGTCAGGACATGAAAGGTTTGGCTAGTTTTCATTAATTAAAAGCAAAACTGCTTGGTAATGTATAGTTCTTGCTTGGTTTCTTCAGAGTTGCAAATGTATTTCGTTATGCAAACAGTAGAGCCACATAGCTCTTCTCATTCAATGACATCTTTACTGTAATAAAATATCCACAGAGAGTACGATATCCTGTAATGAATGTTATTGAGGACTGATCAATACTCATCTTTAGTCTGTTTGTTATAAAAAAAAAGTTGTGAGGCTCTATTTGGATGTTTCCAGCTGTACAATAGAAGTTTTGTTCACTTTTCCTCCTATACGACATTGATATGTTCCTGCCTTTTCATTGGAATTTATTTAGTATATTCATTTAATTTTGATTGGGAATAAGCTTTGAGAAGGGTTTTGCTCTTCCTTTGCCACACTATTTTCGAAGTATTTTATTTTTTAGCATCTGGGAATCTCTTTGTCAAAGGTGAGAAGGTCTTGGACAGCCTAACAGCGCTAACGTTTTAATGATGACAGTCAGGGAGCAAATGTTCTCTCATTAAGGGGGAAACCCTCCCCACCACCAATCCTCAATAGCATTTTTTTAAAAAAACATTGGAATCTGCCACAGCTTTTTGTATTTGCATTAGGGCTCCTACTAGAGCTTATGCTGGTGCAGTTTAATTGGCAGCAATGATTCCTTAAATTCCCTGGTGTATGCATGGCTTTAGGGGCCCCTTCCAAGTCTTTCTTGTAGGTTTTTCTCCACTGCTTTTTCCTTAAGAGATGTTTTCAAGAACGCAGAAGCAAGAACAAAAAAGTAAGAACTTCCTCTCATGCTGAAGTAGCTCACAAGTCCAACCTTGAGATTGCAGCAGTCAGAAATAAACAAAATGGGAAGAAAATGGCAATGACAAAAATTAATTATTAATGCTGCATACACAGCGCACTGTGAATGTACCACAGAGACTGGTTCAGTTCTAAAGAAATCCCAATCTTTGCCGTGCACCTAATTTCCACTGCATGGATTTATCTATATTAGCCTTCTCCTTTCACATCTCAGAGCAGTGCAGCTCTAGGACGTAGGGTAGAGAGCTGTCAGCACAATGTCATGTAAATGACATAGCACCAACAGCCCAGTCCTCTCTAGCCCTCCTGTTGCAGCTGCCACTGGTGAACCACAAAGACTACCAGCTCTATTAGGAAATTTCAAGGGAAGTGTGTTGTACAGAA
Organism: Alligator mississippiensis; assembly: GCF_030867095.1. Classification (NCBI taxonomy): domain Eukaryota; kingdom Metazoa; phylum Chordata; order Crocodylia; family Alligatoridae; genus Alligator; species Alligator mississippiensis. Next base: position 44,200,756 of record NC_081836.1, on the reverse strand, counting down.
AATGCCTACATGGCTATTGCAGTGACAGATCATTTTTACTATTTATCTACATCAGTGGTCCTCGACCGTTTTTTTCGTGGACCACTTGAAAATTGCTGAGGGTCTCAGTGGAACACTTAATAAACTTTTTTTTGTTCTACAAATCAAAGCACACAACACATATTTTAATATCAATAGTCTTACCTTACAAGTACAGATACTCTCGACTGTTCTGCAACCTTCCCGCGGACCACCTGAACGGAGCTCGCAGACCAGTGCTGGTCCGCGGAGCACAGTTTGAGAACCTCTGATCTAGGTGCTTACGTTGTGCTCGTTGTCTTGGAATCTCCTTGCATAGTGATTAAGCCAAGGAAAGAAACCCTGGATCTATGGGATATATTTACCTCTCCATCAGGTCAGATATGAAGCAACTCACCACCATACTGACTTCCAAAGCTGTCAAATCAGATATTAACCTTTATGAGACTCAGTTTACTTATGGATAACATGGGAATGATGCCATTTGTCTTTCTTAAGTTGTTGGACTCAGCTGTTTTATAATGTTTTTCACTGGAGTCCTGAATTTAAAAAAAAACCCTATGAAACACAGAAAATATTGAATTGAATTCTACAAAGAGCTCTTTAGTAGTCTGCACACACGATTTTGTGTAACCTTTTTAGTTTGTCTCTACTATAGTGAACTATTTGCTATGGCAACTTCTTCAGATCAGGTCACCTTCCTGAGTTGGTGACCTATATATTGTTCCTGCCTTCTCCTAAACCAAATGCATTCACCATCCAGCTAAAAAAAATCCCTGGCTTTTTCCCTAGAAAAAGAGCTGCATTACTACTATATCAGAAAGCTACTACAGCAACTACTGTATATCTCTTGCCCCTGTTTGCAGCCTATTTTCCTTTGTGCTGTCCGTTTCTGAACAGTCTTCACAACAGAGTGGAATAAAAAGATACAAGGAGGCAAACTGCCAAGCAGAAGCAGTAAAGATTTTATTGCCCACCCCCCTCCCCCCCCAGCACTTAGCACAAAGCAATAAGGAGTATCTGAAAGTTGGCTGCAAGGTATAAAAATCTGAAATGCACTTGCTTTGCATAAAAAGAAGTGTGTTCCTATTTCAGTTGATATATTGTGTCTGCAACTGTTGGACTATGCTTCCTATGGCCATAAACAGGCCCTTCTAGATGATATATTTTAGAATGATACTGTAGTAAATTAACTGAAATGTGTGGTAGTGTAAAATCTCAGCTAAGCGAGCCATTAAACAAACACAGTGGATCCTCTGCACTAGAAGGAATGTAACTGCCTCAAGCAGCTAAGTGGTTAAAAATATTTTGGCAGCAGGGATAATAAATTGCATTTTATGAGCTGTGCTTAGTGTTGGGTATTAAATGAGTGATTCATAAGCACACTGATATGGCAGCATTTATTGGGTGTTCCATTCTGTGGTCTGCAGGTTAACTGCTCAGAGAGACCTGGGTCTACAGACCAGGTTATGCTGGTTAATACAGTATCTAAGCTGCATGTGCCATACTGGAAAAGGGTGCATTTACTAGTAAAAGAGCCTGATGAGAGTAATGGCCTGTGGGACTGGGCCAAAACAGCTGAACTTCTGGGGAATCTTCCCTGAACCCCAGTGAGTTACAGTGAAGACCTTTGTGGCCAATGAGGACAAGAAGGGACACCTCATGATCTTTAACTTAGCACATTTATGCTAAACAGCTCTAATGGAGTCCCCTGTGCTATCCAGCACTCAGTTGACACACTGGGATGTGTGTGACAGGAGTATGGGCACATAAGACAAAAAGAAATCTATAAAATAATATAGCAAAATGTCAGGGTGCTTTTGGTGAACTCCTTGCATTCTCCCCATAAAATTTTGACTCCTTTCAGATTTACCATCTCCAACCATCACAGTATGTTTCTACTCCTCCCCAAATGACTACTGTAGCAGGGTTTCTAAAAAAATGCCTTTTCCTGTCAGCAAAGATGTCACATTTCACTGTCTTTGTATTTTATAATACATCAGCCAGGTGCTGCCCCTGCCAAAAAAAAAAAAAAAAAAAGAAGGAAAAAAAAGAAGGAAAAGAAAGAAAGAAAAAACAATCTTTTTTGGGTGTTCCAAATTGCAACAGCTTATAAAACTACGTGGTTATTCTTCTGCTTTTAATAGTCTAAGATGCTGAAAAGAGGAGAAAATGTAAGCGCTGCCTACTAAGTGCAATGTAACGACTCTAGCCACTGTATGCAATTTCATTTCATATAGCCAGTTCTCTAAGGAAATAATGCTTCTCCTGCTGAGTTAAGAAGCCATTTTCACCTCCATTCCTTTTCTGAAGCCACTAAAGGAAAAATCAGAGTGATGCACTTTTTAATGACTTTGGCATAACTAAAAGAAAACTTCATTCGATAAAAGGAAGCCTGGTTTCTATCCTTATTTGGCAGTAAAACAAGTACTGATTGTCTACATGACTTGAATACAAATTACATTGTAATTGAGCTATATAAGCACTTTGGTTTTAAGATGGCACTTTTTAATCTCTCTCCCCCTTTCTTTCCACTGTACAGCCCAAAGACCATGATGACTTAAGATTCAGAGAGTATGCAGCTGTTTACAAAGTAGATTAAGTGGTTGAAAAGTTTATGGTGTAGAAACCATTATTCACCCAGGAATTAAAAAAAGTAGCTTGAGGGGTTATAATTTGCTCTAAATGTTTTTTTAAATATTCCATTACTGTATTACCAGCTTCTACTTTAAGGAAATACCTGGAAATACAGGAATTACTATTGGAAATCATAAGAGTGCTCCAACTAGTTCAATCCCTTGTCTCTTAGGGCCTTGTTAAATGTTACACTGTGAGATGCATAAATGTCAATCAGTGCTGGTGCTAGCTCAAGTTTGAGTAGTCATATGTTCAGGAAAGCAGGGGTTGGAGGATTGAAAGGTAAGAATCCCCTCCCCCCCCCCTTTTCTGGGCTCCCCTGATTCCCCCTGCCCCCAGGGCTCCCCCTGCTTACTTGTGGCTGCCTGTCCTGTCTCTCTGTGGAGCAGGCAGGGAAGGGGTCACTTCCACTGCTGGGCTGCTGCTCTTTTCTAGGCTAAGCCTGACCCAGAGAGCAGTGGTGGCTGGGCAGACAGGTTAACCCTTCCCTGACTGCTCCTCAGACAGACAGCACAGGCGGACACAAGTAAATGGGGGCCCAAGGGGTGAAGGAGGAGAAAGAGGTGGGCAATGAGCAGGGATCCGGGGTGCTGGAGAGCAAGGTTCCCACTAAGGTGCACGTGTGCGTGGCTGCGCACAACTAAAAGTGTGGCCGTGCACAGCCTTTTCAAGGCTGCACACCAGGTGAGGCTGGGGCCAGGGAGTGCTCCCCTGCATCAGGGCTGGGGAGTGGAGCACTCCCCCGGAGCCGGAGGAGCCCGCGCCAGTCCCCCGCACCAGCCTCCATCCCTGCCTTGCCTCACTTCAGGGAGTAACTGCTGCCTGCCCCAAGTGAGGCTCTGCCGGCTCTGGGACACTGCTCTGCTCCCCCACTTTGCCTCAGGGAGCGAGGAGGCACGTGGCATCAGGCCCCCAGCCCCCTTCGGTAAGTGTCCCACACTGGACCAAGGCGGCGCACTCGTGGACCGAGGCGGCACACTCGCGGACCGCTGCTCCTTATAGGGAACATTGGTGGAGAGGGACGGAGGGGGAGTGGGTCTGATCTGGGCCAGGTGGGCACAGGTGGTGGGTGGGGTGTTTACATTAAGGTGTAGCCTAGAGTGGCTACATACATCTTAGGGAAGTGGTTCCCAAACTGTGGGCTGCGATCTCAAATGGGGTCGCAACATCAGCGGATGGGGTCAGGACCCGAGGACACTGAATATAATAATTTAAATGGGGTTCTGGGAGTAGAATCTGGATTGTGTAGATAGGATGCCCAACTCAGCCCTTGGCCTTTCTCAAGATGGGAAGGGCCAAGGAAGGACCTGTACTTTATTGATGCCAACATCTTTTATTCGCTATACTCTGATGCCTGTGAAGGAAAGATTCCTTTGACTATGCCCAATGCCCAGCCAACTCCTTTGATGCAACCATTTTGTTCAGAGGAAGTGGAGATAGACTCTATATTATGATATTTTCTTTTGACAAGCCATCTGAGCCTAGGGACTACAGCCCCTGAGACAAAGCCTAGATGCAAAACCAACATCTGCTCTGTAACACGCTGTTTTCTGCTGTTCTATCAGAAGGTAGAAAATTAGGGTTGGATGGGACCTCAGGGGGTCATCTAGTCCAACCCACTGCTTAAAGCAGGACCATCCCCAACTAGATCATCCCGTAAAGGCTCAATCTAGTCTGGTCTTAAAAACCGCCAAGGATGGAGATTCTACAACCTCTCTGGGTAGGCTGTCCTAGTGCTTCACTACCCTCCTAATGAGAAAGTTTTTTCTAATATCTAACCTAAACTTCCCTTGCTGCAACTTGAGTCCATTGCTCCTTGTTCTGATATCTGGCACCACTGAGAACAGTCTACTTTCATTCTCTTTGTAACCACCCTTCCTTATTTCCTTTACCAAGGTGAGATCACAGTCAAAGACATTACATGTCTAATAATAAATCGGAAGGTTAATACTACTAGGCCAGTTGGTCAATTTATACACCTTGGCAAATCAAAGAGGTTGTCTGGAAGGAACCAGTGTGTCAAACCGCAAGATGTCAGCTGAGTTTACTAGCTTAAGCAAGAAGAGGCCATTGCAAACTAGAAGTCCAAGCTGAAAATCTTGACATTAAATATTATTTCCATATGAATATAACAATGTGAAATCAGCCTGGTGTAAGAGAAGATGGCCAAATGCTTTTGAAAAATGCTGGGCAGTGACTGGAATGATGCATAAAAATGCCAAGATTCAGCAGAGTTCAATAACCTTGTTGTCCAGTAAAAAAGATGAAAATATTTGGGGATGTGGTTAGAGTGATGTTAGAGGATCAGGCAACTGTAGGAACTTGTGGAATAAGCTGAGTGAAAGGACTGTTGAGCACTCCTTGAGGAAGTTCCAAAAGGAAAACTTTTGGGACCTAACAACACAGAAGAGATGCATAGAATGGACGGACAAGGATGATGGAGCCTTGTTCTTGCCCTAAATGACATCTCATGGTGCAGGGCAGGATTCAGATTTATACCTCAGGAGTAAAAATAAAGTGTGTGCATGTCACATTAGGTTAAACAGCATTTAATTGTTTATAGATTCAAAAGAAACAGGCGAAATAATAAAATGGGATATTCTTTCTCCAAGGAGAGGATGAGTGGCACATTAGCACATTTTATTATTAAATTAATACCAAATTAGTGTATTTAATTGATCTAAATTGTTCTAGCCTCAACTGAGGTTGGCACCTTAGAACAACTTTTATGCATGAATGTCATAATTCATTAGTTATTTTAGGTAGCCAGTTGCAGTGTTTGAGGATAGTCAGGTGCATTGGAATAGCAGAAAAGCTAAAGAGACTGAATGCATTTCCCTGACCTTTTCCTGTTCCTGTTCCAATTTAACTCTGCTGTCTGTCAGGCCTGCCAGCCGGAGCTTTGCCTGTCAATCATAGTGAAGTTTTGCTTTTCCAAACCTGAAGATCTGCTGTGAAAACTGTTGATGTTTTTGACTCTTGTTTTCATGTAATTTACTCACAACGATATTCTGGCACGACAGGCAGCACAACTGCTGCATGCACAAGACCCAGAATGATCAGGATGATATACAATTCATCAAACAAGGGCAAAATGGAGGCAACGAGGCTACTGGCTAGAGCAGGAGCAGACTGAAAATCAGGAGAGTGAGGCTCTATTCTGAGCACATCCACTGACTGGATATTTGACTGGATGTGCCACTTTCTGTCTTGTTATGATTTGCCATCTGAACTGTGTCCAGTTTGCCAGACACCTTGCAGAACTCAGCGAAGGTCATGAAATGGTTAGCTTAAGAACCAGCTTGCTAAGCCTGCAATCAAAGTGGCAGGTGCGAAGTCAGTGGGATTTCAATGGTTTCTGGAGCCCGTGGCAGTGGAACTGGTTGTAAGATTGGGGCACACAAGAAGGGCAATTACAAACATAAAGGAGGAGATTTCCCTATACCACTTAAAAACTTTTCATAGCATCACAGAGATTAGGGCCAGAAGGGACCTAAGTGTTGGACCTCCTGTATATTACAGGCCACTGAGTTTTGCCTACATAGCCTAAATGTTAATTAAATTAAATACTTCCTCAAGAAAACCTAACATGAACCGTAGGCAGAGAAAGAGAGAGACCAAGGTGCTCCTAATGCTAATGCCCTGCAACTGTAGGAAAGCGATTAGGCAAGTTGTGTCCAGGTGATCCCATCAGACGCACCAGGCCCCAACTTGTGATGGAAGGCAAACCCCATCACCCAAGGTCCTGCCAACCTGATGAGGGCGATAACCAGCCACACATGATCCAAACACTCAAAAGGACTGTCTGGAGCACCTCAGAGCACTGTTCCACACTATTCACAACCCTACCTCGAGCTGTGGAAATCTTTGATGCTTCAAAAAAACATCCAACCAGCCAAATAAATACGTTATCAAAATAAGAATCCTGCCACTTTGAATTATAGGAAAAACATTATTTCTGCCCACTAGAGACAACTGGCTACAGCACTGAAGCATAGCATTTAATGATCATTTCTGGCCTAATGCAGAGCTGCCTGTATTATGGGTATGATCCCCCAGGAACCTAAAAGGAAGGGGATAAATGAGAGACTCAGATGCGTGGATTCCAAAGTCAAAACAGACCACCAAAACCCCTCAGGGTCCCTCCACCCCCTGCACACACAGGCCAAAGACTTTCTTCTCCAAATGGAGTGAACGTTATCTTTATACAGGTGTGCAGTAGAACCCTGGCTGGCTTTGGTGTTGGGATGGTCTCCACTATGGCCTTGAACTCCATCCACAGCAGTAAACTTCTCCTGTGCCAAAGAGACCACTGTTAACAGCACCCTAATAGTGTATGAGGGTGGGGAGCTCTAAACTAGGACATTAGAGATTACTGTTTTTAAAAAGATTTTACAGACAGTGCTAGACCATCTCAGAAATGCATGTCAGCCCGATGCTGTGCTAACCCCAAGCTGATATTTAGGACTAATTCTCTCTTTGCTGTTTTTCCCAATCCTGGAAAAATGATAGGGTTTCTGGCACTTAAGAATGATTCCACATGCCTGTTTGGGCAATGTTGGTGAAACTACCAATTTTTGAGAAATGAGTTAGAAAATGCTCATTTTCACATGTAAAACTGCTTAGGGTGTTTGAGAAACAAATGGATGAGAACAAAAGAAAACCTCTTGGGTTCACCTCCCCCTTAAGTACATCTTCATGTTGCAGCAAGCCACCACAAGCTGGGAGTAGGGAACAAGCGGCAGTCTGCTCTAAACCTCCCTCCCGGCTAACTCTCCTCTTTGGATTGGCATGAAGAAGATATTCATGAGCAATAACAGTTGTTTAAGGCCATGAGTTTCATTTTCACACACCCACCAGCCACTAGTCTCCTAAACCTGGGACTCCCTCACCCAGACAAAACTGAGAGGCCATAATATAACTTCACTGTCACATTTCAAACAAGCTTATGAGAAATCATGTTACCTTGCATTATCTCTCCCATGTGATTTCAAGAAGTTCATATCTCGATATCTGGACAGGAATGCTACCAGCTGGTCATTTGTCCTGTGGGAAAAAATAACAGAAAGTTGAAATCAGAAAGTGAAATCACTTATATTTATTGTCCCTTACTTTGAAACCATTGGTTTCTACAGTGCAATAAGAGACTACTGTTGCAACATTAAATGCAAATTTTTCCACTACAAGGAAAGCTGTTGCTACAAATATTTTGTTCATTGCAGTAGCTTCCTTTCAGAAAAGTATATTGTGAGAAAGGCAAGTTTAGCATCTCTCAATGATTTCCAGATTAAATGGGTTTATCTATGGGCCTTGTTACACGTTGCACTTTGAGCAGCTCAAATGCTGATTGCTGCTAGTGCTAACTTGAGTTTGGAGCAGTTACACCTTAAAGCTAAAAACCTTCTCTGATTGTCCCCACCTGCACAGCCGTGATGCAGCACTAGAGGGCTGATGAGTAGGGGTTTGACACAGCTGTAACTTGTCCCTACAGGGCTGGTGAGCTCAGACAGGCTTCTAGCACTGCTCTAGGTTGGGGCGGGGGGTGGCAGGGGTGGGGCGGTGAGAGAGGGAGGAGAGAAGGGAACATGAAGCTGGGAAGTGGAAAGTTAATGGGATGGGGTTGAGTAATGCAATGGAAGGTAGAAAGGAAGTGGGGTTGGGGGAAGGGTGAAATGAAGGAAGTCAGCCATTGAAGAATAAAATAAAAAGTAGTAAAAAGGAAAAAAATAAAAGAATTGAAGAGGAAGTAAATTAAAGAAGGCCTCATATTTTACTGAATTGGAATTTGGGACTGGGATATCGGTGGTGCTTGCTGTGCTTCCTGGGTTGGCGAGGAGGTGGGAGCGGTGAAGGAAGGTGCTTGTCGGGGAGCTACTCTCCCTGTCCTGGGAAGGAAGCCCTGGGATCTGATCTGGCCCCCTACCTTGTTCCCCTTCACACCCCCTAGACCCCACTCCTTTTCAAAAATTTCAAAACCATGTGAGGAATTTAAATGCCAAATTCCCACTAAAATTCATGAGAATTCTACAATGTTATGGCTAATTCCATTTAACAGAACTGGGAATTCCTTCAAATAGTTTTCAGCATTTCAGCTAACATTTCCAAGAAAATTCATGGTGGTTTTGTATTAACTTTAACACTGATACAAAAATCATTTTCCTCTTCATTTATGCAGGTCAACATATTTAGGAAAACTAAGAAAACCATAATGAACACATCTTCATCTACTGATTTGCATTCCATGAAGACAACTTTTAAGGAAAAGATACAAGGACCTTTTCTCCTCTGATGCAACTGAAAATACAAACAGTCAACTCTAGGCAGTACTGCAGCTTAGAAACATTCCCATCAAGCCAGGTTAAATAAGATCCCAGTAGAAAATGCTTTAAAGTTAAGAGGTCAGTCAGAATAACTGAGGACTTCATCAAACTAGCACATCATCAGAGTATCTCATATTTACAAACTTTTCTGTCATCACAGGTAACCTTTCTTTATTGAACTGATGAATAAAGAACTAGTTAACCATCGATCCAATCGAGACCAATTGGAATACATGTCTATCAATCAATCTCCATGACTAGACTGAAGAAGCCTGAGACCCTCCTTCTATGTTCATTCATGTGAGCTTTAATGCCTCCCAGGGTCAGACTGCTTCTCAATTTGGCATCCTCAGAAAACTGCTTTCTATATAGTAAGCTGTGCAGATTTTCACATTTGCTGCTTCAGTGATTCTCCATCTTACTGGGATGAATAGGCATTTAGTGAATTTACTTAGCAATGCTTCCACATGAAATCATTTCAATGGCTGACATCTTCGGGTGAGTTTCTAAGCAAAAGCTGGCATGCAAAGATGATCTTTAAAAGTATTAGAAAAAAAGTTTAGGGATGCTTGGGCTTTCATTTGCTTGAAGGATAAAATCAAATCAAGAAGTTAACAACCCACACCAGCCAGTATCACACCAAAGTTGAAAAACCACCCAGCAATCTATGCTTTAATTTGCAAGAACACTTTACCAAACATATATGAAGCTGGGACTGTCACAAAAATTCCTATCTGTAATTGCCTGCATAATTTTTAGCTCTCAAGATAATTAACAGCCTGAGTTCTGTTGACATTTTCTCCATCTCTTGAACAAGTTAGTGGCATCTTGGTTCTCTTTCTCATCAAATATTTTTAAAAATTAACCTACAAAGAGCTTTTTGTTTGCTTTCAGTTAATGAAGTACACCTCTTTTCAGGTTTTGACATCAGGGGAATAAAACCTCACATTTTCATTTGGAAAACACTCTGGATATTTGACATTTAAATTTATGTGCTCAACCAAGTGAAGCTGAAGCTTGCCCTAGCAGCATAGCATTACAGAGCTGTTATTATCCTTTCCCTGATCCTAACCCATCCTTTGCTCTGGGCCTGATATTGCAAAGGTTCTCAGCACCATGTTGTCATTACTGCATCCTGTAATATTTTTGAGTGAGCACAGGGTGCTCAGCATGGCAGTGCTTCTAATATTTTCAAAGTTCCTTGGCTAAAATCCTGTACAACATTTAGAAAACCTTGCCTTTAGGGGTGTATTTTAAATATCTCTGGCAGTGATCACTACAGGATTTCCTAGTGTGCTCTAGGAGTAGTGCCTCTACTACTGTTGCAAAACCTCTAGTGCTTCTCTGTGCTTCTGGCACTTGTTGCTAAATGTCGGGTCCAATTCTGCTCTCAGTGAAAGTCATCAGAATTTTGCCAGAAATATCAGTGGGAGTAGTATCAGCCCCATTGTGGCAAATTTATACCTAGCATAACCTGTTTCACCAGTGATAAATCTGGTACAGTATTTCTTAATAGCCATCATGCTGTAACAGAGAGCAATGTACTAGGTCTAGTGTGAACTATAAGAGGGAAATCAGAAACCTGTGATGACAAGTTCTGAGAGTTATTCAGTCAAATAATACATTTCTACGAGGGTTTTTTTTGTGCGCAACAGTTCATGAAGACAGAGGTAGGGAAAGGCCCTTCCATGTCTGATTGGTGAGGTGGGGAGATGATAAATACATTAACATAGCTGATACTTCACTTTAACCCATTGTTTAACCCATTAGTAATTTAATCAACTGGCTACTTGTGCAGTGGTTATTGGGGGTATAAAATACTTCACTTTAACCTATTGTTTAACCCATTTGTAATTTAATCAACCAGCTACTTGTGCAGTGGTTATTGGGGATATAAAATGCTAAGAAAAATGGGCTGATTTGCCTGTGCCAAAGTATCTCTCAATCAGGCCCTGTCAATTGGCACAGAGAAGGCCATGTTCCAATGACTGCAGGACACGGTCAAAGACAGGCTGAAGGGAAGGACAACACATGAAGATGTCTGTGGATGAATTACTGCATTTCTGACTTCACTGATACCAAGACCCAGTAATAAAAGAGCCAGCTCCAACCGCTCACGCTATGAATGCTTTATCTCTGGCATCTGATCTTCCTGATTAAGAAAAGTTCTACCATCCTGCCGATAAGGAACGCTAGGCAATCTGTGTACAGTACATTTTGAGAGCACCTTGTTTAAGTTCACCTTCATCCCAGTGCTCTGCAATGCTTCAGTGATATGAGTTTTAATCTTGGCCATTAAAACAGAGAGTTTTCATCCAGGTGCACAATATGTATTCATTTAGATTTGGTGAAGTCACTGCTACCTCCCAGCCAGGTATATTATTTAAACTGGTGGGAGGAGAACATTTCTAAAGGCTTATGTGCTGCATTAGTCAGGCAGGAGCACCACAGACAACCACAGTTTTAAGGTTACTGGCATCAACCTGATAATCAATTAGTTGTGTTCTCCTGCCAGCAAGCATGAAGGACAAGGTGCAGATCTGTAGTCATTTCTGCATTCTGCATGTAACTTGATTCCTGAGATAGTTACTATAGAGCTACCTTGAGTTACTAGAAAGTTTACATGCACTGACTTAATGCACTGGCAGTTTTGTATGGAGGTGTGCCTAGGAAGAAGGGATTAGGTTCTGATATGCACATCTGGTTATCACTTCAAGGAGTCAGAGACAGAGAAGAGTTTTCCACTTTTAAATGAATCCACCCCCCCCCCCCCCCCGGGGGATGGCTAGCCTGAGAGATGAGACGAGTCAAAGGTGCCGTTAGGCTGTAACAGTAAAAAGCACGTTATAGAAGCAAGCTCCCTGTGAAGAGCATTAGATTGAAGGAATGAAAGGAAATATTATTGCACAAGAGGCAGGGGGTTGTGGTATGTGAAGGCCCTTATCTGGCAGGGTGCTTGAGTGCCAGTGTAACTTTAAGGATAGAAATAGGCCCAATGACTTCATCAGGGTTACAGTCATATACCTGCTTCTCATCGGGACTGCAAGACAGAGATCATTACAGCAAACACGGATTGGAAAAGCCAAGCTTGGAATTCATGTGAAGAAGGATTTAACATTTGATTCGTTGGCATGTCAGAGACATTTTGCACTACTCAGAGAGCACAAAGCCTCTAAGCCTACCTTTACCTGGCTACTAGGGTCTTTTCCCTGGGTTGAGTGGCTGAGAGCTGTCACCCTCTAGGCACCCCCCCCCTCCTCCAGCCACTGCTGCAGGCAAAGTGACTAGAAAATAAGACATGACCAGGGTCCTCTTATGCTTGGCTGATCCTCGGCTGCTCTAATAACCCCTCAGGGCTGTGAACAGCTGATGCATAGTAAATGCTGCCCTAATTTCTACAGGTGACTGCCTTGATAGCTGGACAGCCTCAGGCTGAAAGCTTAAAACTTCTCTCTAGATTTGTAGCACATCCGCCCTGGCTGAACTGGAGAACTGCAACTTAATCTCTTTATGAATAAGGCCCATGGTCTGCAGATGTACCTTTTTTACCACAGCTAAGAAGCAGGCACACAAAGCCAGGGCCAAATGGCAGTCAGCAGCTAACAAGACTCTCATGTATACTAACTCAGTGAAGCTAATGAAGGGGAGTAGGCAGTCAGGAAGTTAATATCACTTGTGATCCAGGGTCTTAAGACAATTCTGTCCAGATTGCATCCATCTGCCATAGGACCTAGCATTTTCAACTTGGGCTGGCAGAGTACATAGACATTTTGCATTAAGAGGAGGGAGATGAGGCAGGAGACATGATTAAGTGCCAGGCTACTGGTCATGCCAAGGCCTCTTCAGAAGTACAGAAGAGCTACTTTAAGAACCGTATCACAACTTATAGTGCTCCATAGTTTGCTGTATATGCAGTGGTGTGACTAGGACAGGGTGCCCAGGGTAGCTGTCTTGGGTACTGACTTGAGGAGAGGTGCAGAAAAATCAGGCTGTTGTTGCCAGCGTACATTACAGCAGCAGCACGTAGTTAGTCAGGCAGGAGCACCACAGGCAACCACAGGTTTAAGGTCATTGGCATCAACCTGATAATGAATTAGGTGTGCTCTCCTGCCAGCAAGCATGAAGGACAAGGTGCAGATCTGTAGTAATTTCTGCATTCTGCATGTAACTTGATTCCTGAGATAATTACTATAGGGCTACCTTGAGTCACAGAACATACCAGTGACTTAACCCCTGCCCCAAGGAGCTTGCAATCCAGATAATGCTATGATGCAACAGATGGAAGGAAAAATGAAAGGGAGTGGAGAGGCTGAGGAACATGGGTTATATGCGCAACACCAAATGGCTTCTTAGGCTACAAGTGTTCAGGTGTAGGGAGGGGCTATTTTAATTTAGAGTGGTTACTCAACAATTGCTTTCAAATTAAAATCGTTCACCGTCATGTGTATTAAGCCCCATATGTTTTAAAATGTCCGCAGAAGCACTTAACTAAAGCTCATTTGATGAACTTTAGTTGAAGCGTCCCTGCGGCTATTTTAAAATGCAAGGGTGGCGGGGTGGGGGGGAGGGGGCGGTGAAGAAATGATGGAGCGTTCTAATTAGAACGTGGAGCAGACTCGAACCAGCACACCTACAGGCAGCCTTAGAGACTTACAGGAAGGGGCACATATTCCTTAAGAGCTGTGGCCTGGGAAGATCAGGAACTGAACCCTTGACACTTCAGGGTGGGGTTTCATTAAAGGAATATTTTGCTCTACATGAAGGATAGGTGACACAACTACCAACAGGTCTTTTGAAGATGATCTTTCTAAAATGTATATACTAACGCCTGTCCACTACTAATCATCTGATTCACCATCCTGGAAAAATTATCTGCTAATGGGCATGTCTACACATGGTCATACAGTGTCTTTGTTGTATATGAAGTGCCATCATTTAGTACTTCCACTTTCAAGTACTAAAAGACGGCATAGCAACAGCCTGAACTATGCTGTGCCAGCGGCGCATGGCTGTTTTTGGCTGCTACCCTGCCATAGCAACACACTATAATGAGGGAATGCGTTGCTACGGTGACATAGCAGCAGCATCATGATTTTTGCCAATGGATGGTATGGCACTGTAGCATCTTTTGTAGACACACCCAGTGAGGAGGAGGAGCAGCACACAGGATCTTCCTCTTGCTCATCTACATTGGCGCATTTAGGAGGGAGTGCCTTATGGCCAAGGCATATGACTGGTGCTAGGAATTCTGGGTTCCTATTGGCTCTGCCATACTGTGGTGAATTTAAGCATTGCAAAGTTCCAAACTGAGATACTTGAAGTCAGCCTTGAAAAAAAAGTTATTTGAGTTTTAGGTGCTGAGCACCCCAGCTCCCCTTGAAACAACTGGGAGTTGCAGATAGTGTGTGAAAAATCACACCACTTTTTTAGCTATCTAAATGCAGATTTCAGAACGGACATGCTAGCAACTAATTCCTCATGTCAAAAGGCCTGTTGTGACTCATTAATATATGCAAGGTGCACAGCTCCCATGGTACTTAGCAGCACAGAAATGTCTTCAAATAAGTCATTAGCCAGTCCTACAAAAAGCAGCTGTTTTGTGAACATGAATACCACCTTCTTCCTACCAAGGTAGAGAGAGAAATAAGCAGTTTTATTATCCATGACTGAAACCAAAATCTCCTGGGGAAAAGTGTTCTAGTTTGTTATTGTCCAATTTGTACATTTGCTTTGCATACAGCTTCTGTAGCAAAACTACTGAATATGTTTAAAAACCCCAGAGTCAAAGCACCTATTTTCCAGTTCATGTAAATCTGGGATGGGATTCTGGGGTTTATAACTGTGGGTATTGACTATTTTTTTAATTGAGTTATTAATTTTCAGCTCATTTGTATGAGGTTTTGCCTTTTTTCCTCCTTTTGCTACTATAGTGTGGTCTTATTTAATTACTTTTGCCAGCTAAGGAAGATGTATAAAAGCCCAATACAGCTAAAACAAAAGAAGTTAACAACCTTTGATTTATATTGTGAAGTAGGGGTCAAGGAGAGGAAGAGAGGATATTCAATTTTAAGTAAGGAGACCAACGACAGTTTTTATCCTAGTTTCTTTCTTCTCACACATACATACACGCTGATGATGTTGGAGGAAGCTTTTTATTTGAGTACTTGAAGTTACTCTAACAACATCTTGCTCACCCAGGAAAATGAAGTTACTAAGAACATCACAATCATTAAGGAAAGGTTCGAAAGAGGATGGAGCTGGACTGTTCTCAGTGGTAGCAGACGAAACAACAAGGAGCAATGGTCTCAAGTTGCATCAAAGGAAGTTTAGGTTAGATATTAGGAGAAACTGTCTCACTAGGAGGGTGGTGAACCACGGGAACAGGTTACCCAGACAGGTGGTGCAATCTCCATCCTTGGAGGTTTTTAAGACCCAGCTAGACAAAGCCTTGGCTGGGATGATCCAGTTGGGAATGGTCCTGCTTTGAGCAGGGGATTGGACTAGATGACCTCCTGAGGTCCCTTCCAACCCTAATTTCTATGATTCTATGATTATAAAGCACCAAGCAAAAGGGCCATCTTGGCCATAACAAGATGTACATTCAGCCATCTTGTATATAACAAACCTGCTTGAGAGTGCTCTGATTGTGCTTTTAGGGCGGGATTTTCAAAAGCATTAAGCATTGGCCTCACTGCTCCCATTTAAAACAGTGGGAGTTTTACCATTTGTTTCTGTGGGAGAAGAATTGGGTCAATGCTGAGCACTGTTCAAAATTCCTCTCTTGAAATACAATTCAGTGTAAGTACATTCACTCAAAATGAATGAATCAGGGCAATACTCCACAGTGTGTTGTACTGAGAGAGCTTCCTCTTTTCTAGTTACATTGCCTATTTGGTTCAAAAATTCATTTAAGGACTACATACTGCCATGTGTGGTCACACTCTGTGAACAGTGCCACTGATTTGTATTAAACTAAATGTGGAACAAAGATCTGCACAGAGGGGTAAAGACATGAAAGTTTGGCCCTTTGCTCACAATCTTTCTACTGCAGATATGCCAAACAGTTTAAATAAATGTAGAAGAAAAAGTAGCTAATAGACTTCTAAAAATGGGGTTTCCTATTTGAGCTCATTCCTTAGGGAAACAAGAGGCTGAAGCACGATGATGTCAATGGGAGCCCATTTTTTGTCTTCAAGGATACAAAACAGATGTTACATTTGTCTCGGGATAAACCATTTTATCCTGGGACAAAGTGCAGTCATTCAGATCTTCATATCCATTGTACTGGGATATATCCTAAAAAGGTTCACAGGATAAGACATACTAATAGTTTATCCCAGAACATGTAAAGTGCATCTGAACAGTTATCTCAGGATTGCATCATTGAATCAATGGTAGAAAAGTGGCTATGCATTCAGCTGCTCACTAAACTCTGATCAGAAGGGCGATGTGCGTACTAGGGCTGTGTGAAGCTTCGGCAGCTGATTTGATTTGGAGGAGATTTGGCCCAATTCGGGGACTGAATCTCTGAATCCAAATCAAATCGGGAGACCGATTAAAAGCTCTGAATCAATTCAGATACTTTGAATTGATTCAGAAGAGATTCAGACCAGATTTGGCCGTAGACTAAACAGGCAGCTGACACAGCTGCCTCCAGCTGGTAAATCTGCTGGGGTTGGGAGAGGGGGGAGGGAAGGGGCATAGGGGATGGAGGGATTGGGGCTGGGACAAAGCTGCCCAGCTGGGGCAGGGGGCACAGGATGCGGGCATGGCAGCGCTGGGAGCTGGGGCTCTGACCTGCTGCCACTTGCTCAGCCGGGGCGGGAGGGTGCAGGATGCGGGTGCGGCTCACTTCAGATGGAAGGGGGCAAGTGGCAGCAGGGCATAGCCCCCACTCCCAGTGCTGCTGTGCCTGCATCCTGTGCCCCTCTGTGGTGGCTGGCAAGCGGCAGCAGTGCCTGCCCCCCCCCTCCCCCCGCCCCGAGCTGGTTGGCAAGCGGCAGCAGGACACAGTCCCCGTTCCCAGTGCTGATGCGGGTGCGGCAGTGCTGGGAGTAGGGTCTCTGCCCTGCTGCCGCTTGCCCAGTCAGTTCAGGGGGGCAAGGCATGATGCAGGTGCGGCTTGCTCCAAGCGGAAGGGGACAAGTGGCAGCAGGGCATAGCCCCTGCTCCCAGGGCTGCCTCTTGCCAGCCAGCACAGAGAGGTATGGGATGCAGGCACGGCAGTGCTGGGAGCGGGGGCTATGCCCTGCTGTTGCTTGCTCCCTTCCACCTGGAGTGAGCCACCCACATCCCATCCCCACCCCCCCACCCCAGCTGGGTAAGTGGCAGCAGGGCAGAGCCCCCACTCCCAGCGCTGCCGTGCCTGCATCCTGCACCCCCTCGCCCCTCCCTGAATAATGTGCCCCCCTGCCCCAGATGGGCAGTTTGTCCCAGCCCCGTCCCCAATCCCTCCCTCCCCCACGCCCCTTTACTCCCCCCTCCCCCAACCCCAACAGACTTACCACCTGGAGGCAGCTGTTTCAGTTGCCTGTTTAGTCTATGGCCACATCTCCAAAGCGGCGCAACATCTTTTGGATCTGATTTAGCCAAATTGAATCAGGACAGGGATTTGAATCTCTGAATCGAATCACTGTCCTCCGAATCAGCCAAATCCAAATCCAAAGTGAATACTTGCCACTTCACACAGGCCTAGTGCATACATGTCAATCCTGGGATATTTCTGTTTGGGGACAAATACAGGCACAATTCATCTAGGGACAAAGGCAAGATCTGTTCCTAGCCCAGATCTCTCTCAGGACTGACTATCGTTACTCACATTCCACATATAGCGGCAATGGTAGTTATGAGAACTGAACACTGTACTGCATCTTTCACACTGTAATCCTAAACTCGTTCCCAACCAGGAATGCTCAGATTTTCATACTGCAAAATAATCTTGCGTTAGGTTTACAAGCAACAACAGCGGAAAGCTGCCAAACAGAACCCAACTTCAATTCCATGTTTAATACTTACTTCTATATTTTTTATACTTACATCTATATTTTTCATTCCTCTCTGCCCACTCATATACACAATTCGTGACATTAAGAGCCAGATTCTGATATCCTTACACCTAGGTGTAACCTTTTTCCAAGAGTAACATGACTAGTTAGAGGGCATGGTCCTAGTGAACTAGAGTAAAACAGGATCTGCCTTCAAGGGTGTAAAATAAATAAATGCATAAATGAAATGAAACACCGTTTTCTGCTTCATCTTCCTCAGACCACATTGTTATATCTGAATGATGAACAATACCTGCAGCAGCTAACAGTTTCTTGGCAGCTCAATCCCTGACTAATAATTTTATTGGCATATTTCAGATGCATTTATCTTTTCCCTAACTTTGGAAATCCAATGGAGAATGCTTGAATGCAGAACATTTTTGTAGCCTTTATGTTAGAGACCTCCTAATCTGACCTTCTAATCTATATTCATGCACACCTCTTATTGCTATAGACATGCAGCAGGCTATTGCCCTGTTGTTTCCCAGTCATATGTACTAGCAAAAACTGAGTATCAAATGTGACTAGATCAGAGTAGTAACAATTTATACCACTTGCAGCCTGGTGCCATTTACTGAAAAAGGATCCAGAGCAACAGAGAACGTATGGAGTATTATTTTGTTTACAAGGTCAGTGTCAAAGTTGTGCCTACTACGAAAGTGAACACCCGGATTTTACAAGAAGAATGTTATTGGCCACTGTAAAGTAATCCCTGCACCAAGTTTACTTGTCACAACGAGGGGAGGAAACTGTAGGGCCTGCAGCTTTTATTACTCCCCAATTCTTCCTCTGTGTACTATACTGTAGCATTTAGCTCTCTGCCTAATTGTCCTTAGTTGAAGTGAACAGCAATCATGGCATCTGAAAGTCATTTTTGTAGGTGCTGCAAGTGAATTCTCCAAAGCAAAACTAATATTTTTGCACACTGAAATCCCTGGGTTTGCTGATAATGTTCCTGTAACTGTGGCTCTGAGTTTTCTCTCATGCATTTATCATACTTTGTAAAGACAAAGAGAGCAGTCTGTAAAAGAACTACAGCAAAGCGCTCAGCTGAAACCACCACGAAGCAATGACTCTGTAGATAACACACTGTGCTACTGTGCTGGAGTCCTGGGTTGGAGGCTAACAACCGGGACTCTGAAATTGAACCAGCAGGTGTCAGGAACATCAGATGTAGTGCTCCAAATTTCAGGGGTCAGGGTAGGTGTGTGTGTTTGGCAAAAATCAAATAACCGTCTAGTAACTTGTACAGGACTATGTACCCTCCATGCAAGACTTGAGACAAGAGATGTGAGCATTAGAGGGCTGTTAGCAAGAACAGGGCAGCAGAGCACTTGCAATGGATAAAATCATAATTATCAAACAATTTGTCATGTTTATTACAGTAGTGCCTATGGGCCAACCAAAAGCAGGACCCGCACCGTACTAGGCACTACAAACAGAGCTGTAGACACTGCTTGTCCTGAAGAGCTTATAATCTAAACAAAGACGACAGATACAGAGTGGAGATGAGCAGAGTGAATAACAGGAGGGCAGCAAACAGCACAGTAGTTTCACTACTGATTTTTTTTGGTGGGTGTGTGTGTGTGTGTGTGGGAAGGTGGGGTAGAGGAGTTGGAGAACAGAGGGATAGTTTGAAGGGGATCAGCAAAATAGAAAAAAAAGGGAAAGTGTGAGATACGAAAGGGGAGAAAAGAGTATGGTCCAGAGTGAATCTGAGGTTACAAGACTGAGGGAGACTGGAGCAAACAGCCAGTTGGTACACACCAGAAGACATGCAGTCAAAACCACAGAGAGAGAGATCACACAATATCTGAAGGACCCTGCTTTGGCTGCTTCTGTGGAGATGCTGGCAGGCCCGTCTCTGAGGGTCTATGCTCTCAGGTTGAAGGTAGGGGTCCTAGTATCCCCCAAAGAGGATCTCATCTACACAGCTCGGGATTCAGAAGCAACTTAAATTCAATTCAGAATTATCCTATCCTCTCCACATGGGAGAGTAAGGAAAAGTTATGGAGGACAGAATCTATCTGATAAGGGGACACTAGTTCTTCTGTCGTTGAGAAGGATAAATCCCTACATGCACGCATATATGCCCAGATGCATCTAGAGAGTCTGGGAGCTGTAAAGACTGAAGAGGTGTCTGTATATACTTGATGTTGCTTCCTCCCTTTAATTAAAATGACCAGAATCTATTGAAACATATTCATTTAAATTCATCGTTAGAATGTTTTATGCATACAGTTGGTGGCCAGGCTGCCCAGGCATCAGTGAGGGAAGCAGTGTGGTTCTTCTGACCTTCCTCTGGAGCAGGGTGATCCCAGTTCTTGCTTAGACCTGCCTTTGCAACTGTGTTCTACTCCCTTTCTCTTTTCCATAACCCATGGCCTGAGTGGTGAGTGAAGTGCTGGGGAATGGGACCCTTCTGGGATTCATTCAGCATGTGAGCTGGCCATGGGGTCAGCCCCTTGCCCGTATGCTTCATATGCAAGAAGCACAGGTGTTTGTTTGGGTTTCTGCAGGAGTCAGCATCCTCATGCCACCCTAAGGATCAGAAGGAATGATGAATGGAGGAGGGAGAGAAACCAGTTGTGGGAAATTTCCCCCAAATCCTGAACAGTCTCCCAACTGGCACCATGGATGCTTCCCTACAGCCTTAGCCTGGAGCTGCGCAACATTGTAAAAGAGATGTTTGGTGGGACTGTCCTCATAAAGAAGGGAGAAAATGAGTAACTTCTCTCCCCTAGAGGAGGAGGTTATAGGTGTCACCCCATCTAGAGACAGGGCAGAATTACCTCAATGCCAGTCGATGGAGCAATTCAGCAGAACGAACAGAGACAATAAGGTCTTTTCCTATAACGTGAGAGTACAACAAGCTGATTTAAGCAGCTGCCTTTTGACCTTGGGTGTTTTGCTTGTGCATAGGGAAGTTCAGCTGAGGGACCAAGTCACAGCAAGTCTAGAATTGTAGGGAAAGAGAAAAACCATATTTACTTACTTGGGGCCCTCACCATCTAAAGAAGAACAAACACGAGAAGGGTCAGCATTTCTGAGAGCTGATGGCTCACATAAGAGCACTCATTAACAAAAGTGACAGTATAAAAACTAAGACAACAAATTATTTTTCAGATGCAAGCTTTATGCTGAAGACCCCAGGACCCCAGGTGCCAGTAGGCATCTCTGCCTCTGCAACACTCCTGTCTTAAATTGCATGCTTTTCGTCTAGCAAGTCCGGCTTAATGCAGGGACAAGACAATGGGAGAAAACTACTGCCTTAGCAGCTCCGCTCGCTAGGGTTCTTGAGAGATTAGTGCGCTTTTCTTGGAACTGTGCTGACATCTGGGTTGGGAAGTCATACACACTTATTTCAAAGCACAAGCTTTCTACATTTTGGTGCTCCAGGCAGTGATCTGTCATCATAAGAGATGCAACTAACTCTCAGAGCAGCTCTACCCATGTTGTATGACTCTCAAGATGTTTTATCAGCAATACAATCAATCTGGCTGTACTTTCAATTACTGCTTCTCATTCAACCATTGTCTGTATCCCATGACAACTCCCCCCCTCCCCAAGTCCTACTATAGTCACAGCAGAGTGAAGGTTGGCTATTTTTTTAATGTTACATTGCTGAATAAATCTCTCTAGTTAACGTGCGTAAGTGTTTAGGTGCCCGAGCAAGCTGTTTAGAAGGAAAAAAAAAGACTACCATCTTATTTCCTAAGATTTCAGAGCTTCATGTGTCAAATATAAAATAAATAAACAAACCCACTGCTGACAAGGAACAGCACAAGTTTAAGAGACAATCCTAAAGAGACCACATAAGAGAATTCCACCAAGGGTAAGCGAACAAATGTGATTAAAACTATCTACAGCTCTGGACTGCAGCCAAAATGCTGCCAGCAGTATTTGATATGTAAATGCTTCAAAAAATTTGCCATGTTGCACAGTCACTGATGCAAATCCTCTACAGAGGGTTTCTTCATCTAATTAGAGATATTGGTTTAGCAAACTTTGGAGTTTATAATAACCCTCAATGTCTCATTATTCTTTTAAAATAGAATATTCATTTGTTTGGAATGTTTTCCAGTTGTATCCCATGAAACCTTGAAGTGCCTTTGGCTAATAAAAACACCACCTCTGTATCACCTAATAAGCCCTGGTGCTTTTATAATAATAATAAAAAAAACCCCTCATTGCATGTACTCATTAAAACTTTCTAACTTGCTGCTTTTAACTTTCTGCAGCTATCCACTAGGTAAACACAGAAAACATAGTTTCCAATTATTTTGCAGTGGAATTTCATTTAAGTGTTTATAATATATTGTATGTTATTTAACATACCACTCTGTAGCATAATGACTGTGACCCCAATCCAGCAGGGAGCTTAAGCATGTACTTACATTTAAGTGCATGAATAGCTCTAAGGAAGCTTATTTATATGGCTAAAGTTTAGTTTGATGGACTTCACCATGGCTGGTGAAGTCACTTAGTCTGTTTGTACCTCAGTTTAACCACCTGCAAAAAGTATATAACAGTGTTACCTCATTCATCCCTGTTGTGATACTTAATTCATTAATGTTTACAAAACACTGTCAAATTCAATTCAATATTATGAGCCTTTAAAATGAATTGAGCTTAGAATGCCATCTGTTTGAAACAGTGGTCCTCTCTAAAGCCCTTTGCCGATCTCAACTAAAGGAAGCAATTTCTTCTTAAGTGCCATGCTCTACTGCTGTGAAAAGTATTAGTATTTTTCTTCCCATTTTAAAGCAACTCGTGTTCAAAGTAGAACTGAGAAATATAATACTTAAAAATAATTCCTTTCCTTGCTAATATGCATGGCAGGATCCCAAAGTTTAGGCTCTGTGTATGTTTATCAAAAAGAATGGGACTGTTAAAAAGCTTGAAAGCCTCTAATGTTCGTATTAGCTGATGGGAACACAAACTACATGAAGCACTGCACTCTCTTCTGAGTTTCTTGGTGCTGGACCATTATGTTCAATCGAGTTTCACCAGTGATTCAGAGGACAACTTCATCCATTGCCTTTTTTCCCTGACCCTAAAAGAAGTATTCATTTATAAATGACCAATACTTCTTATCCAACCACCCCAGGTTGGATGTGTTCTGTATAACCCATGCAAACAAAAAATACCCATAACCGCATATTGAATACATGAATACAAATGTCCCTAGTTTAGATAAGACAGAGGAATCCTCTCTAATCTGTTCAAAGGACTTGTTAATTTAAGATTTGCTTCCTATCTCATTTACAAGAGTTGTTCCTTTGATGACCTCCCATGTGTATTGGGATACTCAAACACTTTCTCATCACTGCTGGTGAAGACTACTGATCCATCCACAGTGACATGCTAATACTCATATTTAGGAAGTGAACTTGATAATACATGTGTGTGTGATGCATGATAACAAATGTGGGTCTCATTTGCTACTAATGAGAGCCAAATCTGAAAAAATCAGCACAAAGTTTCAATTTTTAATTAACATCACCTGTGTTACCAGTATGACCTGGATCTCTCAAAAGAACAGACTTCCTTATGACATTTGTATACTTCCTGTTTTTGATGAGACACTTCTACTTACAGATGCAGGGAGGCCTATCATTGTGAGAAGCAAAGAGGCATATCATTGTGAAAGCTCACTAAAAATTTTCAGATCATGAAGCTGCTTGGTTTAAGAGACTGGTGATAAGATCCTCTTGGCTAGGGAAGGGGAGTTACACATAAACCAGTTTAAGTGATCAGAAACTGGTTTAAACCTGTAACAGAACAGACATTTAGTGCACATAAACCACTTTCAAAATGACCAAAACCAGTTTGAGATAACCCTGGTTGAATGTAGTATCAGACTTAACTGACTGAGCTCAAACCAGTTTATGCAACTTCTGTCTCAGACCCCGACTTAAACCAGAGGCCTCCAGCATGCCATCATGCTCTGCAGCCCTGGGTGGGGCTGTGCTCTCTGCTCCAGAGTAGCAGGGCTGGCCCCAACCCTCTGCTCCCTAGCCAAGCTGGGGTGGGCAGAAGCAGGGGCATGGCCAGATGCCAGCCCCCTTAAAGTGAAGGGGGCAGGGAAGAGGTTTATTCCTTGCTCCTTCCCCTGTCCCACCAGCATGGACACCAGCAGGGTCGGCCAGGCAGGGGTACAGCATCCCCTGCCAAGCATTTCTCCACTTGCCAGCCCCAGCAGTAGCTTCAAGTGAACTGGCCAGGGAAGGGGTTTAATTCCCTCCTCCCTGTCCCACTGGCATGAACCCGAGCCGGGGCACACCGCCCTCACCGCAGAGGGGGCAGGGGCATGGCCAGGTGCCAACCAGCGTGGCCCTGAGGCAAGGGGGTTTATTCTTCTCTCTGCCCCCATCTTCCCCCAACTATACCATTGGTCTAATAAAAAAAATATCAGCAACCCTCCTGCCTCCTTGCTTCTCATCTTATTGATGGTATTTTTATCACTATATATGTATTTTTAAATTTTTAATCTTGTTTCCTGATTTGAAGTATTTTGGCTTCAATAAAATTTAGTGTAATTTTTGTTATGAATAAAGATAAATAAATAACTCAATCATCAGAACAACAGATGAGTCACTTGCATCTGAGTTTACACTCTGCCTGGTGTGAGAGAAGCTCTCTCTGTGCCATTACCTAGTGCCAGCTCCATGGCCCCTCTTTGACTGGCAGAAGAGTAATAGCTCAAGAAACAAATCAGGGAATCCGGGCCCCACAAGAACCCCACTGGTATATCCCCAGGCAGAACGAGCTCTCCTAGCAAGAGAAAAGAAATACAACAGTGCCTGTAGCAGAGCACCAAATAGCCTCAAGATGGGGAAGAGGGAGGAGGCTGCTCAGAGAGCTTTGGAGCGTTCACAGCTGGTCTAGCTCCAGCTGAAGGCTGTTATTTCAAATGATTTGTCATGGCTGTGAATCACCCATGAACTGCCTCCAATTTCTTTTATCTCATAAAACTAATATTTCCACATCTGGAAAGAAAACTAATATAAAACATTCTGTTTTTACATTTATTCTTTACTAAAATTACTGGTTACATGTTGAAGGTAGGGGCAGGGTGGCACCTGAGAGGTATGAACTTACATATCAGCAATCTACTTTGTCAGATGCTAATGAATATTTGAGGAAGTAGGCGGTTGCCTACAAAAGCTCGTGCCCCACTAAACTAGTTAGTCTCTAAGGTTGCTTATATATATGCTCCAGGAGTGGAGGGAGAAGGGGGCACTTCAACTACAGAGGCTCTGAGAGAAGCTCTAATTAAAGCACTCAGAGCATCTTGTGTATCAGAGTCCCTGTCTTGAAAAATGGGGGTGGGGTTGTTTTAACTAAAGCTCATTTAGTTAAAGTGCCCCCACAGCCATTTTTCAGCATGGGGACACTGATGCATGAGATGCTGGAGTCTGCAGGAGCACGACAATTACCACGCTCCAGCAGACTTGATTAACCGAGTCTGCTCCAATGTGCTGTAATTACAGCGCATTGGAGCAGCCTTGCTGCTTGTATATAGGTGCCCTAAAGTGCCACCATACTCTAGCTTCTACCTGACTTGAAACTAACACAGCAAATCAATTAAATATAGTTACTACTTCTGAGGTTAAAAATGTGTAAAGGACAAGCACGTAACCATGGCCATTACACTTTGCAAACTGGTTGCCATATTCTTTTTGGGTATAAGTTAGAGTTCAGGTGCCCCACATCCAGTGGACACTCTATACTCTTTTACTAAAGTTGAAGATCTGGTTCAGGGTGTTAGGGTGACAATATGTGGATTTTCAGGAAGCATTGAATCTGCAGCTGAATAAAGGCATGACCTGTGGCCTAGCCTAGCTGCTGACCACAAGGCAGAATGATATCTAAGACAGCCATTTTCTTATGCTAAGTAATCATCTGAACTGAGCCAACCATTTTCTGAGGAAAAAGCAGCAAGTGAGTCTGTGTGCTGTGAACGAGGTGATGTTTTAGGAATGTGGAAGATGGTACAACCTGAGACAGAAAAACAGACGTAATTGGTAACAGAATCCAAGATGAACATATGCAAAAATGTGAATAGTGATTGGTGAAGAAGCCTTCAGAAGCTTCCAGGTTTTGGTCAAAGTCCGCCCATTGACCGAAGAGCAGGAGTCAAGGTCTTAGACTTGCGCTCATAGCAAAAAGACATGTAAATGAATGAAATGCATAGGCAACTCCATGCTAATGAAGCAAACAGTGAATAGAGGCGGAGCTTGAAATGGGAGGATATATGGGTGGAACAAGGGAGGGGCAAGGGTAGAGTGAATGTTAATGGATATAAACCAAAGCGTATAAATATGGGAAAAAACTATCGTTCATTGCTGCTCCATGTGTTCATCGACTGGGTGTCTGTGAGGGAGCCCGCCCGAAGCTGTCTCCATTCTGAATAAAGCTGTTGCGAGCAATGTGTGCTGGTCTTTGCTCCCTGCCTGCTCTGGCTAATTAGTACCAGGATCCATGGACAACTGAACAGTCATCTCCCTAGTCATTGGGCGCTGCATGGAGTCAGGGTCTAACACACAGGGTACGTATTGGCAAGGGAAGTGATACTATTTTTAAATTCAGCTCACTCTCAGCCATTCTCATTTTTCCCTGCACAAAGCATAAAAGAGATCAATTATTCTTTTCCATATTTGCCCTACATGTCATCAGTAGAGAGTCAGAGACCAAGCTAATAATGGCGACAGTGCTGGTAAAAAAAAATCAATACTTCAGTCCAAATTAATGTCACATCCTGAGACAAAATGGCAATGCAATTGATAGCAGGCAAGCTCACGCATATCTGTGAAGAACATAATGGAAAACTAGCCTTGTAGTCAAGCAGATATATCAGAAGCACAACGGGTCTTACATCTCAGATCCCTTTAGCTAACCATTAAGCATTAGCTGACATGAAAGCTTTAGTCAGCAACTTTCTAAGGTAGTCGTGGTGAAGATAAATGAAAAGAGTTGTGCTTTTCATGATAAAACTGTGCTCATCAGGTTGATGAAATCAATGAGTCCAGGTATGAAAGTTATTAACCTTCTCTATTAAGACTGTACAGAGTAATTTAATGCAGAGCCTGGAGCTAATAAGGACAAGCTGTTCATGGAAATTTCAACATAGAAATAATTTTTGAATACGATACCATCTTTTGTGTGTAACGTACAAAACTAGGATCCGTTTGACATATGGAGGAGACCTACTAAAGCAAAAATAACCTTGTGCTCGGAGATATGTAAGTTATCAAAACCATCCTATTTCTATTTACAAAGAGTTTGTTGTGAAAAGGGAATCAGTGCTCAGGGCTGTTCAAGTTAATCATGTTGCTGTTTTAAAACATGTGTATTTTATTCCCTTTACTAGCTTTTTTGACTTAAAGATTTTTATCTGCAGATATAGAACATTTGTGGCCACAGAAGATGAGAAGTGGATACAGTTTCTCCCCAGCCTTGTAATAGGCATATCTGAAGATGCTGCAGAACTTAGCTACACATCATTTTGTACACCATCTTGGCTTTTAAGTTATTTATACCCTCAACTTCTATAAACAATACAATGGGATTCATTCCCCTTTCCAATTTCTTCTGCATAGAAAACTTCTTTTGTTCTCCAGCACAACATTATCATTCCAGAAATCATAACCTTAGCAGCAGAAGATTGCAATCCTTGCTTTGTCCACTTGGGTGCCTTTCCATTGACTGCATGGAAGTTTCTGTCTACCCCAGTATACATGGAAGTTGAGTTTGGACTTCCACTTCTGGTATAGGCCTAGGAATTTCTGGATTAGACTGTGAAGGTCAGCTGTTAACATATTAATTAATGTACACCCTCAATGTAAATTTACCATTCTCTTCCATGTCATCTCCAGGGCATTTCTGTATTTTTTTCTGCTTAAATGTTAGACAACAAGCCCCTCTCTCAGAAAGAGACTTGAAGGGCCTGTATTTCCTACATGAGTCCAATTTATTAATGTGTCCAAATGATAGAAGAAAGGTTCTTGACAGAAGGGCTCTAATCTGTTAAATATGCATATTCTAACACTTGTTAAAATGCATAAAGTGCAGCAAGCCTCTTTTGCTTGTAATCCCTCCAAGATTGGAACAACCTCTTTTACTATCATCAGTTTTGGGGTTCCATTAACACACAATTGGACCATCACATTTAATTGGCTACACAGTGAACTTCAACCAAAAGCCTCATCTATAACATGATTCAAGGATGCAAAGGTATGTTTGGTAAGCAGAATGAGGCAGCCTGAAGAGCTAAGAGTAATTTTATGTTTAACTCACAAAAAGGGGCCTACTCCCATTTAATATAATCACTATTAAAATCCAATTCAAAGAGTTGAAAGATACTAAATATTTGATCTAACCAGCTGTGAATACCCAAGGATATTTAATTATTAAAACTAGACATGATAGATTTGTAAGTTTATCAAAGCGCTGGGATTTTGTACAGTTGAAAAAGATGCTGTCTACTTTGTGTTTATCCATGTTTGTCAGCTTTTGCATATTCATGCTGAACCTTTTCTTTGCATATGTTGCAGCCCATTTTTGATGAAAACAATAATCACTGATTAAACAAGCAAGTGCAAAAAGCTGTGGAAACGATCAACAAGTCCATTACTCAAATTAGCGGGACTTTGGTTAAAAGAAATAATCTCAATTCTGAGTTTATGGGGGGGTTTTGCGGAGGGAGGAGGTTGTTTTGTTTTGTTTTTTTTAATTGTGTGAGTTTTAGCAAATTTCTTGTCACTGTCTTCCAAATTAAATTCACTGGTGTTTGGAAAGAAGAAGCAGAGACTAAAATTAAATGCAAGCACAGACTAAAGTCACTACTCACATTTTTTTTATTCCCATCTGATTTATACCTTTCTCACGTATATCTGAGACTTTTATACAAGACAGCAAAGACGACACACTTCTCATCTGGTTGAGTACATTAAAAAGCACCCACTTTCTTCAAAGGCAAAGAGAAGAAAGTGATAAAAATGCTTTGAGAGTATTTTTGTGTAAAATAAATTGCTAGTCTCCAGGAGCATTAATAACATTACCCATCTTGATTTCCCAGCTATATACACTGACGCTTCCTGGCACTGTGGTCTGAGCTGGCTAAGGCCTAAAACTCTGGAGTTTAATCAGCATTGGAAGACCTCTACATATGTGCATCCTGCATCCATGTGGAGCCCCACTAGCTTGATGGAACCTATATAGATTTTAGGGTCTATCCATCCAATTCCTCTCATGGAACAAGGATCTAGACGATCTGAATCTGGATAATATGAAAGCAACAGAAATAAGAAATATCATGATATTGTGATGCTTTACAATATCACTATACTGTGATTGGGAAAGGTGAAATATTAAAGAGAAGAAAAAATATTAAAGAGAAGAAATATTAAAGATAACCTGTCCAGCTCTACAACATGGTGCATTTCATATTTAATTCCAATACCTGCATAACTGATTGAGAAGACAGTTTCTTAGAGAGAGAAGCTAATGCAACAATGTCTGTTCCTGGTCTTCCTGCTGTAGTAGCCAAGTTTTTGTGTTTTGACCCAAAAGGCAAAGTAATCACTCAAATACATGCTTAACCTCACAGGAAGATGCCGGTCCTAGGTTGGGAAGATGGAAGGCTTCCCAGATCAACTTTTTTTTCTCCTTTTAACTGAGTGAATAGAAATGAGAGTATTCACTGGATTGTTGTAGTCTCATAACAGAAGACACATGAGGGACCCTTGCTCTTCTGGATGGCTTTGTTCAAACCTCATTTTTCAGCCTAAATGCTAATCTGTGTTCATGACTCAGCCTCCGCCACATAACAACTCACTCTCTGTTCTGACTTTATTTTCCCTCTGGTCCCTCATTAACCCCCTTGTCTTGTCAATATACCAAGTCCATGAATGTGTACACCTTCTTCATCACATTGCTTTCAATACCAACACACGACTGGCAAACCGCCTGGGGAATTGTTCATCACTCCTACAGTATTTAATTATGAATCTTTCCCCCTACACACCCAGGCGGCTTCTTAAAGCATCTGGCCTCATTTCCTGCGAGTGCCACGTCTCTGCTCCAAACACAGTGGAAGCTGTCATACGGTTTAAAGGCTCCTAGATTACTCTTGGCTGCATTAGATCTTTGACAACTGGTTGGATGCCCTACTTTCTTTCCTAATCCTTGCATTTAATTCATGTCATTTGACTTTTACCAACAGTTCAGATACTTAGGCAAGCAAAATTTACTATTCTCCTGATACCAGCCCTATTTTTCCATTACTCTGTCTCCAGTTCTGTTCCCTACATCAACAGGAAAGTTAATAGAGCTAGCTATTTTCAAGTAAGTGCCTATCCATCACTACACTGTGTAATGATTGCTGGAGAGACACCATCATCATCTGCGAAGTCAGGGATCTTTCTACTACTCTTCCTTTCCATTTCAAAATATTCCTCAGTTTTTAACATGCATGCACCGTGCTGTACAATACACTGTCCCTGTTCATGTCAAGCCAAACTCAGGAAGAATCTATGATAAGTGTACATTTAGCATTGAATCTGCCGGCAATAGTCCCTTTGGTGGAAAAAAAACCTACACATCATCGTAAGTCAACATTCAGCAACCTTTCAGGCTGGAGCGACCAGTTCAGGTCAGAGGCAGAATGGGAGGACATTAGGACTCAGCTGTTCCCTGCAGTTTCCCAGAGAGAGTACCCACAATCAGTGCTTTTCCTTGTGACAGCAGGGGAAAGCGACTGCTGCCAAAGCCCCCTGCAATACTCCCTGCCCCACATCCCCAGGCCAGATCAAATGGCTCCACAGGCTGTATCCCTGATGTAAGTCAAGAGTCACTAGAGTGGAGTCACTAGATTTTAATGGGATAATAACAATAGATTGGTTTATCCCCTCCATGTTAAATATGGTGTCCCGTGTAGCTTGAAAAAGCTCGGTATCTCACTTCTTTTAACATGGTAGTAACTATGCATCCAGTAACAAGAAAACAAGAGCAAAAACTTGTTTTGTCTTGCCTAATTTCCTTAAAAGTGAGAGAGAGAGAAAGAGAGAGAGAGTGGTGGAGAAGTGCTGGGAGGCTGCTATTCCAGCCCTAAAGCTCCCCCAGGATCCCTGCTGCACCGCCACTTCTCAGGGATGCCCTGGGGCTGTGCGGGAGGCTGGTGGTGACCCCTCAGACCCGGGGCTGCCTGGTCCAGCTGCTGCAGCGCCTCCTTGGACTGAGCCAGCCATATGCTCAGCCCTGCCTCAGGGTTGGGCCAGGCTCCACGTGGCCCCAGTGGCATGGGCAGGATGTGAAAGGATGCAGCGTGCCCGATGGAGGCCACCCCACTGGGACTGGAGCCCTTCTTCCCCCAGGGTGAGCTGGGGGAAGGGCCCAGCTTTGTGGCATGGAGAAGACTCCCAGATCCGTGTCTCCGTGGCACAAGTGCAGTGGGAGGCGCAGGAATCCTGTTACCCTGCCTGGACCCTGCCGCTGCAGGGGGGCAGGACAGACCCGCTGTGGGGTTGGGAGTCTCGCTGCTGTAGTGGGAAGGAACCGATCCCTGTGGAGGGCCTGGCACCTCCCCATGGTGGCAGGATCCTGGCACAGGATATCCACAGCCCCAGCCCCTGCCCATGAGGGGAAGCCACAGTTTTGTAGCTGGGCAGTGCTCCCTAGTGGCTCAGTTATGCTGACCATCCCCTGCCTGCAGCTCCGTGCCAGCGGCCTGGGGCTTGCACAGTGTCAGCAGCAAAACGTAAGAGGCCAGGGCTGTTTCTGCCAGGTCACTAAACTAGGCATGAGCTATCAGTTAACTGTTTAACCAATATAATTGGAGGTGGTTAAACAGATAATTTTTAAACAATATTTACATCCCTACATGACATACCTTGACTTTAGCAAGGCTTTTGATATGGTCTCCCACAACATTCTCACCACCAAGCTAAGGAAATACGGGTTGGATGAATGCTCTGTAAGGTGGATAGAAAACTGGCTGGATTGTCAGTCTTAAAGGCTAGTAATCAACGGCTCAATGTCTGGCTGGCAGCCGGTATCAAGTGCACCAGGAGTCAGTTCTGGGGCTGGTTTTGTTCAATATCTTCATCAACGATCTGGAAGATGGGATGGAGTACAGATGACACCAAGCTGCGGGGAGCAGTAGATACATCAGAGGGTAGGGCTAAAATTCAGAGAGATGTCAATGGCATACTGTACTGCATTAGTAGGACTGTTGCCAACAGACTGAGGGAAGTAATAGCTCCCCTCTATTCAGCACTGATGAGGCCACATCTGGAGTAGTGTGCGCAGTTTTGGGCACCCCACTACAGAAAGGATGTGCACAAATTGGACAGAGTCCAAAGGATAGCAACAAAAACGGTCAGGGGGCTGGGGCACATGACTTGTGAGAAGAGGCTGAGAAACTGGGCTTGTTTAGTCTGGAGAAGAGAAGACAGAGGGGGGCCTTCAACTACCAGTTCCGAAGAGGATGGACCTAGACTGTACTCAGTGGTGGCAGATGACAAAACAAGGAGCAATGGTCTCAAAATGCAGCACAAGAAATTTAGCTTACATATTAGGAGAAACTCTCTCACAAGGAGGGTAGTAAAACTGGAACAGGTTACCCAGGGAGGTGGTGCAATCTCCATCCTTGGAAGTTTTTAAGACTCAGCTAGATAAAGCCTTGTCTGGCATGATCTAGTTGGGGATGGTCTTGCTTGGAGCAGGGGGTTTATTTAGTTGATCTCCTGAGATCCCTACCAACCTTAATTTTCTATGATCAGTCTGAACGCTGCATGTGTGCTCAATCCATTTGCACTGGTGTTATTATGGTTAGAAAATGAGGTCTATTTTCCTAGTGATATTTATCTGCGTACACAGAGAGTTTACAGCACCAGGCAGTGGCTTGCACATTGCTCTGTGCATAGTTCCACTCCGACTGGAAGTGATGTAGCTGCATTAGCAAAGTGCTGCAGGAGAACTAAGTAACAGTGATGAAAGTCAGTGCTAACTAGCCCACCTACAGCTACATAGGTAGGCAGATAAATTGCTTGCACTTTGGGCGTAACACATCTGGAGCTGCACAGCATGTCTGAATGCATCACTGCCCAGCCAAGCAAGCTGGTGGTATATGTGTGGTCCTTTCTGTACAGCTTCCTATGAAAGCATAAAAAGTTCCGGATTGGATGCCTTCCTTGCTCCTAATGCATTTTCGTTTCATCTTATCAATAGCAAACCAGATACTAAAACAACATTGCATTTTACAGTTTGTGTTTATAAATTCAACATCCTTCTGAAGCTGTTGGGAAGTGATGTTCACCTGATGATAAAACCTACTCAGAAACAAGGACTGTGAATAACCAGATTGCCTTGATTTTTTGCTGTTCTGCCAATATCATGAAAAATGGCTTTTCCTCACTTGTCCTGAAAACAAAACCCTCAGCTGGAATGCAGCCAGGCTGTGTGGCTCTACCTGTCGGCCTATCTGGCAATCTCAGTTAGAATTTGGCACCAAATCACAGACAGATTTTTCTAAATTTTATTTTAGGATGCTAGGATAGAATTCAGGCTGCTGCTGTAGTTATCTGACAAAAATTTAAAAAATTAAAAAGGTCATCAAATCTTTTGTTCTCATTTCCCCCCAGATTGGAATAATACACATAAAGTCAGTGGAAACTCCACATGGTCTAATCTGATAGATGTTCCTATTTCCCTACTTACCCCATACCTTCACTAATAGTACTCTTGATGAAAACCACTGTACATGAGAATTGAATCAAGTCCACTGAGTGACATTTGCCTACTGAGGATATGGATTTTTTTTCCTTTGGAAGAGACTGAATTTGGTTGAAACTCTGAAAATAGCATTTCTATGAGGGATTGATAGGAAGCAAGATGTTTTTACATGGTTTTTACTTCTATTCTACTGTCTACCCTTCCCTACTCACTGGAGTATCTGGATAACAGGGTCCTGCATACATGATTCCCTCAGAACCAGTCGTCTCAAACATGCCCCCTCAAGTGAAGTTTCCAAGCGCACAGATCAACTGCAATCTTTCTGTATTTCTTGAACAGGAAAAGTCATCATTTGGGCAAAGAAGAAGAGAGAGGAGAGGAGAATCAGGCTGGCTGCTCTCACCTTTTCCTTGGGAGCCCATGTAGGGGTTTTAATCAGATCCGGGGAGCAGCGAGCATACGGCAGAAGCAATGGATCTATAGGTGCGCGTATAGGTTGCTTTTTGTTCCTTGCTCACAATGCATTATTACTAATTTTCCTTTTTATTCAAAACGTGATTATTTTTCTTTTTTAAAAGATGTTTCGTGTTCCAGTGAGGTCTAGTTTCCTTTACAAGGCACTTAATTAGATTCAGCCCTTCAGCTCATTCATATACAGTGAGCTGGTATTAAAAAATGTCAGAGTGCATAATTTAATTTGCAGCCCATTTAAAACAAGATCAGAATTTGTCTATAAACTGGCTGATAAATCTTTACAATCTGAATGCCATTCAGCTCTTTAATGTTTTTAACCCAATTTATTTTGCCAAAGCTAGTTCAATCTAATCTGTGCTTGAATGTTCTGTGTGAATTTCCTATTTAAAAATCATGCCTGAAAATACTGAACTGGAACAAAATTCTGCTTAATGATTAATAACATTTCAGTTGGCAAGTATTTAAAAAGGACTCCAGAAAGGTATAGTAACTGCAGGTTGCTATTTCATCTTCCCTTTGATCTACCACCAGATATTATTTTGCAGCTGGTGGCATTCTGAAGTCTAAACAAAAATGTTCTCATGGCAATTTCAACAGATTTTTAATTTCCTAAGTGAACTCTGCAGGGCAACATGGGGAGAATGTTTAAAATGTGATTCTATAATACGATCATTTTCTTCTTCTGTGTAGTTTTATCTTTTCAAATTTGAAAATGCTTTTATTGAACTTGCTAAAGAGTAATTTGAAGGCAAGACTAAAATAGGAAGCTCTTTTCACAAAAATACAATAAACTCTGCATCCAGGATGTCTGTCTGTGGCCTTTCTCAATCTCTCACTTTAAGAGCAATTTTATAACTAACGATTCAATAGGAGACTACATGCCAGTACGTTGCATACATGGATCTCCCTGCACAATAAATGAGTGCAAACAGTGACACTTAAGTCCCATTCCCAGTCGCACCCCAAGAAATCTCTAAGTCACCTGCAGGCAAAGGAGAGGAGAATCTGATTTTAATACTAAGGACTTATACTGGGAAGCAATTGCAAAATATGCTGGCTTGGGAATTTGAAAAGCAACAGCTATTCCACACTAAGTGGGCTCACCTACACGAGACGCTTAATGCGCAGTAGACTAATTGTACTGAGCATTAGCACGCCATAGCAAAACCTGTGCTAATGCACAGTAGAATTAGTCTACTGTGCATTAAGCATCACAAAAACACTGTGCTCTGTTACAAGTGCACATTAGTGCTGGCTACTACGCATTTATGTAGTACCTCATATTATAGGTACTAAACTTAATGCACAGTAGCAATGGCGCATTAATGTGCATGTAGATGCGCCCAGTTTGGACACACATAATCACCACTAAGAAAGCCTCATTTGTGGGTTATTTCCCTATGACAATGAGTTGTAAGTGAAGTGTGGGGTTAATAAACACCCCCTAAAGGCATGAAGGAAATATGTGAACTTACAGTATTCCCCATATAAACTTATTCCTTATATAACTCAAACTCCTCTTAGTCTGGAGGCATGGATTACTGTATAAAATAGGACAGTCTTTTATCAAGTGGTCCAAAATACTACTAATGCCTAAAAGTGTTATTATATATATATATCATATTTACTTTATATATATAATAAAATAATCTATATAATTATATATTATATATAATTATATATATAATATAATATTACTCTTTAATAAGACTGAATTTTTCCTCAGTCTTCAATAAGTCAAAAAATAAATGACATCCAAAAGACAAATAGTATCCAGGTAACAACCCTTTGGCACTTCAGTGGAGAACCCCTCCCAATAAGCAGGAAGAGAGCCAAGCTTGAAGAGGGAAGAGAAACCAGCCAGTCACAGGATGCCAACCTAGCACTCAGATACTGCAGTGCCCAATAAACTGTAAAGCTTGGCATCTGGGGCCTTCATTTGCCAAATGTGCCCTATGAGTGGTCTCAGACATTGGCTCAGACATAGGAATTTACAGAGGAAGAAGATGAGGGGCTGAATGTTTAGCACTGCAGTCAACAAGAGGATGTACTGCCAAGGACGTGAGTGCTTTGCATAGTGCTACTATTTTCACAGTGTGCTTTATCAATTACTCTTTTATCTGTATGTGCCATAAAAGAGACCCAAATTTCCAAATGGCATCTGACTTGGGGTTCATTGAACTTCTGGTGCTGAGGTTTAGTTTCCCAGACGGGCCAAACACCCACAAAGACTAGTGACAGACACTACACATAAACTGGTTTAAACCTGTAACACAAAAGACATTCAGGACACACAAACTAGTTTGAAAATGGCCAAAACTGGTTTGATTTAAACCTGGTTGAATGTAGTATCAGACTTAACTGATTTGGCTCAAATCGGTTTATGCAATGTCTGTTCCAGACCCCTTGCTGGTTTAAATCAGACTCTCTCAGCATCCTGGCATGCTCTCTGGGCTGGGCAGAGCTCTGTTCCAGTGAGCTGGGCTGGCCCCTTCCCTCTGCTTTCTAGCTGGAGCAGGAGTAGGCAAGCCAGCGCCTGGCCACACCCATGGCCCGAAGCAAATTTCTCCCTTCGTCACCTCTCCCCCCACTCCACTGGCAAGCCCAGAGAACTGCAGCTGCTGTTTGCCAGCCCCAGCCACACCTCTATGGCTTGTCTGCAGCCAGGCAGGGATGAAGTTAATTCCTCCCTCTGTCCCCTCTCACCCCTGGAACCCGTGGGAGTTTGGCTGCAGTCTCTGCGGCTTGGGAGGGGATTAATTCCTGGATGGGGGAGGAAAGGGGGAGAGGGTGTGGGGGAAGAGGCAAGCTAGTTCCCTGTGTGCAGATCCAAGCCCTGCCCTTGTGAGCCCACAGCTAAGACCTGCAGGACCAGACTGAGAAGAGGGTAGTGTTGGCAAAGACCTGACAACCATCACACATGCTGAAGATGTAGTTAAGGGAAGTTGCAGACAGCTTCACCAACGCATTCAGAGAGCTATACCCCTAAACAAAGCCTTTCTGAATGCCTGGGTGTAAGGAGACACTCTGTCCTCAGGATTAGTAAAATTAAATCTTATCTTCTTGGTTTACATTTTAAGTTAGACTAAGTTTTGTATGCTGTGTTTTACTGGGCTGCATCTTAGGTTAGGTGAAGGTTTTTGGTAGTTCCCTATTGTATGCTTTGAAAACTGCTGTGTTCAATACATGCTTGCTTCAGAGAAAGGACTTTTTCCCCATCCCCACTCATCAGCCTGGCAGCAGCTGCCTTCTTCCTTCCTATCTCCCCACCCCCGGCTGGTGGCTGGCATCCCGTGTGTTGTGCTAGCTCAGGCTGGTGCCTGGCTATGTCCCCTCTGCTCCAACAGGGAGGGGTGAGGGCCTTGGAGGGTGTCTCTCTTTTGTCCCCTTTGGCAATGGCTGACAGGCATTCTCTAGCTGGCTCCCCTGCCTTCTGGCTTGAGTCACTGCAGACACATGGCTGCATCTCCTAGTTTAACAAAGAATGTCTGTCTAGTTATTAATCAGTTGAAGTTGCTCAGTTTAAGTTGCACCTGCAAAGAGTGAACGAATTCAGGCTTGTGCTTTTTGAATGTCTGTCCCTAGCCAAAGTCAGAAGGAGATGTGGATGCCAGGCTCTTTGGAAGATAAAAGAATGTCTTAGAGCAGGTGTTTGCAATGTTTTCCAGCCAAAGGAGTGCTGGCACTAGGAGCCAACCACAGCTGCTTCTCTCCACTGCTGTTAAGCACCCCACTGTCATTCAGTGTGGCACAGGGTGGTCAAAGACCCTGGCTGCTAAAGTCCCTGCTCCCTGGGCCAGATTCAATGGCTCTGTGGGTGGGATGCAGCCCACACACCATAGGTTGCCATGCTCTGCTTTACAGCAAGGAGTGTAGACAGAGAAAAAGAGAAGGAGATCAAACCTTGGCTGTATCTGGAAGGGATGTACCTTTCAGCTTTGAAAATTTATGAAGTTGGAGAATTATTATTTCAACACCCGATGCAAACACAAACTGGTAAAGTCACAATCATTTTAATGCTTTCCCCAACCCCTTACGAATAGAATGTGGGAAAATAAGAATTTCAAGCTGTCAAATACTTCTTTGTTTGCCTCAGCAGATTAGGAGATACGGGCCCAGTAGAAAATCTTAAAAAAAACCCAACAACTAATGTGCCTGGTTGTTGAAGGGAAGGGGAGGGCAGAAAGGGGAGAGGGAAGCAGGCTGCACAGAGGTTTAAGAAAGAAGCATATCTGAAATTATAAGAGAATGCAGATCTCAGAAAAAAATACAGAGAAATAGTTCTTTCTGGACATAAAAAAAAACTTTCCTGTGAAGCATTAGAAATGGACTGACGTCTGGCTTGCCTGATAAAGACAGTTTGAGCAAACAAACTGCAGACAATGTCAGCTACAATACTGAGATTAAAAAAACCTGAGACACTGGTATCTGAACAGATGTTGTACTGGAATGGACTGACTACCAGCTCTGCTCTCCCATCCAGATTCAATGAGATTACTTAGTCATTTAAGGAGGATGTTCTGAAGTCGGCTCTGAAGAAACCAAATCATTGCCTTGCATTTGATCCCTTGATCCAGTGGCAGGGTGTGATTCTCAGAGAAACATCCCATTTGATGTCAATGTTCAAGTCAGGAGGCCAAATGCAGCTCTGGTATATTAATATACATTTATATTAGGCCTTGTTTCTAGCAGTGGTTTAAGTATTAGCATGGAGTTGGGTGTACCAGAAACAACAGCAACAGAAAGAGCTAAGTCATGATAAGAAAAGAGAAGGGGAAAATAGCTGAAAGTAACAGAAGGTGAGGAGGAAAGCTACGTATTGTCCAAAGAGATTATTCCTCTTGTAGTCAAGGGAACATTACATTTAATTGTATATCAAAAATAATTATATGGCTCGCCACCCCTTGCCATAGTAACAAAGCGCCTTGCAAGTCCCCTGTGTGGTAGGGTAGCCTTACATTTTACAGATGAGAAACTGAGGCATACAGAAATGAAGAGAACAGACATACAGTTGATTTACCACAGGATCAAGGGTTTTACTGCTTGTCAACTGCTCTGCATCAACTGCTCGTGTGTACATTCTTATCCAGTAATAAGAGAAGGCACAGGGACAGCTGATGGGCAGTACAGTCTCACCTCCTTTCCCCCATGCTAAATTGATTGCTGATGCCCCATCAGGTCACTCAGGAAGCTGGTGGTAGAGTGGAGAACTGAACTCAGTCATTCGAGTCCCAGGCTAGTACCCTTACCACTGACAACCCTTTCCCTAATGCTGTGAGCCAGAGATTCAAAAGCAAGAGATGTAAATGCTTCCGAATGGTACTGAAATAAATATCCAATGGCACCCATGCCTCAGTTACACCATTAAGTTGATCTTCAATACTACAGATATGTAAAGCTTCTGCAATCCCTGAGTGATTACAGACCGCTAAAACATAATACATGTATTCCTTAGTATTCATCATTCAACACTGTGAGCAACTTTAGGCCATTCACAAAGCGCACAGCTGTGACTGGCAAATATGTGGTTATTTGAATCCTGATCCCCAGTATAACTGCTTGGGTAAAGATAATGGAGCATCGTGGGAGACTGCAGGTCTTCGGTGGAGGTTCTAAGCAGACTCTAACAGATAAGAGGAGCCTGGACTGGAACAAGAGCTTCACATCTATTGACTGAAGGAATAATGGCCTCCAAGAGCATGCTTATTTCATTATTTTCATTATTTTTTCTCTTCAGTCAAGTAGTTTAGATTTCTTAATAAAAAATGTCTAATGTTCTTCTCCATCCCTTACCAGGGTAATGAAAGTGCACAGCAAAACTCCAAACACTTTGCAGGCAATAGTTCTGAACGATCTTTCACTAAGGGTATATATTATACACTATGGGTGTATAATGGCACTGGGGAAGTTTACACACACTGATCTCTAGTCATCTCTACCTCATTACTCTGCATGACTACTTCCTGTGATCCTATGTTCTATTCCCGGTGATATTCTGCCTTTCCAGCCACATACTTCACCTTCTTTGTGGTACTTCATCCAGCTCTATGGCTGGTTTTCCAGACTGCTCATTAGTCTCTTTCAAGATTCCTTATGGACCTTAGAATGGAGAAACCCCCAAACTGGTCCTATTCCTTTCAAGTCTCTCTCCACATCGCATGAAATGTCATTTATAGCCAGTTTCCCAACTTTCCTTGCTGTGAAGACTATGACTCATCAGCAATACGAAGCAACTACTGGTCTCAGAATTTCTTGTTTCTAGACCAAACCAAGAATGGGGCCTCAAACATTAAAAGCATTCACACTCTTATGATAGGCCTAATTTGTTTTTTAATTTCCTTTTTAACTAGGACCTGTTATTTTTTGTGCTTTCAGTGAGTGATGCATTCAGAACATCCTGAAGACCTAAGAGCCTTCAGGAAAGCAAGATGTATAGCTTGGAGTCTGGTTTGTTTATTTATTGATTTAATTTGCTTGCATAAAACCTATAACTCACTTTTACTCATTTGGAAAGGTCCTATCAGTTTGTAAAAGGCCCAGGTGAAATCTAAGCATATTGTGGCTGGCCCCATACTCTGAGCAAAAATCATTTTAGATGTAGTTTATGAGAGAGGAGGGTCATTGCTGTGCAGCAAGGCATGAATATGGCCCAATGGCGGAAATTAAGAAACTATTATTCATTTTGACTGTTCTGGTACCTGAAATATAACTCAAAAGGATGATGCACTGCTTCCCTAATGGCTAAATTTCATCCTGACCTTCCTCAGGTTATAATTATTTCCATCTGCCAAAAACAAAACTGAAAACCGAAGGCCTCTCCCTTCCCTTCCACCTTGATCTCTGACCCTGACAAACACATTTCTGCTCAGTTGCCAGGGGCCTTATTTATAGGTCAGTATGTTTTGTATAGAGTTCCCAACATGCTGCTTCATCTTGCTGTTCACAGATGAGAAGGATTCTAAATAATGACTTTTCCTCAAAGCCATTTTGTTTTAAGTTTCATTTTCTGATCCCCCAGGGGAGTACTACAGAGTCATTCCTGGGGCTTGGTACACCAAGCACATAAAGCATAGTCATATAAATGGTTAGATGTGAAAGACTTCCTGGAGGCAGGTGAGTGAATACAGCCTTCTCAGAAATACTGTTATGCTACACCACCACAGCAAGATCTGAAGTTAGTTTAAAACACTTTCTGCTTACTGTGGGTAATTAAAACTGTTAACAATCACCTGGGAGTCTAGTATAGTAGAGCGAGCAAGGGACTGGGAACTTGAACATGTGATGACTGTTTACCTGTACATGGGAGAAGCATTTAATTCCTGGGCTTGTTTACAGATTTGTGAAGCAGATTTATCATGCCTGACACACATTCAAATTAAAGCTGGAAACCAGGTAGAGAGTTGTTACATATTTTCAAGCACTAACCTTCTATTTGGTTGGCTCTTTTTATAACTGGATAGTCATATTTATGGTGTCATAATTACTTTACATGTGTAACTGGTCCAAATGTATTGCACAATTTACCAGCTAATTCTGTAATAATTACTTTGCATGTGTGACTGGTCTAAATTTATTGTGCAATTAACCAATTAATTGCATATAATACATAATGTGTAGCAGGGGCCTTGGTTTAAGGTATGTTGTGAGGATTCATTAATGCTAGCAAAGTGCTTTTTGACCCTTGGATGAAATTTGCTATATACCAATATACTCCGTAATTAAAACAACCTTCTCAGACCTCCCTATTCAACAGAATTGTTGATAATGCCAGGCCTCACCCACTGACACCAATGTGAGCAGAACTGTACATGGAAACGAGAGCCGTATATGGAAGAGCGCATGAAGCAGACCATCCATTGTCAAATATTCAGAGCAAGGTTCCACCTTCCCACCCCCTCCAGAAATTACTGCACCAGACTGAACCAAGTCCCAGAGCAGAATCTATCTATATTTCTAATTACTTACAGAAATGGAGATCTGGTCTTCATGTTTAAGGTACAGCAACACATTCTTACACTGAACAAGAACAGATTGATGCTTAGTTTCTTTATTTTTAACAGAGCCTATTAGCTCCAAATGCAACCAGCAGCATACATACCTAATTTTTTTTTAAGATTTTTTTTTTTGGGCCTTGACTGCTCACAATCTAAAACAGTGAAACCGGCACTCCAGACAACTGACAGTAAGCAACTCTATCTTCTAACCACTCTAAAACCTTCTAGGAATAATTGGTTGACCTTTCTTCATGACCAAGATCAAGCAATTAGATTTAGCTAATTCCTTTGGTGGTTAAGACTATATTTTACTGTGAATTATTAATATTTATCTGTTGCATGACTTTTATGCTTTACACTAGCATTGTGCCCAGATAAGCACAGACATGGCATTCACTGTTAAAGAATCTCACTAAACTTCTTAACTTAACTGGTTATAACACTTCACCTGTCACATTATCCAAGGACTCCTGCAATGTACATTAAACATTCAACACCATTAGGTACTCAACTGTAGTTCAACTTGTTGGGAGTGAAATTTCAGTCCCTAAACATAAGGTTGACTGCCTGACACTGTCAGAGACAATAAATAATGGAAATAAGTATCCATGTAAAATAAGAGGTTAAAGGCATCAAGAGTTTTCCCATGGGGTTCTGTCAAAAGAGTCATGTTAAGATGCTAGCAGTAGATACTGGAATAAGGATGTTGACTTATTTTTCTTTTTAGTGAATGCAGTGCTCGTGAAAGGAGCCATCTTGATACCGTAAGGACTCGCTACTCACACAAAATCACTATCAGGATGAAAGGAAGTAACAGATTCCCCTCGCTGTGCACCCTTACCTGAAAGGACCACTTCCAGGAATAAGCTAAGGTTAGGTAATCCCTGAAACTTGTCCTAGGGACGTTAACTAGGATTCCAGATGTGCTACTGGACATCAGACAAGGGCTGGACAGCCTACCATTTTAATTCCTCGCAGGCCTCAAAGAGCACATTACCTAGTAATTAAGGAATGCATGCTGCTTTTCAGTTTGATTGAATGCTCCTCGCGCCGAGCTGTACTTATTATTGTTTATTTGTATGCAGCAGCATCGAGGAACACATCATGGACTCCATCATGCTAGGCACTGTACCTACTTCTACAAGTACAACATAAGCATTGCAGTCTGAGAAAAGGTTAATAGGAGCATTTGACTCACCTTCTCTACCTCAGGCACTATTTTATGTACCTCCATAATATTCCTTGAACATCCCCATTACATTCTACATTGATATGCCATCTTCTTAAGCTTCTCAGTTGCTTTTGGTGAGGATTTTTGTGATATCTTACACTGGGTATCTGTATAGCTGGGAAAGCTGTTTGACAAGCCTTTAGTTATCAAGTCCCCTTCCTCAGGTCAAGTAGAAGGACAATTCCTAAGAATGGTCACTTGATCCCCAAAAGCTTGTCCAGAAGCTCTCCCAATTATACAGTTGGTCTAATAAAAGATTTCACAAAAAGAAACAATAAAAAAAAAATCCTGGTCTCTTGCACATTTCCTGGACAATCACTGCTACCACAACCTCCAAGACTACTACATCATTTTTGTTACCCCTTTCTAGATGATTCACAACCAAAATATAACCTGTGAACATACCAGAATACTCTGTAGATAGATTTGAGCTTCAGCACATAGGAAAGTGTAGAAAAGTGCTGACCCTGCTCCATGGAGCGTGTTTTTCTGTCTCACAAGGTTGTCTTAGCCTGTATCTACCAGAAGAGAAGTAGAGGTTTCAGTGT
This sequence comes from Alligator mississippiensis, assembly GCF_030867095.1. Taxonomy (NCBI): domain Eukaryota; kingdom Metazoa; phylum Chordata; order Crocodylia; family Alligatoridae; genus Alligator; species Alligator mississippiensis. The sequence continues at coordinate 44,156,752 of NC_081836.1, read as the reverse complement.
CACAGATGGGATGGCAGATGGTAAGTGAAAGCTTAATGTGGAGCTACTCTAGATAAAAACTATTAATCCACGACATTCATATGTTCTTATGCAGGGAAACCTAACGAAAACCCTATGCTAAAGTCTAAGCAGCATAAGAAGTGTAAACTGCTTTTTGCACATTATCTGGCAAATCACAGAAAAACATAAGAGGGGGAAAATGAGTCCCCATTCTTGCTATTTCCTGATGTAACACTCAGCTTTCTGTTATCCACAGAAAGGGAATGTTATCCTAAACATCACAAAGCACATTAATTTATAGCAATGCTGCTGTGAAAATGAATTTGACTTACATATATATTTTTATGGGATATCATTTTATGAGACTGATAGTAGTAACATTATGTATTTAAATATTTTTAATTGTACCTATATCTCACTGTCATGGAAGTAACAGCATTAAAGTGTTGTGGGGTTTTTTGATTTTTGGGGTTTTTTTGAAGTGAAGCCACTTAGATGAGAGAAATTTGTGCATACACTTCTGAGAGGAGAGTATGTTGCAAGGCAGTGGAAGTATGAACTTTACACCAGTGTCCTACAACAGTGTCAGCTTGTGGTTTTGAAACGTACAGCAAAGGAGGAGTGTGATTTCAGAGAATTGTGACTGCTATGAAGAAAAAAAGGTTGTAATTTCTTCAGTCAAATGGCAGCTACTTAGGGCTCTTGCTACTGAAAAAAGTGCAATATGTTGCACTATTACACATCTATAAATACAGAGTTGACCCCAGTCTCCTTGGTGTATAATGGGGAAAAAAAGATGGTCATGCTTATAAATTGTCATCAAATCTGGTCTTGTGATTTAAAATGGCATTAAGGGCACTTGAAAATTTTACAGTCCTTGGTTCCAGTCCTGGTTTTGCTCAAAAGATCCAGTTAGTTATACTCTGTCTTCAGTATTCAAATTCTCTTCACCCATTTCTTTGCAGGTTCCTGCATGCTTTAGCATCTTTGGCCCCAAATTCTCACCATTGATCCTCCCCTTTGATATATCATGTCTTTCATTAAATAACTCTTAGCACCAGCATGGTATTCTTTGCCTTAACAGTGGTTTTTTTAAAATAAGAATTAACAATAAATTCTTACATGCAAGCAAATAAGGGAAGAGAATAAATGATTATCTCCACTTTACAGCTGAGGATGGAGAGAGGAAACTTAAGAGACTTCCCTAAGACCAAAGGCTGAGGCTGAATCTGATTCACCATTAAAACCAGGAGTCCCTAATTCAACTTCCTGCATTCAGACCATGATTTCATCTCCAAAGTTTATATACTTTCCAGTAATCTTTCTAGTTGGTACTCATGTCTCCTAACATGCCTGTATTTCAGAGGCAAGAGATGCCTATAGGGCCACATCCTGAAGTCAAGTTTCAGGGTTTTTTCCCCCAGATTAAAGCTTCTATTGACATATGTGAGAGTTTTTGACTGACTAAAAACTTCAGGCCTATAATCTGGAAAGTGCAATATAAATGCGGGTGATGAAAGGCTGTGACAGTATCTCCAATCCAATTCCAATTGTTCCATTATCATTTAGAGCACATCATGTCATAATTATTCATCCGAAGCATTTCCCAAGAAAGCCACATCCCCTTTCTTATTTCCTCTCAACACAAAATGGAGTAAAAGTTGAAAGAAGAATTTCCTCTCTTCCTCCTCTTGACAATTTTTCAGGCTAAAAATAACCATTTAAGGATATTTGGGTTTTCTACGGCATATCTGCTTTTGCACAATGTAGTAAACCGCTCTGAATGCAGCTGTAGGGCATAAGTTATGTAAATCCAGAGAGAATATAGTTTCACTTAAAATCACAAGCCTTGTCATGTGGTGATGCGTGAAGTTCTATGCCTGATGCCATCTGAATAAAGTTATTTAGGCAGCGGCTGGTGCTGAAGATATAATTGACTCCTAGCAACTTATTTGTCACTTCTGCTATCATTATTCTCCACAGAAAAAAGCACCAAAAAAGAAGTCTGAGAACAATTCTTTCATGGAATCTATATTTGTATCTTCAATGTTTCTCCAAACTTGAAGTCAAGCTGTAGCAAACTGTTCATCAGAGTTCTGTCAAGCCTGAGGTTTGCCTGCTGGGCTGTAATACTCACTACTACTTTATTCATCCCACTTTGGGACCATTCCAGACATTGTTCTGGAAATGATACAATTCAACACAGTTGCCCCAGATTCTTCAGGAGAGGTATAAAGAGGCAGCATATCTGATCTACCTAGTTGCAGGAAGCCCTCAGTGTGCTGAGAGTGTGGATGCACCTGCTTTTGCCTCCTTAGGACAATTCTGGATATTTTCCTTACAAAACGGGGAGTTACTACAGTGCAAACAACTCACTAGAAAAAGCTTCTTGCTGTGGAATGGAAGAAACTGGTTTCCCCAGTTCAACATTACTCTGCTACGCCATCACAGTTATAGGAACTTTGGCCTATGTATCATTTAAAACCAATTCCTCTGCAATGGAAAAATATACGTACCTGATTGGGTAGTCGGCAGCACTAAGGTTAATGAAGAAATCCCACGGCCAGTCATTCATCTCCATTAAATCCCTCATACTCTGTAGGTAGGTGGACAGAAGACTTGCTCCTCCCCAGATAGTTGCCATTCGCCAAGAGGTGACTCTCACATTCGGGTACTGGCTAGCAAACTGGAGCACTTGTCGGTATAAGTAATTGGATCGCTTTACAGGAGAAGAAAGTAACACATTCAACAGTCTATAAGACAAACTGTCCCTCCCTTATGTTCACTAAGCAGCTCAACTTCCTGAACATCAACTCCGTTCCAACCAACTGAAGGCAGACTGAAGTCAGTGTAAGGATAAGTAAAACTATTTTAAATACATAAGTAACTCTGAATGGGATCTGGGATTTAGTAACTGATCTAGCAAATGCATTCCCGACTAAATGAAGCAGTTGTTAGCACACCTTTCTCTCAAGCCTTGCTAATGAGCTTGTCTCTGCATTCACTGCAAGGTATGTTGAGAGTGTCAAGAGTCCTTTTTTCTTTACTCTTTTTATTATAAGTTTTACTAATGCCACCTAGCTCTTGTCTAGTGCTTTTCATCAGAGGGCTTTCCTTATTTCCTTACCTCCATTTAACAAATGGGGAAGTGAGATACAGGGAGGTAAAGTAACTTGAACCAAATCTCCCACTTCAGTGCTTTATCTACTAGCTCACAGTGATACTGTCTGAGGATCGCTGATGCCGCCTTACATGTATATCAGAGCCTATCACGACTTATCAGTTATTGCTACAAAACAAAGACACAGACACACATGGACCGACACCACAGACACACAACAAAAAATGAAGGCAGTCACAGAAGGGATGATAACAAAATAGTCAGGCTCAAAACATCACAGGTCAAAAAAACAAAACGCGGCACAAACTACAGCATGCAGCAGAGATAAAGAGAGATAATGGAGAAGGTGACGAGGATGGGTAGATTGACAGATGGGGAGACAGGCAATTTATAACCAGTGATATATTACCTTGTCAACATGAATGTAATAAAAATGGTCTTTATGGTAAATAGCCTTAAACATGCGTTGGAGCTGCCGGGAAGCTCTGCCATGAACAACCAAGACAAATGCGATCCTGACTGGGTTGGCTGGCATGTATTCTATGGAGTCCTCATCCCATTGTACATTGTTGTTGACTTTTCCTGTTTGAAAACAAAACATAGTAAGGACATCTCTGAGTATATCTGCAGAGTGGGGATATGAAGAGCAGCTTGTATTAAATGTAAGCTCTTTATTTTTTTTTTTTAAACCTCTTTTAAACATTTGTAATGGGAACTGAGAACTCATAAGAGGTGCCAGACTGAGCGTCTCAGAGACTGAATGCTACTCTTTAGCTACCCAACGACAGAGCGTAAGCAGCAGCACAAGCTCCCCCCATACTGCCCTGCTGAGGTGCCTCAACCCAGACCAGGAGGAAGAATACCATGGAGACAAACTCAAAGTTTCTGACCCTTAATTGCACTAAATGAAGCTCTGCTAACTTCAGCCAAGCAGCATGAATTCATCTCAGCTGGGATATCGTTTCTCTTTTGTTGGGCACTTGGGGGAAAAAAATCCCACAGCGGTAAGAGGGAAAAGCTCTAGGGGTACTGGTTATATTTGAAATACTATTTATTCTCTGATCCTAGAAATCAAAGTTGAGCACAGATGATAATAATTTAAGATTATCTCCTAAACTAATGGGTCAGAGCCTTATTTTGTGTAAATCAGCATTGTTCCATGGATGTCAGTGGAGCTCCTGCAAGTCTGTACTAGATGAGGTTTTGCCTTAATTATGTTCCTAAAATATCTGAAATCTCAAATAGCTGTGGCATGTGCAGAGCGATGCTGTCTTCTCTAATGGCAGGTTTACTTACAAAGTTGAAAGGGTGATCTGCAAAAATTAAAAACAAGTGTGGAGGGGCACTTGCATTGACCTTGACTTCTTTTTAATGCAAAGAATCTTGACAAATTTCTTAATTTCACATTTTTTTTCCTTCCCTCTCCTTTTTACACTAGAATGTGTAGTCTTGTCACCCCTGTTTTCTCCATGAAAGCTCTATCAACTACTAGTAGAATTCTGGCAAGAGTATTCAGGAATTGAAGATTTGGAGGCTTCAATAAAAAATGTACATATGCAAACTTTCCCCTTTTGTCTGACACAGTTCGCCTTTTATGACAAAACACTATCATTACTTCGAAGTGCTGTGGCCCCACAAACAAAAATGTCCAGCCTTTCTAGGTCCCTAAATGCCATTTTGAATGACTTCCTCCAAGGGGCAAATCCATTCAGCTATCTTCAAAAGTCTAAAAGTTTTGATTTTGACTGAAAAGGTATATTTAATTATGGGTAATGCATTTGAGCAGAGGGAAAGGTCCAATGCACACTGCCCATTAGAACAAAGCTTTTAAAACTCTTGAAATGACCACATACCAGTAGAGCAGCTAAAAGTAGTGCATGCAATCAAGTGCGATAATGCTAATACAGTACAGAGACTTTGTATTTACTCAGAATCTTTCCTCCAAAGACTTTAAAATGCTTGATGATCAGAGCATGCACACAAACCTTATGCAATCCAGACTGGAATAGCTGCCGGGCAGGGACTTTTTGTTACTACCAAAAGGAACATGGGTTATGGCTCATTTTAAGATCTACCCTCTAACTCCTTCTGGTTATGGGAATGAGTAAAAGGGCATCCCCAGCCAGGAGCTGAATGAAGTGGTGCAGGGCAGCCAACTCAACTCTTAGCACTAGGGGTGGGGAGCTATTCATAACTAGTTGTGCTCTGGTTGTCCTTTCTCTCCCTCTCTGAAGACCAACTACTGCCATCACCACACCTGCAGGATTAGAGTAGAAATGGATTTTATGATATGAATAGTGATAGTCATGGTTTTTTATGTGGAGTTAGGAAGGAATTTTTCCCTTACCACCTAACTGGGTAGGAGAGTTGTTTCTAGCCTGTCCCGCAGAATTTCAGGGCCCAGGGAGGCAGGTAAAGGGGGTAGATACAAATGGTTGCAAATTTGAAGCAGGTGTCCAGAGCCAATAACATAAGGCAATCAGGTTTTCCCTCAAACCAGTACCGGAGATGGACTTCAGGGAAGCAACCTGGAGGAAAAGGGAGTATTGCAACTCTTACCATCTGACACAGGTGGAGAAATCCCCCCTCTGTCAGCACCACTTTAGCCCCTCTACAACAGAAAGTAGTACCTCTTAGCCCTCATGTGAAGGAGATGTGATGGGGGTCCTGGTCACCGCTATGGCTGACACCCAAATAATTGGGAATTGATAAAAGATGGAAAGATAACCTGCCCTGCATCACTGATTGCCACAAAATGTTTCCAGACACGGGGATGATGTTTTGGCCTAATTACACCACGTCCCCAGGCTCTTCTTTCACTTTCACGACAGGGTCATGTTTTCAGGCTAACCTCAGTGGCTTCCTGAGAAGCTGTGCACCTGGTACTACTAGTGTTCACAATTCACTGCAGGCACAAAAATGTGGCTGCAATTATATGTAGGTCTAAAAGTGCACCCATTAAAGAAGGCCAGCACCCAAATCCTGAGCACAGGTGTCAACCTTAATTTAAAAGGAACATCATCAACACAAAAGCTTCACTTCGGTCTGAAGATAATAGAGGAAGACAAACCTAAAAGACTAACTGAAGTACTGAATAGGAGAGACACATCAGAAACTTTGGTTTCCTCTCCCCTTCCTCCCCACTCCCCAAGTTTGCTTATTAGCCATGTTAGAGACTTAAAAACAAGCAAGCAAGCACCCCTCCCCCCCCCCCTTTAAAAACCCACTTTGCTCTCTGGCACTTATCAAATACAAAATCCCCCAGTCTATTAATCTGAATTTACATCCCTCTTTTCTGGTTTCTCCCAATGAATTCTTCTCATGTCTTATTTTCACTCTATGTCATTTTTTGTAGTTTTTTATTCCTCCCCCCGCCCCTTCTGTTCTTTTCTCCTAACCTTTAGGTACAAAATTTCATAGTCCCATTTTCCACCTGCAGACAATTCTGCCTTCTTTATTCTAATCCTTCTGTTGATTGCCTTAAATATCATAAGACTAAGTATGTTGTTTTTTTTTCCATATGTCAAAATACCAGCTACTTCTGTTGTATTCTATTATCTGTCTATTTTTAGCCGGTGGTTGATTAGCACCTTCTATTTAGCAGTCTGCCCACTGATACAAAACCGGTTTGGTTTGCAAATAAGATAAAATTGGCAGGAAACATGCAACTGAATATTTTTGTCTGTTTATAAAACTCTAAAGATACAGTCAGTAGGACTTGCAGATTAGGTGTTAAGTGGCAACACTGTATAAATGATACCAGTATTAAAATGGGCCCGTTACCTCCTTGCTGCTGTATTTACATAAAACCCTTCATCACATTAATTTGCATAACATGCCGTCTCTGTCTGAGTCACTTTGCCTATCACGTAGAAGTGTGTCCCCTTTTGGGCGTTAGGATGCAAGAGAGACGTCGGCTGCTTTTCAGTTACCTGCGTACCGTACAGCAGCAATAAAAATCTGAAAGGATTTTAAAGTGGCACTCGCATTTTTTAGTTCCTTCAACACTATGATTCTATAACTGCATATTGTATGGCACATCTCTTAGACACTACAGAGGATATCAAGGCTCCTGGACTCCATGCTTCAGTCGAACTAAAAGCAGTTGTCAGCATCAGCTTTCCTTTCTGTCCTGACCATATCTTCCTCTTTTTCTCAGCTCTATTATTGATCTTGCAGTTCAATGGCCTCCTTTACCTGGGATGCAGTAACTTCACGCCATTTACTGTGCTTCCGTTTCCTACTATCCCTCAAGCCATCAGCACTTTTCATTTCTCTGCTTGCCATCTTCTCCCTCTTCATGTCTGAGTACACTGGGCAGGGCTGACACAAAAGATTTTCCATCTTCTTTTGTGTCACAACTGGCTGCTTCAAACAGCCTCTCAGTTAATGATCTACTGACCCACAGCTAGAAGAAAGGACTTGGAGCAAAACAAGCTTTGTGTTAGTCTTCTACTGTCTTATCCTGGTTTATGTCCATACTGTCTGTGCAGTGCATGCACTCCAGAGGTTCCTGCCATTTCCTCTATCGCACAGTGTCACATGCATCTCGCTCGGTGCAATTCTATTGTATCATGAGACAGGCAGGTGCCTACTACTACTATATGCAGTAACAGTGGATCCTGCAGTGTAAATGTTACCGGGGATGGGTCAGAAACATTAAGAGCAACAAGATGTGCAGCGGGGGCAACGCTCCAGTCTCAGAGATTCTGGGTGCAGTCTTGTCCATGAAACTGCAGCACTCCTGGAAAGCGAGGAGAAAGCACTAACTCAGTCAAGGCCCTAATCCTTTCGACGCTCAAAGCAGTGGCTCTTGCTTTTGAAGTCTTTCACACCATGCTGAGCACAAAGCTGCTACTGGCCTCTCTCTCCAGGGGCAATTCCACATGGATTCAGCAGGGCAAAGATTTTACCAGAAGTGTTATTGCCAATCACCCTTATTAAAAACCATTCTCACTCCGCGCACTAGCTGCTGTAGAAAAATACATTTCCTTAGCAATTTAATATTTAAAACAAAAAGCTATACTTTGAACTTAAACCAAGTCCCTAACACAACATGACTTTTTACAATTAAGTTGCTAACTGTAAGATGTTGTTAGGCCTGTTAGCCTAAAATCAAGTACAAGACAGGGTAGATTTGCACCTTATAGACTAACCAAAGTAGATGGGCATAGCACAAGCTTATCTCAGCCCACAAAAGCTTGTTAGTCTGTAAGGTACAGATCTACCCTCTCTTCTACTTGATTTCTGATTAATGTGACTAACTCCTGGTTGGTACCAAGTTCAAGTCCCCCCCACTCAAGGCAGAATCATGCCCTATATAAATTATCTCAGCCAAGCATTTCCCTAACTTGCTCTTAAAAACATCCAGTCATAGAGATTTGACCTCCTCTTTAATTAATCTGTTTCAGTACCTAACCAGCCTCACAGTTAGACATTTCTTTCAAATATCCAACCTAAATTTCCCTTGCTGCAATTTAAGACCATTTTTTCTTATCCTGTCCCCTGTGAACACAGAACATAGTGTATCACTATCCTTTCTTTAACAACCCTGTATGTATTTGAAGACTTATCTTCAGTCTTCTCTTTTCCAAGCTAAATGGTCCCATTTCCAATCTTTTCTCAAGTGCCATGGTTTCTAGATATCTAATAATTTCTATTGCTCTCTGGACTCCTTCCAAATGATCCACATCTTTCTCAAATGGTGGTGCCCAAAACAAGACACAGTACTCTAGATTAGGCTTCACCATTGCTTAACAGTGGTAGAATCATTTCTCATGACATGCATGTGACACTCTTGCTAATATATCCCCACATACCACTGACTTTTTGCAACAGTAGTGCACTGTTGAATCATATTCATTTTGTGATTCACTATAAACCCCCAGGTCTTTTTCCTCAGTACTGCTGGCTAGCCAGTCAGTCATCCCCCACTTTTTATTTGTGCACTTAATTTTTCCATTTTCAGGGCAGTACTTTGTACTTGTCCTTATTGAATTTCATCTGATTTATTTCAGACCACAGGTTCCATCTACACTTACTTTTAGGAGAATACATGGTTTTGCAAGCTTCACACAAAACCTCAGCCCTACTGAAATTTCAAATGGCCTTTATAAACCCCAGAAAAATGAGTACTTCTAATAAAAAGTTTGACTTTTAACTACAGCAGCTCTAACATGTGCCAAAAGAACAGGGCTATAATTTCTTGTGTGCAGCACATTATAACTCATCCTTTTCTTCTAATCTTTTACCTCAAGTCCTAATTAATGATAATTCAGTCTTCGGTAATGATGGAGAACAATCTGTTGTTCTTTTATAATCCAGACTATTTTGGGGAACCAATCAAACACTCAATTTATACACTTGCATTGGCATTTTATATGAATTCAGTACAGTGTGTCTGTGTAAATATATTTGCTGCCACTGCTTCCTAATTCTGTACTCAGACAGACTGTGTGTATTGATACCACAGATCAATTGATAGAGGAAGTTAAGAATTACTGCTGTGTAGATCTGCAGGCTATTTACAGTTATTACACCAGTAAATGAAATTAGAAATCCAACTATTATAGCTGGACTGCTGGCTATAACTATACCAAAGGGAGAGAAATCTGCAACCATTACTGAATCTCATGTGAATATTCCTATTGACTACAATGGGACTCCTTCAATGTTATTCAGTGTAAACAATGGTTGTAGAATTAGCTTTCCAATAACTCCCACATTTCCAACTGCTTACAGTAGATTCATCCAGAGGGCTGAAATTTTCCAAAGCTGGAATTTGCCTGTAGATGTTTAGGTGGAGTAGAACAAAAATATTTCCTTTCCAAGGGAGATAGGTGGTGTTGTTTTAAGTGTATTTCTTCATCAAAAAATGGACTGTTTGAACAGGTCAAGCAAACAAATGGATGAAGGTAAATACTGTTGGCAGAGAAATAGCCCTCCATGAGAAGTGTGTTGGAGTGTTCTGGTGACAGGTGACAGAATTATGAGGTTTTTCTGGTATGAAAAGTTATCGGTGCTTATCTGAACATTTCCTTTTTCAGGAATAAGCTCTCGAGATCTATTACTGTGAGTACTTCAGGCTGCTTGCACCTTGGCAACACAACCAGATTTATCAGTTACTAACTGCAGAGAAATGCCCTGTGTCTCCTGTAGTGTTCTCCAGTTAGGACAACTTCCACAGCCAAGATAATTCCTGAAGTACAGACTGTGTTAACCATAGCTGGAGGAAAAATCAGTTACTTATAGTGCAAATCCTGAGAAAATCTCCCTAACAAAACAATTCCAAGCCTTGGGATAATAATTTTCATCTCTGCTTTGGATAATCTGCTTTCCTCCAGGGTGGGCCAGCTTGGATGACCTTCTGCGGTGCGTCCCCATGAGTGCGCGCATGCATGCATTCACTATGCTACTATTTTACAGTGAGGTGGGGTTTGGGTTTTTTTGATCCCATTGTTAAAAAAAAAAACTTGCCACCAAAAAAAGCACACATGGCAGCAGCATGAGTTGCCAGAAAGGGAGCCTGGCTGGCCAGAGCCATACTCTGGCTGCTGGCCAGGCTCTGAACACCTGGATTGCGACCACTGCAGTGCTAGGAGGCCCCTAGTTAAGGCTGCTGGGGCTATTTCCCTGGGGGAATTTGCCACATGCCAGAGACGTATGCAGGGGCTTGCCTGGGCACAAATAGCAGCACATATATGTGCCGCAAATATTTGTCCCCCAGGAAATGCATGTTCCCACTTGTGGGGACATACCCCTATAGCCATCATTCTGAAGGATCCTTTCCAATGGGATTTTCAAAGCATTATGCCTCTAGCATGGAAGGCAGGATGATTCTTTAAATATGGAATATTAAATACAATGGACATTATACCTTCTATATACACTTTGGCACAAAATATGACAAAAATGGTAAAAAATGGTTGGTAAAAGCATAGTATGGCCAGCATGTAGACTGTGATATATTTGTGTACCAATAGCTACACAGCCATGTAATAGATCTCCCTGAAATCATTGGCACTCCTGAGGACTAGACTTGGGTGATAACAGAAACAAAAGTAATATATTCCTTGAAGGTACTGTGGCATGAGTGTAACTTATACTGCAGCAGTGGACTTGATAGAGAAAGCTCCCATATTCAAAGCCGTATTTGTTTGAAAACAATTGTTGTTGGGAGACCTACCTTGGTAGATAGGAAATTGAGCAATACATTCAGCTGATGTTTAATCTGATCCCAATTGCATGAAACATACTGCGTGACCCTGGGCCTTAATAAGAGTTGTTGCCCTACAGAAGCATTTATTGTTTCATATGTACAAAAGTTCATTTTTTGCCTATATTGAAGTAATGCTTCAGTTGTTTAATCTGAGAGTTCAGCTGAGGACTTGGCACCAGCCACCAGAAATGGTTCCATTTGGTGACTTAGTGTCCATGGCAGTGCTGATCACTTCTTCCAAGCATCCATTTTCTCTGATCCCACTGAACCTGCCTGGCTTCTTTCCTGTCCAGGGCAAGAGAGCCAAGGTGGCCCCGTTTGGAATAGGCTGCATGCACACTGCTTATGGAGCTGAACTAAATATGACACTGAATAAGTGGAAGGAGGAAGGGAAAAAACACATCCTTCATTTAGTTTCTGGCTTGATTTGGCTCAACTTGCTCCCTGATGGCAGCAGGGGAATAGCTCAGAGGAAGAGCTGAGAGGCTGCACCTGAGATCTGGCTCACCCAACCTCCAGTCACTGTGAAAGTAGAAAAACGGGGAGAGCACTTTAGGGAACAGGACTTTGCCCAGCTGCCAGGAACTGACAGCTACAAGCAGGCTGAAGTATCCATTGGAATTGATTAGCGAACCTTGACCTAAAAAAACCTACACCGTGAGCACAACATTTTAAGCATGTTTCACTGATGTTCTAAGTAAGACTGCACACGCGCATATGCACACGCACATGCACACATCAAAACCTGACAAGACTCATGAGGACTGGGATCCATGGAATCGTTGTAGCCCAGCCAAGACCACTTACTCTGGAGCCACGTTAGCTGTCTGCACGACTCCCAGGGGACAGGGGAAATCTGGTGCCATGTACTGCTTTAACACTGTTATTAGATGCCAACATCCTCTGCCAGTGGCTTCCGATAATATTGTGCTCATTCTGGTGCACGTCTTAGTCCTGCTAAATAACTCGTGAGAAGACAAGTCTTGAGGGCACTCAGAACTTAGAATCAATCCCTCAACTTGACGGCTCAGCTAGGGGTCAAACTGGATCCCCTGGGAGACAAGTCTGGTTCCCAAATATAAATGCTGGCATGTGTTGTTTTTTTTATTGTGCCTAGTTTCATTCTGAGAAATCAGCAAGGCCAGAAAACCCCTGAGAGCTGTGCAGGTTTCTAACAGGCAAGTGGATTTGAGAGGGACGCTTACGTTTTTTGTTGAGTTTTTTTTGCAAGGGCAATTTCACTGATTACTCTCAGCAGATTCTGCCTTAAAACAGTTGCCACCTCTACTTTTCATCTTTGTGTTAGTCGTGAGCAGCTTGGGAAAAAAATTTCAGAAATTCTACTGTTATCCAGAAGTGGATATTCCATTTTTGCAGTAAACCTAAATACTTTGCTCTAATATGCTTTATTCTCAGTCCTTTCCATGAATTACAAAAAAGCAATTTATGATTTTCTGCAACTTCATATGATCAAGTAACCCATAAGCAAAAATCAATGCCAGGTAGGTAGGGAGCAGCAGGATATAATTTATAAGACACTCAATGACTAGTCAATTTAACATTAAAGAGACAGATCTAGGGAACATTCCTCCATGCTGAGCAGAAGCCCTGACATGGAACAAAGGTGCTGCTGATGTTGGCAATTTTTGAGTCTCCTTTAATCACTTTAGCAGGTGATGGGATAAAATTACAGCAGCACGGGTGTGAGAGTCACTGCCTTCCGGCTGGAAAATCTACTTTATGACATTACTTAAAAGTTCCTATTACTGTAAATTTATGAATTAAAAGGCAATCTTGAATTCCCAGTACATTAAAATGCCCCCAGATAAAGCTGTCATAATTATGGATTTGGCAGCAGTTCCACTGTAAACCAGATTTCAGAGGATTTCAGTCCTATCAGTAAAAGGGAAAAGGGGGAAAACATAAGATCCCCAAAAAGGAACAGGATTTATCTCCAGAAAAAAAAATCAACTTTCCATTTTGGAACTAAAAAGAGAAAATTGTGGAAATAGTCCAGTTTCACTTGACCCTGTGAAATGTCTTTAAATATGGCCACCTCCCACTATGACTATACATATAAACATGGTTAAAGGCCTGGGAAGCATGACTTGGGAGGAAAGGCTAGGGTTATTTAGTTTGGAGAAGAGAAGACTGAGTGAGGGATCTGACAACAGTCTTCAAATACTCAGATTATAGAGAGGATGGAGATAGACTATTCTCTGTGGCCACAGGAGACAGGAGTAAGAACACTGGACTTCAGCTGCAAAAGAAGAAATTTAGGTTGGAGATTAGGAAGGACTTTGACCATGATGGTGGTCAAGCACTGGAAGGGGCTACCCAGGCAAGCTGTGGAATCTGCATCCCTGGAAATTTTCAAGAACAGGTCGGACAGACACTTGGCTGGGATGGTTTAACTGGGGATTATCCTGCCTTGAGCAGAGGTGGGGGAGCACACTGGACTAGATGACCTAATAAGGTCCCTTCCAGGGGCCCTACTTTCCTATGATCCTATATTATGACTGCCCATATATATATGCAGACTATGATGATGTGCTTCTATTTATAGTTTAATTACAATGTGCATGAGACCATGTAGCATTTGGCAAGGGAGTAGGTTGTAGAGTTTTGTAAAAAAAAACCCAAACCAAAACAAAAAAACCCCAAAACAAAACAAAACAAAACAAAACAAAACAACCTTCTTATTTGGAGTCTTATAGTCTATCTCAAGTAATTATTGAAAACATTTTCATGTTTTACAAATCACTGCCTAATTATCAGGACACTGGTATGCTGCACATACAGATAGACACAGATACTAAATCTAATTTACTATGATAAATATCTAACCAGGCCAATAATCTTAATAATGAACTTGCTTTTCTGACAATTCTAATTATGAAAATTGTACCATTCCTAGGAGACGAATCTCAATTATTTGCTTGTTTTGCTGGAGCGTGTTATTCAAGCATTCCCCTCCACCCCTTTATACTGACTCATGAATAAATGAGTAACAGTTGAAAGTAACAGTACATTAATTCATGCTGAATTGGAATGAACTCCCTATTAATAATACCTATTGTACCAATTAACAGCCAATTAGTGCATTGCAATCAACATTACTACAATGAATACCAAATGATTTTAAAATGATTAGCCATTTATTTTAACACTATCCGGTCATATTACTGGACTCCAGAGAGATTATATAAAGCAGATCAAGCAACGGATACAAAGTGCTGGAGGGTAATCCTTGCGGACAAATACTGTTTAATTAAACTCCTATCTTAGTCCTGTGTTCTAACACTGAATATTTGGGAGGTAACACCCTTTCCGTTCAAATTTCATACCACCACATTAAACTACTGTACACACAGCCTTGTGACCCCAAACTTCTCTTCTCTTACCTTGCTCTGAAGTGGACATCTGTAATTTTGTTAATTCCAAAAATGTAGACAGAGAGATGGTAGAGCAGTTTACCTTGTTAGCTGAACTTCCAAACATGGCCTTAAGGTAGCAACTCAAGTATGCAGTTAAGGATATTCCTATTCCATTCAGTTATGGAGACATGACACACTGCTTGCTGCATGAGCACTAGCTCCCAAATCGTAAAAAGCGGAGCTGCCTTATTGTGGTGCTGTGTGCAAATAAGCTTTTCAGTTGGTACCTGCCCAGCCCCATACCAAAGGAGTTACACTACTTTGGATGGGGCCTAGCACCTAGTGTTGTAATTGTGCAGCATAGACATGCCCACAATTTAACTCAACGTAGAGGAAAAAATGTTTTCCTCTTACAGCCTGATCCTGGAATGTGCTGATCAGTCAATGCCCACTGACTACAATACCAGCGGAGTCACATCTGCATAGCACTTTGTCTATTTTTAGTTAGTCCCAACCATTAGGGCTGCATGAAGTTTTGGTCCCTGATTCTATTCAGTGGTGATTCGGCCCGATTCAGTGGCCGAATCTCTGAATCTGAATTGAATCAGAGGATCCTTTAACCTCTCCGAATCGAACTGGCACCCTCCGAATCAATTCAGCAGTTCGGACATAGACACAGTTTTAAATTTTTTCTACATAGTTCAAGGTACCAGTGCAGCCCGCTTTGCACACCCCTACCAAACATACCGAACTTCAGCAACTGACATCAATATGGCTAGGGTAAAGGTTGGCAATCTACAGCCCATGGCCTGGATCTGGCCCAAAAAGGTCTGGAGTGGCACAGAAGAATGCTCCGCACACAGCTGTGCCAAGCTGCCCTTCCTCTTTGCAGCCGTCCCTGCTGCTCTCTCATGCCTGTGCTTTCCCTCACTGCTGAGAGGCTGGGCATCTACAGCAAGGGTAAATAGGTGGCTACAGCTCCCTGGGAGGTAAGGATTTGCAGTCCTGCAGCAGGGGATTGGGTTGAAAGCTCCAGCCCCTGATGACAAAAGGTTCCTAATCCCTGGGTCAGGGGGATCACTCAAAAGAAAGCTCATTATGTCATTAGCCACTAGGGAAAGGAAGAAAGAAAGTGAGAAAAGTCAGCTACCATGGTTTGGGCTGAAATCTGGTAATAGGTAAGATGCCTTAGCTACCTGTCACTGTTGCAAACGGTGCCTCTACTGACATTCACAACTAATACAAGAGTTTTCAGAAGAAGAGGTAAATAACCTTGAAAATAAAGTTACTGACGGAAATTAAAATGCTGTATAAACTCCACTTATATCTGAGAAATTTGAGATACGTGTTCAGGCTCTAGGGCCCTAGACTCTGTTAATGAAGTCTTGTTTGAGCAGGCACCTGGGAGATGATGCAAAATGATAAAGGAACTGTTATCTGGAGCACTAGAGACTTGGGCATGCCCCTTCTACCTGTCGCCTAAGTAGGGAAGGCTGGCCGTCACAGGGTGCACCCAGGGCTCGCAGTGGGTGCATGTGCACCCCTGCGCACCTCTTACACATCGCCAGTGCTTTTGATAGTCTTCCACAACACTCTCGCAGGCAAGCTAAGGAAGTATGGGCTGGATGACCTGACTGTCAGGTGGATAGAAAACTGGCCTGAGCATCAGGCTCAGAGGGTAATAATCAATGGCTTGATATCTAGTTGGCAGCTGGTATAAAGTGGAGTGCCCCAGGGGTCGGTCCTGGGGCCAGTTTTGTTCAATGTCTTCATCAATGACCTGGAAGATGGCATAGAGTGCACCCTCAGCAAGTTTGCGGATGACACCAAGCTGGGGGGAGTAGTAGATACAGTGGAAGCTAGGATTCAGAGTGACATAGATAAGTTGGAGGACTGGGCCAAAGAAATCTCATGAGCTTCAACAAGGACAAGTGCAAAGTCCTGCATTTAGGACAGCACAATCCCATGCATCAGTACAGGTTCGGGGCTGACTGGCTGGGCAGCAGCAATCCAGAAAATGACCTGGGGGTTACAGTGGACAATAAGATGAATATGAGTCAGCAATGTGCCCTTGTTGCCAAGAAAGCTAATGGCATCCTGGGCTGCATTGGTAGTTGTGTTGCCAGTAGGTCAAGGGAAGTGATTACTCTCCTCTATTCAGCACTGGTGAGGCCACATCTGGAGTACTGTGTTCAGTTTTGGGTCCCCCACTACAGAAAAGATGTGGACAAATTGGAGAGGGTTCAATGGAGGGGGACAAAAATGGTTAGGGGGCTAGGGCACCTGATTTATGAGGAGAAGCTGAGGGAACTGGGCTTATTTAGTCTACAGATGAGAAGACTGAGAGGGGATTTAATAGCAGCCTTCAACTAGCTGAAGGGGGATTTGAAAGAGGATGAAGCTAGACTGTTCTCAATGGTGGCAGATGAGAGAACAAGGAGCAATGGACTCAAGTTGCAGCAAGGGAAGTTTAGGTTGGATATTAAGCAGAATTTTCTCACTAGGAGGATAGTAAAACACTGGAACAAGTTAACCAGAAAGGTTGTGGAATCTCCATCCTTGGAGGTTTTTAAGACCCAGCTAGACAAAGCTTTGGCTGGGATGATCTAGTTGGGGATGGTCCTGCTTTGGGCAGGGGGTTGGAGTAGACGACCTCCTGAGGTCCCTTCCAACCCTAATTTTCTATGATTCTACTTAGCATGTCAGGGATGTAGACTCTGTCTCAAGAAACACTGGTATGGTCTCTCTCTGCCTCCCTGAGGTGTGCCCTGCCTGAGAAATGCCCATATAGCTTTGATACCAATGTGGACTTCTCAAGGTACAACCAAATAAGACTTTCAGAAACAGCTCAGTTCTATCTTGAATAAATGCATTCCATTTTTCTAACTTCTAGAATTGCTTTGATGTCTTATGTGGTGATAGAAGCATCTGTGGAAGAACAGCGATTCTGTTTCAGATGTTCTCTTCTCTCCTACATCTTAAATGCATATGCAAACTTAATCCTTCAAGTAAATGAAACTATTGGAAGCTAACTAGTTGCTATATAGCATCAGAACCAATACATTAAATGGGAAGGCAACAATGTCAATATAACGAACTCCAGACATCTTACAAACAGAGATTTATCAAGCCTCAAGCCTCAAATTAGTGTCTGAAAATAATCTTTATTGATTCCAAGTCTTGTTTTGTTCTGTCTCAGTGTGTTTAGTGCTGGATACATCCATAACCTTCACTCCATCTCTTACTGTCATGCTCACAGCATGCATAACCAACAAGGAGTGGAAAAACAAGCAATTACCTTGTTAAAATACTGTCTCTTTTACATCAACTCCCAGGAAAAATGTGTTCTACTAAGGTTCTTCAGTAAAAAAAAAAATATATGTAGACAAAATTAAGTAGTTTCTTACCTGTGCAATCAATGTCCTCCCATCCCTTTTTTACCAGTCTTTTTGCTTTTAAGTCCCTCTAAAGTCTTACTTTTTCTCCCTCATGTCTGTTAGTGAATAGTCATTCACTATAGGCCAGACCCTAAGCTGCTGTAGGTGAGTGGAGCTTCACTGGTATCAATAGCTCCATATTTATATGGGGACTTGGTCTTACAACTCAGTGTTAATCTTTCTGCTGGGAATCAATAAAGTCTAAGGAGACTGATTGTCATTATTCTATATCCTGTAGAGCAGTAGGCACGCTGCTGGGAAAAAAGGAGGAGTGGGGCCAATTACAGTTTTTAAAAACAAAGAGCACTAAGCTATAATGAAGATAAAAATGAGAGAGAGCGAGCACTAGTGTGCACACAAGCAGAGTTGGCATAGCTCTTCTTGTACCCTTAATTCTTACAATGAAGTGAAATGTTATGCTTGAGACATCAAATTCCTCTGAATATGCATACCGCCATGGGCTCTGGTTTGAAAGATTTTTTTAATTAAATAAACAAATACGTTTTGGCTTGCTGCATGCAGAGTGTACTATTTCTTTTCTTCTCAAACACAGACACATTTAAATAAGTATTTTTGAACATCTGTTCTTATCCCAAAAGATGCTGGCATATGCTAGACTCCAATATTGGAGTCCTTGTCCTTGAGTAACTGAAAAAATATACTACCTACAAAAGAAGATTAAAGCTTAAACTATTACATTTCTGTAGATAACTTGTTTCCAATATCTTTGATTTCTTATTAGAGATGATTCTAATTCCCACAAAGGCAGAAGGAATTTTTGACCTGTTCTTTTTGCCACCACATAGGGAGAGAAGTCTCTCCTATAGCTACCAATTAGTTGTGCTACTTCTAGTCCATTGGGTGGGAGTTCTGCTTTTGACTTTGTCCCAGTACTCAGTTCAGCTGTCCAAAGAAGGGCCATTACATTACTTTCACTGCCACTCTTTCTGCTCAATCTTGCAGCACTTACCCAGACAAAATTCCCATTGCCTATGGAAGTAAAGACTTAAAATTAGATCCTCAAAAAGTACTTAGGCACCTAATTCTAATCATAAATGGGATTTATTATTTCAATGGAAGTTAGATTCCTATATAACTTTGGGGAACTGGGCTCAGTTCTAGCCCTGTACTGTATGGATTGGATAGTATGTTAAATCAACTTGTTCCATGTCATATAAATTCCTAACAATGTACATAACCTTATGCTGTCTATTTTGTTTGTTGCCCACATTTAGTACTCTTTTCCCATCCATTTATTAATAACATATGAAGTACTTTATCATTGATTAGTTCTTGTTGTTCAGACAACATGCCATCTTGTACGCTACTTGAAGGGTATGCCGACTAATTTTATTCATTGGGGGAAAAAACAAACCAAAAAACCAAGACCAATTTTGTTTTAGTATATTACTTGTCAGACAGGGAAATAGAATATAATTATGGTGTGACATTTCCAACAGCAAATACATTCTAGTGTAAGCAATTAACACTGGTTCTTTTGGCAGGTTTTAAAAGATTACTCATATGGTATGCTAAGTTACAATAGTGTATGAATAATAAATAGCGCTATGCTACTTTAGTTGGATTGTGTCGTATCCCCTCAGCTCAAGTTCCATGATGAAAATGTATTTGGTTGACATTAACCCATCACTGGTTGTCTCAACATTGTAAAGTTGGGTGTTCTTTTGAAAGTTCAAAGTGGAATTTGTGCACATCTACAGGAAATAAATTATCTTTATAAAGCAGAGGCCTCAATTTGATCACCCAATAATGGCAATAGCAAGCAATCCACATATACTTAAACTTTTCAAGTCATCAGCAAGTATGAGGGTAGGGAATTCCCACTACCCCCTGTACTGTAAACTGAGACACTCTTGTGAGAGACAGGAATGGCGATTCTGCTCCTGCCTCCTGACTGGAAATTTTTTCTAAAGCTGCTACTGATCAAGAGGATTAGTGAAGATGGCATAAGGGAAAAAGCATTGCTAAATAATCCTCTAAACATTTCATAGTCAACCTATCTTTAATACAATCCCTCTAATCCAATTAGGGTGCACTGGAAATCATATCTTAAATTCCATGCTTCATTGTGACTTGTTCTGTATTAGCTAAACATTCATTAATAAAATGGTCCTAAAAGTTCTAGTAGGTTGTGTTGTGTGAATTGACTATTCTCCACTCCCCATTGAAAGCAAACAAAAAGCTCCCTGTAGAATCAGTCAACTCAAATTATACAAATTAAGTTCAAGTTACCAGTAATCATGTGTGTGCAATAATACATTACTCATGATGAGGATTCATGGCAATTTCAAAAGATCACGAGACAAAAGAAGGTTTCTATATTTTCAAGTTTACTTCAGATCTTCATACATTACTTAACAAACACACTGACTGGAAGAAAGGTAATGCTTTAGCAGTGCATTTTATACCTAACTCGGAGAAAAAAAAATCAGTTAAAAGAAATCAAGGCCCATTTTCTAGCAGGCATATATGGATGCAGTTCTATTCATTTCTGTGGTTCACCAATGACATTCAATTTACCCACCTTCTTCCTAGCATAACAAGTTTTATAAATGCAAGGAAAATCATAAGTCTTAACTTTGGCACATGCTTTATTTTACCTCAGTTTGATTGTTCCCTTGAAAACTGTAAATGGACCATTTTGCCATAAGCAAATACAGTCACACTTATGTTCACAGGGAAGGAAGAGAGGTGACAGGCACACTATACAGTGATGCAACAGAGAATTTTTACTCTGCTTCTCCATTATATTGTAAAACTGTATCTCAGAGAACAGGTCACAGTAGCACAGGAATGGGAAACAATTACCAATACAAGAAAATGTTCAGCAAAGAAAAAATAAAAATCATGCATGTGTTTCATTACATATATTTTCAGTTTTGTTGAAAAAGATCCTGTGAAGTATCATTCTCTGTATTGTATAAGCCACAACCTACTGTTTCAAGTATTTTGGGTGCAAGTGTATGCAAAATACAGGCATATAATGGCAATTATGATGATCATTTCACACTTCATAAATTGGGGGCTAAACATTCCTAATTCTAGGAAGAAGAGTTCTCCCATAGACTTCAACAGGGTCAAGATTTTTCTGAGTTTGACAAAATTCATGTGACAAGCTGACTTCATTTATTAATTACCTAGATTCTATTTTTAATACAAAAACGAAGAAACAATGCTCAGAATGCAAAATAGGACCTTTCCTATCTCTAAAAATAAATCCATGTTAGCTCTAAAACTCTTTCAATTATGGACTGCAGCACATGCTATACGGTGTCTTCTCCCCTCGTCAAATCTCCATCAATTTTAATAAATAAAGACATAGGCCCAGGCTCATGTGACACTTTTACTTTTATGGATTCAGGGCAGCCAATCCTGCACTCATCGGCAGGGGCAGGGAAGGTAGATGGGGAAGGAAGATTTTGGCAACATCTATTCTGTGTTATATGTGTGTATATGTGGGCCAGGACTTATTAGCTATTCAGCAGGGTGCTATGGACAACTGAGAATCCTGCATGAGTAAGATGTCCCAAGCAGCATCCAAGTTTGAAGTGGGGCATATCTTCCAGTAGCTACTTACGTAAATTAAACAACAGAATTCTCAAAAATTCATAGAGGCTCATATACTAATTTCTCAATGGCAGTTGCCAGGCTATTTCTGCCCTTGCTGTGTTCCCATGAATGCATTACACCTGCTAACCCCACCTGAGAGGAAACATCTGAAAGAAACTCTGCATGCTGTAGTAACACTTCTTCTCCCTTCAAAGGATGGAGTCCATCATATCAAATAAACACTCTACGTGCTGAATGATTTTTATTGACAGGCATGACTAAAAAAAATCATTGACTGGTAGCGCCTCATGCTAAGCAAAATGTATGTAGGAGATGAGGTGGTGTGAAATACCACCAATAACTCATAGGCTGTAAAATGACTTGCTTATTTAAAAAAGAAATGAGAGAAAATAAGAAATATTGGCAAAGCGTAAGTGGCAACTGAGAGAATCTGAGTGACTGCAGGTTAAAGTTGGTATAATATCAAGAGAGTAGAGTTGTGAGGAATAAGAGCTGTTTGGTCCCAAGAGCATGAGAATACGGCTGCACATGAACATAAGTAGAGCCAGGTCCTTTGGGAGATGATACTATGGACAGCCACAAGCTTATGGTATCATTAATTGATCACTGAAGAAATAGAAAGTTTAGCTATGATGGTCAACTCATCTTCTTTGTGTAGTAGCAACAGGGATCAAGGAGATCCTGGCCCAAAGGGAAGTATACCATTTTCACATGGTCACGAATGTAGGAAAGATTTCCATCTAAATGTCATGTATTCAGTCTGGCTGATCTGTCATATTTTTTCTTTTTCCCCCTAAGCCACAGAAGCTTAAAAAAATAAGTACTCCACAATTCTGACCAAAGGGGAAATAACTATATAGGAGGTCTGAGATACTTCTTGAACAGAAACCCTATCGTACTACATAAGGAATATGTTCATGACTAGGGTAGGTCCGATTTTCTGTTAATTTATATCTCTGTTGTAAGCCAGGAGTAATTTGACTAAAGTAAGGAAAAAACACCATTGGAAAGCCACTATGAAATGTGAATCCACATGTCCAAGCCAAATTCTGCTCATTTAGCTTATGTATAGCTCCTATTGATTTTGGCTCCATAGGGATACAGTTAAAATCAGTTTCCTGATGATGCCTAAAAAACAAAGCAACTCAACTGAAGCAAAAGCAACTGAACTGAAGTTTTACATCATCCCTTTGCTGATACATTTATTTTAAGACTGGAAACAATATCTCTAACTTAATTCCACACTGTTGCTGACAAGTGAAATATTGAAATGTTTCTGTATTTAATACACCTCTTCCTTTCTTCAGGAGACAGCTAAGATTGACAAGTCACACAACAGTGAGATGAGTCAATATAAAAAAGTAACTTATTTTAGGGAGTATGTTCCTTGTGTTTCAGTAACACACAATTTCTTTCATGCAAACTTCCTTCAAAAAAGCAAGAACTTCAGCCCAATCAAAATCCCCAAGATGAAGCAAAAGAAGGAGACAGTACAATGGTATAGCAAAAAATACTGGGTTGTAATTAAGTTAAGTTCAAAATTATAATGATTGGGACTTACTGAGCATGCTCAGGAGTTTTCCACAGTATATCACTTTCTTAATTTTATTTTTCCCCAGGCAAATTCGCTACTCCTCAGCAAAGAGCCTGTCTGTGCCAAGTTTTAAAATTCAGCTGTTTTTACTGTAAACCTGATTTGAACAAATGAGTTGGAAACCCTACAATCAGACAATTGTACTGTTTCATGTTATTAAAATTCCAAAATAGATGAGAGGTGTTTCAATATGAAATATTAGCAAATTAAATTAACTTAAAGGAATTAAAATATCTTTATGGGACTGAGTCCAAGAAACTAGAAAAGCAAGTGTCTAAGAACAGTGTGCGTGAGAAACAACAAAAATACAAGAGAAAGTGTCTCTAACCGTCATTTCACAGAGCAGGTAAATACAATGTTAATCTAAAAATGGTTTCATCTAAAGTGACTGGTTCATATACACTGATTCAGTATATTATGAAACCAGATGCTTGATGTTATACAAAGGAACTTTTACAGAGTAAAAGAGCCACTTAATGGTTCCACTGTAATCAGCTCTTTGTTATGCCAGAAATCCTATAAACACGGAGTCAAGACTAAAGGGTGAATCTGAAAGCCAAATGGTTTACAGAGGGTTAACATTTCATTTGGATTAAAAAAAAAACCTGGGAAAATACTCTAAAAATTATACTTGATACTATAATTACACTGCCCCAGTATGCAATCCCAAAGAAACCTACGGACCTTTTGCCATAAGCAGACTTGACTATTAATATGAAACCCAATGTGTGCTCATTTTAATTACATATGTGCCTGCTGAGAACATATGATGAAGCCCAGAAAAGCTAATTCACTATCAGCATGACAGCAGGAACTAATATTAAATCTTGTACCCCAAGTAAGTCCTCTAGACTGCCAATTACCTTGCAAAAACAGGACAAATTGGGTATGAAGTAATCATTTAGCATGAAAGCAAAATGGTAACAAATAATACTAAGTACAGTTCATCTCTGAGAAATACAGAGCAAGCTCATGGCTCAGTCAACGTTATTCCATTGCACCAGCAGGACACAGGTGTGGGCTTGACAGCCTGCCGTGGGCATGAAATTTCCAAACAGTTCCTAGCAATGTTTATATCTGCATAAAAAAACCACTCAGTAGACCTAACTCTGGTTTCAGTTTATATCACGTCTACACCATCTTCAGTGGAGTCAATCCTCATTTTCACTTCTGTAACATACAGAATTTCACTGTCTAGAAGCCTCGTGAATTTGCAAGAATACATATGCAGACAAGGTTCCTTGGGTGAATTTGATATCTTTTATTAGACCAACCCAAATAGTTGGAGAATAGTTATTAAGCAAGCTTTCAGGTTTTTGAACCCGAAAGCTTGCTTAATAACTATTCTCCAACTATTTGGGTTGGTCTAATAAAAGATATCAAATTCACCCAAGGAACCTTGTCTGCCTATGTCCTTAGATCAACACGGCTACAACCTAAACCCCTGCAAGAATACATATTACTGATATGCAATATTCAGTAAATTACTAATTCACTTTGGCAAACATTTAAAAGCTCAAAGCTTTTTTCACTTTTTAAAAATGTTCTTTTATGCTTCTTAATTTTAAATCTTCTAGGTCTCAAGGATGCTACCAAGCTCTCTGTTTGTGTCCTCTCTCCACAAATCCGCAGTAAGTTTTTTAACACTGAATCCAATATATGGGACCTTTAGCCTATCAACATGCTAATATGGTTTTTGCAGTACACAATTAGACTCACTTTTAATTAATAAACAGATGCAAGCATAGTCCAGCATTTTATAAGGACACTGTATGAACGGTCAGGAGAACACTCTGGTAAATTCCTGCCGATTAGTTCACTCTTGAGATCTCCAGAGACGTAAATGAAGTCTTAAGGCAAGCAGAGGCCTTGCTAATACCTCAAGCTGTATTTTTACCTGCTTTTTTGTTGCTGCATTGTTGCATTATTAATTAAAACCCACCAAGCCTTCCCAACAGAGCATTCTGAATAACAGTTAAATTTCTTTATAGATGAGTATGAATTATAAAAGTGCATTTTCATGTTCAAAGCAATAAACAAGTCCAGGTAGGGAGTCTGAACTGCTGAGGTAACTGTTCTTTGAAGCCTACAGTTTTAGGGAATATTAAACTGCCAACTGTGTAGTATTATACAATCTCCATTCTACCTTAATCCAATTAAGCTGAAGGAAAGCAAGACCATCTACATTTTGCCTTTGTGGAGTTAAGAGAAAACCTGATGAGATTGCATCATTCAGGTCCACTGGTTTCACCCAGTGAAGCCACACTGATTTACACCATCTGAGAATCTGGCATCTAAATTTCCCTAGCCAAGAAAACAAATAGAGATTTATCAAACCTCAGTTATTTCTGCTTGGGGTCTAGGTGAACAGCTGTAATGTCCAATACTTATCCCGGTTTGATGGCAGCTTCTCACACTCTGCCTCAGTTTTGGACTTCAAGGGCACATCTTCATGTGAAATTAATTTGATGCAATAAACTCTGGTGCTGTTCGTACCAAAGTTTATAGCACCTGGATGCAGTGTTTATACGTGCACCTGGAACTGTAGCGCATTGAGCCCAGGCAATACAGCCCCAGATGGCAGGAGACCCAGGGGGTCAGCCTGCTAGCCTGGGGCTGCCCCTGCCTAGCCCAGTGTGCTGCAGAGGGGCTGGCTAGGACATTGCTGCAGTGCGGGGCTAGCTGACAGGCAGCTCCTGCACTGCAGCACCCTTGTGCCCCAGGCAGCCCCGGTCACCGTCTACACGCGTGTTGCAGCAGAGTAAATAACTTCGCTGTAAAATAGTACTTGTGTCAGGCAGTGCTATCCTATGGCAGAGTTAATTAGTTTACTCTAGCTTAATAGCACCGCTCATGTAGATGGTGATGCTTTACTGCAGAGCTAACTAGGCAACTCTGTACTAAGCATTTTGTGTAGATGCACCCACAATGTAACCTAAAGCACCAGCAAGTTGTGCCAGGTTTGTGAAAATGATGTGCTGAGGCACTTACGGGATTATGTCAGCTGTAGAATGGGATTTTGGCTGTAGCCGTGTTGGTTTAAGGACACACGCAGGCAAGGTTCTTTGAGTAGATGGGATATCTTTTATTAGACCAACTGAGCAGCTGGAAAAACTTAGCAAGCTTTTGGATGCAGTCACCCTTCCTCAGGCATAGGGAGTCTCTGCTGGTCTGCGACTCCAAGGAATGACAGAAGTTAGAAGTGTGGCAGGATGTCAGTGATAATGTACATGGGTAGAGATCAGAAAGACAAAAGGTAAAGCAAGGAAGGGAAGGGGAAGAAAGGAGGGGGGAAAAAAAGCCAAAGGGAAAAATAACAGTGGTAATAATACAAGGTACAAAAGAGGCTATCAAAAAAAGGAAATGGTATGAAATCAGGAAGAAAAAGGGCAGAAAAATAGGGGAAGGGAAGGGAGAAAAGGTGGGAGAAAAAGACGAATGTAATAGGTTAGGTCAAGGCCGGGCAGGTACCTGGTGAATCAGGTGTCAGGCAGGTTGTAATGTGTCATAAATCCAATGTCTAGATTGAGTCCATGTTTTTTAGTATCCAGTAGGCTGATGAAGTGAAGTTTGTAGGCTCCCTTCTCTGCTTTACCTTTTGTTTCTTTAATTTCTACCTATTTATATTTTCACTGACATCCTGTCACACTTTTAGCTTCTCTCATTCCTGTTTTCCTGATCTCCAACTATTTCCTTTTTCACAGACAGCCTCTTTTCTACCTTGTATTCTCTATCACTGTATTGTCCGTCTCCCTTTGGCCTTTTCTTCCCCTGCTTTCTTCCCCCTCCCTTCCCTGCTTTACCTTGCGTCTCTCTGATCTCTACCCATTTACAGTCTCACTGACATCCTACCACACTTTTAACTTCTGTCATTCCTTGGAGTCTCAGATCAGCAGAGACTTCCTATGTCTGAAGAATGGTGACCGCACCCAAAAGGTTGCTGAGAACTTTTTTCCAACTACTCAGTTGGTCTAATAAAAGATATCACATTTACTCAAACAACCTTGCCTTCAGATGTAGGAAGCATTTTTATTTTAGAGGATAAAAATGTGTTTGGACATTCTGCTACTCCTTCTAGTCTTCATTCCATTGTCACCTAAAAAAATAAGCCTTGCAGTACTCAAGGAAAATTCCACATTTATGTTTAACAGGTTTGCTTCACCCCATAAATTTTCTTATTTAAGATCTATGGCTGCAGCATCTAAATCTTTCACTGACAGTAAATCAGAAGGGAAAGAGCTCTTCCCACTTATCAGATTGTCTTACTAAGTTTGTGCTTAGTACATTCAGAATGTATTTCCTACATTTTCCCATGGGTCACTTGTCAAAACACTGCATTTCACTTTCTTTTAATAGCTGGTTACTACCAGATACTATATTGTAACCTGGCCTAGAAGCTTCAGCAAGTTTAGTTACTGCCTGAAGCAGGGTTTTATTTTTCCCTGATTAAGTGTGCTGGATGTTTCTTTGTAGTGATTAAATTAGCACACCGTAGAGTTACCCACAGTTATAGTTAAATTAGACACCAGTAGAGTTAGGCAGACTTGCTGATTTTGCCCTATGTCTTGACAGAACCAAGCCCTGCTTTTGCTACACAAGGAGTTGCTGGATAAGGGCAGGTTTTCAATGAAGGGAAGAATGGGTCTATCCTCTGGGTTTATGTGCCATATAAGCTTTGTGCTGGCCTTTTCACAGGAGTTAATTTTACCCATATAGGGACATTTTTTAAATAAAGTATAAGATGCAAATGTTGCACTTTGATCCTGGCTCTGCTCAATCTATAGAGCTCATATTTTAAAGGACCTTCCATTTATTTTCATTTCCTGATCCAGAGAGAACATTCACAGGGGGTCTCAAGCATTAGAGGGAATGTGTTTCATGTATTTTTGTCATTATTTGTCATTATTATTTATTTTTGTCATTTCTGTCATTATTTAGTGCCTCCCCTCTCCCCCACTTGCCCATCTCTTCTCCTCCTGGGATCAGTACCTTAAAGAAAGGAACACCAGACTAGAAGGGATCAATTAGGTCAAAGACTAGTTCCCCCACTGTTGACCTTATCCTTCCCAAGAACCACAAGGTGCTGCCTAACATGTTAACAAACCGAGGACTTTTAGGCTTACAAGCAACAATGTGCTACAGAAAGAGGAGGATAGATCAAGGAGAGCTACCAAAGCCTTGTGCTCCTGCACTGGTATAGAAAATATGATCAGGTGATCTCTTAAAAGAGGACCAGGATCCATAAAATGGAGAAAGGCAAAAAACAAAAACAGGCTTGTGAACCCAGCATTCATTCCTGCCTGTGGCAGGGGGTCAGGCTAGATGATCTGTTCAGGTCCCTCCTGACCCTAGCTACTATGAAACTATGAATTTGGCCTGGAAAAAAATCTTTCTTCACCTCAGATCTACTGATCAGTTTAACCCTGAGCATGTGATCATTACCCACGAGTCACGCACTTAAGAGGTTTCTCAATATCACTAAGAACACTAGCATACCTGGCCTTATAGCCACTCTAACTATGACAATGTCTGAACCTTCAGACAAAATGGGTGGGGGCAGGAGGAGGGATGTAGCCAAGTTACATGAGAAGCGAGCATGGAAATCTACCTGGTTCCTAAAGGCAATGAACAAATGCCTCTCAGCAAGGGATTGACTGATTAAATATAAAATACCATATTGATGAGATTCTAGATTGACCCTGCATATAAAAGTCAACTGTACAAACACAGGTTCAATTTTTAGGAAACAATGCTTTTTTTTTTAAACCTGAATACAAGTCAATAACTACACAAAGATCTTGAACTACTATTGGCATTACAAAATCCCACAGGAAAATCAAATAACCAGGAAAAGAACACAACAGGTTAATGCAATAAAAATATGAAAATAAAATATATACTGAAAAACCCTTTCTGACTTAGTATTTTACTGCATGCACAAAAGTGCTAAAAATGCAGAAATCAGGACTGCTGAAGACCAGATTATAGGCTGACCCCACATAAAAGCAAAGTATGGGGTCCATGGCTTTTTTTAAGGGGAAAAAAAAGTTAGATTTTAGGGATGCACCGATAAAGATTTTTTGGGCAGATACTGTTGACCGATTATTGACCAGCCATAGACCGACTACTGACCAGCCATATTGGCCGATACTGATCCGACTGTCGATATGCAGCTTGGCAGCTTGCAGAACAGTATCCAGCTGGTAAGTCTGTTGGGAGAAGAAGCATGGGGGAGGGAAGGGGCATGGGGGGAGCAGATCGAGGCCCCACAGTGAGGGAAGGACTGAGGCTGGGACTGGGGCAGGAGCTGCCCAGATGAGGCAGGGAGGGGAGAGGGACAGAGCCATGGGCGGCTTGTCCGAGGGATGTGGGGGGGTGGGGAAGCTCCTGCTACTGTGCACTCCCTAGGGGAGGCATGGGAGGCATGTGCTCCCCAGATTTGTGCATGGGGCGAAGGCAGGCTGCCCACTGCAGGCTGGGGCTGTGCTGGGCTCTTTGCAGCAGGGGGAGAAATGGGCTGCACTGGGACTGTGCTCAGGATGGGCTCAGTGGGGGGCAGTGGTGCTGGGAGGTGGGGCTACGCGTGGCAGGGTTAACCCTCCCCAAAATTTGCCATAGCCACCCCGTATCCCCCTTCCAGCACCACTGCCTGCCCCACCCCACCCACCCTGAGCACAGCCCCAGCCCAGCCCCCCTGCTGGGGAGAGCCTGGCACAGCCCTGGCCCTGAGCATGCAGCGGGCAGCCCGCCCTTGCTTTGCATATAGATCTGGGGGCACATGACCCCCATGCATCCCCTAGGGGTATGCGTAGTGGCAGGGAGCTGCCCCCACGACGAGCCACCTGTGGCTCCATCCTGTGCCCCACCCCGGCTGGGCAGCACGTACCCCTGCCCCAGCCTCAGCTCCACTCCCTCCCTCGCTGCGGGAACCTTGATCTGTGCCCCCACACCCATTCCCTCCCCATTGCTCCTTCCCCTGAACAGGCTTACCATCCAGATGCTGCTCTCCAAGCTGCTGGGCTGCACTACTGGCTGTGTGCATGCTACGGCTGTGCAGCATGCATGTGGCATTCATCGGCGACAGCCAAAAAAAGCCGATTGCCGATAGGGTCAATTTTCCTTTTATTGGTGCCAATACAATATGGACAGATGTAATGGTGCACCTCTAGTAGGCTTATTAGAACAAGACAGTCAATATAATGCAACAATACTCTAAGCAGATTGAAAACTCACAAGGAGGAGGAAGAACAAAGGAAGAAAACTATTCCAAAAGTTCTATAGGAATTGTTAGACCTGCTTGGGCAGCTTACATGTGAGCTCAGTAGAGTTCCTTTGATTCAGTCAAGATGATCATTTTTACCCACCTACAGGTTTAGCATGAAGACAACTAGAATTGCCTCAAGTTTCCAAATAATGTAGTGTTGTCTTTTCTTTCCAGTACTTATCCCTGTCTCCTGATCTTAATCTCTCTGGTTTGTTTGTGTGTCAGTACTTTTATCAGAACTCTGAGCAAGACACATTGTAAATACAGAATATCTCTTCCACTTTAAAACATTAAGATGAATCATTATTTCCCTAACATGCTAAAAAGATATTTATCAGTTTGAGTTATGAGGCCATTTTGAGTTTGAAGATTTAACATTGATTTAATGCCAACTTAAAGGCTTCTAAAAATTTGGAAGAATGTATTAGATTAATAATTTAACATGAAAGGGTATATCAAGGCAGACATCATTCCAACTTTGCACTAATCAATCACCATTCCCCATGTTTATCCAATTTTTACCTCAAGGCTTTGCACACATCAAATTGCCTCAAATGCATCCAAGACATGATTCAAATTACTTTATCATTGTATGAGATTTCACAGCCATTAAAATACTTTAATATCGGAATGGCTGACAATATGTTAAATATTGGATTCAATTCCATAGGGTAATAAATTGTGACCGAAATCCAATCTCTCATGGGTAGTTGAGGGATAATGAAAAATGATTGCTTTGTCATTTTACCTAAAAGAAATTTGCTATGGAAACTAACTAAAGTATGTAGCAGTCTTAGAAATGCATTGTAAACTGAAATGAAACCACTTGTCGTTATTCTGAGACAAAGGAAATTGATTGGTTTTGGTGCATATGTACCAAACAAGCTAATAGCTAGAGAACCAAGAGGGAAAGTCATGACTATGCAAAATTAATTCAGTAACACATGTAAGTTTGTACACAATATATACACATATAAGTTTGTACACAATGGAAAGCTATGGCTAACCGGTCAGTTCCTGTTATAGATAGAAAGTGCCAAATTGTATTTTTTATTATTATTATTATTATTATTATTATTATTATTATTAACAATGATGATGATGGTGATATAGAAGACTTGCATGCTAGATTACTCATTTACACCCTGCCACAGTATAAAAGATCTACAACAGTGAACTGCTAATAAATTTATGGCAGACGATCCAATAAGTCAATCTCATTTAACAAAGCTACTGGTCTCTTGCTTCCTATCATTCCCTGCACTAAACAAAGGTTTTACAGTGGCAGAATTCCATATGTTCCCCTTCAGAGTCCATGTTAAGATTCTTCAGGGACAGACAGAATTATCAGCTCCCTTAAATGTATTTTTCCTCTCATGCTGAAATTTCAACCTCCATTAGAAGATTCAGAAAGACATTCTGTCGGTAAAAACAAAAATTCTCAGAATTAAGGAAAGCGGGTTGTAAAATATTTTTAAAAAGATTAAAACAACCACAGTTGCCAGCTCTTATATAGCACTTTTCAGATGATAAATAACATTATTCCTGGTTTGTAGCTAAGGAAACTGAGTCAGAGAAATGAAGGGCTAAATTTTATTTCAGCTTGGGAGCACCTACATGAGAAGTTTAGTGAGTTGACAAATTAGCTCTGGAGTAAACATCTTGGCATATACACATGCAAGGCAATTAGGCTTGAGTAAACTAATTAACTACAAAGTACGGTAGCACTTGTAAACACAAGTACTATACTTGTGTGGAGTTTTTTACTCTGCAGCACCACATGTGTAAACGCTGATGTGGCTGGCTGGGGCATGAGGGTGCTTCAGTATGGTGGCTGCCTGCTGTCTAGCTCCACACTGGAGCACCCTTGTGCCTCAGCCAGTCCCTTTGCAGCATGCTGAGCTGGGGGGGAGCAGCCCCAGTCTGGCAGGCTGGCCTCCTGGACCCTCAGCCAGCTGGGGCAGATCTGACCCAGCTCAATGTGCTGTGCTTCCAGGTACATATTCAAATGACATAGCAGGGAGCAATAAACTCCAGAGGTTATTGCTTCACATTAATTGCACATGTAGATACACCCCTTATGTGCCTAACTGCCATATACACAGCCATATAAACTACAGGTTTTGGCACTTAAAATCTCATGCTGTGATTATCTCCTCTTGCAGTAAAACAGAACTGCCCTGGGGATGAACCAGTGGGAAGTAACACAGAGGAGAGTGAGCTCCCCCACCTCTGAGTCCAACAGTCCAATGATTAGGTCATTTGCTTCAGCTGTCGGACACTTCTGGACGTCTATACATGTGCGAGACATCTACTCAGATGCATGTTAATTAGTTGAATTGAGTCTGCTGGAGCATGCTAATTAGCTCCAGCAGACTCCAGCAGCCTCTGCATCATGTGTATTTAGTGTCCCAGAGCTTCAAAACAGCACTGGGGTGCTTTAACTAAAGCTCATTGAATGAGCTTTAAAGTGCCCCTGCTGCCATTTTGAAGCGCCAGGGTGCTGAATACACATGAGACTGCTGACGCTTTAGAGTGGCTCTTGGAGCCACTCTAATTAGAGCATCCTCCGCCTCCACCCCGGGGCACATGTAAAGATGACCCGAGTCTCCAGACCAGTGGTTCTCAA
The DNA here is from genome assembly GCF_030867095.1 of Alligator mississippiensis. NCBI lineage: Eukaryota > Metazoa > Chordata > Crocodylia > Alligatoridae > Alligator > Alligator mississippiensis. Next base: position 44,123,521 of record NC_081836.1, on the reverse strand, counting down.
CCTTTTAAGACTCAACGCACCTCTTGGCAAATGCCAGCTCTTAGCTTTCCCGCATTTTTTGATTATGGAAAAGAAATAGAGCATTTTTTGTGCTACAAAGAACTCAGCCCACAACAGGACAGAATGTTTTTAACATTATGGATTCCTATTTTAAATATCTGGGTTTACCTTGTGAATTATGTTTGCACACCTAACAGTAGCAACATAGCACCCTGGGTAAGAATCACTGCTCTAGGCCTTCTTCACCTAGAAAGGTGTATCCTGCACCTCCGGCTTCCCTGAAAAGTGTGCTGACCACCAGGTGATGGGACAAGTATTGCCCAGAGTCCTCTCTAGCTGTCCTCTTCAAGCTGGCCCATGAAATGAAGTCTATGTTATACTGTAAACTTCTCACAATGAAACTCTGGCTCAAGGATTAACCACTAAATAAAAGGCACAGTACTGGAAGTGCTCTTTTATTACACTCTGGCCTTTGGAGCAGGCAAGTGTTATGTCAGAAGTACTCTCCAACAGCCAAGCAAACAGAAAGAAAACATCCAAGTCATTCTGCGCTATTGTTTAAAGTTTGGTTGCCCCATCCCAAGGCTTGTAGCTCAACTGAAAGTAACTTTTTTTGGAAAAAGGAACACAAACATGTTTTCTCTGTGACCGAGTAAGTCAGAAGTGATGTAACATTATAGAAGTAAATAAGAGCAATGCCAATTTACATCAAGCATGCCAACTGTATACTTGAAACAAGTCTCCATTTCAGTTCACTTACTGGCAGAGAAGAGTAAAAATGTATAATGCTAATCAACTCCATAAAATCTCCATTCCATTCTCTGCTGTGATATGGCAAACATCCTGTGCATTACTGGCCTTGTGTAATTCTTCCTCAGACTTAATATCACTAGTATTAACTGGTATCACGCTAGTAATTCAACCATGAATTTATTTCTGCCATGTGGACAACTGAGCCAAGACAACTTTTCCATACTTATTTTTCCCTTTATAATGAAGTATTCTTTGCAAAGCTCTTGGATAACTAATTGAAGAATAAATTTATTTTTCCTAGGGATATAAAAGGACATTAAACCAAATTATCAAAAGAATTTGAAAGTTAAAGACACAGGTATGTACTTAGAGGGATTTTCAAAAGCACCTAAATAGGTTTGGCACTCAAAAACAATTGAAATCATTTGTAAAAAAAACTGTGTTCATGCACATAATACACATATAATATGTATTTATATATAGTACACACACATATATGCATGTGCATGTATTACATACAGTATTATGTAAAAAGAATAAAGCAAGGTCTCTGTAAACGTATCCTGTAAGTCTTCCTTCCCTTCCATATAATTTGGTAAATTAAAATCCAGAATGAATCACAGCTTACAAACAGATGGTGGATGTGGAAATGTATATGGTTCTATTTAGTCAGACTAATGTCAAGCTCAGTATTATGCAGTTCAGTGACACATGCATACAGGTACAGAATTCTCGGTCTAAAAGTAGCATGTATTAAAATACTCTACAGCTCTCTAATATCTGTTGCCTGGATCACAAATTTTATTTCCAATTAAAAAACACAGATAAGGGCAGAGACTGCCTAAACCCAAAGTTACAGCTAATCAAACAAAGGTGGAATTTTGTGGGAGAAAAAATAACTCTTGTTAGTTTTAACCAGTTACACAAATGAACCAGGAGAAAAGCAAAACACTTCAAACGTTATTTGGGGTACAAAAGGCTGCAAGTGGGGGTGGGGAAAGATTCATCATAAATTGAACAATTACACAAGTGATTTTTGTTATAGTTACTGTATATTATAATTAACTTTAAATTGCAGTTCAATTCTCAATGAGGAAGATTTGTAGAAAAGAGTAGGCTTAGCTTCTTTGATGTTGCAGTGTGATAAACCAAGATATGTTAAGAACAATGTTTTAAAGGTCAACTGATCATATGAATGAATAATTAAACCAGAGTAATGTACCAGTAAGGAATGGCATTAATTTCTTTGCATGTCACCTTACCCCTATTGTTGATCTATTGTCTACTAGGCCTGTGCGAAGCGGCTAGTATTTGCTTTGGATTTGGATTCGGCCAATTTGGGGGACAGTGATTCAATTTGGTGATTTGAATCACTATCCCGATTCGATTCTCCGATTCTCTGAATCACCCAGGCCCACCCCCCACCCACTCTCGCAGCCCAGCAATGGCTGCCTCACCTGCCCCAGCTCCCGGCACTTGGGGGGAAAGAAAAAGCCCCGACTCGCCAGGTACTGCTGGGCAGGGGGTGATCCCTGCTGCCCCCCACTACCCCACCCTGTGTAGGGGGCTCTGCACGAGCCCCCTGAACCCCTCCCTCACTTCACCAGCCCCCCACGGGTGCCCTGCCCAGGCCAGCTCCGGCCCTTTAAGAAACAAACAAACAAACAAGAAACCCCCCGGATGCACTGTTCCTGCCGGCGGGGGTGATCCCCACTGCCCACCCCACCCCATGCCACATGGGGGGCTCTGCACGAGCCCCCAAAGCCCTGAGGACACTGCAGGAGTGGTGAGTCCCAGGGCTTTACTCAGGTTTTTTTTTCTTAAAGGGCTGGAGCTGGTCAGGGCAGGGCACCCATGGGGGGGGCCAGGGGGCTCATGGCAGAGCCCCCCATGCAGTGGGGGGCAGAAGGGATTGCCCCCCTGCCTGGCAGTGACCGTTAAGCACCGGGGCTTTTTTTAAAAGTGCCGAGCTGGGTCAGGCGGGGGCAGCCATGGGGGGGAGACTGGAGGAGCGGGTGGGAGCTGGAGGGGGGCTTGCAGGGGTCCCCCCATGGTCCCCTCCCTCTCTGAGTCTCCCCTCCCCCTGACCCTAGTACTTACTAGCTCAGAGTCAGCAGCAGCTCCCTGCTGCAGCCACCGAGGACTGCCCAAATGATCAAAGCTCTCCGAAGCTTTTAAAAGCTCTCTGAACCTTTGGAATCGATTTGGACCTTTAAATTGGTACCCTGATTTGTTTCAGATTCGGAGATTCAACCACCGAATCAGGAAAAATCTCCTCCAAATCGATTCACCGTCCAAACCTTCACACAGCGCTACTGTCTACATGTACTGCAGGGTGAAAAATTTTTTAAGCTGCCAAACACTCGTGCAGGATGTGGATGTATAATGGATTAGAGATAGGAAGAGGCGATTCTTCCTGCCAGATGTTTCTTTCTTTCTTTCTTTCTTTTTTTTTTTTTAAATAAAGTGGATAATTATGAGTGAGCAGAATGAGATCTAGACTTTTGTGCTTAGCATTTAAAGATTTTAACATTTGGAGTAACAAGCTCAACACTGAGCTCTTGAGTCTGCCATGTGCCTACTCTCTCATGTTTTTAGACTAGATAGTGCAAGTCTCAAGAAGGCAGAAGGGACTATATGTTTATGTACATAGAGCCCAACTTGTGTGGGTACTCAGCGGGTCTGTCATTTGGAGAACTTTTTATTTCAAAGGATTCAGGTGCTTTATCCCAATGAAAATATATCCAACCAAATCTGAAAGGGATGAATCAAAAGGGTAGAAATCACTCTAAAGACGTCAGAGGATTTGCTCTGAATAGAAAATGATCTTCCTGCATTTTGATTCTATCAATTGACTTGAAATTCTATAAAAAGGGTAGACTTCCATACTAATTGCAATGCCACCATACAAAACAACAGCATTGCTGGATAAGCACCCAATAAGTTAAATGAATTACAATTTGACTTTAGCAAGCACAGTAAGTACTGAGGAAGAGAAGCAACTGCCTACTTAGGTGGCTGATGACAGAAAAGTGAAATTGCATCCCTACTGAAGTCATTAGAATTTTGCCAGACTTCCACAGGACCAGACTCTTGTCCAAAAATCTTGCCAGAAATTAGAGGCAGAAGCATAACCGGGTTCAAAAAGGGATTAGACAAATTTGTGGAGGCTGTCAAATGATTAAAATTTGTTATCACAATTAGTTGTGCGATTAAAAAATTGTTGCAATTTATTGCGATTTTAATAGCATAGCTAAAAATTCAAAATTATGTGCAAAAAAAAATCAAAATGATGCAAAATGATGCAGGTACTTTGTATGGATGGGAGTGGTTGTGGTGTGTGTGTATGTGCAGGGGAATTTGTGAAGGTGTGGGGCGCTGTGGCTGTGTGCGGTAGTTTGGAGCCCGGGAAGTGGGGTCCCTGCAGGAGAGTCTGGAGCCCGGCAGGGAGGACCCCTGCATGCACTGGCAGGATGCAGGGTACTGTGGGCCAGGAAAGAGGGGCAGCAGCAGGGCTCAGGGGGACAGGGGACTGTGGCTTGGGAGTGAGGGGCAGGGCACAGACTTATCACTGTCCCGCTCCCACAATCATATTACCCCCCCCCCGACACACACACAGGTGTCCTGTTTTTCGAAACTAGAAATACAGTAACTCTACAGGACTACAGCCTGGCAGTGTATAGAGCAGTACCCAACAGGTAAGTCTGTGCAGTGGAGGGGAAGGGGCAGATCGAGGCCCCCGTGGTGAGGGAGGAAGTGGGGCATGGGTGAATGAAACCCTGGGGCTGGGGCAGGTCATGGGATGGAGCCGTGGGAGGCTCGTACAGGGGTGTGGTGGGGGTGCAATGCCCCACCACTGCACACACTCTTAGGGGAGGCATGGGGGGCCTGTCAGCTGGGCAGAGGCAGGCTGCCTTCTGTGGACTGGGGCTCTGCACCCCTGCTGCCTTTGCCCCAGGATCCTCATGGTGGCCACAACATGCCCCTGCCTGCCTGGTGGCAGGAGGCACAACATGGTGTTGAACAGCTCCCAGGGCAAAGGCAGCAGGGCACAGAGCCCCAACCCGCAGTGCCCAGCCTGCCTCTGTCCTGCATACAAATCTGGGGGGCACATGTCTCCCCTAGGAGGGGGGGCCGCCCCCCTCCTACCTCCCCTGAAGAGTCACCTGTGGCTGCATCCTGCACTCTGCCCCAGCTGGGCAGCGCCTACCCCTGCCCCTCTCCCTCCCTCACTGTGGGGGCCTCGATCTGCCTTCCCCCACCACAGACTTACTGGCAGGACGCTGCTCTCCAAGCTGTCAAGCTGCACTCCTGGCCACGTACATACTGCAGTTGTGCGCATGCATGTGGCAATTATTGGAGACATTATCAGCCAAAAAAGCCAATTTCAAATAATGTTAATTTTCTTGTTATTGATGCCGATCTGACATGTGACCAATATACTGGTGCACCTCTATTCATCAAGGACATGTCATAACTATTACAACAGTGCAAGACAAGAATCAGGCCTATTCACTTCTAACAAGTCTTTAAGCCATCAAATGATAAGAATTTTTTTCACAGACTAAATAATATTTACTTTCGAAATTATTTCTGCTGAGTTGCAAACTTTTGTCACTCTCTCTTTCTATAGAAGTCATGATTACTTGGAGGAGACAAAAAAGACTGCTGTATTAAAAGTATATTCTATTTAAGAAACATACACTTGCAGTGGAAACAGCCAAATTATGGCCTGAAGTCTTAAAATAGCATTAATTCTTCTTAAGATTGGCATCATGCCTAGTGTTGTAACTTGAGAGCAGTTCTCTAAACCTTTTTTCCTCACTTCTAAGGAAAGCAATTAAAAAACAAACACCAACCCTATAAAATGCACCACGTCCTAACGTAAATATAATAAACCTACACTTGCCAAAATTCTGAGGAGGAGGGTGTAAATTGTGTACATTCTCTGTAGCTGTGCCATATGTGGCTCTTTTCTTCTACAGCACATTAGCTCGGGCTTGGACAGTCTCCCTGAAGAGGCTTCAGAAACATGGCAAGAGAAAGTTGTTTGTGGAATTCAAAAAGTTATTTTCATTTTAGGAAAAATGTCATTTTCTCTAGCTATAATTTAAAGGCTTTATTTGTCCATCAACTTGCAAATAAAACCCAGAAAGAAATAAAGCCAGAGTGGTTACAGTTTCTCTTAGAATCACAGAATCATAGAAAATGAGGGTTGTGAGGGACCTTAGGAGGTCACTGAGTCCAACCCCCTGCTCAAAGCAGAACCATCCCCAACTAGATCATTCCAGCCAGGGCTTTGCCTAGCTGAGTCTTAAAAACCTCTAAGGATGGAGATTCCACAACCTCTGAGTAACCTGTTCCCATGCTTCACCACCCTCCTAGTGAGAAAGTTTTTCCGAATATCTAACCTAAACTTCCCTTGCTGCAACTTGAGACCATTGCTCCTTGTTCTGTCATCTGCCACCACTGAGAACAGTCCAGCTCCATCCTCTTTGGAACCACCCTGCAGGTAGTTGAAAGCTGCCATCAAATCCACCCTCAGTCTTCTCTTCTACAGATTAAATAAACCCAGTTCCCTCAGACTCTCATCAGAAGTCATGTGCCCCAGCCCCTGAACCATTTTTGTTGCCCTCCACTGGACTCTTTCCAACTTGTCGACATCCTTTCTATAGCGGGGGGTCCCTGCTGCCCCTTGCCCCACCCTGTACTCAACATTGTAGGGGAGCCCCTCATCTTGGATTTAAGTGGGGAGGGGAGCTCATCTTGGATTTAAGTAAATACAGTAGTCTGGAAAATTCCAGAAATACAGATGGTGGAGCAATCTTAACTCGGCTGGCTTGCATATATGTATTATAGTGCTATCTTTATTATGTGATGACAAACTGTTTTCCTTCAAGAAACCAATGAAGGAAACCCATCAGAATATACAGTAAATGGCATTCATTTAATGAATTATATTTAATCCTCACTGTTCAGAGGGAAGGAGGAAAGGAAGGGGAGAAAAGAAGTCTGTGTGCAAGCACACAAGTACATGCATGCACCTTATTTATTGCACACCATTTGCACCCTGCTGGGAAAACGGAACGGTTTCTTCATGGACTTTTCTATGGTGAACATCACCATAATATCCAAAGGGTTTATACATATAGCAATTTCTCTTCATACCACAGCACTGAGATGAGGAGCCTGTTGTTATCCCCATTTCACACAGAGGGAACTTGCACATTAACTTTGGGTGCTCATTCTGAGGATCAGGGCCTGATTTTTCACAGTATTTAGTACTAAAAAACACTTCCTCCGTTCAAAGCACAGCTCTCACTGACTTCAGTTGCTGCTAAGAGTGTTCAGCACTTCCGTAAATCAGTCCCTTGGGTATTAAGAAAATGAGAAACACACATGGTTAGTCACCACCTGTGAAAAGGTTGGTTTAAGTGATTTGCCTAACGTCACCTGGTTATTCTGGCAAAGGCATGGGGAGAATTAAATCTTACAGGGCAGCGTTCACCGGCATTCAGCAGAGGATTGTCAGGATAACACGCCTTCCAATAAATTCATTTCTGCAAACAACAGCCTTCCTTACTACACATCCCTGATTCACCCCTGACACTTCTGTGCACTGAACCAGAGAAGGCATGTCACTGTATGTAATCATGTCATTGAAGGTTTTACCATAATGTGCATACAGCAGAGGTTATGACGTACAGCAGTATCGGCTGTAGATAGGAAGAGACATTACTGGGAGAGTTCAGCTGCAGCCCTGTAGTCCTGGGGCAGAGTGTGCGCAGCTGCTGTGGGGGGCATGGTCAGCCCTTGAGAGGTTTGATCATACTTGATCATACAGTCAGACTTGAGCAACTAAAACTGAACAATTATTTACTGAGCAACTTAGAGGTTTATAAGTTGACTGAATTTGGACAGTTTTTCCATGAGAATGGCTAAGGGCACATCTCTGACACAAAGGCCACTTACTTTATTAAATATCAAGTCTCTTACTTTCAAGTGGAGTGGAGCCTACAGGAAAGAGGAAAAAACCCATCACCTGACATTTGTAACGTGGAAGGAAAATGTATTGTTTCAGCTCAGCCTCGTGCTTTCAAATAGCTCAACCATTTTTGCTAAAATTTTCTACAAAACTTCAGACCTAGGCAGATCAAAGCTGGTGTCTAATTTTCTGATCAAATAGTTGGTAAATCTATAAGCAACTGAAAATTGGGTCTTATAATGGGAAGCATCCAGTAACTGTAATAGACAGTGCTACTACCCCCAACTCTAATAACTGTTAATTCATCTTCTTTGTGTCATTGAAGAAGTCATTTGGGAGGCAGAGAGAGACATAGCTCATGCACGAGGGGAAAAAAAGAAACATGTCCTTTTATTTTTCCTTCACAGTATCTCTACTGATATCACTGTAACATATTGAATCAAGAGGCTGAAAACCTATTTTATGTGTATGTGTGTGTATATGTCTTTGTGCCCTTCTTTCTGTCCTTCTACTTGGTGGCCTTTCCCCCTAATTCTTCCAGCTCTTGCTTTCACATCTCTGACAACTCATTGGACTGATTTTTCTCCATCTACCAATGTATTCCAGGAACACAGGGAGGCATTATTAATCATTCAAACATTTCTTCTTTCCTCTCTGTATCTTCCATACACAGCGATTCTTATCAAAGCCTCCACTAAATGCCATTCCCTGTGCTTTCTTCCCAGATTTATTTCTGGGACAGATTTAGTAATTACTCTCCTCCATCCTGACTAGCACTTCTCCTACTTCACTGATCTATGTAACATTGACATTTTATTATAGTAACAGTTTTGCAAGAGGCTGATCATAAAATTTTCCAGCCTCTCTACACTTTCTGTTTTTGCTGCCCCTGCTTCCCAGAACTGCCTTAAAAATGCCAAATTTTCAAACTGTATTTCCTTGTGTTCGCTGTTTTAGTGCCTCAGAGCTAAAACCTCCATGCCACGTAAAGCCTTAAAGTTGGCATTCAGTGGGATGGCAGCAGACTCACAGACTAAAAACCTGTGGGTGTCCTGTAAGCAACACACATTTCAGAGGAGTCAACAATCTAGGAAAAAGGCTCCAAATCTCTAACCCTGCTCCCGGTGCTATCAGAATCCCTTGCTTGGCCAGTTACAGCAGCCTTAAGCACTCCCTTTATAGTTTTTTTACTCTACAGTGGAAATGAAAAGATCCCTACAGAAAACCCCCCATTTTATTTTACCATAATCTCACCAACTCTGGATAGGAATGCCAAAGTCCTTGATATTTACAGAAGCTTCTGACATCTCTGGGGACAGCTGTGAGGAAAACACTACTGGACAATCTGGGAAGCTCCAGGTCCAGATCCACCAATTTTATGTCCCCTCCTTCTACCAGAAACACTCATATTCTGATCCTAGAAAGAGCACTATCTTGGTAAGATTTAGATGCTGTAATGCAAAAAGATAGATGGCTTCAAGGGACTATTTTTACAATATACAGTCATCTAATATATGTTCTCTAGGGCCTTATTCTTCTCTACCGACCCTATTCTTACACTGGCATAATTCCATACACTTCTTTTGAGACGGTTCTGATTCACACTAATGTAACAAGAGGAGTGTCAGACTCTCCATCATTTCACAAATTCATTTAGTACAGAATGCAAGTGCTGTGTGCTGAAGCTGAAACTACCCTTTATAATGAAGGAAATGCTGGTATCATGGTTTCCAGAACTGAACACAATCTCTGTATGTGGTGTAATTACATCTTAGCTGTCTGCAGAAGAATAGTTTATAGCTTAAATGCTATTAATTGTAAGCAGCTTTTGTTCCGCAGGATGCTGTTCATTGATAACTACCCAATTAGGGTTATTTTGCAATTAGTCTATTCACAGTAAATTTATTGCAACAGGAGTCATCTGTGGTGTAGCAAATTAAAATGTTGTTGGGTCTGCATCTGCATTGGCTCTTAAATGCCACTCTTAAACAGCTTAAAACTCATTATGGTATTTCTGCCATGTTGGCCAATAGATAAAAGGTGTGAAGAGGCATGAACATGACTTTCAAATACCTAACCAAAAGGAACAGGGACAAAAACAATTGTTTTTAAAATTATATAATAATCACATGGCCAAAATCCTGACAAGTAAACGAAGCCATGTGTCCAGCACTCAGTAAACACATGTAACTCAATGACTTCTTCAAGTACAACCTGAGCATATTTTACCATAATATATTCCCTACTACTGGAGAAATTCAAGGCCTTAGTAACACCTGAAGTTTCTTCCACTGTCTTCTTGTGTGCCAATGCAACTTTTGAGGCTTTAGGGTTGTTTTAGTGATATGGGGTACCTCTACAAGTGCAGGGATGACACACTCCAGCCAGCCTGTGTCTTGTGGATCAGCATCCCGGCACTTTAAAATGGCTTAACGCACCCCCACAGCCCTTTTGAAGCCCTGGGTCGCTGATACATGAGATGCTGTGGGCGCTTTAATTAGAGTGGGTTTTGGAGCCACTTTAATTAAAGTGCCCCCTCCCTCCACTCCTGGAGCATGTGTAAAATGCTGATAGTTCTTAAGATGCTATAGCCTGTGGTTTGTGTGCATCTAGCGGGGGTTGCAGTGCCTGTTCTTTGCTTTTAATCTATTGCAGTGATTCTTAACCAGGATGGCAGAACACCCTAAGATCTTTTCAAGGGTGCTACGGAGTGCTACATAATATTAGCACTGTTAGGTGTGCAAATGCGAGTCACAGGACAAACCCAAAGTTTTCCAATAGGAAACATGTTTAAAACATTCTGACCTGCGGTGGTCTTTTTGAGTTCTTTGCAATAGAAAAACTGCTCTATTGTTTTTTGTTGTTACAAAAAGAGTGCAAACTAACAGCTAGCATTTTCCAAGGAGGGCTGTGAGTCTAATGGGGGGGTACCTCAAATCTAAAAAGATTGAAAACCACTTGTCTATCAAAAGGATACCTGTGATTGAAGAAAACTGAACTCAGTGATCCGGGCATTCTTATATTCCCTGCTTTACTATTTAGCATTTGAATGTTCTCTTCTATATTCAGTGGGCCAAAACTCCATATGGTTCTTAGCTATATTACCCTTTCAGTTTGCAGTTTATATGGATTCCCTTTCACTTCTGGTCGCTAAACTGTTTGTATTTTTCTGAATAGAAAATTCTACTGTATTCCACTCCAGAAGTGGCAAGTGAAGTGATTGGCATGCCTGTCTTTCCATAAAGTGCTTCAACATCCTCAGATGAAAGCTATTATAGAGGACTACCCCATTATTATGTGTGCACTACTCAACACAGACAGCTCTGTGAATCTAGACTACCTTTTCTTTTAGTTTGAGAGCCTGAAGCAGTTTGTGTTACTCTAGGGCATCAGAGAACTGTATTCCTCAACAGTGAAATCTCTCCTCTCTGTGTGCAGAGCAGCATTATCAGTCAGGAAGCAGATAGGCAAATACCTTGATCTGCAAAGAACTTCCCCACTAGCAGCACATGACACAGAAAGAGGTCATTTGCATTTTTCCTGTTTTACTTATAATCAGGGTTATGCTGTAGGGTTGAAGGTAGCAGAAAAACTGTTTTGACTTATAAATAGAGGAAGGAATGTAGGAGCCAAAAGGAAACAGATCAGGGTCATCACAGTCTCTCCCTTTACCTAGGGACTTTTCTTTAAACATAAGTGAATGTTAAAAAACAATCAAAAGGGTACTGGAGGCATGCTGCATGCCCATCTGTGATGAAAGCCATGGGTCAAACAAGACTCCAAGTTCAGTCACCCATAATGAGGGGGCAGACTCAAGTCCCACCTGTGAGTCTGATGCCAAAGATAACCTGGACTGAAGAAGAAAATATTTAGATACCACTTAACAACTTTCTTTTGCTGTGGACTCCTGTAGTTAGTGCCAGTGACCAAGGAAGAAGTATCATGTATTCTGCAAGCTTTCACACTGATCACTCAGGTCACTAGAAATCAGAATCATCAAATATGACACTTCTGCCATATAGTTGAAGTTAGACACTGAGGAGGCTCCAACAAATATAGAGAGAACATCAAAGGAAAAAAAATCAGTTTTAATAGCTACACGGCTAGATTTTCATATTGGCTAGGGACAGACATTACACATCAACTGGTGTAAGTGATCAGAAACTGGTTTAAACCTGTAACGGAACAGATGTTCAGTGCGCATAAACCAGTTTGATAATAGCTGAAACCGGTTTGAGATAAACCTGGTTGAATGTAGTATCAGACTTAACTGATTTGGGTCAAACTGGTTTATGCCATGTCTGTCCCAGACCCCTTTCTTGTTTAAGTTAAATCAGAGTCCTCCAGCATCCCAGATGCTTTGCAACTCTGGGCAGGGCTCTGCTCTCTGCTCCAGCCCAGCAGGGCTGGCCCCTCCCCTCTGCTCCCTGGCTGGAGCTCTAGCAGAGACTACAGGTACAGCAGCGTCTGCCTGGCTTCCTCCCGCTCCTCCTCCCCCCAACTTTACCACTCTTTCCTCAAGCAGGGATTCCCCTTTCCCATCTGCCTTACACAGACACCTCTCAGCATCAGCTAGCAGACCACATGATGGCAACCATCCGTGCTGTGTGAGACAGGAAAAAGGCAGACAGGACAGTGTCGGCTAAGGCTTTTTGGAGCTAATCAACAGGTAGCTGGTAATGTCCCTCCATTCCTACCCAGGAAAAAGTTGTTTAAGAAGAGCTTGAACTAATGAGAGAGGCTCTTGTTTTGCTGATGAGCTGCTAAATGCTGTATAACTACCCCCTGCTGTGTAAGTAAATGCTGTGTAACTCCCTGCTAACTCCGTCACTGGTCAGAAGAGCAGCAAGGTGGGGAGGGGAAGATCCCCTCCCTAATCAGTACTCCTTCCCCCCTCAGTTCAGCACTTTGGAAGGGGAGGCAAGGCTGTTCTAGCACCCCCCCCCCAGCTTCTAGCCTGAGCCACTGCAGGCATGTGCCTGCATTTCTTCAGTCCAGAAGGGATGTCTGTGTGGTTACAAGCTGATTCAACCTAGGCAGTATGGACTAATCTGCAAAGATTGAAACAATTCAGGCTCAGGCTTTTTGAATGTCTGTCCTGAGCTCTTGTGCCCAAAACTTCAGCATCTGATGTGCCACTCAAATTTCACTGCATAGTTAAATGAGTAGTAGTAGCCACAAAGTCCTCTGCTCTTCCTGGCTATAAAGGGTGCTGCTAAGGGACCATAAAGCACAGATTAAATCATACTAGCTTTGTCACATGGTAAGTGTGGCATGAAGTTAATCTTCCAGAGTCCAAAACCCACAACCAAGAATTTTCTATTTCAAGCTTTCTCTGGCTAGAAATATTCCCTTAGCTTTTCCTAGAGGAGTGCAGCTATCTGGGGGACTCTGTATGGGAGAATACTCATTGATCTAGTTGAGCCCTTATCCAGCAATCAGAAATAAGACCTGGAACAGCTAACAGAAGTGGAGTGGAAGCCTGCAGTGAGATACAGCACAAAGTTGTGGCTGGCCCCAGCAAGGAGTCGGGCTATTACATTCTTCACAAGTTGTAGCACCGCATGTTGCTTCTATTGAAGGGTAACCTTAGCTGTCATGCTGGCTGCACAGGAAAGGTGTTTTCCTGGTTCCTTTCTGTAATCTACGCAGCACTGGATTTGCCCGTTTAGCCTGGGGTTGCACCTTGTGCTATTTTCCTGACTTCTTGCTCTTCATTTCCATCCTCCCTCCCTTCAAGTTCCTCCTCAGAAACCCTCTTAACTCCAAACATTCTCTTCAAAGTAAAGAGAACACAAAAAACAAATGGTGGGACTCTCCACTGCCTGATGTTGTGACCTTGACCACAACAGCATAATATTATGTTAAAAGCCTTAACATCAGTTTCCTTGGCCTCCCAGTGTTCATTACATCCTTTGCAAGCATGCATTTAAGGACACAGTACAGAACCCCACACACTCACACTGCTATGTAATTCAGGTGGCATGCAAAGGTTCACATCCGATTCAATCATGCGCTGTACATGGTGCACACAGGTGGAAGGGGGACCTACCTGTTGCTGTTCTCATGGAGACAGTGCATTCATTCCATACAGGCAAGAAAGGACAATACTGTCAGTTTTAAATGACCCTTTCCTTACTACAATGAAGACAGTTGCATTTGACTTTCTTTAGGTTTTTGTCATTGGAAATAATAAAATACTTTAAAGGGGGAGGGGAAAAGCTTGTACAATACTGCTCCTTGATATCTACCAATGTGAATGTATCACTTTGAATTTATGACAGGCTGGCTCGATGAAGTCTTGTACCATGATTGATGGCTATACTTAGCTATTCTGTGGCTCTTAACAGTTATGCATCTAAGAATGGATCTGAGGGGATTGAACAGTAGGTGACACTTCAATGGAAACCATGGCTTGGAACAAGCTTATACACTGGAATAATGAATGAATGTGTTAGTCCAATGCATAGCTATTGAAGGTTCACAGCCTCGTTGTAAACAGACAGGAGATCTTTTTCATATGCAAGCATAAGGGAATATCACATGGCATGCTAAACATCTAAACTTAGATTGATTCCCAGAATATCTGACTTGTGCTGACACAGAGCACAAGGCTTCTTTGATGCTTAAAATAGTACAACCTCAAGTAATCCCACTATTATGGTGTCTTTCATCCCAAAAGCTTGGGGATTGTACTTGACAAAAAGTTAAAGCTAATTAAGCCTTGCACACCTCTAATGGCTGTAGCAGGGTCATAATGCTGCCTCTGAGAAGGGATGGAGCAGCTGCTTGCCACCAGACACCAGCATACAAAAGTTCAGATAAAGATGGGGAAATGCTCCATCCTACTGGCTTCCCTGATCACAACCTGGTTACATTTGGGTGCAGTATTTACAAGCTCAGGTTTTAATGAGAAAGGGGCTCTAATGTGTAGATTGCATTGAGTGCTGAGGGCCTCCTGACAGGCATTCAGCACCCTCCCCTCTCATAGCAGCAGTGTAACAATGCAACACTGTTTTTGCTCTCCCCTGCCATCTCCAAGTTGGCACTTAGGGCAACCGCCCTGGTTGTCTTGTGCTAGTTACGTAGTGTCTGGTAGTTACGTAGTGTCTGGTAGTAGCTGAACATTTTCTGAATTGCCCTTAATATGTTTTAGACTGAGCATGACTTACCAGCCCCTTGGAAAAGCTGCCTCAGAGATCTAGCATCCCTCCTGAGTAATAGAACATCTATGCAGCGGCACTGCCTGCACTTGCATCCTGTATTCCCTGGATTGGGATGCCGCTCTATCACTTCCCTGTTGCAAAGCTGCCAAGCCTGCTCCTATCATCCCTGTGTCTAATGTAGGATACACAGAACACCACATGGAGGAAAATTTGGCAGTGAAAATGCTTAACTTCAGTTGTTAGTGTGGCAGGAGGGAATAACCTTGAGGCAAAGAAAAGTCAACACTTTCTACAAGGATCCATCTGGCTGGGTAAAGACATTTTCAGAAAAAGGCCTCACTGCGAACAATAAAAAGCTAATGGAGCTCCAGGGATATCCCTGCTAGTTTGAAAACTCCTAGCAATGGCCTGTCTACACCTTCTATTTTATTATACGTGCTGCACACCTTATTGAAGGAACTATTTTTTGTTCAGGTGACTGCCAGGAAAATTCATCACCTGTTACTGCCTATATGCACATTGTTAAATTGCAAACAGATCAAAGGAATATCAATTTATTGTTAATAATTTTTTACAAGTTTCCCTGCTCTCCAGTCAGCTTTTCTTGACCATGTACTCTACTGCCTAACAAACAAAAATACTTCACACCATGTAATGCATAGCTGTGCACTGGAACATTTCAGACATTTGAACTGAGTCCCTGTTGGAAAATGTCTTACACAAAGCCAGGAATGCAACATACTTCTCCTGGCTTTGGATACATATACATGACAGAACATACCTCTTTTGACCCTTGGGCACATGTATACATGACAGAACTAGGAAATATTTTGGGCTAAGGCTGGCAGCTGGTTAAGTGGCTTGGAATGTTACAATATGTCCCAGGGAGATGGATTAGCAGCCAGGTGATGTGACTGCAGGCATTAAATTGTACACACCTTTAATGCATGCCTGTGCAATACATCCCTCGCTGCACTTTCATATTGTGTGAGTGTACATCATCTCTAGACCCGCTGATAACCTCCCTATCTACTGGAAGACTGTCATCCTTGTGTTGAGGGACTGCTGCCACGTGATACAAGGATGGGTATGTGGGTAGGTGGGTGTTTGTGGTATATACACCAACTCTCCCCCATCCCCCACAATTTAAGACTTGTCCAGATCCTGGAAAGTGTAGAACAGACCCATAAGGCACAGAGTCTGCTCAACTCTCTCACTGGGCAAAATCTGCATTTTGTATCTTTAGGAAAGAAAAGAAAATGACACCAAGAGACAATTGCAATATCAAACCTTGCTGGGACTCCTCTGAGTGTATGGTAGAGCTCAGCCTTTTTCCAAGGTCAGGTTCTCTTTAGCTTTTGGCTTTTTCGTCTCTTCTGTCCTGGTCTGTCAAGCCTCACGACCCACTTATCCTCCGAATATCCCATCAGACCCCGAATCTTTGACAAAGCCTGAAGCCATTGCCCACTTTCCTATTTTCTACTACTCAGTGAAGCAATGGTGAGTGCAGCATGAGTGAAAAAAGCCAAAAGAAACTCACAAAAAAGGGAGCCGTATATTCATGAAGGAATGATCCCACTCTGTAGCACTGGTTTAGTAGCCTCTCTTAAACCCCAGAGCTCTGCGACTACTGAAGTACCGATTGTAGGACCGGGGTTTTAGCCTTCTATATACCCACTACTGTTGCTGACAATATAGTTTGGGGCTCATTATCTATGGTCAGTGGTAAAAAGCATTTTAAAAGGGGAGGCTATTTTACAATTAAATACATGGTGAAGTATGAAAAACTTTTTGAAAGGTGAAAATAGGTCAGCACACATGCACACACACACGCATGCATGCAAGTTGCGAGACAAGCCATAAATGTGACACACAAAAAGTAAAATCACCAAAGCTGTGTTATACTATGGTGTGGATTGGAAGCTCTAAGCTAATGAGGTCTGAAAACATCTTTCTGATTGAAGACTTCATTAAAAACAGAATGTTTTGCCTGTAGTCTTATTGAGCTCTTGCTCATGAAAGTTTATGCAGGGCTGATGCAGTTCTGCTAGTATCATTTATGGTACTATCTAGACGTGCACCGATACATTGGTCCGATATCAGATCAGCACCGATATAAATAAAACGTTCTGTCTTGGAAATCACCCTGATGCAGCCGATAATTTCTGATAAATGCCCAAGAGTGCGTGCAGCGACAGCGCAGCGCGTAAGCAGTGAGGAGCAGAGCTGGCAGTATGGGGAGGTGTGTGCAGCTGGTAAATCTGGTGTGGTGAAAGGGGAAGGGGAGGGAGAAGAGGCATGGGGGGGCAGATCAAGGCCCACGCGGTGAGGGAGGGTGTGGGGTTGGGGTTGGGGCTAGGGCAGTGGCTGCACACCCGAGGCCAGGCAGGTGCGGGACATGGGAGGGGGCACAATTCATCTGGTGCTCGTCTGGCGGCTCCCACCGCTCATCCGGGCATGGGGGGGAGGAGGGTGCCCCCAGATCTGGGTGGGCCGGGGCAGGCTGGGGCCTGGCTCTTCCCGGCCTGGCAGATCCGGGGGGCACACCTCCCCCAGCCCACAGATGAGCCACTTGCAGCTGTGTCCCGGGCCTCTCCCCATTCTGGCTGGTCAGCACCTGCCCCAGCCCCAGTCCCAGCCCCATTCCCTCCCTCACCACACGAGCCTATATCTGCCCTCCCAAATACCCCCTCCCTCCCCTTCCACTACACCAAGCTTACCAGCTGGATGACCCTCTTCAAGCTGAAGAGCTGCGTATCAGAAATCAGATTGGTATCGGCCGATATACCTCCTTAAAAACTGACTATTGGTATCGGCCCCAAAAATCTCTATCGGTGCACCCCTAGTACTATCATGCCTAGTCACTGTGCTACATGCTGTACAAAGAAATGAAGAAAAAAGATGGTGTCTGCTTCTGAATTAGCAGCTTTCATCCAAGCAGCTCTCTTTTAACTGCCAGTGATCTGCACCACAGACCCTGGGCTGGCTGGTAGAAAGTGAGCGTCTGGAGTGGTGGTTTCCCTGTTTCTTCATCTTGCTTATTTCCTTTGTAGAACAATGCATGAATGAATTCCCACCCTTGTCTAGGCTTCTCTGTATGTGAGAATGAAGGAAAAGTTACTGCTAATGTCTGATAGAACTCATTCAAAAACTGGTTAAAATAACATGTAAAAAATCTATTGGAAGGAAACTGAACCAGAACATTCAATTTATGTTTAACAAGAATCCTGCGTTCTCTGCATAATTCTCTGCATAAGTCATCCTGAGGTACTCGCTGTTTTAACACAAACGAGAAAAATAGCACTTTACCTTACTGCAGTGTTGTTTTTTATTGTACTGGATCAGAGTCAAGACTCTATTCCTGTGTACAATTCCTCTCCTAATGTAGTGTAGTTCACCCCACTTCAGCATCCACCAACTTACCCTCCAGGGGACAGAACCGTGTAACCATCTCTGGCATCAGCTTCCCTTGCTTGTGTTGACAGTATATCTCTGCAATCTCCTGCCGACACTGCTTAGACTTGGATCGGGACAGAGCTGAGATTGCCTCCTTGCCCGAGATCTCACATCTTGGCAGTTGGTCATACTTTATTTCAGGTGAGCTGTTCCCATTCTTTTTTATATGGTGCTGTCTGGGAGGCCTGTGAATTTCCTTCAAGTTGCTGCTACTACTGTTCTTTACAGCATGGTCACTGAAGTGCACTACTTCATTGGAGCTCTTTCCCAGCAATGAATTCTCCTTTACCTTTTCTTCTTGCTCTAGTTTCCTTTTCAAGTGCTCCTTCTGCTTGCTAAGGGGCTTCTTCACCAGCTCAGGCTGGTGTTTTTGCCTCTGAGTCCTGGGAGCAAAGTTACTGTTATCAATATTTTCAAAGTCCTTGGGTACAGAGTTTTCATTATTGCTGTCTGTTCGCGTTTTCTCTTTTGGACGGTGGGAAAAATAGCCATCCTGCAAGAGTCAAAGAGAAAAACCATAACACACATTATACTACACTTGTCTAATTGTATTATATGTATTATGTGCAACTTTTACATAGAAAAGGAAAGTCAATTAAAAGATAAGGAAAAAAAGAAATAAACATTAGAAATACAGGACAGAAAGAGACCTCTTGGGTCATCAAATCCAGTCCCTTGCTATTTGAAGCACAAAGTCATATAATCCCTTTAATTAATTAATACCAGGCTGTGATACCCAGATTCACATCCTGCATTTGTAATGGGCTGGAAAGGGAAGGCTTTAGTTATGTTCATGAGCAGTTACTCATTTGGGGTTTGATCCTGCTCCCATTCAAATCACCTGCTAAACACTCATTGATGTCAATGGAGCAGGGTCAAATCCTCCTATACCTGTGGCCACTTTAAAGGGATTTTCTGTATGAATAAATGTTTGACGCTCAGGAGCAAGAGCTCCAGAATCTGCCCTGTGGAGCAGTGCTTTCCTCCAGGAAAAGTCTGCCGATTAGACTGCTGATTGTGAACTATTGTTTTACTCAGTGTGAACAAGGCTGCTCTTTACCCTTTTCCTGATGCCACTTGGCTATTAGAAAATGGTTTGTTTTTAAAATCATGAATGCTTGCAACATTGTTACTGACTGACACACAACAGCATCATGGTAATGCAGCCAATGAGAAAAGACAATTTGCAAATGCTAAATAGTTTGTAGGCCTAGGGCAGTTGTTCTCAACCTTCTTAGGCTTCATAATGCCTGTGAACGGAGCAGCACCCCAATTCACTAACTCATTTACTAATTGCCGCATTTAACTCCTGGCCAGTGGTTGGGGATAATCATGAGATCCTCTCCTTGCACTGGCGGTGCTTATCTCCTCGCGCAGGGGGAGTGAGAAGGGAAGAACATTTAACCCCATGACTTTATCTCCTTGCCAGGCAGAGAGGAGCCTACACTTACTCTCTTCACAGGGCCTGGCAGGGAAGAGCAAATACTTATCTCAATGCACCCCACAGCACCCGCAAAAGGAGACAACGGCAAATCACCCCAGCTGAGAACAACTGGCCAAGGGTAAATGGCAGTCACAGATTCTGAAATTCCCTAAAGAGGAATCCAGCAGGTCTCCACTACAGCCTGGAGAACTACACAGCTCAAAAACAAATGCAGTTAAGTAGTAACTGTCCTGCAGCATTGTCCTCCACCCCAAATAGGGAATATGATCACAGATATAACTTAAAAAAAAATTATCCAGGAAAGGCAATACAGCCAGAAAAACATTTATCTGACACAGAATAACTACTTGCTT
Organism: Alligator mississippiensis; assembly: GCF_030867095.1. Taxonomy (NCBI): domain Eukaryota; kingdom Metazoa; phylum Chordata; order Crocodylia; family Alligatoridae; genus Alligator; species Alligator mississippiensis. The sequence continues at coordinate 44,103,364 of NC_081836.1, read as the reverse complement.
CACAATTTTACCCTGTTGCTATAGAAACTTATTCTAGTGTAGCAGTGATTGCCAATGAAGATTTCTAAGTTAGACTTTCTTTTGTCATCAGAGGCCATGTCATGTTCATGGCAGTTCTCTGTGAAGACAACATAGGTCAGCAGGAGGCATTGGACAGTAGAGTACACCCTTCTTGTCAACTTTTATTTTTATGAACTCTAATGCCTGGTTCCCAGGACAAAGTCAAGTCACTTGCAGCTAGTGCTGACACTACAAGTGCAGGAGCCGGTCTCACATCAGCACTGGACATGCATCAGGACCACCAAAAATACAGAAAAAACAAAATGAAAAGCATGTTACTGAACAATGGCTCTGTCATGGTGCTGTTCCACTAACTTCTTCTGAGGTCGAAATCATTTCCCAGACCACAAATGAACTCAATAGCTGGTGTGCCTACAAAAGCAGTGGTGATGTACTTCACCCCAGGACTGTCACGTTCTGCTTTTCTGTATGGGAAATTTCTCTAGACAGAGGAACCAGAGATGTGTCACACCTGATAAACATGACTGTTGGGCAAGTCTGTCCAGCCTTTTGCTTCCAGTTCTGGCGAATACCATGCGATTCAAAGAAGGGGAGATAAGAGAATCCCATCCATTTGGAAGACTGTGCAATGCAATACCACATCTATCATGAGCCTTTCAGAAATCAGCTTACAACCCAAGTATTGGGCTCCACATTCAAATGCTTACCTGCCCACAGCCACATCCTGCAGTTCGCATGCACATCAATCTCTACTGACTTCAATTGTTGGTGATAAAATTATCAGTCCCTCAGAGTCAACTTGTACATTACAGAAATTCAGTACAATTACATAACAGATGATGCTTCCCTTTCACACCTGTCAGGACAAAGCCAGCTTCTCTTTGCTTCCTAATGATCTACTGCTGCAGTCATTCAAATTTTCTCTAAACAGTTAAGGGGTATAATCAGGCAGGCACAAAGTAATTTGCATGTTTATGCATCTCTGTCCCTTCTCATAAGATTCCTTGGTAGAACAGAACTGCCAAGTTCTGCGCCGCCTCATGTGTGACACTGATGCAAATTAATTAAACGGCCTATGTGCATATCTATAAATGATATGCATATAACAAAAACCTTCGGCTTATGGCCAAGCATACCAGGCTACAATCAGCTGCAAAGGGAGGTTAGGTAGCTGCACACAACTTGGGAGCTGTGACCAAGAGTTGAGTTGACTGATCTAGGCAGGAGAAAGCAAGGGTGCTGGAAGGGATTTGAGAATTCAACCATGCAGATGGTTGTCAGACTGCTGCTTCTTGGAGGTATGTGTAGGAAACAGTCTGGAGGGTAACAGCCTTCAAGGATGAAAGAAGAGGTGGAGGGGGAGGTGGCACACTTGTAAGAGAATTTGAGGAGTAGACAGGTGGATGGGTGCCAGATGCTGGTGGGATATATGAGAGGAGTTTGCAGGAGAAGCGGGGAAGAGAGGAAGAAGTAAAAGAGCCTGGACACAGTAACTATCCTCATTTTTCCTTGTGCTGCCACATTTGCCACGGCAGCTACTTGTGGCCTCCCCCACGCTGCTCCCTTCTGGCTACTATCTGCAACAGGGAGTGGTGAAAGGGAATGCAGTAGGTTGCCTGCTTCCCTGGAGCCTTGTTTCAGTTTATTTCTTGGCCTACTAGGAGTCTTTTCAAGCCTTGTTTCGGGCTTGAACCTCTGCAGGATGAGGGCAAGGGTGTGCGAGCTGGTGAGCAGCTGCACAGAGAAATTCTGTAATGAAAGTGCAGGGGCCGACGTTCAAAAGAACAAAGGAGAGACAGGCACCACGCTCCCACCAAAAGTCAATGGCAGTTGCACACCTAACTCCACACTGTATCTTGGGACATGTCCCCCAGGAAACAGGATACATCAGTTAAGAAGTAGGGAAGATATTAATGAAAAGGGGAAGAAGAGTGTGCATGCAAGAGCAAGGTTATAGGAAGGAAAGAGAAACGGATGGGAGAAAACAGACTCTGGAAAAACCTGAGAAAGAGATCTATTTTTAGAAGACAAATATGATGGAGAAAAGCCTGAACAAAAGCAAACACAGTAGTTACTTGCTTAATACACTATTTGGTGGGAAATTGATTGACAATACTGTATAATTACACAGGAAGCATGAGTGCTGTATTCCATCAGAGCGCAGTGGGTGTGATGGAGCTTGTCTTTTGCACTCTAATTAGATGGACTTAGACTAGAAGAAGACTTAAAATTTTAGGTCCAAGGAATGGACATCTCCATTTTTTCAAATAGCACCAACACCAGGGAGTAGCTATGGGAAATTTGGTATAAAATTTCCTTCAAGGGGGGCTGTAAATATTTATGAACTTTTCTCTAGGCTTTTCTTGTTTTCTTTCTACTCACAGCAGGTCTAATAAAACAAAGCCAGGGCTTGTCAAATGACAGCTTCCACTATAAAGAGTGACAGTAACAATTCTTAGTACCCGAGAATCACATTTCATATTCAAAGCACTTTGTAAATATTAGCTAATTGTTTTTCATACCTCTGCTGTGAAGATCTATTTATTATTCATATTTTATAGACTGATGGAAGTGAGAAAATGATATGCCCAAGGTCAGAGACAGAGTTAAAACCACAGCCAGATTTCACCTGAGCAGTTTACATGGGTGAATTTATTATTACCAGCAAAACTATTATTATTATTATTATTATTTTGACAATGCAGAGTTGGTGCAACTGAACATGAGCTGAGTGTTTGGCTGAAAAACAAATTGAAGAAAAAGTTTTTGAAAAGCCAAAATTCATTTTGATATTCTAAAACTAAATATTTTGACTTGTTTAAAAAAAATTATATATATATATATATATATATATATATATATATATATATATATATATATATATATATATATTCTTTTTTTTAGAAAAAGAACATCTGAGTGCAAACCACAATGTTTTAACTATGGGTCTATCCATATTTCATGATTCAATCTTTTGTTTTTTAAGGGGTTTGTTCCATGTAAATGAGAGGGGGGGGAAAGGCTTATCAACCAGAAACAACTTTCCCTCCAATTTTTCGTTCCACCCATAAAGCAAAAAAAAACACTTATTTTCACAGTCCAACTCAGCAGTTCCTAGTTCTGCCCTGTACTCAGCCCATATTGTGAATATATTATTCAAAACAAAAGAGGCAAGCTGCTAACAGACCAAGACAAATGTAAAAAATGTAAAGCTTATTAACATTATACCCAAAACATCTCTATTGAACAGCTGCTGCTGTGACTAATTGGCTATTATTTCATATGTTTGATAGTTGTCATGTTTCCTCTATTCTTAACCAATCTCTATAACCTTAGGTTACTTATGCTAATTGTACATTTTGATCTATTTTATTTTAATGTACTTATTGTAATGACTTTGCATTTGTATGTTTGTGCAATAGTTCAGAAATTCTAATTGTTCTGCTGCTATGTTCCTCTAAGCTGTTGCTGGAATCCATTTTTATTCTCATGAAATATTTAAATACAAAAAGTCTTCCATTTTTTTCCAACCTTAGTCATGGTTAGTCAAAATGCCAAAATATGCTAACTACCATAATGGCTCAGTGACATGGATTGTGCTGCAGTGAAAGGTGAATTAAGAACCCCCAAATCCATTTCAGGAAATGTCATTCACTATTTCCAGACCATCAGAGGATTTTCCATTGACTACAGTCTGGGATTCAGACTGCAGATGCAGAGCCAGGAATGTCTAGCCTACTTTGCCACGCAGACAACAAGGGCAGACTGTTACCAAGCCATGGCAGAAGGATGGTTACATATAAATTTTAAAGCTCATTTTAATTGGTAGATGATTTTTATACCCCCTCAAACTCAGTTTAAATTATCCAGGTTATAAAGATCTGGAGAAGGAATTTCCAATGGATGCATTTTAAAGCTTATATATTCCAAATCCTGTGTACTTGTTGCATGCCTCGATTAAGGCAAATATTGCCAACTGGTATGTTCTAATGCATACAAGACCAGACACACACTTGTGATTGTAACATACGTAAACATTTTAATAAACTAGATGTGACAAAGAGAAAGCCAGTGCTAGCCTTCAGTGTAGGCAAGGCCTATAATCTTAAAGGTCCCTTCTTCAGCACAGCAATCTTAGAGATGGCCTAGGTAGGTATCTAATCATTTTCTCCAGTGCTAGCCAGAGCATCTCAATCACTCATTCTTCCCAACCTTAGCAGAAGGACATATGGGCTAAGTACAGATAGTCAAAAAGCCCGAGGCTGAATCGATAGTCTTTGTAAATTAGCGTAAACTGCAAAGATTAAGCTGAGAAACAACTGGACATTCACCTTTGACTCAGGAAATGCAACCACATGCCTGCAGTGGCTCAGGCCAAAAGATGCTAGAGCATGGGTCTCTGGCACATAGCCAGCATGGGCTGTGTGTTTGCTTTTTCTTCCTGCTTCCCCCAAGGTCTCTGGGATTTGCAGTCCAGAATCACAACAACAGGACTCCCCCGGGTTGCTCATCATTTCCTCTTCCTGCTTCCAAGTGCCTCTGGGATTTGTAGTCCAGTCACAGCCAGCAGTAAGGTTTTAGCAGGACAGGGTCGTTCTGTACTCGGGGGAACGGAAGTTTAACCTCCTTCCCTGATTCCAGACACCAGTCGGGGTTTGCCTGGGGGTGGCCAGTCCCCTTCTCCTCCCCCACCCCCAACTCTTCTCTGCTGGAGCAGACGGCACAGCCCAGACCAGGGCTGGAAAGCATGTTCGGATACTGGGAGGACTGTAATTTAACTTGAACCTGGAAGGGGCTTGGAACAAAAGTTTCATAAACAGGCTTGATCCAAATCAGTTAAGTCTGATGCTACATTCAACCAGGTTTATCTTAAACCAGTTTTAGCCATTTTGAAACTGATTTATGTTCAATGAACTTCTACTCTGTTACAGGTTTCAACCAGTTTCTGATCATTTAAACTGGTTTATGTGTAACTTCTGTCCCTAGCCATGGAAAGAAAGAAATACAGCCACAGTGTGTCAAACACCTATAATTCCAGGATGGGTATCAACCCCTTGGCTGCATCCAGGTTTCCTTTAGAGCAGTCTTCAAAATTACGCTGAAAGCCAGCACAGCCCCAAGAAGGATGAAGGAATAAAAAAGTGCAAAAGGTACGTCAAAGCCACCGTGGTGAAACTCTTTGGCTCTAAATATGCCAGAGCGCCTCAAATCCCACAGCCCTGGTAGAGCTGAGGATCTAAGGCTCTTAAGTCCGATTTTACAAATGGACAATCCCTTTTGGGTAAAGCAAGTTAAGTAACTTTTCCATGACTGCAGAGCAAATCTGTTGCAGACCTCCTGACCCCTATTCCTATTCATGTTATGCAAGACTGGCTACTTAAACTGCTAGTTCAAACTCTTTGAAAAATCCCCTTATTTATAAGCTGGTCCTGCAGCATAACTCAGCTCACAAGACAGGCTGCACAAATTGCAAAAGCAAACAGTGGGATCTTCATCACTTGATTCTGCCAGTTTCATTTCTTGATTATATGACAGCATTAAATGCAAGGCAGTGTATCCGAGACACTAATTAGCTAAATGAAACCTCACAGGCCCTTCCCCAACATTCCCAAATTTATTCTCTATTTAGACCTATTGCACTTTAAGAAGTTCGAAATGTGAAATATAGCGGGAAGACATGAAAGAGCAAACAAGAACTTTATTTGCTGAGTTTCAACAATACCAGTGTGCAGAAGGGAAACCTACAGGGAAGCCACTTTACAGCAGTCAGAAGTATCCCCAAGGTTAGTTTTCATTTTAAATACACTTTAAAGCACTCTTTGCCTGTAATTGGAACATTCCATCATTCAACACTTAGGGCCAAAATACCTAGCTGAAGCGATGGGAAAAGATCTGTCTTTTTCATTAAAGTCTTCCTAAGGTCTCCAAAGGCAAGTACATGATAGGATATTTCTGTATATCTTGGCAATATCCCATCTCACAGTTTGAGTGTGGTTAAATGATTTTGTCTCTAAGTTTTTAAAAACACTCTACTTTATAAACCCTAATCCATACAGCAAGTAGCAAGTTGACAAGGAAGAATGAAGAGAGGAAGGAAGTGAGGGGATCTCCAAAGGCATGTATATTTGGGGATTTTTCTGTGGGGATTCCTGTTCTTGTGCATAGATACAGGGCAAAATAAAACTCCTGCATGACAACATCCTACCCATCTCGACACTTCAGGAAACACATTTCTGGAAATTTGCAAGTTCCTGGATTTATGTCAGGTCAAAGCATAAGACCTGGATGCCTCTCAGCTTGGATAATATTTCAATTGACATCTGAACACTGCAACTTGTGCCCATCTCTGTTTCAAACTATCTGACCAGCATGCATGCTCCATATGTTGTCAGCATGCAGGAATGTGAAAACCATGGATTCACCTGGTTGTACATCATGATCCACAACTCCACCGAGATCGGTGGCGCTAAGCTGATCGACATGAACTGAGATTCCAGCCCAGAGAGTAGAAGTGTTATGTTCTTTCGTGGCTGGCATACATTTGCACACAGATCCTGATAGGAAGCTGTGCTGAAATCTCGCAAGAAAAAGGAAAGCAAACAGATGATGCACTCTTGTACCATTTCCCTCATCGCTTCATCCAAAGTGTTTTCTTCCCCAGGAAGTGGTGTTCTGAATTTACATTCTGGAACGGGAAAAGACAGATTTGCTTCATGTGCAAATACTATATAAAACTAGGGTTTGCATTAACTTTCCCAAATGGAGGGAATGAGTGCTCTAGCGGGAGCTCACTAAAACACAGAACCTTGAGCAACTGCAGAGATTCAAATTCTTGAGATCCAAAACCTGAACAACCCAAGAATTCTGTAAATGAAAGAAGCAAGTAAAATTAACTGAAAGCTTGATATGCTGGAAAATGAAAGGTTTAACAAATTCCAGACAAGGTCTCTAATCTCAAAACTGGATGGTCACCTCATGCTTCTATATTGCTACCAAATTTGGATTCTCCATGTCACCAGGTTCAGTCCTTCAGTTCCTACTCAGGCACAACTCCCGATAAAGCCAAGAGCAATTTCTGCTGCTAAGAACTGGAAGATCAGGCCCACGCATGATGTCTGCCCTTTACACAATTTGGCAGACATGGAAAAAAAATCACACCCAGTACCAGTAGACTAGCACTTCAACAGCTGCTGACAATTAACTCTATTCATTAGTAATATGCTGAAGTACAAGTGAAAGCAGCACAGCCTGTCCTTAAACTGGCTGAAGGAAAAAGAGTTTTACTTGGCCTATAAAGCTGGCATAACTGAAGGCTTCTTTTTTCTTGCCAAGGGCCTGTGATGAATTTTTTTAAGTCAACAAAATAAAGGCAAAATAACTGACAACTCCTATTATCTTGAAACATGTTTCAATGGGTAGATTTTTCAAATTAAATCTCTCTCATCTCCTGCTTGTGTGTCTATCAGTTTGTTGGCAGCACCTTTGTGTCTCCCTTTGCACTTTCAAACCACGTGAAACACAGACTAGATGGCAGGTCATACCAGGGGCTTGAAGCCAAAATCATACACAGAGCAAATGCAACTCGTGCTAACTGTACAAGACTTGACAGAGGAAGTGGAATATTCTCCTACCATCACCAAAAGGAACTGAACTTTCCTACTGCACAGATCTAATCTCAATTGCATAACATATAAAATTTTGTTATAATATAGGCTCCATTTCTGGCTTTGGCAATACAAGAATTTTGTGTTGTAGCAATATTTTTGGGAAGCTGTACCCAAATCCAGTTATTTTATGGGGTTACTGTATACAGACTGCTGCTCTTTCACCCCATGCAGTCACCTGCTGAGTTCTGACTACTGCTGGTTGAAGAGACCATACCCACTCACTTACTCATAGAAAATTAAACTTTGCATCCAAATAGAAACCAACAGATTTAAACATAGTTCCATTACAGTCTTTGAAAAACATTCATTTTTGTGATCCTCAGTATAACTCTAATGCGATCATACAATGTTGTTGTAATCAATAACACCCACAAATTTGCAGAGCCAAAGCAAGTGATAACTACTTTAGCTGTGTAGATAAAAGGCCGGTTCCTTCTCTCACTGAAGTCTACAAGACATCTGCTACTAATTTCCAAAAAAAAGCAAGATCAGGTCAAGTCTCCCTTTGTATTTTAAAGGCATTGGGAGCAAACTGTCAACAGTGTGCTTTTATAAAGAATCTTTTAGAGGTTGTTTTTTTTTTTTTATAAATCCCAGTGGAAGGCGGCATAGGGGTTAACAGCCAGGGATGTCTCACTATTTCAGGGTGTGCACTGTGCTTTACCCTTTCATGCAAATTATTTCTGCTGCAGGAAGGAACGTTCTGTTCACAGGAGTGTGCATGAGATTACTGCTGATTAGAATATAGATTTGCATTACTGCTAACATTAATGTAAAATTAAAACAAAATTAACATTTTGGGCCTAGACGCACATTGTACAAATAGACAGCTTGAATTCTGCTGCAAATACACATTCATTCTTACCTGTACATTTTAGCATACTATGGTAAGTGTGAGAATATACATGGTCTACAACTCTAAAATTTTCCATCATCGTCAATATGCCTTGTTAAAATGTCTACTTAATAAAATGTAAACTCTTACTAGATATCTATATTATTCTCTACACCTTTGGTGATATAGATTTTGAGTATATAGAAACATACAGTAAGATCACTTAAATTCCTGGGTTTATCCATGAGAATATTAGTAGCAATGTAAAGCTTTCATAATCTATAAAGAGATTGCTGAAGAATTTTTTTTCATACTCCATGATGAAACTAAATAGCATAAAGAGTCAGCTGCTGCTAACTGCAACACACAACAGCAACTAAGAAACAAGTCTTTCCTTTTGCCTAGAATAGGCAATAACTTTACAGTCTTTAATGTCAAGCACTAACTTTTTAAATGGCAACCTCTTGATATTGTAGGTGTACCAGGGACCTTGGTGTTTCTGCTACTTTAAGGGAAGGGAGGCTGCAGAAGAAGCAGGCAGCAGGTGAGGCAGAGGGCAATCAAGGGAGCCACATGATTCAAATGGGGCTGGGCTTGCAAGATATAAGCCCAGGGCCAAAGCTGGGCAGGCAGTCTGACCTGGAAACCATGGAGAGAAGAGCCTCTGAGCAGAAGAGCTGCACCAAGGCTCCTTCCTAACACCTGAGCTGGGGTAGGCAAGACCGGTAATTTAGGGATTGAAACTGTAGTGGCTGTGGAAGTCTCAGCTGGCCCAAGAGTGGGGCTAGGGCCCAAGACCAAGAAGCAAGGCCTATAGCTGCAGAGTGATGGAAACAAGCAGAGTCAGGGACCTGCAGCCCAGGAGGGGCAAGAATAAGCAGGGTAAGGGGGCCTGTAGCCCAGAAGGGGCAAAGTCCATTGGAGGTAATAAGCCTGGGCCCAAGAGAGGCACAGGACAGAGACCTGGGCCCTGGAGGGGCTGGGAAGCACATGGAGGTATACTTAAGGAGACAGAGGCTGGAGCCCAGGAGGGGCAGAGAATGCAAGCCTAAGTCCAGGAGGAGTTGAGACTGTTTGAAGTACAGAGACCCAATCCCAGGAGGGGCCGGGATGGTTAAAGACACCAGGGCTGGTGGCCTCAACAGTGGCAGAGACTGTTTCAGGTTTAGCGACCTGCATGGATTGGAGTTGACACTGGAGCAAAGGCCCACGGAGGAGAAACTGATTGGATTGGACAATGGGGCTCATCCAATGACAAGCGAGTGATTAGTAACATCTGCAAGGCTTGGATGGGACTAAAAAGGGAGAGGAGGCCACATAATTAGCCCTTAAGTAGATGAGCAGTGACACCTGTGTCCATGAGTATGAGATCTTACTTGGGGAGCCGTGGGGAAGCCTCCCTTTTTCTGAAAGCATAACTGCATCACGGCGTGGCAGGTAAGCTGATGGAGAGGCTGCCTGAAGAAAAAAGAGGTGGCAAAGGCTGAGAGGGGGCTCCAGGGGCATCACAGCCACCCCTGAGCTGGGACCCTGAAACACAAGGCTTTATGAATACAATACACATGCATTTAAATTGGATGTTCATGCGCATGACCAACTTGGTGGCTAACTGATCATGCATACGTTCTCATGTTCTTGTTTGAATCTGTTGTTTCCTCATAGCCAATTTGAATATGCTCAAGTGGACATGTTCAGTTCAAAATCCAGCTCATAAAAATCAAGATCTCTTCTTTCAATGATGCTCCTGCGTCCTGACAATAGACAGAATAAGGGAGACGAAAGGCAACAATTCCTAATTAAAGCTTAAAAAAAAGCAGTTGTGTTCTGACAACATGCCCAGCTGTTATAAAAACCATAATTCACAGTTCTTAAGAATTAGCCAAGGTTTTTTTTTGTTTGTTTTTTTTAGCAGCAGGGTTATAGCACGTTATGAAGAAAGCTCCATGTTGAAATAACCAACTGTGAGAATCAGGTAGGGAAAATATTAATTCTTCTGGTCCGCAAAAACCAGTGCTTTACCATAATGTGATGTTATAAAATACTGCAAAGCAATCTGCCATGGGAGAGGTACTCTAAACTGGTTTTATACCAAAAGAGAGATGAATTCCATATGTCACAACTTTAGCTAGTATAAATCAGCCCTGGAGTTATGCCAATGGAGTTATGCAAATTAAAATCTAGCTGAGAAATTGACCTTCTAGTTCAACCTTTTTCAAAAGTGAAGATGTACATACATTATACTATTAAAATGTTCCAGGATTATCTGTAACAATTTTGCCAAAACCCAGGACCACTAGATGGCTCCTTTTATAGGCTTTGGGAGGTAGGGTAAAGAACACCGTAATTACTTCACAAAAGTACAAATCAAAGCTGCTTTATCCTGTTAATAGGCACATTTCCTCATGCAGTGATTTTTCATTCAAACAATAAGCCAGTGCCACCATATCAGAGAAGAAATATCTATTTGCTGCTGCTGCTGCCCATATCAAGAGAGTGCTTTAAGTCCTGAAAGCATGCACAGATGCAATCAAGCTCCGAATGGCAAACATTCATGGCTTGTTTCTGTTTATGTGACAGAACTGATTTTCCATGCAGCACGCACCAGTTTGCGCTCATTTTACACTCAGAATACGTCCTTGTGATTTTTTTCTTCCCCAGTAAAGCATGGTACTCCCTCACTGAAAAGAAACAAGAGACAAAACTCACGCACATCAACCACCATTCAGCCCCCAAAAAACATAAAATATACTCTGTTTTATCTCATACAACACACACCTTTCCTGCCAAAATCAGATCTCCCCAACTTGGGGTGTGTGTATTAAGTGGGGAAGCTGATTTTCTACCTGGGGTTGAAGCACCCTGCTTTGATTCTTGCTCCCCAGTGCAGCAGCTGTGCTATTACTATTCAGGCACCAAAGGGAATCAGTTGACTGAATGGTTCATTGATCTCCACTCCACACTCTCTTTTTTAATGGTTGTGGTGTTCTACTAATCAAGCTAGCCTTTCTTAGGACAATTTTTTCTGTCTGCTAGTTACTCGTGGTTTCTCTCCTCCTATTGCACAGCCTAAGCAGGGCAAGTCATCTGCAGTACCTATACACGTACACTGAGGCTGCTTTGACATACTGTAATTACAGCACATTGGAGCAGACTCAATTAATCAAGTCTGCTGGAGTGTGTTAATTACCGTGCTCCAGGAGATTCCGGCGTCATGTGCATCAGTGTCCCTGTACTGAAAAATGGCAGCAGGGATGCTTAGATAAAGCATCCCCACTGCCATTTTTCAGTGGGGGAATGCTGATATATGTGATCCTCTGGGCGCTTTAATTAGAGCAGCTCTTGGAGCCACTCTGATTAAAGTGCCTCCCCACCCCCTGCCTCCTGGAATATGTGTATAAACACCCCTGATGATTAGGCTCTATCCTTGTTTTATGCAAGCTGTAACTCTGGAAAACTCTTTTCTTCTTCATTCTGCCTTTCAAAAACAAAGTGTGTATTATATTCCAGTGTATGTGTGGTATGCATGAAAATATGGTGTTGTACCACTGGCCCTCAGAGCTGGAAGTAAACAGAAACTCGATGCTAGGAAGAACTGCCATGTTTCTGTCAAACTAAAACATATGCCCACAGTTGTTGATCACATAGGTCAGCCTATGCAATCGTTGCCAGTCGTGTAGGACAGTACATGTTTATGAGATAAAATGGAATCTGGACCTTCAGTATAGATGCTTGCCACTTCTGTCTAGTGCTTCTGCTCCAGCTGTATAGCCAAATATTGCTGCCTAGTCCAGAAAGAGGTACACAGCTTTAAAACATTCCTAGTATCTCGAACACCCCATGCGAAATTGCCCAGTTTCTACTATACCTTTTATTTTATCTTTTATTCTGTCCAAGAAGCATTTAAACTGCACTACAAAAAGAGTAACTAAAAACAGCTCCCCCTCCACTCAATATTAATTATAGCTCTGTGACATATTATTTGGTAATGTCAGTAATTATTCAATAATAATAATACCTTCCAGCTGCCATAAAAGTCAAAGGATGGAACCTCTACAAGCAAAAGCTGTTACTGCATTAAATCCATACTTTTGTACTCTGACCTTTGACTATTTGAAGGCTATTTCTTTGTTTAGATCAAAATCTCTCACAGGCACTGAACTACAGATATCTATACTGCTCTTTACACCAGAGCAAAACATATTAGTATCCTTCAAACTACAATGGCTCTAATAAGGCTCTACATTTGAAAAAATCCTGTTCCTTCCCCTTTGGGAACATGTTGTTTTGGTGCTGGAATTACGGACAGTGCCACATTTCACATCAGGTCTCCTGAACCTTGAAAATACTGAACACGAGGAGAGCTAATATTATTGTGAATGCCCATTTCCTGGTGTCTAACATTGTCCCAGTGCAGTGGTCTTTTTAGGTCTTGTTAACACATTGTGCAAATTAAAATGTCAAAGATTGAGGGAATTGGTTTGAATTTATTTGCTATGGCACAGTGCTCCATAGCTTGGTGGAGAAGAGTCCACTGTTTTAGCCAAAGCAATAGATATTTATTATCACTTTTCCCAGATTTTTTTTCTGGATTTCTTCATATGACCCCAGAAAAAGAACCTGCCATGATTTGATCAGTGTCACCAATTTACATGATGGCTGTAAATAGCTTCATTTTCTGTCCTAGCCACTTGTATAAGTCTCCACAAGAGCTTCTGACTATTACTGCTGGTTTTCTAAGAAAAACAAACCTGCTGGTTCTATAAATACTGCATATTGTCACAGCAGCCCTCATTACCTCCTCCACCCTGGAGTAATCCAGCATAAGAAATACATCTGCGAGTCTGCTAATGGCATGTGAGAGCTAAAGATCTTGCCCCAAGAAACTTTGGGCTACGCGTCTGATCAGTATGACTGCCAAGCAAAGAACACCACGAGCACAGAGAAAATCTGGTGGCTGTTCCTTAGTAAGATCACCCCTACAGGTACAGCTTTGTTGCCTTCTCCTTTATATGAATGGCCAAGAAGAAGAAAGGCATCTTCTGCTTCAGCATGAAATAAAACCCAAAAGATATTTGCCTAGAGCTGTCCAGATGCTCTCTGAATTTTCTTATTTATTTTTTGACAGGTAGAGAAGGATGGTCATCATCATGATAATGGAAATGGCAACACTAATAAATGAGAACCAAAGTTACAAGAATTAAGTCACAGCAGGAATTTAGTGAGTGTGAGAAAGCTGCACATTCCCTTCCCTTCCCTCTTGTCAGAATAAGTGACTCCATTCTCCCCGGTGATTGGGACTGTCAGCCGGGGCTCGGAGGGTTGACATACTTTGCTAGCTCTTTAGAAGCTTCAGGCATCACACCTGTATGCGAGAGCCCTCCTGGAATCACTGGGAGCCGAGTGTAATGCCATTTCTAATCTCCGGTGTCAGCTGTAACTATCTTTGACATCCTTCAAAAAATAATTTCAAAGGCTCAGAAAGAAACAAAGAAAAGGGCATTGGATCAAGGAGGGTCTCTCACCATCTAGGGTGAGACTGCCATTAGAAAAATCAACTCTTGATATGGCATCTTTCACATTTTTGCCTGACGTATCATATCCACACATTCTCAACTACAAAAAATATCCTTTGTAGAGGGCTGGTGGGTATTAGAAAGAATGCAGACATTCTGTGGTTCAATCAAAATGAACAAGAAATTATGAACTTTAGTAGAAGAAATGGTTCATATGCCATGAGACCTCTGGAAAACTAGCAATTTTGGCAGGTTTGGACAAGAGCATAGCCAAAGGGAGCAGATGGAGAAAAGACAGCAGCTGTTAATGCAGTTTGCCTTTTCCATATGCTTTTCTGTTTAGCTGTAACAAGTAAATTGTACTTTAATAACTGTCAGTAGTTTAAACCTGTAAGAATTGTCAGCCACTGAAAAATACACAAAAATATTTTGTCTCACAAAGGAAAAAATATAAAAAGGCAAAAAATGGAAAATATATGCATTTGAACTTGAAAGTTGATAAGGATGGAAGAGGTAGGAAGTCACTGTATCACATACAGTCTGTTGTTTGCTAGGCAAGGTACAGACATTCAAGCTGCCTACACGGGCAGTTCTCAGAGGTGGAGGAGGGGGTGTTTTAATTACAGCAGTTCCAGGACAGCCACTCAAATTAAAATGGGTGGGGCTGTTTTTCTATTAGACGAAAATTTGCGCACACAGTTGTAGCAGGCTCACCTTTCAGAGCTTGGGTTGAGTCCCAGGCTTGAGATCCCGCTGTTTTGATTGGTGGAGCCTATCCACCAATCAGGAGGCAGCAAGAGAAATAAAGTCACAGCCCTTTCCTGAAGGGAGGGGGAGAAGAGCTCCCCTGGACCTGATTGAAGACTGCAAACTGTCAGGTTCAGAAGACTTCAGGGGCGGAGCCCTGGAGCGTATAAAAGGAGCTGCGTGTCCGGCACAAGGAAGATGCGTCGGGGACAGAGAAGAGCGGGGCTTAGAAGAGCTGAGGAGAGCGGCTCAGCAGGGCAAAGCAGTAGCTCAGGAAAAGTCCCTGAAGACTTCTTTCAGCGGGGAGTGGTAGATGGCTCCAGTGGTTAGGCTCTCAGTGCGCAGCACAGTGCATGGCATCCAGACCCTGGGAGCTGCGTGAGGCGGCTCGGGTCTGCAACCTCTGGCGTGTGGCCAGAGGCACGGTGCACAGGCCGGTGCACTGAGCAGGATCTTTGGAGTCCCTTGGGCGGCTCAGGTCCGCAACCCCCAGCATGAGGCTGGGAGCTTGGTGCAGGAGGTGCTGCACAGAGGGTGAGAGACCCTGAGAGCCATTCAAGGTGGTTCAGGATAGCAGCTCAGTGCAGACAATGCTGCCTAGATGGTCTGGGAGCAGACCAAGCCCCGGTGCTGCACAAGGCTGTTCAGGCCTCCAACCCCTAGCGGAAGGCGAAGTGCCCACTACACGCAGAGGTGCATGTACACAGCTAGGCCGGTGGCAGCAGAGTCGGGTGGCAGGAAAGCCTGGCAGCTCAACCTGGAGAACGGGAGGCAACCCTCTGGGACTGCGCAGTAGTAAGTTACCCTGGAGAGAGGGTCCCCACAGGGGAGTGACCCCTCAGGGTTGCAAAGGGGCACCACATGGGCCGCTCCTGGGTGATAGCGGGGGAGCTTAGGAGTCTTTGGGGTCTCCCTCTCCTTTTCTTTCCCCCCACCTCCTTTCCTGTAGTAGTACCTTGGGAGTGGGGCCCCTGCCCTGGAGGGCATAGGTAGTCTAAGAATTGCTGGTTATATTTGTAGACTGTGCCTTATAGTTTATGCGAATAAGCTGAAGCAACAGTGTGTATATTAATAAGAGTTATAAGGTTGCCCGATCAATATCCTTTGTTCTGGGTTGTTTTACTGTTCATCTGTATTTGTAAATAATAATTGGTTGTGTGTGTGTGTGTGTGTATCTATCTATATCTAGAAAGATATATCTATATCTAGATGCAAACACACACAACCAATTATTATTTAAAAATGCAGATGAACAATAGTCAATCAATTACTTAACTATATACAGATTTATTATCACAACAAAACCATTAAAGGATAAGGACATAAATTTTATATGTATATGTACAAATTTATCAAACAATATACCCTATATATCTATATACACACACACACCAAACAATAAACCCTATATATATAGGGTTTCATGCATATATATATATATAAATAAATAAATACGTTTTATTTATTTATTTATGTCCTTACCCTTTAATGGTTTTGTTGTAATAATAAATTTGTATATAGTTAAGTAATTGATTGACTGGGCCTGACTCTATAGGGGACGGAGGTGGCTGCTGGGCTGTTGTGTCCCTCTGCAGCACGCTGCCCTGCCAATAATTCCTTCAATTGGAGAGGGGAGTACAAACCCATGTACACCCGGGCTACATATTAAAAAGACAGAATACTGAGATTGGGAGTGATAGTGACAGCATCCAGGGCTTTTGGAAAACATCAATTTTGCTTTCTGCTAATTCTGACTTTTTAAGGAAATTTAAAGGAGAGTGCTCTTTACAACCTGATGCAAGCATTGAAAGACATAAGCTTATTAAGTCTACTTCATGTCATATGATTAGAATAGCACTGCATTCAATAGCTGGCCAGAAAATTATTAATATTACCCTTTACTAACTGTCATCAAAATCTTATTAACAATGCAGGCCAACTTCTGCTGCCTTTGCTTAGGTGAAAGTTCCACTGGTCAAGCTCTCCAACAGCAACATCTCTTCAATGCCTTTGGCTTCACTGGCATAAACTGAGAGCAGTATTAGGCCCATGAGCTTTCTCACTGATTCCCATCTCTGACATGAAGTCAATCAGAATTTTGCCTCAGTACAGACAGCAGGATTTATCTTTGTGAGTCCAGACACATCACTCTATTTCCAGAAAGACAATCCTTCAAACTATCACTCTCTTTGAAGAAGTGCCCCGGAGCATTTACCAGCTTTTAAAATCCTCCTCCACTCAGTTATTTCAACTTAGCTCTGTAAATTGATTCCACTGTAAAGTCTGAGATGCGTGGGGAGGTATAGCAGCTCTGTGGCAAAAAACATCTCCTGCTTTGAGCAAGGAAAGCCAAGCTCTTAAATGTCCCTCCCACCTCAATTAGAGGAAGGTTTATCGTATCACTCAGCAGAAAAGAGTTAAAAGTAGAAACTTGAAAGATCATCCCTGCCCCTCCAAAAAAGGAAGTGAGCATTTCACCACGGAAAAATATAATTTACTCTTTGTTACATTATAGAAGCATCTATTGCTTTGTGGTTGCTTATAATAATAGCTCTTGTGATGGACTGAAGACTTCACCAATTAATCAATTCCCATAAGCAATTTATAACTTTGTATACTATATAAACAATAGTTACTAATACCTTGTATTTTTTTAAAGCATCTAGATAGTTGTATGATTTCATTTAACTTGAAATGCCTTTACTCTATGCACAAAGGATCTCATAGTGTCATGGGACTGCCTCAGCCAATCACCATGCAGAGATGCTGTACAGTTACTGACCCATGACACTTTACTTTCCTCTCCTGGGTATGCAGTTAACTGTACTCTAATTGGTTCTGAGTATGCAATTTTAATACTCACAAGTCCCAGCACGTAATTCACACTCAATAGTTCACTTGATGAATTGAATACTTTTTTTCTTGCTCCCATGAGCAGATCCATATTTTCTCAAATGTGGTAACTATCCCAATTACTATAATCCATCCTGCCCCCCGATTTCTTTTCCACTCCATGACATGAACCAGAACAGTCTGGTGTTCAATGACTGATATTTGGAACACAAGCTGCATTTGATTAGTTGTGGCTGAGCATGGAAAGCCAGCATCTTGATTCTGTTCCCTGCATGGACATCATTCAATGCAATGCAATGGGCTTAAAATAAAGAACCCCTCGAACGCTGACCAGCCTTATACTTGCTTCTCTGACAAACTGCTTGTTTCCTCGTGTCCTCCTGGTATGGCTCAAACCAGAGCTAGGAGAGATCAGCCAGCAGGGCTCTTGGCTTTGGAATTCACTTCTCCGCTTCGCCTGAATTAGTCTGGATTGTGTTGACTTCCAAGTTAAAACGCATGCATTTCATTTGAGAAGTGCTGAGGTTGTTGAGTTTGGAGCGTAAGGCGGGAGAGGGATGTCGGGAATGGGATCTATTGTAGGGCTGCGTGAAACAGCACCGTTCCATTTCAACTTGCGTTTCGATGCAACAGCGTTTTGTTTCAAATTTCGTTTCAATTCGAAACTGCTGTTCCATTTCATCTAGCTGAAACCGTTTCACTGTTTCACCCATAGGCTATAATGGGATGGCTCAAAACAGCCTATAACTGATCTGGATGAAACCTGCTGGCTTGCTAGCCTCTGCTGAGGCAACAAAGCCTGCCAAGTTTCAAAGAGATAGGTGCAGGGGTTATAAAGTTTATTAAGGTTATTTCACCTAATAATAATAATAATAGGCCTAATATGACTAGATATCTGCATCCATCTGCCTCAATCTGTATTTTCTTTTCTTTTTTTTTTTTTGCAGCTTCACATTTTTTGGCTTTTTTTTTTTTCAGACTAATAGTAAATATTTGAACTTATGTTCTCATGATCAGTTAGTCACTTGATTCCAACTTTTCTCACCTGGGAGATCATTTCAACTTGTATCTAAACAATCTTGAGAAACCCAGTGTGAATTGTTATTATATGGTCTACAGCAGCCTTGGAAATTAAACATAATGAAGTTGTGGATAGGAGAAACCAAAGACTTGCCCACACAAGAGGAAAAATCCTTCATAAAATAGGGCTGGTTTAATATTAGCATATCCAGCCATAATTAAGTAGAAAATCTACTTGGACAAAATACAATGCAATGAATAATAACCAATCTCAGGATTACATTTCATTACTTGAAGGGGGAAAACAACGCAAATAAATAGGAAGTAATTGGAGTTTATTTAATAGTCTCATACTATCAGCTTCGGTAACTATAATCATTAAGGGCCCTGCAGTGATCTTTTACTGATAAATGCTGTTAAATCAAAATTATAATAAGCTAGAAGCATGAAAAGCAAAGCCCATTAATATGAACAGCAAGGAAGTAGATAAGTTCACGGTTCCTGAAATAGTCTCGTCACCTACCCTATACAAGCTAATTCAATCCTTTTTAAATGAACCATTCAGGAATTAAGGACCTCCACATTTCTTCTCATTTCAGGCAAGACTGGAGTACAAACACTTTCTTGTTGGGTGCCTCCAGACAAGCAAAGGTGGCTGCAGCTGCATCCATCTAGCACAAAGGATAATATCACAAGCCATGATTATTTTTCCCTATATCTAGTTTTTGTTACATGGGTTCTATGATCAGCAGGAATCCTGACCTTGAGACTGAACTAACAGAATTGTAAAAGCAGCTAAGAATTTTGGGCCATTACAGAAACATGCATGGAATAACAGCAAGTTATCAACTAAGGTACAGATGCGAATCTACCAGACTTGTGTACTGTCATCCCTGCTTTATGGTTTAGAAACATGGACTACATATGCTAGGCACATCAAGAAATTGAATAACTTCCACATGAGATGCCTACATAAGAGTCTCAAAATAAAGTGGAAAAACAAAATACCAAAATCAGAGGTGCTGGAGCACACAGTACTGACTCTCTTAGGCTAGAGACAGAAGTTACACATAAACCAGTTTAAGTGAGCAGAAACTGGTTTAAACCTGTAACAGAATAGAAGTTCAGTGCACATAAACTAGTTTCAAAATAGCTGAAACTGGTTTAAGATAAACCTGGTTGAATATAACATCAGACTTAACTGATTTGGGTCAAACCGGTTTATGAAATTTCTGTCCCAGAGCCTTTCCTTGTTCAAGTTAAATCAGTCCCCCAGCATCCCAGCATGCTTTCCAGCCCTGAGCTGGCACTGTGCTGTCTGTTCCAAAGAGCAGGGCTGGCCCTGCCCCTCTGCTCCCTAGCTGGAGCAGTGAGGGCTGGCTGACAAGGAGTGAGGGGTGGAGGGCAAGCCCAGCTGGGGATGCAGCTCAGTCTGCAGGGGAGGGAAAACCCAGATAGGGTCTGGGGCCAGGGAAGGGGGTTAAATACCCCTTCCCCTGCTCAAACTTACTGCTGGCTGCAACTGTGGACTACAAATCCCAGAGGTACCTGGAAGTAGAAAAAGGAAGTGATGAGCAACCCTGCAGAGTGCTGCTGCTATAAATCTGGACTGCAAATCCCAGAGACCTCAGGGGCATCAGAAAGAGGAAGTGAGCACACAGCCAGTTAGTTCTAGTGCCCCACTCCCCTCTGGGCTTCTGCCCTCAGTCATATGGCTGCATTTCCTGAATCAAAGGTAAATGTCTGTTCATTTCTGTTTCAATTTAATCTGTGCATTTGAGACTAGCCTGCAAAGACTGAACTGATTCAGCCTCAGGCTTTTTGACTATCTGTATCTAGCCTTAGAAACCACTATCAAGAAGAGAAAGCTGTGATGGATCAGTCATGTCAGGAGAATAGGTGGAGATTATATCCCCAAGAATATTTTATACAGTGAGATTCAATATGGCTCTAAAAAGTGGGGTCATCCTTTATGGTGGTACCACAATGTGTGTAACAACAACATGGAATCATTCAGCATCAATATAGAAAGCGGGGAGGAGTGTGCAGAATCCTGTTCAATCTGGAGGGAACAACAGCACTGGGTGCAGCACAACATGAAGCTGCATTGATCCAGAGGATGGAAGCAAAATGAGAAAGAGGCAAGCAGCATGCTGTAAACTTGGGACTCCAGCTCGGACAACAGGTGGATCTGTGAAACTTGCAACAAGCTGTGTCGCTCTCAAACTGGGCTCGTCAGCTACAAATGTATTAATCAGGCACCTAACTAGATCTCTTATGTGTACACGATGATCCAGAAGATCAGCCTAGTGCCTATGCATTAGACACCGCCAATGAGAGACCACTAAAGGCAGGCTTCATTGAGGGCTGGAGGACTACCTCTACATCAATACCATTTGCTTGGGAGTCTCTAGTTTGAGTATGAAGCCACACCTTGCTTGCATCATGAGAACTGTTTCATATCTGTGGGCCAAGGCTATAGGGGACAGGGTTTCTTACTGACCACTAGAAAAAGGAATTTCCTGACTTAGTGAAACAGCATCATGTGAAGATAGCTGCTCAAGAATCCTTTCTACAACGATATATAAATCCACGTGTATTGCTCAGTAAATTATATTAATAAGCCAGAAGGGACTTGTATGATCATCTAGTTTGCATAACAGATGTCAGAGCATTTCACCTATTAATTTCTGTACCAAGCTCACAGCAGCTTCTGGTTGAACTGGAGCATGGAACTTTACCATAATTACTTTCACAACAGTGCAGGTTCTACATGTTCTCATCGCAAGTACTTCTGCTTGCCTCTTCCTCAGCTATGCTTTGTGGGCAGTCACAGTAGTTTCCATCTAGTCCCACCTGGATTCTTAGTTTCTCCACCTGCTCAGGCAATCACTTTACATTGACCTTTCTTCCAATCAGAATTGTCAAGCAGCAATTTAGTCTTCACACTAACTAAGCTTGAGGCTCTTCCTGAGTAAGAATTGCCAATGTGTTTCTGCTCTGAATTCTTAGCATTTTTCTTGTGTCCTCTGTTTATACTGCTGTTAATGAAGACTATAATGTTCACAGCAATTGTTTGATAGAACACAAGGACAATTTTTAACTTAAAGGTTAAAGAAATTCATAGAATACACATTTCTAGAAGTGAGGGAGGATGTGTTAATTCATAGATTTCATAAACATTAAGGCTGGAAAGGACCTTGAGAGATCATTGGGTCCAGCCCCCTGCCGAAGCGGCACGAAGTCAGCTGGGGTCAGATAACCCCAGCAAAATAGGCATCCAAACGTTTCTTAAAAGTATACAGAATAGGTGCTTGCACCACTTCTGGGGGGAGTCTATTCCACACTCTGGAGACTTGGATGGTAAAGAAATATTTCCTTATTTCCAATATAAAACAATCTTCCAGCAGCGTGTGACCATTAGACCTTGTCTTCCCTTGGGGTGCCCTGGTGAACATATGTTCTTCCAGTTCCTGACGCACACCCCTTATAAACTGATAGGCTTCCACCAAATCCTCCCTGAGCCTTCTCTTCTCCAGGCTGAAGAGCCCCATGCCTCAGCCTCTTCTCATAAGGCCTGCTCTCATGACCTCTGATCATGTGCATAACTCTCCTCTGGACCCTCTCGAGCTTCTCCACGTCTTTTCTAAAGTGTGGAGCCCAGAACTGGATGCAGTACTCCAGCTGCAGCCTCACCAAGGCCAAGTAAAGTTGAGAAATTCCAATTTTTGGTCTTCAATTATTATAAAGCAAAATAAGCAAGCAAAGTAAAAACATTGAATACTTTACCAGAAAACTATCCTCTTCTGTGACTCCAATGGAACTATTCATCCAAGGAAGATATAGCAGGATCAAACTTAAAGTTTTACAGCGTGCATCTTTACCTGAACTTTACTGCAGTGTAGATTAATTAGCTCCTCTGTAAAGCATCGCCATCTACACGTGGGCCAGTATTAGGACGCGGTAAACTGATCAACTCTGTTGTACGATAGTATTGCTGGGGACTGTACTATCTTATGGCAGAGTAAGTAACTACGCTGAAACACACATGTAGATGGTGACGGGGGCTGGCTGGGGAATAAGGGCGCTAAAGTGCGGGAGCTGTCTGCTGCCTAGCAACATGGCTCTGCACTCTCAGCACTCTTGTGCACCAGCCAGACCCTCCGTCACCTGACCCGCCACCTGGAGCCCGGGGCTGACTCCCCGCCAACCCGGGGCCACTCCACCACAGCTCAAATTGCTGCTGTCCCGGGTGCACATGTAGACACTGCACCTGGGAGCAGTTTCCTCTGGCTCAAATGGCTCCAGAGTTTATTGCATTCCATTAACTGCATGTGTAGATGCACCCATATAAACCTACACATTCTGGTTATAGTTAGTAAAGTGATATTTACTGTCTTGTGCTCTGCTTTCTTCAACCACACGTCACTTCACACTCATGCTTTCACAGCACTGTAGTTAGAAGAGGCAGCTGTAATTACACTGGATTGTAACTATGGTCACATCTCTATGACTTCAGTGTTACATACTAGTCAGGTTAAAGGGGGAGGGGGGGCATTCAATAGCCATACAGCACACAAACAATGGGTGCATCTATACATGCAACTGAGGAGAAAGCATACTGTGCAGTAAAATCCCTGAGTGCAGGTCTACATATGAGCCCGTCGGAAGTAAATCTGCTCTTGATAGGAGCTCAGGGCAAGGATAATCCTGCCCTGCTCTGCTACCATATGGCAGCCAGGGAGAGCTCTAGCCAGGGAGAGCTTCCCCAGGCCTGGGCTCCAGGAGGCAGGGGGAAATGTCACACCTCTGGGGCAGCTGCTTCCCACCCTGCACCTCTACCCCAGGAAGCTGCCTGATGCTGGGGCCAGCTCTGATTTCAGACATTGGGTAGGGACAATGTTCCCTGCCCCTGCAGCAGGCAGCTCCCAGGTCTGGCTTTGTGATCAGAGCTGGGGCTGAGACGCTGTCCCCTCCTTCCAGTAGCTCCTTGCTGCTGGGGCCAGCTCTGATCAGGGACAATGGTGGGGCCCAGGAACTGCCTGCTGCTAGGGCAGGGGACACTGTCCTTGCCCTAGCTCTGATCTCAGAACCAGGGCTGGGAGCTGCCTGCTGCAGTCCCTGCCCTGGCTCTGAGATTGGAGCCTACCCCCTGCTGCTTGGGCTGACCAGGAGCAATTTGCTCCCAGTCAGTTATGTAACCATGCCCTACAGATTAATCTACTGCACAGTAGCTCCTGCACAGTTACAAAGTGATGCTTACCTATGCAGTATTTAGTCTACTGTGCAGTAAAGTGTTCATGTAGACACACCCAATGTAACTTGCAGAAATACATTAAGGAAATAGTATCATATTAGCTCATAAGCTCCTTTTGTCATGTCATTTAGGAAGCTATTAGAAAACCCAAAGCACAAACCCTGTTGTCTTAAGCAATGTCATTATGTTAACGTGTAATAAATTTACTTCATTGGCAAGGGCAATCACTTGTCAGGTGCATATCTCAAAAGGTTTATTTGAAATCAACAGTATTGCAAGTTATCTAAAATATGCCTCCTCAACACCTATGGGATAAAGTTTATCAACTGCTCCTAAAAGAATGGTGGAAATTAAACTCATAAAAATGTTAGGGCATTAATGATTACTGTATTGTCCAATGACTTCTCACATCAGAAGCATTCACTGGTGTGTCTTGATTTGTATTTCAGCTATTCACACTTCAGCTGTACTGTTTGATGTCTTTGCAGAGACAGGGACACAGGTATAGAACATCTCACAAAGGCAGAACATATTAGCATAAATAATAACCTGTCACTACTCATGACTCCAGAATAGCTTACAGTTCCCTATCTCCTAGGAACATTCAGGAAACTGCCTGCTGAAGGAGCTTTCATTATTTACAATCAGCAGTTACTGTTCATTCAGACATCTTATTACTTTATTCTGCCTTATGAGACCAAATTCATTTATGGTATGACCCCAGTGAAGTCTAATGACTTACGGTAGAGATGTATTTGACCCAGAATAGTAGAATTCCTTTCCTTTTATTGAGCTCTTGTTATGTAGCCTTTTCTTTAAAAAAATAAACAAACACACAGATGTAATCCCCTCCCTTGGGGCTTTTCCATTCATACACAGTTAGTCTCTTCCTGCTGGTCTGGGCATTCACGCAAAGAAAGTCTTTACCTACAACTATAAACCAAGACCAAAACGATCCTAAACTCTTGCTGGAAACTCTGCCTCTGGAGGGCGATATGCCCAACAAGTCCTCAGCTGGTGTGAGCAATCATGGCTCCACTGAAGTCTGCCCTAGAATCTACGGAAAAAAATTCTGACCTGCCCACAATCTCCTATTGTCATGCAGTACCTAGATTTCATAGGCATTAGGGCTGGAAGGGACCTTGTGAGATCACTGGGTCCATCCCCCTGCTCTAGGGGCAGGAAGTCAGCTGGAGTCAGATCACCCCAGCAAGATAGGCATCCAAGCATTTCTTAAAAGGTAAGCAGAGTAGGTGTTTGCACCACTTCCGGGAGGAGTCTATTCCACACTCTGGAGACTTGGATGGTAAAGAAGTATTTCCTTATTTCCAATCTAAAATGGTCTAACGGTCACAACCTGCTGGAAGACTTTGTCTTCCCTTGGGATGCCCTGGTGAAGAGATGTTCTCCCAGTTCTTGATGCACACCCCTGATATACTTATAGGCTGCCACCAAGGCACCCCTGAGCCTTCGCTACTCCAGGCTGAGAAGTCCCATGCCTCTAAGCCTCTCATAAGGCCTGTTCAAATGCATGCATCTCAGATGCATGTAACTAAAGAAAGGTGTAGAGTAGCACAAGTGTCATCTCCGTTGATTGTGATACACATCCATCCACTCACTTCTCTGCCCGTTAATCAGATTTGATATATAACTTTTCCCCCAGCCTACTAAATCAAACATCACAGATTAACAATCTTTTAAGAGAGCTCCCCGTTGAGAAAGTAGAGTGTTAAAATATCAGCAGTTGGATCAGTCTTGGTCCATAACTCACACTTGTAAAACCACTGGAGTCAGTTGGCTTATATACATAACGGTTTCTTGGTTTGAGTCTTTACAGACTAAGAGGCTTGTTCTACCTTGTACTGTAAACCACACACATGTTGATGGGTATTAGTGCTAGCTCAAGTTTGGAGCAGTTGCACTTCAGTCAGGAATGGCAGCCCAAAGGGAGAGGAAGAGGGAGGGCAGTGGGTCCAATCCAGGCCAACAGGGGAGTGGGGGCAGGTGGGGTGTTTACACTAAGGTGTTGCCTAGAGTGGCTACACATTAACATAACATGAACTGGTTAACATGGATCAGACATAATCCTACTCTAGAAAAACGCAACTTTGAGCTGCTTAATGAGTGCTTAAAACAAATGTACAGACAATCCAGGGGTTAAGACCTCCAGGAGCTGCCTATAATTACCATGTAATAAGGCCCTATGAGTCTGATCCTCATTTTCATTTCTTCATCCTCATTTCACTACTGTGCTTTAACAGTGTGAAGGGCCACGGGGAAATGAAGCTTTAGCTGTGGGGAAATCCTTGTTTTGCATCTTTGTTATTGTCTCACAAATCTGGACCAATAAAACCAAGTACACTAATACTGATCATAACATTTGTGAACAGATTTTGGCATGAATTTGATTTGAACCTGGCACACACATTTACTTTATTTATTTTACCATTTAATGGACAATTCATTTTTTTTTATTTCATTACTGCCCTGCTCACACAACAAAGTTAAGAGACAGCGAACAGTGAGACTGTTCTCTGATAGCTATAGAAGTTGTACTATGTGCCAGTACAGGATGACTATGGACACTAGGTTCAATAAGCTCTACGCTGCCAACCATGGGCTAAAGTTAAAGTCCGTTGAAACCAGTGCATGGAAAAAGATCCTATTCGTTACAGTGGGATTTAGATTATACTCTGTGTACAGCTCTTGCTACCAGTCCAAAGCTGGGGCATAGTGGGTATAGCATGTTACCAAATCAGAATGGGAATCTTTTGTACCAGTCAGTATTAAAGAATGCACTTACTTACTTACTAGAAAATCCAGACTTAATTTTCCATTGACTAGCACTGTGTAAGTAAGTCACTCTTTTTGGCCAAAGGGACCTTTCTGAGTATGTCACAGCCATGCATCAACTCCCAGCAGTCATCATTACTAATTCACACACAAATAATTCTTATACCCTGAAAGGGTGGTAGTGGTAAAGTGTTGACAGTGCCTCCCTGGATTGAGCATCATTTCCTACCTGGGCAATGGCATAACTAGAAGGGGGCATTCCTTTCTACCTGGCCCCATGCATTAATTCATCTGTCTCTCTAAATCCAAGTTTGGTATGCAGCCAGGACTTGGCATTTTACATGCAAGACAGATTCACTTTTATTAAAATCTACTTTGAAAATCAATAGCCCTTGGTGTATCTGCTACGCACATCTTTTCTTAAAAATAAATGCTCACTGAAAGACTTTTGATGGGAAGAATCCAATTTTCCTTCACAGTCAGGATACAGTCATATGCATAATATGGCATACGTTCTGTTTTCCAAAAAGAAGTACTGCATTCTCCACCAGCATTTTCACAAAAGAACCAATGCCTGCATCAGAAAGAAACTGACAGCTGGTAAGTATATAATGATATATATTTACCAACATAGTAATAATACTCCAGGATAAGAATTTATTTAAAGACTTGAAGAAAATCTCTTTTTGAAAGCTTACTGTGGACATGTGAACTATAAAGGCAAGGGCACAGTAAAGATTTATCATAATTCTCATCTTGGCTCCCTGACTTCAGCCAGTCAACTAGTTAAAAGTTCTTTTGGGGTGATGATTTTAAGGAATCCCTTAAAATCATAAAAATAAAGTGCTTAGAAGCGAATCAGATTGGTTAACACCTGATAAACCTCTCCACCATGTCTGAAATCTGGCAGGAAGGTGTGGCAATGTCATGTTCCATGCTGGCTACTCCCATCTTGAAAATGCAATGAGTTTTTGCTGGTGGCACTTCTGCTATAAGGAAGTAAAGAGATTCCCAGAGACATGGCTTGGATCAACCAGATGTAAATAACCCCAGGATTTTCAGAGAATAATGTCCATCCACATAGAAGCCTTCTGTACTACTAGCTTCTTACCGATCCTCTGACTCATTTCTAGCCCAACTCCTCCAAGAGGCAGATGCCTAGATTCTCCCCATATAACTGCTTCCTAACCTATGACTAGGGATCTACTTCAATCAGGGCAAGATGAAGGGGTTTTCTGCAGTCTGCTCACAGCAAGCAGAGCCACTTTCATGTGCATTTTGCGGTGGCTCTGCCCCGCCCCTTACTGCTGATTGGCAGAGAGAACTACCTTTCATGCAGCCCCTCCCTTGCCACTGATTGGCACAGAAGCCCCAGCCGGGGAGAGGAATGAGGGGGTGGCTGCTCCCCTTTATGCCATTCTGCATGCTGGCACCTTCCCCATCCCTTGGCAGGCTACAAGGTTGGGCAGTAGCGGCCGTGAGGACTGTTGGCTCCCAGTGGGGAGCCAGCATTGTATTTTATATTAAGTTTTTAATTTGTTGGGACTGGTTCTGTAGGAAATTGTAGTATACGCCATTTTTCACAGTGACCACAGAAACTGACGTTTTTCATGGTTTCTGTAAAAAATCATGAAAGCACGATTTAAGTAGGTCCCTACCCATGACTCCCGTCAGGGGTTGCTGAATGGAAAAGAAAATCAAGGCAAATTAATGCTGCTAGGTCCTACATTGATTCACCTTCTAAACTCTAGTTCGGAGAGGGAGAGAGAAGAAACAAAGAAGTGGTCGCCACAATCCCATTCCCTCCCACAGCACTGAGCCCAGATGGACTCATCCCCTATATCCTCACTGAAGGGTCAAAGAAACAGAGGGAATGAAGCTCCAGAAGCAGTGGTGCCCCCTTTCTGTATCCCTCTGCCCACAGTCACCTGCTTTCTGCCCACTGTGCCCATGAAGTCTTTATTCATGAGTCTACAAAACACCTATTATTGTTGCCAGAGTAATAATAAAAAGAGAGAGAAAGAAAAAACACAAGAGTGTGAGCAAGAAAGTGTCTCACTAAATGCTCTTTTTATTATAATTCTGCCATTCTCTCCCCCTCACACACGCCTGTCTGGATGCCAGGGGCTAGAGCTGCTGCATGAGAATGATGGCAGAGAAATGTTTACTCAAGAGTGCGTTGGCTGGAATACCAATGTAGTCAAGCAGTGATGCTTAACAGCATGCAGGACGGGGAAAAAAAACTCTGCCATGAAGGAAACAAACAGCTAGAGATCAGCTTTCCCGGCAGGTACCACATTGCAATTCTGAGCATGGCAATCTCTGTGATCGGCACTTGTGATAATAAAGCTTCCTCTCAAAAAACAAGCCGTACGTTCCTATCATTTATAAAGCCAAGCGTCGCTTATTATTGTCAGTGGATCTGAAATTGCTGGTCTTTATTATTCTTTATTAGGATCAAATTATAATATTTCTCAGGCAGACTTGAACAAATCTGAACCTAGCAACACCCCACAGTAAATATTGTTGGGGAGAAAAAAAAGATATGTTACTACACACATAATGAAAGCTGAAAGCCTGATGCCTTATTTATTTATTTAAACTCGCACGTTGTCCTTTATTGTAGCAATTAGGTTACAGCCTGCAGTAAGCAGAAATGATGTTAGGATCCAGTGATTGCCTAGATTCACATTTATACTCTAAAATAATTTTTATGGTCCTCCAATAATAGTGTAATGCTGCTTGAGGAACTGTTAATCTGCACACAGGCTTGAACTGACTCCCTTGGCTGCTTCAAAAAAAACCCCACACAGAGTCACCATAGGAACTTAGGGGGCAACATTCAGGTGTCAGTATTTTTTCCTAATCGTGGAAGTTCTGAGATGATGGACACTCCCTAAAAGAGCGAGATTACTATTGTTCTTAATTCTTTGACATAACGCACTACATGGGGCTGTTTCCAGTAAACAAATGGTTTTTACATTAATCGTATACAAGTGATTAAACAAGTAAAGAGCCACTTGAATGTATTCCCCTCCCTTGTTATGAATAATGTTGTGCTAATTAGCACAAAATCCTTGTGGAAACAAAGTTGGGCACAGCACACTCAAGAAGTTCAGGCTGAGAATAAAACTATATATTCACCTTATCTGCCTTGAACTATATCCAAAGATTGGAGGTGACAGTTACAACACTACAAAACAGCTATTATTACAAACATCTCCTCCACCTATAAATCCAGCAGCTCTGTTAACAGGATTTCCCTAATATTTAGATGTATTTCATTCATTTAGTGGCAGACTGGCAGAATTAAGGGGACATTCTAGCTTCACTGAAGTCAACATGAGTTCTGCCTTTGACTTCAGAGCATCTGAATTACATCCCTGGAAATCTAAGTCTGAGACAGTCAGTTCAAGGAGAATGTACCTTAACTGCTACCTGAGAGATTAAACCTAGCAGTATTGGTAGGGGTACACCAATAAAGATTTTCTGGGCCGATACCGATGGCCAATTATTAACAAGTCATATCAGCTGATACCTATCCGACTGCTGATACGCAGCCCTGCAGCTTGGAGAACAGTGTCTGGCTGGTAAGTCTGTTGGGAGGAAGGGGCTGGGGGAGAGAAGGGGCATTGTGGGGGCAGATCCAGGCCCCCTAGGTAGGGGAGGGAGTAGAGCTGGGGCAGGCGATGCCCAGCCAGGCCAGTTTAGGCGCAGGATGGAACAAGCAGCTCATCCAGGGGCCATGGGGGGGGGTGTGGTTCCCGCTGCTGCGCGCACCACCATGGAAGGCACGGGGGGCATGTGCCCCCCAGATTATGTGGGGCAAGAGTGGGCTGCCCCTGCGGGCTGGGACTGGCACTGGCCTTTCTGGCCGGGGAGGGGGGCGCTATGGAAAATTCTGGGGTGGCTGTAGCCCACCCCACAGCCCCCCTTCCCAGAGCCACTGCTGTCGCACACCCCAGCTGGGCAGCGCCTGGCCCTGCCCCTGGAACAGCCCCACTCCCTTCCTCACGGTGGGGGCCTCAATCTCACCCCCCCCGCCACACCCTTTCCCTTCCTCTCTCCCTGTCCCCCACCCCTGCACGGACTTCCCAGCCAGACACTGTTCTTCAAGCTGCTGGGCTGGCCACGTGCATGCTGTGGCTGCTTGCATGCATGCAGTATTTAATTGGCAAGATTACTGGCCACATCAGCCACAAAAAAAAAACAACCCAACAACCCACTGCTGATTAGGCCAATTTTTCTTTTATCAGTGCTGATACAATATGGACTGATGTATCAGTGCTCCTCTAAATATTGGTAACTCAGGCACAATGACTCAACCACCAGAGGTCAAGGAACAACCCCTACAATTGCCAATTGTAACAGTAGGCTTTTTTACTTGATGCACAATAGAAGGAAAGAGAACCTACTTAGCTATCTGCGTAATGTCTGCTGATTGCTCTTCAGTAGTGACCTGGATGTATCACTCTTCTGGGACTGATCAAGCAATATAACAGTAATCAATCCTTGGCCTCTCCAAAGCCACCCAACATTAGGGATAATCTTAATGAATTGGGGTGGCAAGTGCTGTGGTACAACATTTCAGTTCTTTTTCCTTCTTGTTAGTGAGAACATTTTAAAACAAAACAATGCTCCATTATGCAGAAGACAAGAAAAAAGAAAAACAAAATCTAAATTCATAGTTTTGGCGCTATTGTGATGTTTGATTGCTTCCTACACTCATTATACTGCTCAATGTCCCTATTTCATTTCAATCTACCATAAGGAACCAACGCTTTTGTCTAATGTTTTTTCAAACATGTTACTGAGATTTCAATACAAGATCCAAATGGAACAACATCAGAAAGCAATAGCTTAAATCAGGGGTCAGCAATGTTTTTCAGCAGCAGACCAGGATGATCCAGTCGGGTTCAAGGTGTGCTAGCGCTAGGACCTAGCCACTGCTTCTCCCCCACTCCCAGCTGCAGCATGGCACAGCTTCGGTGAAATGCCAGGATCTGGCACAACACAGCATGGCAAAGGCAAAGCCCCCTCCCCCAAATGCTGCCAAGGTCCCATTTCTTGGGCCAGATCAAATGGCCCTATGGACCAGATCTGGTCTGTGGAACATAGGTTGCTGACCCCTGGTTTAAACTATTAAGATTATGGTCTTACCAAAGTGCTAGCTCTGGAGTTCTTCCTTTCCTTACCAATTCTTCAACCTGTATTTGCATCAGTAGGTAGGATCATTTCTCCTCTCCGATTACACCACACCACATGCTGGTTTTATTGGACTTAACCCACATGCCAGCCTGGAGGATCAAATGCATGCTACTGGGATGGACAGCAGGGATTCTGAACTCATCAAAACTCCTTTTTGTCCTTAGGCTTGCATATCACCTCCAATTTCTTGAGATTTTTGTACAGGAGTTTCTTTTCTCACAAAAACCTGGCCTCTCTTTTGCATTTAGATGTGGTTGCTAATTCTCCCTCTGTTCTGCCTCACCTGCTTTTTTGCAGTTGTTTACATACACAGGTGGTGGAGGAAGGTCCAAGAGCAAGCTAGTTCTAGGGAATGGAAAAAAAGTGTGAACATTGGGAGCATGGGGCAAAAGAAATAGGACCTTTCCTGGATTGTTTCTCCATATTCATAAGGGTGTTAGAGCAAGTAGAAGGACATTGGTGGTAGAGGAAGCTGAGCCAAAATTTGTACTCTCGCTTACCCGAGCCAACTCCAAAATGTCAGAACGCTGGAGAATTACCCATCATTGCTGTCAGAGTTCAGGCAAAGGTATCTATGTGCTTGTGACGCTGTTTCTCTGTGATTAAGTATGTAAGCACTTAATGCTAGCAGGCATCATCTGTTTCAAATGCAGAGGGACAAAGTGACTAATGACTTCAATGGGGCACAAAAAAAGCCCATAGCATACTGGCAATTGCAAGTGCCCTTTCAACCTTAATGCAGGCAAGTAGGCATGTTCTCCATGCCCCTGAGCCAGCCTCCTTTTCTGAGGTGAAAAGCCAATGACTCAACCCCTCATTCATTACTTTTGTTGCTGGAGCATAACCTTTGAAACAACAGCCTTGCTTTGTGTTGTATAGTCCAGCAAGGGGCACATTTTCTAATATAGTCCAAGGTCTCTTACAATGATTAGCTGAGCTCCTCTGATACCTATATAATTGTCACTGGGGAGCCCGGTAGGTCAAATGCTTACTTCTTTAATATCCAGGTAACACATTACATTATGAAGCAGCGAGCAAAAAAGCTGATTGTTCTCCAGGGTTTCTAATCTTGGTGTGCTTCGCTTTATCTTCTTGCTAATTTGCAAGTAGATAAATTCCAGGGGTCAGATGGTTCCCCACACACAAATAGTATGCACAGGAGAGCGGGGGCTTGGTGACTTTCCCTTCACGCAGCTTTCCTGGCACTCTGTCTCCAAGAGGAGGTATTGCTCCACATAGAATAAGGGAAAAACTTGGGTATTTTACAATTTATATTCCAGTGATTTCAGTACCTAATGCCAGATTATCCCCTGTCTCAAAATTAGGAATCACTGGACGTAAACACCATTTTTTCTTTTTTTTTTTTTGAAAATCTGGGCTAGCGGAACCATGAGAACAAGTGGCACCTGCAAATTCATGGCAAAGGCCTTATTCCTCTGTTCTGGATCTCTGCTCCTTCTCCTAGCTCCCTGAGCCACTCTTGCTTCAAAGCGTACTGCACTATATTGGGTGCCTCAAAAAAGATTTGATGGGGCAGCCTGCATCTATGCAAAAGGCATCTAAGGGTATAAACAGACACTGATAACATTGATGTGTCCTGGATCTGCTTCCTGGGATGAAACACATTGAGTGTTGTCCTGCAGGATCATTAGGCAGGACAACAGGCTACATGTTGTCTGCTTACAGAGACATCTCAGGGCATCTCTGAGGAATGGCTGCACTAACAGGGAAAGCTGGGGTTCCCTCCTTAGAGACATGTACCCCAGAGATTTCTTGGGACATCTCTGTATTCAGGGAAAGTTGGCTCTGATGCAGTCCTGGGGCTGAGATGGCCAATCAGCTGATTTGGGGGTCTCAGCCCCAGGACCTCTGTGCGCTTACACAAATTACATTTTTTTGCATAATGGGGCCCCCAAAGGCTCTCTACAGCCACAATATAACACGTGCACGGCTGCAGAGTGCCTTTAACATGGCTGATCATGCAAAAAATCAACTCTTGTCAAATCAGCTATTAGCTGAAGGCGTTCTGCTCTAGAGCACCTTCAGCTAATAGCTGATTTGACATGGGTTAATTTTTGGCGTGATGGGCCATTTTAAAAGCACTCTGCAGCCATGCATGCGTGTTATGTCATGACTGTAGAGTGCTTTTTTTGTGTTAGGGAACTTGTGTTCCTTCAAGGTTTAATTTTTAGAGCACCCCACCCCTGGGACTGTCAGCAGGGGAGGGAGCAGCAGGCAGCTGCCAGCTGGGCTTTGCCTCGCTGGACCTGGGTGGCGGGGCTGCAATGGACCCGGCTTGCCTCACACCCCCCCACCTCCAGTTACCCCAGCTGGGATACTGGGGGGAGCCAGGCTGGGCCCATGAGGTGAGGGGTTTCTATTCCATTCCCCCATTCCCCACCCCAGCTCCTGCTACAGCAAAGCCCAGCCAGCAGCTGGGTGCTGCTCCCTCCCGCTTCCCCTCCTTCCCCCACTGACAGCCCCAGAGTGGGGGGGGGAGGAGGTGTGGGGCAGGGGAGAGGGGTGGTTTGGCAGCCTCCTCAGAGGCTCAACCTGTGTGTTGGGTCGGGGAGAGAGGGGTCTTACACAAAGTGTTGTGAGTTTAAGTGCCACGGAGTTAGAGCACAGCCCTAAACAGCTGTGGGCACCCTCTGTAGAGTATAGCCACATATCAGGGGAATCCCAAATGGAGGAATTCAGGGCTTCAGGAGCCTGACCCTGCGTGCTCTGGGAGTGGGAGTTCCCTGGCGCATAGGATCAGGCCCCTGAAGCTACGGGAGTGCCTTCCCAGGGTGGGCCATGTCACAGCCCAAATGTTGGGCATCTGCAGTGCAACAAGGGGCACAGACTTCTGTTTGCTTGGCCTTTGCTTGCCACTATATTGTTTTTATGGCAACACAGAGGCGATGTCTGTTTATACCATAGATTAATGAAGTGCCAATAAATATCCCCGAAGGCTTAGTAGAGAGGAAAAGCAAAACCCCAATCCTACAGTCTACATGGGGACCATACAGAAGGAGTTCTGAAGGCTCTGATCAGAGGGGAAGATGATCTCTCAGAGGTACCAAACCACAAGGAGCCAAACTCTTAGTGGGAGACTGGTTTGGGGTAGGGATCCTCTTAAGAAAGACATTAAGCAAGTACCTACCATTCAAATTCCTCTTAGTCTTTACTTCAGAGAGTGCTTTCCTGTCTAATGCAGCTGACAATGGTGACGTTCACAGAAGAGAAGACACCTTGCTGTTTCTCTGGCAGCATGCCCCAGAGAGTATTTGCTACACCTATATATGCAATCAGGAGATAAACTTGCAGTCCAGCTTCCCTGTTCTTGAAGGTCCAAAAAGTGAAAGACTTAGCAACAGAGCTACAAGGACTATATGAATCACCCAGGCAGATCAGGCCCTTTGAGTGCCTGCCTACCATCAGCAGAAACACACCCGCCACAGGAGAGGAAGTGTTTTAATGCTGGGTAATCTTGAGGAGGAGGGAAAGCTTATTCTCTCATGCTTTCCAATGGAAATTATAAATTTGCTGGACCTCTTTTCTTCTTGAACAAATGAACAAAAAAGCCACTGGTAGGCATCAAAGGAAACACAAGATAACTAACTGAAAAAACAGTAAGGAAATATGCTATAGACAGGCCTGTGGTCTAACAGAAGGCCAAGAGAGAAGGGCAACAAAAAGGCAATTGCCAACAGGAAGGTAATTAAGGACAGCCAGGACACATGCATTACCTGTACCGCTAGTCTGAAACCTGAGGTGAAGCATGAAGTACACGCCCACCCCAAAGTGGATTCAGGTCAGAAAGAAACAGCTTTCAAGGAGATTTATCAGATGTATCTGAAACCACAAAGTGACATCAGCCTAATTACATTTCTATGGAAGACAGAAGTCAAGCATCGGGTCTGATGAAACTAAACAACCAAACCAATGTGAAAAAGGAAGTGGCCTACTCATCCCATTTACTGCAGAAGCCAAAATGTGCTGAACATGGGGCAGAGAAAGGGGAAGAATAAATCCTCAGGAGGCTATGATTTAACAAGATGAAGCTGGCTGATAAGTACTGCACAAAACTGCACTGATTTCAAAACTGCTCACTTGTTTATAAAAATGTGGCACTCCTTAAATACACAAGTAAAACGTCTTAAGAGAGAAGCGGTCACAGATTGTTTTAATTGGTATTACAGAGCAGTAGCTTTTAATTACAGATTAGGCTGCTAAAAACTTAGGAATTTTACTGTAAGGCTCCTGTTCTGAAGTTCGCCAACACAGAGCTTCTGCATTTAGAGTAGAATTATGTCATTAAAAAGCCATGGGAACTTCATCATTAATGTGTGGGTAGTGTAATCTTAATTTCCCCCTGCAGATATTGAACTAGGACCAATCATGCAAGATTTTCCAGTGTGTTAAAGAACTGTCACTTTTCATTATAAAGAAGATGAAACAAAAGGAAGTCTGAAACAGCAGGGCTGGACTAAATTTAGAAAATTCCCTGTCTGGTTTTGTTTACAAGCACTTCTTTTCTAAGGCTAGTTTTTCTAACCACTTGAACCCAATGTATTTCAGGCCCAACATGTAAATCAATATTAGATTATCTGATCTAGCCCTAGTGTAGAGGATACAACAATCACAGAGATATTCTTCTTTGTTTTTTAATAGAAAAATCAAAGATCAGTGCGGCTGCCAGAAGCTAAAGTTTCTCATTCTGGACAATGAAGAAAATTTCAGGCAAATTTAACAACAAAAATACACAAAAACAAAAACAATGCTTATTTCTAAAAGGAAGTACAGTGAAAATGATAGCTCTGAACAAGTAATTGTACAAAAGTCTTGCCGCCAGTGAAGCAAATGGGAGTTTGAAAACAGTATCAGGATTTATAAGGGGGTATGAAGAGAGACAACCAGCTTGGAAGGATGGAAGAAAAGTATCTATTAAAGGCCAAGTCCTGTGAGATCCTGAGTAAACTTAACTGCAAATGATGGTGGGAATGCTGAGCACTGATAGATGATCAGCCAAGAGCGAAAGGAAACGGAACATGAACTCGTGCCTAATTAACAAATGCATTCAGCAGAGGGCATACAGCATACGCCAGTGGGGGCCAACTTTTTTGGCAGGCGTGCCACAAATTAGCCCTGCACCATCCCCAGCTGCCATGCTGATCTTCCTCCTCTGCTCAACCTGTTGCTCTGCTTCCTGCTCTGTCCTGTGCTCCCTGGCCAACCTGCTGCTCTGCTCTCTGCGACTGTGCTGTCTGCCCCTTCCCCAATCTGCCATGTGCCACACACTGAGTCTTCCTGTGCCCCGGGTATGCCAGGGCTGGCATAAACAATGACAAAGGACTAGAAGCTCATGGGATAACTATTCACATCTCTTTCGGGGCAAAATGGGTGAATACAACTTAAAGTAAGGAGTCCATTATTTTGTTTGCCTCTCACTCTACCTACCTTGAAGCTTCTTTCATCCAGGCTCTGAATTCTGACCTAATCTTGACCCCACCACTGTTCAGAGTCCTCACAGGCAGCTGCCTGCCATGGCTAGTACAGCAGCTCCCGTGTATTTTTCCTTTAATCTAGTTAAATCTCTGAGTTTTTGCTTTGGTGTCAGATAGTTCACCTATTGGCTGACCCCTGCTCCTACTCTGGTAGCAACCTTTGCGGATGTGAAGACTTGTCAAGCTAGGAACAAAAGTCTTTTCTTCTAACCAGATAAAGGAAGGGTACAAAACAAACCCAACAAAATCCACACCTAAGGGTCAAATGCAGCACACTTCCAAAATCCTGGGTGTTCCTGTTGCGAGCTGGAGTGACCTCAGGAGCAAATCAAACAAACAGTCACTTCATCGAACTGGGAATATGCTGCTCCCATAAACACAGACAGCAAAGCACACGGCGTCTTAATCACTTCCCAACCCAGCGAAGCATCTGTGACAAAGCTTCTTCCAGCGGGCTGCTGGCAAAGAACAGCTTCTTGCACCACTGGCCTGTGGTTATTCTAGATAGGCCATGATTATATCACAGTGTGATATAAAATGTCCTAAGTGGTTGTCAGAATCTGTCCTTAACTTCAGTGGAAGAGCTACTGAGATCACAAGTCAGCCTTAAGCAGGGTTATTTAAAAGAAACATTTTGAGGTTTGAAAGAAACCCAAAGTATTTTCCAGTTCCCTGCCAACAATGAAGGCCCCGTGTTAATTGCTCTATGCTCCGTGATAAATGTCTAGCCTTGTCTCTAGACAAACTCTAGACAAACTTTGCAAACTTTATTTGCAAAGCCCAGTATCTACCCTCCTCCCTCAGGCAAACAACCAGCCAACTCCCACCCCAGCAGACTTTTGGTTTGCTTGTTCTCCTCCTCCACTTCTCTTGTGTCAGAACAAAATGATTTTCAGGCAAGTTTAGATACTGTTTTTTTTTCAGAAAGAGTTCAGTAATTCATACTGTCAGACTTGGAAAAACAGGTTGGGAGTGAACTGCGTGACAACTATAATACGTTACAATAATAAACACCCATTTACATTACATCTTCCCATTATTTCTCACATGTACTGGATCAGACCCCAGGTCTATACTGTCCAAAGTCTCAAGAAGACATTTTAAGTGTTTCTGTCTATATAGATATTTACAGTGCACCTAATATATGGATACATAGTTTCTAAGAGCCTGATCTAAAGTCTACTGAAGGCAATGGTAAGGCTAACAAAATGTCCTAAACCAAATTCAATCAATAAAGCTTGTATGATCTGATGCTATAAAGTTAGAGAACTAAGGTGATAAAGGACTCAGTGGATCTGTTGCACATTTATCATCTCTCTAGCAGACGGCATTCATAAAAACATGGGAGTCTGCAGAGTTCTCAGTGATCTTTTTTCCACCCCCCTAAGAAGTAAAACACTCTACGGTTACATTTCTGCCAGGGTAACACTATCCATCTTACTGGACGTTTACAAAGAGGATCCTTATTAAAGTTGTATTGATCAGTCTCCTTTCACACTTATATATCTGCCTTAGAAAGATGAGAAACGCGTTTGATGCAGCTACCTTCAAAAGTAGATGTAAACAGCATATATTATTTAACAGAGTGAAACCTTTCACATGTGTAAAAAAGGAGGGCAGGAAAGAGGTATCTAGGCACTACAAAGCAGGCATAACTTAGAAAATTGTTCCAGGCTCATGGGCATTTAACAAGTTTGCAGGAGTAAGATGGTGCAGTATTTAGCACCATAGATCAAAGATGATCTGAGATCATGTCCTCCTGCAGATCAAATGTGAAAGTAACATTAATAATCTCATTCTAGTCCCAATATTTTGCCCATGAAATGATGCAGTTTGCTTTCACCAGGTGTGAGCAGCAGGAATGCTGCATGTTGAAAATGTGGAGAATTAGAAACAATATGTGGGGGTGAACATATTGTATTTTCCAGAGCTATGCATGGATGAGACAATTGCTATTGGTGCTTGTGAAAGAGCAGTTAACGCTATTAACAGTCAGGTAAAAAAGGAATGGAGGGGGAAAAAAAATTAAGACCATGAAATTTCGGTTTGGCAGATAAAATTTAATCTCAAGTGCTACTACAAAAGCATCAAGGTGGAGGAGGAAATGTTGGCTATATAGTATGAAATGTACAGAATTTGTCTACATCTGAAAATTATAGATTTTTTTAGAAAGATAATTCATGGTGA
Organism: Alligator mississippiensis; assembly: GCF_030867095.1. Lineage (NCBI taxonomy): Eukaryota > Metazoa > Chordata > Crocodylia > Alligatoridae > Alligator > Alligator mississippiensis. Next base: position 44,063,771 of record NC_081836.1, on the reverse strand, counting down.
AAAATTATAACCCTTTCTTGATGCAATTTAGTGTTGAGTCACATTCATACAAACAGGCAAATGCTAAAGAAAGCCAACTAAACAAAAAGGCCACTCATGTTGAGTTTCTCAAAATAACTTGCGTTTTCCCCAGTCTTTTCGCAGTTAGCATAGCTCTTTCCTAGTGCTAGCTGCCCAAAATGACCTCTTCAAATTAAATTGTGAACTTAGCACAGCTTCTTGCCTGGGATACCTGCTGGAAGTCAATTCTAGTCTAAAAACCCTGAATCAAAAGGCTGGCAAATATAAAAAGAGCAGCCAAACAAAACAACAAGCTATTTGCCCCTTCTTAGGTTTCTCGCTCTGTCTGACTTTCATCTTTGTTCCAAGGGAAGGGAATTCTTTATAGTTATTCAGTCTCCTTCCCACCATGCCTTGCTAGAACTCTGGTAACCTTCTTGGGAACTACGACATCCTGTCCTACTCTCCTAGCCTGGTGGGGGAATATAATTCAATGTTCAACATAATCTCAATTTCTGGGTATAATAGAGGGAAGTTTCCGCCCATCTTACACCTAGTAACTGCCTAGTAACTGAGATCTCTGAATAAAGATCAGACTGAGGGTGCCTGCACACATGTAAGGATGCTGCTCCAACACGCTCAGAGCTGCTCTAATTAAAGCGCCCCTCGCCAAGCACACGTAAAGAGACCCTGAGGTTTCTCTCCAAGCTCAGTTGCCTTCCTGAGACTTCTTCTTCCATAGGAGCGACAGTTCCTGTCTTCTTGCAAAAATTCCTCAAATGGAACAGCAATGGCCAGGAATACTTATCTTCCTGCTGTTCCTAGCTGTAAGGTACAAGCGCATCCCAGTATGACAGCAACCATAAAATGGAAGTACTTTTCAGACTTTGAAATAAAATTATTTTATATATTTCAGAGATTTTTTTTTAAAAATGAAAAAGACGTTTCAACACATTTTGCAAAATATAAAAGTAGTATGGTATTTCCCCATATGTTCTCTCAAATATCAATGAATGTAAGTATCCAACAGCTTTTTAACAAGTCTAAAGAAAAAGCTTGTTTGCCTTCACTGCAGTCTCTCAAGTTATCATGTCTTCAAATAAACAACGGTGCAACTGCAAGTAGAGAGACTCCCCCCACGCCGCGCTCCAACCCCCTTCTTTCTTAGGTATCTGCTTTCCAAACTCAGCTAAAAAAGAGCAGGATCTTCTAATACATCAAAAAGTACAAACTTAATTCCATGTTCTGTAATGGCAATAATATATTTCTCCTGCAGCTGAAATTTGCAGAGTCTGACAATGAAAACTATCCTAGTAAAGATTTTTCAGAAAGCCAACCAGCTGCGTCTTCTTGTTGAAGTGAAGAGAGTTGTGATCACCCTACTGAAGCCACCCACATCCCATTAGTACAAAAAAAAAAAAAGCAGCACAAGGATTTCTATCATCAAGAAGTCAAAACAAGGAAGTTGGGATGACAGAAGACATAATTCTCTTGGGATTCTTTCCACAATATAGGGGCCAGATTTAGTTATGTGGGGTTTTTTCCAGTCACTCAATAAGATTAAACATGTAATAATCATTTAATGTTTATATAACATTCACAAAGACACATCACCACTGATACACCAGAAATTAAATACCAGCATTTAGTATAGCCATTAATTACAAAAAATCTCTAGTAGTATATGTTTGGATTCTCAGAAAGCTTTTATATTATAAACTGCTCTACCTCCCCTTCCCTCCCTTCCCCTCTTTTTAAGTGATGGGTAGACTAAGAAACTAGTATACACCTCCTATGTAATTACTTAACGCCATTAAAAAAATTATTCCCCACCCATTGCAAAGATGTATTTTGTGCCAACAAAAACAAGTATTAGAACTGGTAAGTGTTACTGAATCAGAAGATGTAAAGGAACATGGATAGAGAGAAACAGATACTGGACCACATTCCAGTACTCTTGCTCATAGAGGGTAGCATCTTGTTCCACCAACACAGTTATTGGGACCATTCATGGAGTAAGGTACTAGCTCACTACAAGAAAGGATACTTGAATTTGGCCCAAGGCAAACACTGCTGTACTGTCCCAGTCTGCAAAATAGAAATCTATTTAGTTAAGCATTAGAAAGAGACTCCTAACCAAAGAGTTTAGAATTTGTGGAAATTCTAAATAAAGGCAAAGTGGATTTGATCTTATTCTCTGTTCTCCATAAGAGAAGTTCCATAAGCCACTCATGAGAGTGTGCAGAAAGAACAGTGAGAATCTGTACCAAGATGAAATTTAGATAAGGTCATAAAGACTTTCTGATAGAAAGCTGGCAGCTGATTGCTTGCATTTCCCTCATTTTTATAGGTCAATTCATAGGCATGATGATGCCAGACATTTGAGTGCATGATCATTAAATCGTACTTTAGTAAAGCCAAAAGAGCTTAGCAAGTTCCCATATGGTGTACAGCTGGTTTTATCCAGCAGTAAAGTAAAATGTGTATTGGTATGGTAAGACACAGAGCGTACTGAGATGACACTATTAATTTAGCACCTACTGAACAGAGTCTGCTAGTCCCTGCTCCCCTGATTGTTCATCTACAACAAGGAATGATTTGTCAAGCGAACCTCACTGGTTATTTGGTGACATATAAATCAGTACATAGAAACTTTTGTACAGCTTAGTCCTATCACTAAAATAGTGTGGTCTGCATTGTTGCTTTGCCCATTTTGAAAAACCAGAAAGTCACAGACAAGACAGACACACACAGAAAAAATAACCTCTGGATTGACAAAAAGATAAGCAGGAAACGTGTGCACTTCTGTAGATCCTTCAAATCAGTGATGAAACAGAATATGAACTCCAATGGCCTGTCATTGGCCACAGCTGCATTATACTTGACTTATTTTACAGGTAGTGTATTCAGCCCTGATCCTCACTTGGTTACAAAGTCCAAAAGAAGTTGTAATTTTCAGAGGCCCCCAAAAGCTTTGCCAAGTTGCATAAAAAACAGTGGTATGCCATGAGGTCACTCAGCATTGCTTATTATTAGATCTGTGGAAAAGAGCATCATTGCTTCAGAAAACTGCCGTTGCACCTCTAAGCGGGGTTGGGGCTAAATAAGGGGGCTCACTGGCATACTGTTTTAAATGTTCTGCCCTTGATAACAAACAGGTATAAAATACTTTTGCAAGAAAAGAAGCCAAATGTACTTTAAGCGTTTCAATTACCATGCTAGCCATTACATACTGCATGGCATCATAGCCGCATACCTGTGCTCAGCCATTGTTACTGTCTGAATGCTCTTCACATAACTGATCTTATCTCATGATTTTTGTTGTTGATCACTCTCACCTGCAAGTTCATTTACCTCCTGTCCAGTGCCCTGGAGCTCCAGTGATCCATATACCTAGCCCCAGCAGTCCCTGAAGAGCACCATGGTGTTGGCCTCTATAAATGCTCTCTGTTCATTTTCTTGCCCACCTGAGACTTCTAGTTACCTGCTTTTACTGGCTAAAAGTCAAAGGTCTCCTAATTACCTGACTGCACATAAACTGTCCACCTGTAACAGTGGACAAGATGCAATGCCATTATTTATCACATGTGGGTCCATACATTTTTTTTATTCAAGTGCAAAGAAGTAAGACAATTGTACTGCATTGAGAGTATATTTAGTATGCATTAAGTTGGTCTGCTCAAACTCGTTTGTGTCTGCTCTATCCCATGATAAGTAAAGGTAAACCATGGTAATCAGCAGTTGTATGACTCAAGGAAACCAGCCCAGTTTAGCTTCTACTTACCACAGAACACATGCAGGCAAAATGTTACATTTCTTTTGTGCCTACATTTTTAACTTGGTATAATTCTTCCATCTGTCCAGATCCTAAGGTGTTTCAGTGCCCTCTTGAAGAATCCATTATCAGAGTATTGTTAAATGAAACCTATCCTTGGTTTTGTTTTCAAAGAAAGTGAGACAGAAAGAGAGAATAAGGCTCTTAGGGGGGAAAAGGTTAATTCTTTAACAAAGAGAAATAAGAGCTAAAGATAGCAATACAACTAAGATCAGATACTACATTTGTTCCAGGATGAGTTGTGTCTGTATTTGTCCCAGAACAGAAAAGTCCTGGGACTGGCAGGTACATAGTCTCCCCTCCAACCAGAGTTAAGCAAGCAGCTGAAGGCACTGCTGCTTTTCCGCCACCGATTCAATTATGTGATCCTGGGCAACCATTCAGGCACACTTCATGATGTCTCCGGACAAATGGCTTGCACTTTTTATGCTGCAAATCTTTTAGAGTTTGTCCATGACAACAGACGTGAATGTCTGAACAATCGCACTTTGTCCCACAAGAAAATGGGTTTTTCTCAGGACAAATGCAATGCCTGTTCATAGGTTAAGAACTCTCTGGAGAAGACCCTGATTTGGAAACCCTTACACAACAGAGAGGTTAGGATGTATATCTAAGGCACTAACTTTAATTTATTCTCCCCAGGAAGTTAAGGCTGATTGAATTACATCTGAAAGAAGGTTCTTAACAGACAACAGCAACAAAATCCAAGTATTAGATGGTTGTCTAAGCACAACTAAATCCATTAAGTCATCACAGGATCAATCATCTGTGCACTAATATACTATTTCTCATTTCCTACCTAAATAGGGAACTCAACAAGGTAAGCTGGAGATCACAGGCTCCAATAGATGCCAAGTTTCCTCAAATTAAGCTTTTCCTCTAGCTAAAAAAAAAATAAAATAAAATGAGGTTAGGATTATTCGTACATGTGGCACTAGAAAAGGTTTCAAAACAGCTGGTTTTAATAACCTACTCTGACTCTTGGGCAAGTCACTTCATCTGTTCCTGCCTCACTTCCTATTTGGAAAATGAAGAGGATAGTACCTCTTTTTTCCTAGTATTGTCTATTTAGCATATGAGCAATTTGGGGCAGATAGCGTCTCTCTCACTGTGTGAAGAGCATGTAGTACAATGGGATCCTGATCTGAGGCATCTGATAATTACTGGACTGCTGCTACTAATTTATAGACATGTAATCTAAAATTTTATTTAATTATACAAACCTCAGTTGGTAAAGGATTTTGGATTTTTTTACATGGATTTTCAATAAGGGTTTTAGGACTTCCACCTCCTTTCAACCATATAGAACATGATTAATTAATTAGCACATAATGGGAAAGAATGCAGCCACACTTGTTTAACTTCATTCAGTTGGCAAGCTTCTTTATACAAAATTATTTTTTTTTAATGATGGGCATGGAAAACATTCTAAATATGCAGCCTAATGTACAGGCCAATATACAGAACAAAATAAAATTTCATCAGGTCAAACTTTACTTATAGAATTTTTCTATCCTTCTGAGTAACAGGTTCCCTCATGTAAATTAAGAAAATTAATCTAATAGGTCCAGACGTTCTTTCAATACATCTTGGCATGTACTGCAGTCCTAGATAATTATTATGCCTGTACAACACAATGTAGTAATAGATAGAAATAAATTCCTAAGTTAACTTGGGAAACAGAGGCAGTGTAACCATGGAGGATGGCAAAGCCCAGGTGGAGAGCTGTGCTAACATAATTAAACTGCTTCCAGGGCCCAACTCATCTCCACAGCATACGGGGAGAGACTACCAGCTCATTTGGAGTTAGCGTGGGTATCCCTAAACAGAATTGCTTTACACCATGTAGTCTACAGCAGTGCTTCTCAAACTATCTGATGTGGCGGACCAGCAATTTTATTTCCAGTGGGCCAGGGACCGGTGCTCGGTTCAGCCGGTGGCAGCAACTGTGTGTAACAGCGCTACACAAAAGTGTGACCGGCTCTTTCTTTTGCTTTCCTCACCTCGCACGACGTGACGACACCTGGAGTGTTGGAACGTACGAACTGTGGCGCTATGACGTATCAATGTTATGCTTCTGAAAATATATTTCTTTCTTTCCTGGCAACTCCTTGCGGACTGGCAACTGGCGGCTCGCGGGCCAGCACCGGTCTGTGGGCCACCACTTTGAGAAGCACTGGTCTACAGGACAGCCATCTTACAAGTCCTCCTCAACACTTCCCCTAATAACTACAATCAAGCTTATATGATTCATTAAAAAACAGAACTGTATTTTCTCCAGTTTAGACACTTGTGGCATCATCCAGAACTATCTGAACCTCACAAAAACTATGTCATTGTGCCCCTGACTTCCAGATAGAGCAGGTAGGGAGAGAGCAGCTATGATACTGGTGCTGTACCTCCAGCACTCACAACTGGACTGGCAACTTGCTGAGATCCCCAGTTGCAGATTTATCCACACGGCATGTCAGTTGTAGTTAGCTGTAAATAAATTTATGAGGCTACGGAGATACCCGAGACCTGAAAAGACTGGAAAGTGTTTCTTCAGGTAGGAGATAGGTGGGAAGCACTGGAGGAGCTGTTTTTAATGCTTTATATGTATGGGAGCAGGGGGAAGGGGGAAAGAGAGGAATGTCTCAGAGCCATGCATTTTACAAATAAAAATAACATGCCAGTTTTCATTTTTCTTGCCAGCCTCAATAGGCAAGAAAGAAATTCCTATGATGATGCTCCCTTTGCAATGTGGTTAAGGCCTGTCCACAGCACCCCACGGGACACTCTCACAGGTGCTGGCCACGCACGAACCTGCTGTGGGTAGAGACTGGGATTTTAGGGGGAGTTTATCTCTGAGTAGATCTCAATAACATTTAAGTTTCTAAGCGTATAAACAGTTGTCACCATACGAAGCAGATCAGCTGTGGAGGGACACAGCTGATCCGTTTCACTGGGTGAAACACTTCACCTGCTGTCCCGCACTGAGCAGGGGCCTGATCCTCTGGGACAACAGGGGACATAGTCCCTGGTTACAGGGAGATTCCCGGGGGTGCCTCGGAGATTCCCTGGGGTGAGTCTCTGTAAGCAGACAAAGCTGGGGTTCAGCTCTTACAGCAGAGGTAGGCAAAATGGTAGATCCGGCCGGCAGTCTGACTCCGTTTTCCAACATCCCCGCTCATGTCGCTGCGGCTGGGCAGGGGCATGCAGGCAGCGGATCACAGCTCTGTCTCAGCTTTGGATCACAGTGTCATCACTGCAAGATCCCAGCCCTGGCCCTGGAGCAGCTCCCTGCCCAGCCGTGCACCCTGATGTTGGCAAGCTGTCACGGCGCTGCCACTACCGGGCTTTCCGTGGAAACTGGCCACAGCAACCTGATGGGGGGCTGCTAGGAAATGGAGTCCATCGCAGGCCTGATTTGGCCCATGGGCTGGACTTTGCCTGCCCCTGACTTAGAAAGGCACCCTGGGGAATCTCTGAAGTGCATCTTTAAGTGGGGACCCCTGGCCTGCCCTGCTTAGAGATACTCCTTTGAGTTTTCTTTTGTTGTTCCCAGAATTTGTGGTGCAACAAGGAACTTAGACATCGATTTGCTTGGCTTTTGCACTGCAGTAAAGATGTTTATGATGGCACCAAGGCAATGTCTACTTCCACCCTAGTTCCCTTGACCTCCTTTGGAAATCTCTGCTCTAGGGTTTTGCCTTTCGTCAAGTCATTTGGTGCCTGCTGCAATCAATAAATAAAGAAGAAAAAGAATTAATTCTAACGAAATGGTTTATGAGATATCAGCCACTAAAATCACACCCAGGAGCAGCAGAAGGGTAATCAGAACAATGCAATGTTAAGGTCCAATACATCACAAATTGCCAAAACTAGAAACATTTTAGCAGATTGGTGGAAATATTTTTGGGGTTTAAAAAAATCTTTCTAACATCAGTGCTGAACCAGAGATCAAAAAGTGTGGGGAGGGGAAGGGTTGCTTCTCTTCAATACATTTCTGATCTGATGAAGGAAATGATGCTTGCTGATAAATTTATTAATGCAGAAATACCATTTGTTATGAACAGGACTGAGATTTTACTCTGAATTTTCCTTTGCTGAATGGATAACATCATTTTCAAACTCCACAATGAAAGAGTTCCCTGTTTGTAGCTGCAGCTTGCTCAAAAGTAATCATGCGTTACCATATTCAGTCTCCTCATGTATCTTTGCAAAGGTAATACTGAACAAGCCATGGAAGCTTCAGGACAAAATACAGACAAAAAGACCCTGTAAAACAGCACACTACAGCTTTCAGCACCCTGTGTGTGGTTAGCAGCAGGACAGAGCTGGGCTTGTGATCAACAGGAAGCTTAGATTTTTAGCTCCCCAAACCTAGTTTACTGCCAAATCTCCACTGGACAAATCTTGCATTGTTGAAATGAGAAGGGGAAAAAAGAACCAAACCTGCTGTGCAAAATGAAGTACAGGCGCAGAATTTTTACTATCCCCATGTAATTGCAGGAAAGCGATCAAAATATCAACCATTTCAATGTAGGATCTCAGTTTCTCTCTCTAGAAATGTGATTTGCTAATAACTGCTTTCAATGGATGCCTGGGTACCATTAGTTATTCCTGCACCAATTTAAGGAAACTCACACAAGATTGAGTCAATATGTTTAAAAAAAAGATATGAGAAGGTCCTTGGCTGGGGTAAATCACTGTAGCTCTGCCAAGTGAAGCATTGCCAGTTTACACTAGCTAAACACTGGTGCTGGGCTCACTCGATTCCCAGTCGGTTCACTCCATATATGACTTCTTTGTTACTTGGCAGCCATTTATGGAAGGAAAAGGAGGATTAGATATTATTTTCCTTTTACAGTCAACAGCAATGTGGGTTCCTGTATCAGTTCAGCCTGGAACTGGAAATTATTTGGAAGCTTCCTAAACATCTGCTATTTCACACTATAGGTTTTTGACCCTCTTGAGGTAGCTGCTCTTGATATGCGAAATAGTTTGGGATGCCTCACTAAATAGGGCTGCTATGTAGGACTTTACTGTCAGGCCCCTTGCTGAAGTTAGAGCAATGGTAGGCCTGATGGTATGTATTTAAGACGATCACTACTCTCTGAATGGTCCTGGAGCTCGATACATTTATGACTAGAGTTACATGATGTGGTTGCCTGGAAGATCTATAGGATCTAGGGGACTCCTTTCAGATCTGTATCACTATGTTCATGTTTCCACAAGAAAAAAAGAAAAGGAAATTAATTCAGGAGGAGGAAATCAAAACGTTCCTATCCTAACCGGTTTCACAGAAAGTCACATTGCAAAGTGTGTGCGTCTCGAGAGAAACTTACTTTGATTGTAATGTAATTTTGTCTCTGGGCAGAAACTCTGTTGACTGATAACAGTCAGATCAGCTTGAATTTGAGAGCCTAATGGAACCAACTCTCTGGACTCCCCCAGGATTACCCAAGACAAATTATAACAAGCACATCAGCACTATAACTGCAGTGTAGCCAAGGAAGCAAAGAATAGAAAAGAAAACTTCATGTAGGTTAATTGCTGACTCAAAATCTTCAAATAACCTTGCCGCAAAAGGTTTGGATGGTTTATTAATGCATATTACCCATTTCTGGAGGTGTGGTTCGGCCACAAGAATTCCTTTACATTGCTTTCCAGATCTGGGATTCGTTTATTATAAGAGATTCCTGACCCCTGACCAATGCCACCTTTAGGGATCTTAGGAGGATAAGCTTTAAATGTTTGTTTCAAATTATTTGCATAGACACCAGAAAGAAACTTATTTTTTAAACACAATTCAACCCCCTGTGCTACAAGTACAATGTAGTTATAAGTGAGGCAAGGATTTTTTCTTCCTTTTCTCTTCCATAATTCCTAGATCATCACAGCTACAACATTGCTCTAACGCTGCCTTAAAGTTACAGGTAATCTTGTGCTGAGAATAAAATAGTATTTTAAAACCCTGTGCTGTTTAACACATCACTACCCATGGTGATATTCTTGTGTGGTAGAAGTTGGAAATATTTAAGTTCACACTAAAAATATTGGCCCATCTATCCAAGAGGGACTGTGCAGCAAGAGAAACAAGGGTGGACGTGAGAATGCGTGTTCAAAGCTGAACATTTGGTTATTTTCAAAGCCAAATATTTAGCAAGTGTGAATTTGTCTTGCTCCATTAGATAAAATGAAGCTTTAGTTACTTATATCAGCTGAGGATTTGGCCACTGGCATTTCTATAATCTTGATTTTATCCCGTTTTTTTTAAATCTTTGCCTTCTCTTTCATTCTTTTCTTTTGCCTTTCATTCACTTGCACTGTCCTCCACTAAAAACTGGTCATGAGAAGAGATGCTGCTGGGGATGGAAAGATGTGTCAAAGAGGTGAGTCTCACCAAAGCACAGAGCAGACAGCCAACTTTTTCAAAACGGACTATTTATTAGAATACTAATTTTAAGACACAAAGATATTACACAGCTTTGCTACTTGGAGAGATGATGCTGAGTTATCTGTGCAAATCAGGCTCTTAAAAGGCTAAATTTTTTAATCCAACAATTGCTAGTCACTTGCAAAAATCCTGGCCTAAAAAAACATGAACTTAAAGAGCCTGATTATAAGAGAAGGCAGCCCATGCCTGCCTTAAAGTTCACCCTTTCCATGGTCAAGTACTCCATTGAGAATGCTGTTACTAGGGGTATGTGAAACGAGCCATATTTGATTCAGATTCAGCTTAAATTGGGGTCAGTGATTCAATTCATTGATTCGGATCACTGTCCCAGTTCGATTCGGCCAAATCCTGAATATTCGATGCTGATTTGGAGAATCAGCGACTCAGCCATAGACACAGCTTTAAATTTTTTTTCTACATACCTCGAGGTACCAAGCACAGCTCGTGAACACTGCGATGCTGGGATGGATGGAGAGTCCCACAGGAGTGCGAGGCGGGGAGGGGGTCCCCCGCATGTTCAGCAGCAAACCTGGAAGTGGACTGGAAGTACTTCGGGTCCACTTCCGGGTCTGCCACTGAGCGCGTCGGGGGGCCCACCCACGCCCCGTTGGCTCGGCAATCGGCCATGGGGGAACCCCAGGGGCCACTTCAGACCCAGAAGACACTAGTTGCTAAGCTGGGGGGGCCCCCCAGCATGCTTCCCAACAGACCAAGAAGTGGACCACAGGTGCTTCTGGTCCACTTCTGGGTCTGCTGCTGATCATGCTGGGGACCCCCCCGTGCTCCCATGAGATGCTCCATCTACCCCACCATCTCAGCATTCACGAGCCGCCTGGTACCTTGAGGTATGTAAAAAAAACTTTTAAAGCTGTCTCAAAGTCCAAATCGCCAAATATTTCCGCATCTCTCTGAATCGATTCGGGGGTTCCAATTTGATTCGGAGAGATTAAAGGGTCTCCTGATTCGATTCGGATTTGGAGATTCAGCCACCAAATCAGGCCGAATCTCCGCCGAATCAAATCAACGACTGAAGCTTCGCACAGCCCTATCTGTTACATGCCAGAGAAATTTCTCTCTCAAAACACTTCCCAGAGATGAGCCTATGAACTCCACTTCATCAACCCCCTGGATACTAAAAATCATGGACTAAATATAGACATTGGATTTATGACACATTATAACCTGCCTGACATCTGACTCCCCAGGTATCTCTCCACTTTCATCCCCCTTCTCTCTCTTCCCCCGCTTCCAAGCCTGTCTCTCACCCATTGACTCCTCAATCTACATTTTCACTGACTACTTGTCTTGCATGCATACCAGCCCAGCCCCTGGCTTCTTTACTTTTCATTCCATCCAGGAAAAGCACACACCAACTGCTGAAACTTCCTTAGCCTGACGAAGGGTTTTGAACCCGAAAGCTTGCTTAATAATTGTTTTCTAACTATTTAAGTTGGTCTAATAAAAGATATCAGATTCACCCAAAGAACCTTGTCTCTTCTACATAGCTGCAGTTTAAAATGGAGACATTAAAGTACAGCTGCAAATTACTGCCGTACCTTTAAGCACAAATTGGCAGATTAAAGGTGGTTGTTTCAGGGTATATAAAACGCTAAAATGATCAGATTAGATTCAAGATCAAAATGTACCCTTCACTGATCTTTGGTTTACATAAAATCTGTTAGAAAGACATTAATTTCTGTTTTAATAACAAAACAATGCTAATATAGTTTGTCATGAGCAATACATGAGGGTGGGCTGGTCCCAATTACTGTAGAGTTAAAATTGGTAAAAATAAACATCTCATTAGATTATAATAAGAATAAAATAAGAAATGCTGGTAAAATGAGGCAAGAGAAGATACACAGCATAAAACTTTGATCTGCTATATATTATATAAGAGCACTTCCATCTAACTTCCAATTTCATTGGGTTTAACTATGGATGTATAACAGCTAGTCCAGTTCAGCTTGGTTTCAGCTCTCATTCTTAAGCCTTCAGGAAATTCTAGCTATATCTTACTTCAAGAGGTTAATGCTCATTTCAGTATCATTTTGTGGGTTATGAGAAGAACGCAACAGTTCTTATAAAGAAAATAGATCTGATTTTGCACTCTTACTCTTCTTGCACTGGTGCAACCCTATGGATGGATGTGGATTTACTTGACCATATAACCAGCAAAAATATTTTAAAGTGACCCTATTTAGAGGGTAGCCTCTGTAGGGCAGGGACTATCTTTTTGTTTTGTGTTTGGAGTGAAAAACAAGAGGTCCCAGTCCATGACCAGACATACTAAGTTTCAGAACTGTTTGTAGTGACAACTGACTTATACAGGACTACTTGCATGAGATGATGTGTATCCACCTGTCCTAAGTAATATGATATGGATAAAGTTGCAGGACTTCCTTTAGCATGAATACTGTGAGTCAAGCGACCATGCACATGCAGGCAGACACACACAAGCCTACAAAAGGCAGAACTGGGCACATGTACACATGCATTAATGTACTGTAATTATGGTGCATTAAGTTTAGTACCTGTAATAACAGGTACTAAATAAACTGTAATTGGTATTATTGCATTAGCACAGATGAACACTTTTTTGTGAAATTAATGCACATTAAACTAAGTCTACTGTGCATTCGTATGCTTTTTGCATGATGTGCTAATGCACAATAATTAGTCTAATGCTCATTTAGCATCTTGTGTAGACACGCCCACTGAGACACGAGTAACGAATTTCCTCTGTACCACTGTGAAAAGGAAATTTGAGAAGAAGAAACATTGTGTAATACATGTGCATGAGTAGAATTTATTCTACAACCCAGTATTTAGTTCCCAGTTCTCTTCAGGGGTAGACATACTTTAGCAGATCAATGTGTACACAATTACTGCAAATTGACTGGTAAAAATTGTAGTAAATTAGATCCATTCAGTACAGCCTTTTGGTAAAGCAAATGTATTTACATGCATTTTTGTAACCACTGGGATTACAAAACTGTTTTAAATGGACAATTAATGCAAAGGAAGTTACTATGTCTAAAAGCTTTAGCCTTATACATTAACACATGATTAAAAATGGCATCTTTCTCCGTTACTTCCTCATAACTCCTACAAAGGATAACACCAGGAGTTAGAATCCCAGACCCATTTAATCAGTGATTTATTTCATTTGGGCAGCCAAAGATTTCAGTAATCTCAAAGAATTTATTTAAAATTATGGACAGTCTTAATATGTTATGCTTTCTAGAAATGTTTTCAAGTTAAGCCATTTCATTTAAATACATTAAAATGTTCCTTATATGACAATTACAGACATCTGGGATTTTTTAGTTGCATAAAACAAAGCACTTGGGTTTCTATTGTTACAGCAGCTTACAACTAGAATGCTGGTTTATACTAGCAAATGCATTTCTGTGAACTATAAAAGCCAGATTCTGATGTCAATGGGCTTTGTCCCAGTGAATAAGTGCTATGCCAGGTGAGCAATAGTTTCAGAATCTGGCCATAAATATAAAGACCCTTCAGAGAGTTAGACATGCCTTTGGACTACTGAATGCACTGCGCAAAATACTACAAGTATGAAGCTAGTTACTAGTGAAATCTGTCTGCTAACCAAACAAACAAAACAGATATGGCTTTATTTCCATTCTAACTTTAGTTCATACAAAAGCATGTCTACTCTTTCAAAAGATAGTGTCAATAAATCTAGTTTTAGATCACAGAACTGGACTGGGTCTCAGGAGATCACTGTTCAGTTTCTGCCACTAGGTGACCTTGGACAAGTAGCTTATATCCCTCTCCCTTGGTTCCCCACCTTTGTAATGGGGATAAAACTTTCCTATTTCACCTACTTGCTTGAGGATACATTCATTAAAGCCTGCAAAACCTACACTGATGAAGGCCATATAAATAGATATCTATTTGATCTCTGCTGTAGTAACTAGGTAAAAATTATCAGCTAAAGCATGTGCACAGCTGCCGACAATTCAGAACCAATCACTGTGTAGTAACTGGCTATTGCATTATTTCCCATTATACCTATTTAGAATCTGTTCAGCTCAGTGTAGCTGCTCCAGCTGTGCACTGGAGTAAGTGAGAGCAGTATTTGGCCCTGTACTGCTAACAAAGTGAAGTTGTGCAGTCGCACATTAAACTCAGATATCAGTTAACACATTCATCCATCCTATTAATCACTCCCATTTATTATTTTCCTTGATCTTCTTTTCCTGACGATCCTATACTAGTACCGGGAGAGAATATCTTTGCTTCCTCAGAGCTATCGGCTGCCAATGCAAGGCATAATAACTATACTGGTTTTGGCAAGATCATCTGAAAGAAATCCAGTTCCAATTCTCAGCCTGGCTTTTCTATTACAAACTGGGAAAATGCATATGGGCAAAGCCATTATAAGTGCACTCAGCACTACAGCCTCTTGCAAAAAACACTTTGAAACTTTCAGCTGCTGTTCTTGAAGTTATTATAAAATTTCAGCCTCTGCACTGATGCCAGAATTCTAATTCAGTCCCTGAGTGTGGTTGAAGCACAAAATCAAACTATAGCTTTTGAGCCAAAGCCATGGCTGCGATCACAAGGCTATTCAGAAGAAGTGATCTGATTCTCAGAGTTGCAGTCATCTCTCTCATGGAATAGTATTACATCATTTTTCTGAGCTCTTAACTCAAGGGCACAGACCCCTGAAATGTCCTTTCATGCACGCTTTGGAAATACTTTCTGGTTCCATTTCAGAGCTCTAAACCCAGCCTGGCTTGAACACTACCATTTAACCTAATGGCTTTTCAATGCAAACAAGGCCTAGAAGTTGACCCACTTAAAGACTGATTCTGACAAGCATGATAAAAAAAATTGTAACCTAATAATAGGTAATAGATAATACCTGTAATATAATGTAAACAAAAAATATTCACATTTACACAAACAGGCTCTGACTTTACTGTCATGATTTCAGCAACCTAAAGGTTCCCTTTAAGCTGCATGCCCTTCTTTCATTCCATATACCCGCAACACAGTTACATTCCCACTTTTCCCATATACTATACACTAAGACCCCATTTTACGGTTACTCCAGTATCTAAAGATGCTAACAGGTACTAGTGGGATTTTCAACAGTGCCTAAGGAAGCTGGATACTTAACACCCATGAAAGTCAATAGGAGTTATACGCTTACCTCACTAGACACCCTCCTTCATGTTTAAGTGCCTAAAGACCTGTATAAATCCAATCTGAGTAACCCAAATAGCCCACATTTCAATAACATCAATATATACAATTATTGACACCGATTGTTTCTGGTAGATCCAAGAGCTGTTGGAATAGCAGCAATGGGCCTTAAAAAAACCCCTGGATTTACCCAAGTGCCAGTAACAACAAAACCTGCTTTTGTGCTATCCTTTTAGCCATCACAAGGGAGGGAGTATCGACAAGATCTTCTGATACTTTTACATACCAGGTCATTATTTTAATGTTCTCTCCCAAAACTGGGGAAATAAAGCCATCTCAGTAGCATGGTTATGAACCAACTTTACGAAGCAATCTGCACTTCATGGTAGCTGATCTTTATCATTTTCCAATCAACACTGGTTGGGTTCTAATTGATTTTATATTATGTCCCTTACCAGAAGTAAGAATATTGTGTTTACTAGGGCAGCACAAAGAGGGCAGGCCTATTCTTACTGCTGTATTTAATGCTGCTGCTAATCATGGAGATTAGACTGAAACAATTACAACAGCTAATTAAAGAACAATGCGGTTTTTGGCATCTTTTCTCAGACAGCACTATTGGGAATTCCTAACTCAGGCAAAGCAGGGATAATTAAAAATCGAGCTCTGGTTTCCCCTGCACTGGCAGCTGGATCACGCTGATTAAACTGCAAATAAAACACATGAAACCAACACTTTGTAGTCTATCCAATTTCACTTAAAAGGGCTTTTGACTGATTCATAAACAGGGAAACAGTAAACAGCAAATTATTTAACTAAAGCTGGGTATACAGTCTTCACTGCATTGGCTTCGTAGCTTACCAGCACTATCTTTTGTGAAGAATGTAGGAAATTAAGGACTGTAGGCCACGGTGAACCACTTGTTTTGTGAAGGAACTTCGTGATACCTTTGTTGTTCAATCAGGATAAGTCTTGTAAAAACTAACAGCAATTTGGCTGAGATTATCCATAAGCATACAGGCATAAAAATTGGAATTGCCCTTGCGGAAGACATAGTGTTCTGTAAAAACAGCAATCAACGCTGGAAATGACAATAGAGCTACTACGTGGTTGTAGGCTATTACTGAAGAACAAGGTAGGCTTTTGATAAAGAAGTAGTTAAAGCAGAAATGCAAATGTAGCAACTTTCAAAAGCAAAGCAACAAAACTGATTTGATGCAAATAATTTAGTATGAAACATGCTCGCATTCATTTGTTCTGAATAGGTGTCTAATGTTAAACCTACTCCAGTGCTATGTTGTAAAGTTTGACGGACTGAATAGCTATCTAAAGATGCTCTGCTCGCAAAAGATCTAGTAAATACACCATTAAAAAACTAGAGATGTCTTATGTTTATTTACTATAGGAATGCATATTCAAAATGATTAATTAATTTTGGGTGTGTACAAATTGATCATCAGCAGAAACAAGGGCTTACAGCTTGTAAGAGCATCTCAAATTAGATACTCATCTGTAGGACCTTGTGAGGTACAGCAACAATGACCTGCTCCACTCCACCCTCTTAGCCTTTTTAATATGGTGTGGAGAAATAGTGAATAGTTGACACAGGCAGCAGGTGAACTGCTATAATCCTAAAACCTAAGAGGTCTTTCATGTCAGAAAAATTCTCAATGGGCTAGTTAAGGCCTAACTCTCCACATCATTTTGACCTGGATGCCACAAAGTGGCTGTAACAGAAGAGAACTGAGGTCATTGATTATACAGACAAAGATGGGAAAAATGGTGGAGGGGGCCAGGTCATGCACTCCGTTTTTTATTACATTGTGAAAGAAACTGATAATACTCTAGTATATAAACCCTATTTGCTAGAGCCTCAATATTTACACTAACATTACCACAAATTTTAGGCTGATACCAAATTGATCATTTCTGAAGAATCCCATTTCTATTCTGCTTTGGTCACAGCAGTTGAGCGCTTCTTGAAATCTAAACGTTTCTATTATCCAAATGCAGATGTGGCCCAGGGTGCACGATTTAGAATAAGTGGAGGTTTGCTAGTGTTTAGAGCAAAACACAATAGTAGTGTGCACACACGTGAAGCGTGAGGCATGAAGGGTTATGCTAAAATATCCAATTTCTTGTGTGGTGCTTCGCTTTCGTGTTTAGCAATCTGCCTGAAGGTTGTTACTATACGTGCTCCCTAGGGTCCAGGGTTTAATGCTTGGTTAAACAACAAGGACATCTAGTTAGAATCTTCAAGCTCATATTGGGGAATTTTATGCTTTATTTAGTTATAAGGGGATGCATTAATTCTTCTTTATAAGATTCCAGTAATTGCGCTTCCATAGTACCAGGATGTTACTGAAATAAGATTTTCTCATAGCAACTTTTCCCAGAACAGAATTATTTAATTCCCCAGATGGAAAGAAAAATAGCTGGGAGAGGACATCTGCATAAACAAGAAAGCGCCCTCCGTAAGGCAGGTGCTTTCATTAAGGAAATAAATGGAAGGAAAAGGTGTTAGGGATATAGAAGGCATGTGATCAAGCTAGTTTTCTGAGGCTGGGTTTTTCAGCTTTTTTTGCAGGAAGCATATTGGAAAGGGAAGTGTAAGTTGCAGCAGACCTGTCAAGAAAAATAGTACAGAGACCAAAGAAAGTGGAAATAAACAGCTTCCACTATGCCCACAAACCTGACCTGTTTAAACAATTCTGGCTGTATGTCAGGGTGACACCTGAATAGTTGACTCTTCAAGCTGATTAGAGGAAGTGAAGTAAAGATACAAATTATGGCCTTCATGATGATTAATCTCACATTTGCACTAGCCATGTTTGGGAGACAACTGGCTGCTTCGAGCCCAGGTGTGCAGACCTTAGAAATACTGGATCCACTCATATTCACTGTGAAAATATTATTCTAACAAACAGTCAAATGACAAATGCTATTTAACACTCTTATTAGGGAACAGACACAAATGAAAGATTCGTTATCCTTGGTGCTTCAGCATCAAAACTGTAAGGACAATACAGCAGTGTCTTTATTGAACCATTCATTTATGGTTCATTAAAAGCTTGGGCTTAATTTGTATCCACAGGACACCTCAGTTTAGCTGACTGAACTCTGGGTGAGGCTTTCAAAGCTGATAGCTGCTTTTATTTGACCAGAACTCCCCATCAGCTCTGACGAGTTTACCCACTGTCTCTGTAGATTCTTGGCTCCTTAGTCATCATAAATTCTTACACATTTTTTTTTAAATTGCCACCAGCCAGTCATGCAATTCGATGAACAATTTAGCATTGTGCATGTATGTTGGGGGCGGGGGGAGAGGGGAGGAACCTTTTAGTCATGCACTTTGATTTTATTTACTTTCTTGAACAACATTAATATTTTGCATTATAAAAGACATAACTCAATATGATTAAGACAACACAGGACACAGGATCTGGGTTACTGTTCAAATGCAGCACATAAGCAAAAAAAAAAAAAAAAGAGTAAAATATACTCAAAAGGTCAGTGTATAAATCAGTATGTAAAGAGTAGCAAAAATCCCTTCTACTGTGTAATGATACTTCGAGCTTTGATATTATTAAAGCAAAAATATTACATATGTTCTTCCAAATCTGGTTTTATCCCTATACAATACATGCCCAAAGATATTCCGGATGTCAAGACTCACACAGAAAAATCTGTCTCCAATTCTTAAATCTCCTGGAAAGAGTTTTGCTTTAAACTTTCAACCTTAGGGAGAAGTCACTGTCTTAGTCAGTAGATCAGGTGCTGAGAAGTAAAAACCTCAGTTAGTAACTCTGCTACTGACTTACTATATGGACAAACCATTTAAGCTCTGCGACTCAGTTTCTTCATTTGGGAATACAATGATTTTTTTTTTTTTTTTGCTCTTTATCCAGCACACATTTTCATGGTTACGTGAGAACCATTATAACATTCTAGAATATAAATGGAAACACAAAACATGTGTGTACATGTGTGTGGGTATGTGGGAGAGAGATATATACACACGTACATATACATGTGTATAATATGTGCGCATACACACATATACATGCACGCACAAAATATATAATACACACACAAACACTTGTGCATGCACATGTGTTTGCACATATTACACACACATATATGTACGTGTGTATATCTCTCTCCCACATACACACACACATACACACACACACACACTCTCAGTTTCTGAAATAAATATTTTTTTTTCAGAAACTGAGAATGTCCTGTCTTTGCATAGTAAGAAGAATCTGAATTTATATATATGATTGATAGATATCCATATAATCTAAATTTGTAGATAGATAGATAATTATATCTATCTATCTATCTATCTATCTATCTATCTATCTATCTATCGCTATTCAGCTTCTTCTTACTATGCAAAGACAGGATATTCTCAGTTTCTGAAAGAATCTATTTCTTTTGCTGTCACTAGTGTTATAGAAAACTGTAAGCTAAAGAAGTGTGTTTTATACTTTGGAATTACTGAAGTTTGCTCCCAAGGAACATGTAAAAGTAGACAGAATTTCTGCCAACTATGCAGCTATGTGATGCTATAACTGGTATTGCTGCATTCTTCAATATCTGCAAAAAGGCAAAATTCTTCAGAATTTCCTTTAAGAAAATTGCTTTAGAAACATAAAATGATGTGAGGGGCAACTTCTGTACCCCCTTGAATGTGTGCCGGTAAGGAGTTTAAAGCCAGAAAAAAAAGGTAAGTTGGATAGATGGGAAAGAAAGACTTATATTTACTGTACAATAAGTGTTTGTAGGCAGCACAGCATTTTATAAGGTCATATATAGCACCAACTGTAGCACTAAAGGAATGTATTATTCAGCTCAGGGAAAGAATAGCAATACTTATACATGGCTTAAAATGCAGTTTAATTCTTATTATCCCTTGGCATTGAGTCAAAGTTCCTGCTGCGTGCTATAGTGCTCAGATGATGCATGTTTCCTGAGAACCTTTAATTAAACTTGTAATGTAACAATTTTGCCCATGGCTATTGGTCTCAGTACCTGGCACTTGCATTTACAGAGATACCACCTACCACTTTTGATCTGTTGCCCAGCCTCTGAAATGGAGCTTTCACTTGCAATGAAAATACACGCTATTGATATTTTTAATGCTGACGCAGACTTTCTTTGGCTAGACCTTAAATCTTTGCTATTGACTTCGTTGAGGTCAATGTCAAAGACATGATGTCATGAGAGACTGCAAGTCCGTTTGTTGATGAACACATTTCTATCACATTTGGGAAATTAACACTTTGTTTCAAAGATGGCCATGCCTCTTTTTTCCACTATAAGATGTTGTGTTGCATAGGCTCTCCAAGTTAAATTTGGTACTACTGAAAAATGATGGACTGCAGATAGTGGCTATGGAATCCCTGTGTTTACCTGCAGCACAGAGATTCCCACACAGTGCCACCACCACCATGAGACCTCATCAGAGCAGATTCTCAGTTTGTTACTAATTAATTATCTTTCACTACTATTAAATGCTTTTGCACTATCAAAACAGAAAGCTCTGATGACAGAAAAGTGATCTGACTGTTTGAGTCTAGATGTTCACTTAATGCCCGTCCCCGTGGTGTCTGTGTGTTTGGGATGAGATGAGAAATTGGTCTCACAGCTCCTTTGAATCTTGGCTGAGAATGTCAATGAAGATGCCAATTCTGAGGGTGGTTTCCATGACATCTACTGAGCAAAGCTGCACAAATGTAGCATTTCCCATTCCTAGTCAGACTGTTAAATGTCTCATGTCAGACTGAGAGTGTGCAATGTGGACCTCTCCATTTTGCGTTTCCAAACCACTTCTGTTTATATTTGTAGCCTTAAATATGTACCCCCTGGTAATGGAGATGGTATGAGAAACTAACATATTTACAACAGGAGAGCTTTCTTACTTCCTTTCCCATGTCCTTATGAGAAGGTATTTAGCAGAATTCACAGATGATTCGCTGGAACTTGAAAGAGCCATGCCATGAGTGCTTCCTGCTGTGGCCTCCAACTTGCAACCTTTGGGCTGTCACCCATGTACCTTAGCACCCACGCCACAGTTAAAAGAAATTCAGGGCTCCTATACATATGCTGGGAACCTACTCTGACACACTGTAATTCCAGCACGTCAGAGCAGACTCAAGTAATCAAGTCTATCCAAGTGTGGTAATTACCATGCTCCAGCAGCCTGTAGTGTCACGTGCATCAGCGTCCCCACGCTGAAAAACAGTGGGGGGCTTTAAGCTTAGCCAGTTCAATGAGCTTTCATTCAAAGCACCCAACTGCCATTTTTTAGCTCTGAGATGCTGATATACATGACGCTCCAGGCACTTTTAATTAGCATGGCTCTCGAAGCTGCACTGCTTAGAGAGCCCCCCCCGCCTTCTTTAATCTTTAAATCTCCCACATCTCAGGGGAGTGCCTTAATCATAAGGTTACTGGTTCTTCCAAAGTGGGCAATTCTCAAGGCTCCTGTTCAAACTGTTATATTCCATTCAAATAATTGTACCTTTGTTGGACCAAAGAGAAATATAAACATTGAATATCTACCACTGTGTGAAGGACTCACTGGGGATGTGGGAGACTTGGGTTCAAGTCCTTGCTCCAAATCAACAGAGCATGGGCATGGGCTAGTTTCTCTTTTTTTGGCGATATAAATACACCAATCAAAGCATCTTGGTTTTATCCTACTGTAGAATAGTGAAACAAACAGTAAAATCTCCACATTTTAATGATATAAAAATTCATTTTCCCTACCCAGCCTACAAGCCCAAGTTTTACTCAAGGGCAATGAAACCTGGGCAGCCTCATCATGAAGGAAAATGGGAGTTAAATATTTATTTATTAGTTGTTACTAGTCTTCTTCCCTGTTTGTGCGATGAAGTAAGCATTTCACAAGCAATTATTTTTGTGGGCAAATTTAAAATTCAAACAACGGTGAAATTTACTTCAGATGTATTGCCAATAAACAAACCAGCGCAAAGGCTCCTAACATAATGGAAGCAAATTCACTTAAAATGTGAACAAATATTTGTGTGAAATACCTGTGCATTAGAGCCCTGAGCCACCAAGGCACTTATGCTCATATATATAAGTTTAAGCATATTAATAGTCACATTAATGCAAAGATACAGCTCATATAGATTAGAGCTTTGCTGGGTGAGAACCTATAGTTTAATGTTAGAAATTTCTGTGCCTCATATAGGAGTACAATTTTTTTTAAGCAGTGAATGACCAAAAAAAAAATTTCTTTTATATAGGAAAACAAAGTACAGATTCAGTATCATGTTTGTAACTTTGAGTCTGAATAGAAAGATTCAGTGATCCTGCAGCAAAGCAGCACAGACAGAATTGTTCCAAAGGAGTGTTGTATACACACAAGAGTAATTCAGACCATTCTGGCATTGCAAAGAAAAAAAATGTAGTGAAAATAAAAATAAGGAGAAAATGTCCTGTTCAGCCAGCATGTTTATCATTAGAAACTAATATGAATCACCATATATTTATGCAGCAGGAAAATCCCAGTCCTTCACCAAAAGGAAATTAAGAGTTTGAAAAGCTAATAAAAATAATGGAAAACGTTAAACTAAAAGTTAAAAACAAATTAAGAAAGTGAAGTCAGCTGGTTAATATTGGGAAAACATCACAGGTTGCCAAGACAACATCGGTTAAACTAAAAGGGAAAAAAAAGAATAAATTAAGAATTAAAACTTCTGAGTTCTGCTAGCATACTCTTTAAGGAGCAAGGTACCATCAGCCACCAAGCAGGCTAGGACTCAGCCAGATTGCAATCCTTGCTGACCTGCCATATCCTGAATTCAGCAAAATGACCTCCAGCTATCTCTGGAGCATCCAGACCATCTCTGTCTGACTGGCAGCAACACTTTTCATGATTCCCTATACAGCTGAAAATTGTCAGATGGGGCATACCAACTTGTTGATTGATTTTTTGCAATACCGAGCTTATCCTTGAATCCCTGCTCCCAAGCTGCTTCCATTGCCTAGATGTGAAACACCCTTAGCACAGTGAACGGATAATATTCTTGAATGCAGGAGAAATTGGGCATCTCGGCACTCAGGCTACACCTAGTGATATGGTTGTGAGCAAGGGCAGAAAAGGCTCAGTCAGTTATTTTGGAAATGTATTTGCAAGAATCTTGCTCTTGAAAATACACAAGCATACCCTAGAGCTGACAGTAAATGGAAGAAAGGATTAGAGATTGTCTACAAAGGAATTTGAAGTGGGGTAGCTACTCCAAAAGTACTCCAGAAGAAGAGTGCATTATCCCAAATTAGTGTGGATCAAGCTTGTCAGGAATATGGCCTCATTTGAACCAAGGCAGTCTGGTTCTAGACTAGAAATGTCTGCAAGAGTGGTTAATAAAGATTTAACTCCTTCTGTCAACCAGTTCTTACCTACATGTTTCCAGAAAACAGAAAAGGGATGAACTGAGGGAACACATATTCGGTAGCCTCCTTTGCAGTGGCACACAATGCACAGAAAGTGATTTATACAGGAGGATGTGCATGGAGGGGGGAGGGAATAAAGGGAGAAAATAGGGAAGCCACTGGTCAGTCAAGTGCAAATGAACCAGGAAGTCTCCTCTCCTGTAAGGTAGCTGAAATTATTTTGAATGTGTTATCTTGGTGTAACAATGATAATGAATGCTCATTTAACTGCTTCATTTCCATGTTACATAATAAAACTTGGGCCTTCCTCCTTCTTAAGGATGGTATGATACTAGTTTAATTTAAGAGTGGAACAGAGACGTGGTATTCAATATTAAATTTCAGGCTGATGCAGAACATTATATTAAACAAAGGCTAGGGACAGAAGTTACTCATAAACTGGTATAAGTGATCAGAAACTAGTTCAAATCTGTAACACAACAGAAGTTCAGTACACATAAACTGTTTTCAAAATGGCTGACTCTGGTTTAAGATAAACCTGGATGGTTATCAGACTTAACTGATTTAAGTCAAATCGGTTTATTGAACTTCTGTACCAGATCCTCTCCAGATTCTAGTTAACTCACAGTCCTCTGGCATCCCAGGATGCTTTGCATCTCCCCTGCAAACCTCCCTTTACAAGGTGGGTGGGCTAGTCTTGGCCCAAGCTGTCTGCTCCAACAGAGCAGGGAGGTGTGCTCTAGGACTCCCCCAGCTTCTGGTCTGGGCCACTGCAGGCATGTGGCTGCATTTCCCAAATCAAAAATGAATGTCTGTTCGCTTGTTTATTGGTTCAATTTATGCAGCTTAGATTAACCTACGAAGATTGAACTGATTCAATCTCAGGCTTTTTGACCATCTGTACTTAGCCCAGAAGTTCAGTGCACATAAACCACTTCCAAAGTGGCCCAAACCAGTTTAAGATAAACCTGGATGGATGTAGTATCTGACTTAACTGATTTAAATTCAATAAACCGATTTATCTTATGTCCCAGACGCCCTCCAGATTCAAGTTAACTCACAGTTCTTCAGCATCCCAAAATACTTTGCACCTCCCCGGCAACTGCTTATCAGTTCAATCTATGCACTTAGACTAACCTGTGAAGACTGAATCGATTCAAGCTTGGGCTTTTTGACTGTCTGTACTTAGCCACGGGGTTCTGATGGGAATGCTAAATAGGAGCGTCTTGCTCAGAAGTTTTCGAACTTTCACAGCTGTAAAGGTCACCCCTAAAAAAACCTCTCAGCTTCCCTTAGATCAATGAAGTCACTTCAGCATTTGCAGTACTACAAACACCAACTAAAAGGAACATCTAGGGAACTTTATCTAATAATTAATCTCCAGCAAAACTGCCAAGGTTTTAAGAGCATTATCTGTTTTATCTCTCCTTATCTTCCTCAGTGACAGTTTGTGATGTACAAAGCTCTGTCTGAGCCCTTTTAAAATGCACCATATTCATGCTTTTTGAATTTCTTTTGATGAACAACTAGGTTATAAATGCCTCATTATAAATGCAGCTGCCAGGTTAAAAGAAGGGACAGGTATTAAGATTATTTTGCACATTTCCAATACCTTCCGACGTGGCATTTTAAACAGTCCTACAGCTGAAACAGAGGAATGCCATTATTCCACCTCACACACACGAGGCACAGCAGAGGTAGAGTTAAGTGACTTGCCCTTGATCACACAACAAGTCTGTGGCAAAGATGGGTCTGTGTATTTCATCTTATTTTAACTTTTAAGATAAGAATGTTACAGTTTAATATCTTGATGCCATTTTTAAAGGTCAAGGTATGAAGAATACAATATGTACTGGAGCTATTTGGTTGGGATAAAAAAATTCAGGAAACTATGTTAGTCATGAGATTGATGCCTAAAATAAAAGGCAGTGACTTCCATTTATTCCATCTCTGAAATGCCACATTTCTGGGATTTCAAAGTCAAAAGACTAGGTAGCACCCTTAAAAAGGTTACCATGAATCTGATCTGGTACTTACTATTAAAACTTCATCGATTTGTTGTTTTAAAAGATTTTTTCCTTTTTTTCCTGTTAGTTACTCTAAACTTTTTCCAGGGTTTTAAGGCTATAACAGGGAGCCAGGGGCTCCCCATTAGTTTAAGGGAAAAACAGCAGCAGAGTTGCATCCAGGTGGATGGATTCACTGCACTTGATGGGCAGCAGAGACTATGAGTGCCTAGTGCTGTGCTACCTGCTCTGCAGTAAAACAGTAAGGCAAAGCCCTGCTTAGACAATCTGGAGGGGAGCACTGCTAAGCAGCCAGAGTAATGGTTGCAACCTGCTATGAGAGAGAGACATCCCTGTGGGTGGCTGGGAAGCCAGCTGACTGGAAGGGGCAGGACTTGGGAGGCTTTTAAGCTCCGAGCCAAAGCCAGGGAGGTCAGTCTGGCCATGCTGGGGCAGGGAAAAGAGCTCCCAGGAGGGGAAGAACTATCTGAGGGACCCTGGACCAGAGCAGAATAACAGAGAGCAGTGAAAGCCCAGGATGAGAACTGCTCTGATGGGTGGGAGAGGTTTCCTTTAAAAGTAGCAGTGTACCTTTCCTTTCCCTAATGTTTTGTTTGCCCAGACCGGCAGGTTTACATTAAAGCATTTGCTTACTTTCATGTTTTGATTCATATTGCTGTACTGGACTGGGACTGAAAGGGTAGGCAGAGATCCCAGTGGTGCCAGAGATACGTCAGACAGCCCATCAGGGCAGGGACTTGGGGCACAAAACCAAAAAATATAATAGTGGGCCTGAGGTCAAGAAGGCCAGAGCACAAGCCTGAGAGGGCGGTAGCAGGCCTGAGGCCAAGAGGGCCAGAACAAAACACTGGAAAGGGCTGAAGCCTAGGATTGGGACCCAGAAGCCAGGTCCAACACAGTGGGTCTAGGCAAATGGGCCCAGCTAGAGGAAAGGGGCAGAGGCTGGGAAGCCTCAGACCCCACCAAGGATGCAGAGGCCTGAGGCCTAGCATTGGTTTGGGGACAAAGCTCCTCACCCAAGTGAAGACTGGCAACATCTGAGAGGCATGGCTGTGGCTGTAGGGAAGGTCAGAAGCTACAAAATTAGCCTGTAAGGTGATTAGTGCCCTAGGGGCACAGACGCCTAGCATTTGAGGGCAAGATGAGGATGAGTGGGGTCAGGAAGGAGTCACTGATTGATAAAAGCCAGGGGCTCACTCTGAGACCCTAGGCAGCCTCCCTTTCTCCCAATTAAATAACATCAACAAGGTGTGGCAGGAGAGAGGGCAAAAAAAGGGAGGGTATCCAGAGAGCCAGGGCAGGCCATGAGCTGCGCAACCACCGGAGGCATCACGGCCACCCCTGGGGCTTGATCCTGCTACAACGGTACTTTGAACCTAGCTATGATGAAGCACAAGAAAGTAGTAAATAATGAAATGCTCAATATTTAGTTGCCAATAAAGGAGATTTTTTTTGACAGAAATCAAATACTGCCTGCTGCCTGGTCGTTGAGAAGCCAGGTATTGTTAAAAGGGACAAT